>NW_025335047.1:4068750-5425000 GCF_018152115.1 Drosophila rhopaloa
GGAACTGCGACTTCTAATTTGTTTGTCTAACCATGAAATGTGGTCATCTTTAACTGACTTGTTGCTGGGTGTCTATGGAAGGCCATTTGGCCGATGCAGCTGCAAATTGAATCGCAATCGATTACAAGTTCAAATCGTTTAGTTTTGGCCGCCTCAATGCTGCAGCCAGAGACTTGGCCTTGGCTGACTGGCAAAATTGCAGCTCCTCAAGCCAGTTTTCAGCATTTAATCTATGTACGATGCATTGGGTTAAGGTCGACGAGAAAAATCAGACGGACCAGTGGCAGTGGCAGTGGCAGTTCAGTTGCAGCAGAATTAGCCAGGCCTAGATCGGCCCACTGCTGCCAGTTGAGTTTTGGCCTACTCCTTGCAAAAGAACCGCACTCTAATTTATGCAACACTTTCACACCTCGGGTGTGCCCCCAAAAATGGAAATCACTTCCGTAGCGTACCTGTTGGGCTCTTTTCTCGCCGGACTCCCTGCTAACTTGGCTCACACACACACTGACACTGGCACACACACACTGTCGCACGACCGTAGCCTGAAGATTCAGTTTCAGAAACGGACTCGAAACTCGGACTCGACTGCGGCAAACGCCAAGAAGACACTAATATGGAGTTCTACCCGCTCGGCTGTATAAATAAACAAAATGAACGAGCTTCGCTTGGCGGGTCGTCGGCAGCGCAGTCGACGCTCGGCCCGCTCGGCGTATACTTAACCTTTTTTTTTTCACTTTTTCGTCACTCGGTCAGGTTCGATGCGATGCAAGTCGAATTTTCGTTAATGGCCAATTTGAATTGCGCGGTCTTGTTAATAGAAATAGCCAGTCTTGGTTTCTTTTCTGATTTTTTTTTTGCTGATTTTCTGGTGCTAAGGTCAAGTTTGAAGCAATTAAATTGAATGTCTGTGCCGAGAAAAGAAAGCAAAACTGCTAACGGCAGCAGCTACATGCGATCGGTTTTCTTGGTTTATTTTGAACAAGTTTATTAACCCTTTCCCGGTTAGCCAAAAAAACATGCAGATCCTATCGCAAAAAGAGTGGCGAAAAAAGAAAACGAAAGCAAAGAGAAAAACAAAAATGTACACAGTGAAAATCGTGTTGCCGACTTTTAATTCGCTTTTTTAAAAACCTTTTAAAGGAAATAATTAAATGTATGTTAACTACTTTGAGAAAACTTTTGAGAGAACTTTAGCTACCTACTGTATTTACTACTTACTATTCACTTTTTAAATGCTTTAAGTAAGTAGAGTTATATTATTAAGATATTTTATTATTTACCTCGACCTTTGGGTGATAACTTAAGTTTAGTGATTTTCGCGTCATTCCAATTTCATTTTCATATTCTAAAGCTTTTAATATTTAATTTCATTTCTTCTAAATTGACAGCCAATATAATATTTTTATTTAACAAAACTGTGTACAAATAATTGTAAATATTTTATTAAAAATTGTTGACTAAAAAAATCGAAACAAATTAAATGGAATTGATAAAATAGATAAATTATTCATATCCATAAAATAAATACGTATCAACATTTTATTTTCAAAACTATTAAAAGTAAATTGTGTTATAGATAAGAGGCTCTTTCTGTGTGAAAAAACAAAAGGTGAGCTATTTCGCTGGTATTTTTCCGTGTGCACTTTTCTAGCAACCAAATTGGCTTTAAATAAACCGCTAGACAATTGATTTATTATCGCTGTCACGTCATGGGGACGGACTCAATGGGCAGCACACATATACCATATGTACACACATACGATATGTAGGCGACACGCCCCAACTCTATTACATGTACCTACTTAACTTACGCAAACTGGGATTCACGGCGGGTAGTTAACACATTTCCAGGCCGATGGGAACGATTAGCCGACCCAGTGATGGGAAATTTCACGCACTTTCCCAGTTTCCGGAACTGGGTGACCCGGCTCCACCCACGTGCTAAGTGCCCGGCCAAATATTTGGCCGAGTCGGTGCACTGCAGCTGTATTGGTCGCCCGGCTAGTCCGGCTCTTCCGGGTCTTTAGCATTTCCATTTGAGCAACAAGGCGGGCCAAAAACAAAAAGTCGTTTTGCATTTGTTATCGCTCGCTTGTCATTCGAGCAGCGCGCGTATTATCGCCGCTTCTCTTTTGTGATAATGACCATGAACTTCAGCGCTACTATTTTAAATCAGTCGATTAATACCGCTAGTCGGGGTCTGTCCATGTGCGAAATCTGCTCCTTGGCCGACTTTCTGATGGCGCGCAGTTCAGAACGCCCAGAGCTTCATGACGCGGGCCGGCTGATTGATGTTATTGGCCTGGATTCGTCAGTAGGGTTTCATGTTTATGCGGTGTCCATGCGGAAAACAAGTTCTAAGGTTTTTGTTAACTTTAATTGACTCTGTTAAACAAAGTTGAATGCCTATTGGGAGCTGCTAAAGGTGTTAGTTTTTTCATATCCAATAAATATTTTACGGGCACTATTAAATCAAAATTTAACTAAGTTTTTGAGCGGTATACAAGTGCATTTTTGAAGCTCAAAATGCTGGTTATATTTCCTTAACATACACTAATTTATAAAAAATGGAATACCGACTAAAAGTGTATACATATTTTTGTATTCCCAATTAAAACTTTTTATCATGTTAATTTTTTTTATAATCTTTCAAGAATTAATTAGATTTCGAGGTGTTACGAAACCGCGAATCTTTTTTTGGGCCACAAAATCTGGTTCGCTTTATTATCCTAGTTATTTGATTTAGTTTTTTTGAATTGTATTATTTAAATTTCTTAAGAGCTATCACATAAAATAATAAAGTCTTCTAATAACCAAACGTTTTTTTTTTTGGGAATTATTTAAAAACTTAGAGAGAGAATCTGGTTTAAAATCCGTGTATTCAATTTGCTTTTTATTATTTTCGAAAAATAGCTTTGCAGAAAAGTTCCCTAAAGCCTTCACTTTCTTACAGACATCCGATTTCAATGTGGCATACCTCTAAATGATTGTGGTTTAATCCTCTAAAAAACTGTGTTCTCAACTTGTTTTGTATTTTGGGGTCGATTTTTCGTCATTTTTACAGTGTTACCCCTTTCCAAATTTTTAAAAAATGGCTTTGCAGAAAAGTGACCTAATACCTGCACTTCTAAGCCCATAACTTTTCTTGCTGACATCCGATTTCAAAGTGGCATACCTCTAAATGATTGTGGTTTAATCCTCTAAAAAACTATGTTCCCAACTTGGTTTGTATTTTGGGGTCGATTTTTCGTCATTTTTACAGTGTTACCCCTTTCCAAATTTTCTAAAAATGGTTTTGCTGAAAAGTGACCTAAATCCAGCACTTCTAACGCCATAACTTTTCTTGCTGACATCCGATTTCAAAGTGGCATACCTCTAAATGATTGTGGTTTAATCCTCTAAAAAACTGTGTTCTCAACTTGGTTTGTATTTTGGGGTCGATTTTTCGTCATTTTTACAGTGTTACCCCTTTCCAAATTTTCTAAAAATGGCTTTGCTGAAAAGTGACCCAAATCCAGCACTTCTAAGGCCATATCTTTTCTTACAGACATCCGATTTCAAAGTGGCATACCTCTAAATGATTGTGGTTTAATCCTCTAAAAAACTGTGTTCTCAACTTGTTTTGTATTTTGGGGTCGGTTTTTCGTCATTTTCACAGTGTTACCCCTTTCCAAATTTTCGGAAAATGGCTTTGCAGAAAAGTGTCCTAAAACCTGCACTTTAGGTAAATAACATCTGAGAATCTTAGCCTTTTATATATAGTAATAAATTCAATGTGTTTTGCCATGAGCTTTTTGTTTTACGGAAAAGTAGCCCCTAAAATAAAATTATTTGCATACTTAAATAGGTTAACCCCCAGAGAATTCAATTTGCGATTTCATAACTACCAGTTTTGAGTTGACTTTCTGTTTACTGAATTTAATGAGGGGCTTTCGGAAACTGTTTGAAACAATTTCTCTGTGGCCGTAAACCAAAAAAAAAGACAGTATTCTCATAATATACGTCTTGTAATTCCGTCACGGTCGACAGTTTCTCATGAAAAGTATATTGTATGTGAAATACTTAGGCAAATAACCAATATTTAACGAGTATAATTATCACCTTTGATCGTCAATAAAAAGTTGTGAGTGCCCAACAGTGCTTAGCTACTAATGAAAGCACTTTGTTTACAGGGGGTAATGTAATTATGTGGGCAGCCCTTTTAAATATTTGCGCCTTTTTAGGGAGTTGCCATACTGTTTGGGAGCTGTTAAAGACAAGAACTGTTAACCAGCTGTTAACAGTAGCTGGTGTAGCAAAGTGTGACCGCACTTCCTGCTAAAACATATGGTAGCTGGGGACCTTTCTTTTCCCGGAGGCAGCCATACTGATCGAAAATTTAGGAAAAACATATGCAAGAAACTGCAGCTGTAGATAATTAAAGCAAGTGCAGCCAATAGTTTTCCGCGCCAGTGTTGACTTCAAGGGCCTGCCGTTGAAGTAACGCCAATTGCGCTACTTTCGAGTGGTAAGTGCATAGTGACGAAACGCCAGTGAAAAAATCGAGTGATTAACCCTTCGGTGGTGTTGTGACACTGCCTAAATACTTCTCGAAAATGGGAACTGCGCAAGTGGAGTGCTGGTGTGGGTACAAACCAGTTGGTAGTGTTCCCTTTACACGTGGCCTTGGTAAAATGTTTTAAACGGTTCTCGCCATCTACAAAGATTTCCCATAACTCCCACCTGCACTTTAACCCTCTAGGAACCCTCTGTATTTTTGGGACCCCATCTTATGTAAAACTTCAATTAGCAGCGAATTCACCAAGTGATAAAACCCACAAAGCAATAGGAACTAATAAAAACCAGATACAGACATACACATTGCAAATTTCGCTGGGATACAAAGGTCGCCCCAATACTACATATATATGCGCTCGGGACAGAATAATAAACAAATAAAATATCGCATTTCCCCAGTAAAGCCAGCGTTGAACTAACAAACGTTTCACATTGCCTTTGAGCAACCAAATTCAAACGTATCGTATTGATCAGAACGCGTTTTATTACAGAATCTAATTGCGGAGTGCCCGAGGGATCCGGAATTCGTAACGCCATGGACTCAGCCACCAATCTGCTGGAGCAGCACAGCTCGACGGGCGACTTGAGCAGTGGAGCCCCCGAAGTGGAGGTGATCACCAAGGCCAGGGCCTCCTTTGCCATGGATTCCACCGGGAACGCGACCGCCGAGGGAGTGACCACCACCACGGCCACTCTGCGGGCGTCAGGATCCGAAGAGGACATCTTCGAACAGGTGCAGATGATCCTGCGCAAGCGACGCGGCTGGGGCCCAGAGGATTCTCTCAGCGCCAATGATCTGGACCTTCTCGGGTACGACGATGAGTTGGCCGAAGAGGATGACGCCGGTTGCCCTCTGCCCTCCACCCCGGAGGACACACAGCTAATCGAGGCAGAGGTGAGTTGGGACTAGCAACCTAGGGGAAACCTGGTGGAAAAATACAAATAACACTTGGCGATACAAGTGCGCAGCTCTAATCGATGACCCATTGTCATGTGGTTATCTCCTGCCAGTTTTTAGTCGCAATTTTCCGACTGCTCAGGCAGTCATTTGAATGTCGAGCTCTTATCAATGGAAATGTTGCACTAGCCCAATGACTAGTTACCACATTTAAATGTACCATAACCATGGAGTGTTGTAAAACCTTATCTTGGCCATTTCTTGTTTTTTATGACTCACTAAATATAATTGCTCAATTTGTAGCCCATTCCACAGCCATTAAAAAGTAAAGCCTTATCTATTTTAGCTTATTCTCTCTACTTTCGACCTGTGAAATACAGTTCACCGAATTGAGGCTTAATTAATCAGCACATTTTGCTCTTCGGCTCGAAAGGTTAGCTTAGATTTAACGCGAAAGGCTTCGGCATAGCCCTTTAAACGGCAGATGATAGAAAAATAGTCAATCTACTTCGATGCGGTGCTGATAATGACAAGAGAGACGGTTTCTAGCGCGCTTATCTTATCTCCGGACGCATTCGTGCTTTCTTGTTCCGCCATCGTATAAACAAATTGTGCCGACTGAGTATGCGACTGGCAGAAGCTTCAAAGTACGAACGTTTGTTTTTCGCACACTTAGTTCTAGTTCTGTTCGAATCTCTGTTAGCCGCTCAAGATGGAGTCCCACCCGGAAGTCGTAGTGCGTGTGAATCCGGATCTGGAGCCGGATGTCAGTCAGAAGGCGAAGAAAACCCAGAACGAGAACACAGTCGAAGCGCAAAAAAGAGTCGTTAGTCCCATTCGTTTTTAATTATCCTTTCATCTCGTAGTTTAAGCTTTTGATATCCGTTTAGTGGCCTGAGTAATGTCTTATCAATCTTTCCAACAGATGACGGAAGTGCTAAAGGCTGGTGTTCTATCCGATGAAATTGATTTGGGAGCATTGGCCCACAATGCCGCCGAGCAGGCGGAGGAGTTTGTGCGCAAGGTAAGCGAAGAGATTTAATCAGGTGGAGGATGACCTGAGTGCAAGATTCCCTGTGAAGTTTTGTTGTATTTGTGCAATTTTTGTGTAACCTTTAAATAAATAGATTATGTTGTGCGGTGTCTGTATTTTTTGTGGTTGTTTTTAGTTTTTTAGTCTGTTGCTTAATCCTGTTACTAATATGATTTTTCTATCACTAGGTTTGGGAGGCCAGCTGGAAGGTGTGCCACTACAAAAATCTGCCCAAGTGGCTGCAGGACAACGACTTCCTGCACCGCGGCCATCGCCCACCGCTGCCCTCGTTCCGCGCTTGTTTCAAATCTATTTTCCGCGTCCACACGGAAACGGGCAACATCTGGACACATCTGCTGGGCTGTATCGCCTTCATCGGAGTGGCTTTGTACTTCATATCGCGGCCTTCGGTTGAGATTCAAACGCAGGAGAAGATCGTCTTTGGCGCCTTTTTCGTCGGGGCCATCGTGTGCCTGGGATTCTCATTCGCCTTTCACACTCTAAGCTGTCACTCTGTAGAGATGGGAAGACTGTTTTCTAAGTAAGTTTGTCACATCGTTAATACTAAAGTCATATTAATTATTTTGTATATTCGCAGACTTGACTACTGTGGAATTGCGCTGTTGATCATGGGCTCCTTTGTACCTTGGCTGTACTATGGCTTCTACTGTCATTACCAGCCGAAGGTTATTTACCTGTCGGTGGTGTGCGTACTGGGCGTTCTCTCCATCGTTGTCTCCCTGTGGGATAAGTTCTCGGAGCCTGCACTTCGGCCCTTGCGCGCTGGCGTGTTCATGAGCTTTGGCCTGTCGGGTGTGATTCCAGCTATTCACTATAGCATCATGGAGGGCTGGTTCAGTCAGATGAGCCGCGCCAGTCTGGGATGGCTTATTCTGATGGGTGAGTTTTACTAAACGAGTAATATATAAAGAAGATAATGGTTAACATTTGTTTTGTAGGCCTGCTCTACATCCTAGGCGCTCTGCTGTATGCTCTTCGTGTTCCCGAGCGTTGGTTCCCCGGAAAGTTTGACATTTGGGTAGGCTTGAAGGAGTCGTTAGACCCTTGTACTTGTCTAATATTTTATTTCATTGCAGGGCCAATCACATCAGATATTCCACATACTGGTTATTGCTGCTGCCTTCGTGCACTACCATGGCATCTCCGAAATGGCAATGTACCGGGTCATGTACAGCGAGTGCACCGTTCCCATCGAACCGATATCCTTCTAGATGCTTAAGCGGATGGCAAGAAACAATCATCGTAAAAGCACATTCAATCCCATACATTTTCCAATAACATTATACAAATTATTGTGAAGTAGCACACTTTTACAATGCAACCTTTTTAGCGTTTGGTGCGCATTTGTACCTTGTTAAACATATTCGACGGAATCATAATCAAGACACAAACACACGAATTACGCGCATTTATCATCAAAATCTTTCATCTTACAAAAGAAAACCTAGCAAAAACAGTTGATTGTCGAATGAAATCTGCAGTAGAGTAATTAATATATGTACAATTATTTATAAAATTCCAATTCGTCTCTCAATGTTCTACTAAGTTGATCGACCTTTCAGGTAGTGCTGAATTGCTTGCATCTGAAATTGTTAAAAGGCCAAACATCCGACAGGAGTCATCGCTATGTGACTATTCCTCAGGGGTACCATTGCTATAAAAGTTTTCGAAAACCCAGCCAAGCAATTTCCACATAGAATTTACCGCTTAAGTTTGTTAAGGTTTTATGGTGTAATGAACCTACGTTTCAATCGTTAAATGAGGTCTGATTTTAGTTTCAAACACTGCAAACCATAATTCCAAAACCATACACGGATAGCAGGACACCGCATTGGAGCCTAAGATATTATATCACCATATACATTATAATTGCAGATCTATCACAAAACATAAAGCGAATCAAAACAATAAAAAACTTAAGACTTCTAAGCAAAGGTATTTTATTTCCCAACACAAAAACTACGTTTCAGATTGCTGATTGCGATTTGGCAATTCGCTTGCCATCACCCTAATGCCTAGCCATAAATATCGCCCCAGAGAACTAGAAATCCGCATCGGGGTTATTGCTTGAGTTCAGTCTGCCAGGCGAGGGCACAGCATTTGCTGCTGATGACTGGGCGAATGCCGAGTCGACTTTGACCCCCTTGATAAAGTGAGCAGCCGTGGTCTAGTCTCCGAAATCTCGATCTGATTCCTCCGCTGCCTTGTGTTCTATGCGCCGTCATTGTCTTCGCCGTGTGCCAGTTTCTATTAGCGAATCCGCAGATCGCTAAACCTTTTATTTTTTTTCTCGCAAATAATCGAACTTTGTACTCGACAACTTGTCGGCACGTGTCTTTCAACTAAATGCGATTGCAGGTTTTTTACTTTAAAATTTCAAGTTCAACAGCAACAAAAAAAAAACAAATGACTCGGTCAATATAAGGCGAAAATCAGTTCGGAAGTTGAGCAAAATGGGAGAAAACCAAAGTCAAAGAGAAATATTTTAAAAATTACCTAATGAGGCATAAGCATGTGCATATCTAAAAGGTACAGTGGGGCTTCGGGGTGATGATTTGTTGTCACAGTTTAATGGATTCACTCATCAAACATGTTGGCTCGACCCCTTGTTATGCGATTAAATCTATAAATATTACTAAGACCCAAGTATTTTACATTTTAAGTTCGAAAATCGTTGGCACCGGGATACATAAAACACCCTACACAGTATACCAAAAACTGCGTTGAATAAAAAATGCAAATCAAGTGGCTACAAATTGATGCCAGATGGGGAATTGGTTTTACCTTTTAAGGCTGGTCTCTAGTTTGCGCTGACCCTTGCAAGTGTCAACTGTGTGGGGCTTTCTGCAGTTTGAGTTACCCAAAGTAGAAGTCCCAAAATGTAACTGGGATTTCACTTCCAATTAAGTACATTATTCAGTAGGCAGTGCACGCGACTTGTTTGTACTCTAATTACCCCCATTACACATAATTTGGCAGTTTGTTGACCAAGGCGGGTCAGTATGTGGTGGCTCAGTGGGGCAGCCGGAAGAGAAGACATCGTCATTATGAGGTATGCATCAGCATCCGTGTATCGGTGCTTTGTGCAGTTCAATGTCGGCATCGGCAGACTCCGCCGAGTGCGTGTAGATGGAGAGTTCAGGCTGTTTCGGCCACCCAGTTTCGACTTGGCTTTCAGCTCTTTATTAATGGTCTTGTGCAGTTGCTTTTATGCCTTAAATTCAATAAATACACGCTAACTGCGAGTGAGACGCAGACTGACAGCCAGCAAGTGGCAACTGGTCTTTGAAGGTTTTTGGCGTTTAAGTGTTATGGTCAAGGCTGTCGCACAGCATCCGCTGTGTGTCCAGTTCGTTAGTTCATTGATTTCCAATCAGCCTCAGTTCACCTCGGACTCCGCTGCTTGCCAACATTTTGTTGGCTTTGGCTGCGTTTTTTCCACCATCAGCGTTCTCTAAGTGTTACGCATTAATTGAGTTTTAATGTACGCATTTGATTGCGCACAAGAATTGACACAAAAACGGCAACAACGACTGAAAATTACTAAATTAAGAGCAAAATAAGACAAAGAGGAGACAGAATTTTTTTGTCTAACCATCCGACGATCAATCCTATTCTTGCAGAAACACCGAATCCAATCATTTTCATGCAAATTATGGTATCTTGTCAAGTTCAAAAACATTAAAACCGTATAATACCCACCAAAGACTGGTTGGCAATAGGTTTTTATTTATTTTCGTTTTGTTGTTGCCAATGTAAAGATGTTTTGAATAAAAAAGCTCTAATCGAATGAGTCGTTAAATGAACGGCAGCAGTATCTAAAAGACGATGCTCCGGGGCATCGACGCGAGTTCGTGTCCGAAGTCTTTTGTTTCCGCCAGGCGACATTGACTTTGAAATGGTTTGAATTGTAGACAAAGGTGAAAATTCAGATGGAAAATTTACGGAAATCATCGCTTAACAATAAACAGATTGATTAAATTGTGACTGTGTCGCTTGTATGGAAATACAGTCGAAATTCTATAGATTGGAACTTAATAATTAATGAGACGTGTGAAGATTTCTGAGATTAAAATCGAATGTTCTTTGTTTTATGTTATCAAGAATTATAAACATTATTTGTAGAAAGGAAAAACATCTTTAAGTGATTTGATGTGTTATTTCTTTAATTAAGCATTCATTAATTACTTTATTTTCGACTTCTGAATGTGATTGTCATAAAAGAAAACTATTAAAGTAGCTTAACATAAAAGTCTTGATGGGAGTATAAAAATTAGTTGGTTATTATCTTAACATGGAAATGATATTGTGAATAAAGAAATATGTATAAATGCATAATGAATTTACTCCTGTACAAAGCCAAAGAGTTAGAAAATAGGAAGTCGGTTGAGTACATAAAAAATTACTTAATATTTCTATACTAATTAAAAATATATTTTGGTTTCGATTTTTGTTAAAAACACGTATGCGTGGAGTTTGACTGTCTTCCGATTGCTTAGTTCGATATCGGCTGGCACGCCTTGAAATGGGTTCAAACGCGGGGCTCGTTAACGTAAAACGAGCTGCGTAGAATCTTCCTCAAATTGCCAAAATATTTAGCAATTGAAATGAGCTCCGCCTGAACATGAACACCACAGCAGCAGCAGCACCTCCAAAATGAGATTCGGGCACGCGTCGGGCATGCCAACACAGGCGACCTTCGCGATGGCGGAAGCTCGAATGGAATCGAATTGGGCATCGGCCGGATCGGAATCCAAAGATTAAAGGCAACAGCGATCTGTGAATGAATCTATGGAATTTCGGCTGTAAAGTGCACATTGGAGCCATAAATGCGTGGAATGAGTGGGTGTGTCGCGGCAATCACTTCACAGCCAAATGAAGCGCGCTTGGCTGCATTTTCCCAACTTTGTTTTCTTTCCTTCTGATTGAGCAATTAGCAATGGTGGCAAATGTCAGACATACATTTGTACTCGGGAGTCAGTGCGTCGCGGCAAGTGTAGACTTCTTTTCAGCCCACAAAACAATGTGTTAGTACGCGGAGTAATGCAGTTAGCGGAGCCTAAAATACTGAAAACCGCGATTTTTGCGAGTGAATGAGGGAATGACGCGGCTGAAATCCATCAAGTGGCCACTGGAAGCTTTGGGCCGGAGGCATTTTGGGGCCATTTAATTGCACAATCATTTTTGCACACCACACTCACAACTCCCGCGACTGCAAAAGCATATGGGCCAGTCGATGATAAATGCAGTTTCTGTTATGATTTGCTCGACTGCCAGCTGCATATGTAGTCTCATAAATATTTTTGTACCTTAAAGAGGCGGCGGTGCATTAAGTTAATTATCGACTACTCATTACCGTCGGCATAAAGCTAATGGGTAATTAGCGGGAGGAATCCTAGAACCGGCCCTTAAAAACACGCAATGACTGCCAAGTCAGCTGGTGCTGGATTCTGTCCGACTGCTCACCTGTTTTGCGATGCCAGCCGATGGCCCCACCGAATACGATCTTGGCCGAATACGACGGCGAATCTTGGCCGAAGGCGAGCCGCTCGTATCCGTGATACGACCGCTACAAGACCGCTTGTAGGGCCCGGATATCGCTTAGTCTGCTGTCGGCACCTCTACTGCCAAGTAATCGCTGTGTACTCTCGTGGAGCTCGAGATCTCGGGATTGGCCGCCTCGTGTTCTGTGTTCCGATCGACAACGCCGCGTATGCGTGATACTGCCTCGAAGGATAACAGAAAGTGCATTTAGTGTCTGTCCTTTGCTGGAATTCTCGTTTTGTGCGTTCGTTTGTGCCGTGTGCTGTGTCGTGCCGCAAATAAATCACAGACGTCCTTTCAACATATTTTTTGGTCCCCATCAAATCAATTCAGCAGAAAGGCAAGTGTTAAAGAACTATAGAAAACAAAAACAATGGGAATTTGTGTCCAGACTTTATGCTAAGTTATGCGCACACGCTGGCAACCTGTTAAAGATTTGAGACATTTTTGGGGTCATTGCGAAACGACACCCAAGCCCAAAGACTCGGGCATGGACGAATTCGAAAGAAAAATACAAGCCAAATATGTATAAATAAATAGCATAAAAGAGAGGAGAGATAAAAAAAAGAGGGTCTTACAAAACCAGCTGTGAGGCCCGCAGATGAAAATGAAGATGGCCAGCAAGGCGGTGCGAGTGGGCCAAGTCAATCACTCGGCTAATGTGGCTCATATGTTAATCGCATAGCGATTGATCAACTTTAAACGTTATTGTAATCCCTCGCAGATGAAGACGAATGCATTTCGATGTGGTACAAGCTGAAGCTACCAGTTGCATTACCACTGATTTGAACACAGAAAAAAATTGTATTTAAATTACAAAATGGTGTTTGGCTATTGCAAGAAATATCTATAATATATATAAAAAATATGCCTTAGTTAATTGAGGTCTCCTTCTTCACTTATACTGATTTTAAATGATTTGATCATTTATTTTGAATACTTATATATTTTGTTTGGTAGAAAAACTTATTGTTCTATACTGACAAAATATAAATAAAAATAGTCTTAAATTTCAGTCAGTAATCTTTCAATACTTCTTTAGGTAAAAGAGTTTAAAATCAATTTTAAATATCAAATTATTATCAGCTGCAATTGATAGAAATTTTTCTTCTTGTGTGCATATGGCATCTGATTTCACGCGGCATTATATCATCACTGGGCCCTCTTATTTGGCCCTGAATTTCGCGTTACATTTTCGACACAATGGGAACAACTGGACAAGTTTGCGATATAAATAACAATCAGAAGAAGTGCTAAATGAAGCGATACACATCGACGGAAATCCCAAAATCAACTCGCACATTTGCGTTTATACGTTTGATCCAAGTTGAGATCTGATAAGAACATGACAAGTTTATTGGGTTTGCCCGTCTGTTGATCTTTAATTTCGAAATCTATGTCATTCATTCATAAAAATTTAATTCGAATATCACGCTTGCTGCGATCATACAGTTGCCAGTAGTTTTTTAACAATATAATTTGGTTTGGAATTGCCCTTGGAAAGAGGCAGCTGCGCTGGTGACGTTCACGCATGCGCACAATTTGTTTATTTATGATTTTATTGTTGTTTTCTTGGCGTCAACACCCAGGGGAGATAGTTAGTCAGGCGGAGAGCGAAATTATGACGGTATCTTGGGATTGCGGGGTCCACAAAAGGTTTCTGCTGCACATCCGTTCGCACGTTGGCGGCCTGGGCGACTTTACCTTATGTTTATGGGGCTCTTCGGTGACATTTCTCGCCCTGGCAAATTACATTTTAATATGTAAAAATCCAATTGGGGTCACATGCGCTGGTGGTCACACCTACAATAAAAAGAAACCAAGAAAATCCACCAAATTTCCAGCTGGTTTTTGGGATTTCTTAATTTTTCTCTCGGCCGAGTGCGTTTCCAATTGACTTGTTTGCCCAACAAGGCGTCACTCGGTAAGTTGGCCAGAAAAAGCTGATAATAATGGCAAGGTAAGCAAATCGCCAGGCAGAACAAGGCAAAGGCAATGATGATGTAGGTGATGACAATGGCAAATATTGGAGGTCAGAAGTCGCACAGAATGAATATTTATGGGTATATGTAGGTACCTCTCTGGATTGCATTTACTTATATGAATGACTAGGTCAATCTGGGCACCCTTGAGTTGGACCAAATGATTCTTGCGAATGCAAGTGCAATGACATTAATACCACATACAAACAGAAGGCAAAGTAATGATCATTTAATAAAGAAAAACTTGATGACTGTTTATCAAAGGCTGTTAATTGTCGCGGTATTTTTCCCAGTTCGAGAACCTAATTGATCATAATTAAAAGAAGGGCCCGTCACATATAGACTGTGATCGATGCGACCACCTATCGATCGATTTGATTTGTGGCATGCGCAATTAGTAGCTATTTTTCTCATTTGTAATTTATTCTGCCTCTGTCCAAACTAAAGACTGAGACGACGAACTTTGACTTGTTTTTCGTGTGGGATTGCACTGGGAAATATTTACAGGTAATTGCATATTTATAAAGACAAATTGCCGAGATTTAAATAATCCAATAACAGAAGAAAGCATTCAGAATAATTTCCATTCGAACCGCCTTCGTCGGCGGAGGGTGTAGAATATCCGATCTAATCGATTGACTGTAGTAGATCCCACATACTATACCCCGATCTAGACATATGGCCAATGAGTTGTCTCAATTAGCACTTACCGACATTAGTAGTAACGGAAACTTTGTCAAGTCCAGTTAATTGATCTCAGGAATGCCGGGAGTCAGTTTATCTGGCATTCCTGGTGGAATGTTTTGTTTTTCTGTCAGCCAGCCACGCGGAAATCACTCAGGTGGTTTTAGCTTAAATCGACTAATTTATGGGCCTGCAGCAGCTCGCATTAGCCACTAGTTCAAGGTCACAGCACAAACTAAGGCTAATGCAAAATAGTCAAGCCAATAAAATGCAAATCAGCCCACAAAGAGAGACTAAACGCCTCCGATATGTGGTGCTGCCTAATAATATTGGTGTTTGATCAACCAACAGGGCCACGCCCAAAAAAAAAGCCTTACTGGGAGCGGAAAATATGGCCGAATCTCAAGCTGCTCTCCAATGCAAGAGATCAGGTCTTCGGCTCCGCTTTTTATACCCTTGCAGAGGGTATTATAATTTTGGTCAAAAGTGTGCAACGCAGTGAAGGAGACATCTCCGACCATATAAAGTATATATATTCTTGATCAGGATCACCTCCTGAGTTGATATAGCCATGTCCGTCTGTCCGTCTGTCCGTCTGTCTGTCCGTCTGTCTGTTTCTACGCGAACTAGTCTCTCAGTTTTAAAGATATCGAATTGAAACTTTGCACACACCCTTCTTTCCTTTGCACGCAGTATATAAGTCGGAACGGCCGGGATCGGCCGACTATATCCTATAGCTGCCATATAACTGAACGATCGGAAATGCCATAACTTTGGTGTTTTTAAAGTTAGGAAGTTGGGATTTTCTATGGGTTTTGCATTTGGCCAATCAATTTTACGTACCAAATTTTATAAGGATCAGCCGACTATATCCTATAGCTGCCATATAACTGAACGATCGGAAATGCCACAACTTTGGTGTTTGTAAAGTTAGAAAGTTGGGATTTTCTATGGATTTTACATTTGGCCAATCAATTTGACGTACCAAATTTTATAAGGATCGGCCGACTATATCCTATAGCTGCCATATAACTGATTGATCGGAAATGCCATAACTTTGGTGTTTGTAAAGTTAGGAAGTTGGGATTTTCTATGGGTTTTATTTTTGGCCAATCAATCCGACCTACCAAATTTCATAGGGATCGGCCGACTATATCCTATAGCTGCCTTATAACTGAACGATTGGAAATGCCATAACTTTGGTGTTTTTAAAGTTAGGAAGTTGGGATTTTTTATGAGTATTAAGAATGCATCATATGAATAATTTTGGAGAATATAATTTACAGAGTATTCTGCAAGGGTATATCAACTTCGGCTCCGCCCGAAGTTAGCTTTCCTTTCTTGTTGTTTCCTCAAAACGTGCGACCTTCGCAGAGGTTTTTAATGCGTTGCCGATGCCGATGCCATTGCCTTAGGTCCATTCAATCGCTCGATCAGAGGCTGCCGACTTCGACTTCGACTCCGTTTTCGAATTCAATATTTTGTCTTGCCTTTTGTTGGTCTACACTTTAAATAAATAAAACCCAGCAGTAGATATTGTTGCCATAAATGTGTAGCGCTTAAGAATAAAAAAACCTAGGTGAACTGAAATAATGAAATAAATTTGTATATGTAAATATAAGTGCAAATAGCAGGAAAAAACATAAGATTTGTGAAGAATGTACTTGGAAAATTACGCAGAAAACTTTTGAAAGTTTTTTTTCTGAGTGTTATCCTATTTTTACCTTCCTTTTCGATCCGCCTTTGAGTGCCGTCCTCAACATTCCTAGCCTTCCCAAGCGGCCTCTTATCAGCCTAGAGTCTCTAAATAGAATATAACCTGGCTTCGAAATCCGCAGCATAATGAGGCGCACATTGCGCATACGCCCCATGTGCTGGGTAGACCAAAAATGGTGGCCAGCTTGGCGACAGAACAAAACGTGCGAATCTTTTGAGCGGCGCGTGTCTAGAATTTATCGGCCGACTTCTAGCCGGGCTGATTATCGCATAATAATAAACTGGAATGTGACGTCAGGGCAGCGGGTGATATTTATAGTATATATGTATTTACTTTGCCATTATTTGGCTTCGTTTAATATTTACTCTGTCGTTGCCACGCACTCTCGTTCACTGTCAATCGCTAATTGGCAGGCAAACGGCCGTCAGCATTATTGGAAAAGTAGCTATGATTTGCGCAATGTTTTCCTTTAATGTTATGCAAAACGAGAGCAGATCTCAGGGTCCAAATAACCGAAGTTTCCGCTATTCAATCGAAAAATCGGCTTTCAAAATGCTAAAGGCCGTGGAAAAATTCTAAGATTTATATGCAAAGTAACGCTGACTTTGAAGTTTTTGGCTATAAAGTCCAAACTAATTTGCATGTGAACATCGGATGTTTCTAAAAATCAATAGGCAAATAGATAAGCCAAATTTTACAGCGATTCCTATGATATTCGCTGGGCGGTGACGAGATGAGTCGCGGCTGATCTCGGGGACCGGAAGGTAGGGATTGGGGGGGGAAATACATGGAAACGGTGGCCTCCTGAATCCAAACTGGAATTCTCCACATATTATCTAACTATTTATGACTGTTAAGTGGCCATAAAAGATCTTCGTAGTCGAAAGTCCCCAAAACCAAGTCCAAGTTCAACCGCTGACCGCCAAATAAATCAAGAATTAAATTTCGTTGCCGGCTGTTGCAAACCGGTAGAAGATTTCGGTTTGATTATACAACAGTTTGATTTGTTTTTATTATTTTATTTGAGTTTTGTCGGTGAAATTCGAGTGGAAAGTGCATTAACAGGTTACTGGAGCAGCCATATATATTCATTTCATTATAAACGCTGTCAGCAAATAAAACAAGTTCAGAATTTAAACAAAGAGATATACACGATAAAACATTGTTAAAACGTTGAATGCTTAGTTCCTGGTACAAACAAATCGATTGTTGGTCTGGGACCCATTTTTATTGCCTAGAAATATAGAAGGTAAGTTGTGCATTTGTCTTGCACAATATCTTCACACCCTCGAAAACACCATTGGCTGGCTTTGGTCGATTGAAAGTGCCGGCCTTGCAAAAACACTCGGCAAAGGCACTCGAAAAAATGCAAATAAGTCAGACGAAATTCTCGTTAGTCAATATCTCAATATCCCACTGAATGAATGCATTTTTGGCGCGCAGCTCCGCCAAGAGCGATGACTGCACAGAAAACGCTGGGTAATTCGATAATGGCGTTCACTTGGAGTGCGAAGTGCGGAGTCGCAGATGGCAGGTGCTCACATAATTAATAGAGACAGAGCCCGGGCCAAATGATGATTCCAGTGGCCAAGTGGGTTAGACAAAGGCGAACTGGGCCAGCTATTTGGTCAACTCGGTGCGTCAAGAAGCCATTGATGTCGCCTGCCATTATGGCCGGATAATGACCGATATCAGCGGGCATTGAAAACGCCTGGTCATCGTTGCTAAAGGATTTCGCATGGGCTGGCCAACCGATCATCGCAACCATCATCTGTTGCAAAAACTGCATCCAAAAACAGGTTTCCCTGAAAACAATGCCCATAAAATCCTGGCCTGTTGTCCTTGCCTCTAGGTGTCGTACCCAAAGTCCTAAAAATAAATAGCCAGAAGGCTAGACAAAGGAAAGAGGCATTTTTATATGGGCTACATAAAATACCTAAATGGAAATGCGTTCTAATAAAACTTATCAAAAACAAAAGAATAGGATAATCATTATTATCGCTATTCATACCTAAGGGCTAAATAAAATGTCTAAAAATAATTGATTAAAATCAGTTGGGATTTTTTTGTTGCTTACAGATATATTATATTTAATTATTCAAAAAAAAAATTGAATAAAATCCTGTAAACCGTTTCTCTATTCATGGTTAATATATTATTAATATCTGATTCATTTCTAAAATAAACAATGTTTAAAAGCAATATCTTTTAGCTGCTTAAATCATCTCGTGAAACCAATAATCAGAACCAACCGGTTTTTTATTCCCTGAACGCATTGCCATAAAATTAATGATGCATGGACCTGCCAGGCTGTCCTGTCCTTGGACTATCCTGCTCCTGGGCTTTTCCAAGAGACCTGAACAAAAAAACTAGCCAGACCGAGAGACAAAAGGGGAGAACATGCGGCTAATTTGGCCAAGCGATGAGCTCGAAACCAGTTCTGTGCACGTAAGCCGTTTCGTGTCCCTTGTTTTGGCCAGGCCCATGCAGTTAACTGCCACTTAACAATATATGTAAATCATAATCGTGGAAAAAAGAGTTAAATGCGCGACGGGTAATTGCTGATGCGACAGTTTGGCTGTAAGAATGCGATTGGGCCCTCGATAAATTACAAGCTTGAACTGTTTGTCCGGTGGCTTTTTCCGCTTCTTCGACAGAAATTGCCAGGTTATTGCCATTCCGAAATTTGCAACGCCACGCCTGATTTACACGATTCTACTAATATGACATTTCGCACCCGCAACGATCAGTGTATTATGGGCATGCAAATATCGGCGTCTATATATTAGCGCACATTCTGATCTGGCGAAGCGTAGGCGCGGATTCGCCTTGGACCGCATCAGTTTGTGTGTCTCGCTGATTAACAGGAAATGCTCACGGCGCGTAAATCAAACACCGATCGAATGCGCTTGCTTCTACTATCTGATCCATGGTCGTAGAAGGTGCTAATCCAAGTCACTGCATAATCCAAACTAATTTCTCGATTACCCTACACTTTCAGTTGGCAAGATGTCGGTCAGACTGAACGAGACGAACACCATTGTTGATCGGATGGTCAACTTCTTCGTGGAGCACGAGGATCTGCGCACCAAGGTGGGTATTCGTAACGAATAATATCAAACAAAATAAACAAATACTTTATTTTGTGTACTTTGACGTGTAAGGCCCTTTTTCCCATGCTTATTATACGCCAAAATATATCTTATCAAAATATATCAGACGAATATATCATTGGGGATTAATGGCTCTAAATTTTACCCTTGTATATTTAAAGAACAAAACTTAAAGCTCTTGAAATTTTAAAGAGCATATTATTTAGCTAAGGTCGAATTTGGAAGAATTATGTTAAAACTTAGATTGCTGAAATATCAATGGAATTTGATTGAATTTTATCAAGGTGAAATGAGTTGGAGAACGTGACATCAGCAACGCAACCAAGATGTTTGGAGGCAACAATTTACATATTCACTTCAGCGGTGTTCTTTTTAAATTTTTCTTTAGTTAAATAAAAAACTTATTTACATATTTTATCAGAGATAATAATCAATTGATAGAAACGGCTTTATTTGTTTATGATTTGTTTTAAAATGGCCAGGAGAATAGCTTGTTGACTTAAAATAAAATCCAAGAAATATAACTATTGTATACTTGCAGAGTTGGTTCCTTTCCAATGCCCCCGGACCGCTGTTCATGATCCTTGGAGCCTACCTGTACTTCTGCCTGTACGCCGGACCTCGTTACATGCGGGATAGGAAGCCTTTCGAGCTGAAGAACACCCTGCTGATCTACAATGCCGTCCAGGTGCTCCTCAGTTGGGTGCTCTTCTACGAGGGCTACAAGGGCGGCTGGGGCGGTCACTACAACTTCAAGTGCCAGCCGGTGACCTATGAATCCGATCCGATTTCCATGAGGGTAGGTGTTAGTGATTTCTCTGGTAGCTTAACCTTTCTGAATACCCTTTAATTACATTTTAGATGGCTCGTGCCGTGTGGCTGTACTACATTGCCAAGATCACCGAGCTGCTGGACACCGTGTTCTTCGTGCTCCGCAAGAAGCAGCGCCAGATCTCGTTCCTGCACCTGTACCACCACACTCTGATGCCCGTGTGTGCCTTCATTGGAGTGAAGTACTTCGCCGGCGGCCATGGCACTTTGCTGGGCTTCATCAACTCGTTCATCCACATCATCATGTACGCCTACTATCTGCTCTCCGCGATGGGACCCAAGGTGCAGAAGTATCTGTGGTGGAAGAAGTACATCACCATCCTGCAGATTGTGAGTGGTTTCCTTTATCTAAATCAGGGATCTAGTCTTTAATTTTACATTCTTTTTATAGGTCCAATTCCTGATCATCTTCGTGCACACGCTGCAGATCCAGTTCCAGCCCAACTGCAACTTCCCCAAGTCCATTGCCGCCCTCTTGACCTTCAATGCCGGCCTCTTCACCTACATGTTCAGTGCCTTCTATGTGGCCAACTACAAAAAGGAGGCGGCTGCCCAGGCCAAACTGGCGGCGAAAAAGGAGTAGGAAGCGACGTTAGTTGGCGCTACCTTAAGCTATGCACATTTACTTTAATGCTCCTTCCCTGCCCCTCCCCCTCCCCCTGATCCGCATCCCCATCCCCATCCCAATCCCCTCAGATATCCTCCCCTAGGTATACATAGGTCAAGATGGATATAATACAACCTGTAGTTCTTGTAAGCTTGTTTCGTAGTATTTCGTTAGTTCGAGGAAAGCGGCCCCTTTTGTACTTGTTTGGATCAGTCGCCATTGCAGAGTGCAAGAGATCGTTGCACTTTCTGTATTGGGATAGTGTAATAGTACCAAATATTATAGTTTAGTGATTAGATTTTATCCTATGGACTGTGTGAGTCGCGGGCAAGGTTGGACAGGCGAATGGCAAGGTCGAAGGTCGAAGGTTGCCTGTCGAACAATTCAGCGCCTAACTGTCCCCATTTGTCATGCCCAATTTTATGATGAAATGTAATTATGTATATTATATTTGCAAACAATAAACAAACGATTCATATGAAAACGGTGATTGTCTTTATATACATGGGTTATTTGCTATGGGGCTGCACTCAAACATAATAAACTGTTTAGAATGTATCTTCTACATGATAATGGGTAATATTTAGAATTTTCAAAATCAACCTAAAAGTATACAGTTAAATTGTTGCATATATATAAAATATTTATTTATATTCTCCTTCGCTTTATTTTCAAATGTAAATTCATTGTTTTGACTTTCAGTCTCATAATTCTTGTGCTCGTAGTAACATCAATCCCAGCTCACTCGATAAGAAATTCTGATAATACAAAGTGATAATGGAATCTGAGATCGAGACGCTGCTCTCGAGAAATGCAGTTCCGATTATAGATTTGGGAAACGCCATTGAAGACGTGGCCAAAAATCTAAGACAGGCCCTTTCACAACAGGGTTATGCTCTGCTAATCAATCACGGAATTTCAGATGAGAAGGTATTTAATTCAATCCAATATTTGACCATTAAAACCTAAATAAAAACTGTATATGTAGATCAAGATAGCCTGGGAGTATTTCGATGGATTTGTTAAGTTACCAGAGGAAGTCAGAATGGCCTACGAAAGAAGCAAGGCTCCAAATGGCGAAAATCACGGTTATGTGAGTCCCGGAATGGAACGATTTGATGGCAGGACACCGGAACTACGTCATGCGTATAATATATGCAAGTTGCAGGATGAATTTCTTCCCGAAAAGGCGCTGCCTGGATTTACTAGGCACATAAGCTCTTTGACTGATGACTTTAATGCTTTGGGTAGATTAATTCTTCAAGCTTTGGCCCTTTCCCTGGATGTTCCCCCGTCGTTCCTCTCCGATAAGCACTCCTACATGTTATCCGACGATCGTTTTAATCTGACCACCCTACGGATGCTCTACTACCCACCGGTGGAGGATCAAGATCCTGGAAAAGTTATCCGCTGCGGAGCCCATGCCGACTATTGCACCTTCACTCTGCTGGCGCAGGATTCGGAGGGTGGATTGGAGGTCAAGTTGCGGGGCAGTGACAAATGGGAGCGAGTGGGTCATCTGCCGGGAGCACTCTTCATTAACTGCGGCGAAACCATGGCAATGTGGACAGATCAGCTTTATCACGCCCTGGTATATTTATATAACTTTATCTGGAGGTATCATAACATATTTATATTTCTACTTTCCTCAGCAACATCGAGTGGTTGTTCCTGATCAGACTTCTACTCGCCAGCAAGGCAGGCACTCTATTGCCTATTTTTGACATCCTGATAGTTCAACCATGATAGACCCTAAAGAGCTAAATATTCCACTTAAGGAGTCGACAACTGGAATGTGAGTAGCTTACCAACACTTTAATCTATCCAATTTTCGTTTATTATTTTATTTCAGAATACACAACGCTTATGATTTAGCTATGTCTTTGGCAAAAGGCGCATATGGGCATAATAATTATTAGGAAAAACTGATGGCGAAAATCAGGAAGATCCGAAAAGTAAAAAAAATCTGAAAAAAGTCAATGTCTCATTGGATTCGTTATCAAGTTTCTAATCAATCGCCATTCACAGCTGAAAAATGTAATTTATGTACAATTTTCGAAGTCATTGGGTCGTAATAACTCGCTTGAATAAAATAATGAACCCTGAAAGTATGCAATACAATATTATCTTTGAGAGTACCGATTAGACAATAATAATAATGGAATTGTCGGGTTCTGTTTGGGTCAGTCTCCCGGAGAAGCGCGTGGTGTTCACATCGTACTCGGTTTTTAGAGCTCTGACTTTTCAGACGCAATCGTTCTCGTATTTGATTTACCTCCGCGGGTCTTAATTTACTTAAAATGATAAAGAGCAAGATAAGTGAGGACAAGTTGGAAACCCTTGTTTCGCGGAGCGCTGTGCCAATCATCGATCTCGCCCATTGCGGTAAGATTTCACAACAAACCTTTTTAAATAAAGATAACTTAATAATAAACAAGCAATCTGTGGGGGACCAGCATATTGTAAATATTGTGGGTAGGGTTGGATAGGGTTGGCTTTCCAAATATTTCCCACCATCCCTAAAAAAATATTTGATAAAACATGTTGGTACTTTTATTTTATTTAATTATGACTGTTAATTTCCAGGCAAGTCCCTTGTCAATAGGGTTGGTCAGCAACTGCATAAGGCTTTCACCGAGAAGGGAATCGCTTTCCTGGTTAATCATGGAATAGCCGAAGATAAGGTCAGTTTTGATCATTTACAAGCGAATTTTGTGTTATCATTTGTTCTCCCCTCAGATTAAAGCTGTTTACGATCAATTCGACAACTTCTTGGATCTGCCAGCTGAGGTTCAGGATCGCTACAGGAGAAAGGATGGCGTTAACTATGGCTACGTTAGTCCTGGAATGGAACGATTCGATGGAAGCACCCCAGAGCTCCGGCACGCCTACAATATTTGCAAACTGGATGATCAGAATATTCCGAGGGAGCCACTGCCAGAATTTGCAGAGGATATTACTACACTGTGTCAGGACTTGAAGGCCATGTCCACATTTATACTGAAGGCCATGGAGGTGGCCTTGGAGATTCCTCCGGCCTTCTTTATCGACAAGCACTCCCAGATGCTCGAAGGCGATGAGGTCAACATGAGCACCCTACGGATGCTCTACTATCCGGCGATTGTGGATGATGAACCTGGTCAGAGTGAGGGTGCCATACGGTGTGGTGCCCATGTGGACTATGGCACCTTCACCCTTCTCACTCAGGATTCGGAAGGTGGCTTGGAGGTGCAATTGCCTGGCAGCGAGAAGTGGGAACGAGTGGGCCATCTACCAGGAGCCATTCTCATAAATGGCGGGGAACTCCTGTCCATCTGGACGAAGCAGCGATACCACGCATTGGTAGGTTATTCCTGAGAGGCAGAAATTTCCCCAGTTAGCTAATACTTTGTTTTCCACATTTCCCAGCCTCATCGGGTCGTTATACCTGAACAAGATCATATACGAACCCGCGGCAGACATTCCATTGCCTATTTTTGCCATCCCAATAACTCGACAATGATATCTCCCAACGATCTCTTGGCTGAAGATGTCGAACAGAGTAATGACAAGTAAGATTTGTAATATATTTCAATTACTATTTTGTATTTATTTTGTTTTCTAACCCCAAGAGTATACAGCGCCTATGAACTGATACAGAAAAAGTTTAATGACACCTACGGTCAGCGATCTCAATAAATCAACGAATCTGGGGCAAAACTTTATTACAGCTATAGACACATGAAACTGGTATATTTAATAAAGCAATTTTACAACTGTAATTTGTCCAAATCTAAATAAATTATGGCACTTTTATTTCATAAAACATTTATTTTACTTTTTACATGAAGACGTTAGAAAATGTTAAAGGGATTTTTCACAAAACAAAACCAAACATCACAAAATAAATCATTTTTTAATCCTAAAATTTATTAATAAAATTCTTAATATTGAAATTCATATCTCAACACCTAAAATCATAATGGATTAGAAGTATCTTTAAGATACTACATTTTACTTTATTTCGTAGGTAAAATGTAATTGCTGATGTAGAAATCGGTCAGATATAACACCGAAATGTTAACGGGCGTTTTACCCGATCTTAGAGACTCGAGAAATATCGATAGGTGCCAACAGCGACTACCGATAAGGTGGGGATCGCATTCGAACTGGATCCGAGGCGACCGAAATCGCGGATCGCAAATGTTTTGAGACAGACGCCGTTCCTCTCTGCACTAGTTCAGGTGTATCTAGGTTAAATTCGCGAGTGTCTAGTGTGTTACAAAATGATGGAAAGTGTGCAAAAGAAGCATCAGAAAGCGATACGAAAATTGACTAAGTAGATTGTTGGCCAACTGCTCGTCGGGTCGGGTGTTCGATGAAAAGCGAAACCTGTGCGAAAAAAGAAAGCGAGTTTTCACTGTAAGCAAAAGCAAATGCCCATCGGTATAAGTCACAATTTCAGCTGAATGGGCGCTTCGAGTAGTTTTTAGTTGGCATTCGATGGCAGATTGTTTTTGCAGCGAAAGGCGAGGCAAACGCTTACTCATGCCCAGATACCCAGATACCCCTTTGTGACTCTAAACCCCCTCCCTAAAAACCGCATCCATGCAGACTGGCAGACCCAGACTTTGTTCATCCGGCATTTCCTGAAGAAAACCGCTTGGCAACAGCGACGAGATCGCTCAGCTGGTTTATTTAGGGGGTGAAAAGGCGGCAGGAGGGCTCACACCTGAGCCCGAGTGCCGTTAAACGGCCGAACGGGATCTGCCAGATACAAGATACAAGATTCAAAATACAAGGTACATGCCAGAGCAAACTCACACCAGAGTATCTGTATCTGTACCTCATGTGCATATATATATACTCGAATATGTATTTGCCTGAGCCACGTTAATAGCCATCACAAATATTGCAAAAGCAAACCGAGACGTTGCTACCTGTTGACGGCTTTGCATAGTCTCACCTTTCGGCCCAGCTCACCACAAGCTGGAGTACCTACACATTGCCACTGTGAGTACGCAGCTGGCTCAGATGTACCCCCCTCCACCCCCTCCCCCCCGAACGACAAGTGCTAATTTAGTTATCACAATTTTTGATTTGATTAAATTTTATCTAATTGCGACGCACATGCAGGCATTCCACATACTAGACCGCTGGCAATCAGTTGGTTTTCGCAAAATAAAATCGTAAACTGGGTGCGATAAGAGCCACAAGTCGGAACCCCCAAAAAAAAGGGGTCGTTCAGTTCCTCCAAGAAGCGCGCAGCGATTGTTCGATCGCCTCTCGTCCGCCACGCGCCCTTCTAAAATCACCAATCACCCAATCGTTCGTGTTTCGGATCGTATCGGATCGTAAACCCCCAAGAAACCCCCTCCCCCTCTTAACAACCATTTCTGCTGTCAAAGCGTTTGCTCGCTAGCCAAACAAAAACAATAGCCGCTGCAAAAACAAATAGCGAAAATTCAAACAAAAATAAAAACACTCGGATGCGCGATTCGAATGTTTGTTTTTTTTTCCCCCCAATCGGTATAACCAGTCTAATAATCGAATTCTGTGCGTTGCTGCCATTCAGTTTTATTTAGTCGGCCATCGCTGGAAGTGCACTTCGTCTCCGGTTCCCCCCTCCGGTTTCCAGTCCCCCAGTTTGTGATAAAGGTAAGGAGCGAGCACAAGTGCGGCGAGTGTTCGATCGCTCCCCAATCAAAAACCAAAGAACTTTAGACGTCGAAGACCCTCTGGAATACGCAACACACACACATACAAAATGATAAAAACAAAGAGCAGCGACGACAAACTCGACACGCTCCTCTCGCGCAGCGTGGTTCCGATCATCGATCTCGCCCACTGTGGTAAGTAGCCCCCTCCCCCCCCTGTCCATCATACCCCCCATGGCACCACCCCATTAAACCCATTAAACGCGCTGCTGATCGCCACTCGAACTCGTTGCTAGGCCAGCGATTTCAGCCAGCATTCGTGCACGGCGAAAAAATGGCAAAACTTGCCATCAATGGAGGAGTTTTTCCATTAAAAAATAACACTTATCTGTGACATGTCTCGAAAATGTGAAATGGATTGGGGGGAGTTCCTGGTGCGATAAATTCTGTTCTAGTGCTACGTTTTAATTTTGTGCGAAATAAAAATCAAACACCTAAAAAGAATAACTGAAGAGAATAAGTTACTGCTACAATTTTTTGTGGTGTAGTTTATGGTTTTTTATGCTTTTATGTTGTTATTGCCTTAAATCCTAAAGTTTATTATCTAAACTCAGTAAAATCATAAGTTAACATTCCAGAACAGTCACATTTGTGTTTTATCAGAGGAAGTTGTCTTTCAACTTTTTATTGCTTTTTGTTTATGTTGTGTACAAATTCTTTGAATGCAAACTCAGTAAAATTCCCATCGAATGGTGCAAAAAACAAAATAAAAAGTTAAATAAATCCATGATTCATGAATTCACAAAATTATGAGATGCGCCAAAGTCATAAAAATTTTCGACATTTCAAAATTATATATTTAGCAAATTCCACTTTGCCACTTAAATGCTATGACGTTTTTAAAATTGATAATATTAAGATTAGTTGAGTGGTGGGTACAAAAATAAATAATCTATTTAATTTTGTCAAATTTTTTTATGTGCACTTGAAAACTCCGTATTCAGCTGGGTTTAATTAAGTGCACTCGTCATTGAGTCATCGACAGTTCTGTTTGGGTGACTATTCCCAATTGTTCAGGGCTAAAAGGGGCTCCCTCGCTTAATTGCAGTTACTTAATTTTGATCGTGGTTCTTCAACTACGACGTAGTTAATTATAAGTAATTATTGACTTGTGTAACCGACACCTGATCCCAGATTCTCTGTTAAGAATAATGAATAATGCTAAGTTAATGGGAGAAAATATGATCAAGAAACGACGAAGAACCTATACCTTATCGCTTTAAGTCAACTAATTGAAAATAGATAGTTAATCTATGAAGTACTTTTGTGTGTAGAAAGCTGGCAAGTATCACGCTGCTGTTGCCTGTTTTTTTGGTGCGATTTCTTGGTATTATAAATCATCAGCTATTTGTGAGATATTGCTCTCTAAATCAGTTTTTGTTTAGATTTGTATTTGCTCTCAAATGTGACAAAGTCTTGTTTATTTATGGTGAGGAACAAGTTCAAGTGTACTAATCAAAACATATAAATATTTATAAGCATTGGAACCAATGAATATGTATAGCATTCTGAAAGATTACTCTACATGCTTTGTCAGATAAATAGTAGGGTAGTATCTTTGAGATACTTCGGAAAAGGTATACACTTTCCTTGCCACACATTCAGTTTATGTATTTTTGAACTGTGTTTATGTTCTGCCAAGAGTACCAAGAGTTTCTTTGGATAACCTCTTGCATACCTGGAGTTAACATTCGTTCCACCAGATTTAATGGCTTTGTTTGTTCTTCGGCGTTTCTTCTGCCCTTCTTTGGCCACACCAAAATTTTCCATTTGCCTATTTCGGAGCCGTGCCCATTGTGTTAACGTTAACTGGGTCTTTGCCGATACGTGACACACTTACGGTTTCTCCTTCTCCGGTGTAATGCGCCATGGAAAAGCGGCGCATACGCACTGGGCCTGCTTATCTGGCCGCAAGTTTCGCCGAGGGCTCACCCGAGCACAGGTACAGTGGGGCCTGGCCTTGGTGGGAGCACTCTCTTGACCTTCTCGCCCCATCAGAGCCATTGACCCCCAAAGCAGCTAGAAGCAATTAAATCGCTGCCTTGCGGCATTTTATGTCAACGGAACTTCAATTGGATTTTTTTCTTTCCTTTGTTTTGTTTATTTATTTTGTGTTTTTTACTGACTCCGAGGTGGAGAGGTTTTTGAACTATATTGGAAGTCGGACTTGTGGCATTTGTGGAATGTTTTTTTTTTGTTTCTGTGGGCTGGGGAGCCCAATGTCACTGTAGCCAGTGCGGAAACTCAAACAAAGCGCATCAAAATATTTACAATTATTTGAGTTACGAAACCAGATTTTGTTGTGACTGCAATAAGCAGTGATTGCAGCTTTATTTACACACTGCCGCTGACCAGTTTCCCGTGTTTCGGAGTTACCAGTTTGGAGACGGTCACCGCAGTGACGCATCTCGACTTTTTGGGGCTTGGGGATCCACTCCTCGGCGTCATCGGCACACCTCACCTTGTTTTATTCGGAAACAACAAGCGATACTAACTATACTACCGAAATACGAGGGCCCAACGGCAGTGCGAGCATGTTAAGTAGTTGGACTTTTGCCGAGCAACCGATCGAAACCAGCTTAAACCTGTTGATTCTTGGCTCGGCTGACGTGCCTGGCGCTTTGTTTAATGGCCACAATCGCGTTTTGCCTGTTTCTCTGGCAGCCTGTAGAAATTGCCAGCTCGACTTGGGCGGATTTCTCTTGACCCCACAAATTGGTTAATGACACCACCTGAAAGTTCGCATAACTTTGCCATGAATTGAGCTCTCTTGGCAAATCAAATTGACAGCTGGCCAAACTAATTTGCAGCCTTCAACAAATTGATGCTAACTTTTATTCATTGCCCCATAATATTATTCTGGCCAATTACCTCGATGCCGTTGACTTCTGTCCCCGCATATTTCAATGCCATTGAAATCATTTTTCCATTAGCCCGACATCTGCAAACCATTTCCCCCTCATCCTCATGCAATAGCCGCATTTCAGTTTTCTATAAATAAGTTATACTGCACAGCCATATTTCTCCGCGAAAATTCCGCAACTAAATTGGCATGTACATATATACGAGCTCGAATGGGTCTATAAATATTGAATTGAATTAATTCAACCGAGGGATTCAAGTGGCGAATTTGGGATCTATTTGTGGATTATGTTTAAGGGGTTTTCCCGCGCATGAGTAAATGGAAATTCCGATGGCTACAAAAGACTCACACTTAAAACCACATTTTCAATACATTTTGACTTGAACAGCTTTAGACATTTAATTTACATTGTTTTGCAACAACCAGATATCGATTCATAAATTATAATGAAAATACAATTTACAATTAAACATATTAGAGAATTTGTAAACCTTACAGTTCATATTTTTCCAAGTGTACAGAGAGTTCAATTGCCCGTTTCAATTAAATTACAAAAATACAGAATCAAATGGCGTTGAAAACAAACAATAGAAATGCTTAACGCGTGCCCGCAATTTATGTCCGACCATAAATGCATAAAAGCCAATCAATTTGGACGATAAATTAGTACAGCAAGCGCCAATCAAAAAGAAAACACAATAAAACACAAGGAAAACAAATCGAGACGTCGAGAAATTCTGGCAGCGACCGCGGTCGAGATAGATGATCTTCAAGCGACTTGGCCTCCTCTACGGAACCGACCGACCGACTGAATCTACTGACTCAATTAGCTAAATTAGCGACAAGTTAGCACTGACAACTCGGTAGCTGAAAGCTGAAAACTGAAAAATGGCAAATTGAAAAGCGACTCGCATCCCAATTGCCGCCTAATTGAATTGCATGCCAGCAGAAATCAAGAAACCGCACGGAAAACGAGCAAAACAAAAATAAAACTGGACCGCCGCCTAATGAAAACGAAAGGCGATCCGCTGCTGCTGCTGGCATCAATTGGAATCATTCGGTTCGTCCGACTGACCTATCCGCCGCCCCATCATCATTCCGCACATCATCTGGCGGATCTGCCTCCCCGTCGAGCAAATAACAATCGTAATAATACTTCCCGCCTGGCGACAGAGCTCTCTTACCCGGAATGATAAGCAATCGTAATTGTTATTATTTGTGAAATGCTGGAAGCTCTGAAAACCCTTATCAGTCAGCGGGCGCAGTGCGTCACTGGCCGAAACGGGAGCTTAGGGCAGGCAGAAAGGCAAAAAGTGACTTCCAGTAGTGCCTAGGAAACCTATTTATAGATTGCGCATACGCCCGGTGTGACACTGGCGGGGAAGTATATAATTACTTTGCATTCCGCGATTTCATTCATGACTTCTCCTGTCCCTCAATGAGTAAGTGATCACATTGGCGGTCGGTGCAAGGTCTCTAGCAAGGGAAATACCCTGCTCTTCTTCCAGATAAAGCTAGCTATCTGGTTGAAAGTCCAAATGGTTGGTTGGGGCGGGGTGAAACCAGCACTTCCGCTGCGGCTTTTCCGCACATTTTCTACTTAATTTTCCGCTGTGCATTGTCAATGCCGCCATCGTTGCATTGAAATTGATTGCATTTACCTTTATTGCATGGGGGCTATCGCACATTATCGAGCTCGCCTTTTGCCTGCCATTGTGCGATTGTGGCTCATCAGAGATTCCAAGCACCCGATTATCTCAACCAAGTGCTGGACTTAAGGCACGTGTACGTGGGACGCCTCTTAGCCACACTTCTCAATGGGCCCTGACATTCAAATCAACGGCCAAGTGCTCGCGAGCCAGCTATTTATTGCCTTCGGCCATAGAGTGTTCATACAATACGCCATAAACACGACCCATACTTTATGATGGCCAGGTGGAAAACAATTCGAAGAAGCCATAAACGAGCGGCCACAAAACAATTAGCGGTTGAGTGGCAGTTCCGCTGGTTATTCCCACGCCAACTAATCTCTCCCTATCCCGATTGCACTTTTTCCAGGTATCGAGGAGGTGCCGGTCAAGTCGGTGGTCAATCGCGTGGGTCACCAGCTGAAGAAAGCCCTCTCCGAGAAGGGCATGGCCCTGCTGGTCAACCATGGCATATCAGACGAGAAGGTAAGATCACAAAGAAAGTTTAAGCAGTTCAAAAATAGTAAATAAATACCTTTAGATGAGTAAAATCATAAAAGAAGGTTCTTTAAATTCAAATTCAAATATTCAAAGATATATAGCTTACTCTTTATTATGTGGGTAAATTGGTGAAAACCAAACTTGGCCTTAAGAAATAAACATTTATGTTAAGCAAAATAAATTTGCTTAAAGGTTGCAGACAATTGACGTCAAGTTTAATAAATTCCTCTTAAAAATAGCCCCAAAGGAAATTTAAATAAATTTTGACACCGATTACAATAAATTTGTTTTTTTATTCTTGATCTTGAATCGACAAATTCCCCGGGCTATTTAAAATCAAGAACGTCATAAATCGACCAGCAATCTGCAAGTCTTTTCCGAAATCTCAGTATGAAAATATACTATCAGCCTGATAGGAGTTAATAGTATATATTCCCCGGGGAAACATATCGCTATAGAGATAAAAAAAAACACAATTTCAAGGTCCGAGTCAGGGTCAAAGTTTTAATCATCAAATTTCTAAAATGTTTTATTCAAAATCTGAAATAATTCTTAGAACTCAAAACTACAAATAATTGTAAGATAAGAAGTGTTGATCAGAATTCTGGGTATTAAGCAATTTAAATATTTCTGCATTTTAAATGGGATAATCTGACATTTTTTCGTGTTCTTGAAACAGCTAAAGACTGCCTGGGATCACCTGGATGACTTCGTGGACCTGCCACCCGACGTGAGGCAACACTATATTCGAGCGGATGGGGACAAGCACGGCTACGTGAGTCGCGGCCAGCAGAGATTTGATGGCAAGGCGCCGGAACTGCGCCACGCCTTCAACATCAGCACACTGAACGCCCAGAATCTGCCCGAGGAACCGCTGCCAGGATTCGCGGACCACATCAGCACGCTGGCCACGGACTTTAAGGCGCTGGCCAGCTTCATCCTGCAGGCGCTGGCCGTCTCGCTGGACATTCCGCACACGTTCTTCCTCGAAAAGCACTCGCACATGCTGTCTGGCGACCACGACAACATGAGCTCCCTGCGCATGCTCTACTACCCGCCGATCGTGGACGACGAGCCCGGCCAGAACGACGTGATCAAGGGGCGCTGCCAGTACAGCTACCAGCGCTGTCTGTCCAACCAGCCGGACTTCCGGCCGGAGCACAATCCCCGCGACGAGGACGACCTCAACGAGGTGGACGGACCGAACGGCCAGCTGTTCGAGCACAAGCTGGGCAGCGGAGCGGTCATCCAGTGTCCACCCCACGTGGACTACGGCACCTTCACCCTGCTCTCCCAGGACTCGGAGGGCGGGCTGGAGGTGAAGCTGCCCGGCAGCGAAAAGTGGCACCGCGTCGGCCACCTTCCCGGCTCAATTCTCGTCAACGTCGGCGAGATCCTGAATATTTGGACTCAGGAGCGATATCCCGCATTGGTGAGCATCTTAGATTTTAAGTGTAACTTATTCCCCAGCAATAAATTAATAGTGAAATAATTTGAAAGATGTTTGTATATATTCAATATGTTTATATGTATTCAATATGCTTGTATATATTCAATTGGCTTTGCCACTATAATTTATTTAAACAACAAGTTAGTTAAGGAAAAAGTTAGAAAAATGACTTAACCTTTTTAGTCGTTGTCAATACAAAGATTCAAAAGAATCATAAATTTATTTTTAAAGCTGGTGTAACCCCTTTAAAGACTATGCAATTTATGAAAGCCCATCTAATCTATTTGTGTTATTCCCCCAGCAACATCGCGTGGTTATACCAGAACAGGAACACATTCGGGCCCGAGGTCGCCACTCGATAGCGTTCTTTTGCCATCCGGATAACATAACCATGATATCGCCCAACGATCTGCCCAATCCAGATGCCGCCCAGGACAAGGCGTGTCTCAAGCAGCGAAAGAAGTCCTTCAAGGCGGCGAAAGAGAGGTGAATTGGCACTCCATTTTAATCACATTTCCTGTACTCACTCGACCCCCTTTGTTTCTTTTCTTTTTTGGCTTATCGCCGACGATTGGTGGCTATAAATTTCACAGAGTCTACAATGCATATCAGTTAATACAGAAAAAGTTTAGAGATACGTATAGCAATAACAATCACTCATAACGACCATAACCCGTCGAGCCATCCATCGCATCTCTACCTGAACTGGAATGAAGTTCGTCGTGGGAACGGGGGAAAATGGAGAAAATGAAAAGCAGCAACTCATATGATGTTTTGAACCTTTTTATTATTACCTTTACTTTTATTCCATACGATTGTAATTGCTTCATTTCATTAATTTATATGTATCGAGATACTATATACAATACATGCATACACCGTAAACATATCCCTTTGTATAATAAATATATATGTATAATTTAATATAGTTTCCACTGAAAAACGCACATGTTAACATTTACTTAAGTCGAGGGGTTTTCGCCTATGGTTTTATTCTTGTGAAACTTGGAAGGTATCTGAGTACAATTCCGAAATTGACCGACAATCGACCACAAGATCCGTGCTAGCTGTTAGTTGTTTTGTAAATATTTTCCGCAATTTAATTAACATTTCCTCTTGTTTGTCACCTTTATTTGTAATTCATATTTAATGCCATGTGGCCGAGTTACGTATGAACATATGAATTTCGCATTAATTAGTAATCACCTTAATGTGGTCTGATTTTAAAATTCTCTTTTATTTTGTTTCGCTTTTTAATGCATTGATTCCAACTATTCACATGCATAACACATACAATATTCAACAATTATTTGACTACCATTATTTTTAGACACTCAGTTTCTTTTTTTTTGTTACAAAATAAGCTTCAGCTCAGCGTTTCTGTTGGACATTTAATTAAATTTAATTTGGTTTGGCTTCGATTTCTATGAGTGCATTTGAATGAGAATTTGCATTTGAACATTGAGCCTCTCTCAGCTAAATTATCCGTTGTATTTCTTTTTTCGCAACAATCACTGTGAAAAACGTAGAAATCGAAATAAAATGAATCAGTCATAAGATCAAAATACAGTCGCTGGCAGAAATAGTTGCACAAGTCATTGTAATTAAAGAGTCTGTGTGGAATGTGCGAGAATTTTTGACTTATCAAATTATGATTGCATCATGGAATGACTTAGCATACTTTTCCAAGCGACTGTAATCGTCGTGAGCTTTACCTAATTGCCATAATTTAATTATTTACTTTTACGTATACGCCACCTTTTAGTTTGCTTTTATTTAAAGTCACATGCTCCCCATGAGTTGACATGCCAATTTGCGGTTAAACTAAATCGTATATTTGTTAATTATGGCCGTTTTTGTTGTTGGTGCTGCGATCCAGGTGGTTTACGGACACGTGCCACACTTTTACGAGAAAATACCCTTATTTCATGGGGTAAGGGGAAGTAGTCTGAACACTACTTGTTTGAGGTTTTTAATATACAGCTGTGTTGAAAATATTGTAATTATAATATTTGTAATTTATTTTAATTATTCTAGACATCATATATATTATAGCTTGAACACAGCTGTATTCGACTTGATAAGATATATACTCGTGTGTTTCATTTCCTCGATGAACGGATGCAATATTTCAGTGGACCTTCTACCGAAGTGCATTGCACCTGGAAACACTTGTGGCAACAAAGAAATGACTTATGTAAGCAAAAATAAATACTTTAAAGTTATTTTAGTGAAAGGAAAACTGTTTAAAGAGCATTCGCATTTTGTACTCGAGGCTCTTATCGTTCGACGCGTAATTTAGTTAACAATATTTGGCTACATTTGAAATGTTATCAACACTGCTGACTGCCAACTTTTTCGTGGGCGTTCCGCAGTTTAAACAAAGCGCCGTTGCGAGTTAAATAAAGCAAATATTGACAGAAAAGGAGGGGTGTAGTGCCGCCGAAAGAGACGGCCGATGCTCATTTGTCGACGGCGGTGAGCTCTTAAGCCGGCGCTTTAAATAATGACTATGAATCGTAAGTAAAAGTCGGCGTTTTATGCATGTCGTATATATTTTTTGCAACGATTTGATATTTTAGGCAAACAATTCCAGCCAGCTTTCCGCTGAACCACCTTTGATTTATGGGTGCAATGGCGGTGACAAATAGGGCGTGGCAGTTACTGATAATTTCTCTTATTTCTCCTACTAATTCGAGACGAAAGCGAAAGTTAACTAAACAGGCTTGGAGTCTGAAGGTTAAGTTTATTGTGCTCCGTTGAGATTGTCCAGGCAAAGAGTAGCGTTGTGTAGGAATTAGTCACAGAACAGTTCTATGAATGTCGGTTGCATCTATTTGCAGATAGAGGTACATAGCTACAGGTATATTTCGTATATAATATATAGCTCTAGCCCTAACTCGACTACAACAACAGTGTGGGACTTAAAGTCGGGAAACATCAAAGTTGATGGCTAAGTACTGAGGCTAATAGACCCAATGGATATGTTGGTCGTGCTTTAGGCTCTATATATTTAGTTTATACGTTTATGCATTATGACATATATAAATTGATGTTAGTTAAATGAACTACATTATTTTAAGGTTTTAAACGAATTAAATGACCTTTGTCCGTATGTTTGAAGAATTAGGAATTAAAGTTACAAACAAAGTTAAAGAAGATTTACTCAAGTATTTATATTTACAAAACTTATTACAAAATTCAACTTGGCCTTTAACTGAGCTTACAAAAAAAATCAGTCTTTATTCGCTAATCGAATAAAATTAAATCAAAAAGCTTAGAAATCATTTCCAAATTGAAAAAATTTCAACTTTGTTTTAAACTCTCCAGAGATAATCAAATTCAGAGGCGGAAAAAAATCAATTACAAGAATTACTCAATCAAACTATAAACTTACTCTTTTTCTCAGATGAAGTACAAAGCCACTGTCGCACAGTGTAATTGTAGCTTTTATATTTTTCTCTTTTCGAGTATTATTTCAATCAATGCATATCTCATATTTTTGTGGGTTAACATCTAGCATTTTTATATACGTATATCAAACATTCAATTCACATATCTATTTGCTTGCGCACTTATAAACATCTCTTTATGAAATTCCTGACTCGGTGACAGGTAAATATTTAGGTCGAAATATTTCTATTTATATTTCAATTCATTTTGCACGTCAATTTGTTGTTTTATTGAAGGCTTTCTTTAATCTGTGGGATTGTCGTATTGTTGCTCTTGCTGTAGCTATTGTTTGTGGTTAAATTCTTTTTCAGCCCTCTTGAGGAATGTTTTTTGTCGAGTAATCGAGTAATTTATTTGTAAGCTGGCATTCTGGTGTTTTGGAGAACAGTTGAACAGTTGAACAGTCGTCATCTGCAGACATCATCATCATCGTGGGGCACTGGAGCTGAAATCAAGTATACGCCATGCTGGTCTAGTTGGTGTAGAGGGGATGCAGCTGCTGCATCTGGGCATCCGTGGTGGGCGTGACATTGACGGCATACTGGCGGGCACGCATCACGCTCATGTGAATCTCCGACGAGGCCGTGGAGTTGACGCAGTTGGCCAGCTCGGCGGATCCGGATCCGGCGCGCTGGTTGCCATTGGTTCCCCGCCGGCTGGGATTGCCGAACTCCAGGTCCCGGTCATCATCCCGCCCCCTGCCTCGGCGGCAAAAGTAGAAGGCATACGGAAAGAGACTCTGCGGGGACAGAAAACAACACCCGACTATCAGTGGGGACAATAACCTCGCTGGTTTCCCTTAGAGTAGTAACGCTATGTAATTTAATAGAGTTAGCTCGCTACTGTACAGCACTCAAAGGTTAAGCATACGCCGCGTGGTACGGGCGACAATCGACAGGGGGCGTGGTGGGTGGTGGGTGCTTGGTTTTGGGTGGTGGCGGCACATGTCTGTGACAATTTGGTTTCACACAAAAAACAAAAGATAAAGGGAGCAAGGGAAAACAAGAAAAAAATGGAAAAACGTTCACAAAAAAATGCTGAACGAAATGAAAGGCCGCGCATTCGTATAAAAAAAGGGACGACCAAGGACCCTGTGTATTTGTGTGTGTGTGTGTTGATGGTGTGTCAAAGTGTGCAGCATAAAAGGGAGAATTTTTAGAGAAAGAATAACATTTCATCATCAGCATTTACGCTCGTGTGGATCAGGTGTGGGTGTGGGTGTGTGTGTGGGCAAGCATACGCATACATATACAGAGAAGAGGTTCAGTTTTAATTTAAATATTACGTTTTATGCTTTCTGTTTCTTGTTGCATACTTTGGCGCGCTTAGCTTTTGTTGGGCCACAGGCAACGAATCAGCACAGTAAGCGCCAGCTGTGCGTGGAAAGAGAGATGGTAGATGGTACTTATGTGTGTGAAAAGTGGTAAGCAAGATGTTCAAGCGATTAGAAGGCCCGAGCATTCGGCCCACTTCACTCCGCCAACCCAATAGGAAATTGATAGAGAGACAGAGAGCAGGCGCAGGCAGAGCAGTAGAGCAAAGAACGTGCACAGTTTTCAGTTCTTCAGGCAGAGGAAAAGCTATTTTTCTTGCTTAGCAACCAGAAGATGAAGCATTTCAATCAGCTAATATGAACGCTACGCTTTCTACACTTTCCGCCGTTCACACAGCTGCACAGAGAAAAAATCGCTACTATGTACTCTAATTGGCATCTCAGATTTTTCATCACAAAATATCTAAAAATTTAAATACATCTTTATGTTTGGTAGTCATTAAGCATGATATTCTATAAATTAGAGAGATATTTGACTGAAAAATAACTTCTTTTTGACTTGTTTTATATTAAAATTTTAAGATAAATTAACAAATTAAATAAACAAAAAATTATTTGTTTCGCTAAAAACTCATTGCGAATAAGGTTTAATTGGAGATACATCTCCTTTCTTATATTAAAGCTATTTAATGGCTTGATTAAATTAAAAACTAACTTTAACCTATATTTATTTGATGATGTTTGTCTCCTAATTAATTTGATTTAAAAAATTCTTATTCAAATGAACAATTCTGTAGCCGTTCTTTCTCTGTGCACTGTCGACACCAATAGCTACCAAAATAATTGCTAAGCGTGACCCTCTTCTGTTGGACGCTGCTGTTGGCTGGACGGCCGAGTTGCCAGTTGCTGTCGATATGGTTGCCGCTGCTGCTTCTGTGCAGTGGATGTGGGTGTGGACGGCCCTTTCCTTTGCGATTGCAGCAGTTGCCGAAGCCCTGTACTAAGTCTAAGGTGGTGCAGAGAATTCAGTTTTTTTGGATGCCCGAACAAAGCGAAATTGAATAGAATAAAAGTCCCATCAAGATGTCGAAGTCGAAAATAAATGCAAATTACTCGACGGCCAGCCCGCAACTCACCTTGAGGGTCTTCTTGAAGGCGGCCCTGAAGTCGCGATTGAAGTATGCATAAATAATGGGGTTCAGGGCCGAGTTGAAGTAGCCGATCCAAAACAGGATGCCAACGAGGAGGCGCGGAGTGATGCAACTATCGCACAGCGAGGATACAATGTACCTGCCATTCAATTAGAGAGGTGGTAATGGTTAGTTTGAACTTTAAATTAGCGAGTGTGTAGTTATAAATTTACTTAAAGTAGGACAAACTTTTTTATACATATGTAGTATTTAAATATTTGTATGTATTTATCGGCTACACTTAAGAATTTCATTCTTAATATTTATAAAACAATACGATTAGGATAAATTAGCTTTTGTACTAACAGTAACTGTAAGAAGTAGCAGTGTTTATAAATATTTTAATATAGTTCCTCAGCAAATTATATTAAATTAAATTAAATTTTCCAGCAATCATATTTTAAGAGATAAGATTTCAAGCAGCATTTTAAGCCTCATCTCATTTAAACCTCATTAAAACCTTCCCAGCACCGCAACTTCAGAGTATAAGCGAATTTCCGCCTATTTGGCGGCATCAAGTATACGCACCAGAGGAAGAACGGCAGCCAGCAGATGAGGAAGGCGCTCATGATGATGCCCAGGGTGCGGGCGGCCTTCCGCTCCCGCCGCATCGTCGAGATGGTCGACTGCTCCACCTGGATGCTCGGGCGCGGCTTGGGAATTTGGCTAATCTGCAGATGCTTCTCGAGCAGCAGGGCGGCCACCTTGGATCTGGCGTATCGGACACACAAGTAATTAGCGTTAATTGTCGGATGGCAAATGAATGGGCCACTCGAATGGCCGCTGGTTACCTGTAGACGAGGCGCTCCTGCCGGTCGGCCTCCTGGTAAATGCGGTAGTACATCGACAGCATCACGATGCCGGGGATCCAGAAGCTCATCGACGAGCTGACTATGGCGTAAGCCTTGTTCACTTTGAACTCGCATATCTGGGGAAGAGAATTGAAATTGAAATCGCAATCGGAGTTGGAGTGACGGGCAACTCAATTAGCGACTATCAATAAATCAAAATGGACACTGAACAATGCAGCCGGAATGCCAGCGGCGAACCCTAATGGAGCGTAATGCGTTCGCCGGCCAACGTTGCGTATGGGCAATGGCAATGCGATTACTGCAATGCCAAGTGCGGCAATAAAAACTCAATTACTCCGTGCATTACAGCGATGGCATGACAAAAGGCCACCACAAGGCATCTAATCAGATTTACGGCCCTCCGCACTGACAGTTATTAGCATAAACAAGTAAAACTAATTAAAGTCGCCGACGATGAGGCGCTTTCGTATGCAAAGGACCTTCGCAGGCAGGTGGAAACGCCGAAAATTATGCACAGCCTGTGCCGAAGTCGGCTTCGTTGGTGCGCGCACAAAACCGGAATAGAATTACCTACATTTATTTCTACATCAGCATTTTATTGCGGAATGATAACCACAGAGGCGAAGAGGCAACAGCAGCTGCTGACGGGCCAAAAATGGATATGGATCGGGAGAGCTTGGAGCTCCAGGGAGCCGACTGCCGAGTATTTCCAGAGGAAACCAATAAAATGGAGTAATAAATATGCTACCTGTCGGCTGCCAGCCTGAAAGGCGTAAAACTGCTCCAGCCACACACAAACATAAATCAATTTCCGTTGAGGCGGGTCGGGGAAAAGTCAAAGGACGCCCACGTGCCTGATGCCATGCAAAATGCATGCAAAGTCGATACCGTTTCAACTAAATTAGAATTTTCTATTAGTTTGATGTGCAAGGAAATTGAATAAATAATGCAGCCAACGTGGGTGACCGTCCAAACAAATCTGTGTGGGCCGTAGTGGGGGTTCATAGCACAAATGGTTTATTTAATTGTCCAATTAAATGCATTAAAAGCCCGTAGAATGCGATACTCACATGCGGATTCGATTTGAGATACTTATAGTTCTCGGTCGTTGTGTACCATCCTGAGCAGATGGGCAGGAACGAGAGGAGAGCCGGCGACAGCCAGACCATCAGCAGCATGATGAACACGCGCCGCTGCGTCATGATTAGAGGATAGTCCAGCGGCTGGACGATGGCGTAGTATCTGCAGGATAAGAAAACAGGACAATCAGAAACAAATGGCATTAAATACCAATAAAATTAAAAACATAAAACGGCGTATGGAAAATATATTATGACAACAGGAAATTAAAGAAAAATTCCGCTTTTAATGTAGATTAAATAATTAAACAAATTAGAAACAAGCTTAATTTAAAGCAACAATATGGGACAAATATTAAGTTATAATATGGATACGGGGAGAGTACTAGGAAAACCTTTTTATCTCAAAGTAAAAGTAAGAAAAGCCTCAAAGTAAAGTAAGTAAGTACGTAAGATTTCTGATCATAAATATTAAAATTAACGCCACAATTTAAATGTATCGATATGAATCAGTAGTTGATGGAATTTAAATTAAATCGCGATGGCCAACTGAGGCGCAACTCACCTGTCGACGGATATGCAGCAGAGGTGCATGATGCTGGCGGTGGAGAAGTAGACGTCGAAGCTGTTCCACACGTCGCACATCACGGATCCGAACATCCACTTGCCCGAGATCATGACGGAAGCATTAAATGTCATCGCACAGAGGGCCACCAGCATGTCGGCGACGGCCAGCGAGACCACAAAGTAGTTGGTAATGATGCTGCAGGGCGAGTATGGGAGCAAAATCGGGGATAAAACTAAGAGGGAACCCAAGGAAGCAGGAAGCCACTAAGAGATGAGATGGAAGCCTGAGTGCCAGTGAAATCGAGATTGCCAAGTTCTCAAATTAAATTTGTGCATTAAGCTTTCAAGTCACTCACAGCTCACAGCGCTAATCGTTCTCAGGCTTGCTTTCAAAGTTGAGTTGGAAACTTTGGAGCGCACATTGCGCATACGCCGCGTTGACCGCCGTTTAATGTGGCACGGCGCTTCTCTGAGTGGATTTCATTGTTTAATGGGTTAATTAATAATTAGCTTAACGCCACCACAACTTCCAGCAGCGATCATCAACGTTGCGTGGCACCGCAAAATGTTAAGTCAATTATGTGCACGCGGCGTATACGCAATGTGGAGCAGCAAATGCGTTTATCGGCCGTCACGACTGATTTTCAAACAATCAGGCGAACATAACCACATTCCAGAGATTCAACCGCAACGGAAAGGGTGGTAGAGATATAACTTTAAAACCGGAATGTCTGCGGGGACTCGACTTCGTACCGCAACTTCTCAAATGAAACTTTTGCTTTCAGACTAAACGGTTTTATATGAAAGATAAACTTTGGATTGCAAGAACTTTGGCTGTGAACTAAAACCACATCAATCATGGGATTGTATTCGCTACGTTGTTAGGTTATTATATTCTTAAGCAGAACTTTTCTCTAACCTTTAATTTAATGGATCAAAAAAGGTATTTAAAGCTAAGCTTTCCCTTTCTTATTGTCGGCTTTGTTCGGCCTTTATCTATCAAAACTCGTTAACAATCGCTACCCATTTTGTCATATTTCACCAGGACATTGAACCACCGCCCGCAAACCTAATTACGACCACAAACTGAGCCAACCGCAGACGCCATGAAAGGTCGACTATTTGGGGGCAAGCTTAAAGCGAAGCGAAAGTAGAAAGGCAAAGTACCCGCATCAAAGGCAACACGAAAGTGTTATTCGGGCGGTGCCCAAAAGCCGATTACATAGTGGGTGCGTGGGAACGGTTGATGGGTGTCAAGTTTGATTACAATTATGAATTGGCACTTTCGGCCGTCTTCATGGAAAAGTGTCCTGCGATAGCCGCACTTGATCTTCGGCCTCGCTTTAATTTGTCACCCAATTTATCGATTAGGTTACATTTTGAGTGCCATAAGTTATTTAAGTTAAGTGGCTAATCGGATAAGTCGCACAACTTTCAGGGAGATGGCTTATCCAGAGCACCAGAAAAAAAAGCACGAGTCGCCTTGGTCACAGGGATCTAAATCTGGGATGGTGGCAGATGTAACATAGGGCCTAAGTGGGAATACATGTTGTTTCGTAATTAAGTCTAATTTGCCGTGATGATTTAAACTGCGTAGCGAGGCGGAAAAGGTGAAAATGGTGCGGAAAACGCACATGACAATGAGCACAATAATGAAAAAGATGCTGGCACAGGCAGTTGGGAGATAAAAAGGGCAACGTGGCAGCCTGGCATAGACGCAGTCAGGGTCAGGCCCAAATTGCCTGTCCCTGGCAGGCTAAATGAGCCCCAGCAACACAGTTTCAGCCGCAAATGTCAGGTGTGCGTTTGTGCCAAGGCAAATGGCAAATTGCGAAAAACGAAAGACGAAAGGCGACAGACGACAGACGAAGGGAATACGGCAATGACAGTGGAAAACATTTTCTCGGGGCTGCTTTAATAGTCTGCGCCTTGACATTGAATGTCCCGGGGTTAGGTTACAGCATTGTCGCCTCGCTCCGAGTGTTTTATGTTGGGTTCTTTAAATGCCAACGCAGTGCTGAGCTTATGAATTTGCGGCTGAAACACGTACGTACTTGGTTGCCAGGATACCTGCCAGGTAGCCTGGCAAATCCCTCAACCGCCCACGTGTCCATACATATATATCTCATGTGAAGGCGGCGCTCAATTCATAAATTTGACAAATTATATGGCCGCCCATAAAGTAAATGGCAATGACGCCCCCTAAGTAGGCAACAATATTTTTATGCTCGCCCCTTATTAACATTTCTAATGTAATTACCCACGTATCTAGCATTTAACTTGGCCACCGGCTGCGGAATGAAACCAGCAATCCAAATGGTCGGAGGGCGGACAAGATGAGCGCTGAGTTCCGAGCGCTTGACACGCAAAAATGATGGAGAATATGATAAATGATGACAAATTAATGGCCGCAAAAACGAGGTATCTAACTCGTAAAGCCGAACCCGGTCAAATCGCACAAAATCGCTCGGCAGGAAGGTGCAAAAAAAAAGAAAGGACTACAAGGCAAAGTCATGTCCTTGACAGCGACAACATCCGCGATTCGTGGACAATGTGACAGACTACAACGCAGGCAATTGCTCAAAAACAATGGAAAGCATAAAAGCGTAGGAATGTTATGAGCAAGGACTTATTTTGAGCTGCGGAAATACAGGGAAAATTAAACTCTAAAATTCGACTTATTAAGGGGAAAAACATGGTAAAGCATGGTTAAGCATGTTTCAATAAAAACCACATTTGTTAAGCAATTTTTTTTAAATATTTTGACAATAGAATTTTCAAATACTTCATTTAAAGCCCTTATAAATATTACAAATAATTTTCTTTCTTTTCCTATCTTTGGGTTTAAATACTTTAAAAAGCTGAGATCCTGTAAATATGTCTTGCTAATAATTTCTACATGCAAGGACGCAGACCATTCCTAGCAATTCAAAACTTGAGCTCTGGAAAAATACAATAAAACGCAGCCATGGGCATACAATGAAACCCAAAACCTGGCTGGTAGAAAGAACCACTTGATTCAGTGCGACAAATTAATGAAGCCAGTGTCAACGCAGACATATGAGCACACATGTCCAGCCGGCGGATACGGGGAAAAGCCATCGCAGTAAGGGACTCACCGCAATTTCCGGTGGCGCATGACGGACACAATCACCAGCATGTTGCCCAGGATGGCGGCCAGTATGATGAAACCAATAATGAAACACTTGACGAAGACTAATGCCAGATGGCTGCTGCCGTCGGCGTCGTCGGTGGATCCTTCGCCCGCCTGGATATCCTGCGCCTGTCCGGCGACCACGTCTTCGACGGCTACGGCGATGCTGCTCCCGCTGCCCACCGCACTACCCCCCATGCCTTCGTCGATGAGTCCGTCGGCGATGAATTTCAAATATCGGGCATGCGAGGCGGACTCCTCCAGCACGGGCAGTTGGAGTCCTGCCGGCGGCTCCTTTGTCCCGATCCCGATCCCGATGCTAATGCTGCCCTCGAGCATCGTCCTGGTTGTGGTGGCCGACATGGCCTGGAGTCTCTGCAGAAGCGTCATGGTGATGACTGACCACAGTTGGTGCTTTTTGGGGTGTGCGCTTAGTTGCCCGCTCCAAATGTTGCCCTAATGCCACAGAAAAGGACTCTCAAATGGGCACGACATGCTGCCTGACATTTGCTCTCTCGCTTTGGGCTCCTTCTGGTGACCGCTATTATTGCCAATCGTTTGCCAAGTCCTGCAATTGAAAAAGAAATACGTTTTATTCTCTGCCATATTTATGAGCTCACTTTCAAAAGAGCAACAACAGTTTGTAGATGGAAGAGTAAGTGGGTTTTTACATTTGTATTTGCACAGTTCTTACTTAAATATAAGGGAATACAAACAGTTGGCATTTACGAGGATATTTAAATCTAAACTGCATTTACTTTAAGAAACAATTTAATCTGTATTTCATTTTTGTTTGATGCTCAAATAAATTGAAATGAGTAGTAGAGCTTTATTTTGCTAACCTGGCTGACACTAAAGTGAAGTAAATCGACTCACAATTATAAACAAAGATTTATACACAGATATTTAGAGAATTAAACCACAATCATTTAAAGGTATGCCACATTGAAATCGGATGTCTGTAAGAAAAGTTATGGGCCTAGAAGAGCAGGATTTTGGCCACTTTTCAGCAAAGCCATTTTTTAATATTTGGAAAGGGGTAACATCATTAAAATGACCAAAAATCGACCCCAAAATACAAACCGAGTTGAATATACAGATTTTTAGATAATAAAACCACAATCATTTAGAGATATGCCACATTGAAATCGGATGTCTGTAAGAAAAGTTATGGCCTTAGAAGTGCTGGATTTAGGTCACTTTTCTGCAAAGCCATTTTTTGGAAAATTTGGAAAGGGGTAACACTGTAAAAATGATGAAAAATCGACCCCAAAATTCAAACCAAGTTGAGAACACAGTTTTTTAGAGGATTAAACCACAATCATTTAGAGGTATGCCACATTGAAATCGGATGTCTGTAAGAAAAGTTATGGCCTTAGAAGTGCTGGATTTAGGTCACTTTTATGCAAAGCCATTTTTCGAAAATTTGGAAAGGGGTAACACTGTAAAAATGATGAAAAATCGACCCCAAAATTCAAACCAAGTTGAGAACACAGTTTTTTAGAGGATTAAACCACAATCATTTAGAGGTATGCCACTTTGAAATCGGATGCCTGCAAGAAAAGTTATGGGCTTCGAAGTGCAGGTTTTAGGTCACTTTTCTGCAAAGCCATTTTTCGAAAATTTGGTAAGGGGTAACACTGTCAAAATGACGAAAAATCGACCCCAAAATACAAACCAAGTTGAGAACACAGTATTTTAGAGGATTAAACCACAATCATTTAGAGGTATGCCACATTGAAATCGGATGTCTGTAAGAAAAGTTATGGCCTTATAAGTGCTGGATTTAGGTCACTTTTCTGCAAAGCCATTTTTGGAAAATTTGGAAAGGGGTAACACTGTAAAAATGATGAAAAATCGACCCCAAAATTCAAACCAAGTTGAGAACACAGTTTTTTAGAGGATTAAACCACAATCATTTAGAGGTATGCCACTTTGAAATCGGATGACTGCAAGAAAAGTTATGGGCTTAGAAGTGCAGGTTTTAGGTCACTTTTCTGCAAAGCCATTTTTCGAAAATTTGGTAAGGGGTAACACTGTCAAAATGACGAAAAATCGACCCCAAAATACAAACCAAGTTGAAGATACAGATTTTTAGAGAATTAAACCACAATCATTTAGAGATATAGCACTTTGAAATCGGATCTCTGTAAGAAAAGTTATGGGCTGAGAAGTGCAGGTTTTAGGTAATTTTTCTGGAAAGCCATTTTTCGAAAATTTGGAAAGGGGTAACACTGTAAAAATGACGAAAAATCGACCCCAAAATACAAACCAAACTGAGAACACAGTTTTTTAGAGGATTAAACCACAATCATTTAGACGTATGCCACATTGAAATCGGATGGCTGTAGGAAAAGTTATGAGCGTAGAAGTGCTAAATAAATCACGGAAAAACTTTGGGTAACCTTGTTAGTAATTCAGTTTGACTAAACCTTATTTTAAGTATCCAAACTGTTAAATTAGAAATATTTCAGCAATGCTTGTATATTTTTTTTCTTTCAAAAATATAATGTACAACATTTCCGCAACCTGGCTACGTGCCTGATGAAATTATACCGATAAAGCTGGCTTTAACTGTCGTTGGAGTGTAGAGAGTATCTCGGAATTTCCTTAAATTCATCTTTTGACTTCTGCTTGGTATTCCGCAGGCGCGTTCGGGATTCGATATCCATTTACATTTGCATCAATTCGGCATTTGTTGTGACAGCCAAATGAACCGCAACGTGCTGGCTATTTGTCTTCTATCCGCCTGCTGAGTCCCGAGTCCCGAGTCGTGGAACATGCAAATCTGGGAGGCGGATGAGTGAGCAGAATCAGAGCCGGAGTTAAGCCCATAAACACCTTGTGCCTTTGATGGCATTGTGTGGGTATATAAATTTCGTTAGCCGCAGGCTCGGGCAGACAATGAAATTGAAACCCGGCCAGCAAAACACTTGCAGGCGTCGCAGTGGGTAGGTCCAAAACGTAATCCCACTCAATTGGTTTAATTTACCATAAACAGCTTCAATTTCTGTGCCGTTGGGGGGGAAATTTCCGTTTGGGGGCCTCCAAAATTTAGCTTCCTTCCTGCGAAGGCACCAGCTGCTGCCTGAATTCCATCTCATCCCCTTCCTGAAATCCAGATGCTGCCTCTTTGGCCATATTTCAGCATCAGCGACAGGGGCTTATCATTAGCAAATGTCAATTTTCAAATTATGTACATTTATTTAGCAATTTGCTTGCCTGGTAATCGATGCCAGCCCTTCTCCACTCGAGTGCCATTGCCTTGGGCTACACTTTCGCCAATTCCCCACTTGAATGTTATACTCCACCTCTATTCTGCTTTGGAGTAGGCAAACATTTGGGAGCCGAGAACGTGTAATTCCCATGTCGAGCAAACTAAGTAAACTCCGGCCAACAAATACGAATGTCAGCAGAGGAATTGTGTTTATTTGCGTGCGCTATATGTATATGTACATGGGGTCCTTTCATTGCCGCTCCTTCGGGGAAATGAGTTTCATGCGGTTTGTGTGCGACCGACACTCGCCAACAAAGCGACCGCGACTGAAGTGAACTTTAAATCAATAAAGAACAACAAATTGAAAAGCCTCGTAGGTCGCGGCGCTCCACCCGCACCTCTCGAATTTTCCCGACCAAGTGCCATTGTCAAAAGCATTGACAATGCTCCACAACAATACAGCAGCCAGAATCCCCGGGTCTCAGCTTTTTTCTGACTGGAAATCGACGGGAATGGGGGCCGCACAATACATCACTCACTCACAGCAGGTGTGTATCAACGGTTATTTTTATACCCTTGCAGAGGGTATTATAATTTTGGTCAAAAGTGTGCAACGCAGTGAAGGAGACATCTCCGACCCTATAAAGTATATATATTCTTGATCAGGATCACCTCCTGAGTTGATATAGCCATGTCCGTCTGTCCGTCTGTCCGTCTGTCCGTCTGTCCGTCTGTCCGTCTGTCTGTTTCTACGCAAACTAGTCTCTCAGTTTTAAAGCTATCGAGTTGAAACTTTGCACACAGCCTTCTTTCCTTTGCACGCAGTATATAAGTCGGAACGGCCGGGATCGGCCGACTATATCCTATAGCTGCCATATAACTGATTGATCGGAAATGCCATAACTTTGGTGTTTGTAAAGTTAGGAAGTTGGAATTTTCTATGGGCCCTATATTTGGCCAATCAATCCGACCTACCAAATTTCATAAGGATCGGCCGACTATATCTTATAGCTGCCATATAACTGATTGATCGGAAATGCCATAACTTTGGTGTTTGTAAAGTTAGGAAGTTGGGATTTTCTATCGGTTTTATATTTGGTCAATCAATCCGACCTACCAAATTTCATAAGGATCGGCCGACTATATCCTATAGCCGCCATATAACTGATTGATCTGAAATGCCATAACTTTGGTGTTTGTTAAGTTAGGAAGTTGGGATTTTCTATGGGTTTTATTTTTGGCCAATCAATCCGACCTACCAAAGTTCATAAGGATCGGCCGACTATATCTTATAGCTGCCATATAACTGAACGATTGGAAATGCTATAACTTTGGTGTTTTTAAAGTTAGGATGTTGGGATTTTTTATGAGTATTAAGAATGCATCATATGAATAATTTTGGAGAATATAATTTACAGGGTATTCTGCAAGGGTATATCAACTTCGGCTCGCCAGTTAGCTTGCCTTTCTTGTTTAATATACATATACATTTGGGAAAGCGAAAATCCAGCCAGCATCTTTACCTTTTTCTTGGGCTCCCCAGATTTGCCTTCATTTGACCTTTCAAAGTTAGCCGGGCATACAGTGGATGCAAATGCCGAGCTGGCGATTAAAATGGAGAGAGAATTCTGGCGATGATATCCTCTCAAAACGGCTATCAATTCAATTGAAGTTTAAATCAATCAGTGCAATCAATACGCACATCAAATGAAATCTGTGGTGTATTTTTGGCCCAATAAAATGTTTTGTCAGTCCACTGTCTGTGAACCGAAATTGGCTGTATAGGTCGGTGGGTTGGATGGGATGGGATGGAATGGATAGGATGGGATGGGTCCTTGCCAGGACATGCTACGCTTCACTCGCACACTGTGAATGGATGTGATTTATTTGGCTTTGGCCCCGGTCCATTGTGGCGATGCAGTCAGGAGGTCTGGGAGTTAGGAGCAACTTTGGCTTGTTAGTTATTTATTTTTGCTTATTCTTTGCTTATTTGAATTTGCCTCTGTTTATTTACAGCTGAGCGACTTGGGCCGAGCCACAAGCGTTGATGTTTGCTCTCGGCCCACACAAAAAGACGAAAAGGAGAAAAAATTAATTTGGAATCTTTCGTTTGTTTGGACACGGATTTGGTTTTAATTTTTCTTAAGGTTTGGGTTCGTCTGCGGCTTTTGGATTGATGGTCAGCCTTAATTACTTTTCGAAGAGCGTTTTGGCCCGCCATTCTTGGCTCTTAATTAATTTTTAATTTATGCAAAGGGGGACTCTTTATTTTGCCATCCTTCCGCTAATCGGTTTGGACTAAGTCCCGAAGATGCCACTTAAGCACACGCAGTGCCTTCTAATTGAGTGAACCAATCGAGATGAAGTCATTTATCATTGGGAGGATTACAAACAGGACAGCAAGGCCAAGGGAACTGGCGGGCTCATAAATATGTCCCTCGAAAAGCGATTTAATTGAGTGCTAAAAGCCCCAAGACAAAGGCGGTCGAAGGAAATGAAATCGGGCTGAAACGCTTGTCACCCCGATGAACAAATCGAACCCAAACGGAAAAGGAATCGAATCGAATCGAATCGGCAGCGAATCGAAACTAATTGGACGCCTGGAAATATGCAAAGATAAATTGACAGCGGTCAGCCGCAACCGAGAAAAAGTTGTGCGGGCCATCAAATGGAAAACAAAGCCAACTTTGTTGCGTTTATGTCGACCATTTGCTAAATCAAACAACAGAGGGAAACCAGAAACATAAAAAAGAGAAAAAATATATATATTAAGAAGAAACCACCACCACCAGAGGCAATCAGGCTGACAAGGCGGAAGTGAAAGTTCAATTATTCATCTGGACATGCCCCCAGTCCCCTGTCCCCACTTTCTCCGCCTTGATTATGGCCCTCACAATCGCACAGATACCAGTACATATTCATATGCTGGCCATCATCGGACTTGGCCTTGTTCGCATTTACATTTTAAATTGCAGTATTACGAGCTATTTGCATTGCTGCCCGCCTGAACAACGCGTTGCCCATTTTCGAGCAGCATTCTAGGAACAAACACTCGAAAAAAATACTCTAAAATTAGTTAGAGATTAGCTTATCAAAATGCTATAACTATTTATTGGCCCCATTTTTGGTATTTTATCGAGGCCAACATTTTCCGTGTAATAGTCACAAAATAAACTATTGACAACAATGTGTTTCAAAATCATCCAAATTGAAAAACACTTACCCTTGCCAAAATAAGTACACACTTTAGCCAAATCAGAAATAGAATAACTATAAATCTCAGAAGTCGTCAAAAAATAAAACTTGTAAGTAACTATTATTTTGTTACCTATTGTTAGTTCATAGTTCTATCGATTGAAATTAAAATGGCATGTTTTATTACACAACCTTTTCAATGAAAAATATGTGTTTTTCTTAGATCATGTTTTTTTGCGTGTGTTTGTACATTTGGTTTACTTTACTCGCATACACAAACACACACCTTAACTGAAAATAGATGAGCATTTTAGTTGGCATTTTTCAGGTCTGCATTTTTGTGGCCTGACGGCAGGAGCGTTGACAACAACAGCTGGTCCTGCGGCTCCTGCGGCCTTTCATCCTGTGTATTTCGAGTGGAGTGGTCCCGGGATGAATAATGAACTGCATAATTCGAGCAACATTTTGGGAATATTTACAAAATAAACACAGGCAGGCAGGCAAGAAATTGTTTCGCATAAATTACTATGCAAAACACACGATTCAATTGAAAATGTCATTGATATCCATTTACGGATAAAGCAAATATGGAATTAATTAATTAATTAATTATTTAGAATGGCTTTACAAAAGCTAACATGTATTGTGCACACATTTCAGGTCTCATGACAAAATTAATGTATATATTTATTAACTTACAGTTCACAAACCACAATGCAATTTGAATATGGAAAAAGGACTAGCTAAAATTCAGCCAATATGTTTGTATCAGCTAACCTGAATAAAGGTTATACTTTTTTACCTATTTTATCTATTTCTATGCCTTTGCCCCGCAGGTGTGCTAATTAAATTGCATTCTCGTCTGCCGGAAATTGGGTCAGACATTAAGAAAGATAAAAAGGTGTAGCCCTAAGCCCTGATCTCCCACAATGGCCAGTCATCCAGTCATCCAACCAGCCGGTGCCAGCTTCCCCATAAAAGTGTCGGTTATGCAATTTTTAATTAATTTCGCTGGCTGCGGCGGCTGCCGCTGATGATGCTCTCCACATGTGAAGCTCACATGTGCAGGGCTTTATCCTGCAGCCCGCAAATATGCACCCTCGATGTGCAGTTCCATTGCCGTGGCAGAATTATGGCCCCGCAGCCATCGCTCCTGAATATTTCAGTGAATGTTTGCACGTCGAGCGTTGGAGCACTGGCCACTGGATCCATGATGCATGTCGTTCCGCTTCCGGCCGTTGTTTATATCATTTATACGGTTACTGCTGGCCAAAGCCAAAAAGTGTGAAAACTGTTTGCCCACATGCCCCGTCATGGTTTGGGTTGGCTCTGTTCTCTTTGACCGTCGCCCTGCCACTTGTCAGCCAAGAGTGTAGACGAGAAGCAAACATTTTCCCACGCACCGCAGCTTTATTAAAATAAATTCACAACTTGCGGAAATGACTTACAGTATATGCGCATACAAGCGGACAAAGGACATTTAATTCACCCGGCTCCCTTGATGACGGAAAAATAACGACGAAAACGTGCTGGCGACGCTTTAATTGATATACAGGGTGCTGTTCCCTTGCGGACGTCTGAAATATTTAGAGAATTCTGTTGACACATTACAACGAGTGGCGCCCGAGCAGAGAGTGGGTATGTTTAAAGGTGGGGTTGCTCCATATTAGCTCTTGTCAAAAACTAGACTACTTTAAAGGTGAGGTGTTCAGTTTAAAGGATACCTCAAGATTTAAGTCTATTAACCACTTATAAATAATAAAAACAAATGATTAATACTCTTTCCACTTAACAAATAAATAACAAAATAATAACCAAGAATATATAATAAGATCTGTAGCTACAAATATAAAGTAGTTTACTTGGATTTGACTAGTGCCATAATTGTAAGTTATTTTTTAACATGGACCCCTAGTATATAAATTGATAATAAATAATTATAAATAGTAATTAAATTGGCAACAGTAGGTCATTTTTTTTAAATCTTTGTACTTGATTTTAAAACCATTGGCAAGAATTTTTATATTTATAATGTAAATGGTGGGCCTAACTCCACAAAAGTGGAACACAACCGCTGTCCGCAGTCTACAACCATCTCTCAATCATATTTCCAGGGTATCAAATTGATAGAAACCACGCACGACTGCCCAGGTCCTGTGAACCTATGCACGAGTATCTGCGAGCCTGCGGGTGCGTGTGTGCGTCGCTCTGTGTATTTGAGTATTTGAGTGTGCTTAGGCCACAACGACAAGAACAACAAGAACAACAACAAGTGCCACCAGGATGTCGGTGAGCAGGTGGCTGGCATCCTGCTCCTGCTCCTGCCGCACTGCGCCTGCCTTCCGCATGATTTTGCATTTCAAATTATTTCCGAGTGCAGAGTGGGTGTGGGTGTGGGAGTGGGAGTGGGCGTTGGGCAGAAAGGACATGGCAGACAGGATTCGGGAGGAGAGAGAGTCTAGGAGCACGTGCAGTCATGTAACATAGGCAGACGCACACATACTTCAAAAGCCGCTGAGCAAAAAGAGGCAACGAAGAGAGTGCGAGCTACATGTTGAGAACATTTTTCAAAATGCCAAGCTAACAATAGAAAAGATGCATCCTTATCAAGGACACAAGCACTCACACACACACACACACATACAAAAGCATCATGGAGAGGGCTTTGTTGTAGTTGTGGCTGCTGCTACTGCTTTTGGCAAGGAAAAAAAAAGGTTGAAAAAATATAAATGGGGGGAAAAGTGGAAACAACAAAAAGAGCTGGCAAAAAGTAAAAGCACAGGAAAGTATTTTGCTCAATTGTTGTTACTTTCAGTGCCGATTGTTTCAGGCAGGTGAGCCAGGAGGCATCCTGCTCTTGGCACGAGTGCTTGGTTTTGGTTTTGTCTGCTGGGGCAAACCGACTGCCAGCTGAGCAACCTGCAGCCGAGACCTTGAGCGATTAGATCCCCTGCCTCCCATCCATCCTTACATCCTTCTTGCCACCTCAAAAGTGTGCAGTCCAAATAAAAACTTTGCCAGACAATCGGGCGAGTGGGAGTCGGAGTCTGCGGCAACTTCATTAGCGTTAATTAATTGGATGGCCCCGAGAAGGCGACGACAATTCCAAAGTTCCTCAGACGACATTGACAAACGGAGCGCAAAATTGCCGAAGAGTATTTGGAAGCCAGGAGCCTCGGGCCATGCAAACTGCTGCACTGCCCATGCCCAAACAATTAGCATGAAATCACGTACACGGCACGGCCGGGGTCTCCGCCGGAGTCACTCACCTAATTCAATACTCAATGTCGATGGCTTCTGCTTTTCCTTGGGCTTGGGATTCAGCTCTGACTTTGACTTTGGCCTTTTCATGCCAAGTGCGCGACCTTCGCTGGCGATTGAATTTGACATTGTGCTCAGCGCCCAGGTCCCCAGTCCTTCCGCCCATTTCCTTGGCCACCCGATCCATCCGCACCGAAAGTCAATTGCCATTTGCATTTGTACTCCTGCGAGTGGATGTGTGTGTCCCCTGTCTCTCAACGGGACTGGCCCAAAAAAGATGACTACACAGAAGCCAATTCCGAACCGTTTATAAAAACATATCAATGCTCAGACGAAAAAAAGGATGATTGGAAAACACCCAAAAACCGAATACCAAAAGTCATAAACCTGTTAGGCAGCTATACTTCTCTAAACAAATAAATTGGGTGGCATAAATTAAACAAACATTTCAAAACTAAAATAAAACATAAATTTATGAATTAATAATCGTTTGTTGGAAGAATGATTTTTTGGAAAATGGGAAAACAATTTATATTGAATCAATCCAATTTTTTAAACAGAATACTTAGCTTATAATTCAAAGATGGTTGATTTTAAAGCTTGCCAACAACACTTAACAATCTCTATAGATTTCTGCGGCACCTATTCAACCTAATTTCTTGCAGTGTACCCAGGGAAATGGGCGGGCACGCAAGTGAATCGAATGTCTCTGCTTTGTTCTGCTCTCGAGCTCCGACTTTTTATGGGACACCGGAGCACACTCGAGTGTATAAATGCGAGCACATTTTTATGGCATTTCGCTGGCTAATATACCAGCCATTTTCTACCTATTTTATTTACCCAGCACACACGCCAGATCCAAGTGTGCGTAAACATCTGATTGGGAGTTATCCGCCCTTAGCCGATTGGGCCAACTTTGCAGAGCCATTAGCTACAATTACGCACTTTTCGCAAAATTGAGTTTGAGTTTTGGGAGTTTTTCCAGAAGCGGGTAAACATAAACCGTAATGGGATTTCAATAAAATAAGTTTCTTGAAAGCTGAAATTCGGATTAAAAAGTAAATTGTCTGCATTTCTAGGTCTTAAATTTCAATTTTCATTACTGAACTTGTATCTTTTCTCAGACAGTTTTAAGTGGCACGTGCTATGAGGTCAGACCACGCACTCTAGCCATAAATAAACATTTAATAAGGCAGAAAAAGTTCAAAAATCATATTGAATTGTAAACGAAAGCATATTAAATGGTAAGTGGAAACCACCATATTGCCATCTATGTTTTTGGTTGTGAAAACGACTTGTTATTTGCGAACAGAAAACAAAACCAGAGCCATCAATTATTTCACACGTGTGGCGACTAAAAACTTGTTAAACTTGTCTCCACAAAGAAATGCATTTCAATAAATGATTTATAGTCGCATTCAAGTGTTAGCTGGCAAAATGCAAACGAATTGTTGTTGCCAAAAGTTTGCACAATGTCAACTCGATTCTGGATTCAATCAACTCGCTGCTGCCACACAGTCTAATTTCGATTTCATTCACCCACCCAGCTTTTGATAAATCGCATTGGGAGTCCCTTTTTTCCGATATCCTTTGACGGCCACGCTGAAATATTAAGCAGACATGTATGAAATCCCATATTGATGTCCTCTCGCAGTCGGAGGACAATTTAACTTTTATTGGTGCAGCATATATAATGCGATTTGGAAATGGAAACCGATTGTTGGCAAAGGTCATCCCCATTTCGAATTCCCCACTCTGTGGCGGAATTGCTTGGGGCAGCTCTCAGATATTCAGTGGGAAAATCGGGGGCGAAAGAGAATGGTTTAGAGAGCAGCTTTTCTTTTCTGCTGACGACAGACAACAGACACATGAAAAATCACGAAAAACTCAAGCTGACAAGAAACAATACAGACAACAACGGCATCAGCTTCGGATCCAGCCTCAGCATCCGCCACAATAAGGATAAATATAGATATAGATACATCCCAGCAGGCTTATGGCCTGTCCCTTCTGAGGAAGATTTCCCCCAAACAGAAAGGAAGGAAGGAAGGAAGGAAATTTAAAGTTTCATCGCCAAACTGAAAGCCATAAATGTGTTCCAGCCGAGTTTGCCGAATGCCATAAAGGTCAAAGACGAGAGTTTGATGATCCGAGGACTGTCCATAAAGCGGGGCATGCAACTAAAGTGATTGAATTAATATCGGAGGGGAATATTGCAACGGGGGGGGAGAAGGGGACAAAGGACCGCTGCTGTTGGCCATGCCGAACACGCAGCATTTACGGAGCCATATAAGCAAGTATACGGCAGTTCGGCCACGCATCATAACATGTCAATATAATCCGAGCCTCGAACACCCAACGCCGTTAAAGTCAAATGCTCTACGGGGAATTTTCGAGGCGACGCCTTCTAAGCATCCCCATTTCTTGCCATTATTTCTATTGTGTGTTTTTTTCCGCAAAATACCAAAATCACATAATGACAAGGACAGCAGCGGCAGCAACAAAATCAAAGTGTAAAATGTTGAAAATCGAATTTGCTGCCAGCATGGCAGAGAAACAGAAATAAAACAAGAAAAATATATATATATATATAAAAAGGGAAAACGGAAACGGATGCGAGGGCGGGGAATCGAGGTGACTGTCAGACATGCCATTATTTGTTGATGTATTAAAGCTTTTATTTACGTGCAGGTGAGCGCCATTTGTTTATATTTGTATTTGTATTCAATCAGCGTCAACAAGAGCCAAAAAAATACAACAGAAAAAAGAGAGAAAGGAATCGAGAAATCACATGAAAAGTGAAGGCAAATCAAATAAAATCAAATCACTGGGTCGACACTTTTTTCTGTAGAATTCCCGCAGTAGCAAGAAAATGTCAGCGCCCAAGTGGTAAACACTCTAAGGGCCTCTTTACCAGCTTTTTGGGCCAACTAATGGCTGCAATTTCGCGCTGCCTGTTCATTATCAAGCCTGCGATAATGTACTCTCGCCCGATGACGATGATTATGTTGACTGACATCGAGGGGGGGGGATGGGTTCCCATCGAGAGCTGGGAAAACTAGCTGCCTGCCTGGCCAGATAATAATATGTCTAGGCCAGAGCCAAATGGGTTGCACATGGCCTACTTGCCAGCGCCTGTCCTTCGGCGATGGGTGGTTTGGGATGGTTATTGGTGGCCCATCCCCACCGAACCATCCAAGTTCCATCAGGCAGCGCCGTAATGAAGCTATAATTAGATAAGCGAACTACTATCGCAGCCCACCTGGCACTATGGAACCACCTATGGAGTCTCGGATACACACGCTGTATTTTTAGCCAGCGAAATGTAACAAACGTTTGACTAACCAAACTCCAGCTGACAGATGAGCAGGCCCGAATGGGGGGCCTGTGTTTATGAATGGCTGATTCCTTTTCCCCTTTCCCTTCTCCACCACCTCACCCATCCATCCACAATGGCCTCGCATCTCCATGTGTGCCCGTCTATTTGCTGGCAGCTAGTTAGTTGGGCATACACTGTCAACGGGCATCCGCTGCGTATACGTAACGTGGCTTGATTTTCGGCAGACGAGTTGATTGAGTTATTTCGCAAGAATTGCGATTTGTCTATCTCTAATCATGTGAATATACAAATTGCCTGAATAACTATTCACAGGGTAATTATGTAGGTAAATAGGTAATTAGGGATATCATTCTTATAGGAACATTGTATACTAAAACATTTAACTGGTATACGGATAAAAAACTAGCATAAATGAACAACAGATTTTTTTAAGTTTTTTCTTCTAATTCCTAACCTAAATTATTACATGTTTCATTAAGTATAACAAGCTTCGGCTTTTCAAGCTAGCTTCCGTTCTCGTTTTAAATTTATACACTAGCTTAAATCATTAAAATTTTCTATGTCCAAGTGTTATACAAATTGAAAAGCTTCACTTACCAATTTAGATTGATTTTCAATTAACCTTTTCCTACCTCGGACAAATCCCTTTTTATCCAATTGAATAAGATAATTGAGTTGCCATTCAATCAACTGCCAGACAAAGGACCATTATAGCAGGACCATAAGCTTATTAATAACACACTCCAATTTATTTCCAGCCAGGTCATCAATCAAAACCGGCCACCGTGCTCCGTCCAGTTGCAAGTCAGTGCAGCGATGGACTTCTCAAGGTCGAATATCTATAGCTGACCCCATATCCTGGCTATTATTAACAGCGTGTTCCGCCCCCAATAAACAGCCCGGTTATCCGCTTACTTAGCCTTGACGGGCTGGCCAATTAAAAGCCAAACAAAGTGCGGTATCGGGCAATGAAAATCAAATCAGATGAACTTGAAGATGAAGATGCAGGCAATTCATTGATGATGATGGCCCCTGAAGCCATCAATCAAACAATCACTTAATGAACTACTTCAAAAGCAGACGATGGCCCATCCTCATTTTCAGGCCAGAAACAAAGGCACGCACAACAATCGCAGACAAACACGCCAATTTCCACTCACAGTTTTGTTTTCCTGCTTTTTTGGGCATTAATTGGCTGGTGGTGCTGCTTTTATGCCATCGATTGAAAAACTTTTCTAAGCACCCTCGCCCTCATCCGTCTTTTCCCGACACCTAAGTACTATGCCACAAAAGTTTGGCAGCACATAAAACGCTTAAAATGCGTTTAATTGAGAGTCATACTCGAAGTCTGAGTTGGGCCAAAAACCCGAAAACTTTTAGCCAACTATGCAAACGGCTTTGGTCCCAGCAAAATATTATGGCAAATAATTCGTTTAGACAGTTTACACATTGTTAAGCGATACCCAATCTGGGTCAAATTGAGCTACCAGGTATTTTTGTAAAATTCGAATTGTTTTCTTACCCTTTCAGGTGGTCGATGTAGTGTGGGTTGAAATTAATATTGAAATTGTGGCCACAAATTCCACTTGTAGTTGGGCCAAGTATATCCCGAAAAGTTTGTCCGCCCTGTTTGTTCGAGTATTTCTGGTGGACGACCGCAATTTGCCGAAAAACTTTTGAACTTTTTCGAAAAGTTTACTTTATCAACTTCTTGTTCATAGTTGGGTAAGACAAATCAAAAAAGCTAAGGATAATGCCTGTGTAAGGGCGGGGGTGGAAACCAAATTACTGCCCTAATGCCTAACAAATCGATTGACTACGTGACAGTTGCCAGTTTAATTAAAATGAAATGCGCTAATGGAAATCCAAACCCACACACGCACACCCACCGCCCCCGCATTATATATACAAATACAGGGGTGTATATATATAGGTGAACCGCATTTCGTTATGATTAAACAGGCCCACGAGTCCTGATGCGCGAATAAACAACCGTCATGTTGGGGGAAGTCGGAGAAAGTCGGAGAAAGCGAGGGAATGCCGCAGTCAGCCGTGTGTGGAAAGCATTTTCAGTCGGTCATGTCTATATTTCGGTACGTGAAATATTAATAATTCCATTTTGAACAGCTCAAGGCTGGGATAAGCTTGTCGACGGGCCGGGCTTTATTTTTAGACACTCGGAACCCACAGAGTGAACGTGGGCAGGTGAGTTGGTGGCACTGAGCTGAGGTGGGCAGAGACCGATACAGATACCGAGGGCCACTTGAAGCATAGGAAAACTATTAAAATTTATGCGTGGCTAACAAGGACACCAAAGCACAACAACGCAACTGTCGAGCCATTACTCACACTCGCATTCGCAGCAGGAGACGGCGGGGAAAAAGGACATGTAAATGCTGACAAACAATAAAATGTGGCCAGCGGAGCTGCGCGGATGGAGTAATCCCTCCTGCTGACAAGTGCCAGGACCTTGGGCGGAGTTCGCCGAACCGCCGGGCGGAGCATAAGAGCCTACATCAACGAATCCTGCCGAGATCCTGGGGGACACCCCGGGGATATTCTACGGAAAATATGCCATATGTAGCCACACAAATTTTAGGCTATGACTTAAAGTGGTTGAGGCAGAAATGAATCAGCACCTTAACTAGGATATTTACCCATTTTATTGGCTTGTAAATTTTAACGAAGTATTAAATTTAATTTAAGAGGGAATGTTGAAATGGATTGCCTATTGGCATTTGGAAAATAATTAATTCCAGGCAAACGACAGAATAGTTTCAACCATTTCTTTATTTAAATACGAATAACTAAATTTAAGGCAATCCAAATATTATTCGATCATTGAAATATTACAAATTCCTTAAATTGGAATGCAGAAATATATTGCTTTTCGCATTTTGGTATTTGGGAAATAAAAAGTTTAAAGCAGATTTTGGTTTGAAGTAGTTGGTTAGTTTTCGTGAATACACATAAATAAATTCATACTTAGAAAGGATGGTTTAATTTATGAACTAATAACAAACTGATAAAATGCCAGGAGATAAAAACGTTCAAGAACAAAATGCCAAAGTCTCAGTAGCGAACAAAATAAATTATCGTCAATTATGAATGTTTAAAGCCAAAAATATTTCTGCTGAAATATTCTAGCAGAGTCAATTAACGCTTACCTTATATATAAATAAATTTATAGTTTTAAAGCTAAAGTAGAGTTGTGGTAATCAGTCAAAAACTTTGTTTGCTTGAATTAATTATGCCAACTTTATGCAAACATAAAATGTTAAAAAACCTTGCTAATTAGTGCAGTGCTAGTTTGAGTAGGTAATTACAAATAACTTTCCATTAAAAAAAGGTAAATAGCTTTCATTGTTTTTGTGCACACGAAAGTTGTTAATTGAATTAAAAGCGAAAGTTTTTAATTTATGTTCTTGCCATGCCATCACTTTTTTCACTTTCGCAGCCAACTGGGAAGCTAGTGTCCTGAATTTGCATGTAAAACGCCGCACTTTTCGCGATCTTTAAAATTCAATAAGGAACTACACAAAAAAGTGCCCAAAACCGTTGACAAGCTGATGGCTAGCGGGTTTTTCCCAGCCGCCAGCAAAGCTGCTTACACAGATTTTTGTTTGCCATTATGGCCTGAGCCCCGCGAGACAGGGCATGGAAAACTTGGGCACGGGATGGCCAACTTAACGCCTGCGACTTGTAAAACACTTAGCGGTTATTTCGTGTTTTTCCTGCCCTCCACAGTGCTCCCCTTCAGGAAAAGGGCGGGATGGGGATCAGAGTGAAGTGAAGTGGAGTGGAGTGGATGGCACGAGCACACGCGAAGAAATCCGCGCCAGGCAACATTTCTGCTGTGTTGTAAGATAATTTAGCGCAATTTACGTGCAAATTTGCTTACGTTAGTCGCCAGTGGAGGGAGATAGCGCACAGGTGTGTGCCCGAGCTGGCTCCGAGAAAGTCGAGGTCCCCGACTCAGGCAGGATATTCAGGATGTACACAGTCACCGGAGCGCGAACACAACCGACAGCAGCAAAGGACAACGCACGACTGCGGCCGTCGACCAGGAGCCGATGCTCCACCACGATGGAGCCGAGAACGATGTCGATGGCGAATCCGAATCCAAATCCGAATCCGAGCGACTGCGACGTCGTCATCGTCGTGGGTTCCATCGTTGTTGGTGGAAAGTAAGCGGAATTAGAAATATGAACAAGAAAGCACGCCACGGCCGAGTGACCCGACTATTGGATTCCTTAAGGTCCCCAGGGTATCTTAAAATCTGTTGACTAGTTCGGGGGATTTTCCTATAGCAAGATATGATTCTTTAGAATTTAACGCCATTTTTTGTTTGAGTTATTATCGTTAATAATATTATTCCAAGGTAAGGTTTTTAATACAAATAAAAAACTTAAATGATTTCACTTCAATGTTAATTAAAGAATTATTATTCAATGTAACACCCTGTTTTATATTGTTTATTTTTACTATGCTTTTACATTAAAAGACTGACTTTTTAATGGGAATTTCTTTGTGAAAGTGTTATTCATTACCCTCATTTCCAGGAATCCAGCATACCCTCGAGTATAGGAGTATTTCGAGCATAAAGGAAGTAACCAAAATAGTAGCTGGGGCGGCGGAGCCAACTCCGTCTCAAATAAATCGCTAGTAGATTATTCGTGCTGGCACCCAGTTGCTCCTGCCACATCATATTCCCTGCCTGGCAGGCTTCTTTTTCCTTATCCAAACTTTTTTGCTGAGGACCCGCGCCTGTGTGTATGCTACGAAAAATTGACAGCCACAACGCAAAGGGGACACTTTTTGTAAGGAGTTTTGGAGTAGCAGTCGCCGTCTGCCCTCGCCTTCGTATAAGTAATTCTCGCTGTTGCCATTTAATTTATGACTCGTGCTTCCGTCTTGTTTCATTATTTGCCTTTTATTAATTTGTTTATTTGTTTATCTTGGGCATCGCTCTGCTCGACGCTGGGCTGCTCACTTTTTCCGGAAAGCCGTGCCAGGCCACCAGGCATTCCTGGCCAGCATTTTATGTACTTTTAAGACACTCACATAACCTGAAGCGGGCTTAGGCAGCTTCATGCAACCCATACATGTTGCCTTGGCTCTACTGTGCGCCGTTCTACTGTTGCTTCAGTTCGGTTCCGGCGGCGGGTGAAAGTTTTCTTGGACGCTTTTATCTCAGGCGTGGGCGAAGCCGTCGACATTTCACCATCCTCGGCAGGACTCTCCGCCCCTGTTGCATGCACATCAGGCAGGGTCGTAAACATCTTCGTCCACAGGCAGTGATGAGTGATGTCTAGGTGGCTGTACCTATTTGGGTACTTTGTACAATTCCATCACTAGGTATGGCATTCATTCCTCAATAATTATGCCATTAACATTTTTAACTATTACCCAGAACATATAAACTTTTTAATTTGAACTGAGAATAACATTTATGACACGTTTTATTACCTATCGCACGAACAGCACATAAAAATATCTGATTGTCTTAGAATGATTCATAGGTTTATAACAAATTATGTAGTATACAAATATTACTGATTATTTTCCAAAAATTCTCTTTAAGTACTCAATTTGTACAGAAATATTATCAAAGCTTGGTGAAATATATTTTAGTCTTATCATCCCTCGTGAAAACCCAGTTTGATCCCTCTCTGCGTTTATTATACTTTTACTTCTAGAGGTATTATAAGGGTGTTAGTTTGGAAGAGGTGGATTAATTAGAGTCCTAAAATTGTGGATCAAGATAGACCATCATTCTAGCTATGTAGTTTTGTGTCACTTAGCAAATAAAATCTTTTGCTTTACTGCGACTTAAAGTGAAGTGTGGTAGAACCTTGCCTTCCCATGTTCCTGATGTACTCAGATTTTACTTTTAATGAACTTTAGTTTACACACTCATTTCTTCGGGGCTTCCAAACAGTTCGCCCTGCACTCAGGCATTTTAGTGGCCATCCAATGGGAACTTGAGCTTTACGAACGGGTACTTATTTGCCGGCGCTTGTTGCTCACTTGAGGCATAACGCTCATACGCCTTGTTGCACAAGTCGCATAAAGATGATGGCATATTTTTTGGTTTAGTGCGGGCCACTTAATAGACCACAAAACGCAGCCAGAGCCTCGTAAAGCACCAGAGCACACACACACACACAAATGTACAACCAGCAAATGGCCACAAATGACACGTTTGGTGTTAAATGGAGGTCGTCCAGCACGCTTACCGAGTTCCCATCGTACGTGTGTGCTTGTGTGAGTGTTGAGGCAGGCTATCGCTGTGTGTGTGTGTGTGTGTGTGTGTGAGTGTGTCGCAGTTACAGCTAAATTGTTTGTACAACATGCATGTAGAACAAGCATAAATCCCGACCACATCCACTTTCACATCCACATCCACAGAAACACGGCCAGACAAACTGAGCCCAACCGAATGGCAATTAAAGCCGCTGAGCTCCAGCTCTCGCACACATATGCGCCGGCTATACACACACGGGTACAGGTGAGACTCAGTGTGATGGCCCCCAAACAGTGGCTTTTGTTTCACTCTCGGTATGGACACAATCGCTTAATCGTATTAACCATTGCCACAATAAATCAATCGGAATTGTTTGCACCCAGACCGGCAATATGGCCTGTTCCTTGTACGGTGAAGCCCCGTTATGTTAGGCACTTAAAATAAATGTCTATTTAAAGTATAAATAAAAGAAGTATTTGCAATATACAAATATAAATAGTTTTCTAATTTTGAAACCAACTTTAAATTAAGTCTGATAAATTTTATTATTGTCATATCTATGAAATAGAATTAAATATTTTTGGGAGATAATTGTTTATAATTTATGTATTCTGTGTCAGAAGTCAACATTTTTATATAATCAAAATAATTATGGTAAATCCAGGTTTTACTGTATGTTTTTAAGTACAATACGATTGTGTGATCGTGGCGCTTACGACATTGTTGAATTTAAGTTAACCGAGTCGCGATATCAGTGTTATCCTGCGCTGTGTGTGTGGTAGTGGCTGTCCTCGGCTCTTGTGTGTGCATGTGTGCTGCTGCTAATGAGCTGTAACCAAAGGCAACAGAAGCGACCACAAGTCCCACAAGCCGAGTCAGACCAACAATACATTTACGGCAAATTGAATTCAACAATAACTACAGACTCGACATACATGAGAAAGCCCGCCGGCCGTCAATCACACTCACACTCACACTCGCACACACACACACTGGGGAGAAAGGTGAAAGTATTTGGGAGGGGGAAGCAGGAGGAGGCAGAGCAATGTGTCGTGAGCTGTCGCCATTGTGACTTTTATTGCAGGAGGCAGTTGCCATTGCTGCCGCTGCTGTTTCCACTGCAATTATCAGCTGTAGCTGTATGTGTAGGTGTTCCCATTACCAATACACCCACACTGAACTCCAGCCAAACAGAAGCATCCAATTAAATAGCACTCCCGTAAAAAAAATAACACATTTTCTATAGTCGATTTGGCGATGACTCTCTTAAACATAAATAAAAAGCCAGCAAGTTCTTGGATTTTTTTTACATTAATTAATAATTTATTTCATGTTTAAAGTACACATCAGCTTTCTGAGTATTTTTTTACACACTTACTATTATTGTGAACCCAAGTGTAAATACCCACTGCACTTAGACAATTTGTCTTGGCTCCAGAAAGCCAAAAGCAGAAGCCAGCAGGAGGTATAGAAAAAAGGACCAGGAGCTGGCAGCTTTAATTGCATGGAGCAGAAAAACCAGCCAGAACAAAAACATTGCACGATGTGCCGGGCAAAGAGAACAAAAAGCCAAATTGGCTTTTGGCTAAAACAGCAGGGAAGAGGGGAAGGAGGGGGAAGGAAGGGCGACCAAAGTAACACCCGAACGGAAAACCAAAACAAAAGCAAAGATTTCTTTGCGCACTTGTTGTAATACAATGGCGTTGCCAGACGGAACATATAAATACATTTAATGTTAAATTATACATTACTACTAATGTGTTATTTCCAAAAATTCAACAAATGATTATCATTTTAAAGATTACAGCTGAAAATTGACCCATCATTAATGAACCTAAAACGAGTTGAAAAGACCCCAGATAACTTAAATTAAAAAAATGGAAAAAATGCCGAAGCCCAAAATAATGTAAGATATTGTCGATATGTCAGATATATTTTTAATTATGAGTGGGAAGACGAAAATATATAGATGACAAACAGAATTAAGAATATTTAATGTTTCCTTTTAACATAAAAAAACAAGAACAATTGAAATCAATTCTGATTGTCAACCGAATGCTGATATTTTTTTTATTTTGGAACAGAGAAAATTGACCTTTTAGAAAGAACTCATGGCCCAGCTATTGATGCCGATAAGAAAAAATTCTTTATTGCGATTACTGATAATTGTATATTCAATTTCTTTTTTTTTTGTATTCTTTGGTTTTATTTAACTTTAACATTTGGAATTGAATATTCTGTCTTTGGTCGTTTGTATGGTATATTCCACGGAAAGATCTGTAATTTAAGATATTTTAAAATTTGTTTAAAGCTTGCAAATAATTAAATTTACCAGTGAGCATTCTTTTTTTGTTTAGTGTAATTTTCGATAGCCTCTTCCTTGTTCTTGTTAAATGTGATTTGACTTTATTTTTAATAATTCTTCTGCATGATATTTTACTGCTTTATTGATATTAATAATCTCCTCGTTTATATGTTTAATTTCATTATCTTTTTTAATAATAAGTAAGCCTTTAAGCTTCAACTCCTCCTTTGTAGCTTTTAACTGATTTTCCAAGTCTTTAATTCTATCTTTTAAAGTATTTAATTTGTTATCAGTGCTTTTGAGCATTTCGCTTTTATTTTCGATTTCTTTTTTTTGTTCATTTAAGATTTCATCTTTTATTCTGATTTCTTCGTTAGCATTAACATTCTCACTCCGCAAACCCTGGATAGTTTTAGTCATTGTATTTAAATCCCTGATTGTAATATTATGTTGTATTTCTAGCTCCATAATTTTCTCATTTAGCTGTTTAATTGTATCCATGTTCTGTGAATCTTTTAGACTAAATAGATCGCCTTTCATGGCGAATACTCCGTGAAGATCATTAAACTCGTCCTGCAAGTCCTTGATAGTTTCATTAAATTTATTTGCACTGTTTTTTTTATCCTGGAGTGCTTTACTGAGCTCTTCTTCCTTGTGAAGTATTAAGTTTTGTTTTACGGTAATTTGAATATCAGCTAATTTTAATTCATACTCCAAATCTGTCATTTCTCTGTTTTTAGTATAAGGATCCTGGCTTAGGGCATCGTTTTTGTCGGCTTTTTCTTTTAGACTTTCGTAGTTATCGATAATGGTCTTTAGAAGTTTAGAATAATCTAAAGCTGGAGCTGCCTCGATTTGATATAGCTTCGCGAAAAGCAAAACCGTCGCAATAATCACTAAATTTAACGACCTCATTATTTGGAACAACCGTATCGCACCACGCTCTCAACTGAACTGAAATCAACAAATGAGCCACACACAGAATAAATAGCCAGCAAGTCTATATTTTAAATTTATAATACCCTTGTAGAGGGTATTATAATTTTAGAAATAAGTTTACAACGCAGAGAAGGGCACATTTCCGATATTCTGATGTTCTTGATCAGCATCACCATTACTTTTCGTTCCATTCCAGAGGTCATGGGATTTTTCGGTAGCGCTCAATGAACGACAAGTAAATCTATTGATTCATCAACGTTAAACGTTAAATATTAATCGATAGCATCTTACTCAAAAATGTAACCACTGCTAAACTTTGTTTGTACAAAATATTAGATAAACTTTATTTGGAACTTCTGTGGCTTTGTTGCATGATCGGATTAAGAAGATTTATAAGTCTACAAGTCCATGTATATTTTTAAGCCCAGTGAAATGTTTAAATTTCTAGAAACTCAGCCTTTAACATTAATATATTTAAACTAAGAAACATACATAGCCAAATTTAACCAGGGCTACACAGCTAGCGAGTACACCCACCATTTTATTTGCCTTTTAGTGATGGAAAAATAATGGCTGATGCCCTGATGAGCATCGATGACATCGATGTTTCTCGACTAGGCGGCATCGATAGTATCGAAAAGAATCGATTCCAGCTCATGAGTCAGGCGGTTTAACGTGCAGCAGTATTTGATTTGTCTCGTTTTTTATTAAAACTCGCCGAAAACCGAAAGAAAATGTCGACCTTGGCCCCTTCTCTGTCCATCGCTGGCACCCGCCAATCGGGCGCATCCGTGCGCACACAGAACGGTGAGAATCCCGGGGATTTGCCGACATCTGCGATGCGTCTGCCGGCGAAGCACGTTTCTTAATCACCAGGCGGTCACGCATTATACGAAGAATGTTCCGGAACAAAATCGGGGGAGGGCTTTCCAATCAGACAGATTGGAAATCTTAGAGAAACCTTACAACTTGAGGAGTTCCAAATCCCAACAGACAAGCCCTGCAAAGTGAGGTTATGACTGCAACTGTGATTCTTTATCCTTTCAGTTATGGCTGCTCTCTCCATATCCAACATCGTAAAGAGCTCCTTGGGACCCGTAGGTCTGGACAAGATGCTGGTGGACGACATCGGCGATGTGACAGTGACCAACGACGGAGCCACCATACTGCGACTGCTGGAAGTGGAGCACCCGGCTGCCAAGTGAGTAACATAGTTGTGGCGCACGGGAAGGCCCTATAAATCCACTAATTCAACCTATTTTTAAGGGTCCTGGTTGAGCTGGCTCAGCTGCAGGACGAAGAGGTCGGCGATGGCACCACCTCGGTGGTTATCCTGGCCGCCGAGCTGCTGAAGAACGCCGACGAGCTGGTCAAACAGAAGATCCACCCCACCTCAATCATCTCGGGCTATCGTATTGCCTGCAAGGAGGCCTGCAAGTACATCTCCGAGCACTTGACCGCCCCCGTGGATGAACTGGGTCGCGACTCCCTTATCAACATTGCCAAGACCTCGATGAGCTCCAAGATCATTGGCGCCGATGCCGAGTTCTTCTCCGCCATGGTTGTGGACGCCGCCCAGTCGGTGAAGATCACAGATCCCCGTGGCCAGACCGCCTACTCGATCAAGGCCATCAACGTCCTGAAAGCCCATGGCAAGTCCGCCCGGGAGTCCGTGCTGATTCCTGGCTACGCCCTGAACTGCACCATTGCTTCCCAGCAGATGCCCAAGAAGATTGTGAACGCAAAGATCGCCTGCCTGGACTTTTCGCTGCAGAAGACCAAGATGAAGATGGGCGTCCAGGTGCTGATCAACGATCCCGACAAGCTGGAGGCCATCCGTGCTCGCGAGCTTGACATCACCAAGGAGCGCATCAACATGATCCTGGGCACTGGAGTCAATGTAGTGCTCGTCAGCGGCGGAGTCGATGATCTGTGCATGAAGTATTTCGTTGAGGCTGGAGCCATGGCTGTGCGTCGCGTGAAGAAGAGTGATCTTAAGATCATTGCCAAGGCTACTGGCGCTGCCTTCCTGACCTCGCTGACCAACATGGACGGAGAGGAGAGCTTCGATGCCTCCATGGTGGGAGAGGCTGCTGAGGTGGCCCAGGAGCGCATCTGCGATGATGAGCTCATTCTCATCAAGGGCACAAAGGCGCGGTGAGTTTAAATCTGCTGGAAATCTTGAATTCCAATGATTATATTTTATTTACCTTCCTTAGTGCTGCTGCCTCCATTATCCTGCGTGGTCCCAACGACTTCTACTGTGATGAGATGGAGCGCTCCGTCCACGACGCCCTGTGCGTGGTGAAGCGTGTGCTGGAGAGCAAGAAGGTGGTGGCCGGCGGTGGCTGTGTGGAGGCCGCCCTTTCCATCTACCTGGAGAACTTCGCCACCTCGCTGGCCTCCCGCGAGCAGTTGGCCATCGCCGAGTTCGCCAAGTCGCTGCTGGTCATTCCCAAGACTCTGTCCGTGAACGCCGCCAAGGATGCCACGGATCTGGTGGCCAAGCTGAGGTCCTATCACAACTCCAGCCAGACGAAGCCCGAGCGCTCGGACCTCAAGTGGACCGGCCTGGATCTGATCGAGGGACTAGTAAGGGACAACAAGAAGGCTGGTGTGCTGGAGCCGGCCATGTCCAAGATCAAGTCGCTGAAGTTCGCCACAGAGGCGGCCATTACCATTTTGCGTATTGACGACATGATCAAGCTGAATCCGGAGGACAAGAGCGGAAAGAGCTATGCCGATGCCTGCGCTGCCGGCGAGCTGGACGGTTAAACATTCTTCTCTGCGAGCGAAGCACATTTCTTCTACTCTGTTTAGGCATTTAATTTTAATCAAATCACTCACTTTCAATTGTCGCCCCATTTGATTGTAACAACAATTTAATTGTGTTGCCCTAAGCGATCTGTATTAACACCGCACATCCGTAATCCTTTCTCATCCACGCTTCAATGTATAATAAATTGAACTTCAGAATACGCTGAGGCGCAAACTAAACTGGAGGGAAAATGGTTTGTTATTTCGGGAGAGTGATCTAGCCAAGAGCAGGCACAGAGCGCGCCGGAGAGAGGGAACTCCTATAAATAGCGTCTGCATCTATTTGGTCTATTAATACAAAAAGAAAACACAACCCAAAGGCACGGAAAACGCACATTGCTCAACGATTCTTTTAGTTTTAAAAAGTATTCTCCAATAAAATGGCCGATAATAACGAGGAGGGAGCCGTGGGCGGCGATCTGAACAACAATGTCACAGGTAATGGCCAGGAGGAAGTGCACCAGCCGGAACAGCCGCAGAACGAACTGCTCGACATGGTTTTCACGTTGGAGAGCGAAAAACAGGCGCTGCTAGAGGAGTCTCGCAAGCGAATCGGAGCACTCCGCAAAGACTTTGAGGTTAGTTGACCCGTTTCCATGGGCTGCACCCATCCACTGACCCTGATTGCAGGAAGCCAAGGTGGAAAATGAGCGGCTAAAGCGGCGAGTGGTCCAGCTAGAACAGTCCCTCAAGCAGTCAGTCATGCTGGGCGGCACAGATGCACCCAAATCCCGGCAAGAACAGGAGGAGCTGCTTCTCAAGGCCAAAACTCTGCTGTTTGAGAAGACCAAGGTAAACAAGCAGCAGGAGCAGCAGATAGCCGTGCTCAAGACTCAAGTGGAGACGATCAAGGATGTGCTGCAGGTGACAAAGGACATGCTGCAGCTGAAGAATGCCGAATGCGACCACACGCAGGCGCGTCTCGAGAAGAGCCAGCTGTGGATCAAGGCGGAACAGGACAAGTGTGCGCTCACAGAGAAGAAATTGGTCATCTCGAAGGGAGTGTACGACAAGCTGCGTTCGGAGTACGACACCCAGTCGAGGATATTCAAGGTGCTTTGGGATCACAGCCAGTCCTTTTCTTAGCTTACATCTTCCTTTCTTACAGGATCTGAAGTCTGCATACGAGCAAAAGCTAAAGGTTCTCACCGTGGCATTGGAAGAGGCCAAAAAGTAGCTGAACAATTTAATAAACTATGTTAATTAAATGCACACATCTCGTTTATAGGTTTAATAATTTAATGCTCTCTGTGTCTGTCTCGGTCGTGATGGGAGGTGGTCCTAGGAGCTCTGTGTGGCCGCTGGCTGGGATTGCTGCTGTGCCTGCAGCATCTTTGCGGCAGCCGCTTGCTTCAGTTCTAGCACACCGATCACAGAGTTGAGGAAGCGCGTCTTCTGCAGGATCCATATCTCGATTTTCTCGATCTGCTCCTGAACGTAATCCACGCGCCGCTTGAAGTAGTCCTTGGAGCCATCAAGATCCTGTTCAAGAAACAGATGGCTGTTAGCAGATGGTGCGGTTGGGTTGGAGAATCTTATGTACCTTTTCGATGTAGTAGCCGGTGCCGATGTCTATGACAAAGTTGTTGAGATCCTTGACGCGTCCTGGCACATACATACTGCTGGTCAGCGGCACCAGGATCTGGCGGTTCTCCCAGTTGGACTGAAAGGTTTCCAGCGCCTCCTTGGAGCCGGCGTACTTGGCTTTGCAGCCGTGCAGCGTCGACAGCGAGTCCTGTATTTTGGTCATCTCCTGGGGATCACATAAATTCAGCGATTTTTAGAAGCATGTGCCATTTGCAGCGGAGCCCCTCCTCCCGAAACCCCACACCCCGCTCCTGACTCATCGCTCACCCACATGCGGCCCTCACCTGCTCTAACTCCTGCTTGATCTGCATCAGCTGTTCCGGGTTCAGCTTGGTCAGGTCGATCATCTCGGTCTTGCCCGGGGCGCTTGGGGTGGCAGCCATTGTTTATGCTTATAATTTAATAAAACAATTTTTATTCCAATTTTATACAGTCGCCGTGTGTGGTTGCCACCTTTGCGATTTCTGCTGAACAAGGATGCCACTTTTGGCCAGTGGAGTAAAACAGGGCTGATTTGCAGGGCTGTCACTTCATTCCAACTTCGCGGTATCGAAAAGTTATCGAAAGTTTGGCGCGAAATTTTAAAATTACTTACATATGTATAGTTTAAAACTATTTATATATCTTTTGAAAATTAAGCCAGAGGTGACAAAAATTATAAAACTCGATTTAAAAATTAAAACTTAAACAAGTTTCAAAAAGAATTACTCCGCTTTAATTCTTTTTCAAAAAATTTCAAGATAAAAGAGTGTTTTCGAAAATAAAAAAATTAAAAATATTATTGACCATTTTTTTTTGCAATCTTGAATTGATTTTAAGTCCCGGCCCAATTCAGACTCAAGCAAGAAAATAGATTCAATAATTTTAAAAAGACATTCAATATTTTGTTTAAATTATATTATCAATGGCTTTAATGGCTCTTCGTTCCTTATTATTTTGCCTTTTGGTTGAATTGATTTTAAGTCCCGGCCCAATTCAGACTCAAGCAAGAAAATAGATTCAATAATTTTAAAAAGACATTCAATATTTTGTTTCAATTATATTATCAATGGCTTTAATGGCTCTTCGTTCCTTATTATTTTGCCTTTTGGTTATTATTACATTTTATTTGGAAACATGTGTTAAGAAACCAATGCTCATCTTATTCAAGGTTATTTTCATTTGTTTCATCCTACCCTTGTGCAGATTTATATATTCATTATGCTGTCAGATTCTGCGGTTTCTGGGCTTTTTTTTTTGCTCGCAAAAATTTTTCACACCTATGATTATCGTGCAGATTGGCCATCGTCTGCCGGCCACTTGGTACCCTCGCTCTCTCACGGCACTTCGACATTTAAATGGATTTCTGTTCAAAGTTTCTCGGGCACCGCTGTGGCCTGTGTCCCAATTGATTTCCAATTTCTAGGGAAACCGTTATCGATTCTTTTTCGGCTTTCAAAGCTTCGCAGAGTAACAGTTTCTGGAGCCAAGGATGTCGAAAAATCAAAATCATAAAAACCTAGCACTTTATCGAGAAGTTTCAAAGCGGGAACTTATGAGAGCAGAAAGGGAATTCGGTATATTTACAAAAATCTAAGACTGTAAGAACGTTTTATTTCAATTCACCATATTTATAATATAAATAAACCAAGAACCAAACCATTGGCACCAATGCAAATGACATTTGATTCCAAGAAACCCTGATTGCTAGTGGGAATTAAATTAAAGTTTAATTAGGAAGACGACGGTTCAATTTCCGTATGGGTAGGAAAAAAAATTAAAAAATGTTTGTGGTTTTTTTTAAGTAGGAGCTAATTAAGGTTGGTCAATAAAAACCGGAAAAGTTAAGAATTGCTATCTAATGAAATAAACTTGACACTGCCTATTATTTTATAAATGTTACTTTCAGTTTCATTTCGACTGAGTTTCGTTTTATTTTTGATCGGACAAGCTAGGCAAAATTTTGATAAAATGATCCTGGTTCGCTTCGTTGTTTTATGTGTTCTCGCAGTAATAGCTTCCACTCAGGGAGCCAATATACTGGGGATCTACAGCGCCCTCAGTCCCTCCCACTTAATCCTCCACATGTCCACGGCCAAGGCTCTGGTCGAAGCAGGACACAACGTGACCGTGGTGACCATGATGCAGCCCAAGGTGATGCACAAGGACATCCACCTGATTGTGGTGCCCGTCACGGAGGAACAGGGGCGCACACTGGATAAAACGATGGCCCTCATGGCTGGGAGCAGGAACGACATTATCAGCACAATGTATCTCCTCTTAAATGAGCTAGATGTGATGATCAGGAACCAGGCTTATCTGCTTTCCGATCCGAGATTCCTGAGAATTTACCAGACCAAATTCGATCTGATGATTTTGGGCTCCTTCTTCAACGACTTCCAGTTGGGAGTTGCAGCCAAGCTGAAGGTTCCTGTAATCGTCGATTTTATGTTACGGCCCAACGTCATGATTGATAAGTTTGTAGCAAACCCCTCTGAGACCTCCTATGTTCCAAATGAATCTACTTTTGCCACCGGTCCCATGAGCTTTCTAAAACGAGCTGAGAACTTGGCCAATCACCTGATTCTCAGTTACTTGACCCTCCGCTTTGATTACAAATTTAATCGCATTTACAATGAAATTTTTACGGAAAGAGATTTTCCAACCCTAAATGAGATGAAAAAGAATATCTCATTGGTCTTCGTCGGTTCCCATTTAATCAGCGAACATCCGATTCGACCACTGGTTCCTGCAATTGTTGAAATCGGAGGAATTCAATTGAAGGACACACCAGATCCGCTGCCCACGGACATTGATAAGTTTCTAGACAGTTCAATCCAGGGAGCCATCTTCGTCTCATTTGGCTCCAACATTAAGAGTCATATGCTGAAGCCGGAAATCGTCAAAATCATGTTCACAGTCCTGTCCGGACTAAAACAAAACATTATCTGGAAGTGGGAGGACTTGGAGAACACGCCAGGCAATGCCTCAAACATCCTGTATAAGGACTGGGTGCCCCAAGTCGATATCCTGGCCCATCCGAACACCAAACTATTGGTCACTCACGCCGGAAAGGGCAGCATTACCGAAGCCCAATTCTATGGTGTACCCATGGTGGTCTTGCCCATTTTCGGAGATCAACCCTTGAACGCTGCCATATTGGTGGAATCGGGATATGGCGTGGCCCTCGACCTGCTCACTATTACGGAAGGCGGTTTCGGCAAGGCCATCCACGAGGTCCTGGGGAATGAAAAGTATGGGCAAGCAGTTCGCGAATTCTCCGCTCTGTACAGGGATCGACCCCAATCTCCACGGCAGTCGGCTGTTTTCTGGACGGAGTACGTCCTGAGACATCATGGTGCGCCCCATTTGCAGAGTCCGGCTGTCCACATGAGCTTCATTGAACTCCACAACCTGGACATCTACGCTCTATTTGTGACGATCCTAGTCCTTCTTGCTCTCCTCATCCGACTCGTCTGGAAGTACGTGGGTATTTGGTATTTAATAAAAAAAATATTTAGAGCTAAGAAATCGATTTAAAATATATTCAATCATTTAAAAAAAAAAACACATTCAATAAAAAAAAACATTCAATATTTTTTTCAATTATATTTTTATTGTATTTATTATATGCAATGTTATAATTCTGTGTTTTGTCAGTCATTCTGTATTTGTATGCGTTTTACAATTTTTGGTTTTTTGTTTTTCTCGTAAATTATAAAATCTAACACAAAACAAAGCAATTTCTTTAACAATCACTGCCGCTACATATACATACACGTTACAATTTGTTAAATATATATATAAGTAGGCACAGCTCAAGCGCCGCGCGTCCAATACATGTTCATATACATATTCTCTGTTATATGTGGGGGAGTTGTGTGTGTCGGTTTATATATATGTATAGATTAGATAACAATGATATTAAGCCTAAGTAGAAGTAAGTTTTAGTACCGATACTCGCGATCGTTCCTCGCCATATGCGCTCCCACTCGCACTCCCACTCGCACCCTGCTCTTGACCTTTCTACCCTTGAACTATTACGTTACATGCTTTAACTATGTTACTGTTACCCATACAACTAACTGTACTCGTCCTTTACGATCCTGTCACTTTATCATACATACATAACATTTACCTTGATTTGCTTTTGATCTCTAATAAAATGTAATTTCTTGGGAAACAATGAAGAAGATTTTTACTTTTGGGGAGCGTGCCGATCCGATATCTCGATCGCGGATACATATATTTAATTCCCATTCTGGATTTAATATCGTGTGCTCGCTGATAATTCGCAAGGCAAATTTGTATAATTAGTTATATTTAATTTGGTTTTCTCTTGAATCTTGAAATGAATAATCGTTTGTGGTTTACTTTAAATGCAGAGTTTTCATTGTGCAGCATTAACATTGTGAAGAGATAGAGAGAAAGTTATCGGGAGAGAGTGTTACATTTATAAGTGGGAATGGTTTTGGTTATCAACAGCTTTTAAAATTTGTGGTTTCTCGTTCGGATTCATTATCAAATCGAAGGGACGTAATACATAATAATCATTGTTCGTTTATTATACTCGTATATGTATATGTTGTATAGATGTACATTTATAAATAGTATAGTTTGAATGTATGCGTATATAATTATGTTTGTCTGCCTATGTACTGTACTGTATGTACTGTGTTTCGCTATGCACTTGTAATTGTAATTGTCCTAGGTGTTCATTTCAGCTAGATTCGCTAGTTTGTCTCGTGATTTCGCCTTTCGCTTCCTTTTTGTATACAAGTTAAGGGTTTTAAAAAACTCGAAAATATATCAAAAGTTTTTTGAAATGCAGTATATATGTTTTTTAGTTGTTAAATATATATATGTTCGTGTATATATAGTACTTTCCTAGGTATATACAGCATACCTCGCCTTTTTTCTTTTAAGAATTTGAGAGAAGTATGTCCAGTAATTTCGCTAGTGTTGAAATGAGTGACTTAGTGAGAGTGTGAGTGAGGTGAGTGTGCGTGTATTAGTTAGTATATCGAGTGTATATAGGTATTTTGTATATCTAATCCAAAATGATACACTAATTGGTATTGATAGTGAGGCAAAAATTTGAATAAAGCGCATCAAAATGATATATGCGATTGTATATGTATACAGAATTTAATGGCGGCTTGCGGAAAATCGAATCTCGCTTCTGTATGTGTGCTGGTGTGTCTGTGTGGGTGTAAGCTTGTGGGTGTGAGTGTGCTGGTGACTGCAGATTGTGTATACGTCACGTTGGCTTCGAAAAATACGCTTAAAGCTGCTATAATACTGTAAAATTGTTGCTTGATTTCCTCGTTCTCTCGACGGTAAAGTAATGTTCGCTCACATTGAATAGCAGTTGTAGTAGAAAAGCTAGGTAGGTTCGCTTCAGTGTTCTTTTTAGAGTGCCGCATGTTTGGTGTGTGATTGTGTCTTGTCTTTTCCTTGATATGTCTGAGTTCATATTGCACGCAGGTCGGTGACAACATATAGTCTCAAATACATATAAAAAGTATATGTGTTGGGCTCGGGAGTGGAAGGGACTAACACAAAGGTCGCATCAAGTTGCTGCACGCAAACGAAAAAGTCGCATCACGTATACGTCAACCAAATCGTGGGTATCTACTGTGTCCTCCGTTTTTCTTTTGTTTTCTTTGATTTCTTTTACTTGTCCTTCAGTATTATCTCATTTACATTTTAACTAATTAAAGCCGGTTTCAATTCAACAAACAATCTGTAGCATAAATTCTTGCATTCCTCATATTAGTATTAATATTATTATTATTGTAGTCAACAAATGTTTTTGTCTCCTACGTTTACAGCACCACATTTTGTAACTTTACACGCGAAGAAAAAAACCCATTCAGAACCTCATTACTTTAAGTTTACATATAAATATATATATATATTTAAGTACGTTTATATTGAATTTCTGCTAAATTGTTTAGTGGTTTTTGCTAGAAGATTTGCAGTTTAATTGGGTTTTCTTCCTTCGAACTTTTCATAGCATACTTTGTGGCGAAATATTTTACACAATTACTTGATTGGCTAGTGGCATAATTTATCGTAACGTTGTGATATATATAATATATATAGTTTGTATTCGTTTAGTGTAATTCATATGCTTATTCGCTGATGGATGTGGCTGCTCTCCAGTGGTAGATCTCTATTAGCAAGTCTTGAGTTGAAGCTATAATTTCTTAGGCTATTCTAAACGTTACTTTTAGGGTGAACCAATGCTCCTGGCCAGATGCACTTGTCTAAAGTATTTGCGTGTCCTTCTGCTTTCTGCTTGCAGCTAACGTAATCAGCCATAGTTAATCGGTTACAGCTTATTACCCACTCATTATTATCCTGGCTCTTCCGTTTGTACACCCAGTGTCCGACTGCTTCCGCTTCTAATTGTTTAATTAACTTTATGAGGCTGCTAAATAAATATATATTTATATACGCTTATGTGTGTGTGTTTGTGTATCTTAGGGGGGACTTTCACTTTCGGCTCGCTTTGCACTATTTGCATTTATTGCTAATTTGACGATAATTCCTTGCGACCGCGTCGCCTTACACATACCACTCCTTGACGTCCTTGGAGTCGCGCTTCTTGGCCTTCGGTTGGACCAGGCCCGCCATCTGGGGTCGTCCATCGCTGCCGTATCCCAGCGACCCACTTCCGCTGGACATCATGCCGCCTCCGCCTCCACCGCCGCCGCCTCCATTTCCGTTTCCGTTGTGGCCATTGTGCATCTGTTGCTGGCCATGGTGCTGCTGTTGTCCTGCCCCTCCACCACCTCCTCCCACTCCCGGCATGTGGTGCTGCCTCTGCTGGTGGTACGACCCATTGGTGCTGGTGTTCCCCAGCAGAGCAGCATTGGGATTGTGCGACCCGTAGGCGGCCGCCTTCTCACTCTCCGTCTTGTAGCCACGATCCCCGTTTGACTTGAGCCACAGGACCAGCAGGATAACCAGCACCACTGCGATGAGTATCCCTGCCACTATGCCTATAATCATGGCGGTGCGTTCCTCCTCAATCGAGTTGATCCTGCCGCCCTTGCCCTTCGGTCGGTAGTTGTTAATGTTGGTGTTGTAGTTGTTGCCACCGTAGGGTCCGTAGGGCGGGGGATCCTGCGGCGGAATCGGTGGCGGGAGTGGTGGCAGCGGGTGGTGCTCATCGGGCAGCTGCATGCGATCGTGATCATTGCGGCCGGATCCGCCCAAGCCACCACCGGCCACATACACATCGTACGTGGTGGTGTCCCGCTCCGTGACCGTGCTCCGGATCTCCGGCGGCGGAGTGGCCTGTGTGGTGGTGGTGGTCGAGGTTGTGGACGTGGTGCTGGTACTCGAGCTGGTGCTGCTGCTGGTGGCCCGTTGCGTGGATGTGCTGGCCACGCTGCTGGTGGTGCTCACTTGGCCCTGCGGCGTGCTGCTCCCCGATCCTCCTCCTCCTCCTCCGCTGCTGCTGCTCGAGGACTGGGTGGTGGCGTAGGATGGAGTGCTGCCGCTGCTGCCGGTGCTACTGCTGCCATGCTGCTGCTCCGTGGTCACATCACTGCGTCCCGTGGTGGTGATCGTGACCATCTCATTGTTGGATTCTGCAATCAGTCGGTTGGGGTTTATTTAAGTGTTCTCAAGTGGGTGCTCTATGTATATGTTTTTGCAATTGTGTGTGCTCAGTGGGTTAATCACTATCCTAATTTTTACTCAAACCCCATTATCCGAAAAACATAAACTGATCCCTTTTACTATTAAGAAAGTTTAAAAATTATGTTCAACTAATATCACATAACCGAATAAAGCGTTACTTTTCTTCCAATAAATATGAACAATTATTAAGATCAGATTTATAAAACATTATTAATCAGAATAAGGATGTTTTCATTCCTTTATCTTCCTAAAGATCCAATTTTAGAGGACCAAAATTATTGATTGTTATTCATATTAACTCTTTTATTGGATAAGACAAGAAATTGTAGCAAACTAGACTAATAACTTTTAATGAAAGGGCTTCGCCATTTTTAAAGAGTATTGATGTCTAAATTTTATTTCGAATAAACTTACTTTTAATTTAAATCCTATATATTGTATAATTGTACTTTTTATTAAGCTTTTCCCCCCCGAAAATCATTTGAACCGCCAGTTGTGCTTTGCTTTTTATAGTTTATTCAACACAGTTAGAGAGGATAGAGATTTGTAGATATTTAGAGATATGTTGAGGTGTGTCATTCTTGTTGTTCGGTGCTGGACATTCAATCTTTTCGCACGATATGTACAAATTGGAATTGGAAGAACGGTAGAACTATGCAATCGAGGGAATAAATGTGGAGGAGGAGGAGAAGGAGGAGGAGGAACTGTAGTGGGAAAATCACATCTTACACTGCAGACGCTGCTTTTATCGCTACTATGTACAAAACATATACATCTTCGATCGGGGCACTCGTGTACATATGTATACATATATATGTATATTTATACATATATACTGAGTCCTTGTAACGCTTAACCCTTATCGCTTAACGCTTAACCCTCTCACTCAACCAAAAACCCTCGCCAATGATCGGTGTGGTTGTTGTTGTTCTGGTTGTTGTTGTTGTTGAGTTATAGTTGTTGTTGTTGTTGCATTTTTTAGTTGCTGTTGCTGGTGGTTTAGCTCTCGTTAATGCTAAAGTTAGTTATACAGATTAGACAGAGAGGTCTAGTTGGAAGCTTAGCCTAAGTGCATTGCTTTTGGTTGCATTTGGTTGTTTTGCTTATGGGAATTTACAGAGTATCCATGGCGCGATCACAGTCAGAAATATGAAGGCGATTTCACATTCTGAAAGAGACACATAAGGCGTACTCGTTGTCAGTTCAAATTAGAAGGCAATCGATCATCAGCAACAGGTGGAGATGAAGGATATAGGCGACGATTGTTGCGATACTTTTTTTCAAACATTTCCATTTTTTTTGTTTGTTTTTCTGGGCTGATCTGAGCTGAGATGACAAGGCGATTTGATTGATTTTGGTTTCTTGTTGGGTTGATGCATTGCGAGGGGTGCGATAGAGGCGATATAAATCAGTTTATATATATATATATATGTATATATATTCAGAGCTGATTGGCTGTTTGGATGTAAATGTGTAAGCGGTCAAAGCATTGGCGTTGCATTGGCATTTTAACCTAACTTCCTCGATCTCCGTGGAGCATTGAACAAAACTGAAAAAGGCAAAGCGTCACTAGCTAAACGGTTAAGCGGTTATATGTAGAGCTTTAAGAGATTATGGGAAATAACTCGAACTCGAACTCCAACTGGAACTTAAACACAACTGAACCCACAGCTTAATCGTTAACACGTACTCTACTTTTCTATGGCAGTGTACACTCTGCGTATACTTAATGGCGTATACTTAACTTGAGTTTCGAGTGTGGCTAGCTAATGTCTATGATGAAGTGTTTGTGTGTGTGTGTGCGTGGTGTTTATTGTTTAGTGTTTTCCGTGATTGATCCAAATGCCAATGACAAAATGAGACCAACACCAACACCGCTATAAAACTACTCACCTGAACCCCTGGCCGTGCTCGTTGAGGTGAACTGCTCCGTGGTCTCCCCGTAGTCCCCGGATCCATGGACGCAGTCCTCGTCGTCGCAGGCCCGCTCCGTGCCATTCGTATTGGCTCCGCCACTGTTGTTGCCACCGGTACTCAGGTTATTCCCCTGCTGGGAGGTGGTTGTCTGCTTGGTGGGCGGCACATACACCGGCGTGATCAGATCATCCCCGCTCCCGGACTCAAATGGCGGCGTGCACTCGTCCTCGTCATCGCCGCGACATCCGGATCCGGCTCCCGAGAAGATCAGATCGTCCAGCGCACCCGGATAACCACTTGCCGGCGTCTGTCGAGTAGAGTTCAAAGTCTAATTTTACTTCAGTTGATCTGGCGGCAGCCGGGCCAAGCGATGGTTATTGTATGGGTTTTGTTAACTGGATTAGTAAGTTGGTTAGGTGCTGTTGATTAAGTATATATGTAAGCCAAAGGAGATTGCAACAGGATAATAGTTGTCTTAAAGTCCGCAATACTTTTAAAGAATAATGCTATTTTATGATCTAGAATTGTACTTTTTATTTTAGAAATCTAATACTCAAAAATATTCTTGCTTTTACAGAAATCCTAAGGAGTTTCTTTAAGTTTCCGAAAATTTTTGAAGACTTGGTAGAAAGACTACAATAATACTATCATTTAAGGTTTTATTTAAAGTTCTTATTTTGATTAAGCTTTATATCAGGTCTTTGTGTTATATAGTAACTTCATTAGAGTTAATTTCGACATTACTCAATAAATATTATGATAACTTACAACTCCTGTGGCTTTCACATACTGGTGTTTAAGTGTATTTATGTTTGATGTGAGCTTTGATTAGAGTCATGCAGCATAAGTGCGACGAGTTCTAGTGCATAGTAAATCGTTTCAGTTTATATAGCTGAGTATATATTCACAGTTATTGGTTAATGTGCTGTGCAGCAATGGAAACAAATTCAGAAAAATCAAGTGGCTGGTTAGTGAAAAATCTGGCAATTATCTTTTGTTTTTTTTTGTTATTTTTTTTTGGTGCGTGAAAAGCGTTACAGTAAAAAAAACGAAGGCGCCCGAGGGAAATCATAAAGTCAATTCAAATGCAGCATTTACACTAGGTTATACAGTTAGTTAGCTAATACTTTTGGTTTAGTTGGAACGGTTAACGTTTTGTACTGAATGTCGAACCGAATTTCCCGGATTTGATTATGATGACGATGACTTCAATGTACAAATGTAGTTACATTCGATACGGTTAACGGATATGCATTTAAAATATCGGGATAGTGCTTGGGAACTGTACATTATTCGAATCGGATATCGAATTTTTGGAGGTGCAATCAAATCATGTCAAATCATTTTTGGGAAAAGGGGTTCCACAAACTGATGAAGCGGATTAATACAATAATTTTGGTTAGATTTTCTTTTGGTTTTTTTTTTGTTTTTGGTTTTTAATTAAAGAAAGAATTTTGAATAAACTTGGTTTACGATGAGAAAAATACTTGGAAAGTTGAAAGTTGAGAGGAATTCAAATAAAATTTCAAATAAATTCCCTAACCTGCTGCATTCTCTGCAGATCATTTCTATCTAATACTCCAGTTACCAATTGAACATCTCCGCGGATGGTGATAAGGGGGTCGCGTTCGACGGCCAAGTCCAAAATGCGCAACTTGTTCACCGACAGTCCGGCAATCACGCCGGCGAACGGCCGCTCGATTCGATTGCGGCCGTTCCGACTGAACTTGCCGCCGACCTGAACGTTGGACATGGTATTGAACACGGTCGAGTGGTGGCCTGCAAGTCATCGGAGAAGATCGGAAAGGCATTAGGCATTGGGCATTACCCCCAGATGGAGCCATCCCCCATCCCACCCACTTACTCTGCGGCGTGAGTGCCTGCACATTGTAGTCGTCCAGCTGGAGCGTGGCATTGCCTCCCTTCCGCTGGAACCTCACCACATGGTAGGCGTTGTCGTTCACCTTCGTCCCGATCTCGCCCAGCGGCAGGTCCACGCTCCCAATGTTGTACACCATGAAGATGTTGCCCTCCACAATCTCCAGCTCCATGTAATCTTGCGTGGTGGCGCTCTCCACCCGCAGGAGCACTGCATCAGGCCTGGTGGTTATGAAGCCCATGGCTATGTTGTCCTCCTCGGTATCAGCTTGGGCATTTTCGGCAAAGGTGTACTGCACCATGCCCTTGTTGTTGCCAAATTCATAGGCAATAGATTCTGTGGGAAAATAATAGAATATTGTTTATTTATTTGACTAGCACTTTCTTTCTGTCTTTGATATTGTTTTTTTTTATAAAACCCATTAAGTTTCCCCAGATTACCACCAACTTACCATCATAACAGGTGGGTCCTGTGTAGGAGGTCATGTCGCACTCGCAGGCATAGGCATTCCACTGCTGCACACAGTTTCCCCGATTGGCACAGGCATTCTGGCTGCACTTGGTGGGTCCCTCGCAGCCACTGACCACCAGGGAGCTGGGAACCACTGCATCGCTGGTCAGCGAGGGAGAGGCATCTCCCAGATCCAGAGAGGCCAGGCAGCCCTCGAATCCAGACCTCGAGGAGATCGAGGCCGGCAGCTTGGAGTACATGTCTTTGAAGACGCCTCCCACGTACAGAATACCCGCCAGCTCCAAGTGCATGTTATTTCCAGTTAGACTAACGATCTCGAACGAGTCATCCACGGTGAGTGTGTGCGTCTTGGGTCCCGGTCGCCTAATGCTGACCTGATGCCACCGGTTGTCGTTCATGTGGATGCGGGACTTGTCCCTCATCGTGACCGGTCCATCGCCCAAGTCGAAGGTGTAATGGATGTGTCCGTTTACCAGCTCCACTGCCACGAAGTCGTTGCGTCGTCCGCCATTGAAGACCAGCAAGCCATTCGGCTCCACGGTCTTAAAGCGGAAGTCAATGGAGATGCTGTTGTAGGCCTTCAGCATGGCCAATCCCACGTAGGAGTGCTTGGAGCGGAAGGTGGCCGCATGGTAGGGCTGCCCCGCCGGAGAGTTCACGAAGCGGGCCGTCAACTTAAAAGTGGCACTGGGCAGAGCCGAAAGTTCGGGTCCCAGGCTCTTGGCAATGTCCAAATAGCTGAGGGAAAAAATCAAAAATAGGGATTTAAAAATCAATAGGATTACACTGGTACCCACCGCTGGCCATTGAACACCAATCCCTGCATCTGGCCCACAAAGTTCGGCATGGTGGAGGTCATCTGGATCTCCTCCTCGGCATGGAAGAGACCGCCCAGGTGGATCGATCGGATCTCCATGGTGCTGTGGCGACCCAGGATCGTTTCGGCTGTGGAAGGAATATTTCCAAAAACAAGAGATGGATAAAACTCGGTGGCCTCGCCATTGGGGTTTGTCTAGCCGGGATCGGCTTTGCTCTAAGTTGTTGACTAGGCGGAGTACCGTTAACATTGGTTACATTGGTTATGGATATACGTTGGTTGGATATATATATAGGTAGTTGGGTACGAGTAGTATATGGAGTATAGTTGGTGACAAGAAGCACATACGCATATGTAGTCAAAGAGTATATAAGAGTATAGAATAGGTATAGGTATGCGGTTTTAGTAGACATAGATCTAGTTGTTTTTGGTTCATAGATTTTTTTCAAGCATTTTGTATTTTATTCACTCGACAGGTGGCTGAATGTAGTTGGAATTCGATTGGAGTATTATTATTGTTATTTAGTTTGTTGCAGCTTGGTACATTCTAAAGAAAGGTGCAGATTACATTACATACAATGTACTGGTACGGATAGTAGTTGTAGTTGTTAATTAAGACAAAACGAAATCGATAATCGAAAATCGCTGTCACAGCGCAAACCAAAGGAAAGTAAGTAAAAGTAAAGAGTTCGCTAAAGTTGGTTAGATAAGTTAGTAAGTTGGTGCGCATTTTGTTCTGGTTTACATACGAATATGCATGGTTTGACATTTTTTAAGGAATGTATCATTTTCATAGACTAGTTTTGGTGTGTGAGATACATTTTCAATACGATTACGGTGGCGGTGACGTTTTTAGATAATTTCATTTAATTTCTCAGCTGTGCGTGTAAACCGAGGAAAAATATATATTATATATGAGAAAAACATTTTACTGAGGCAACCTACGGTCTAAAAATGGTAACTGAAAAAGGACAATATCGGTAATAACCAGAATAATTGAAACGAAAACGAAACCGAACAAAAAATGTGTAACTTTGCTTAACGACATTGAACTAAACATCGATGGGTATCGTATTGGGTATAAATTGTCCATGTTTTCTGTAAATGTCAGTGTGTTAATCTGTGCCCTAGAGAGGTCTGTGTGTGTATGAGTGGGTGTGTGTTTCGACTACGACTAAGTTAATAAGGGTGCATTAGCCTTAACGAGTGGCCACATTGCGCATACGACGCGTTGGCCCACCGAATGATTGACATCTCGACATGCAAATGACTGCGGCGACAGAGACAGAGATAGAGAAATAGCAAGAGCAAAAGAGAGAGAGCTATAGAGCTGGAGAAAGAGGGGGGGCGATGTGGCGTAGGGTGGTCGGTGGTTGGTGGGCGGAAGTCGAAGTAGGGCACTGTTGTTGCAGCTGGCAATTTGGCGCATTTACAGTTACTTATTCATACACTTGAATGACTAAGTGAGCTGAGTGATACGATGCGATGTCGAACGATACGGTATACGATATATAGTACGAAACAAAGATATACACTATTCACACTGTACAGGGCTAGCCCGATTCGGGCTCAGACTTAGGGACTTTGTGAGCGGTTCATGCGGTTGTTGGCTATATCATTCCTGACTGACAATCATTTTGCTTGTTATTTTATAGGTATTATTATCATTTTTTCATTGCTGCTGCTGCTTGAGTTTGGGTGCTCACATGCAAACGCGTCACGTGTGTGTTCTTTTTTGTGCAACGGTGCTTGACAGAGTGTGGGTGAGTGCCTGTGCAGGTGTGCGAGACTTCCAGTTGACAATGTGTGTATGTGTGTTAGCTCGAGGCTGGAGCAGGATCCGGCTACACAGAAAACTCTTATATAAGCTCCGAAAGATTAAACTCTATTTTTTTTTGTACCTTAACATATTTTTGTATCTTTACTTGTTTTGCTTTCATAAGATTTTAAGATCTAAATTTAAGATTACTGAAGCATACATCAAGGATAAGAAAGGCAACGTAATGTTACAAATTCATTAAAATAGCAATCAAAATATTTGAAAGTTAGTTTAACTTCTTTAGGAAGAAGAGTATTAAATGTGACTACATATTTATTTTCTTTATTGCTAGCATTAGGTATTTATCAATCAATTATACAGGCCCCTTTCAGAGCTAATGAGTTCCCTAATTAACAAAAATATTAACATGATTTGAGTCATATCGATCTGATATTTGGATTGTCCCTCATATCCTGTAGTTCTTTTTTCGGTGTAGCCTTCTCCATCGCCTGCCTTTCGTTTCTAATATTTTTCAGTTAGGTGTTTTTATTTTCTTTTTGAACACACTTACACAACAAGAATCTAATTTTACGTGAGACACGTTAGGCTTGATTAGTTAGTTGCAATTTGGTTGCGGTTGCGGTATTGTTGTATTGATGTTTACGATAGTTGAGTTTACTTAACACAAAGCTAATTACATATTAAATGGTGCAAAATTACAGCCCTGGGCGCTTTCAAACATTGTTTTGCCCTCTCGTCTCAAGAAGCCGCCGCTAATGCCATTTTGCAATGGCACTCGAATCCAATCGCAATCGCAATTTGCCGATAGCGTGACTTTCATCGAGCGATTTGGGCAAAAAAATGTTTCACCGAGTTCTTGCGTGTCGATTTTTTTCTCTCGCCTAAAACATGAAACGAAAAACGATATTGTACATTGAAATTATTTACGTTGCGTTCCCGTCATTTTGCATTGTTTGCCTTACTCATTTTTGCTTTATTGTATTTTTACTTTTCTCGCTTGCTCGCATTTCGCTTTTTTTCGAAAGAAGGTCATTTAGATCACGTTCGTGATTAGGGAATTGCATTTGCATTTGACATTGTTTTAACTTGTTGTAGTGGTTAAACACCATGGTTGTTGTTCGCTGTTCTACATTCGGTAGACGTCTGAAACAAACACCTTTTAACGTTAACATACCGCACGTGTCGTTTAAGTTATGGTACAGCAATTATTTAAATTATTTTAATTGTTTAGATTATCATAGAACTGTAAACGAAAACTCTTTTCCAGATACATATTTACAGAAAATAATAAAAAACATAATCATAAAACGATCAAAAATTTGGTTCTTAAGTTGTTGAGTTGGGCCCAGGGATTAAGGCAATTAGAATGTGAAGAACGTTTCTTGAGATATGAAATCAAAGTCTGATTAATTTTTAAAATCTAATAAAACTCAGAAAATTAAAGAAAGTTCCCTTGACCATTCACTCAACAACGTAAAAAGAGCAACTTAATTACCAAAATTTTAGTTAAAACCAAATACTATAGCTCGATAATCAAGGACAAAACAATGTACAAGACAATCAATATAATGGTATTTATAACACTTAAGGCTGAAACTTTACAGCTGTCCAACTTTCTTTGCTTTCGTATTAACTCTTATTCGATTACAATACTTTCTGTGTGGGCTTAGGAATTGGAGTTGAGTTGTAATTGGAATTGAATTGGCAATCGTAATTGGGAAATCAAACAAAGTAAGTATCGCAAATAAAAACACAACATCGAGATGTTTGAAAGAGTTTTGAGAGAGGAACTTACAAGAGCAAAATATATAAGAAATCATTACGAATGAGTTATTTGAGTATGCAATCAAAGGATTCCCATCTGATGGGCTCTTCGATGTAATGATTTAAACAAACTTTCAGAGAGGCGTACAATGTGTGGAATGGTGTGGATGTGGAGCCGGGTGTCTTATGATGTTCAAACTATATATTGCAGATGCTTAACGATGTTCAGAGAGGTACAGAGCGAGGTAGACAAAGGTGGATAGTTAGATAGAGCTGTCAGTTCATCATCATCGTTGGAGAAGGAAAGTTCGAGAAATGTGTCATGAGAAATGAGAGATAAATAAACTTGCTAAATACTTTTCAATTTCCATCGATAGTTTCATTTTTTTTGTAGTATTTTTACTGCATTTCGTTTAAGTGTATTCGCTCGTGTTCGTATGTGTGCGTGTTTGTGAGACGGTGTTGGTGTGGGAATCGTTGTTAACTGAAAAGCTCTCAAAAGAAAAAGTTTAAGTGGAACTTAAAACGGAAATCGCGCCGCTGACTGCACTTTCCTTTTTTATTGATTTTTTCCTTCTTTTTTTTATTGGCTTGCTTGTATCTTTTTCTTGAGACTTATGCTCCTTAACTGTCCTGAAGCACCTTCACACACCTTCCCGCTAAAGAGGGGCATTCCTACTTGAACTTGAACCTGAATGGCGGTGCGTGGAGCACCTTTTGTGGCTCGGAAGCTAATCGCTGGAGGGGGATGTTCCTGTGGCCCAAGGGACTCTGGCCAGGAGTTGGTAGGTTGTCGATTGGTTGGTTTAGTTGGTTGGTAAAAAAAACGACACGGCACGACACGTAGTAGGGCATAGATGTGCTGTTGATACATACATAACATACCCCTGACGGGGGGAGCCCCGTCGACTTGCAGCCGCAGATTGGAGGCTCTGCGCGAGAACCGGATCGTGTGCCAGTTGTTGTCGTTGAGCACCGACTGGCCGGCCAGCAGGTTCTGCAAGGATTAACACACTCAGATAACTGTCCCGATGCCTAAGAAAATCGCCTTTAACTTTGACAGTCGTGGAAAAAGTCCAACTGTTTTCAACGGATATTACAATTATCAAGTACTTTCAATCTTAATGTTTTTGAAGAACAGTAAACACATCAGGAAATATGACTCTAAAACTTTTTTAAGCCAACAAATAATAATATATAAATTTAAAAAAGTACCCTTATAATCCTAAAATGTATTAGAAAAAGTAGTTAAAAATAACAATAAAGCCCTATCACTTTATACAAATATACGAATAGGATATAGCGAAAGACTTATGTCATTTTAAAACTCATCAAAATTATATTCTTAACTCTACCTAAAATTTTTGAGAGAAAAGAAATATGAAAGGTACCACTAAAGATTAATTAGTTAGATAATTCAATGAGTAGTATTTAACCGGGGCTGAAAGCTGAAGGCGATTTTCAAAGTCAAGGACGAATGTGGTCAGGTTGAGTACCTCCCCCTGTTTATCCCTGACTCACCTTCTCGCGGTCACTCAACCGCACACTGGCCCGCACCCTTCCCGCCACCAGAGCGATCTCCAGTCGATCCGGGGAGTTGGACTCGGCGCTGGTCAGCAGCAGGAGTCCCGCTGGACGCGAGGTCTTAAAACGGATGACCAGCTCCTCGGTCTGCGTCTTGGTTCCTTGTCCATTGCCCAACCAGATGGTCATGTGCTGGCTGCCGTTGAAGGCCAGCGTGGCCAGCTCCCTTCCGCAGGTGGGTCCTCCGTACAAAGTGGCCGAGCAGTCGCAGATGGGCCGGTTCCAGCCCTCCAGGCAGGTGCCTCCGTTCAGGCAGGGATTCCCGTTGCAGACGTTGGCCTGCACATGGCACGATGGCTTCACGGAGGCTGCTCCCCAAGTGGGTTACGGGTTATGGGCAACGGGTGACGGGTTAAGGATTATCGTTATCGCTGGCGTGACTTTCACTCACCCGAATCCTGGACGCGTGCAAAGGCCGCTATATCGATCGCCTTGCCACTCAGCACCAGGTCACGCAAACAGCCGACGAATCCCTGGCGCAGCGTGGCCGTCCAAATGGCCGCCGGCCAGGCCACGCTATTGTAGGCGGGCCCCACTCCGCCCAGGTACATGTGCCCGTCCAGCTCGAGGATGGTGCCGTCGCCGGGCGTCCGGAAGTCGTTCCACACCCCGTCCACGCTCACCTTGGCGTCGCGTCCATTCCGCCGGAGAATCAGGTCATGCCAGTCGCCATCGTCCACGCGACGTCGCGAGGCTCGCACCTTGGAGGCTCCGGATCCCAGGTCCAAATGGATGTAGATGTGGCCATTTAGTAGCTCAATGGCAATCAAAACGGGCTGATGGATAAGTTCGGATGTTTTAAACAGCATCAGAAAACTTACTAAGACAACTTACATTCTTTGCTCTTGGTTGCTTAGATCCTGTGGCCAGGACAATAATGCCATTGGGTTCCTTGGTGCGGAACTTGAAACTTATAGAACTCTGCTTGCCAGTTTCCCAAGGGGGCAGAACCTTTATAAATAATTGAAAATGATTATTATTGATTTTCTGTTAGTTCGAACTAGGATATAACTTACCAAATGCGATTCGCGGGTGGTAAAGGTCACGGGATCCTGTGGATCTCCACTTGGGCACTGGTACTCCAGATTGCCAGCCACCTGGATCAGCTTAGAGCCGCTCTTGGCCAGGTCTATAAGGTTCAGATTCAACGTATCCGCCGAGAACTCCACTTTGCGCAGGCAACCCACAAAATTGGTGTGGACACGGGCTCCCAAAAGAGCCCTGGGATTAACAGCACCACCCACATAAACCCGCGAGGAGGAGAGCATGGTGAACTTTCCGGCGATGTGCGAGTGGTCCGTGTAGACGTCGTCCACCACAGTGACCAGCTGGGGGATAAAGGAATCCATATACAATCCATTACCAAGCAATTCTCAGAAATACCCACCCGACAGAAGCTGGTGATGGAGGAGATCTCCTGGATGCGGCGGTGCACGGTGACCTTGTGCCACTGGTGATCATCGAAGCGTACCTTCGAGGGCTTGATGTGCATCTCCTGCTTGCCGTTGGCCAATCCCATGGTCAAAGAGACGCCTCCATCCCGCAGCGCCAGATTTAGATAGTCCGTGCCGTGGCCCGTGTAGAACAAGAGGCCATTCGGCTGGCGCGTGCGAAAGTAGAAGGATATAGCATCCTGGGCACTCACTATCGGCTCGGCGCCCGTCTGGCCCAAGTCGTACGAGAGGAACTGTGTACCGCGGAACGTTGCTTCCGATGGCGCCTTCTCCTTCTCACAATACTGGCCATCGTACTCGAGGTTTCGACACTCGCAAATTGGACCGGAATCAGTGGATATGCAGATGCCGCCGTGCTGGCAAGGATCGTTCCGTTCGCAGGCATCGGTAGTGTTGCCACGAACGCCCTGCAGGATTAATTTCAAAGGATGTTTTATACATTTTATTCGTCCGTTCGGATTAGTAGGTCTTGTATAGTCTAGTTAGAATAAGTTAATCAACCATATGGTTTTATAATGATTTTTCTAAGATCCTAAAGTAAAGTAACTCTATCTTTATTCGTAATAGTTTAATATAGTTACATACCTTTAATAATAACCTAGAAACCCTTCAAAGCCATTGTTGTGTATAAAAACAATTAAAATGTGTAACAAATAAGAACTTATATCCCATATACATAAAAATATTCAATCAGTTAGTTTATAATCTTGCAAAATCTATAATCTTTCATCGTTAAAAGTTATATGATAAAAAAGGTTATCCCTTGGATAATTTGTAAAGGAAAGTTCAATGTTATTTTAATTATTTAGTAAATAAAATAAAATTAATATTGCAATGCGGTTTCAGGAAAAGTTAAGAGCTATGAGCAAACTATAGTTTACAAACTTGATTTTGAAGGACTCACCCTGAGGGGCCTTTCGCGGGCGGGCAGCTCGCCGTGGTCGCAGGGCACATCGCCGCACTTGATATCCCGCTGCTGCTTGATCTCCTGGCGCCTGGTGGAGCCGCCCGGCTGGTCCGCGTAGACCAGGTTCCGGATGGCGCCCCGGAAACGCGGCTCGAAGATGACGCTGGGCAGGGCGAGCAGAGCCAGCTTGCTGGCATACCAATTGGGCATTCCGCCCACATAGACGTCCGAGTTGCTGGCGAACTTGCCGAACTGGAACTCCTTGCCCTTGGTGGACCGCTGCTGCGAGACTCCATCCACGATGAGCGAGGTCTGCTCGTCGTTTCGAAGGACCTGCACCTTGTGCCAGTGGCCATCGTGCAGCTCCCTGCCCACGGTGATGATCTGGGCCCCGCCGCCCAGGTTGTATCTCAACCGGAGGGCTCCCTCCACCAGTTTCAGTTCGAAGAAGTCGTAGGTGCCACCGTCGTCGGTGTAGAGGACCAATCCGTTCGGCTGCTCCGTCTTGAATTCCAGTTCGAGGGTTCCGTTCAGGCCGGTGTACCACTTGCGGAACGTGTAGAAGGAGTTCTGGGATCCGTCCAGCTGGAAGCCAGCGCTCAGGGTCACGAAACTGGCCGCCAGGCTGACCAGCAGGGCGCTGACGATGAGCACGCGGTACGAGCGCCGGTATTCCACGATTACCGGAGGCACTTGCTCACTTCTCCGCCGGCGACGAGCCTTGTTGAACCGCAAGTCCGGGGATGCGAAGGCGGAGGCGGAGGTGTTGGAGGGTGAGGCATGGCCGTTGCTGCGCTGGGCGGGCAGGAGCCGCAGCTCCCGCTGCTGATCCCTGTCCATGTTCGGCTGTCGTCTTCTGGCTGTCATGGCCGCAGGAGCATAGTTATCCTGATATGTTGCACTATGTGGCGCCTTCATTCACACACAGGCTGCTCACCCACACAGAGGCACCTACGCACGTTGCGCGCGTAAACGTAAAGGGACACTCTCTCTCTCTTCTCGCGTATTCCAGTCCTTGAGCGCGAGCTTTTCGCGTGTCCTTGTGTTGGTGCTAGTCGGGAATCCGTTTTATCCGCGCCTGCCAAAGAGAGAGCGGGAGAGCGCAGGAGAGCGAAAGCTCGGTGAGGAGAGTTAACAATACTGTTAACGATACTCGTCCACTGTTAACGGCACTGCACTGATTATTGCTTGTAATTTCGACTGGTTTCTTGGTCCTTAATGGTAAGATTTTGGCATTTTGTACGCTTGTTTTTCTTAATGCTTGGCAAACTAATTAAAAACGGGCACATATTTCGCATCGATGCAGGGTCAGACAACCGTTATTCGGACAGAGTCGGCTGTACTACCAATACTGGGGGTTATGGTCTGGCCAAAAGCTCGCGGGATACCCCTGCCACCCGATTCCGTGGCGCCCACGAGCGCTACAACGTACATGTACATACTAAAAATCGGAAAAAATTTTCACTGCATGTCGCGAAAAAATTTCTAAGCACCTCACTCCAAATGCCCCTAAAAGGGTACTTTTCTAAGTTATTTTATAAGTTATTTATGTGTATCGATTGATTTATTGATTAAATATGACTTATTTATTGCACACACTTTGATTTTTTCAATTACACAATTATTATGTAGTATTTGAGCGTTAGCTCAGTCGGTTTTATTTTATGTAACAGTTTGGATTGGCTTTTAGCACGACGCGTTTTTGTTTTAGTAGGAGAAGTAATTTTTGCTGATTTTTCGGTTTAATTTTGAGGGGTAGAAAAATTTTGTGTGTCGAAATTTGCTAAGCAGCGCCTTCCGCTGTTCTTGGCTCCGATATCGATCCGCGCTGCATCCACGACAAGACTGAACTGCAATTTCAAACTTAATTTCTTCGCACTGTTTCCAATGGATAACGAAAGCTCCGCCAGCTTATTCACAAAAAGCCATTGGCTTGGCCTAGACGACTCGCAAAAGAGCGCTGTAATGGGTTTTAAGGAAGGAAGTTTTACTTATTTTTCCTTAAAGTTAGTTAAAAAGGTTTAGGAGCAATTAAAATTGACTAATTTGCACTACTAGTTGGGTGCTCTTTGTTTTGCTCAAAAAAGTATGCTATAAAAAATGAATGGACCTTTTGATTTGTGTGTAGTGTATGGGAATGCCAAAAATTAAAAGCTCGCTTACTTCGCACGAGGCATGCATATGCGTACTACTAACACACTCACACCCACACACATACACACCAGCTGCCCACTCACACATGCGTAATGCGCGCAGAGCACGCAGGTTCATAACCTGCACCACTAATATGTGTTAGATGCCTACACCTACACGGATACACATGTATGTACTTAGTGTGGGTGTCCTGTGGTCACACACACTCCCGCACTGACACCCACACACTCATACAGGCCCACTATCTCTGAGACGACCCGAGTAAATTCCTTGACATTTACTACGCAACTTCAACCATTCGGTGTCAAATTCGATTTGCATTTGCATTGGCATTGGAATGTTTAGTCCTGTAACCTCTTTGTATGTGTGAGAAAATCCTCCAACTCCCCCTTCCCCCGCCTCTTCCAGGAGAACAATTGCAAGGCCGTAACCTCCATTAATCCTCGTCCTAGCCAGCACATTAACTTGAGCACACCAATCACGCACTGACCATTATTACAGGGACACTGTCCCCCAGGACTTACATTTTTTAATAATAATTTAACACGCGCTAAAGGCTAAACAAATGCCAGCACGTGCTGTCCATTGTCCTTCGGTACTGTGACGTTCAAGTGGACTAACCAGGACTGGGAATGCCAAAAAGCTGAAGGAAAAGCAAAAAGCTTTAATTTAAATTAAGCGGCCATCTGCTTTTTGGCAGTCAGGCAGCTCTGGCTTTCTAATTTCTTATATTTTTTTAAAACTCCCCACAGTAGTATAGGAGCGCTTATTTTTTTTTTTTTTATTAAAAAAGTATATTTTTATTTAAAGTTTAACAAGTTTTCTGCTACCTATGTGGCAGCTTGACCAGGTTGTAAATATAATATTGATAGCATAATTATAATATAATATACAATAGTTATCATTTCTTGTTCAAGAGTATATAATTTTTAGCTTGGAAATAATAATATTAGTTTATATTTATATATATCTCGATGGAAGATCGTGTGGGTGGAATCTTTTCAGTCTTCTTTTTGTTGGTCTACGAGTAAGTCTTCTGGCCAGGGAGTTAGGATGAGAGCCAAGTCGGCTGATGTAATTTAGGAGCGCTTATTAATATTAATTATAATTCTAAGAAATTAGCACCATAACTTGATTTATTTGAATACTCTATACGTGTATGTTTTATTTATTTATTAATTTCTGTTAAGCTTGATAGGATAAACTTGCTGAAAAAATAACGGTCATCAAACATTTTTGACCAGGTGGAATATTGCTTCACCGCGTGTGCAGCCACACTAATCCGATCGTTTACTTACAGCTGTTCTTATCAATCAGCTGTAATCAGCGGAACCATATCAAGTGCACTTTACAAAGCGTCGTGTGTAAAGATTTGGACAAGCCGCAAACCATTTTCTGAATATCTGAAGTGCACTCCAGAAACAACTAAGTTTGTTACCATACTCCAAAATCCCCGTACGATCCCGCTTACGTAATGCTGAGCAATCTGGGAAGGCGATTGGGTTCACCCCTCTACAGGCGATTTGTGCACACGGAGCGGAAAGTAAGGGTTAATGGCTCCGATCTACACATTGTAGAGAGCGGCAGCGGAGAACAGAGTTTGCTCCTGATGCCCGGAGCCCTGGGATCTGCTTGGACGGACTTTAAGCCGCAGATTGAACAGCTGCCGAAACTTTTGCCTGGTCACACGATCATCGCCTGGGATCCGCCAGGTTATGGAAAATCAGTACCTCCCCAACGAAAGTTCGGACTAGATTTCTTCCAGGAGGATGCCCAGGCAGCTGTGGATTTGATGCGGGCTCTGGACAGGCCAAGGTTTTCCATTTTGGGCTGGAGTGATGGAGGAATCACCGCCCTAATCATAGCAGGTCGCCATGCCGAGGCTGTGGAGCGCCTGGCCATTTGGGGAGCAGGTGCCTACCTAAACGCTGATGAAGTCAAGGCCCTCAGAAACATCCGGGATGTAGCCAAGTGGTCTCCCCGCATGCGTGAGCCCATGGAGAAGGTGTACGGCGTGGAGAGATTCCCCCAATTGTGGGCCGAATGGGTAGACGCCGCCTGCTCCTTCTATGACCAAAGGGACGGCGATTTCTGTCGCTCTGAAGTGGAACAAATAAAGGCACCTACTTTTATACTGCATGGAAAGAAGGATCCCATGATAGCAGCGGAACACGTTCCCTGGCTAAGGGAGAGGTTGCCCCAGGCAAAGTACCACGAGTTCCCTGAGGGCAAGCACAATATTCATCTACGTTATGCGGAGGAGTTCAACAAACTGGTTGCCGATTTCTTAAAGAAAAAAGATTAGGATCTTTTATATATTTTAACAGTCGATATTACTTAACTCGAATTTTCAAATAGTAAACACATTTATTAATAATGCAATTGAAAAATACACTCTTGATCCAAAAGTGGTTTATAAACCCCTTTTTGTGGCAGATAGTGGTTCGAGTTAAATAATTTCGACTGAAATAGGAAATAGATATCAGAAATGAGAAGGCAACTGTCCAGGGTCCAATATACTACAAAAAAGCTGATAGTTTTGATGAATCAAATTCATATCTAAACTAAAGGAAATTGTATATCTATTGTATGATTCATGAAACTAATTGAGGAATAACCATATCTCTTAGCTTAGCAAGATTGCAGTAAAGGAAATAAATGAAAGTGACAACTACCGAAGAAAAAATCGCCAACAAGGTTATAAATAAATATAGGTACGACTTTCTGAAAGAATTAACAGCCTAAAGCTCTCAGAAAATTTGAGTCACCTTAAATCAAATTAAGCCAAATTAATTAAAAAGCATTATCTAATAAAAGTTTGTAAAAAAATTGTCAGCGGCTTATATATTCAGAGATCCTACGGAAATCTTAAATATCCTTGAACTCAACCCGCCAACAAGGTAAAAAGCTATGTTTGTATGATAACTAGTATTTAAAATTTATTATTTCACAGAGAGCTGATCAGTTGGGGGCCAGATTACTGGACCGTCTCGATGAGGGTCTTGACGTAGTCATCGTACTGGGCCTGGAAGAAGTTGCCGGCCACGGGACCGCCGAAGCTGTACTTCTGGATGTAGTCGCGGGCCTTGACGTTGATGCGGCCGGTACGGCTGGTCTTGGACACGAACTTCTCGGTGGTGATCTTCTCGTTCTGCTTGAACACCAGGAAGACGTAGCGGTGCAGGCCGGTTCCCTCGCGGGGACCAGCTCCGATGTACTCGGCGATGGTCTGGCCCTCAGACACCTTGTTGCCGGGAATGTTGATCACCAGCCAGTGGAGCAGCTCACGGAACTTGGGGTCCTCGCGGCTGGGTGCGTCGGGGTCGACCAACAGGATGGTGTACAGGGAGCCGGCATCGGCATCGTAGGTGACCGTGGGCTGGTCCTTCACCTGCGTGGGAGTCAACTCCTTGCCCAGCTCAACCTGAACGCCGGAAGGATAGGTGATGGTAGCCTTCGAGGCGGGCTTGACGTCGATGATGTCGGGAATGATGCCGGCGGTGTCCATGTTAGCTGGTAGTTCTGCTGCTTCTGCTCGGTGTGGCGTTAGCGAGGTGACTCTGGCCCGGATCCCCGATGGCCTGCCTTTTATCGCCGGACGGAGTCGCAGTCCGTCGCCTAATCATTTCGCCGCACTTTACGGCTAATACCCCAGTGCAGAGATAGAGAGATAAGATGGTTCGACTTTATTGACTCAAAAAATGAAAGCCCGGCATGATATATGCAAAAGCCTAGCCGGTGAATGTTTTGTTCCGGATTGGCACAAAGTCATCGTACTGGGCCTGGTAATAATTGGCTGCAATGGGTTCCCCCAATCCATGCTTGGTGGCGAAATCCCGAGCATTGAAGTTCAAACGACCTGCACGAGTGCTGTGAATTGGAAGAGCTTGGTCAGAATTTCTTTTCACCAATAAATATGAAGTAATGTATCTTACGTATTGGAAATAGTGGGCGTCTCATCGATCTTGTTCTCCTGTTGGTAGAGCAGAAAAATATAGCGATGAAGGCCGGTGCCCTCTGGCGGACCGGAACCAACATAGGCTGCTAACGGATAGCCTTCGGATGGATTGATGTTGCTGCCCGGAATGTTGACAACAGCCCAGTGTAGGATTTCACGGTACTTGGGATCCTGACGAGTCGGAGCATCGGGATCCACCATAAGCAGCGTGACCAGGTTGGACTTTCCCTCGAGCCCAGACCAACTGACATTCGGCACATCCTTCACCTGGGTGGGGGTCAGCTCGTTGCCCTGCTTCACCTCAAGATCATCGGCGTAGGTGACCTGCACGGTGCCAGCGGGAACCGCATCCACAACATCCGGAACTATGTCATCCATGTTACGTGTAACGTGTCTGACGAAAAAGATGGACGATACCGCCTTGTCGCGCTCTTATCACTGATGACCAAGCCGGCTGGGTGATAACAAAGCAAAAGCTTCCCACTAACACAGCGGATGTCTTGCGGTTTTATTAAAATTTCCAGTCCAATTAATTAATATCTGAATGTTGAAACCACTCAAGGTTATCCGGCGCTGGCAACAGCTAACACCTATAAATAATAGTTTTATAGAGAGTGAAATAAAAAGGTTATCGCGGTGGGTAAACTGATTGGTCAGTGTTTCGACATTGATTTCTTTTCGATGGAAAATTGTGAAAAGCCCTTAGCCAAAAGCAAAGCTTTTATGCGTACTGGCATTATTTAGGCATTTTTTACTACAAACGCAAAGATCACTAAAAAAAATCTCTTTGAATTTGGTATGATGAGTCATAGCTTAAAACTAGTTTTTACTTCTTTGGGAATGATACAATTTCATATTTAATTATGTCCCAAAGAATTTAAAAACGAGTTGAGTTTGAACCAATGTGCACACCTGATATCAAAGACAGCACTTGAAGGTATCATAAAGTCATATATTGTTCATTTATGAGGGTGTAATGGTACCTTTTCGATTTATTACCTTAGGCCATCAATCTATCAGTACGATATTATGAAAGTCCTATAGAAAGTAGGAACTGAGCATACCACCAAAGAACAAAACTTCAATTTAGTATATATCATGCTAATTTATTAAACAATTCGAATATTATTAACACTTGAATATCAATATTGATAGCGCTGACAGAGAGTTTTGGTCTATTAAATACGCTTAGTTGCATTTATCGCCTTTGTTCTTTGCACAATGAAAATAATGATTAATATATATATTTATAATACGATAATACAAATAATAATTAGAGTTGTGAAAACGTGAGCGTGAGATTTGAGAGGCGTCCCGCGACGCATATAAAAACAACATAGTTTACAATTACATAGTAGGGGTAAATAATAGTACCTAGTGGTATGTCTATAGGGAACACGCCCCGCCCGCATAACCAGTGCTCGCGGAGGCCGTGTGTGCGGTATACGGCATATGGTGTCCGGGGTGGACCCGCTACTCGGGCATCCTCCGGACTTGCTGGAACTAATCTTGGAATACATTAACTGCTGGTTCAATTTGATTGAGGAAATACCAATAGATGCGGTAACACGTTCTCCATTCGTTTCGTTAAATTCAACTGTGATACTCTTGCTCCGTGATGGCGATGGTTGGCCGCCCTAGCAGCGCGTCTCGTAGAGTCCGCTACGTCCGATATAACGTACCCACTTGACCACGTCGTGGTCGGAGTAGTTCAGCTTGGGCTCAAACACCTTGAGGTAGCGCACCTTAAAGCCGGATGGCGCGAACGGCACCTCGAAGTTCATAGAGATGGGCGGCCGTGTCCACTTCTTCTTGGTGTCCGTCTCGAGCAGCTCGATCTCAGCCGAGAGCTGCGTCTCCTTCATGCCCGCCATGCGCTTGATCTTCCACACGATCGCGTTCTCCGAGGCCTTGTACTTGGCCTTGCCCTTCAGGCAGATCAATTGCACTCCCGACGTATTCAGCGGTGTGGGAATCTTAACCTCTATCTTCTGGCCCAGCAGCGAGGGCTTAAAGTTCGATTTAAGCACCACCTTGACCTCCATCTTGGTGCGTCCCACCTCGCGAACCAGCGGAATGACTCGGAATGGCAGCGAAATGTCTTTGGTGGTGCGGTAGCGCATCAGCTCAAACTCTCCGTCCGGCGGGATGAAGCTGATCGAGTGCTCCGTCTCGAATTTGCTTAGCTTGACACACTGATGGAACTGGCAGTCATCGATGACCACAACGGGTTTGCCGGAGCGTGAGGTTTCCGCCTCGGAGTTTCCGGAGAGGCCGCGTCCCTTGGACTCCATAACGATCTTGTCGTTGATCCCGAACTTGCACTCGGGCATGCCTGTGAAGCAGCATTGTTAACGGAACTCGTTTTTATATGGATTATCTCAACTTACCCGACAAATACGACTTCATCACTACCTTGCCCGCCACATGGGCGGACAGAACCTGACCCTGCGGACTCATCAGCAGGTTCACATACTCCAGGACGTCCAAGAAGAGCTCGTTGCGCCGGTACTTGATGCCCTCGCGACGCCAGCCAATCTGGCCGGTGACCTGCGAGGTGATCTGCATCTGCTCCTCCTTGGTGGCCGACTTGATGCCCTGCTGCGTGATGAAAGTCTTTAGGGTACCGGAGTCCGTGTTCTGCGGGTAGCCAAAGTCCAGAATTTCGTCGAGCAGCTCGTAGATGAGCACAAAGTTGTTCTTGATGTTCTCCTCGGAAATCTTGCCGAAGTACGACTGCATCACCTCGATGATCTTCAGCAGGAACTCGAACACCATGGCTGCGTTTACATTTTGCTTGGTCACAGCCGCCAGCCAAATGTTGGCCCGCTGTGGGAAGAGATTAAGCGATAAGAGGGATAGGGAATAGGATTGCGACTTGGAACACCCACCTTGATGTGGAAGAAGCTGGTCCGCGCTATGTTGGTCACTGGCGAACGGACTTGCTGGCGGGCGTGGATGACGTTGACTCGAAAGGCGTCCACGGCATTGCGACCGATGTCGTCGCGGTAAACTCGCGAGATTAGAACCTCGCCCTTGTGGTTGTAGACGAACAGGCCGCCGATCATCTTGTGCGCTTTCTGCTGGTTACTCTGAGTCGATCCACCTTTTTCTAACCTGAACGGGGAGTTTGCCACCAAAGGATTCGCACCGAGCTCCAAGCGAAAATTTTTATCAGAAAATCAATTTCACTCCCCTTTAGTGTGGCCGTTCGTGGAAGAATATGTACCGAAAGTTTTACGGTCACACGGTTATGTCGTTATGCGGTTATGACACGGCTTTAATATTGAACCCATATATTTTGCAGATTATAACGACTGTTAACAAACTATATTGTAAATATAGCTTTGTAAATAAAGGGCATAGGTTAAATACAACTTTTTCTAAGAAAGTCGAAAAAAATAACGTTGAAAGGCTATTAAATTAGATCCATTATGCACGGTATGGGAAAATATGTCGTGGAAGGAAATTATTTCTTACAAATGAAGTAAAACTGAAAATTTATACATTTTAGTTTCAATAAAAATTCAAAGACGCTAATCGTCAAAAAAGGACTTTAGTTTAAGTGCCGTATCGCTGCTTTAAAACATTTTCGCAGAATTCAACTTGAATTAAGAACTCAACTTACGAACTCATTACACATAGATAGATATTTTATTACCGAACGGAGCACTCTTAAGCATTTAAAGCAAAAAAAAAAAGCTATAAAATTATAATCGGTGGTGTTTACTGTAATGCCAAACAAATTATTTAAAATACAGTTTTTTTATTAATATGATTTTTAGCGGCAGTGTAAAAGGGCATTTCACAGTCCACAGCAATCGATAACTTACTCTCAAGTCTGGCAACGCCACAGCACAACCAACTTCACGTCGTACATGACTTTGCGGCTTTGACAAAAACAAAATCCAATTTTGTTAAGGAAAATTAACAATTTCTCTGTGTCAAACAAAGGCTACATCCATAAATACGATCACAATGCCCGCCGAAAACCTGGAGGAGCAGGGTCTGGAGAAGAACCCGAACCTGGAGCTGGCCCAGACCAAATTCCTGCTCACCCTGGCGGAGTACAAGCAGGATGCGGCCCTGAAGGCGAAGCTTCTGGAGGCGATTCGCACGGAGAACATGGCTCCGTGGTACGAGCACATCTGCACGGAACTCGGCTGGGCCGTGGACAAAGATCTGCTGGCGCGCATGAAGGAGAACAACCGCGTCGAGGTGGAACAGCTGGACGCGGCCATCGAGGACGCGGAAAAGAATCTGGGTGAGATGGAGGTGCGCGAGGCGAACCTGAAGAAGTCCGAGTACTTGTGCCGCATTGGAGATAAGACTGCGGCGGAGACGGCCTTCCGCAAGACCTACGAAAAGACCGTATCGCTGGGTCACCGCCTCGACATAGTGTTCCATTTGATCCGCTTGGGGCTTTTCTATCTCGATCACGATCTCATTACGCGCAACATCGACAAGGCCAAGTATTTGATTGAGGAGGGTGGCGACTGGGACCGACGCAACCGACTGAAGGTCTACCAGGGTGTCTACTCGGTGGCGGTGCGCGACTTCAAAGCTGCGGCCACCTTCTTTCTAGACACCGTCAGCACGTTCACCTCCTACGAGCTGATGGACTACCCCACCTTTGTGCGCTATACCGTTTACGTGGCCATGATCGCCCTGCCGCGAAATGAGCTGCGCGACAAGGTGATCAAGGGCTCCGAGATCCAGGAAGTGCTCCATGGCCTGCCCGATGTCAAACAGTTCCTTTTCGCCCTATACAACTGTCAGTACGAGAACTTCTATGTGCATTTGGCCGGCGTAGAAAAGCAGCTGCGCTCGGACTACCTCATTCATCCCCACTACCGCTACTACGTGCGCGAGATGCGCATCCTGGGCTACACCCAACTGCTGGAGTCGTACCGCTCCCTCACCCTGCAGTATATGGCCGAGTCTTTCGGCGTCACCGTGGACTACATCGACCAGGAGCTGGCCCGCTTCATCGCCGCCGGACGGCTGCACGCCAAGGTGGATCGCGTAGGCGGCATCGTGGAGACCAATCGACCGGACAACAAGAACTGGCAGTACCAGGCCACCATCAAGCAGGGCGATCTGCTGCTCAACCGCATCCAGAAGCTGAGCCGCGTGATAAACATCTAATGTAGTTCATATAAAAAGGTTTATTCAAATTCAACATTTATTACAGTGTAAAGCTAACGCAACGTACAATAATAAAAACGATATAAAAACTCATGGAAATGCTCTAGTGGATTGTACGTTCGCTTATGTATTAACTAAATTCTTTGGAATTGTTTTGGTCACGCCGTCTTTAGTGTATTTGAGTATTATTGCAATCATTCCATGTTTTGTACTTAACTGTCATTGGACCTGCTATTTAAATGTAAGCCTAAGCATCACCCTCCCCCTTCTCCTTCCACGACGGCTCCTCTTTGGGATCGTGGGCGTGGCTGTGGCCGGATTCGCTGCCCGGGAAGGCGATTGAGGGCTTGTTGTTGGCCATGAAAGTGCGTGCCATCTCCTCAAGCACCGCCGAGGATCGGAGTCCGCAGTCGAGCGGCTCCTCCATATCCTGCGCCCGCTGCCGCTGTTGTTGCTGATGATGCTGCTGCTCCGCCGATGCCTTGGCCGCCATTTCGTGCAGATTCTGGACCATATCGTGGATGGGCGAGCCCTGGGCCAGAATCTCCGGAACCATTGGGAGGGAAACCACCCCGCCCATATTGTGGCGCCGCATATCCGCCAGTCGAGTCGTGCTCATGTTGATCAGGGCGTTCATCATCACCTTGTTGCGCTGGTAGTCCTTGCGCAGGTGCTGGCGAATTTCCGTGTGGCAGTGCTCATTGTTGGTGACGATGATCTCGCCGGTGTCCGTGGTGGTTACGCGCGCCTTGCAGTTGAACTTGCGCGAGAGGTTGCACTGCCAGTACTTCTTGTCCTTGCGCACGTACTGGATGCCAAAGGTGTGTCCGTCGTGGACCAGCAGCGGCTTGCCCCGCTGGCTCAGCATGAACTCCAGCTTGCCCTGGAACCAGTGCTCGCCGGGTGCGACTAGAAGGACGAGAAGGCTGGTGAGGATCGGTTCGGGTCTGAGGCTGCTCCCTCGGTTGGTAATGTTTTCTTTTGAATGCCAGGACATACACGAATGAGCCCAATTATGTGTGTTTATGTGTGTCATGCAGGGTACTTACCTGCTAGGTGGTAATATAAAGTAGAAATCCCTTTGGACCTGATATTATAAGTTCAATACATCACATTAAATATTAAATGCTGTTAAATATTGCTATCTTATTATATCAGATCCAAAATGCAATTAATTCTATCTTATGAATATAAAACCTATTTCTATTTGGTTAGTGGCTGGCCATTGGAATACCCATTGATATACGCACAGGGCCACGAAACATATCCAAAATTACTCTGGTTAGCTTAATCTGGGATTCATTTCACAGCGCCCATTAGTACTTTTTGGTTTATCGTTTCGCAATAGTTTATCAAATACATTATGCACATCGGTAAGGGTATTTACATTGGTTACTCTCTCTCTCCTTTTCGAATCAAATTCAATTTTCTACTACAAACTCTAGCTAGTCAAAAATAATAAATTACTCCTCGGTTTTCGGGGGCAGTGTGGCGAGGGGGATTCCCCGGCGACAGCCTTACATGTTCTCCATCTTGAAGCTGTGCCTGGTGTTCGGGGATATCGTAACTGAGTTAATCACGTGCGCTGTGCTGGGATCAGTGGATCCCTCCGTGGCTCCTTCTTGCTGCTGCTGTTGGTGTTGTTGCTGCTGCTCCTCCACAGGTTGTGGTGGTGGACTCTGGGCCTGCAGGGAGTGGCTGCTGCGGTTAGATTGCGGACTCTGCTGAAGGTGCGCCGGCGAGAGGAGCACTGCTCCCGATCCCGAGCCACCTCCCAGTTCGAGATTGTGCTGCGGTGGAGGAGGATTGTGTGGCGAGTGTTGTTGGTGATGTTGCTGTTGGTGGTGCGTCTGCGTCTGCAGGTGCATCAGATTCGGATTGTGCATGAGGTTTGCAGAGGCGCCATGCTGATCCATGTGCGGCGGCGCCTGGTGATGCTGCACCAGGAGATTCGGCAGCGGCTGTCCCAGGTGGTGATGATGATGCGGGTGGTGCGGCGTCGATGTCACTGGCAGTGGAGGTGGCGGAGGAGGCGGTGGAGGCGTTTGATTGGCAAACATGTTGCTCACTCGGTTGCCATGCTGCAAGTCCGTGCCCAGGTGGCCACCACCATCCGTCAGAGAGTAGCCCGCCTGGATGGGAATCGGAGCAGAGCCAGAAGGTGTCCCAGAAACTGAAGACGTTGAAGCTGCCGAAGATCCCTGACCGCCGCGCATATGAGGTGTATGGTTGTGAACGCCCGTGGCCGAGATGATCCTGCCCAGGTGGGTGATGCACCTCGCCCGACACATGCTGATCCGGTACGACTTGCACAGCCAGTAGGTCTTCATGCCCTGCTGCGTGGCCACCGTGTTGTTTCGGTTGAACACGCAGTTGCCGTGCAGCAGCGAGGTGGTGGACAGCATCACCATGTTGCTGCCGCCTGCTCCGGACAATGGTGGATCATTAGTGGTCAGTTCTTCGCTGTATAGCGCTCGAAAGGTTTTATTTACAAGGGAAAAGGGCGGGGCAAGCTTTTTAATAGTGGGGAGGAGTCATACCCCTCCTCCTCTTGGAAAATGTGATTGGGTGTGCGTGTTTTTGATACTGTGCGTTTGTAAGGCGTTAGAAGAATTAGGTTTATGAAGCAAATAACTGAAGTAGTTCTATCTTGATACATGGTTATGTGTGAGAACTAAGAGGCACTACTAAAGGTGTCTTAAATGCAGTTTAAGAAGGAATCAAATTGTCAAGTAATCAGTGAACCATAAAATATTTCCTTTAAATTGTTTCAACAACTTTTTTAAATGATTTTATCCGCAAAACAACTAGTATTTTAATAACTTTTGAAAAAGAATGAGAATCTAAAACGATTGCAACCCCTTGAAGCCTACCAGTCTGCCAGATCGATTGAACAACTGGATTCCGCGGGCAATCAGAGATATCTTTGTTTATCTAACTATACCTTCAGTTCAAGTGCTTCTGCTTAAATCTTTTAACCCAGTTAAATCAGCAAATATCCCTCTACAATCAACCGTGGCTGTGTTGTGTTAAGTGCTATTCGGTTCCATTCCTGGTTAAATGCAATGTGGTCAGTGGGCTAGTGGGTACGTGGGATGAATGATGATGTTATGTGAGCCGAATGATGGATGCAAATCAAAACCCAATCTTAGAACGAATAAAATAATAAATAAAAATGAGTGCCAAGCTACATGCAACAGAAAAGTGATCAAAGAGTGCCAAAGGCACGTATATGAAGGCCACCTACTTTGGGGAATGTCCATGTGGTTGGCAAAGTTCTTGGAATAATCGTTGGGCATGTACAGCTCGTTGGGGTACTCAGTGCCTGAGCCGAGACTCACGGATCCATTGTTGTTAATGCCTCCGGGGCCGCCGGAATTATTGGAACTGCCGCTGGGCCCGCTGTTGTTGCCGCTCTTGTAGAAGTTGTAGTTGTCCAGATTGAAGGCCGGTGGGAAGGGATTTCGAATAGGCGCAGAGGAGGAGGCCGAGGAGGTGAGGCTGCCCACGCTGCCCGAACTTCCGCCACCGCCGCCCGACGAAGGCCCATGATGGTGACCATCCGATTCGCGCTTCAGACCTCCGAGATCGTAACGCGGTTCTCCCATTGTAATGTGCGGAATGGGTGGCATGAAAAACTCCTCGGCATTCAGGCTATTGTCCATTCCCGCTGCACTATCCGCATTCTCGCCTCCTCCGCCTTCGCTTCCGCCGGATCCATGATCCTTGAGGGAGCGCCTCAACTGCTTACCCGAGTAAATGGACAGGGAATCGCTGCCGAAATCTGAAGGCATCGGACGTTTGTGGGATGTGTAAAGGTGGCTGGCTTCGCTGGAGGCTCTGCTGGCACCGCCTGGCGAAGTGGTCCTCGCATTGCTCTGCCCCTTGGACTCATTGTGATCTGCTTCTGTTTTGCTATTATTATTGCTATTAGAGTTGGAGTTGTGATGGTTGGTGCTGTTGGTATTGCTGTTGTTTGATTCTTCTGCTGGAGGCTGACTAGAGGACTTCTCGGAGGCACTCGATCCCGGCGATGAGTTGGAATTGGTGGCCAGACCCTTGATCTGCAGCAGTTGGCCAATCTTCATGAAAGACTGCAGCTCCGTGTGCTTTACATTTACCACTCCTTGGTACATGAACTCCAGCAGCTCCATCATAATGTTGAAGCTCACATCTTTGAGTATGACTATAAGAGATAAGGCAATTAAAAAAAATAATTAATGTAAATATTTCTTTCCTCGAACTAATAATCTAATGCCGGAAGCTTGACATAAACTATTAGGTCATTTGGGATTTTTAAGTCTTAATAAATTTTCTAAAGAGATACTCAGTTTCGATCTTTGGGTAAACCCCAATGGATTTTTGAAATTACCAAAAGTGATTTAGTCAAAATATTTACGAATATTTTAATTGCCTTTCTTTTCTTTAGGGGAATTTTGTTTGTTTGGACAGATTAAGAACACCTTTTATGATTTTTCCCTCCCAAAATATTATTCCACGTAATTGCTTGTTTACATAAACACTTGGAACGACAATAACATCAGTACGAAAGGAGGTCAAATTTGTAGTTGAGATGTTATCATCGAAACGCTGAAATACTAAATCAATACATAAAAGCAGCTATGATAAGAAATCTGAAAACTTAAATATAAACTCAACAACAGCAACGCAGTAGCACACAATAATTATAAAATAAGTAGCCTGACATATCATCGGCGTGCTTTCGACACGGCCTAAGAAGCTGTGGAATAGTCCGGGATTCAAATACGATTCCATTCACGTTGGTGCGGATCTGTTATCTCAAGGGTGGTTTGAGATCAGGCCACATTAGTTTTAATATTTAATGGGGACCATGAGAGTAATAAAATTGGTTTTTTTCATTTGGAAGTATTTCAACGAGACTTCTCAAATTTGTTTTAGAGATGGATTTAATTACATTGTTCTCCTAGTTTTGGAATAGACAGAAATCGAGGAGTCAATTGTCAAGAAAGCATTTTCGTGAGATTACAATAAGTTTTTAAATAAAATTCAAATGGGTCATGTTAAAATGATAAGTCATCAGATAGACTTGTTTAAGAACGTATAATTTCTAAACTAACATTTTATTAATCATATTTTTTGTAACTAGTAAATAAAATTATTTTGCGTTCAAATAATAAAGAGAATATCAGAAATTAATTTTAGTACTTAACCCTTTTCAAGGAACTAGGCTTGAACGTTTCTTTCGAGCGATTTATTAAACTTTGCTGATCTAAATCTGATCCTTATCAGCACTCTTCCATCCCCCCTGCCCACTGTGCCTCTCCCTCGCAGCATCAACATCTAGTTAAAAACAATATTATCTCTTGTTCTCAATAACAATTTTATTACACAAACGGGCATACATAAATCGCGAATGTACGGCTGTATGTAAATACAATATTAAATCGCCGATCAGCAACAGACAAGCTCGGTTGCTTAATCTGACCGTGCGCCGACATCAATTGTGCCCTATCATTTGCCGTAGTCGTCATTACGGATCGTTTTGTCTCGCCTATCTATCTATCTGCGCCTTGGAATGTCCGTATTCGACCGAGTGATCGCATGGCGAAAGATCAAAATCCGGGCAATATATTGCTCCAGGGGTACAGTACACACATCGATAGATGTTGATGCCAGATAGATACGGAATCACATATAGGGAGCAGTCAATACTGAATACTATTTGCCTTACTTCTCCGTGCTCCGAAACACAGATACATCCCATCGCGGGAGATAAAGACTGGCCGTGGATCAAGACAAAGAGATCCATACACGGCATTCTCTCGAATCAATAAACCATTTATGAGCCCCGATTGTAGATAAACTCTGTCTAAAGTTCACGGAAACGTGATAAATCCGTGTATGCTGCTGATAAGAAGACCGAATGTACCCAAAAGTCTGAATCGAGCATCTCCGCAGAGCCCAGATCATCGCTTCTCGATCGTTCATTGCTTAAATGTATGCCATATACACCAGGGGCATTAAATGGGCGCCTGACCCGCAGTGATCTCCGCTGATATCAGAGTGGCCCGTAAGTAGATCGAGGGTTTTCAGAATGGGGGGACTGGGCTGGGGAACTGCAGCGATATCTTCCTTGGCTCGTTTTTGATTTGTTTCGGGCTCACAAGATCACGCCCACTCCAAACGCTTCCACCAATCGGATCGCAGGCGATCGATTTCGAAAACAGTTTTATTTTATAATTATGATAAATGTTTATCGAATCAGAACGCCAATAGGTTCGCTGTCGTAGAGCCGTCGGGCTTGACGACATTTCATTTTGACAATGTCGTCGCACGAACATTCATAAATATTTGTTATCTCCAAACGCCATAATAGTCGAGTAGTCGAATCGAATCGTCGTGCTGGTAGTAGTACAACCTGATAAAAACCAAGAAGCCCAGCGACAGGCCCAGCCAACCCAGCTGGTTATAGATTCCGATACCTCCCTTTCCCGCCCAACTCTTTTCGAAAATAAATCTATTGCCAATGTCTCCAAGAAGCCGAAATGACCAGGGATTAGCCCAGCTTAGCCGATTGCCACGTCTATTTGCGACTACTGGCTACTGGCTTCTGGCGGGCCATAAATTACGAATTGTCAACACAAATGGCCAATAAAAGCATTTATGAAATTTCATATGCTCAAAGTCAAAGTTTGATATAATATGAAGAGACCATAAAGTGCTCATTTCCTAAACGTAAACACCTACCAGCTCAATCGATTGGGTAAGGCCAGAAGCGGAAACCGTAGAAGGGTTTTAATAAATTCGATAATACAAAAAGATTCGCACATTAAGTGGCTTTAAAAAATTGTCCTGAATTTTACCCTTACATTAAACTTATAATATAAATCGTTATATTATAAAAAAGACTTTCCTAATGTGGCATCTTTAGTACTTCTTTTAACTGAAGAAACATAGAAAATATCGAAGTTACAATTTTACTTGGATAATTCTGAGTTGTATTTAAAAATGACAAGTTAGCTTTAAACATAGCAAAAGAAATAGTTTTTTTAGGACAAAGGTACAAAATATATTTATTCCGATATGCAAAAAATGAAATAGAAACTTATTGGTATTAATTTTTTTTTTTCCATTTTTTGATTATAATAAAATAAATTTTAAATGATTCTAATTAAACATTTTATATTTATAATACAAATGTAATTGCTAAGAAAAATATTCAAATATTTTAATGTTTTTTTATTTTTAATACCAAAAAATGCCTACTTATACAAATCACTGCCCCTCGATCATGGCACAATTCACTTAGATATTCTGTAGTTTCATGGCAATTAAAGCACTTTTGATAATCTACAGCAAGCTTATAACTTCGAAACAAACAAATTAAAGATTACGCCGTTTGAACTCAAAGTCCAAAATGGTCAAAAATGGATTAATTTGGCGCAAAAAATAGTGAATCCCTCCATAAAAATTGTTTACCCCCTCTGGAGCGAAAATAAAAAAAACACAACGTCTTTGCTTTAGTCACGATCCGGCAATATATTAATAACACAGGGTTTTTAATATTTACGACAAGTCCCCCGATCGATATTATATTATCTTCCCCAACCGGACCGTTTATGGCTGGTAAGCAACCGCTGGCTAAATGCGATCGCCGTGGCTACTTCAAATCGGGAGTGGCAATGGTTACCGAGCGAGGGGGATGTGGATGGGGATGGGGAGTGACTTGGACCTGGTTCTTGGAGAGGCCCAATATCACACATGGCACATGCTGCGGGTGTCTAAGTGCGTTATCTAACGAGCAATAAGTTCAAAATCTTATTTTACGATCAAGAGTGATACCCAGTGGTAAAGTGGTTGGCACTAAACGCAAGGCTGATAAAACACTGCCCCCATACGATGTCCGTCTTGTTTATGCCAATAATAAATAGATAATTTTTGAGGATTAGCATTGTATTGGGACTGTGACTGGGTTGTGGGCCGGGTGGGCCGATATAACCACTTGGCCGGACGGAGTGGATTGATTTACACGGCCGCAGCAGCGGAAACACGTACATATATCAGCCATGCGAAGCTCTCTAATCAATATCTCGAAAACTAAAGTCTTCGAGTGGTTGGACGGGGAGGGGGTGTACAGGGACCCAGTTGCTCAGTTGGGCAATAAATGATTGTTAAACGCGATAAAAAGATAAAAATATTTAGACTATTGTTGTCGCTGCGTGTTACACTCCGACAATGGGTAGACACATAAAGCAACATCGAGACCAAAAGCAACCAGAGCCATTTGGCTTGTTAGCACCTCGATGACTGTTGTTGGTTGGCTTTGGCTTGTTCGCTGGTCTATATTTAATAACTTGCCCCCGCTTGCGTTCAGCGTTATTTATAGGGTATATTAATATTCTTTATCTTTGGAAATACCTCTTGTAGCAGCGTTCGGTGGGTAGGTAGCACCTTTCTGCTGCTACTTGAAAAGATAAAACCTTATTTTTTATGACCGCCTGATCAGATAAAGCCACCGTGCAGCAGGCAGTCGTGTTCAACACGTCCGCGAACGAAATCGAACGGACCGACCAGGAGGGTCGCCCGGCTCGGCGATATCATATCCATATACCATATAACACCACCGTTCTAGAGTCCATTTGAAGTACATTTGATGAGGTCAGCAACGCACCCAATCTCCCCGATCCGATCGAGCGCAAAAGTGGGCCTCTGGTGGCTCATGGACCTTATCACGGTGCATACTCCCGTGCGTGGCGTGGGTAAACAATGTGAGTGTGCCCCTGGAGGCAGAAGACTCCTGCAGCTACCACATAGCCATAGACAACGTGGCGGCAACCGGCTCACTGGAGGATTATCACCAGACCTCGATTCTTTGTGGGTTGCTGCTGTTTGCCTTTAGATTTACGGACAGCAAAATCATCCTACAGTCGAACTCCTATGATTGAAACACTAACTGTAGATAAGAAACTTTAAGCTAAAGTTAAATAACAACACTTTGTAATAAACTTGAGCTTGTGTTCTTGGACTTTGGATTGGGAAATAAAAAAATTTCTGAATTCTAAATAATTATTAAAAATATTTGAGTATTAAATAAATATTATAAATTATTTAGTTGTCGTTTAAGAACATTTTGGTGTATTAAAATAAATTGATTACTCTGATGAAATTTGAGTTAGGTGAATTTTAGTTAAAATTTAATTCAACGAACTTATAGGTGAACAAAAATGCATCATTATCTTACATATTAGTAAGGAATTTCTGGACTTGGAAATTCCAAAATATACTAAACTATGGCTAGTTTGACTCTAAGTCAAGTGGTTTTATAGATGTGCCACTGTCGCACTGGAGCAGACCCTTCACGTGCTACCGTGGATGGGACTCCGACTGGAACTCGGAAACGAACTGGAGGTGGAGCTGCGCTGATAACCGCCCAATGTGTCATGGAATTAAACACAAAGGTTGATTTATATCTAAGCATTTGACAAGAGTGACGAACAGACAGGCTGACGGGCGGGCTCCTCGATAAACTGACACCTCTGTCCCAGTGATAAACTGACCGATTTCTGGAGGATTCGTTTACTTATTTTGGAAATCTTCATATGTATGGCAAGGCCAAGGAAAAGCGAAGACAATGTAACAACTAGCGATAGAATATCCGTATAATACAGCTTTAACAGACCAATATGACTAGGAATAGGTGACACATTGTCTTCTCCATTAAGCATATACATTTGTATTCAATGGCTAAGAAAAACAGAAGTGTAAGAAATATTCGAATAAGACCCCATTCTCTGATATTAGCTGATCAATTTGCAAGGGAATAGGTGATTCGGTTCATTGAGTAACTCAATGTTCTATTAAAGGTAAACATATGTAATACGCAAATAGATTGTGGAAAATGTAAAAACTTGCTAATTTGGGAAGTCGCCGTGTGCTTCATATTAATGGAATGACCAAGAAAACTTAAGACAATGTAGCATGTATTTGTATAAGACCCTAATCCCTGACATTAGCCGACCAATTTGTAAGGGAAGAGGTAGGAACTCAATGTTTTATTAGAAATGTACACATGTATGGCGTCAAAACTGGCTACTTTGTGGGGAATAGGCGGCTCATTGAGGAAGTTGTCGCGTGGACTCGACTTGGGTCATCCATATGCACGATGCAAACAATGTAAGACGCGCCGTATATCTTTGCATTTTTAGTTAGCACACAGCGGTCGCTGGCTAAATTGGACAATCAGATGACCAGATGGCCGAGACTGGGGCTACTCACTGATGGGATGCTGGCAGGGATTGGTGGTGAAGATCTCCTGGAAGTAGGGGCTGCAGATGGCCAGCACAATCTTGTGGGCCTGGAGAAGCTTCCCGTCGCAGGCGAGGGTCACGTCCACCAAGTCGCCGCGGTCGTACAGATTCTGGAAGCCGCTGGCTATGTTGTCCTGGAAGTTCTTCCAGCACAGCTTGAACTCGTCGTCCATGGCGGTTGGTTCGCCGTTCGCCTGGGGAAACTCTACTTTTCCACTTCCGGATAGTAATTTATGAGCACAGACGACTTCTTCGATTCTCGTGCGAATCTGTTTTTTATGGCTTTTGTTTATCCGCTTTGCTCGTGATTCGTTCACCGGCCAAAAATCACAGGTCACGGATTCTCCCGCACACTGCTACTTATTTTTATTTTAGTCAAAAGCGCTGCTTAATCCGCGTTCACGCGCACACGATCTCGAGTCGTTCGCGTCTACTGGCGCATTGATTTTGATTTGGACTCTAATTAACACAGTGTGATTTAAACATTTTTATCGGAAAGCGTGAAAAGCAGCGACGCTGTTTACGTTCCGGCTGATAATGAACGACCCTCCCCGCAACACACCCCTGTGTCCACTTTTGGGGAACAGTGACGACTAGGCGATTCGGAGAGAACGATGAACGGCCACACTGGCAGGTGGTAAACAATTGGCAAGTTTTAATGGGTGTTTCTGAGCTTTAAATCTCAATTTCACTATAAATAATAGTAGTATAATGTATATATTGTATTACCGTAGAATCAAGGAAGCATTTCCTCAAAATGAAAATTAATATAAGGTATTCAATTAGCCAAACTTTGTAGTACAAATATTGTGCAGATTACTAAAATCTTTTTAAATAAATCAATTTAAATTGGTCAAATTTGCTTCGACTTATCAAAATAAAAATCCGTTTATATATTCTATACACTGGTATTTTTTTTTAAATCAAGAATATGAAATAGGCTTCATAAAAACGTAAAATCTGCTACACAACCAAAAATATTCAGTGAATAATTTTGAACTCTGTTTACTTTACTTGAGAAATTCAAAAATTATTTTTTAATTTTAAATGTAAGTGAATGAGACCTTCTTATATAGTTTACAGGAAAAAAAGTTTTTTCCCAAAATAAGCTTAAATATAATGATTATGATAGGAACGATATTTTCAAAACTTTCGCGGTCTATGGTGGAGCGATAGGTTAATCGAGACAAAATTCGATTAACGATTTAACTTAACAATTGAATTTTTAGCGCCAACTATAAAGCTTTAAAAACGGTTTGGCCTGATAAGCGCTTATCTTAATTGGTTTGTTGGTCGCTGCGTGCCGGTTATATCCGACTATCCAAGTGCGCTTTTGCAATAGTTCGGAGCTCTTTTTCACCTAGCTTATGCAGCCGGTGGGGAACTACAGTTTGATAGCAGACCTGCGCCCCATGTTCATAAATAACCCACTTTACATTTTAAACAAAAAGAGAATAAAAGTAACAGCTACGCTTATCAATGAGCCATGAGTCGTTTGCACGCCACAGGTGCACACATACGCATTCCCAGTCAATTGGCCACCGATTTGATTTGCCTGATTTAGTGCTCCAAGAACTTTCGGCAAATTGGCCCACTCGCCTCGAGAATAAGTCAAGAGTATACCATAATGGGTTGTTGTTTTAGTAAGTGATTTACACATATCTGCATAAACAAGAGTGATTAATAAATGGAATGCGTTTACAGGTACGAGTAAATCTGTTGATTTGCCACCAGTTCCGCCGACTCCGGGAAAACAGCGCTCCACCTTGCCGGAATTCCCGGTTTCCGGATCGGTGACCACCACCGCTCCCGGAGGATATGGATCTGGGGCTGGAGGAGCCACCAACGCGGGCCTGGAGGACGACTAAAACCCGGTTAAATTAACCGGCATACGATTACGTCGAGGGGAAAAAGCGAAAATTGCCAAATGGCAGATTGGATAATGAGTCACACGATCGTGCAGACTGCGGATGAACCAAAATCGGAGGCCCTTTAGTTATAAATATAGTAAAAATTCGTTCTTTATTGTTTGACAAAATAAGCTTAATGCTAAATTAAATAAAACTTTAACCATTTTGAATAAGTAGCTGTTTTTGTGCTAGTTAGCATTCTAAGTGCGCGCCAAACGCGGCATTTTTCAACACTGAAGGAAGAGTGGTATTTGACAGTACTTTAAAAACAGCCACACCATTCTCCGCCAGCACGTGTGTGCGGTTGTTTTTTATTTAACTTTTATTTATAACGAACTGTACGATAAATAGGGAAATATTAAAGCACTATGGCCATACAACCCAACCGGCGGAAGAGGAAACACGAGGAGGCGGATGCGGAACAGCAGGACGAAGGCGAGGTGGCAGTGCCCAAGAAACTGCCCAAGGAGTCCGACACTCCAAAGAAAAAGAAGAAAAAGTCTAAAACAGATGAAATCCAGGTGGAAACCACGCCGGAAACAAAAGAAACCGAGTCTGTAGACTCCACACCTTCAAAGAAAAAGGTAAGGAAGCCCAGAACCCCCGTAAAAAATGAAGAGCAACAGGTGGAAATGGAAGTGGAGGAATCTCCGTCTGAGAAACATAAAAAACAAAGGCATGAGCAGAAGGATGAGGATGAAATAAGTCCAGATTCGGGGATTGAACCCGAAGAGACAAGGATACGATTTCCCAACGATTTCAAGATGATGCATTTCCGCACCAAACTCCGTAGCAATAACTTTATAACAGGTGGGTAAATACGATTAAAAGTAAAAGATCTTCTGACCCATTTAATAACTCATCCCAGAACTGCGGCACTTCCTCTTCATGTGCTCCACCAGCCGTCCCAAACTGGCGGCCAAGTACATAGAGAAGCGCGGAAAACCCTTGGAACTGGTCGAGGCCTTCGAAAGGATCGACAAGAGCAATCTTCTGCACGTGGACTACCTCACGGAGGCGCTGCATCGGGTTGTGATGGAAATACTCACCAACCAGAAGAACCACATGGAATCGGCTGCTCATGGCTGCCGCTATTTCCCTAAAGGTCCACGGCGGAGTGCTCGAGAATCTGCTGCAATCCTCGCGACCAAGTCATCGACGCAATGCACTGAAACTGCTGACGGCCATCGTTTGCGTAGAGCCCCAACTAGGTCGCCAGGTTCTAAACTCCTACGATGTCCTCTCTAACGTGACGGTGATGCAGCAGATGCTGTCGCATGCCAAGAACGATTACCAGAACGAGGACACAGTGCGCAAGGCGTATATACATTTTATTCTGGCCTTCCTGGTCGAGGGCAACACTCTACTTATCCGTAACATCCTGGACCGCGGTCAACTGATTGGCGTGCTGGCCAAGGGGTTGGTCTACGATGATCATGTAACCGTCTGCGTGGTGCTGAACGCCCTAAGGCAGTATGTGCTTGAGAACCCTGACATACAAAAGACCAAGAAGGTGCTGGTGTTTGATTTGGAGTGCTGCAAGAATCTGCGGCGCCTTTACGACTGGGAGGGGCCCGTCGGGCTCTCCGTTCTGTTCAACAATGAACGTAAGAAGGTGAAGCAGCCTCCGAAGCCACAGGAGGCGGAAGCCGTATCTGCGGCTGTTCACGAACTGCTATTGGTCCTACTTACTTCCCGCAAGCACGGCGTCTGCTTCGATGCCATGACCCACTACCGACAGAAGCAGAACAAGCTACAAGGCAGATTACTCGGTTCTCTGTACAAACCATTCGATAATCCACGCAAGACGGAGCTGGTCATCCAGACTCTAACAGCCTGCCCTGACTTGGGACGCAATACCGTGAGGAATTTCTCTAGCCTTCTCAGTCCAGCCAGGAACAAGATGGAGGACGTGCCCAAAGCTGCCATTTTCTTGTCCCAGGTCATTGATGCCGTTCCGCCAAATGCTCTTTCAACTGCCTTTGACAAGATGACGCTTACAGATTTCGGATTTTGGATTAAGCAGCTGTGCCTGCCCATCGAAGCTTTGTTGCACATCACAGGCAAAAAGTTCCTAAACGACACTCAATTCCCTTTGCGATTGGCAGTGATACGCCTTCTGCTGTCTATGATGAAGCAGTACAGCAATTACGTGCATGCCATTGCTGTCCGTGAACAGTCGAAAAAGGCCGGTAACTCGTTGCGTAAATTCAAGTTCGATTTGCTGAACCATCTGCTAGTCCACTTCCCCACCATCGAGTCTGTTCTGTACTCGCTTTTCCTTACCATTAAGCAGCAGGAAACGGAGGAAGTGCTAGAGTATTTATCGGTTACCTTAGACCTGGTGCTGCTCATGTGCAAAGAGAATCGAGCTTTTGTGAACAGGACAAGTCAAATTTTGGATTATTTGGATGTTTTGCGACCGCTATACCAGACTGACTTTGATAATCTAAATAAACCGCAAGAGCGTTTTAAGATTCAACTGGAGTTGAAGTCGATTAAAACTATCCTTTTGCTGTTCCCGCGCTCTTTAAACCCTCAGGAAGACCTCTTTGGCAAGGTATTCCAATCGTTCATAAAAGCGTACATGCTGGAGGATGTGGCCATCAAGTCAGAGGCTGGCAACATATTGAATCGCCTGTTTCACAACACAGGACTGTTTGATTCCTGCAGCCACGAGATCAACATTTGGGTAGAGGCACTCATAGGATTTAATGCGGAAACGGTGACTAATGTGGTGGATATCCTTCTGGCAGTACTCTGCTTGGATTGGAGGCAGATACAGGTCCCGGAGCTAAGCGTTGCCGAATCGGCCACTAAGACCAAAAATTTAAGCAAACTGTTTGCCCAAATCGAACAGGGTCAAACAGTGCAGGCTTATGTGGAAACTCTGACCCTGAGCAAGATGATGCCTCTGCTGCTACAGGGTGTGGAATTGGAGAAACCCTACGACGCCTATGTAGAGCTAGTATTTTTCCTGCTCTTCCACTACCACAGCAAGCCGGAGCAAGTGCTGCAGCTTTACGAGGATAACTTAGTGCAGCACACTTCTTACATGAAGAGCTGGTTGCCTGGCAGTTCATACGAGCAGCCAAAAAAACTTCCATCATTCTTCGCCGATAAGTGGCCCCTGCTGAACCAAATGCGCAAGGGTGTCAGCAATAAGAATTCCCAGACCTTCGAACAGATATTCAAAGTGGAGGAACAGGACAAGAACTTTGAGCTGCAACTGGGCGAGGGACAGACCATGTTGTTGCACCCCAGCCTCAGCAATCCTCGACGCAACATGATCTACGTTCAGGATCTGCTCTTTGTTTTCAGCTATTTCTACACCAGTGCGCGATTAAGAAGAGCGCAAGCAGAACTCATAGCAGATTATCTAATCAAGTTCCTCCAAATCGCCAGCCAAGTGAATGATGGCAAGGAAGAGGTGCAAGAGGAAGAAGACGATCAGCAACAGGACGAGACATACACTCAGAGTCTGCTGCACTACATCTACAACATTCGGCTGTGGCAATTGCATCCCACAGAAATGCTGAGCGAAACCAGCGAGACTCGATTGAACTATGTTATTTTCCTTAGGAGACTGACGGAACATTGCCGTAGTTTGCCTCGATTCGAGAACTATACTGCAAACTACCGGCTACACCTGGTTAAGACCCTGGATATTGCTTTGGATACTTCAGTGGAGAAACTGGAACCTCAACAGCAACTTGTTGAGTGTGTGGCCCTGGTGGATTCATTTGAATTGACATCTAGTCAGTGTTCCCAAATGCTGGACTTGCTTACTACCAAAGTGCAAGCAAAGGATTTCATCCCAAACAGTAAACCAAATCATTACTTTGATCTACTGCTTCGCTTGCTGGGACGATTGACCACTCTGAAAGAGCCCATCGATTGCAGAAAATCGTTCAAGGAGCTCCTGAATTTCTACAAGGACTTCTGCGAGCTGAGCGAACAACATTTGGAACCTTTGGAGGCGGCCATTCTGCAGTTCTTACTTAGCTACCATCATCACCTGACAGAGTGCGATAGCGACTTCTTTGCGTGTTTCTTTACATCCTCTCGAAAGCTAAGCAAATCCGCAATACGCCTGGCCAGTTTACTACTCGAACGCCAACCCAGATTGGCAGAGAAATTTGCGGAACTGTTGCCCAGCAATTTGGAGCAAAAGGAACTGGTGTATCCCCTCCTGGATATTGCTTTGACCAAGAACTACCAACTACCTCAACCAGTGCTCCAACGTTGCTATCAGACATACAAAAATGGCTTCATGAAGAGCATCGAAAAGCCACAAAAGGCAGCTTTAATCTACCGTGAGCATCCGGAGGCAAGTGCCCTGCTCATTGCGCTTTGCATGCCCAAGTCCGAGTGCCTGGATTACTGTCAGAAACAGCTCAAACTGGACTCCGTGGAGCTCTTCCAGGTGCGAGTTTTACGGGAAATCTACTGGCAAGCTTTTGCTGCTGCCAAGGATGCCAAGCAAAAGGCTACAGTCTTCGTAAATTACATAAACCTCAACGTCCAACTGCTGGCTCTGGATTTAAAGAAACAGGCTTTGGATCTGCCCAAGCTGGAGCAAATATCTTGGAACTGTTACGAGTGGTGGGAGATGAATCAGGATAAGGATCTACCTCTAGATTGGAGTCGCCTACTGAAAAACCCGCAGTGGCTGAACTTCTGCAAGAGCTGCTTGAAGTTGGCCCTTCATCTCGGTCCGGAACGACAGCCGCTTCAGGATGAAACCAATGGACTGGTGCTGAAGCTAATGGCCTTCCTGTGCAATGGCATGTATGAGGATTATCAGGAGGATGCTCAGCAGGAGGAGGATCCCACGCCAGCACTGCTATACGAAATGATTTGCACGCATTCCTGCTGCTTCGATCATCTCTTGGGCAATCAGAGCGAAACCAAAACTCATCTCCTACAGCTCATGGAGGCACTGGCCAGGAAGGCACCCAGTGCCCTCCAGTCCGCCCACATACCCGTGATTCTGGGCTCTTACCATGCGAAACTCTCTTCCGCAGATCGTTACGGACTAGCTCTGCTGGAGCACTACGAACGATTCGATGTTGGCTTGGATAAGTTCAGACCCTTTATTTGGGGAGAAAGTGCTGTGGCCCATTATGCATTAAGAGCTGCCGACGAGGATGAGCGAGCACGGTTGCAGCAGCAGGAGACGAACGTGGCCCAGGTGCTGGCCCTGATTGTTCGGGAGACCAGCGAGTACACCATTGAGAATTTCCCGATTTGGAGGAGCTTGCATGCCAGTCAACAACTGCCCTCCGTGGAGTTCCACAATCCGGCGAAGAAATCGCAAAGATTCGGCGACAATCAGGTGGAACGAATGGTGGAGGAAGGCCGGGAAGATTTCCCCCAGGATCTAAGGCGCATCTGCCCGAAGCGCGAGAAGGTCTACGATACCTGCTACGATCCTACCTTCCTGCTGCCCCTGATGATGCACTGCTTCGCACCGGAATCCGTGGTCTGGTCTCGCTGGCCGGTGCAGAATGGACTGCTGGCGGTTACCTTCTGTGGCCTATCCTCGCTGGACAAGGACATGAGGTTGGCGGCTGCCAGTTGCCAGCAACGCTATCGCGCCCATTTTGAGCTCTCCAAATTTTACGAGCGTCCGCTGTGGACGCAGGCCTACGACAACATCCAGGCGGGATTGAGCGACCTGAGAAACTCCTGGCTGGCGCAGAGGAGAACGCACGGAGGAACCCCTAGGGTGCCCCTGATCCCAGCCCTGTTTATCGCTCACAGTTTTAACCTGAGCACAGAGCCAACGCATCTGCTGTATAAGAGACTTATGATGTACCTGCGGCTGAAGCAGAGCTTCAACTTCCAGACGATACCCGACTTCAATGTGTTCTTCTACTCCCAAGAGCCGGAGCACCAGCAGTACCGCGAGTTTATCGTGGAGCTTCTTAGGAATGGCATCAAGTGCAGCGCCGATCTCTTCCTGCTGGTATCCACCAACACATTCAAGGTTCTGCTCGGTTACTACGGCTCCAGCTTGGCCACTCTGGAAACGAATCTGCTGCTCCTATCGGTGCTCTCTACTTGCGTGAAGATCCCCGGCGCAGTCAAGATCATGCTGGAGCACGTGGGCATCCTTCCCTGGCTGGTGAGCGTGATCCGTGACACGGAGTTCCATCAGTTCGACATTATCGAGGGCGTCATCAGCATCATCAACAATCTGTGGTATGCCCTGGCCGCCTCCCGAGCGGAACTGCCCGACTACGACCATGTCCAGTTGCGGGTGTATCGTCTGGTGCTGCAAATATTGCCACTGCTCTCGCCACGGATTTCTGTGCCTGGTTTGGGCCGCCTGCTCAACGTTCTGTGGAAGAGTGGCTCGGCCAGTGGCCAGCATCGAGCCTTGTCCGCCGACCAACTGGATGTCCTGCTCGAGTGCATCGCTCGGCAATGGCCGGATCAGCTGGCTAGCGTGCGCTATGTGAGGAACTTCGGTGGCTCTGGCGCCTGTTCTCGATCTGAGTACTGCGACTGGCTGGCCAAGGACCAACAGCTCGAGGCACCGGCCGTCCTCGCCTTGTCCAGTCTGCGGGAGTACGTCATGGATTGGTGGCAAGCCCACAAGGTGGAAGTTAAGGAGGAATCAAAGCAACTGGTGGAGTCAACTGAGTAGGAAATCCTTCTGTTTTGCTCTAGGTTAAGCTATTAAAATGTGTTTAGTGTACAGGCGTAACGAGTCTTCGATATATTAAATTGTATGCAATGAAATTTTAAAACGGATTTTTATCAATTTAAGAAAATAATCATGTCATTAGGAAAAAGTTTATAAGGTCGGCTGATATTTAATTTTAAGAATACAGTATTGCATTTGTATTGATCAGTGTTCCAGAACATTTTTCTATAGTTTTGTATAGATTGAGTATTCCTTTTAGCTCCAAAGCTAAAGCCATAACTCATACTGCATCAATGTTTGTGGGAGTCTGTCGCGACTGCCCCTCAATGCGGATCACTCACAGATGTGTTGAAAATGAACTGTCATGTCTCCGGCTGCTCCATAAGCCTCGTCAACCTTCATTAGTCGGCCCGCAGCGTATGACAAATTACGGATAATCAGCATAACAAAAGATCGGTTAAGCCAAAAAAATGAAAAACCGAAGACAAAGTATTGGACCATGGCAAAACCCTTTAGTGTTTGTTAATTTGGCCAATCCGTTTTCACACGCAGCACAAGTGGGCGTTCACCCATGCCCATTCCCATCCTCGTTCATCCACAAGGTATGTTTGCATCTTGCGCGACCCCAGTCACCACCTACAATTTGTTGGGTCAACAAAATGTTAATCACCCGAATGAGCTTGAGGCAAACAGACCAACTGAGTTTTGGTCTCTGAATTTCTAATATGTAAAGCAAAGTGCGCAAAGTTGACGCAATCGGCGAACGAAAATATTCACAAGATTTATGATTTTGCTAGATGTCTCGAAATCTAAGCCACTTTGTTACATAAAACTCGGGGTTGGGTCGTCGGGCTCTAGAGTTGCAGATGCGGCTGGATCCGACATAATTGATTGATATTGCCTGGCATCTTGTTGTTTATGAGGCGGACGTCATCCCAAAACGTATCAAATGTATCTTTTGGCCTGAAAAATATAGTGGATCGAATAAATGTATAAATTTGATTTGCTCGAGACATAAACAACATGGGAATATACAAATAAAGAAAGCAAATGATCTCGGAAATCATCTCGTATTATCTCATTTGATGGATTACATTAATACGGGATGGCTAACTAGTTATAATCATTAAGCCCTAAAAAATGGGTCGTAAATCGAGGCGCCATTAATTGGCCACATCTTCATAAGTTTGAAGGAAAACAAGTTTTGATTGGGTTGATTGAAAGGTAGAGACTCCTCAGCCAGGTATTGTTTATAAATAAAAATGTTTACCTTGCCTAATATTTGTTTAAAGTAATTAAAACATACCATTTTTTTGCATCTATGGTTTTTTTGAAGTCTTAACCTTTTTTAATTAGTTTTCTGAAAATGGTTTTATAAAAAAAGTTAATTAACCTTTATTATAAGTTTTTTTTTTAAAATTGTGCTTTAAGTACAAAAGCAGTTTCCTATCTGTCAGCTTAAAAAACGTATAAATTTTTAGGTTTCACTTGGAGCAAATGAAATTTCTCTTTCTAAATACCTCAAAATTTCACTTACTTCACGCATCAATCAAAATCCTTCAATTTTCCAGTTTCACTGACATTTGAGTTCCCAAACATATTTCAATCATGGTGAAAAATCACCCAAGAAGCAGCCACCATGGCATTGAACTATGCATAATGGGCCAAAAAAAAGTGGGGTTCAAAAGTTCAGCCGGTAGCCAATAGACAGAAAAGCAGCTGTCCAAAAGTAACAAAATCAAGACAATCCCAGAGTGACCACCGATATCTGGACAATTAAGCCGCTGTCAAATGATTGATTTAGCTTACTTAAAAAGCCATTTTGTCTAATCCGGAACTGACAAGGCCCCGACAAAATGTAACCGAAGACCCCCAATAAAACAAGAGTGGATATTTGGGCATCCCCTGGCCCCTCGCAGCTAAAAGACATTTGGATGCATATTATTATCCGGAGTGCGTTGGCAAATCTTTTCTCGAATTTCAATCTTGTCGCATCCCATGGGGTCCGGAGATTAGAGACGCTTCTGCCGCGTTCATATTTCACACCTTAAACGACAATCTACGATTGCCTCTTTCGACTATTTGCATTTTAAATTATTAGTTCGGCCCTCATTGACACGTTTATTTCGGAGAGCACAAAGGCCTTTGTCTTATGTCAAATCTATGCAATTTATACAAATTTATTTATAAACAAATTTCTCGATTGTCTGACGTGCTTGTGCCATTTATTGAACTCGTTGCTCTTTTTGCTATTTATGGTTTCATTTGCCCTCGTCAATCATAAATGCCTGGGAGCTCCTGGGAATCGAAGTCGAAATATCGGGCTAAGAGGTTCAATCAAGTGTCACAATGAAGCTAAGCCGGAGGCTCCAGGTGATCATCTCCAGATGGATGACTTTATTATGCGGTCTGGTAAAAAATATGTAAACGGTAGTGACTGAAGGGCGTGGCGAATCGAGTAAAGTGGCTAAGGTCATCGGTGGGTTGCCAAATGGAGGGGTCAAAATTGTGGCTTACTTGAGTTATGGCAACTGAGATCACCACCGATCGGATGCCAGTCCGTAACCGCAAAACTTCATTAGGAATCCAGTTCACCTATGTATGTACAGCTACTGAGATATACAACCATGCAACATGCATTTTCAATTAAGCTTGCACTCAGAAAATAAGTAGCTTTGGGTAGGAAAATCGCATGAAAAAAGTCACAATTTATTTCATTTAAAAATGGAGTAAAGTTATCTTAGCTTGAGTCCGAAAACGTTGTTTTTTCGCCATTTTTGCTATAAAAAACATGTTTTAATGCTTTTTCGTTCTTACAAAGCCAACATAACGACTTTTTTGTGTAGCTGAGGTCCTAATCTATCGATTCAAGGTTGATTTGGGAAAATTTATTTTTTGACAGATTTTCGCATTATTCATAAGGGCTTACTTCATGATTATTTGTGAAAAATCGACTAAAATTAAACATTTTATCTGTGAATGCCAATCGATTGGAAATTTTTTAACGGATTTAATGAGGTATGACATTCCAACATGTGACCATTATTTCCTAGGGTTTTGATTAAAAAACCGAAATAAAAGTTGACTTTTACGGATCTTCCGGTTTCTGGCATTTTTCATAGAGGGTTAGCTCATATTTTTTGGCGAAAATCGGCCAATTTATTGAAAGGGTTTTTTTTTTTTAGCATGATTTTTGAATGCCAATCGATTGGAAATTTTACAACGAATTCAACGAAGTATGGCATTCCATCGTGCGACAATTATTTTCCATGGATTTGATAAAAAAACCGAAATAAAAGTTGATTTTTCCGGATCCCTCGGATTTTGGCATTTTTCATAAGGGGATAGTTCATCTTTTTTGGCGAAAAATAGGCCAAAATGAAATTTTTTAGCTGTGAATGCCAATCGATTGGAAATTTTATAGCCAATTCAACGAGGTATGCCATTCCAACGTGTGACCATTATTTCCCATGGTTTTAATCAAAAAACCGAAATAAAACTTGACTTTTTGGAATTCTGGCATTTTTCAAAAGGGGTAATCATGAAGTTTATTTTTAAAAATTGGCAAAAAATGATGTTTTAAGTTATGAATGCCAATTTATTGGAAATTTTATTACGAATTCAACAAGCTATAACACTCCCACATCTGATTATTACTTCCCATGGTTTTGATAAAAAAAATCAGAAAGAAAACCACAAACGAGAAACAATAATAAATAATAATATTCTGTTTGCTTCTTGTCAGTGTCTTCTCTGATTATATTATTAAGGTATCGACCTGAAGAACAAATTTATTGCAAAACTTATAGTTAAAATGTTTTTTTTTTGTTCACCCAAAATGTCTGAGTGTATAAAGGTGGTACTCCACAGCCAACTCCCCGGCCAAATGGCCTGCGGATCGACACGTTCAGCCTCGAGTTGGACAAATGTGCAGCAGCCGTTGTCCTGGCCACAATCAAAATTTGTTCAGCATACAGAGCGGCAAACGACTTTGGACTCGGAAAAGTCAAATTGAAAATGGGAAGGCGAGGCGGGGGAAAATGCATGGAACAGTTGGAAAAGGGTGCAAACGGGTTCAAAAGCTCACCAGGCGGCGGCGTCGAGGCGTCTCGACATCATTTCAAATATCAAAAGTCACGACGAAGAAAGCTGGTTTGCCATTCGACGTTCAACGTGTTCGATGTTTGGTTTTTGGCTCGCTTTTGTGGCTTTCTGTTGGTCTTTACGAAGCATTTGCCAAATAATCTGCCGCTAAGAGATGTGACTCCGACTCTCCTCCCAGTGGCATGTGGAAACTTGTCGGGCGGCGGAAAGTGCTTTTCACTGCCTGCCGATTCCCCATTGACAGGGGAGATGGGTTCCACTCCCCCGCCGACTGCTGATTTCCCAGGCAGGTTACCGCTTACCCAAAAGGTGTTATGCCACCTACCAGCGAGCATTTGGTAATACCCAAAAGATGTTATTAAATGCAATGGTGCATCACTTACTCACCTATCAAAGAAAAACTCTTTGGTACAGAAACCAGTCATCACAATTAAATAACTTATAGTTGTTGATGGGATATGTATAAAAATAATAATCATAATATTAATGTTCCAAATATTCCTATTGCACTAGGTTTAAACCCTGAAATCTTTAATAAGAAATGCGAAATACACTTTTATAGTTTGTAAAAAATGTGAAATAATTTAGTATATTTAATACAAAAATCACCAAGTTTTCCTTAAGATGCGTTTTCTGTTAATTAATATCACCATTAATGGTCAAGAAAAACTTTCAAGCTTAGTCTGCTTGACATTGAGTTGCTCATCACAGCTTCGTGGCGAAAAATAATTGCAAATAGCAAAGATGAACGGAAATGGGAAAAGGCAAGCGGAAATCGAATATTGAAACATGCGTCTTCAGAAATGAGTTAATTTACATGCTGAATTGGCGCTAATTCGAGAGAAATTGGCACCGCGAAGTGGCCCAAAAAAAATGGCCATCCAGCCACTAGGAAGTGGCAGCGATGCCAACTTTGATCTGCGGCACGTGTGTGAGTTGGCCCCAACTGGCTTGGAGCGAAGTGGCTCATTAAGCTGTGGGCAAGGATTTCGAACGAAAGCGAAACCAGCGATGTTGAGCAATGCCGTGGAACTTGGAAAGTCTGCCAGCGAGACACGCATAAAATCCGTATAAAACTGAAAGATAAATAAATGTAAATATAAAACTTAATTAACCCGCCGGCTGCAGTTCCACTAGAATTCCGTTGCGTCATGATGGCCATTAAAGGTGTAGTAAGTTTGCAGTTTGCTGCTGGCCAAGTTCAAGCTTTAAGGCATAATGAGTTGGCTTTCATTCATCGCCGACTGGCAACATGCGCGCCAGCAACATGTTGCCGCCCGGCAGCAACATCTGCAGCATCTTCAGGCCCATGGTTTTATGCTTTTGTCTTCGGCCAGGAAACCTCGGAAAGTTCGCGCCTCAGTCTGCAGTGAGCGTTCAGACGGTTTGGTTTGGTTCAGTTTTTCTCTGCCAGCGGTTTGCCGCCCCAGCGCTTTAAAAAAAAACTCAAAAAAAAAGCAAAGTCAAATAGCAGCCTATAAGGTGAAAAAATACAAAATCTAACTAACTCTGAGCCGCGAAAATTATCGGCCGGTGTGAACTATTGTCCGCTAATTCGAAAATAACGATTCGAAATTTGGCAATTAAACGAAAATAAAGTGCAACGAGGTACGACCGACAGCCAGCGGCATATTGGCATTATACCATACAAATCAAATGAATATAATCCAAATACAATAAAGGAAACGTTAGCAGCTAATTCGCATTTGATTAGTTTATGTTTCTGTCTCGATTCGAATATTTCGATTTGATTGCGTGCATCATTTGGGAGCCAAAGAGAGAGTGAGGTGGAGTGGTCATCAAGCCATCGGATTACAGCGCTATAAATTTGGATATATCCCACTAAAATACATAGCCAACATGCTTGTGGTAAGTACCTGTATAAGGGACTATAATGAACTATATACAAATTTGGATATTTTAATAAATCTGGCATAACAAGCTTGCAATTGTTATTTGGGAAAACCTTTTTACCAAAATCCTAGGAAAACATTTCGAAAACATTAAATGGAATCTTTTATTTCGGACAAGTTACAACAATATATAGGCGTTTTTCCAAAAATCAAAGAAAGTTTTTTCACCATTTATGTTATATGTATTTTGTACAAAAAATGTTTTTCTAAAATACTAATTTGTAAAACAAAAATTAAAGTATAACTTAAAGTTTTCATATATTCTTGACTGCTGATAAATGATAATAAACCTATTTTTCACGAGAAAGATCACTTAGCATTACTTTAATTGATTGCCCTAGGAATCCCCGAACTGTTGGCTTTTTCAAACAGAAAGTTTGACAGACGAACCTCCATTGAAATTTCACCAACTTTACTAATTAAATTACCTCAATTAGTAAGACATAAGACCCCGCCCATATTTGGCACCTCGAAAACTCTGGTGTGGGAGTTACGTTATATGATCTGACAGCTGCGATCGACGCCAATCGATCAGATAGACCAATCATGAATATATGCATGGGATTTTTTTGTTTTTGGCAAGACCAAATTATTGAAAGTCATTTGCCAAGTCATTTGTGTAATGGGTTTTTAATGCCGTTTAATGATTCCATTTCGGAGCCAATAAAACAATTTAATTAGCGACATATGAGACGCATTTAATGCTTATGCCAGCTACCGATCGAGTTGTTTTACGACCGTTAATCACTCAAAGTCCATTTAGTGACTATGCCTGATTAAGACCGTTAAAAGTGACATATAAAGCCGTGACTTTGAGGCCCAAAATGCGAACGGATGGCGTTTATAACAAGCGATCAAACGGCAGGTGGTGGATGATCGTTTAACCCAGTTAGATTGGCCAACACAACATCAAGGATTTATGGGCCTTCTGACCCGCATGTAAGCCAAGATAAAGCCCACACCCCAGGCATATCCGATTTCCAGCTTACGCAATCGACAGTTTATGGCCAAATTCAAATGGCCAGTTGGTCGACCTGTTCGCCAGCCAAAGTTGAGAGTTGGCACCAGCCTTCGACTGGATCCAGTACCGGATCGCCTCCCATTCCCATTCCCAATCCCAGCCCATCTACCAAGTCATCCGCGAAGACGTCCCAAAACGCAAGATGTGTGTAGATGTCTGCCGTTGTTGACATGCAATAAAATTTCACTTTTCACCGTTGCATAATTGCAGTTTGACAATGCTTAAAATTGATTATGCTGCGTTTTCCTTTTTTTCGCTTTTCTGTTTGCGTTGGCAAAAATACAAAAAAATAGTGGCGGCTTCCTTGCCGCTGATTTCACCAGCCCAAAATTAGCCAACGGTCATAAATCATCCTGAGGCATTCAGTGTCAAGGGATGTGTTTAAGCTCTATTCCGACTTTCTTGGAAAATTAAAAGGTTAAGGTTTTGTTAAGCTATTGAACATCGCCACCTGCTTATAGCCTTATTTATTACAAATGGTTAAAGCTATAAATGATTATATCAGCTACTTCAAGAAAATAATTTCAAATAACATTAAAAAGTCAAAATAAAAAAAACTATAAAAATGATCAACGCTTAAATCCATCTTAATGAAAAAAAGATATATTAGGCAATAAATAAAAAAAACGCTTTTATTACCCTTAAATTTCCTTTTCTTTTGTTGAGTCCTGAAAAGGCATTCCCAAAATACTTACCCAAAAGAAATCCCATTTTTATAGTAATTTATTGCCTACAAAAACCTTTCAAATGTTTTTCTCATCAATGAAAGCCAGTCAAAGCACGTAATAGTAAGTACAATTGGATTAATAATCTCCCAAGTCATTGGCTATCGTTTGCCCAAAAAAACCTATACCATATCCACAATTAAAAACATTTCACAAATAATATCTCTGAATGGATTTTATCACACGTGAGTTTCTCTCGGCCATTTCAATTAACGTGTGTCGAGTGCCCCGGGGTTCCGATTTTCACAGTCATTGATCAGGGAATAGTATTTGATTTGCTTATCGGAACTGTTGACCCGGCGCCATTGTAGGGTAACAAAAGTAAAAGTACCACACACTCGCTCACGATCGGCGCTTCATTCACAAGATATCCAATTCATGGATTCAACAAGAAATAAATAACAAGACAGAAAAAAAGCCGCCCGCACACTGAGCAGGCGAACACATATCGTGCGGGGAGATCTGTATCTAAGAGCAGGGTCTGCACGAAATTGTGCAATTGTCAAAATAGCAATTTACAATTTACCATATGATGGATGGGCAAAGGGACAGTGCATGGGAAGGAGCGGAAGAGGGAACCCTCGAATAAATCAAAAGCACCTGAGATATGTAACTATAGCCGCTAAGCAAGTGCAATGGATGGGTTTGGTGGTCATGCAACGCTTTTAGGGGGAGTTTAGTGTCGAGTTCGTTGCCTAAGTCTTTTGTTTTGTAAACCCATCGACGCATCTGCCACCGCTGAAAGGTCAACAGCAGCATTTCGAACTGGCAATTGTGGTTGGCTGTTGGCTGTTGGTACCTGAACCTCTTCAAGTGGTAACTGGCACACGACGCGCTGCACACACAATGTAAGCGATTTACATAATAATATGTAACTATATATAGAGGGGCCAACAAAGCTGGGCATAAAAACATTTACCACTTCCACTGGCCGCCGATGATCTTCGCTCCGGCAGCATCTTCATCTCCGTTTCGGCGCTTCCTCAACCATCTTCGGAGACCAGATGCCCGGGCATCGATAAAAGTGAAACCGAAATTGCCGAGTACACCACGGCCCAATGATGCCATTGACATTGCATTTTTGTCTCAACGCGCGCCATTAGATGCAAAGAGCAAAACAAAAAGCGATGAAAAAAAAATTGTAAAATGGTAAAAGAAAACACAGAGATTTCCCCCGCACAGCCCCTCCCCAAATCCGAACCCCGAACAATGGGCCGACATTACGCGAACCAAACAAACACCAACAAACAAACAGAAATTATTGTAAGATGGAAAAACCATACTTACTGCGAGTGTATGGGCCGCGGAAATTTATCGTAATATGCGCACATTGGTAATTTTGTCTTATTTTTATTATGAAACGCTGTGTGGCTAAATAAAAGCCGGGGAGATGGCAAAAAGCGTTGGTCAATAAGCCGAATCCACGGATTTTCACTCATCCACTAATGCCAGCGAGAGTTTGGCGTGGCAAAAAAAAAAAAATAGACATGGTGGAAACCTGTTGTTTCAGACAGCATAATATTTTTATTGTTATTTGCCTGCCAAATTGAATATGAAGCCCAGACTTGAACTTCGGCTGGTTATCGGTGGTCCATCAATAAACTTGACCTCTGGCCAATCAGGCGAAGATAACCTTTGTCTACGATCTGCCATATCTATGACGACTTACACGCAACCAAAGCCCAATTAAATGCACATAAATATGCAAATAACAGTCAGCAAAATGGGCCCTAATCGAAATGTAAACAGCTATGAATTCATGATTTCGGTGAAGATCCCCTCGCATATCACGATATCGCGTTATTGGTCAATATCCAGCGATCCAATCAATGCCAATCAAAAGCTTGCTTCCATGTCAAAACAGCCTAGACTGGGCGATTAGGTTGATAATATCGCCTCGAAACAATGCCACAAAATCTGAGATCAGGGCGCGTCAGCCTCGAAATGCGAGTGTGAAATTATGCAAATGCCCGGGACTTGCTATCCAGTATCGAGCATCAAGTTGGAGTTGGAGATGGAAAGATGGCTCCCATTGAGAGAAGATGCTGCCGAGGCCCACACACGCAATTACGCAGGTTTTTTATGGCTCTGTGGACAACGAATCTTGGTAGCCACAAAGGCAGTTAAAAGCCCATAAAATACTGTAACAAATTTATTGGGCAACCGAAAACCAGAGGGGATCGTCATTGATAAAAGCTGAATAGTGGTAGCAAAGAAATCGATTTGTGCATGCTCTCACATTTGGATATATGGTTTTTATTATAAGATACTTTTGGAATCGATTCCCTACTAAAATAAATGTATCTAAAACTTATGGCCTTATCTTTAACTTAAAAAGATTTTTTAAATCATCAATATTCAAAGCAGAAGTAGTCACAGTAGCATATTGCATTTTACATATATTTTTAGAAGCTTTTCAAACCAGTTTTGTATTTGTATCCTAGGAAAATATTGTAAAATCTCGGAAAAATTAAAAATTGTCTTATTTACATAATCCAAATATACTTTTTTATAGAGAATTCGCCATATGCTAGACAATAAAATAGTTTTTATGAATAGCAAGTTTTTTGTATTTGTTCAAATCTTAAAAAAAGATGAAAGGGAATATAAAGCAACAGATAACAATTTCAGTGACATCTATATTAGGCTTTTGATGTATTTTAAACCGAAGAAGATTTCTGTATCACCTTTGCATGTGATAATCCCCATTGTTTTAATTATCAACCGAAATTTGCTTATGAATACAGTCCAATTTGTATATCATAATAACAGACCATTTACACCAACGTTCGATCGAGATGAATATATCCAAAAATGGGTTCCTTTCAGCCCATCAATCGATACTTTGGGCGGACCCATAAACCTTTTAATATAAAATATTGGTAATAAATGGGGATATATTTTACGAGTTTGCTAGGATTACAACATCGTTTTTACAACATTAATATTTATGTTGGCCGACATAAAGCATAAACACCAATTTGCACCGGCTCGCCAATTGGCGAGTTTATGGGTGTTGGGATTGCGTTATGTGGCATGGCGAACTGTTACATCCAGAGCCAGATAAACAACTTTCGGCCGGGTCTCGAAATTCGGGGTTTATCATCTTGCCAGCTGCTTAATAATGCGTGGCTTGTGTGGATGCAACCACCGCAGGCTTGAGCAATGCTAAATGCAAAATGCAAAATCCGAAATCCAAAATGCATCTGCAGAATGCGAAATATCTGAGGTGCAGCGGCGTTCAGCGGGCGTGAAATTAATCACAATAAAAAGTGGGGGAAATCCCCGCCGAGTGCCCCATCCAACTGACAGCTCGAATTACTGGCATACGCGAATATGATGTTCCATTTTTATACCCTTGCAGAGCGTATTATAATTTTGGTCAAAAGTGTGCAACGCAGTGAAGGAGACATCTCCGACCCTATAAAGTATATATATTCTTGATCAGGATCACCTCCTGAGTTGATATAGCCATGTCCGTCTGTCCGTCTGTCGTCTGTCCGTCTGTCGTCTGTCTGTCCGTTGTCTGTCCGTCTGTCTGTTTTCCGAACTAGTTCCGTTTTAAAGATATCGAATTGAAACTTTGCACACCCTTCTTTCTTTGACGCAGTATAAAGTCGGAACATCGGCCGATATTTTGTGCATATAACTGAACGATCGGAAATGCCATAACTTTGGTGTTTGTAAAGTTGGAGTTGGGATTTTTTGGGTTTTGTATTTGTAATAATCGACTGCGAATTTTAAGGATCGGCCGACTTATCTTGCTTTATAACTGATTGTCGGAATGCCTACTTTGGTGTTTGTAAGTTAGATGTTGGGTTTTTATGGGTTTTATTTGGCTATCAATCCGACGCCGATTTTAGGATCGGCCGATTATCTTAGTGCCTATAATGATTGTCGGAATGCCATAACTTTGGTGTTTGTAAGTTAGTCGGTTTTTATGGGTGTTTTTTGGCCATCCGTATTCTAGGTCATTTTCCTATGCTGCATATACTGAACGATTGGAAATGTCAATTTTTTTTTAGTTGGTGGTTTTTTGGTTTAGTGTTTGATATTTTATATTTTTTTTTTTTTTTTGTTTATTGTTGTCCAGTGGAACTGGGTTACCCAGTCCGCAAGTCGAAAGTGAAGTTTCGGTTTTGGTCAGTTTTTTGGCTTATGCAATTGCTGCTTCTTTTGGCCCGCGGAGATATTTGCTTACCCCAAGAGGGGGGGGAGAAAAACAATAAAGAAAACACTTTAAACCCACACACAAGAGATAAATAAATTATATAGACAGCTCTGGGCCATTATCCATTGAGGTATTGCTAATTTATTGGCGTTGTCCGATTGTTGTTAAATCACTTTTTACACTTTGCCGCATGTTTGTGGCCAAGACTTGTGGCTTTGGGCTTTTTGCGGAACCCAGCGGCCAACAAAAATAATTATGGATAATTAAAGGAATTTTATTGAGCTGCCTTATGGCGTTTTACGCGCTTGTTAATTTCATACACTTACGATGTGAATATATTCATCCAATTAAAACGGAAATTTGCGGCGCCTTTTGATAATAATTTATATTGGGAACTAGCGCGAATTTAAAACAGAGAAATTTTAAAATTGCAGCGAGGCTTATTAACTTATTAAGCCATAAAACATTTACATTTAAAAGCCACTTAAATTCATTTGATAAAATACATCTTTAAATTTATTTATAGTTTGATTGTCATAGAAATTTCGGTAATAGGAATAAAAACTTGTAATTTATTTAAAAAAGTGTATTACATTTGGAAAATTTTTTTAATTTTCCATATTTAATGTTAACATAATACAAACTAAAATATAAATAATATGTAAAAATCTTAAAATTACAACAACTTTTTTTGTTAACAAAATCAAGTTATTCACTCTAATCTCAAAAATATTTACAATTAATCACTTCCGCAAAGGCTGCATGGAATTTTCGTGTTTTGAAGTGCCAAACATAGCAGGGAAATGGCCGAAATGAAATAAATGGAAATGCCCACATGCGATTGAGCCCCCTGCCTTTTAATATAGCTGCAGAGATTCCCAACTGACCATTACAATTTATGATGATTGCTATTTTTTTTTTGCCTTGCCTATGGATCCCCCGTTCCCCTCTGTGAGACTAAGGTACAAAGCCATACCATCCGCGAAATCAAAGCCGGTAAACTTGATTAGCTTAGCGCCAACTTGACGCGACTGACGGACTGTCCGACTATTTGGCTGACTGACTTAATGCCCACGATGATTTCCATAGTGAAATTGACGAAAATGAGCAGCTAACCAGACAACGCCATCGATTTTGCTGGCCAAAAAGCGAAAAGCCAGACGGAAAGTCAATAGCAAACTAGTTATGCAGAGAAATGACTGCCAACTGAAATTATTTCCCATCAAAAGCGGTTTCCTCCGGGACGTTGGCGTGGCCCATAATGCTTTGCCCTTTAGCAGAACTTGAACTCTGGCCTTGGCTTGGGCGGCAGTCGGATGCCAGTTAAATTGTGAAAAATAATGCTTATTTTCACCAGCCTATTCAATGAAAAAACACTTGAGTCATGTTCGATTTTACAGCAATGGACATCAAAGGAGACGCCTTTGGTTGTTTGAAGGCGGACAAGTAGAAAGTTTATGGGGCGAACACCATTCAAAGGTGTTTAGCAGAGTCTCAAGATTTAATCAAAGGGAAAGATTGATGACCAATGGGGGTTCACTGATAAGTGGTATTCATAATTTTAGCATTTGCTTCAGGCCACACAGAAAAAAGGATTTATTAATTGATATTTAAGATTTAAAGTTGTTTAAAAATTTTCTTTATCTTTTTACATTTACTAAATTTTAAGGATTTAACTATTGGCAAGAAGATTTTTATTTAATTTTTTTAAGAAAAACTATTTTAGGTGTTATAAAAAAAATGTGTAAAATTTTGTCTCTGTGCAAAATAAAGATTTATGCAAGATCGGCATTGCAAATGGCTGGAATCCTTGCTGCGAATCAAATGGGCTTTTCATTTCATCCGCTGCTGCTGAAGCTGATTAAATAATTTCCAGCCCGCGAACGACTGGGCCACGATTGTTCAAATTTGGCCAAAAACGCGGAGTAATGCCAAGTGCCAAGTGGCAACAACGTGACTGCCACACAGAAATCCTGGGCACCCAGAGCGAGCCCCAAAATTCGAATCCCAGACCAAAACCGAACAAAACGAAACCAAATCAAAGCGAGAAACTCACGTAGCTCCGGCGACAGGTGGTCAGATGGTTTGGCTTTCCACCAGCCAGCCAATTCCCCTGGTCGTTGATGCAACAATTAGCCTAAGCACTTGGCCACAGACAAACAAGCGTTGCAAGTTGCTGGCCAATTTGCAAACGGACTAGCCAAACCACATGAAAAATAAAGCCACCAGGAATCAATCGTCAAGCTGTTGAAAATGGGAAATTGTGCAAAGGCAAAAGGCCCAAAACGCAGTCGCAGATTCCCCCAAAAAGCCAAGAAAACTCCAGGCCATGAGTGGACAGCCTGACCAGCAAAAAACTATGTATAATGCGTTATGATTTTTTGTCTGTGCAGATGCCGGAAAGATTACCACGCCGCGATTAGCAGACTTCGGTTGGAAAAACGAAAAGCGAAGGGGTCACAAACTGCAGACAGTGCATGCATTTTCCACCAGGTTGCAAAAGTTTACCGCAATTGGGCTTGGCTTCTAATATGGCAAAGAAAATGCAATCGAAATTCCAATGAGTTCAGTTCATAACTTTTGCATTGAGTTCGGCTAAACCAGGAAAATTCGTATGCATAAAAACACAAAACGAACTTTTTATGTGACAATCTAACTATAAAATGAATTTACTTTGAAACTTAAGTTAGGTATGCGCGGGTTGCCAAATAAAGAAAGGCCTGAAACTATTTCGATTCCAATTTAATGTCCAATTAAAGTTAATTTTTGAAACCTGGTATTGCGTGGCTATACAAAAAATGCATACTCAATTAATGTAATTTATGTACTGATTATAGTAAATATATGATATGCTTTAATCCGATAACTAGATGTAACTAGTCTAGTTTTCAAATTCGGTGTGGTGTAATTTCATGCATTTTATAAACTTTCTCAAGACATGAAGTAAACTAATTTCCTAACAATACCAATACCTAATCCTAAGGTTGAATAAAATATTTGCCATGCAAGTCTTAGACTTCTTAATCGCTAGACCAACTTGTACAGATATAAATATTAATATCACAATAGCTATACAAGTTGCTCAAACTTGCAAATGCTGAAAAATATCGCAAACCATTTTTGCAAATAGCACTTAAACAAATGGCATGCCATGTGAAATGGTTAAGGCGTCACAGACAATTAGCCCAAGTACCCAAGTACCAAAGTGCCCAAGGTGTCTCCAACTAGCCGAGCATCAATTGCCATTAAAGCAAATGAGGCCTGAAACTAAGACCTCCATTAAGGGAGGCCCTCCGAACTTATTAAGTTATTAAATTTAAGCGTAACCATTAATGATTCCTCTTTCTTTGGCTTCTTTTATTTTAAACAGAGACATTTAAACAGTTTGCCTTGGGCTTTGCTGGCCATTCTCCTGCTGGCTGCTTTGAAGCTCCATGTGGCCAATGCGGAATCCAGTGGGGAACAGAAGGAGGAGGAGGTGGACAGTTCCAGCACGGAGAGCAATGAGATCATTCCCAGGGAGGCCATCCAGAAGTTGGATTACTCGGTGAGACAGGCTTTACTTCGAGCTATTGATAAGTTGGAACAGGAAGAGGCGGCTGCCACGGAAAGTGGTGAGGAGAGTCCCAGCAGCAGTGGTTCCCGTTCCCTCCTCCAAACAGAGACCTCCACCCTGCCCTCACATCGCGAAAAGGATGAGATTCTGGAGGAGAGCACCCGGGGAAACGAACCGGAGCCAGTGGTGCCCACTGTCCAATTTTACACGGCCACCTTTGACGAGAAGAATGCCCAGGAGCAGCTGCTCTCCTCCTTCATCGATCGTTCCAAGCTGTGGAAGAAGACCACCACCCGGAAACAGAATGCACCCGCCATTTCAGTGCCCCTAGAACCCAAAACCTTGGAAGTCGAAGGTCCGGAGAACCGCCAGCTTACACGGAGTGTGGATAGCTCCAGTTCCGGATCCGTGAGCAGCAATGAGATCTCCCACGACAGCGGCAGTCATGAGATCAAATTCGAGATCAGCAATGTGAGAAAGACCACCACGCCCACGACAACCACATCCTCGACTACGAGCACAACCACCACGCCAAGACCCCGCACCACCAGGCGTCGCACCACCACGACGACGACAACCACCACAACGACCACACCACGACCCACCCACAACGAGGATGGGGAGAACATTGAGCTGGTGGACAAGCAGGACATTCGCATCCAGGAAGCCCCACTGGTGACCGCCTTCACCGTGGATCTGGACGAGCGGGGCACGGCGCAGAAGTTCCGCCCATTGCTGGCGGGCAGCCAGCGCACCGCCAACTTTGCCGCACCACCACAGCAACAACAACAGCAACAGTTTCCGCACATCGGACCCACCATCACCAAGCTGAATGTGTTGGAGTCGGAGCCACCGGCCACTCCGCTGCCCACTCAGTTTCCACCCACCAGCAGCACCACCACCACCCAGGTCAGCACGAGCACCAGCACCACTGCCGGCGGCGGTTTCTCCACCACGCCTGCCTTCCTGGCCAGCTCCACCAGCAATTATGTGAAGGTATGGAAAAAGACATAAAACCTATATTTATATCTAATCGAATTTCAAATACCCTTTCATTTCTTTACAAATTTGTGCTTAAAATTAGTGTTCTTTGTTTTCATATATTCAGGAAATTTAAAATTTAATAACCAATTTTATTTTTTTGATTCCCATTATTTAATATAAAATCTAAGCCAATAGATATCAGATATATTATGAATATCATTCACATTAAAAATATTAACCACCCAAAAAAGAAATTGGTATTTATTTTAATGAAGTTTATGAAAAGACACCTCTTTTCTGAGAAGAAAACATCCATTTATTGTAATAAATAAATGCCTTTTTAAAAAAGTTAACGTCGTACAATATGATATTATAATTTTAAAAATTCAAATTTTTATGATACACATATCTTTTTCTTATAATTTTATTAACTTAAATGAAATAATAATATATATAATAATATTATAATTTAAAAAATTCAAATTTTTATGATACACATATCTCTTTCTTATAATTTTATTAACTTAAATGAAATAACTATTTCAGCGAGAACCGCTGAACAATCTGGCAGAGCCTCCCAGTGTGAATAACTATCTGATCGAGCGTCAGCGGGCTCTGGAGCAGCAGATCTTCCAGCTGAAGGTTCAGGCACAACAGCAACAGGCTCTGATCCTGCGCCAACTGAAGCTCCTGGAGGAGCAGACCCAGAGTCGTTTCCAGGGCACACCGATTGCCCAACCCAGTACATTGCAACCACAGCAGCAACAGCAACAGCAGCAACAACTCCAGCAGCAACAGCAACAACAGCTACTGCCGCAAGTCCAGCAGCAACATGGTTCGCTGGAGGCCATTCAGGCGGGCCTCCAACCGCCCTCATTGGGTGGTTACTCCATAAGACCTTCGGTGGAATTTATACCCAGCACCCACACCAAAACTGTTATTTATCCCACATATCCAATTGAGCAGCAATTGCCGCTGCGCGATGCCGTTGCGGGTCATAAATTCGCCCTGCACAATGGCAACATAAACGCGAACAACTATCAGAAGCCCCCAGCGAATGCAGTGCAGCAGATTTTCCAAAATTTGCAGCAATCGCTGCAGAAATCGAACGAAAACCCCCAGGTCCAGCCCTCCAATCAGTTCAACTTTGCACCGGTCGAGGCGTCGCAACTTCAGGCCTTGCCCCATAACAATTACAAGCCATTTCAACAGCAACAACAGCAGCAACAGCAACCACAGCAGCAACAGTTGCTGCTGCCCAACTACGTCAGCAATGCGGTGTTCCAGCAGCAGCAACAAAGGGCCCGCCAATTCCGCCAGGAGACGGGAGTCGGTAATTTTGGCCTAAATTCAAATGTGGAAATACAGCCGAGCAATTCCTTTGCCACCACAATTGTTAGCCAGCATCCTGGCCCAAATACCGATCCCCATCTGGAAAATCAGAACTTTTACCGACAACATTTAACGCCTCAATTGAGCAACCAATTGCAGCAGAATGCCCAGCATTATCTGCAGCAACAACAGCAGCAGCAACAGTTGCAGCAACAGCAGCCTAAAGCCAGCGGCGATATTAGTCCAGGTAAAGCACACTTTACAAGCAGACCGAGTAGCCAAAATGGCAATCATCTTAGTCAATTTAGCAGTTTAAGAAATCTTGATGAATTGAAAGTAATCAGTAAAGTTTTAGCTCTCAACCATGGGATACCGCAATTCGCCTCACAAAACCTGCACTTCAACGGGGCCTTTTGAGCACTTGCACCACCAAAAACCACCACCAAACCAGCACCACCATCCCGCACCACAACCACGAACCACCAAACACCCACTGTTTCCGTTTCCGTTTCCGGTCCTGCTCCTGTGTCCTTTTTACCCAGAAATCAGAAATCTACCAACCTACCAGTTGACCTAAGTTTTTCGTAAAGCATCTTTGTAAATATACATTTTATTTTAAAACCTAAGCATCGATCTAAGCTAACAATGAGAAAGAGAGCAGGATGACCCAGAGGAGGATGAATTTATGGTGAGGCAATTGGCAGAGCAAAGTGCTGAAATGTAACAATTATTTATTTTCTATGTGAATAAAGTTTATTTTAAAGTACAACTTAATGTTTTTTTTTTGGGTTTTTATTGAACGGATACACTATACAGCTTTCTTTTTAGGACATCATATATAAAATGCGTAAAATAAACTTAATCGTGATTTTATTGATTTGATTTGTTAATCTAAGTAAAGTAAAATCGTTTGGGGAACAGAATTGGCAGAAGGAACACCGCAGTTCTCATCTTTGGTTCATCAATCGGCTCTGGGAAAACAACAGGACGAGCTAGGCCAGATCGAGCTTATAAAAACACAAAGTCATTACCAAATGCAGCAGCTTATAATTTAAGTTCACTCACCATCAACTATATTCAATATATCCTTTTCCTTGGAAACAGGCTGGGCATATGCCATGGCAAATAAAGCCAAGCAAACCAAAAGAACACGGAGAAACATCATGAGAACGTCGAAACGCATAGAACTGTCCAAATGTGCTAGACTTATATACCTACAGTGAGTGATCTGGTATGCAAATTAACATATCAATTCGTTAATTTACCTCGTAAGCTCATCAATCAGCTCATTTTATCTTGTATGTCTTGGTCTACTTACTGACATATTAGAATTTAAACTAGGTTAATTTCTCAGTGAGTTTAGCTTTATTTAAGTATATAAGAATATATAAGGAAAAATATTTTATGATCATAAAATTAAATATTTGCTGAAATTTATCAAGGTTGAAATGACTTTTCAAATAAATTTGAACTTAGGTTGATTGACCTCCCAAATTTTGAATATTTTTTAATATTTGTAAAATATATATGATTTTGATTTTAAATAAAATAAAAGAAAAATAAAACAGGGCAAATCTAAAAAATCTTTACAATATCTTTACATTAACCTTTTGAAAAGGTTTTTATTTTGTTTATTAAAATATTTACATTATTACGGCTGATTTAAATTTGTTACATTTTCAAATATTAAGTCCACGAAACCGTTACAAAGATCACGTTAACAGCGACTTAACAGAAACTTTAAACTGTCCCAAGCTGACCCTCTCTGTTGTTTGTGCTTCGCCATCTATCGAAATCGATATCGACAAGTTTAAAATACGAAGCAACAAAGTCAGCGCTTCTCGCCAATCAATTCGAATTAAATTAATCCAATTGCGCCAAAACGCAACAATTAAGCTTGCATGGGATCAGCAATTATGTATTTTTAGAATTCGCCAGTGCGAAATGCTGACGAAACGGGCGATTAAAAAACAAGAAAACGCTGATTGCGCGTAAAAGCTTGAAAAGCTTATTTTGGCGAGTGCATGTCGCAATTTGTTTATAAACAATTGTTTTAGTTCGTCGACGGCTGTCTTCCCCAAAAGAGCGTCATGTGGTCGCGCAGCAGCAGTTCCAGGCGACAAGTATCCACCGCCGATGGTGACCCCGAAAAGGTTCTATCACAGGTTCAGGATCTCAGCGATTGGCTTCTGGCCAATCCCCAAATCAACGGATGCAACACCTTCGAGAACCTCCACTTTTTCTTGAGAACCTCAAAGTTTGATGTGGAGCGAACCAAGAAAAAGCTAAAGACCTTCTACCAAATGCGAGCGGACCGCACCGAATGGTTCGATAATCGCGATCCCAAGTTGCCCGAAATCCAGGAGTTACTTAATCTGGGGGTATTCCTGCCAATTGGTGCGGATGCAGAACAAAGAATGGTGGTAGTCATACGGACAGCGGCTCACGATCCTAAGTTACATACCCAGAACAATGTATTTAAGGTGAGTCAGGAACTTATATATAGATATGTACGTGCCCAGATATATACATAGAAAAATATATGGCTCTGTTTCAAATTTAATAGCTGAGATAGTTTGATATTAGAATAATATTAAGTCAAGATTATTTCTAGATTTATAGATATTTATAAAATTGCATATTGCTTCTTGTAACGGTCTTTTGTTACCTTTGAACTTTTATATTTTATATACCTAATATTAGCTTTAATATTGGGTTATAAAATGTAAGTAACGAATGATAATCAATTCTTATACTTTTTTATTTCTGTGTACTCTGTGCACCGACCTTTGTTTCTCAGACCAGCAAAATGATATTGGACCTGCTGCTTAAGCTCGAGCCGGAGACTTGTGCCCGCGGAATGGTAGCCATTCTAGACATGCAAGGCGTCCAACTCGGTCATGCCCTCCAAATGAATCCCAAGCTCATCAAGAGATCCGTAGAGAGCTGGACCGCATATCCATGTCAACCCAAGCTTTTGGAGTTCACCAACGCCCCTCGCCATGTAAATTTTTTCCTAAATACTTTCAGGTGGGTTATATCTAAACTGAATTCATTCCCTACTATACGGTCAAAGTGTCATTTTAGAATATTTATGACGCCCAAGATAAGATCCCGACTTTTCGTGCGACGCGATGGAACCTCTGTGATCTGTGACCAATTACCCAAAGAACTTGGTGGACAAGGCCTCAGCTATAAGGAACTTTCAATAAGGTGGAAACAGCTGGTGGAGGAGAATGCCGATTTTTATGTGGAACAAGACAAATACAAAAGCAAGCTCAAGTGATTGGGGTTAGTGTGGCGACAGTGATAACAAGGCGATTAGCCGAATGCTTTAGATTAGTCGAAAACATTTACAATGCGCAAATGCACACAAGCGCTTAATAGTTGTCATATTTTAGAGAAGAGACTATAAATACCTAATTTCCCAACAACACTTAATTGTATATAATAAGGCATTCGTTATACCTTTTCAAAAAAGTGGTATTTTCATCATGGTAATCTTAATCACCTCATTGATTTTTTTCTTTCGTTCTTAAATAAAGTGTCAATGTACGATAAACCTAAAAAGAGAGCTGGCTTTATTCATAATATTCTCTTTATTAGTATAAAACGTATCAAAAATGTTTATCAAGTCTACAATTATTATCAGTTATTGGGTGCTGTCGACCGTCGCCTCACATTGCTGGGGCTTGCATTACAAAATCGCTTGATCCACTGGACGACGCCGAGCTCTATATAGCGATAGTTTAATAGTAATAAATACATACAATACATACAGAAAGAAAAACGATAAACAAGGAAACACGCATAGTTTGTGAACGTAATAATGGTTGTTTCTCGAAGGCTGGATGTGTTAGTGATCGAAGGCGTGCTGCTGCTGCTTTTTGTTTTCTCCTTTACATATACATATAAATATGATTTATACTCCTTAAAGTTACGATTCACATATAAAAATATAGTAGTTGCTCTGGATCAGCAATTAGCCCGCTATAGTTCGGTTTTCTCCGCCGATCGGCTGTTTTTTTGTTTTTAGTGGGAGGCACCCCATTAAGCAGTGAACGAAACTTAAAAGAAAAGGCGGTAACTAACTAAAGCGTAATACACGAGTCTGCCAGAGCGCTCACATCACAAGTCCAACTGCAAGCGCAGGCCACCGCCACCACCGCCGGAATTTCCGACTCCCTGCAGTGATTCCTATATTTGCCGCTCGTCCTTTGCTGTCAGCTTGTCGATGAGCTCCTGCAGCGGAGCCAGCTCGCGTCGCTCGATCAGATTAAACTCCTGCACGAAGAAGATGAAGTGCTTGAAGGACGTGTTCAGATGGGCCTCCTCGCCCAGCGTCACCACCTCTGTGAAGTGCTGGTGATAGATGTGCGCATATACGCGGAACAGACGCTTTAGTATAGTCTTGGCGGAGGGGTGAAAGTTCTTTGGAAACGGCACGCCGATCTTGGAGGGAAACAAAGTCTCGTCGTCCAGCTGGTCCTGCACCCATGTCATCAAATAGTCAATGTACTTGGGGGCGCTGCACTTTATGGGCTTCTTTACGGTCATACCGTCGGCCCAGTGGTATTCGTATTTCGGGCCAGCCGACATGATGCCACAGGTCTCCTCGGTGCAGAATTCGGTGATGGTGCCGTACAGCATGTTAATCTGGTTAAAGAAGTCCACGGCTGCGAATGAATAACCATTATGAAGGGATTGGTCTGGGTTTGCAATATACTATACTCACTGTTGACGGCCACCCACTCGTTGAGATCCTCGCCATCCGGCAGGGCCACTGCATTGCGAAGGTTTCCCGATCCCAAGGTGGCTGCCGCATGCTTCATGAGATCATACTGGTGAGTGCCCTCCGGGATGTTCTTCTTGGGCTTGAAGGTCTTGCTGGAACGAGAGCCGCTACGGAAGGAGAAGGGCAATTAGTCAACGACCCAACAACCCTTATTGCTTCATTTTATATACATAAATTTGTTAAAAGACTATTAAATTTTGTATATCTGCATTTAAATCTTAACTTAATACACTTTAAGTTCAAGAGCTTTGACTTATGGTTAGAACTAAGTGGGAAGTGTTTTCTGACACCCGGAAGATTTAATAAAATATGACTATATTGGGATAACAAATATATTATGTTTTTTTTTCTGAGAATTAAGTTATTTCCCCAATGGTTTTTGGGACAAGAAGATTCGACATTATGTTGCAATTGGTTTTGAAGAGACTTCTGAACACCCCCGCCAATATTGTTAGAAAAGTCTACAGTTTAAGAGTTGGGGATATCACCCCATTGAAGACAAACAAAGCCTGAACGTCGGAATTGGGGGCGGGGTGATCCAAGCTTTCTTTGTGCTCCAAAGGACTGCAGTTTGCACACTCTGTTGCTTTTTTCTGCCCCCGAGAACTTACAACAAAAACTCCATGGCATGTAGTTGAGTTGTGCTCGCCTTTCACTGGGCCTCCAATGGAATTTTCCTCTGCGTTGACTTTTCCGGCGAGTGCCACACCGCTTTTCCGGCTCTTCTGTGACGTGTCAGCCGAATTAATCAGCCGATTTTCTCAAAATTTATGCCGAATAATAATCAACAAAAGTGACTGGAATTTGCAGCAGGTTTCTTACTCTCCTCCAGAGAAATTGGAAAATGGTATCGGTATCAGTCTATAAGGTAGTGCCAGTGCCCAACAGCTGATACGAGCGATTCCAGGAAATGCGCCGAGCTAACTATTTATTTCTGTTGTGTTTATAAACGCAAAAATTGTTATAAATAAAAATAAAATTGCTTTCACACACAGAGACAGAGATAGCTGAAGGTGCGAGAGGGACAACGCGACAGGTTATCAGGTTATCAACGCGGCCAGCCTATTAAAATAATACGTACGGTACTTTGGTATTTATTCTGGTATGTCTTTGACATATTCAAAATGGTCTGCTAATGGTCACACTTTTAAGTAAGCACGTGGAAAAACAACTGCATGAAGCATCGTGTGTGAATAAATATATATATTTTTATATAAAAACGGCATATATTCGGCATAAATATGGTAAGTAAATATTGATTAAACACATATCTTTAAAGATTCTTTAGAAATGGGTATAATTCAAATGTTTATCCAATGAAAACTAACCTAATCTGAAGGAGCACCCTAAAACACATGTGCTTGCCACCGCACCAAATTGATAATTTTCTATTTCCCCGCCTCCAGTCGAACCTGTATGTGCTGTACGAGCATGCGGCGGGCTTCTCGCTCTTCTCCGTCAAGGAGTTCGAGGAGGTGTCCATGTTCCTGCCCCAGGTCGAGTCCTCGGTCACGGACCTTGCTAAGTTCAACTCTATTGTGAAACTGGCCGGATTTGCGCCCTTCAAGACGGCCATAGCAGCTTTGGAGAACATCAACGCCATTTCCGAGGGCATTGTTCCCCAGGATCTGCTGAGCTTCCTTGATGACTTCTTCGCCAAACTCAAGAAGAAGAAGTGCACCCTGGGCATTGCAGATGCCAAGTTGGGAGCAGCCATCACTGAGGCCATTGGAGTGCAGTGCAGTCACTTTGGAGTGGTACCCGAGATCTTGCGAGGCGTGCGTTTCCATTTCGCCAAGCTGGTCAAAGGTAAGCTAGTTTCTGGCCCCCAAAATAACACTTTAACTAACCCCAAACATCCGCTTCCTCTCCAGGATTCACTGACAAGTCTGCGGGTGTTGCTCAGCTGGGTCTGGGCCACAGCTACTCGCGTGCTAAGGTCAAGTTCAACGTGCATCGTTCGGACAACATGATCATCCAGTCTATTGCCTTGCTTGATCAGCTAGACAAGGATGTGAATACATTCTCCATGCGCATACGCGAGTGGTACTCTTACCACTTCCCAGAGCTGGTTAAGATTGTGCCCGATAACTACATGTTCGCTAAATCTGCTAAGTTCATTAAGGACCGCAAGAACCTCACTCAAGAGCAGCTTGAGGATCTGGAAAAGATCGTTATGGACTCGGCCAAGGCGCAAGCCATTATCGATGCCGCCAAGATGTCCATGGGCATGGACATTTCCATTGTGGATCTGATGAACATTGAGCTGTTCGCCGAGCGCGTTGTTAAGCTCTCCGAGTACCGAAAGAAGCTGTCGACCTACTTGCATAACAAAATGAACCTGGTGGCGCCCAATCTGCAGTCGTTGATTGGCGACCAGGTCGGAGCTCGTCTCATTTCCCATGCTGGGAGTTTGACCAATCTGGCCAAGTACCCGGCATCGACTGTACAAATTTTGGGTGCCGAAAAGGCGCTCTTCCGTGCGCTGAAGACCCGGTCCAATACGCCCAAATATGGCCTTATCTATCACTCCTCGTTTATCGGTCGGGCTGGCCTGAAGAACAAGGGTCGCATCTCTCGCTTCCTGGCCAACAAGTGCTCAATTGCCTCGCGTATCGATTGCTTCCTTGAGCAGCCAACCAGCGTGTTTGGTGATACCCTCAAGCAGCAGGTCGAAGATCGCCTGAAGTTCTACGAGTCCGGCGATGTGCCGCGCAAGAACATCGAGGTCATGAAAGAGGCCATCGAAGCAGCTGGACAGGAGGCGGCAGCCACTCCTCAATCAGATAAAAAGAAGAACAAGAAGAAGAAGCGGGCAGCGGAGGATGAGGGAGAAGCCAACGGCGCCAGCAATGGAAACGGAGCAGCTGCCGAGGCCGAAAATGGCAATGGAAACGACGATGGAGAGCCAAAGAAGAAGAAAAAGAAGAATAAAAACAAAAACAAGGAAGCCTTGGTGGCGTAATCGTCTCCATTACATTCAGCTTAGTCTTAAGTACCTTTTACCTTATCAGCTTTTTCTGTATTTTCTTTGACCCTAATGGATCCAAATTTAATAAACATGTACTATGGAGGGTATTCCCACCGAATTTAATTTGTCTTTTGGTTTTCAAAATAAGAAACGTAAACTAAACCGCAAATTATTTGAAATTGAAAGCCACAGAGGAAATTAATCATTTCTATTAATGTATGTCAGTCGAGAAATGAAACCAGTCTTCCATAGAAGACCTTTAAATTATATTTTATAATGACAAAAATGCTTGTGTCCTCTTTTAGCTTAGATAAAATGTGACGGACTAAAACTTAATAAACAACAATATTGCACAATTATTGGTTTCATTTCTTTTATATTTCATATTTCTTTTACATTCAATTTATATACAGACACATCGTAACGTTAACTATTGCTAAATTTGTTTGATTTCATTATTTGTAGTATTTTGTTTAACAATTTTAATGTTGGATCGCTTAGCCGTCCGTCCGCGCGTTGTGCTAACAAATCCGTTCAGTACAACCATTTATTCAACTACAGTGTATTGCATTTGATGACGACATTCAATTTCCGAGTGGACAATCAGGACGGATGTGGAATTCATGGGTGTGATCCGAAAAGCTGCATCGGGGGGAAACTTGTTTAACAATAAATTTAGCAACAAATTGCACGCTTCGCAAACTTTATACAGCAAGGGGGGTGGGTAAACGTAAATAAAATATAGAACTGACAAGTTTAGCGATAGTAGAAATGTGAATGTGAGAGTGGAAATTTCAGGGAGTAGTTCAAGGCTGGGGTGGGTTAAATTAGGCTAAACAATATCATTGGAACAAGTCGAATGCCGACGAGCTGTTATTGTTATTATTGCTGTGATTCTGTTGCTGGAACGCTCCAAAGTTGGCAAATGCTGGTTGGTTTTGTGGAATGCTTTGCTGTGGCGCCGCAGCACCAAAAATATTGGGACTGGTCATCGGCGAAAGTCCGGAGAACCCGCCTCCCGTCTGCACATTCAGCGGGGCCTTCGCTGGACTATGGGTCTTCAGGGCGTTCATCGAGGGAGCAGGAGCACTGGGTTTGCCCGACTTGCTCATCAGCAGGTTGTCCAAGTCGATGTTCATCTTGCCGCCCTTCAGGTCGCCCGACCATGTGGCACCCACACTGGTCGGCTGGACACTTGGGGCGGTGGTAACAGAGCCCCCGTTGATATTATTGTTGTTATTGGTCACCGACATGGGCTGGAGCAGATTGTTGCCCGTGGCGGCGGCGATGGGAGGCAGCATATTGTCTGGAAAAAAACAGAAGCAGTAATATTGTTATTCGGGGCTTTTGACTTTCGATTTCTTTGTTTGGTTTCACAAAAAGCTAGTTCGAATGTGTGGCTTCGATAGAATTGCAAATGCGTCTACTTGGTGATCGGCTAATGAGGTGGTTACTACTCGGAAGCGTTTGCGCAGCAAATCAAGTGCAATTACATAGTCAAAGAATAGATAGTATCTGTTATATGGCTATTGCGCTTAATGCCGTTTTATTGCGGTTTATTTTACCTAATGAGTCCGCGGCTGCGGTGGCCGCACAATGCCCGGAATATTGAGAAATGCTTTTTATTTCACCATTATTAAGTACATATATATTTGAGAAACAAAATTGGATCCGATGTGTGTGTGGTTTGCAATACAAATATGCAGTGGGAGAAAAAACAAATAAACAAAAGAAAGTAGTTTAAATGAAGTAAATCCGTATATGTATACCTGCGAGAAATACATAATCATAATTCCATGAACTATATAACTTATTGCTAGCAATAACATCTCTCTTAGGAGTCTAATATTATTATTTTATAATATAAAGGAAATGTTTTATGGTTGTGAGTTTGGATTCGAATACTTTCTTTATGATTGTTACTGGGTAATAGGTATGAAAATAAAATTACAGCTTTGCAAAACTAAGATATAATCGATGGTGTTTTACTGACATAGTTCTTAGAAAGCATAAATAAACCAATAATAATGCAGGTATTTCCATCTGCAACTATTTTTTACATATATATGGCTGCCTTTAAATTGGCATAAAATTGTGTTTTCTATTCTTTAGAAAAGGGTTAGGTTTGTGTATTTTTAATACAGTTTTTATAGTAAAAATATCTTAAGTTTTCAACAGTTATTCATTCTTTAAAATGGTTGAAAATTTATTCGCTAGGCAGCCTGCTCCATGGCTGCTGAATCGAAGAGCTTGTAGCAAGTGTCCAGGATGCTTTGGGCCAGATCCCGGCACTCCTCAGAGGTTTCCCCGCCGACAAGCGGCGATCGTATAAAGTCCTCCAGCCAGCGCTGCAACTCATTCAGCGACTCCGCAAAGTGTTGGGCCAGCACATGTCCGGGTGTTGTGACCAGGGCGATTCCAATCAGCTGCAGAGTGGCCGCTCTGACACGAGCCTCAGCATTAAAGCGCACAAAGGCGCACAGATCGAAGATCTCGCGGGTCATTGCCGGCAGCAGTGGACAGTTCTGGGAGCACATGATTATCACGGACAGGGTGTGCAGCAGATTTACCAGCAATTGGGTGTCGATGTCGTGGGATATGTTATCATACTTAACGAAAAGCATCTGGCGTGTCCTTTGGCCCCTGACCAAACTGAAGAAGAAAGTCCCTGCCACCGGGTGAAATGGATTGGCCTTTTCAATTCGATCCCCAAATTTCGGCTTGCTGAAATACCGCTTGGTCTTGGCACGCAAGCGTTCCCGTATGATTCGTTGAGCAGCAGCCAGACGAACTGCTGGACTTTCTTCCTCCTGCTGGAGTTCAAACTTGCGCGGCTGCTTGGCTGCTGGTGGCACAATGTCCAAGACTTCACTCTCAGCTTCCTGCTTCTCATCGCCAGAAAGCTCCTTGGCAGCTGCTGCCAGCACCTGCAGGATCAGGATGCGCACACTGGCTGCATAGCAGGTGTTATCCGTGTGGAACTGGCGGCACAAGTATTCGGCACATGCTCCAGGATGAGACACACAAATTGCCACACAGCACTTGAATTGTGTACGCTCGAAGTGCTCATAGTAAAACTGCATTTCCATGACCAGGAATAGCTGCAATAGATCTAAGGCCAACTGAGTGTCATGCCTGGCCAGCTGGCCACGGATGAGCTGCTCCGCGGTGCCTAAAGCGCCCTCAAACACTTGATAATTCTCCACCTTGGTCCGGAGTAGTTGGAGCAGGTCTATGACGAATTTGGGGCGCTGCTCAATGGTGCTGGTTATATCATTGGACATATCGTAGGGCTTCAAATCATCGTCGTCTTCATCCAGTGGCTCATCGTCATCCGAGTCCAGCTGCATGTTAATATTTTCGGTTCTGGTAGGTGGCTTTGCTTTGGTTTCAATTTTTTGGCGATTAACCTGCTCCTTTTCCTCTGGGCTACTCATAAACGCCTTTAGATGTGATTCCAACAGATTGAAATAATCATAACTTGGCTTTTCATCTAGTTTGGACTTGCTGGGGCTTTCATACTGAGCCAATTCATCAAACTCCTCAAAGATGTGCCACTGCCGGGTTTCCTTCATTGTGTCGTAATCAAATTTTAGACGATCATCCTCCTTTATATCAGGCAGAGCCATAAAATTGAAGAGTAGCTCCACTGTCTTCATGCCCACATGTCGCTGCAACGCATCTGGGGATTGCAGATGATGGCTGAGTCCATCATGCAGTTGGCGCTTTGTGTCCAAATCCATTTCAAGACTTCGGCAGAGACATTTTCCGGCCAACACGATCAATTTGGATATGGCCAAGTGCTCTTGGTTGCCCAGTTTATGCAAGGAGATTCGCTTTGACCAAATTCCCAGCAACTGGTTAAAGAGCATCTGCAGTTGAGCAGGAGCTACGACATTAAGATAACTCGCCAAAGTCTTGAGTTGCTTGTTTTCTACAGGTGTCCGCTGGAGTGGTAGCTTCTGGAGCAGACAGTGCTTCCAATGGGGAGTCTCCAAAGCGGAAGCACCGATAAGAACGTAAAGATTCAATTCTGCCGTAAGTGCCGATTGGGCTGTTTTAAGACAAGCAGCAGGATCAAGTTTATTCATAATGGTATGGACTAATTTTCTTCCTCTGACGGGCACCGCATAGTCCTTAAGCACTTGCAGGAAACTCTCTAAAGTTTGACCATCGAATATTAGGTTAACAAGCTGGGAAAGAAGCCAGGAGTAGGGTTCCAGATCAAAGTATTCCTCGCTATAATCGCACTGCAGCACAAAGTGAAGGGATTTCAGCCACTGGCGCAGCAGGAGCTGCTGATAAGGAATAGGGGCGAACAATTCCGGCAGCTTACGACCCAAACGATTGGCCACCTGGGCTGGCAGTCCGATGAGCAGTTGAAAGAACCCCTTCACCTGGGCATCCAGCTCCTCAACACGCCTTTCCGGCATTACTTTAATAGTCCGAGCAAACCGCTGCATCAAAGCTCCTCTCTGTCGGGAGATGTGGAGCAAGGCGATAGAAAGTAGGCCGTCATCTTTGAGTAGATCTTCCAAAAATGCTGTGATGGTAGCGGGAAACTTATCCAATTTCCCCTGAAGCGCTTCAAAGGCAACCCGAATGTAATCAAAGCTGTGATCGAGTTTAAAAAGGTTCAGAACATCCACATCCCGCGACGGCTCAGGCCAATCCTGGCTGAACAGCTCCACCAATTGGTTCAGCAATGCGGCGTACTCTCCATTGGCCAGCGAACTCCAGTCGCACGTCTGCCGATCGAGGCCCACCAACTGCTCTGGAGTGGTAAAACCGGGCAGTGCGTTCGAGTGAAGCAACTCCCTTAGAACGGATGCCACTTGGGCGGTAGCTGAAGCACTCTGCACCTGCCCCAAGTCACGCAGCTGCCTCTGCGCCTTGGCCAAAGCCAAACGCACTGCCTCCGACGGCGGGGAAGGAGGAGATGGCGACATCGAATCGTTACCGGTTGCCATCTGCTCTTCGACAGCTGCGAGAGAGAATGAGAAGAGAACGAGTGCATCCGATTGGAATATGTTGCCGTTTTTGTGTGGGAGGATGTAAGAGTGTTTCTTTGTGTGTGGGTCTGGGGGAGCTCGAGGTAGAGATAATGGCTCTAGTCAAGCTCGGGGGCGCGCTTTCATGCAGCGATTCCTAAATACATCACGAAGTGACTAAAGCCAAGACAATTACTCTAATCCTAGGCCTAATTCAAATTTAAAACTAGGTTAACCTACAAGAATCAAACTACTACTCACCCATTGGCATGCTTTGGTGTATGGACAGATCGCCTAGGCCCGCCAGGAGATCTGTGGCCGTGGTGGCCGCTGCCGTCGTGGCAGGAGCAGCGTTGAAGAGGTCAAAAGAATCGTTTGCCGGCGTGGCCGTCTTTAGCAGATTCCCATCCAGAGCAGAGCTCGAAGTCGTCGATCCTTGGAATGCAGCAAAGTCGGCAAACTCATCGTTGGCAGCCGGAACTAGGCCTGTTGAAGGTGGCTCGGTGATTGCCGATCCAGCTGGATTGCCACCAAAAGCGGCGGCAAAGTCTCCGAACTCCTGCTGGCTAGCATCGCTGGCCCGCGGATTAAAATCATCGTCGTCGTCCACGATCACTGCGGCGCTGTTCAGTGTTTGCTCCTGCGCTGGCGGTGGCGAGCAAGTCTTGAACAGATCGTCCAGCAGATCGTTATTATTGCTTTGCGTATTATTGTTGGCCTTGGAAGTGGATGGCGACGGTGAGCCGCCGCCCATCAGATCCACGCTGGTGGGAGTGTCGCGGTGCGTGGGCGAGTGGATGCCAGCAGCACCGCCAGGCGCTGGCTTTCCAAAGTTAGCCGCCGCACCCAGATCGATCTTTTTCTGGGGCAGCGTCGGCTTGGCGGCCACCGTTGAAGTGGGCTGCTTGGAAACTGGTGAACTGACAGTCTTCGAGCGAATGTTCATGTTGAGGCTGGAAGGCTTGGCCTCGCTGGCCACCTCGGCGGGACTGGCGCGGTCATTGTAGCGATAGTTACGTCTGCGGTAGTAAAAATAACATTAATTATTTAGCCGAGTTCACTGGGGGCTTGGCGACCACTTGCCTTGGACTGGGTGAGTCGCTGTCGGATCCCTCGCGCTCTCCATCGTAGTGAGTATCATCATCCTCATACCGATCCTTGTCGGCGTTCTTGTCGGAATCTTTAGGAGAAATATACATCATTAATTACTTATATCTTGATAGGAGAAAGTCATAACAGAAATATTAATTTAAAAAAAGAACGTCAGCTTACACCAATTGTCTCCACGACCTGAGCGGTAGTCGCCACCATCATTGTAGCCACCACTGCTGCCGCCGCCTCCTCCACCGCCTCCACTGTATCCGCTGTAGCCACCGCTTCGCATGCCCATGGCATCGCTGCTCATGCCGATGTACTTGTCCTTGTTCTTTTTCGCCTTCTTGCGCTCCTCACGCAACCGATCGTCGTCCTGAATGAAGTCTATAAGCTCTCGTACCTTATGCCTAACATTAATACCCTGATCCTTGCCGCCCTCGTCGGTGAACGTGTAGTTCTCCAGCGAGCGCAGATCGTAGATGTGCTCCCGGGAGGATGTCACCACCCGCTCGGAGCCATTCCGCACCAAATAGTTCAGCAGGAGGAGGCTCTGTAAACAAATCATTTGAGTAAGAACACTATTGATTCAATAAAACTAAAGACATACCTTGTAGGTGCGTCGCCAGTTGGTTTTGTTGTCCTGCAGCATTCGCTTCCACAGCATGGACATCACCTCGGGGAATGTCTCGTAGGAAAAGGTTGAGTATGCCAACTCCTGCATGAGTGGTCCTGTGGGCCCCCAAGGATCATCGTTGGTGGCCTCCCGCACCTTGCCCTCCGTCTCCGTGTAATTCATCACGACATTGGTGCTGCAAGGATTTGTAAAGAATTAATCAATTATCTTCTCAAGTTGTTTCTTGAAATAACGAAACCGTCCCTTGTTTTCAAGTCAATGATCTATACTAGATCTATAAAGAAAAACAAAATGCGTTTATGGAGAAGTCAAAATATTTTTCTTTTTTTTATTCTTATATTATATGACTTAGATGTTAATGGTTTAAAAAAGTAAAGCCAGAAAGTCTCCGTAAGCTTCCAACAGTAAAGTAAAATACTGCTTATTTGCTTAATGCATTGATAAGTTCAATTGACTTGATAATCAAACAGATATAGCCACAGTTAATCAGAACTGGTATCTTAAAATAAACGCTGTGTGTCAATGCAGCTTTACAATGCCCAGATAGAGATAAATAAATAAATAATAAGACTGTGACGTTGATAGACATTGGAAACGTGATGGAAGAGGTCTAAGTGTCGCTGCCGACTTCCAGCTAGTTATTCCTTATCGGTTCGAGATAAGGACTAGTAAAAGTGTACGCAATTCCCCTTTAGGAGTAAACTCCACTTAACCTAATGATTTGGGTGCTATTATAGGAACTCCATTGAATATAATTTATTAGAACTATAGCTTTATTGGGTGACACCACCCCATAAATGGGGCAGGTGAAAGGGGGCAGCCTTAATTAATAATTCGATGGCGAAACAGAAACACCCAATTCACTGGAAAGCCTGGAAGTGGAAGTGTTAACACAGGTGGAAACATTTTGTTATATTTGGGCAGTCGAAAGCAAACAAATTGTTTCTTGATAAAGCCTCTCACACACACACACATTCACATGGATATCCATATCGGAATGTGGCTGTGTGAGTAAAGCTCGTTTGGAATTACGAACAACCTTGAAAACAGGTAAAATAGTGCACCTAATCCAGGTCCCTAATGGAGTGCATCCATCAAGAAGATGTCTCTACGGATATTAAGATATTTTTTTGAAAGGAAATAACTTAGAGGAGTAGGGGGCGTGGCGGGAAATCAGGGGATTCGGGAACATCGGGCGTGGGAGTCTCCACATTTACTCATTTTGAAGGGGAATGTTATACACACATCCTAATAGATATATGTTTCTGATCACTTACACCTTGTCCGCCAATTCGCGCACTTTCCACATGCTGATGAACTTATCCACCATTTTGGAGCTATTGAATGCTACGGAATTTTTCACACAATCTAGTCGAAAGGTGGCTGGAAAATCCAACTACAACAAGACGTCGAACTCGTTTTTGCTAGTCGTGCCGTTTTTGTGTGTGTACTTTTCACTGCCGTTTGCACTTTTGCATGGAAATTGCGCACTTGACTCGCACTCGCGCTATCCGCCAAACAAAAATGTAAAAATTTAAACCAAAATTGTAAAACAAAATCACAGCAGCTAATTTTTTTTGGTGAGCTGTCCCTAGTGTTGCAAAATTGCCTCCAGATATTGGTAGTGTGGCAAGATGTCGACAATCGGCAGGCGGCCGCTTATCAACACTAGCAAACAGCTGAACGCTGCCGTCATCTGTGGATTCTCAACGTTCAATAGGAAAGTTTGTTTAAATTAAGGGATTTACTAAATGAAACATAAATGATTTTAAGGAAAATAAGAAGTTTCAAGTCATAAATATAAAGCTCTTGCATTGGCATAATGCAAAAAGGCGCAATCGGCCCGCTCAAAATGTAAACAAAAAGGTTATGTAAACTTCTGTGATTTCTTGCAGCGTGTAGATTGACTGAAAATGTTGGGACTGCAACGATTTGCCGGCAGTTTTGTTAGCCAATTGTACCGCCGTGCCGCCTACAGCAGCAATGTGAGGACGGCGGGCGTTCCACTGGCCACCACTACCACTGGAGGTCATTCGGATGCAGCCGAGCCGGAAGCACGCACGCCGGCTGTGGAGACGGTGGCCAGAAAGCCCAGAGGTATGTAGCTCCCACTTAACCGACTTATGACTACTTACTAGTCTCTACTCATCCAGGGAACATGGTAGCCGCCGCCTTCGAGTCGCTGAAAAACGACAATCCCAAGGATGATAGCAAGAGCTTGGCCTCCAGCAAGATAGATGAGCGCATCATCAATGCCAAGACAGTCAACGGACTGCTGGCCATCACGGAGAACAACAATGCCTTCTCGAGAAAACATGCCCTCAGGATTGTCTCCATCCTGGCGGAGTGGAGTACCTTGGATCGGGTGAAGATCTCAGAGTTCGAGAACGACACCAGATTCCTGCGCATTTGCCGTATGTTGGGCAGAACTGTGCCCAAAAGTAATAGTGGTAACGGAAAGACTCTGGCAGAGAGCAATGGTAGTGCCAAGCGGATTTCCGGCTTTCGGACGGATGATCTAAACACGGTGCTCGGCGTGGCTGGCGATGATGAGGCGGCCAAGCTAATTGCCAGCATTAGTCTGCCCCAGATGGTCAAGGTGATGAGCACGCTCGCCCAGAGGAAGAGGCGTAGTACCCCACTCCTGCGTTCCCTTGCCTTTAACATTAGCAGCTCCTCGGAGGCACTGGATCTGAAACAATCAGCAGACGTGCTGTACGCCATGTCCACGCTCAATTTCCAGGACTCTGTGCTGGGCGCCAAGGTCTGCGCAGATGTCCAAACTGCGCTGCCTAAGAATGTGGAAAAGTCCGCCGTTGTGGGATCCATCATCACCAGCCTGGGCATTTTGCGTTACCGGGATCTCGGTTAGCTTGCTATTAATAACTTCAAATCACTTCTGGTATCCATAGGTCTTCTTTTCCCCTAGATATCCTGGAATCCCTGACGCAATGGTTTTTAAAAAACAGCGAAATCTGCCGCCCTCAAGACCTCAGCGCCTACTTCCTCACCTCGGCCCTGCTGAACTTCAAGAGCGGACAGCTGGAGGAAGTGAGCAACAAGCTGGTGAAATCTATTGTGCGTGAAGACTTCACCAAGCAATCCGAGTGGCTGAGCTTTGTGTGGTCACTCACTATGCTGGGTCTAGTCGAACACAAACACCTGGCTTCCGTTTTGAGGTTTGTCCTTAGCTGTAAGTCCCAAAGAATCGCTTGTTAAATAGTGTATTTGCAGTGCGGATTTCCTAGAGACATTGAAAAAGGACAAGGCCGGCGTAACAGCAACCTCCAAAATGAGGCTACTCAACCTGAACAGCTATGCGCAATTATTAGCCACCGATTACAAGGGTCCTCTACTGTCCGCAGACAGTCCTGCCTACCAGGTGCTCATGGCGCATCCTAAAGCAAAACAAGTGCTAGTTAACGGCATGCTGGATGCACTCAAAAGCCTGCTGCCGGCCAGCAATCATTTCCAGAGCGCATTGGACAGTAAAATGGGCTTCCTTATAGGTATGAAAGTTATCTTTTTAAATCGAGAGATTTTCCCAATAAGTAGTAATTCCAGATGCACTGTGCCACTTTGATGCTAACAGAAATCCCCTGCCTTTGGACAAGGAGAACCCCAACGCCATAAGGTGATTTATCCGAAGTCTCTTCCAGTTTCTTGTTAATATTTAAGTTTCTTGATTTTAGGGTGGCCCTGATGGTCATTGATTTCCATGACATTTGCCACGGAACGCATCGCAGCGGCAGCGGCGTTACGAATCTGACATTTGACCTGCTGGAAAAGAGCGGATACCACGTTATTCCTGTGCCCTATAATGAGTTCAGCACCAGTGACAAACTACTGAAGCGAGTTCAGTATTTGGAGGCAAAATTCAAGGCGATTGCAAGTAGCAAATAATTGCAGCTGTAGTTTATTTAATTTTCCTTGTAATGATTGATCAATATTTGAATTGTTTAAATTTTGTAAATGTTAAATTAGGCGCTGAATTACAAGCTAAACCCCAGCGAAAAAGTTTGTCATGTTATCAAGAGATTAGAGGCTTAGAAGCAATCTTTTAAGTCATACATTTCAAACGGCATTCAGTTTGCTTGAGCGCTGCTTGTTCATGCCCACCTTCCACCACTGACCCGTCTCCTGGAATTCGATGGCCACGGCAGCCAAGGTGTGGAATAGGCTTCGAGCCAGCATGTGAAGATTGCCAATGTGCAGAATAAACTTTGGGTCGTACATCTTGTCGATGTCATCGATCTTGTAGTGATCCCGCGTCTCCCGCTCCGTCAGGCAAATACAATTCCAAGGTGCCCAATCATCGCTCTTGTTCCAACGTGGCAATCTGCAGGAAAATTTATATTTTTAATAATATTTTAAAGTTATATAGTGGAGAAGTTGCCTTAATTCACTGAGATTCTCGGTCTTGCTGAGAGCCGAGTGCCCGTGCCATATCTTGTCTATGATGTGACGCACATCATCTGGCTGCATCACAAAGGCAAACGATGTGGTACACTTTCGTTTGCGCTCATCTCGATGGATGCACCTCAAAATTGACTGGTAAACCGTGTTTTCTGTAGCCGTCAGCTGCGGGTAAGTACCTCAAATGTTATTACAGATCATTATAATACATACAAAACCCACCTTAAGATAGTAGCAGTGCTTGCAGGTATCCACATGGCTTTGCCGTGTCCTAATGGCAAACTCAGCATAGGTCTTAACCTTCTTGCAAACAATGCACATGCGCGATGGAGTTCCTGTGTATAACATTTTATAAAGGTTCATGGAATTAGTAGATCAAAACTCACTCTCTTTGGGCGTGCCTTTTTGGAACTTTATCAGATCGAAAAAGAGCTTGGTCTGGCGTTTGCGCAAAATTTCCACATCAAAGGATTTGGCGTAGAGCATAAGATTCTTTTCGCGTTCAAAGAGATCGAAGAGCTCGGGAAAGTTTGGATAGCAAGTCTCCTCGGTTAGCACTGTCATGACTTGACGGATGAACTCTAAGCGCTCCTCCTTGTTTCGTGGCTTTCGCAGATCCTTGTAGATCTCGGTGAGAAAGCGCACTCGCTGCGTGCTTAATAAATCCATGTGGATCTTGGAGTCCTTGTACCCGATCCACTCGATCGGCTTGCCCATCTCCTTTAGCAGCTGATCGTTGCGAAAGTCCTCCATGGCTTTGTAAACAAGATTGCGCTGTCGCTCCACGCCATTAAGCAGCTGGATCTCTTTGTCCAACAGGATGTTTACTTCAGCGATGCGTGCAGGGCCCTCATAGTTGGCTGTGATTCGCTTCAGTTCCGCCTTTTTCCATCGACCCACCTCCGCGAACAGCAGATCGAAGTCGTCTTTGTTCCGGGGAAACTGCTTAACTACTCGATGACGCTCCACACGCTGCTCCACGCACTTCTCATACCGCTCATCCTCCTGCTCTCGATTTTGAACCAGGCGACTGATACAGGCAATGTCATAAAGGATAAATTACTAAATTCTGCAAGAAATTTGGAGGCACCCACCGATATTCCTTAGCCCTAATGCGGATATATTTCCACAAAATCCAGCGCCTCCAATTTCGCTGAATGAGCAGAATCTTCTCGAGCTTACGTTCAGCTCGCTCCTTCTGGGCAAAAGTCTGGTACTTGCCAGGAATTATGGTGAATTCATTGACTGCCGACACATACAGGATATTTATGCCATCCAGATGGCATTGCACCGACTGCTCGTGGGCTGTGTTCTGAAGTAGATTGATGGGTAATCAACTGCAATTTAAAAACCAATGTTTTCAGAACTTACCAGGGTCTTCTCCTTTTGCTCCCAAGTCTGCGTGTCCCTGGTCTTGTACTTCCTGTACTTCATCTTGTCAAAGTAGGGACCAGTCTGGGTAAAGGCATCCAGGTACTCCTTGCCAGTGACCTTATCCCGATAGCCGCACAAGAAAGGTTTGACGATAGCCGCATTTTCGATCTCCACCACCACGTTTTTGGATTGACCATCCTGGGTATCCTCACCGGAAATATGGACAGTGATGAAATCAGCCAGACGGTGTTTGCTGATTGAAGAGGATGGTACTTTTAGAGTTTGTAAATAAAACCTTTTATTTAGAAACCCACTCGTAGTAGACATCTAGGTCCAACTTGGAGGACTGACTGCCCACTGTACACAGCTCCAACTGGAACTCGTGGATGCCGTACTCATCCAGGGTGGTGGAGTTGATAGGCACAGAATCGCAGAGCACGCGGCTATCCTGCCGAAGGACCAACGATTCCGGTTCCACTTCGAATTTGCGAGCAATGTCCTGCTTCACTTCGCCCAGGGTCATGCAGTTGGGATATACCTGGGCCAGGATGTCGGTTTCCGAGAGCCGGAACTTGACGGTCACGTTCTCCAGCTCCACACAGCATTCCTCCGAGTGCTGCGGCTCAGATTCTGTACTCCCGGTGTCCAAAGGAGGAGGGCAACCGGGCGGCAACTTGGGCCGCTCACTGGGCTCCACATGGAGTTGCACATTGCACACATACCCCGCGGCACGCTCCTCCACACTCATTGTGCCACACAAAATATATTTATCAAAAGGGAGAGAATAACAGTTTGTAGTTAAGCTAATTTAAAATTGAGTCTGAAAACTGCCTGCTGAGATATACAAGAGGATGGGTGGGAGCCACGAATTTGTTCAATAACTTTTCATCCGCTGCTAGGCGCCCTGTTGTGGCAACGGGTTGTAGGCCAAAAAGCCGTTCAGGCCCTAATTTCGTGTGGTCTAAGTACAGTGTGGCTATTTGTACCACTAACAGACATCACAAAAGTCCAGTCATGAAAGAATTAGTAAATGAAATTAAAAATAACTTAAAATAAATTCTAATTTAAGCTAAATCATAAATCAAATTATGTTTAAGGCCTTTTAATGGCTAATCATATAAGTAAAACAGACTTTTTTTAATCTTGGTTTTTTATTTTGAGCTTCTTTTTAATTAGTTAAGCATTAAATCCTAAAAAAAGTTAAATCAGGGAATAAAATGATTATATAATTGTATATTAAATCAAAAAAATTGACCAAAAATAATAGCAAAATTAATCAGATCGCCTTCAAGTAGTTCCACATAGAGAATTTCAACTGTGTTTAAGTTTTCTCACGCATTCGTACTGAATTTCCACAAGTGAAAGCTCCCAATCATCTAATGAGCTCCCCAATTCCACTGGGCATTTACGAATTTGCATACCCATAAATATTTTCTAATTGCCCCAAATTCATCGTCTTCCCAGTTCAATCTGCCATATTTCAGCGCCTTATTATTTATTATTATTTATTGCACAACTCGGAGCATTTGGCATGCGCAAAGACAACGGTGACAGTAATTACTTTTACTAAATGGATTGGAGAGAGAGATGGTCGGACCACACGTGAAGATGATTTTAAGCTACCGATTATGCTACCGATGCGGAAGCCGTCTTAATAATGATTGTTAACTATTATATCATGATCCGAACAGATATCATCAAATTTAATGGCCCCCCAGCTCTTAGCGATTTCTTTTGCTTGATTTTGACCCAATTCGTGGGGTTTTGTCAATTCGGCTCATAGGAAACGCGATCCAGTTGAAAGGTTTTGCCATTTCCCCTTCAAGGCGGGGTCCATTCAAAAGCCGCTTAAAATATTCGCTTACCAAACCCGCGAAACAAAGCAATTGTTGTTTTTCTTTTTTATTTGCTAACTATGAGTACTAATAAATAATGTTTTTGTTATAGTAGAAGTTGGACTTTAGGTTGGCGGCCGTCAGTCCAGTTTTTGCACCGGCATGGGCAACCTGCAGTCGATGTGGCCGGCCATTGAAGTAGTAGTCCTTCTGGTGCTGCACCCGGAACACCTTACTGGGATTCCGATGGTCCAGCTTGGGCCTGGATGTCGTCGTCGACGGACGCACCGTTGTGGTCTTCGTCGTCGTCGTCTTCTCCGCCTCCTGGAGAATGGGATTGATCTTCATCGGCTGATAGTCCAAGCCGATGCCGGGTATGTGACGGAAGGGCAGTGGGGGTACGGGTATGTAATAGATTTTCGAATCCTTTTTCGTTTTTTTCGTCTTACTGCCGTTCTTGTTGTACTTGCGCAGGTTCAGCGGCTTGGAGGTGACCACGTAGTCCATGTACAAGTTGTCCAGCGACGGAGACTGCACCACAATCCGGTTGGCCAATCTCGTAGGCGGCGCATTTGCATCTGCCCTTGGACCGTAGGAGTAGGGTCGAGCTGCCACCAAATTGGCCAAGATAATTAGCGATGCCAATGGAAGCAGCGGCGACATTCTGTAATTGGGCCCAAAGGTACGTTGTTAGAGCTTGACAAGAAAATATTGCAGATAAATAATTTCAATTGGTTTGTCACAATTATTTTATTTTCTTAAACTTTAAAGAATATTTGCTGTTGTCTATATTTTTCAGGGGAATTACTTTAACAAAACAATTTCATAATGTGGACTTACTATTTTCTTATAATTTTCGGCATATGGTTAAGAATATATACACTTTTAGTTTTTCCTTTATAATTTTTAAAGTAACACAAAACTAAAGTTTTAGTGTAAAAATATTCCTGCTATATCGGTAGCAAATTAAAAATTTAATTTTTTACACTATTTCCGACCATCTACATTAATACATTGAGGTAAAAGGTATACTTCACCAAAATGTATTAAAATGGTATAAAAGAAACGAATATTAACACGTATAGAGACCTTTTTTATGATTCAGTAGTGAATTCTAGTAGTGAATTACTAGACTAAAAATTCAATGGAAACCATTTATTTGCTACTCAGGTTTTGAATGCACAGGAATTTCACTCAGAAAAACTGTACTTAAAGAACGCAATAAGGTTTGGGATACCAGAAAAAGTCAAAAAATCTGATCAAAGCTATTTGGGTTAGCTTTTTGAGCTACAAGAATTAAACATGAATAGGTGTAAAAAGGCAGCTATCTGGATAAATATCTGTGAGAGGTGGGAGAATGTCAAGGCGACGGGCAATGAAAGTGCTGAGTGCCACCCACGCCCCACTCGACGGGTTGTCCGATTGTTCAAGGTTTTGATCGATGGGGTGGCAACCGAAGTGGCGAACTCGACTGCTCGCAATCATAATAATAATAGCTACCAATGCGAATTTCTGCAAGTCACATGCCAAAGCCGAATAATTTAATAACAAATAAATTGTCTGTGCGCATCAAAGCGCAAAATGATTCGCCTTTACATTGTAAAGTTTCTCACGTTCCCCACACACGTAAAAGCCGAAGCACTTACATGCCAGAGATAATTTTCGTTTCGATTTGATTTAAATGAAAGCATTTAATGCACGCTAATCAAAGCGACGCCGGCCGAGCAATTACCCTAATGAGCGAGTCGAGCGCCATCCGCGCGCAGATTTCAACGCTTCAGTGATTAATGAGCCAGTGAAAAATAAATTGATCGCCGCAACAACCGAAAAACCTGGGATCGAAGTGGATAACACAATTTTTGGGACTAACCAGGGGCGTCAGCGGTTCGCCCACCGTTTCAACAGGTTGTGTCTATGCTTTCTATCGCTTTAGACTTATATGTTTTCCGATAAAGACATTTGTCTAGTTCTTGTCTCTGGCAGAATTCCCCAAAAAAAAATCGGTATCCGAGATAAATTGCAGAAAGTTGGGAATTTGTATTGTTAGCTGATCATAGACCCCGCATATTCGGTGATATATGATCGCGGTGATCAGAGATCGCAGTGATAAAATAACAAAGAGGAAAATGCGAATCTCGAGAGACCACACACATTACAGTCTAGGCTCATTACATTTTAATTGTTCGAAACCCTAATGGCTCGCAGTTCGCAGAGTTCAGGAACCAGAAACTGAAAAACTAAGTTTAATTTGTCCACTCACTGACTTCAATTATCTAAGGCTGTGTTATTTCGCGCCTATATCAACAGCATTGCCAAGGTCATATTCGTGATGCTAGCCATGATTAATCATATCACGCTCTTCACTCTGGTGAAAGACGAAAGACTTAGGCAACGAACTCGTAACGGAGGGTAGGGGGAACAAAAGACTTAGGAAGCAAACTCGCTGCAAACGAAAGACTTAGGCAACGAACTCGACGTGAATGGGGCGGCAATTATAAACTTATTAATGAACCGCCTGCCAGCCGTCAGTTGCAAATGATTTGACGATCTATGGGCATACGACTTTATTCTAATCGCACTCACTTTAAATGGCTGTGACTGCAGCTGCCGTTTGGCTTAGTCGATTACTAATTTTTCTTAGTTGTATTTGTTGATTGAACAATTTATGGCCCGAGTGTCCTTCAAGTAAAGATGTTTACTTGCATAAATTGTGAAAATTAATTTATGGGTAATGGTAAGCGCACGTTTATGGTTGGTAATTTAAATTTTACTATGAGCATCTAAACTTCACTCTATTTGCGTTTGATTTTCGCGTTTTCCTCGCACTGCTTTGCCGATGCCTCGGTTTTTCTGTTTTAGCTTGAGCGCGCAGCTTTTGAACGTTGTGAACGCCTCGGAGTGCGGCAAATAAATGAGATCTGCGGACTGTTTGTAATTTGTTTTTTTCTCTTTTTCTTCTTAAATCAAAAATCAGTCGCTGCCGCTGCCGCTGCCGACGTCGCTGCTTCTCTGCCGCCATCAGCGGCAACTGGAAGTGCGAGCGTCCACTTGCCGCAGCGCAGCTGGTGTTGAATTGGATTTATTATTGTGTGAGGTCCCAGCCGATGAAGACCGGAGAGCCAACTGGTTAGCCGGGTGGCAGATGATCTCCGGATGATGGGCGGCCATAAATAAGCCATTTTATTTTTGTCCACTTACTGTTACAGTTGCCAATTGCACTTGGTGGGATTTGCCCACTCCGCAATCGCCATTCGTTAACAAATTCATCAGCTTTGCATATCTCGGCTCCCCTACCACAACTGGGCAGGAAATACTATACCACTTGACCACTTGGCTCTCGATTGAATTACACCTCGGCGGCCACTGGGCCAGCTTCTTAACCCTCTGGAAATTTTACGATTTTATTTTAAATGATACAAACCTAAGATAATAAAATAAATAGGTTTTGATCACTAAACTAAAAAAAACATTTGAGGCTTATTTTCTGTTATTTTTATTAAGTTAACTAGGTGTAATAAAAGAAAGGTAAACAATAATAAATGATTATAAACTTTTTCGCTTTTCGGTATCATAATCTTTAGCTAATTTGTACAAATTTCGGCACATGAAATTTAAAACTGTTTGTATTAGCATACATTTGAATATTTTTCCTTTTTTCTGTTTGTTTTGATAACATGGATTGAATAATGCTTACAAATTAATTTGCGAATGTTTGAATTTCATTTGTTTTTTGTTTTTAATGTGAATTCTTTTTTCAATACCGGTCATGCCACTAATTTCTGAAATGCTTATCCAGATTTTTGTAAACAATAAAGTTGAGAAAGGAACCTTTGTTTGATATCCATAATCTTTTGTTTTAATAAGTCAGCTTCAAACGTTTAGTGAGGTTAAAAGGTTAGCAAAAAAATAATATCCCATGGGTTAAGGCCCTTTTTTGACAAACTCTAAGTTATGAAAAGGGTTAAGATATTGTGCCTGACTCCAGATCGGTATTGGGAGCAGCGTCTAGTCTGGTTGGCAGCTCCTTTGTCTTTCCGATACTGTGCACAAATTAGTTACAAATGAGCCTACGACAACAAAAGCCGTTGGCGGTAACACGAAGCCTTCGTTGAGGTAGGGCTTAAGTCTCGGTCCGATCTACTCTTCTTTTCTCCGTGCCAAGTGGTTTTCTGTGCTTTTTCGGCTTGGATTATTGACAGGCCACCAGGCAGCTCCAACTGGGACTCTAAAAGTGCACATGCGTGCGGCGCTCCAAGGGATCTCAGCGTTTTTGCCCTCATCATAATTCATAATTTAATTGGAATGGCAAATGGTGTTCGGGGCATTTTTGTAAACACTTTTGCGTGAGCTGCTGACGTTGATTGGGAGTGTTGGGCGATTAAAAGAGGAATCTCTCGACCTTGTAGTCGCAAGAAGTGGAAGCTATGACCCAATGAGCCAGAAATCTCCTCCGTAAATCAGCGAAAATGGTCATATTTTATGGCGAAATTTACGCAAACGTGATTTAATTAAATCACTTCCCTTCGAGGCACCGTTTTATGGGCCGCTAATTAAAACAAGTAAAAGCAACTAACACAATTGCCGTGGTGAGGGATTATATAAAGGCATTTTCAACTTTCCCAGGGCCCAGCCATCTTTCACCAGCTTTCTTGACCACAGAGACTATCTAAAATTTGGGACCCGAAACTAAACGAATGACATAACCGCAAAAACTCTCGGAGAGTACAACTTCCCATCTTGTGTCTCGTTGCTAAGACACTTTAAATATTAATTAGCCATGGCAGCAGAACTGCCGGCAATTAGGCCTCCGGTTTAAAGTGTGTGTTGAAGTGCGTAAACTCTCGCATGTGCCAAATGGCCAATGGCATCGGAATCTATATATACATAAATATAGAGTATACCCGTTCTCACAGCCAACTGCACGCACCACCTGCCAGAAGAACGGGCAGTCAGAGGCCTAATTGTAATTGTAATTGTTAACGATTAGACTACACAAATCACGAACAAGCTGCAAACGCCGGTAAGTATCTTCTGATATCCCCCATCTGTGCATCTGCAATGTCTTCGTGCCTCCGATTCTGAATCAGTCCCATTTGGAGCACCGTGTGTGAACCGAGTTTTAGGCATTATTAAGAGTAATATGTTTAATGCTGACGGAAGCAATACGAATAGATTGCACGGGAACGGGGCGCCAAAATAGACAGCTCGGCATGCACAGTGCGAAAAAACTAAAGTGGAAAAACATTTATGTTTTAATAATTCCACTCTATACTTTGCTTAAAATACTGATTTTTTTAAGTATTCTAACTTGGTAAATGTATATTTTAAGAACTTTTTCTAAGAACTACATCAGGTTTTTTCGCAAATATGTGTTGGTTTTTATAATTATTTGTATCTTAATTAATTAGATTAGTTTTTCATATTTTATAGTATATATTGTCGGATTCTTGTTAGGAGATGTTATCCAGATTCCCATGTTTCGCTGTATGTCACCCCAAATTAAGTTGATAATAAACAAACTGAGTACATAATTAATCTGGCGATAAGCAAACGAGGTTGTTATGTTTTTCCCTGTGTATGGAACCACCCCGCGGACCTTGTTTATCAACCTCTCCAGAGAGATCAGCAGACTCGGTCTCAGTTTTGGTCTACAAGCCCAGTCTTCCAGTCTTGGCCCGGTGCCTTCGGTCTGCGGCTCTGAATGACAGACACACTCTGAGCTCTTAACTCTTGTCTCTTGGCTGCTGGCGCTTGCGTGTTTGGCTACTGAATTTTAAAGCATTTGCCAGCACGCCGTGAAGTTGAAGAAGTTGTGGAGGGGAGGAGGGGAGTGGGGATCCTCATAAGGCTTCATTTACATTGGCAACGTTTTAATTAGCCGCTTATAAAGACACACAGCGGCGAGATCCATTAAGATGAATGGCTGGAACACCCACCGGCATTGCTACGTCACAGTTAAGCCGACTAATCAGCCGGCTTAAATCGCAACGATTATATATGGGCCAATTATAGCGAATCTTTTATTGTCGATAAATTCGCAGGTTCATTAAACCCACCGCCAGACCATAAACTGACTCACCCGCGGGGTTTAGCAGGCACTTTAGCCTAAGCCTTTGTCTCCAGTCTGTTTGCTTTTGTCATTCGGGGTGCTTGGCATGTGGACCCCACATCGGATCTCCATCGAGTGCATTCGGAATGAAGTTGTCCACTTACGCAACGCTATGCCGACCATCCCGATTCGGCCGTGCACTTGGCATTTCTGAGAGTTAGCCCCTGGTTATCGGGGTCATAACTGCCAACACGTCTGCAACTTTCATCGAAAGTCAAATATTTGTGGAGCACGCAAAAAGAAAAGTGTAACGAAAGGAAAAGACCTGCTAGCAGCTATCGATTGTCAGCCGCAAGATTCAATATTTGCTCATCCGTTCCAAAACGTTTAGCAGCGAATTCTTCGCGGGATTTGTGAAAGTCCCCGGGGGCAGGGAGCAGGTTAAAATGGGCGTTACGATTTCCAGTGGAGCTTGGCCTCCACCTGAATCGAATGGGGGCGATTGGCTGCCAATTGGATAGGCAGTCAAGATCGCTACCCATTCAGTCTGGGTCTATTGAGTCATAACCAGGGGCTCAAGTGGTTCGGGGAAAGAGCTCTTCAAACTGTCCAGCGAAGAAAGAAAGAGTGAGTGAGTACAGAAGAGAGTGAGTTGGGGGGAATCCCCATGTTCTGGCTGAGTTCTAATTGGAGTAATTAGTTAGCTAGCTGTTATGTCGTAATACAGCACTTATAATCAATAAAGGGAGAAAATTCGTTTCGGATTTAACTTAAAATCAGAGCTTTAGAATATGTTTATAAGCTTTCAATTTTAGAAGCGTATCGATACTAACATTTAGATAATAATAAAGATTGTTGTAGAGATTAGTAATCTATTTGATAATTGTTTTCATGGTTGAATTTAGAAATAGTTGAAAAGTAGTTGAAAAAGAAATCTTAGAAAAAATGAATTGAAAAGTACTTGAAATATGTCAAGGTAATAGCAATGAATTATGAAAAAAATGGTAATTACCATCTGGCATGTTTGCGAAAACATAAGATTCATAACATTAACTACTTTCGACCTTCAGCTGTCAGCGGAGATCAGTTATCTCTACAGATGGGTATTTTGACATTACATGTGAATCCTTAGCCATATAGAGCTTAACAAGCTCTGCCAAAAACAGCATCACCTCCCACATCAAGTTGAGACTGATTTGCACAATATATAACTCTACGAGCGGTTGATTTATACCCACCATAAAGCCGACCTGCGAAACTTTCCAAGCGGCCAACAATCAGAGCAACGCGGTAGATAGATCGTTAATGATGGCTTTATGGCCTTTTCCAGTAGATACAAAATTGTACCACGTCGCCCGTCAACTGGCGCAAAAATTCTTTTGGCCATTTTCCATTAATGATCGAGAAGTAAGTTTTAGATAATTGAAAACCAGTTGGCCAGTAAAAAGGAAAAGCAGATGAAACCCCAACGGAACGGAAAACATAATATAGCCCGTTGTTTGTATTGTAATTGCGTTAAATGCATTAATTAGCCGGCAAGCGGACGAGAAAGAAATCATTGGAAACGACGTTAATTACCCCGGCGGCTTATATTGTTTTGGCTACCCGCCAGAGGCAGCAATAGTGAACTATTATTTCAATTGGAATTTAATTTCGTGAGTGGGCATTGTTTGTATTTGCCATTTGTATGGCCTAAATGTGCGATCTCTGGGCTTGCAAAAAAATTCGTACCACGGTCGATCCCATCTGCCGACCTTGAGAGGCAAACGAGTCATTAATGGCATCACACCTTTGGTTGCCATGGCCCTTTCCACGGTCCACGGTGTCAATAAACCCCGGTTCTGGGGAATCTATCTAGTTACCGGTCGGCACAGCATCCTCCACGCACATCGCATCTTATCGCCGGGCCAGAAGATCATCCAATGCCACCATCAGCGACACTTAAGCTGTTATCAATGTATCTATTTTCATTGCTTTTAAACTGCTGGGCTGGCCATTATTGTCTCCCGTCTGCAGACGAGGCCGTAAAACTTTAATTTCAATTGAAACTCGATTAGCATCTGACTTTTTGAGGCACTGTCCCAGTTTTAATGACTTGGTTCTTATAAATAAAGTTTATTTTTAGTCTACAGTAGCGTTATTCAGCAAAAAACGATTTAACAAAAACAAAAAAGAGAACTCGACGAGGATGGGATTCGAACCCACGCGTGCAGAGCACATTGGATTAGCAGTCCAACGCCTTAACCTCTCGGCCACCTCGTCATATGCGACCTTGGCAGCCAAATGCTGCTTTCCTGCACCGCTTGTTCGGCCAGTAAGCAGTGCTCGTTCTTATCAGTGAAAGGGTCTTTAAGCAAAGCCCATACTACAATTTAAATAATAAAAATCAATATTTGCTGACAGTATTAAAACAGTTTAGATCATTTTAACTTTGGTTAATTATTGAGTAAAAACAGTAATAAAGCATCTAAAGTACCCGCCAATAGCAAAACACGGTAGCACTGCTTGCTGTCGATAACAATGTTTTACTGGTTCGCTCAGAACTAGTGCCTTGTTGGTCCTACCCGCATCACTGGACGAGGTGGCCGAGTGGTTAAGGCGTTGGACTGCTAATCCAATGTGCTCTGCACGCGTGGGTTCGAATCCCATCCTCGTCGATATACTTTTTGTTATTACTTTATTATTTTTAACAACTTTTGCGGTTAGCTTGATTGTATTATTAAACAATCAAAGAAGCAATAAGACTTAATTATGCTTGGAATAAAATAATAAAAACAAAGTTAATTTATATATGAGTCTTGTTAATAATAAAAAACGTTTGCAGGTATAGCTTTTAAAGCAAATATAACGTTGAATGCTTTTATGCTTACTCTTAACTAAAAACCTTTACTAGAAAGAGCACAAGAGAAATTCCGTGATGTATTGAAATAACTAATCACTGCCCATTGCTATAAAGAAAAGAGTCCAAGTGAATTTCCGTGATGTATGAAGATAGCTATTGAAGACAAGTAAAAATATTAAAAGATAGGCTTTTATATATCAAGGGGATACATTTAATTTAAGGACCTTTTTCGCATTTTATTTAACTTTAATATATGCATCTCTAATTTCAAAAAACGATCTAAATTCACTAAACCCAAGTTGACGAGGTGGCCGAGAGGTTAAGGCGTTGGACTGCTAATCCAATGTGCTCTGCACGCGTGGGTTCGAATCCCATCCTCGTCGAAGATCCTTTTTTATATTTTTTCAAATATTGTTTTATTGCTTTATTGTTTTTTTTTCTTAATCTCAATTTTGTTTATTAAGGTTTATTGCGAATTTAGATATTTTTGAGCAAGTATAAAAAAAATGAACTCATTAAATTTATCACCTAACAAGGATATTTTTTTACAAAAAAAATAAATTTCGACGAGGATGGGATTCGAACCCACGCGTGCAGAGCACATTGGATTAGCAGTCCAACGCCTTAACCTCTCGGCCACCTCGTCTTCGGATGCAATATAGTCAATATACTGTTAGTGGCAAAACAGATTTCATTTCTTATCAAAGAACCCAAGAACGCAACGCTAAAGCTTGGAACTAATTGAACTATCTCAAGATATAGATGATAAGTAAACTAAACTGATTACATAGTTGTTCAATCGCAGCGATGTTAACCGGAAGTATCTGTTCAATTTCTTTTGAAAGCTCTCAATTGTTTGTTTAATAATTATGTCAATGGAATTGGCAAAAATAATTGCAAGCAGCACAATTAAGCTTTTGAAGAGGTGTTTTGTTTGCCTTCGTTGATCATTTGTTTGCCGTTAAAGAAAGTAGCTGAGTGGGGCTCGTGTGGGGCGATTTCTTAAGTGCAGCTTAGGGTTTCGAAAGGGGTATTTAAGACTAAGACATCCTTTTGGAATTCGGATTCATACAAACATAACTAGAGTTTTTGTAATCGGAACACTTACACTCTGCATATTATAGGGTATTTTGCTTTCCAATCGTCTTAATATTTATAATTCGCCGTGTAATTTGTTTACTTAGCCCGTCTGGAGGGCGACTTCCTGAGGGGTTTTCAATAATTCAGATTCTCGGCCGGCGGTCGTGCCGCTTCTGACCCAGTTCTCTGCTGATCTTCGGTCTTCGCTTCGATTTCTTTTTATATCTCTCTTTTTGAGTAAAAAACAAAAGTGGTTTACTTTAGATGGGGCATGCGCAAGCGAGTGTGTCGGTAGCGAAGCGATGATGGGCCTGATGATTTAATACGAGAGCTTCTGCCTTTTAAATGGCAATAGCCATCAGCAGTGGCAGCGACAACTACGGCGTTTTGTTTGGGCCGTGTTTGTGTCCAGGCTGTCAGTTGGTGTTAATGAACCCTTGTAGCCTGATAGCTGTTAGTTGTTTACGTTCCGAATGCCGATACCACGATAGGAACGTCGATTATACACTGAGGGAAGTTAAAATATAGGTTGCAGCTATTTACTTCATAAGTCATAAGGAAAGTCTTCTTAAAATACAAACTGAAAATTTAATATAGTTCAAAATGATAAATTATAAATACTTTAGAAAAACAAAAATTTCAATACCTTCGACTCCATAATAGTAAATCTTGTTCTTTCTGACATTGCATGATTTTTCGGGCAGTGCGGCGACGACATTGTCACCTAACGTGGCTTCGTTAGGAAAGTGGCCAAGTTTGATGATCCGCAGGCACGCGCGTTTTATATTTAGCCCCACACCAGGGCGACTTGGATCCGGATCGGGATCCTCGGGCCTGGGGAGCGGGGCTAGTCACGTGCACAAGGACATTCCAAGGCTAATTACGTGTGGCATGGGGCTTGGCCAAGTTGGGTACTTCGGGCTTGGGCTTGGGCTTGGTCTTCGTCTTGGTCTTGGGCTTTAGCTCTGGGATAGTGTCTTTTGGCGGGTAATGGTAATAGTAATAGTAATACACACATAGAACACGAACCGTTCATTATTGTCGTCGCTTGTTGTGGAAGCCAAGCCGTTGCAATCTGCGGCATGTATCTGTATCTTTTGCATCTGCGTGGATGTTGCAGTTGCAGCAACTGCCGCTTAATTAGCTGCGTAATTTATTATTGCTCTAATCTCAACGCCGGCGCCAGTGCCGCTGGCTTTGACAAATAAACAAATTATTCATATTAGAATATTAATAGTGCCTTTGGGGCGTATCAGCTTGTGTATCTGGAGTATTTGGCATAATTATGACCTGTTTGATGGACCCTGTGCCTGGGAGCATGGCGCCCAGGCTTCTCCACACTTTGACTGGCATTTCATGCTCTTAGTATAAGAGTAATCGTTCGGGGGACAATAAAGCTGCTCTCTAACTAAATATGTAGGCACGCCGATGCAATCGCACAATTATGCCCAATTATGCAACTGGGAAGAGATCTTTAGATCAGGCGCAACAGCAGGTGCCTGAGCTGGGACTGAGTGCTGGGTGCTAGGTGGAATGCCAGGGTGATATCATTGACTAATGAGCGCATATCCGACTCTGCAGCTCGCACTCCAAGTATACGTCTTCTTTTGCTCCGTCATAAAAATTAAAATGCATAATCGCGGGCGTTGCTCGCAGGGCGCTTGTTACGTCAAGTCGGGGACCTTTTGTCGGCGGTAATTAACATTGCTCGCGATTCTTTGCCAGCTTACCAGCCAGCCAGAGATAGCAAAAGCAAAATGCAGCAATTGCATGTGGATATGGTTGTTTGCTGATGGCTGGGGTCGGGTTACTTCACAGTCGGGGCTAATTAAGCCGGCGTTTAAGCCGCTGGCAATTAGCCGATTTATCACTTGCCACAGAACCTCAAAATCATGGCCTCAGATCGCTGAGAAAAGCTTGGCAAATGCAAACAAACTTACGGCCCAAACGCTCTGCGCACTTAACTTCTTCACTTCTTCAACTCTGCGCATGCGCAGCGGCGACGCCGACGTCGACTGAGGAGCCACTGGGAATGTGGCCAGGGGATTCTGGCCAGGCCCACTTATATAAAGCGCCGATTCTGGCAGCGATCACACTCATTTCCAGTCGAACGCGTCTGCCGACCAGTGGGCCAATTGATTCGCTGGCATTCGAGCAGGACTCTGCGATCCTGTTAAGCAATCATCGATCTCCGCCGTAATACCTAGGTAAATTCAAAGAAAGTGCTTGGTGAAAAGTGACTGTGAAAAAAGGAAGAGTAATTGGGCTTACGTTGCATGAATATTTAGAAAGCATATCCAAAGAAAGAATGTTCCGTTTTGACTAAGTCATATTTGTATTTTTCTGTGGGTCATTAAATAAGTAAATTTTCTACAAAGTTAAAAGAAATTTTCAATTTAAAGTAAATTCAATTTAACTAAATTGGAAAACATTAATTTTGTATTAAACTTTCTGTCAGGATGCAATCCAAATTCCAATTCGCTAATCATTAAACCAAGATTTTCCGATTTTTATAAAATAGTTAAAACTAGAAACTACATTTTTGTATGTAAAATTTCTGAAAAGAAATTTAAAATAGGAATAGTATTCAAAAAGTTTTTTTATAATATTCAAGTTCAGATACGATTTCAGAAGCGCATAATTCAGTAGTTTGTTAAAAATTTTTTTTATTAATTAAAAGCCTTAAGATAACAACATACAATTTATAACATTGATGCAAATCCAGCGGCTTAGCTTCAAAGAATTACATATAATAGCTACATATTCAACCAGCCGTGGAAATCCAAAGTGCTGGCCATATATTTTCCGTTGTTTACATGTGCTGCTGGGGGAAAATCCGCTGGTTGCGCAATTGGAGTGTGAGAAACTAGCTGGAGGCATGCAAAGCAGCTCCAATGGTTTGGGGTCAGTCGGAGATCATTAGAATCAGTTTAGCTCATCGCCAATGCCATGTTCCATTTACAGCTACCACCTGAAATGGGCAACCAAATGTGGAGCATTATCTTGGGACTGCTGGTGCTGGAGCAACTGGTGGCCGAATCCGTGGCGGCCAATCTCGCCCAGCTGGTGAAGAAGCAGAGTCAGCAGAAGCAGGTGCAATCCTCGCAGACAGGACAACAGCCGGGGCAGCAACAACAGCTGCCTCAAGGACAGCAGATCCATGCCCAGCAGTATGTGCAGGATACCCTGGCCGAGCAGCAGGATCTGAAGGCCGAGGAGGAGGAGGATCACGATCCCTACCAGCTGTTGGAGGAGGCGAAACAGGAGTCGCGGTTGCCGAACTCTGCGCATTATCCCTGGAGTCCATATGCCGCCGCTTCGGGGAATCCCTATGAGAGCATGCCCAAGATGCTCCCTTTTATTGGCTATGCCCAGCCGGTGCTGATTCCTTTCCCGCTCTACCTCGCTCCGGACATGTTCTATCCCGCTTTTCCTGGCTCCAGCAACGATCTCGAGGAAGTGGTGATGTCGAGAGCAGCCGGTGGTCGTCGTCCTGCTGCAAATCACGCTTCAACCGCCCGCAATTCACCCATTTACTATGTGAGATTGCCCCCCACGCCCTATATGTTTTTGCCCAACATGCCGACGGCTCCATTTGGCGGAGGATTCTCACCACTGCTCACCTACCAACCGATGCCCTCGTTCTCCGCCTACGGTTCCGTATTTAATCTGCCCGTGAATTTCCTGGCCAATGGAAAACCCTCGGGAGTCTACCAGGTCAATGGATCACCGGGAGAGGGATTGGGATCCCTGTCAGCTGGCTTGGGTGGCGGAGGATTTGGCATGCGACCACCCACGCCCAGCAATCCCTACAGACCCATGTCGACTCCTTCGATGGGCGGATACGGAGGCTCCCAGCAGAACTTTGGCCTTGCCTCGATGCCAGTTCCTCAGCAGGACTCCAAGCTGACCTCCCTGAAGCGTCCCTTCGTGTTCAACGGTCGTCCCGAGGACATCTACATCCTGCCCAACAACATAAGTCCGCTCTACAACGATCAGAGCTACTACTGAGTGCAACTTCTGCAAATGCCTGTGGCACCAACTGAAAGTATTACATAACTCATTTACTAGATCGTTATTTGCATCATAACGAAGCTTAAATAGTAGTTTTTACAAAATATATCCACCGAAACTAAACAAGTATTTTCATTGGGATGTATCTCAGTATACGATTAAATAAATATATGTTGGAGTAGGGTTATTCTCGACCGACATCGAAGTAGCGCAGCGAGTTTCGGTTGCGCACACCTCAAGTCCCAAACGCAACTAAATGCATCGTTCCTTCTCCCTTCTGTTCTTACCACCGAACCACACTCGGCGACAGCGACACTACGCTGTCGCCCCGCTAAAACGCAACTTCTTAAAGCGACAACATGACGCAGGCTAATGCAATATTACCAATAGTGATGAAATAGGCCTTCTGATGTAATTCCCGAAAATATACCCATGCACTCATACCAACATCCACACACTCTTAGTATGCACCGACAAATGCATATATGAAATTATTAAAATAGCAATGACCATAGTTTTCCCAATATAATTCAATCATTTTTAGTTGTATAAATTGTATATTTTTGGCCGAAATATCAGATGGTTTTTAGACAAATAAATTAAAGTTATAATGTCCTTAACAGCCGAATTCCTCGGACTTAAAGCAGCAAAGGCAAACAATTTTGCAAATGGGGCTCAAGTTAAGGGCACATTTATATTATATCGGGGTTCAATCTCACAAAAGTCGAATGGAGTTCTCCACAATCAGTCGCCAATGGCTGCCACCTGGGCAGTTTTCCGCCTGATATATTCCTGGTCGCCCAGGTTGATGGCGGAGCCAATCAAGCCTCCCGAATTTAAGTCGAACTCGTAGACGCGTGGCACGCAGTTCGGAATGTTGACCTTTTCAATGGCCTCGTTGGAGATTCCTGAAGAGGAAAGTTTAAAATTGTGATGTTATTGTATATTTTAGAAGGTTTTATAAGAAGAATAATAGGGTAACGTTGTATAAGAAGAATAATAGTAGATTGAGCCACAAACTTTAAGAGGTATACAACTTGGAAATCCGTTTTCAATATACCATGACCTGTACTATGAAGGTTTTAGGTCACCTTTCCAAGGGTACATTTTTTGAGAAATTTCAAAAAATAAAAATATCAAGAAATTCAAACATTTAAAATGTATTTCCCTTGTGCACTGTGCTTACTCACCTTCGATGTGCTGAACGAGGGCGCGGGCCACAGTTCCGTGGACGCACATCAGCACCCGGGAGCCCTTGAGCACCTCCTGCTTCACCTCATTCCAGGCGGGCTCCACCCGGTCGACGCACATGTGCAGGGATTCCGAGAGCGGGAACTTTCCGGGGGGAACATCATCGAATATGGGATTGCTGCAGATGGTGTAGTAGTAGCGGTTGCTCTCCTCGATGGGCGGTGGAACGCAGTCGTATCCTCGTCTCCAGGCCTGAACCTGCTGCTCCCCATAGCGATCGGCTATCTTACGCTTCTTGTAACCAGTCAGATCTCCGTAGTGCCGTTCGCACAGCCGCCAGTCTTCTTTTATTGGCACATAGGCACAGTTCAATTTGCAGAGGACCAACTCGGCAGTTTGCCGGGATCTGCTTAATACGGATGAATAGACCACGTCGAATTCTAGCTGCGACTGTTCAAGTGCGGGAATCGCCACCGTCAAAGCCTCCTGGATGCCTAATTTGTAAGTTATATTATAATTGTTTTTAAGGTTTAATTCAGACTTTTTCTCACCAAACTCGCTTAATGGCGCATCGTGCCAGCCACAGAATTTGTTCTCTATATTAAAATCACTTTCGCCATGCCGTAAAACCACCAAACGATTTGTCTTCGTCATAAATTGGGAGCTGTAAAAAGAGAAGTAGTATTATAGATAGTCCCGATAATATTTAAAATTTAACTACTATATGTACAATACCACTATTCTGGTTAAAAACTTTTAGTTAAAAATAATGAACAAAAATACGTTTAAATTAATTGTTTCCCAGCTATACTCTAAAACTGATAACTGAAATGCTTATATGAACATTTGAATTTTGTTTATGAGTGCAAAATATTTAATTAATGAATATATTTATTTTCAATTTTTCGGTAGTCGTTATTCTATTATTTATGTTAAGCGAACAATAGATCGTCACACGTTTACCACGAATTTCGATGCAGTGGCACTTGGTACTTGACGTTGCCTTTATATAACCTCGCTTGTTTGGTTTATTTGGTTTATTTGGTTTATCCACAATAAAGTTTAGTGTAGGGCTTAGCTGCCCGATTAGCTTTGGGGTAAACTGCAATCTTTAGGGGTATACCTCATGGCTGTCGGCGACTGTGGTTTCCCGCGTATGATAACGGTATAGGTATAGGTGTTGGTATAGGTATAGGTACTTAAAACTGCCGAGCACCGGAGATTCGAGAATCTGAACGTGTGCTCACCTCGACGCCGTCCGGACTCGATTGAAACGCAGTGCAGCTGTGGACACCCCGCGAAGGCCCGAAAAAAAAGAAATACGAAAGCCTCGCGCATTCCGCACATATTTTTCGACTAGTGTATCTGAAAGATACAAGCGCGGCATAAGAAAAAAAACGCGCGCTCGGCCAACATGACGAGAGAAAAACAAAATATAATTCGCATTATCTGATGTCCAGACGGCAGCATAATCACACGCACACACCCCCACACAAAAGTTCCCCATTCATATTCACACAGATACTTTTTCGCGTCGTTTTGGTTTTTGTGTTTTGCTCGCCTCATTCTCAGTCTCATACTCGGTTCGAATCTCAATCTCTATCGCAGATTCTCCTGCAGATTCCCCCGCCCATATCGGCCAGGTATCCACCAGATACCAGATACTTCCTAGACGTAAACAACGCCCCCACACCTTCGCATACTTACGCCTGAATTTCGCGCATATTGTTATTCCCGCGGGTTGTGTAGTATCTGACTTTGTATCTTTCGTATCTTTTTCGATCTGTTGTGTTTTTGTATATATATACGTTACAGTTTGCTCTTCAAGAACTTGAAGAAAACCATGGTATTTTCCTGGTGCAGCTGCAGCCACGTTCCTGTATCTTTCGGATGCCACCTCGCACTAAGCCCGATTCTTATTGGCAAACAATTTTATCGCGGCGCAGTTGCTTTTTGTTTTTTTTTTTTTTTTTTGTTGCGGCTGCGGCGGTATATAATTGTTTTGTTGTCGTAGCCGCCGAACAGCTGATTTGCTGGGTTTTACGCTCAATTTCGGATCGACTGGGAAAATCAATAACTATAACTTTAACTGAAATTTTTGTACTTGTTTTTGTTGTGTGATAATAATGAGTTAAAACGAACTGTTCACGTTTCTGTCGTCTGAACTGCTAAATGGCAAAAACAATGCACATTACACTTAGTTTTTTGATGTAACTTATTTGGCATCACTAATTTAGAAGTGATAAGAAGTTGCATAAGTACACAAAACTATACCATTCTTGTTCATTATCTTTTATTGGCTACATATAAGTAAAGTTTTGTTTTGCAAAGCAGAATTAATAGTTTAGTTTGAAATTTCAAGTATTTTTGATTTTTGTTTTGAAAAATAAAATAAAACAATATTACAAACATTTCTTACATCCAAATATTTGGGAATGCATTTTTAGAAAACTTGCCATTATTCTCGATGATGTTTAAATTTATTTTTGAAGGCCTTTTAACATGATTTAAAGTCATTGTATTATTAATTAATATAATTTAGCTAATAAGTTTCAAATAAAATATTAACAACTTTGCTAATAAGGTGTTTGTCTTGCTCAATCCCAAAATATCTGCCACGCGCAATATGCAGCAGTGTATTTAAATTTAGCTGATTTGTTAAGTAAACTCACCTGAAAGCTGTTCGTAGTTCGTATTGTAAATGGAAATGAAAGTAAAAATATAAAAGCCATGTTCTATATTTCGATTGTGTGACATGTACATCTGGGAAATAATAAGAAACTTTTTGCATTCCGCAGCTGCGCAACTGACATACTACTGAAAACTGGATCTCAAGAGTCTGCAGTGCTTGCCTTTCTAAGCTAAGCTCACAAAATTAACTCATAACTCAAGGACCAACCAAAAAGGCAGTCAAAAATCTGACTCACAAGAGGATGTCATGAGCAGAGATCAAATTAAACACGATTTATGCATATTTTTTTTTAAAGAAATCATATGCAAAATGTTACAAAAATATGTTCAATTAAATAGCTGGGTATATTATTATACTAAAATCGTATTTTATGATTGCAATGGAGTAAGTATTAATATTTTACAAGGATTCATTCCTTATTTAAATAGTAAGTTTTTTATTAATAAGTAATATCAGTCTATAAATGGATTATGTATTTAATAAGTATTACTACAAAATGTAGCGCGCACGTTCTGCTCCCAGAAATACAATAGCCAATAACCCTTCCCATGTCAGAACTCAAGAAATATTAGAACAACTTTTTTCCACGTGCCCTATTAGGTGGCTATTTCCTGTCTTTTTTTATATTTTGAATAACTCTTAATAAATAGAATGATATATAAATGAGGAAATGAGCAAAACATAGATTATATACGACTGTTGTTTTGAGTCGGCGAATTCCAATTTGTGTAATCTCTTTTTGTCCCTATCGAACAAAATTTTTCAATTATTGTTTGCAATCTTGGGGAAACGTCGGGCTCGAACTCCAGTACCGGGTATTACACCGTCGAGTCGAGATAACCATCTTTTGCTGCTCCGTCGAGCGTTTGACAATGTTACTCTCCCAGTGACGGAAACTAAGACCCAAACTGAGGCCCTTTGGTATAAAGGTTTTGGCTTGAGCCGATCGTGGCTCAGTCTGCAGAGGAACGTGCGTGGATATATTTGGCTTCCGTGGTAAATCGAATTTGGACTAAGTTCTCAAAGATTGGAGTATACAGCGGGGTGATCAGGTGGAAAATGCATTTTCCGGCTTTTGATGACTTCTATCAGCGAATTCTGTTTCTGTTGCCGTTCGCCGCAAGTGAGTATGAGTACCGAAATGCAAGCCAGTGAGGTGTGTCGCGTCCAAAGAAAACAATACGTTGGTGGATCTCCTTGATATTGAGACGCCATCGATAAGACCCAGTCTCAAGTCCCAGATCTTGAGACGTCGCGACATGAAACAGTACATGACCATCGCCTATTACGTAGCTTGCTACTCACATCCATATGGGAATTTATGAGCCATCCCCTCCAACCGAACCCTCGTATGTCACACTCGACGCCCATAAAACTGTATCATCGCGGTTCATCTAATGGATAGCAAACAACCCGGTGGCTTGTAAATAATAACAATAATTAAATTTGCATCCACAAATGCCCCATGAAAGCCAATGAGCGCGTCAATTTCGGGGGCGGAGTAGATGTCGAAGTACCATCCATTGTTATAAGACCGGCGTGTGCGATCCATCGTTTGGAACAATGTAAACAAAAGGAGGTTTCCATGGTCCGGACCCGAAATCAAGCAATTATGGTTCGCTTAGACATATAACCCTAGGCCCTGTGAAATTGCAGAAATTGTGAAGACGTTTTTGGAATTTGGCAGAAATTGCTTCAACGGCCTTCTTAATGGCTTGCAAAATGACCACGCCTATGAATGTTGAAAACAGGAAAATATGCGAACTAAGAAATGGATGAAATTAAATTTGAAATAGTCCGATTTTTATAAAAGTAAAACCATAATCCTGAAATTGTTAAAAATTCGATATAATTTTGTTTATCTTTTTTCCCGATTTTGCCAATGGGAGCTTTATGATATACAAGGCCGAACCGGCCCGTTCCGACTTTAAATAAAGACAAAAACTTTTTCTAAGGTTTTACCAAAATAACTTTAAAACTGAGGGACTAGTATGCTGATCAAGAATATATATATTCTCTATAGGATCGGAAATGTGCCCTTCACTGCGATGCAAAATTTTCACTGAAATTATAATACCCTCTGCAAGGATATAAACATCTCTGTATTATCATTTAAAAAAGGCTTACTTATATCAACTTACAATGTAATTTTTGAATTTGCACTTCAGATTTGAGATCCAATGAATTCGACTACAAAACACCAGAGAGTTGGCAGGTTAAATACCCCCAGTGTGGAGGACCAGATCAATCGCCTATTGCGATTAGCAGACGAAAGGTTATTCCAATTAACTTGCACCCTCTGCTATTCGGACTATACGATGAGCCTTTTGATGATCTGGTGACTGTGAGAAACACTGGACATACAGGTATTAATAAAGGACATTTATTATTTAAATCGAAAGCTAATCCATTCTGATTTTAGTGGACTTTATGGTGCCTGCGACGATTTATGGTGTCAAGCCCTTCGTCACAGGCGGCTTATTGCGGGATTGCTACGAAGCTGAGGAAGTGCACTTCCATTGGGGATCTTCCGGCAAGAAGGGATCGGAACACGTTATCAATGGTCGTCGTCATGACCTGGAAATGCACATAGTCCATCGGAATAATAAATATCTGACCCTCAAAGAAGCACTAAACTACAGCGACGGCGTGACTGTGTTGGCAGTGCTTTTTAAGGTTGTAAGGGTAAGTCAAGATCAGGATTAAATACCAACTATATTATATAACTTTAAAAAGATCATATATTAGCCACACAATTATTTAAAATTATATACATTCTCTGTAAAGTAATTATGGGTGAATAACATATTGAAATTATATTTGTAAAATAAGCCAGATTAAGAACTAATCCACTGAATCTTTTATTTAGGCAGGTCCCATGTTCTACCAACCCGGACTCAACGAGGTCTTTAATTCGCTGCTCCACTTGAGCGACTTTAACAGCAGCTATACGGTGCCGGAACGTTTCACTCTGGGATCTTTGTTGGGCAATCTGGACAGAGGCAACTTCTACACGTACAAGGGATCCTTGACCACGCCCCCCTGCTCACCGGTGGTCCAGTGGCATGTGTTCGCCGAGGTGCTTCGCATTTCGGATAAGGAACTTCCCAAATTTTTTCAACTGCACGACAAGTGGGGTAATAAGCTGCTCAAAAATTTCCGACCGCTGCAGTCGCAGGAAAACCGACTGATTTTCCACCGCCAACCTTTCATTCCGCTGCAACAGGAGCCACTGCAAGAACTGATCTGGTTATAGCCAGAATATTAAACGTAACACCCTTTATTCTTATAAAAAGTAAAGTATTCTATATAGAGCTTGTACTGTTTACATCAGGGAAATCGAAACGCCGAGCTTGGGTACGTTACATCATTGGATTTTTACCTGGTAGTCCAGGGATTAGTCCTTCTTGCAGCGAGCCAGGTAGGAGGCGAGCAGTCCCAACTGCAGGGCACACAGAATCTTGGTGAGCGTGGGCGTGCGAGGCACTCCCGAAGGTATCTTCAAAAATGGGCGGGGAATCTCCGGTACCTGACTGCGCAAATCGGATAGATGCTTCATCTCTATGGTGGCCACCAGGGAGGTGCGATTCTGCATCAGATTCTTGGGCATGGTTGGCCATCTCACAGCCGGAACAAGATGTTCGCCCACCGACGTGGCAGTCATTGTGTGGAATTCATGGTCCCGACCATCGAAAGGTGGTCGTGGCACGCGCATTCGAGGATTGATCGGAGGATTGAAGGGCGGCGTTAGCACCACCTTGCGACGTTGATGGTCCAGGCCCTGAGACTCCCCCGGTCTGTCCTGTTCTAGGCTGGTGTCCATCGGCAGCCTGGAGTCTCGATCCGGTTCCCCCTTGAAGGGATCCTGGCCCTTGTAGCTCACCCGACGATCTTTGCGCATTATGCTGATCTTTTTGTCCATTATTTCCAGCTGTTTTTTCTGGTTTTCAATATTTGGCCGATGCTTTTCGGTTTTTTGAGTAATCTGGCGGCGGTCTACAGGCTTGACATCGCCAGGTTGAACGCTGAAGTCCCCCTGCTGTTTTCTTTTGCTTATGGGCCTTTTCTGCTGAGCTGGTGGAGTTTCCTTCTTAGGTTGTGCTGGTTCGGTTGGCTTGGCCTTGGAAACGTCCTTAGCCACCGGCTCAATTTTGGTTACCTCCTTATCCATCGGCTCAGTTTTGGACACCTCCTTAGCCATCGGCTTAGTTTTGAATACCGTCTCAGCCAGCGGTGCCTCCTGATCCGCAGCTGACGCTTCCGGCTGCCTGACTTTATCCAAGTGCTCAAATTTGACTGGAGTATTTGTGCGAGGGGGTTTGTGTTCCTTGGGCGAAGGCGGTTTGGTTTGGGGAGAAGGTTGTGGGACAGCGCCGGGCTGATTCTGGAACTGAGGAGTGCCTTCAGGGATGTGGGTCTGTTTTCTGGGCACTGGCATCGGCAAGGGAACGGGGGGAATTTGAGTGGGAGTGGGGTTCCTTGGTTGCTGAGTAATTCTCTTAGCAGCTTCGGTATCTAATTCTTCATCCGGCAAGCTTTCTTTTGACTCGTCCGCTTGGCTAATCGACGTGACATCTATATCATGCTGCAATGCTTCCTTTAGTTGCTGGTTAAGATTTTCTAACTTCTCCTGATCAGATTTACTGAGTGTTTCGTCCCTCTCATTAGTGTACGATTCGTTTATGCGCTCGTCCGCTTCGGCTTCGGCACCGATCTTCTCGTTGTTCATTAGCCAATCCCACTCGTGGTGACCAGTCTCACCATCCTTGCCTTCGCTGTAGTAGCGCATGTTGGCCTCGTCCTGATTTTGATACGGCTGCTTTTGCTTACCGACCTTCTTTGCCATCTTCTCGTTCTCGGGTATGCTAAAGTCCTTGTTCTCAGCCCGGACTTGAACGAGTTCTGCGTCGTGATGGTTATCCACATCCTGCAACCTATCTTCATGCTCTACTGGGAGCCTTGCGGTGTCTTCCCAGGCTGTGGCATCTTCCAGTTCGGCTGAAGAGTAAGAATGATCTTCCCCCCGGTGCTTTAGTTTTTGCCACTCGAGCAGCTCCTGGAGCTCCATGTTCTCTTTGGTGTAAGTGCGGTCCTCTTTACCTATTACAGGCTCCTCATCTAGATCAAAATCATGTTCGTCCTGTAATCTCATTTCAACAAGCCTCTCGGCCTCCAAAGGCTCCTCGGTATCCTTGAACATTAGGGCTTTGAGGTTTTCAGCTTCTGATCTCAATTTTTGTTGCTGGTTGTCAGTTTGTTCTTCCAGAGGTTGCTCTTCTTTAGCATTGGATCCAACAAAGTGCGATTCATCTGCTTCGTTTTTGAGTTCAAAAGTTTCCACATCCATTTGGTTTTCTAATTGAGAATTCTCGTGCTCCATTTGGCTTTGCGGTTGAAAAGTTTCTTCTTCAATTTGGCTTCTCATATCGGATGATTCGTTCTCCAATTGGTTTTCCATATGGGAAATTTCCTCCTCCATTTGGTTTTTAAGTTGGGAAGTTTCCTCCTCCATTTGGTTTTTAAGTTGGTAAGTTTCCTCCTCCATTTGGTTTTTAAGTTGGGAAGTTTCCTCCTCCATTTGGTTTTTAAGTTGGGAAGTTTCCTCCTCCATTTGGTGATTAAGTTGGGAAGTTTCCTCCTCCATTTGATTTTTAAGTTGGGAAGTTTTCTCCTCCATTTGGTTTTTAAGTTGCAGACTTTCCTCCTGCACTTGGCTTTCAGCGATTAGATTTTCCATTTTTTCTTTATCACCGAGAGCTTGAATAGTTTGCCTAATAGATTTAATAAGATTCTCCTGAGCTTTTATGTTGGCCTCTTCTTGTTCGTTGATTGCCGTTTCCAGATTAGACATCTCTGAAAGCCTACCGGATTTCGACTTCGCATCATTTATTAGTTGGATGTTATTTTTTGACGAATGGAGTGGCTCGGATTCCGAGCTCAAGTCCAGGACATCATGGGAATCGTTCATGGCTATGCTAGTCGGAAAGGCTTTTTCGGTGTGATCAGTTGCTGCGGAAGAGTTCAAGAATTTTTCCTGATCCATCCTGGCATTGTCGCCATCTTGACCTGCAATCAACCTGCTTGATATCACCAAGTCGTCATTGTTGCTGGAAGTTTCTCGCTCCTCCTCCAGCAAAAGCCGCACATGTCTATCACCTTCATTAATATCCATTTTAAAAGCCACCTGCATGTTGCCATCCCGAATGTCATCATGGAGTTTGGCCGCTTCCAAACTCAGTCGCCTGGGCATTTCGTCGTTCCCAAAGGAGGAATCCTGAAAAGACACTTGTCGCCGACTTGGGTCTTCGACATCATAGTCGTTGACCTCCGTCCAGTCTTCCATTACTTTCAGATGCTTTAAACTCTCGTTGCCCGACTCGGCCAAAACCTTGTCTAGAGCAGTTCTCAGCTTGGGGAGAGTGTTAGCCACTTCATCCAAGACGTGGTCCAAATTTTGTTCGCTCCTAGCTGACTCATGGTTCAGTAAATGCGAAATAGATGAATTGCTGTTAAAAGGATGAGGATAGGTTGAGATTATCTATAACAAGACACCCTCTTTACCTTAGGTCTGGATGGTTTTGCAGTGCCTCCAGCATTATTTCTGGCGAAGCTTCGCTTTGGCATATCAGATGGATGGCCGTGAAAAGGGGAAAACTGCAGGTATATTTGGGATATAGGAACGAACTGCTTGCTAACATTCCCACTTACTCCTTTTGCATGAGCTCCTTCTCCAGCAATGCATTCACATCAGCGGCCACCACGGGACCCAATATTTTACGACCATGGAGAAGGTTCGCTTCTATTTCCTCAATAGTTTTGCCAGAGGTGATGAAGCTCTTGGCAAAAGTTGCATTTTTATCGACTGCAGATAAGGGCATTCGAAATTTTTAAATTCTATATATAAGATTCTAGCCTTAACCCACCATAGCTTGAAGCAACCGAGTTGGCCACTCCGCAGCTCTCATAGAATGTGGACATTTTGGCCGAGGGGAAGAACGTCTTCGTAAACCGCATCATTTCCTTAATGCCCAGGTGAATGGCGGTCACCCGCGCGTTCTCGCCAAGGCGCAGACCATCTACAAAACCAGCTCCCAAAGCTATTATGTCCGTGAGCGTTCCGCAGAGCTCCACTCCATCAACGTCATTGACGGAAATCACACGGCAATTTTTAGTTTGCAGGACAGAGGTCAGCAGCTTGGCATGAGCATCATCACTGCAGCCGATGGTCGCCTCGCACAGCTTTCCCTGCGCCATCTCCATGGCACTGTGTGCGGACATCATTGAGTAGCACGGGATGCCCAGTCGCTCACTGATGGCGTGCGACACGAGCCCTATATCCTCGCCCCGCACCCTCATCAAGCCTTTGGTCATGGACACGGCAAATGCAGACTCCTTCACATTTCCGGCCAGGATGTTGCAGTAGGATTTGACAAACTCCTGGGGCGTGGAAAATATCAGGATATCTGCGTTCTGAGCAGCTTCCAAAAGATCACTCACAGCGATCTGAAAATGGATTAGGAAATAGATTTGATGATTGTTAAATTGATGGAAAATGGCTTTGCATTTAACAACCAGGTCCTCACCAGGTTCTTGGGCAGCTTAATCCCAGGCAGATACTTGACATTTTCGTGGCGACTGTTGATGACCTTCGAAAGGACGCTGTTTCGTATCAACTCGTCGTTGACATAGATATGCACCCGGCTGTGGAAGTCCCCCTGCAAAACATTGTTGCTCACGGCGGCTGCGATGGCCGAGCCCCTAAAAGTACAGTCCCAGAGAAATAAGTGTGGTTTATAGCTTGACAATCGCATAAACCTACCAGCCCTCGGCGCCAATGATGCATACTTTCAGCTTTCCCTCCATCGATCCACCTGTAAATCAACGTATTTCTATAATTTAGGGCCGAAACGCGACCAAATGACCGCCGGTGTGTTTACTGGATGTAGAACGCTTTAAATTTTATTCTGAATTTTGATAGTCCGGAGTTAGAGGTCGTCCAAAATGTAAAGTGAGTGTAGTGGATGAGTTGAGGAGCTTGAACGGCAAACACCCAACCTACTTTACAGACAGGGACGAAATTCGTAGACAATCTCTGATGCACCATCTCTTCTGGTTTGGTTCTGCATCTGACGCTCCTGCTGGGCTTCAATTTCTGAGATGGCGCGGATCTCGAACTCGGTGATGATCTGGGAGATGCGACTCTTGGCCTCTGCGGCCAGTTTGGGTGGCAAGCCCTTGACACTGACACAGGCGCTTTCGAAGAACAGGTCGTAGCTGTTTCTCTGAGGAATTGGAGGATTAGGAGCCGGTGGTGATGGAGCCGGCGATTGCTGGCTGCTCAATTTCTGGAAGTAGGCTCCCAGAACCTCACGATCTCGTCCAATGCTCTGGAGGAGTTCCTCGCGGTTCTGGGGGATGGGCTTTGAATAGGGAAGCTGATTTTGCCTTAGTGACATATGGATGCGATTTATGAGTAGAGAACTAGTCCTCTCCGGCTGTAAATACATATTTTAACCTTAATTCATGTTGAAAAGTGAAAATTTACTAATCCTACCTTTAAATTATCTTCCTCTTTGATGTAAGCAGCCTCCTCCTCACCGCTTTCCTCGTTTTTGGTGGTATTCTTCTCATACACTTTCGAGGTGTTCCACATTTTTCAATTTTAATTGTTTAATTAGCCTTTAAACGCTATAAAATTGATTAAAATCTTGAATTTAATAAATTCTTAAGTCTTGCAGCCGCGCTTTAGAGATGGCACCCGTTGGCTTACTCTTTGCCTATCAAAGCTATCGATAACATGACAGGTACGATTACTAAGCAGCCAGTAATTTTTAATTTAAATAGTTTGATTTATATATTTATTTATTCAATAAAATAACATCTTAACAATACTTTCTTTTGCACTATTTCTTTTATCCTAGTTAAATAATTAATTACAGAAATTAACACAAACAAAAGAATAAGGCCTAGTGATTGCATCTGTCCGTTAACCCTCAACTAACGCCGCTAAAACCAGGTTGCTGGGTGATTATTTGATTACCATGTCCTGCCGGTCGGTGAACATGCAATCCATTTGCCACTGCCGCCTCTTCCTTGGAACTGCTCTCATTGAGGCTGCGCAGCTCCAGTTCGCAAATCAGCTGCGACACCCGCATCTTGGCCTCCGCCACCAGCTTTGGGGTCAATGCCTTCACACTGGAACTGACGCTCTCGAAGAACAGATCCACATGGTTCTTCTCCTTGGGCGACGGAGTGTGATTCTGAGTCTGTGCCTGTGTCTGACTACCCATCAGCTCGCGAAAGGATTCCATTAACTCGTTTTTGTCCTGGTGAATCTGCATGAGTAGCTTGATACCCTCCTGGTTGGAGTCGGCGGAGGAGCCACTGCATCTGGGCAGGCTGGCTTTGGATTCTGACGTCTTAGTAGTGATTTCTGTTTCCGAAAGCAGTTCTTGTTTGTGTACTTCCATCTTGTCGATAATGGGGGAGCAGGAATTTGGATCAGGGATGACTACCATAGCGTCAGGATCGGCATTATTCTCTGGGGAAGGTTCCAAATCCTGATTTTCCGACGGTGGCGCCGCATGCTCATCCTCCTGCCGCATAGCCAACTTCCGCTGATGGTAGTATTTGCTACGCTCCTGACGAATACGGAACTCCTGGAGCGCCGCCCCCTCGCCCTTGGTGAGCAGTGCCTCCAGATTGCGCTTGTGCTTGGTGGTCCGCTCGTGGCGCACTAGGTGACACCGATTGCAGTCCATGGTACAATGGCAGGCGCGACAAAAAGGCTTGTTGGGATCCTCGGCCGCTCGTCGCAGCCATGGATCGAAGATCTTCAGCCACTTCTCGCAGAATTTCTGGTTGTACTTGGGCTTCACAGTTCTGGGCGTCCTGGAGCTCTGCTCCTTGTTCCGCTTAGAGGATTCCTTGATAGTCCGAGCCACTTTCACCCTTGCCGACTTCCTGAAACCGATTGGATTCAGGTATATGTAGTTGTTTTGTAATAATTCTCCGGATATTAAGGGCTTACCAATCCGAGTCAGAGGTGTTTTCCGAGAAGCTCATGGCGTCAATATTTCGAAAATATTTACTATGGTTTTTTGTTTTCTTTTTGTGGATCAGCTGTAGCAATATATCGACTATAAATCATCGATGTCACTTTTATCGATAACAAGCGGGAAACTTTTAAATCTTGATTGTATGTTTTTGAAATATCATCAATGGTATATTTAGAGTTTAATATAGTAGATATCTTGATACTTAAAAGATCTTTATTAAATAGCTGTATTGCAAAAGTTAAAAATAAATTGTATTTTATACTTTCAAAGCATAAAACATATATTTTTTTATCCAATAACATTTGAACTTAGTTACTAAAGGCTTTTGTGAATTGTCTTATTTACATTATCGGTGGCTAAATAACAATTTACTTCTTTGTCATGTGTTGCTTGCAATATTCCCAAATAAAAAGAGATCCAGTCACATGGACGTTTAAGGAGCGCACTAAACCAAACTGAGGAATTTCGACGGCGAAGTCCAAGAATCCAATAAGGTTCGCTGGAATTCCATGCTTTTCATGCCTAAGGGTTTGAAATGATTAATTTTGAAATATTGAAAAACAGTGAATCTGTTACACACCCCAATAATAGAATGCTTTTCTTGGGAAACTTAAAGTCAGTAAAGTCTGTGCTGTGTGCTGTTTGCTCAGCTCCAACGATTTTATAGCCCTCCATTTGCTTTTCCAACAGAAATTCAGAAAGAGTTTCCGGTTTCACCTCGACAATGCTCAAAGTTTTCTCGGCCGTCATGCTGGGAAAGAGATATTTTTTAAATATATTTAAATGTATGCTTCCACTTCAATCGCAATAAACATACCTTAAATTTGTGAAATCGCTCTTCTCTGCCTGCGATTTCAAACCCAATATCAGCGTTTTTACACCCAATACTTCACAAGTCCGCGCCAATCCTCCCAAATTGGGCAGCTTGTCTATAAGGGAAGCCACCACAATCAGCTCGTTGCTATCAGAAGTATGGCTCGCATCGACAAAGTCACTTTCCGGAAATATATCTCCTACCGGATTCATTTTTCTCTGCACATTTCCATTGCACGCACCCGTAGGCGATGCCAGCTCAGGTGTCAGCCCTGACTTTTTGGCTTTAAACGACTGACGAGCCCGTTCAAGTTTCATTCTAAAGTCATATCTACAGCTAATAAAATTAATGTTTTCATCAAAAGGTGCATTTGTCATCCAAAGAATACCGTCAGAAACATATGAGCACTGTGAGCCTATTTCCGGTAGCAAAAGTCGAGCTTCACTTTGAAACTCTTCCAATTTTTCGCCCAGCGTGACCTCGATAGAGTTCTTTAATGAATCAGCTATGATCAAGTCAAAGCTGAAAAGATATAAATATTTTTAAACAATTAAACATACCATTTAATATAATATAATCGGCACTTTACCTATTGAGTTCGCACTTAGTACAAAGACGATGCAGAACCAACTGAGCCAGCAGTCGAGTCTGAAAATTCGCTCCCATTGTGAGGGGCATTAGAACGGCAAAGATTTCGGATAACTGATCCAGTTTCAGACTTTCCCAGCGAGCCAAGCAGTAAATGTGCACAATAGAGACTAGCGACATTTGCTGGCTAGGCTTGAAAGTTGGCAGCAGCTTTAGTTGTTCCAGCAACGGATCGATACTGGGCAACATTTTGGCCACAAGGTACTCGTACATAAAGCTTATGTTAGGCTGATCACTAGGACACAACGCGGCCTCCCATAATTCTTTCGACCAAATCCAACGATCGCTTAGGTCAAGTAACGCTTTAGCAATTCGCATTTTTATCCTGTGTTCCTTGCAGTTGGCAAAATAACGTGGCTTCTTTTTGGACAGTTCGTTGTTCATGCTCAACAAATCGTCACAAATGCTACGTACGTCCAAATCTTTGTACTTATGTGCATATCCAATAAATTGCAATCGAGTCATGGCTTCCGCATCTGCAATCTGACCGAATGTAAGCTCGAAAGCGCGTTCTATCCTGTGGTATTATTAAATTAAATTATTAAATATATTAACATATAGCTTCTATAATTATATTTCCTACCGTGCATCGCCAGTAGTGGTTTCTCCTTCCAGAAGTTTTTTTAGGACAAGCGAAGATGGTGCTCTAATGTATTCTTCACTGTTCATGGTATTCAACAAGAAAGTGTTTTTTTGCAAAACGTCTACCACGCATTTCTCGTACTCGTCTGGACTAAGATTGTGGGCCGCGTAAGACAAGATTGCTTGCCTAAAAGTAAAGTTTAAAGTAAGTAAGTAAGTAAGTAAAAACTAAAAACTTCGTTCATGTTTAACACTCACGTTTCCCGACACTTGAGCTTTCCTAATCGGGAAATCAGAGCGGGCAACAAGTTCTGGTCCTCCAAGTTCAATGGTTCTTTATGCGTGGACAAAATAATTGATAAGTTTAAAAATGTGTCTTCAGAGCCTTGGTCTAGGAGTTCCAAGGGTTTATGGTTCAACTCCTTAAATTTGCTCCATGTTTGTATATTAAGTCTAACAAAGAGATCTACGCAATGCTCTCGCACAAAGGACGTTTCCTCCCTGGTCTGGCAATTCAGGCGATTATGAAGGTGTTCCTGCATTTCCTTGAGACTTACACCACTCTTAAGCATCGATGTATTCACGTCATAGACAGACCGATAGAATTCCAAATATTTTTCGGGCATGTCTAGCTCCAAGTGTAAAAATATGGGTAAAAGACGCCACCAACCGTGTTGTAATTTTGGCACTGTCCTCACTTTCTCCAAAAACGCAATGAAAACGTCGTGTTTGTAGTCCATTTGAGAGACAAGCTCGCAGCATCGACTGTTGAACTTAGCAATATGTTCTTCAAAATCGTTGCAATTTTTGATTTTTAATCCTAGTCTATGATGGTCATCATATTTGTCGATGGTATTGTACAAGCACTCGATAAAAAGCAGGTAGTCGCTTAAAGACAGGCTGTCAATTGTAGCCTGTATAAGAGGTAAAATCAAGTAATTGGTTAAATAAACAATGCAGTAAAACTTACACTTAAGGAAAAGTTTACTGCCTTGATTGCAGCATCTCGCAGAATAGTATTTTGAAGGGCGCGAATGCGGGCACTCAACTGGAAGAGCGACTCCTTAGAGACCACAGGCAACTGCTGTAGTTCCCAGCCCCACATCCAATGGAGGAGTGGGACACAATGCCACGGAACTTCAACTAGGGCCTCCAGCAAAGATTCCGACGGAAATTCCGCCATGAAGTCTTTTATTTGCTCCTGTGTGAGGCAATCGGGCACCTCCGGGTTGTAAAGTTGCGTTCGATTGGTAGCAGCTAGAAATTCCGGCAGCAGATTAAAGCGGGACAGTTGGGTCAGGTTGGAATGTGTAAGGAAGTACTTGAGGGTCCAGCGCAGCACAAGGATGTTGTTGTCTCCCAGGAGGCGTCTGCACAGGATCCTTAGCCAGGCAAGCCAATCATTACTTAAGCTATTAGACATCAATCCCAAGCGTGGAAGCAGGGTGCTCAAAGTGGGTAGCACCAGATGGGACTGCTGCTCCTCAAGGTTCTCCATGATGCCCACATAGGCGCTCCATTGAAGTTCGCTGCACTGCAGCGCAGCCATTACTTCTTTGTTTTCCTGCAGCTTGTGCATAAGGAAATAGGCAGAACGGCGATCTTCGCGTACCTCCGACTGCAGGAGATTTTGGGTGACAGCCAGCAATTCTAGCCCTAAATCTGAGCCCAGGTTGTTCGCAAACTCCTCGAAGAGATGAACCAGGATCTGAGCCGCATGTGGCTGATTCTCATTGCTTTGGCCTAGCGACCAAAGCTGTTGCAGCACGAACTTGGCCTCGATGCGCGGGAACTTCCTGACATGGAGCTGTACGCAGACCAGCAAATTGGCGACTAATTGCCGCCGACTAAGTGAATCCTCACGACTATCTGCAATCACAACGGAGACGAGTTTATGGAACACCTTTGGACCAAAGCGCACGTTCCACTTGCAGTTGGTCTGCAGCAGATTGTGGATGCACTGCAGAACCCGCTTCAGAGCCAGCTCGTTGTCCTTGTGCATGTGCACCAAGTTATACAGCATATCGTCCAGTTCGGCGATCTCGCCCAGCAAATTCTGGTTCTGAATGTAAGTTTCAACGGCCTGGACAACCGCGTGTGTGGCCGTCGCCGTGGTGGCTCTGGTCGTGGGCAACGACATGGTAATAGTTCCTTTCGTGATAACTTCTCAGTGATAACTGTAAAAATTTCGCATTAATGTTTTACAATTTAACGAAATTCAAGGAACGTGATTTGTTTACATGGTGCAATCCGATAAATGAGTTATCGATAAGCTTTCAAGCCAGTTTAACCCTTATGCCAACAAATACTATCGTTTAGAAAATAAAACCGTATAACGAACATTTAAAACATTTACTTTTTATCCGTTTTATTTTATTTTAACTGAGAAATGAAATTTTGTAGCCAAAAATTATATACAAAATTTGCTATAACTATTTACTGCCCTTTTTGGAAGAGTCTGGGTCCTTCAGGGATTCTTTTAGCTTTTTGCACACTGATTTCAAAATCCTTTCCTCCGATTCTGCATCTGCTCTCTTCTTGTCATCCGCTAATTTCTTACAAAGCTCAGCCTCTCTTTTCAATTTTCTTTCGGCCGCAACCTGCTTCCATCTTTTCTCCATTTCTACCAATTTCTTTTGTTTCTCCGCCTTTTTACATTTTTCGTCCTGTTTAATCTTTCTTTTTGCTTCACACAGCTGCTTGCAATTTACGAGTTCCAATTTCTTTTTCTTATCCTCCTCTAAGCGCTTTGCTTTTTCAGCCTCTTCCAGTTTGGCCACTTCCTCCTCAATTATCTTTAGTTCCGCCTCATTCCTTTTTTTCTCTTCAGCTAATTTGCATTTCATTTCTTCTTCCTGTTTCTTGCACCTTTCAGAATCCTCCTTTCTTTTCTTTTCTTCAGCTAATTTGCATTTCATTTCTTCTTCCTGTTTCTTGCACTTTTCAGCTTCCTCCTTTCTTTTTTTTTCTTCAGCTAATTTGCATTTCTTTTCTAGTTTCTGTTTCTTACACTTTTCAACTTCCTCCTTCCTTTTCTTTTCTTCAGCTAATTTGCATTTCTTTTCTAGTTCCTGTTTCTTGCACTTTTCAGCTTCCTCCTTCCTTTTCTTTCCTTCAGCTAATTTGGACTTCCTTTCTTTTTTCAGTTTTTTGCACTTTTTAGCTTCCTTTTTCTGATCTTCGGCTATATTGCAGATCCTTTCAAATTCTTCTCTGCTTTTCTTTTCTTCAGCTAATTTGCAGCACTTTTGAGCAAGTCTTTCTTCATTAATTCTCCTACATTCATCCGCCTCGCGCTTTCTCCTACATTCTTCCTCCTCGCGCTTCCTCCTACATTCTTCCGCCTCGCGTCTTTTGCGGCATTCTTCCTCCTGCTGCAGCTTTTGACAGGACTCCTTTTCTGCTCTCTCCTTGCACCGCTGCTCCATTGCTAGTTTTTGACAGAGCTCCTCCTGGTCCCTTTCCGCCGTCGTCTGCTGCCGGATGGTGAACAGTCGGAAAGTGATCTTATCTGCAGACATGGCATTTACCAGCACCACAGATCCCTTTTGTCCAGGCTCCAAGATGTCCATTTTGGCCATTAGCTTGAGGCCCGACTGCATAATGCGTCGAAAGTTGAAGCTACCTATAACCATTTCTTCAACGAGCAATGGATAAACGCCCCGGAAGAGCAAAGATTGGGCGGCCTGAAATTTGCATCCCGTGAGCATAACAATGGGACAAGGCGGCCTCATGTGACTGACCATCTGGGCCACCATGCCGCACGGACTAGCTACCACAATAACCCGGGCCTGACCCACCGTGGCCGCTTCCGCAATTGCCGTGGTTACCGCCGAAATGTGATCGGCAGCAGTGGTCCTAATCTCCCTCTTAAGGCTGTTCTGAATGTTTTCGTACCATAAAACTGCCTCGACTTTGGCACATATCCTGGCCATGCACTGCACACACTCCACCGGATACTTTCCCTTCGCCGTTTCTCCGGACAGCATTACGGCATCGCATCCGTCGAAGATCGCATTGGCAACATCCGAGGCCTCGGCACGCGTGGGTCGCGGTTTGTTCGTCATCGACTCCATCATCTGGGTGGCACAGATCACCGGCTTGCCCACCTTGTTGCACTTTGCCACGATGGACTTCTGCGCAAGTGGGACATCTTCCGTTGGTATCTCTATTCCCATGTCGCCGCGGGCCACCATTATGCCATCGGATTCGCGGATAATGTCGTCTATGTTGGCCAGACCCTGTTGGTTCTCTATCTTGGATATGATCTTTATGTGTTCACCCGTTGGTCCCAGTACCTGGCGTATTTCTTTCAAAGCCTTGGCATCACGGATGAACGACGCGAAGATCATGTCCACCTGCTGTTCTGCCCCGAATTTAAGGTCGCGCTTATCCTGCTCGGTTACAGAGGGAAGATCCACCGGAATACCCGGCAAATTGATTCCCTTGTGGGAGCCCAGCTTACCACCATTCTCAACCTGGCAGATCACCTCATCCGCCTTCGATTCCTTAACAACCAAGGCTATCAAGCCGTCGTCGACAAAGATCCGATTTCCGGGCTTGACTAGTCCCGGTAATCGCTGATAGTCCACGTAGATTATCTCCTTCGTGCACTTCTCCTCAAGTTCCTTTTTCGTGCTTAACGTGATTTTGTCGCCGGGCTTGAGCTCGATCTCGGCGGTGTCACTGCCGCCGGCCAGCTTTCCTGTCCGGATTTCCGGACCCTTTGTGTCCAGGGCGATTGCCACAGGCCTAGGCAAACCCGTTTGCTCCACATACATGGCAATCGCTTTACGTGCCGCCTGGATCGTCTTGCAATGATACTCGTGGGTGCCGTGGGAGAAGTTCATACGCACCACCCGCATCCCCGCACGGATGAGTTCCAGAAGCACTTCCGGACAGTTGGACGAGGGTCCAATGGTGCATATAATTCCGCTTAGGGGCACACTCAGAGCAGGTGCTTTGTACTGCAGTCGCGACTGATAATCCAATTGGGATGTGAAGGGTCCGCGGTCCAGCCGGAACTTCGGCGCTTCCTAGCGGAGATTGGTCAGTAAATGTCCCAAGACGAAGACATTAACGACTCACCTTCTCCTTTTGGCACTTGCTGGAAAAGCAGCGATATCTTAGGTTTAACGAGAGACTGAGACATGGTCTTAGTACGCAGAGGGTTGCCCTCTGGCAAAGGATTCTGGCGTATAGATGAATTTTGATGAAATTTTGAGAAACCGAAACGATATATATTTTAAAATTAATCTGTCAAAGCTTAAAAAGTCAAACATTATTAAATGAACGAAAAAGCTTTTGGATGATGATCGAAAGAGGAATCTATTAATTTTCTTTACTACCTAGAAGGTCCTTAAAACTATTTTTTTGCTACAAATGAAGAAGATTAATAAATCTTTTCATTCGAAAATTAAGTAGGTATTAAATACATTGTAGAAATTAAAATTGCAACTCCGATTATACAAAATTCCACATTAATTTCCATACATACATAAATACAGTGCTGACTTTATTATACTTTCGAAGAAATCTATATTATTCAACAACGGTATATTATATTTGTGTCTGTTTGAGGCCCGAGGCGGGCTTCGGCGCTTTCGACAGCGGGTCTAGCAGCCTCCTGCAGTTTCCAATATTCCGAATATTGTGTAATTAATAAATTAACTTGGTTATTAACAATAATAACGCGACGCCCGCGACAGTTGCGACGCATCAAGGTACTTCCTGAGCAGCAAAAATTATTCGACGGTGCTAAAATAAAAGATAATTCGAAAGATTAATATTGTTTGAAGAGGAAATATTATAAATTAGTGAATTAAATAACTATTTTGCCCTATCAAGCTAAAAATAGAAAGCCAGTTTTTAAATTTATTTTTATAAGCGTAAATTAGCATCAATATTTGAATTTAACCGGTTGAATATAATATCAACTAGCAAAAACTAGAAACTTACACAATGCGGATGGTGTTGGTAAATCCGGAGCCCTGCTTCCAGCCGGTGACAACAACGACGGCATCGCCGGTCTTGATGAAACCGTTCTTCTTGCCGACCGACAAGCCGAACTGCACGCGCACATCCACATCCTTCAGCCAGTCACCAAGAGCGGGTTCTGCGAGCACAAAACATGGTTAGAATTCTAAGGTGAAGAAGAAGACACAAGTCTTACCCTTGTAGATGAGTGGCACCAGGCCACGGTAGAGATGGGCCTGACGGGCGGTCTGCGGGAAACGGGTGACCGCGATGATGGGGCAGCGTGGGCGGTACTTGCTGACTTGGAAAGCCGACTTACCGCTGGTGGTGATCACCACAATGGCAGCGGCCTTGGCTTTGGTGGCAGCCTCAACAGCAGCGATGGCAGCGGCATGAGCGGCATCGATGGTAGAGGCACCACGAACCAGGTCGTTGAAGAGGTTCTGGTGCCAAAGGGCGGCCTCAGCCTCCTTGCAGGTCTTGGCCATGGTCAGGACGCACTCCAGTGGGTACTCGCCCTTGGCGGTCTCACCCGACAACATGACGCAATCAGCGCCATCGAGAACGGCGTTGGCCACATCAGAGATCTCAGCACGAGTGGGACGTGGTTTCTTCACCATGGACTCCAACATCTGGGTGGCGCAAATGACAGGCTTACCAGCCTTGTTGCAACGGGCGATCATGGCCTTCTGGGCGAGGAAGACCTTCTCGGCGGGAATCTCAATACCCAAATCGCCACGGGCCACCATGATACCATCACCGGCCTCGATAATCTCGTCCAGGTTGTGCATGCCCTGCTGGTTCTCGATCTTGGAAATGATCTTGATGTTCTTGCCTTTCTCGCCCAGAACCTTACGGATCTCGGTCAGAGCGGCGGCATTACGGATGAACGAGGCGAACACCATGTCGACCTCCTGCTCCACACCGAACAGCAAATCGCTCTTGTCCTTCTCAGAGACGGCGGGCAGATCGACGGGTACTCCGGGCAGATTCACGCCCTTGCGAGATCCCAAAGAACCGCCGTTCTCCACCTCGCAGGTGATCGTGTCCTTGGACACCTCACGCACGATCAGTGAGATCAGGCCGTCGTCGACGAAGACGCGGTTGCCGGGCTTCACCACGTTGACAATGTTCTCGTAATCCACGTACACAACCTCCAAAGATCCCTTCTCCAGGAAGTCCTTGTTGGTGGACAGCTTGATTTTCTCGCCCTTCTTCAGCTCGATTTCGGCGGTGCCGCTGCCTCCGATCAGACCGGTACGGATCTCGGGTCCCTTGGTATCCAGGGCAATGGCCACGGGGTGCTCGTAGCCCAGCTTCGCCGAGTAGTTCTTCACCGCCTGACGAACGTTGGCCACGGTGGCGGCGTGGTATTCGTGCGATCCGTGAGAGAAGTTCATGCGCGCAATGTTCATGCCGGTGGCCATCATCTTCTCCAGCATCTCCACGCTGCTGGAGGCTGGTCCAATGGTGCACACGATTCCGGACAGACGGACATGGGGCACTGGCGAGTCGAACTGCAGACGGCACATGTGCTCCAGTTGGGTATCAGCTCCGGCGGCCATGTTTTGCGGTACTTCGTTGGGCTGAAAAATAGAAAAGAGGATAATTTATTAATTGGTGAATTCTACATTTCTAGGATTATAACTTGTTGATAATGCTTGCTTATTTATCGGTTAATAGCACGAATTGTTTAGATAGTAGATTTAAAAATTTAACATCTAAATTAATATGATTTAATTAATTATAACCCTAGTCAAGTAATACGGTTGTTTATTTATAACTCGAAATAACATTGACATTGGCAAGTATGGTTTTTTTAGTTTTAATTCTGATTTGAACGGAAAGTTAAAAAAAATGGTATTTAGAGATAATTTCAACCATTGATTTTAGGTTTTGAAAGCCTAGTGGGCTGCTACAAGTTACTATTGACACTAATAATCAGCAGTCTTTCCATAGCAACAAGAAAACCTTTTTATTTTTTACAATCTAAGAAGTTCTTGCCAAAATACCGATTTTTATGAAATTGAAATCAACCCTTGATGACATTTTGCAAAGAGGCTATGAAATACGTAAAGAACCCCAAGCAAAAACGTGCATAATCCATGATTACTCCCCTATCGTTATTTTTACGGATGGATCAATATTGTTTTTTATCGACCAAATTAAACTTTACTACCGAGTTATAAATAGAAGGAACTAAGCGACAGGTATTGTATAAGCATGAGTGCAAAAAGTAAAAGATAACTTTAGATATCTAGAAGTTATTTTACAATGTAAACATGAATAAATGTATGAATTTATCAAGATAGACTTTGAGTTAAACTACCCTTTAGGTTAATCAATCATAACAATTAGATCATGATTAATAATAATACGAAATGTGATAACGTCCCGTTTTGATATGAAAACGAAGTTTGATATTTGTTCAATAGCATGTAATTAGGAAATTAACTGATAAGTAATTATATAGCCAGAAGGATGATGAAAACTCTAATTTTTTGTAAAATTGTCACATTTTTCGTTTTGCACTTTGATTTCCTGTTTAAATTAAATCAATGTGTAATTTTTTCGTTGAAAAAATCTTTATAAATATACAAACGAATATCGAATCAAAATGATACTCCCCAATGTTTAGTTTATAGTTTCTATACTCGGAATCTGTCGCTGTCGAATTTATTGATGTAAACAAAAAGCGGGTACTTGAAGTGCTTGAATGGGTGGGAGTGGGTGGCCCCAAGGAGAGGGCATGAGAAAGGCAGAGCGGGAGAGAGTGAACGAGAGAAAGCAAGCAGCATGCGGAAGAAAAGTGTGCAGCTACGTCGACGTCGACTTCGCTGCACATCCGAAGGTCAGTTCTGCCGACCGCGACCGACAGAACTTTCGCAGCTGCAGTTGCATAATTTCTATTTTTTTCCTAATGACTCTGATATCGGGTAACCACGGCTACCCAACTGATTATGTATATCTTTATGGACCAGTTCAGGTAAGTTCTAGACCCGTGACATTGGCGTACCTTCAGCTGCGGGGCCACATCGTAGATGGTTACGTTCACCATTTTGTTGCCTACCGAAGAGGCAGTAAGGAACCAACGGGAATCGTACTTGTGATCGAGATCGAATTTGGGATATAGACGCCTATATCTTCCAGCTGCACACACAACTCCACGCACAACACACACAAAGCCGCGGCTAGCCGAGTTCAATATTTTGTCAATATATTAACCAAGTTCGAGCCGAAAATCCGGATATATCGTAAGCGGACGCGGTGAGGACGAGACAAAAAGTTCGACTGTCACCCAGATTTTTTTGGCAAGCGGAAAATTTTCCGAGCCGCAGCAAAAGCGCTCAGAATGTCGGTAGCCCGAAAAGAAGAGAGCAGAAACGCAGAAAACCCGAGAGAGTTTGGTTTTGGGTCCAAAGAGCCGAGAGACGGACGCAACAGGCCACCCCTAAAGAGCCAACTTTCGCGAGAAGCGTTATAAAGCGAGCAGGAAGGGTATTTCCAAGGGTATGCTCGACAATGGAATTCCAACTACTCAGCAAACTAAAGAGCACCGCTTTGGTCAAGGGTCTAAAAATGCATTTCTAATCAAGATGAACTTTGAGTGATAACTCAAAGGTATGTATTATTGCCCTTTTATAAGGGCACACTTTTCTAATTTTCACTTTTCTGGAATTCATTTAATATCTGGCTCCTCAATTTTTTTATTTTCGACTATGTTAAGGCAAAACTACTTTACATGAATTTAAAGAAAAGTAGTCATTTAAAAGATATCTGTAAAAAGTGAAATAAGATAATTGAATATTAAAAAAAAATTTGAATGCCTTATAATCCTAACAGACCCATACCCTTACTCCTTTTGAGTAGGGGGTGCAAAATATGTATCCACAGTGCGTGAAGCCTCGGAGCTAACTCAGCAAAGCTCCGTTGCTAGGCAAGCCGGCAATCGGAACAGAAGGTCAACGATTCATGGAGTGTTTAATATTTTTGCAAATTAATAACACAAATGAGCACGCGATGTCACCAAGTGTGTGCGTGGGTAAACAAAAAACCGATCATCAGCTGTGAGATGTCGCTTATCAACTGACGGCGAAAAGAGCGCACTGTCCCACTTCCACACATTTTCCCCACTGTGCTGACCTTGACGAGTTAATCTGCTCCACAGAAGTATTCCTGACTCGCTCGCACTGTCATTATGCAAGTGCGTGAGCATTGGAATAGCTTTTCTTTTATCTTTCTCTCTTTGACGCTTATCGTGAGTGTCACGCGCAAAAAGCGTGCAGGGAAAGCTTTCTAATTCACAGCTTTTGTCGCCGGAAAACGCACGAGAGAAAAGTTCTGAAAGTGAAAGTGCTTTTCCAGAGCACATATGTAATAAGTATTATGTGTATATATGTATAATGCATTTGCCCTTGAACTTGTACAGGAAAGGACGTTGGCATCGTTACTAATATATGTTCTGGAATATATCAACAAAATGGTTATCACTAAAACCGAAATAGCAACAAAGTATTAAACAAAATTTAGACAACCCGGCACAGGCGAAATTTATGCAAAATTACTCATCGGTGCTGTTCCCATTCTGTTCGTCGTCACAAGGCAATTAAACGATTGCGATAATGGAAGTTTACAGCGCTTCGAGATTATTATTATTGTTGCATTATTCCCGATGGCGTGGTTTATACAGTGTACATTTCATGGTATGAGTTTTTGTATGGAATGACTTCTATTTCACCTTTACACATTCCGCTAACGAGACGTTTTTGCTAGTGTATGGGTGTGCGAATTCAATTTGCATGTGTGTTTGTGAGACGGCAAACTCAATTCTACATAATTTGGAGAAATTGCCTTCATCATCAACATCAACAACAACAAAATATGTCTACCGCGAAATTATTTTGCCATTTTTACCGCTGTTTAATTTAATGAGATCTTTCTGGCTGATGACACACCGGGATGATCTGATATTTACCTTCTTGAACAGTAAAGGTGAACTCGCAGAGAGATGTATATGCTCTTCCTGTTTTGGAATTAGTTTAATTTAATTTAAATTAAATGCACAGGCAGCGAACACTCCAATCAGAAAAACGGTGCGTCCGGCAAGCGATCTGTTCGGCGATTGAGAAAACAGTTGGACTCGGCTTTCGCAGATGCGCGCGTGAGCACATTCAAATGACCGCCCACTTGTCATCGCTAAGGTATCGCTTGCTTTGAGATAGGCACAGTCGTGACACGAAATATGAATTTAGAAAGCTTTTCATAGATATACAACATTTATTTTTGACACAATTCTGTTTAAGAAGTTACAAAAAAAAATTGTAACCATTGATAAAAGTTTTTTTTTTAACTTATATACTCCGCTTGACGTCAAAATCCATTTAATGTGTTAACAAATTAATCATTATATATGTATAACTTTTTATGAAATAATTGAATGTGAAAATAAACGTTTACTTTTTCGGTAGTACTTGTTGTAATCAACATGCGCTCATCTTTAGTTTTTAACGATCTTCTTCTTTCTACCCTTACGATTCGCCCCGAACCGTTTGTTTTGATTCTGATTTGTACGGTAAGCGTGTTGTTCTGTTTAATTAACTTGAATTTTAATTAAAAACAAACCTAAAAAACCTAAAATTAGCGTCATGGCGACGGAGGTTTCCCAACTGTTGCTGGCGGTGATCCAGGGCATTCCAGCCGGCGCCACCAACGAGGACCTAACCAAGGCGCATCCCGACGTCCCGGCGGCCACGAGGGTTGAGGCCTTGAATATACTGATCCAGCAGGGTGGAGTGGAGATCTTGAAGAAGGGCGAGAAGCTGGTGTACCGCGCCAAGGATCCGGAGAAGAAGAGCGCTTTGCCTAAGGATGCGGACAACGAGGAGAAGGTGGTCTACGGAATTGTAGAAGAGGGCGGCAACAAGGGCAAATGGATAAGGGACATACGCATGAAATCCAATCTTAACATGATACAGCTCAACAAGATCTTGAAGAATCTAGAGACGAAGAAGCTAATAAAAGCGGTCAAGTCTGTGAACGTAGGTTATATTATGCTTTTCTCGGCTATAATAAAATGACATAGAATCATTTATACACAGGCCAGCAAAAAGAAGGTTTACATGCTTTACAACCTGGAACCAGATCTTTCCATCACAGGAGGTGCTTGGTACCAGGATCAGGACTTCGAGGTTGAATTTGTGGACGTTCTTAATCAGCAGTGCCTGCGTTTCTTGCAAATGAAACGCGACAGTGCGGAGAAGAAGCGCGAGGGTCCGTTGGCTTTCAAGCAAATGTCCTGCTGCACGGTCAATGAGGTCCAGAAGTTCATCTCCGATCTGGGCATCAGCAAAGTCAATCTGGCGGAGGCCGATCTGGAGACCATCCTGAAAACCGTGGTTTACGACGGCAATGCGGAGCGGGTGCGTCAGCAGGATGGATCCCATGTCTACCGGGCTGTGAACTCTCCACTTCCACCCACCGGTCTTGTGCAGATGCCGTGCGGTATTTGTCCTGTCATTAAAAACTGTTCCAATTGCGGTGATGTAACTGCTATAACTTGTGAATATATGCGAGATTGGTTAGATTAAAAAAAAAGCGTTTTTGGATCTGTTCATTAACAAGGATTTAATTAAACTTGGCTTTTTTTTAAACAACGTTACAATAACGGTTTAAGTGGGACACACCTATTTGAAATATTGAAACTAAATCATAAAATAACATCTTGGAAAATGAAAAAAATAACAAAAGTATTAAACATTTTTTGCTGCTGTTTATTAGGTTAAAAAACCTTTATTTGTTAAGTATGAAAGAATGAAGTGCGGAAATAACTGTGGTTTTTAAGCGAAAGTGGTATGTTCAACAATTCATACATTTCGCAAACTAAGTTTTTGTAACGTAAAATGAATTTTTAAAATATTATATCGTAAATTGTCATTCAAAGTGTTGCACATCTACGGTATTCGCTTCGACATTCGTCAGCTGCTTGCGATTCGCCCGGAACGCAGGAACAGATACGTGGCTGTTGAATTTGTGAATGCCACCTCGAAAACTCCGACAGAAGCTGCGAGAAAAATAAAGATTAATTTAATTGTGTTTTTTAATATGCGATAGCTGTCACCAGTGCGCCAAGTGCAATTCCTTCAGCGCCTTAGGAAGCCTGTGTTTGTAGAAATGGGTCTGTGCAAATGCCCCAAGCGACTGGTGACCAACCAGTTTTGCTTTGAGCACCGCGTCAATGTTTGCGAACATTGCATGGTTCAGTCGCATCCGAAGGTAAGGATCTCATTAATCAGCTTTATAGACTCCTATTTTACATCTTGGTTGTGCCTTTCAGTGCATTGTGCAGTCGTATCTGCAGTGGCTGCGTGACAGCGACTATATTTCCAATTGCACCCTGTGCGGCACCACATTGGAGCAGGGCGATTGTGTGCGCCTAATCTGCTACCGTAAGGCGACACATCCTCCAGCAAATGCAGGCATCACTCACTGATCCCGATCTCCTGCCATTTACAGACGTTTTTCACTGGGACTGCCTGAATGCCCGCCAAGCCGCCCTACCTGCCAACACAGCGCCGCGGGGTCACCAGTGCCCCGCCTGCAGCGTGCAGATTTTCCCCAACAGCAACCTGGTCTCCCCCGTAGCCGAGGCCCTGAAGAACTTCCTGGCGCAGGCTAACTGGGGCAGGAATGGCCTGGGACTGGCCCTGGTAAGATTTCAACGATTCTATCCCTTTCTTCGACTAAAACACAATCTCACACAGCTCTCAGAGGATCAGAGCAGCAGTCTGAAGGCCATCAAGCCCAAGGTGGCCAACCAGGCGGCTGTTAGCAACATGACCAAAGTGCACCACGTCCATTTCGGGGGCGAACGGGAGCGCACGAAGCCAAACGGCAACGATGCCATGAGTCCACATTCCGTGCTCCTAATGGACGCATTTAATCCTCCCACTGCAGGCGACTATGGTGCGTAAGAAATTCCCATTTTCTATAATTATATCAGCTGTAGAATTTAAAGTGACTTTCATATAGTTTTCATGCAAGAAGGCCCAAAATGTTAATATATAAATTAGTCCTGATCATTATATATAAATTAAATTTTCGTAACTTCTTGAAATTTCGAGATGACTATCAAGTTACTCATTTTTAAAAATCTTGTTTTCAGTCGTTATAATTTTGTGAACTTTTTTTTATCCTCCGACAGCCAGCAGCCGCCGACCGTTGCTGCCACGTCAGTCGCCCATTGGTGGAACGGATCGGGACGATAATAAGTACCAGCGCCGCACGCCGGCCGAGCTCTTTTCGCGCTGGACACGCCGTTTCTATGCGCCATCCTCCCGGCCACCTTGGCGTCGCTTCTGGTTCCTGGTGCCGGCCGGCATCCTGGCCTTCGTCTTGTTCATCTATTTGATGGCTTGGCTGGGACGTGGAGGATCCGATGCCGTGGACGAGGGCTGGAACAACCCCAATCCGCAACCGAACCACTACGAATAGGAATGTGCATTCATAATCGAAACAAGCATACGTAGCATATTAACGATATCCAAAACCCCCCGTTCCCGAAAGAATAAAACTTTTTCAGCTATTTATATAACCTAACATTGCAACGCGAAATAATACAAAAGAATGTACATAAAGAACAATTTTGAGTCCTTATTCATCTAGTCAGCGTGCGGTTTTAATGTCTGGACTTGGCTTCCTTCGGTTGGTGGTTTGGCAACCACCTTGCGCTTTACCGGCGTCGTTGCCTGTTGCTTACGTTTGGGTGCATCCAGCACTTCATCGTACTCGTGCAGCTTTTTGGCCAGGAAGTACATCTCAGCCAAGGCTATGATGAGAGCGACAATCACTCCCAGCAAAATGCGAAATCCAAAGGGCAGAGGGCCCACCATCAAATTGACGCCAAAGAAACCGAAAGTAAAGCCAGCGGCCACGGAGAAGATGAACTGAACTACGGCAATGATCTGCTTGTTGAGGCTCTTAACTGGAAAACAAAATGAAGACAATGTTCAATTAGATTGGCAAAGGGTTCCAGTAACGATCAGACTCACTCTGATAGGAGATAGTGTCTTCGGGATAATGTTTTAGGCCGGCATCTACGTTCTTAGTCATCTTAAGGTAATCCCGGTTGTGCTGTTCAGCGCGCAGACGCTCGCAACGGGCTTCCAGCTCAGGATTGCGAGGCTTTAGCTCGTTTTCGGGCAAAATGAGTTCACAGGTGTCAATTAGTTGATGGAGAAAAACCTGGCAATGATCCTGGCGGCGCAGTTCCACCAAAGTGTTATTTAGCCAGTGCAAGTCGCTCAACAAGAGGAAATTTTTCTTCTCATTCGGAGTTTCTTCATCATTATCTTTTTCCTTTGAGGAATCCGGCTTATTCTTCAAAGGCTTTTCAGACGTAAATTTAATATTTTCAGTTAGTTTTTTCAGCAGAGGATGGTCAATCTTTGGACGTTTGCAGACTACTTCTTTATCCTTGATTATCTGTATATTAAGGGGCAGGGTAAATCCCTTTTGCTTCATAATCTTGGCCAGATTTTCGGTTACTTCTGGGAGGTACTCCTTCTGAGAATCCAGAAATTCCAGCAGCTTCTTTGAGGGCACAAGGCGCACTCGGGGGTCCACGATCGTTGACTTCAGCATGGTTCTACTTGGCAATGTTTAGTTTTAACTGAAGATCCGAGTAGAGTTCGGCAATTTCCTCTTCTTTTTCCTCGAATGAGTTCTCGATGCGGCGATAGCCGTGCTCCAAATTGGTCAGAAACTCCGCCCGGCGTTGCTCACGTGCCAGTCGCGCTTCCTGCAACTGGGTGCTGGCCTGTAAACCAGGAAAGGGGTAATTAATCAATGATAAAGGGGCTGAGATTACGGTGACCCACTAACAGTTCGTTCCACTTTCGCTTTCGCTAGTAATGCATTGACCCCGTCCAGCAGATGATTCACCTCCTTGTCCAGTTGGGTAAGGTTCTGCGTTCCAGATGCAATACACCGCTCGGAAAGATCGTACTTTAAGGATCCCACTGTTTCGGTGACCTGGAAAAGTTTCTCCACTTCACTGTCGTTGCGCCGCACCTCGAAATTCTCCAAGAAAGTTTCGATCTCGCCGTTTACAAACACGCGATGGTCTAAAATGCGAAGCGGCACTTTGTATAACTCTGTAAACAGCGGAAAAGCTCGGTTATTAATGTTTTTTCAAGAAATTTAAAAAAACTGCACCTCGTCCGACTTGGCTTATCATTATTTTTCTCCACCGACAGCTGTCACATGAGCACAGTGTTGGCAAACGTACTAGATTTGGGTACCTGCTAAGGTACCAAATAATTTGGTAAATAGGTACGTAGGTAAGGAAAATGTATTAGATTAAATATGTAAAACAAATAAGAATATATTTAATATTTATTTATTAAGTACAAAGAAAATAAACTTGTAACTTATTCATGGTTTCTTGCTTGACTAAAAATTTCACCAACTCAATTAGCAAAAATAAACAAATTTGTATAAATAACTATAACTACATTTAAATGAAGTAACTGAATAATAAAAACTTAAAGAAACTGTTTAAAATAAATGGTATACATAAAAATACGTGATGCCTTTGTCACTTATTTATATTATGAAATATTTTATAATTAAATATTTCCAGAAACGGCTGGTCACTCTTAAGTCTGACAACGTTGGCCCCGTGACGATTTACATTTTCTGTCGCTAGTTTTTCGACAAAATCACCAATTGAATTGATAAAAACGTAATGGGAAGCGCCAACCACCGCCTTAGAATGTCCCGCCCCTTTAAAACCGTTGAAATTAGGCACAAAGAAGGACTTTTTTGGCGGCCAGCTGAGTGACCAGGTGCGGCTGAACCACGCGGTAGGGGTTTTCCTAGGCCTTCTACGCCTGGCCACACTGCACTCACGTTCTCCACTTGCTGCGTTTTCCAGGAGCCGCCCGTAGAAAATTGGCCAATTTCACCAGGATGAGCGAGGAATTCAAGCTGCCCAAGCGCTCCCGCAAGCGCACCCGTGATGTGAAGCGCAAGGCGCGTCCGGAATTGGACGGGGAGAACGCGTGGGTGGCAATGCGGTACTGCGAAAACTTCGAGCCATTTTGGGACTTCACGGACAACTTGGAAAGGATCGAGGACTCGGAGGTGCCGGAGGCGGAGTTTATCGAACGCTTCGAGCGGCCCTACAAGCCTGTGGTGATCCGCGGCTGCACCGACGGCTGGCTGGCCCTAGAAAAGTGGACACTAGCTCGGCTGGCCAAGAAGTATCGGAACCAGAAGTTCAAGTGCGGCGAGGACAACGAGGGTTACAGCGTGAAGATGAAGATGAAGTACTACGTGGAATACATGCAGGGTACGCGCGACGACAGCCCGCTATACATCTTCGACAGCAGCTTCGGCGAACACCACCGGCGGAGGAAGCTCCTCGATGACTATGTGGTGCCCAAGTACTTCCGCGACGACCTCTTCCAGTTCTGCGGCGAGAATCGCCGTCCGCCGTACCGCTGGTTTGTCATGGGACCAGCTCGATCCGGCACCGGCATCCACATCGATCCGCTGGGCACCAGTGCCTGGAACACTCTCATCCGCGGTCACAAGCGCTGGTGCCTGTTTCCCACGCAAACGCCCAAGGAACTGCTAAAGGTTACAAGTGCCATGGGCGGCAAGCAGCGTGACGAGGCCATCACCTGGTTTAGCACAATATATCCTCGCACCCAGCTGCCTAACTGGCCAGAGCAGTATCGACCCATTGAGGTGCTTCAAGGAGAGGGCGAGACGGTGTTCGTGCCCGGCGGTTGGTGGCACGTGGTTCTCAATCTGGACGACACCATAGCCATCACCCAGAACTTCAGCTCGCAGACGAACTTCCCCTGCGTCTGGCACAAGACTGTTCGCGGGCGGCCCAAGTTGTCGCGCAAGTGGCTGCGCGTGCTGAGAGAACAGCGACCGGAGTTGGCACAGATCGCCGATAGTATTAACCTGAACGAGAGCACCGGCTTCGCCTCGGACAGCTCCAGCAACTCAAGCTCCTCCTCCTCGAGCAGTTCCTCGTCCTCGTCGGAGGAAAGCGAAGACGGCGGCGATTCCAACACGGACAGCGGCCAGGAAAGTCTCACTGCCAAGAAGAAAAAGAAAAGACGCATGGCGGGAGGTGGATCTGGGTCCGGTTCCATGGGCGGATCCTCGCGCTCCTGATGCAGGGAGCGGGCCAAGCGCAAAGGCTTGCTCATGCGCCTCTTTCAACGCCAGCTGATGCTGCTCCGACGGCTACCCCGCTGCCGCCGCAGTTAGCATGGAGATTATCATTCATCATACGTAGCCAGGTCGTTCCAGAGTTTTGTAATATTTTTCTACTTAGACAAGCATGTTTGCAGCTCTTTGATTCCGTGCTCGCCCTCATCGCAAGCCTGCTCCCTGATTTCAATAGATGCTCCAACATGACTCATTAGCGTAAACCTTAATTGCAAAAATAAATAAATCCAATATATTTGTAAAACGCCTCCGGGTTTTATTTAATTATGAACTTCACTCTTTTTTTTTTAATTAAAAAATCTTTCTTTTAAACATAATGGCTAGAAAGGAGCTTGTTAGCCCAAGCATTATCATTGTCATTACACGCCTTGTAAAGCATAGTAGCATAATATTGTTTAAAAAATAATTAATCCAATGATAAGATAAATTTGATTCCTAAAGAAAATGCTGGCAGTATTCAAACACTGTACGCAGCAATTCTTACCCCCAATCCAGATGTTGTAAAGAAACAGCCATAGATTTTTATTTTACAAAATTACTTTTCTCCGCTTTAATTAGAATTCTTTTTGCAAACAAAAATGCGATTTTATATAAATTGTTTTCCCTTTCGTATTGTATAAAAAAGAAACAAGTACATTGATGACATGCAACTTATAATTTTAGCTAAATTAAAATGTACCATTATCGGAAGGGAACACGGTCGATGGAAGGTCTTGGGGTTGTACATAATATATTTTTCAGCCAAACTAAACTATAAAGGAAATCAATAGTGACATTTACAATTAAAAATTTTTAAATAAAAGGTAGATAGATAAATTTTATTTATGGAACCGCGTCGTTGAAAGCACATGCTCTTAAATAAATCACCTTTAATTTGCTACAATTTGTTATTCATAATTATTATTAAAAGTTTCCCTTGCGCATTTTTTTCATCCTCCAGCTCCTTATTATTGTATCCCGATGTTTTAGATAGAAAAGTTTTTTGCACTTTGTTGTTGTGTTGTGTTTTTCACGTGGTTGTGTGGCTGGATTAAACAGTGTCGTTTAATTACAGATATACATTGTTTTGTTTTGTGTTTTTTTTATTATTATGAAATATTTGTATTTGTTTTGTATAAATTAGAAATTGCGCACGCAGCTTCGTTTTGCTTAAGGTCTGACGGTTTGGGTTGGGTTCATTTTCCTTTCGGTTCTGTTTTGTTGTCGAATTTTGTTTGAATTTTGTAGCCAAGTTATTGGTTTGAGTGTTGTTGAAATATGGTGTGGTGGTGGTTGTTAATTCTGACTTAATCGATATACTGCGCTAACCAACGGAAACCTTCGCCGTAGCCCTGTCGCTTCAGCACGGAACACATGAACAATTCCAACGGGCGGCCAGGCAAATCGGCGCGTGCAACTTTGCCCTGCAAATCAAACAAAAATGAATTATGTATTATTAATAAAATGGACAATTTAACGGAAGAGGGTTTTGTTTACCTTGCCGGTTGTTAGCTGATACAGTCCAAACACGTTTCTCAGCTCATCCTCGCTAGCCGCACCGGGCTTATCGATTTTGTTGCCCAATATGAGCACGGGGCAGTTAGACAGCGCCTCATCCGTGAGCAGCGAATCCAGCTCGTTTTTGCTCTCCTGGAAGCGACCGCGGTCCCAGGCGTCTATCAAGAAGACGATGGCATCCACAGCGGGGAAGTAGTCCTTCCAGACGCGTCGTGCTGTAAATAAGAATAACAAACTTTTTAACTTTTTCACAAAATTACTATTTTGAGAGAATAAATTTAAAACATCGATATTCTTTCTTAGGGTATTCTAATAGTCGATGGCTTTTAGCTTACAATCTATAATTTATAAACCATCAACTAAAACACACATAACGCACGTCATTGTTATCAGGCAATAAGTTGTTATATCTTTTCGCCGCTCAGACGATGTCGAGCCTCAGCTAACTTTGGTCTGATCACGGTTACCCGAATTGTTCCGAACCAAAAGCGATCGTCATGATGACGAGATGCACTCATAATAAAATAACTTAAAGTGCTGCCTCTTTATCAATAATAATTGCCTCAAGAAGCCATTTCACGATGTTTTACCATTTTTCATAATATACCTATTTATGTATACACATATACTAAGTTCACGTTCGTGAGAAAACTTAAGTTTTTCGTCTACAAACGTCTGTTTTTGTACTCGCTTAATCTTTAGCTTTTGTTTTTGTTTGTTATCTATATTGAATGTTTGCCTTCATACTTATATTATTCATAAATATTTTGCATATAGATGTACAGTGGGCAAAAGAGGTATTAAGATTTTAAATTTTGATGTCATCGTTTTGATAAGAAATTTGGAATGGTGACAAGACCTTGTTAAATATTTGTGTTATATAATGGGGGTGTCACAGAAAACTCTCTTGGGTATATGTTTCATACACTAAAAATAAATGAAGAAATATGTTTAAAATTTTTCATTTTCTGAAATAATCTTATGGGTTTAAAAAACTACCCTAAAAGTAAAATGTTCCAGTTAAATAAAATAACCTATTTCAACCTTATTAATTCTAAGACCACTGTAATGGCATTGCTTGGATGGGCGCTCGAGTGTGCGACGCTGATTGAACGCAACAAATGTAAAGAGTGTGAGCTGTATGGGTGACCCGCTGCGCTATATTTCTTGCCGATTGTCGTGGATTTTGCTCTTTTGCATTTGTCGCCCTGTGATATATGCATTCTGATCTATGTTTAGCCAATGGGCACGTTCGGAAACCCGCAAATATTTGGATGCACATTCCCTTGGGCTCCGGTAAAGATTAAACACTTACCTTGAGTGTGGCCACCCAAGTCGAATGTAGTGAAGCGCATGTTGCCGATGGACAGCTCTTCCGATGCTGGAAATGATTAAGGGAATTGGAGTTACTAATGGAGCTTCAACATAAATCTTTAAGGCTACTCACTCGGGTGTAGTGTGGGCACATGCTGCGCCAGCTTATCATCTTTGAGCATATGCAATAGTGTGGTTTTGCCAGCATTATCCAGGCCCAGGAACAATAATTTGCCAGACTTTTTCCACAGACCTGGAACGAGGAATATGTTTAATAAGCGCCTTTGACTCAATCGTCACCAATTAAAATACGCAGCTAAACTAACACTAGTGACAGATCACTTGTGTTTGCGCAGCCACAGACATTCGAACACACAGTTGGGGTCGAAAAAAAAGATATGAGGTAGTTACATATAGTTATTTCATTAAATTTGTTACCGAATTTCAGTACTCTGAAGCAAACAATTAAATCATCAAGTTCCTAACTTTTTAAGTATATTTAAAGTGGTCTTATAAGCATTATAAGCTTATTATTACAGAGATCCCTGATTTATTATTACCTTTAAAATTAACTTGATTTATTGTATAATACTTTTTACATATTATCATAGCGATGTATAACAAGACATTTAAACTCATAACTCATATTTGATAGAAATCTCTTTAGAATAAAACATATTTACACATATAAACCGCAGAGGAATACAGTTCTTTTGATCGGAAACACCTGTCTTAACCCTTACAAAGTTTACACGAGTAAGCCTATAGATCTTGCGATAATCCCACTGTACGTCAGTCAAATTTCAGTTTCTTTTGTCTGGTCATGTCTGTCTCTGCTGCTTTGTTGGCACTCGCTCAAGAAACGCTCCCCCAAGGCACAATGTCAGAGATTCAGGGACCTCGGAGAACCGCCTCACCAGTCGTGATGAAGATTCTTACCCAGGTATCCCAGCACTCCGGTGAACCAGTCCCAGATGAACATCCTGCTGATTTTTTGTGGCTATCAGTTGCGGGAAAAGCAGAGTGTTGTGTGTTTTTGTGGGGGGAAGAGAGCTGCTGGGCTAGACGGCTATAGGGATGGGATCGAAGTGATATATAGATAATAGATTAGTGCGCAATTAAAACTCAAGATCAATGTCCAGCTGAAACCGCAACAACAACAACCGCAGCGGCAGCAGTAACAAACGTTTGGCTTATAGGAAATCAATTCGACGTGTAGAATAACTTCCGGAACCTTGACACACATGCACACAAACACACACAGACAGCGGTCGGGGACCTTGCGGATATAGCTTCCTTCTAGCGGTACATTTTTCGGCCTATTATTCAGTTAATTAGGTTAAAACCTGTTCTTTGTGGGCAACACTTTCTTTCTTTCTTTCTATTTCCCTCTCTCTCACTGTCTGTGTGTGCGAGACTGGGTGAGTGTGTGTTTGTCAGTCTTTGTGTGCCTGTGTGGAACTACGTGGTAACACGCATATTATACTTTATAATATCATTTCGCCTTTCGAGCACATTTCGTAATCACACTTTGGATCGCAGGTTCACCCGTTTCAGCCGCGCCCTCGACCCGAAAAAAAACACCCAGACATCCCAGATTCAGATTCGGATTTTGCACTACGTGGACGCATTTCGGGATTTTTGATCCCGCTGCCTGCGGGTGTCTGGCTTTTCGGGGTTTTGATCGTTGCAATTGCCGCTGCCGCCGCGCGTTTTAATTGCGTTTCGCTGCTGGTTACCGTGCGGTTTCTGTCTGTTTTAATTATCAACTTAATTCGCCTTTTCTACCTCACGTTTTTATTGGAGTCAGTTTTTTCTAATCAAAGCCCCCAGTGTGACCAATAAGCGGGTATCGGTAAAATAACACGTGGCATGCGATAGTTGGCCAGCCCTGGTCATTTTCGAGTGGTCTGGCAACGCCGAATCTACGAGTCCATGTGGCATCTCTACTTAAAAGGTTGCCATGTAGGCAATTCAAAAAAGTTTATATTTATTGTACAAGTTCATAAGCTTTTTTTTACATTAGAAAACGAAACTTCAAAATTCAACTTACAAAATCAAATAAAAAAATATAAGCAGGCTGTTTCTTAGTTATTTTTAAACCAATTTACTATCCTTTAAATATATGATTTTTTTTGATATTAAAATAAATATTACCGAGTTTATCCAAAAGTCCCTCTAAAAAATCTCTCAGTGTTTTCGTTTTTGCTAACGGTTTCAGCCCTCAGAAATTAATTTTAAGTTTTATAAAAGTACAAACATCAAAATAATGCAACAAAAACAAACCACGTATATCAGAAAGATTTATGATATGATTTCAATGTAATAATATAATTTTCTTTTAATATTTCTGTAGGTACAAAGCATTAAAAGTCCTCCAATTGTAAATACAAAATTGCTTTAGGTACAAAATAGTTATTAAATTCGATGGAGTGGTTAATTGGCCTTCCGCATCTGCTGCAGGATGATGTCCTCCACCTGGACGCCATCGGGAGTGTCCAGGGCGTAGAGCACGGCCTTGGCCACATCCTTCGCCTGCAGCTTGGGCAGTTCGGCCACCGCCTGCGAGTAAACACTGAGGAAGTCCGTGTCCACCATTCCCGGACAGATGCTCTACGGCGTTCGTCGGAGAAAGAAGGGGTCGTCCATTACCCAAAGAAATAAAGAACAGGGAGCACGGAGCGCCATGTATGCACTGCATTTAACTTACCGTTAATTTAATATTTAATTTGAGAAAATGTATTTCCTGGCGCACCGTTTGGCAGAGGGCCGTAATTGCATGCTTCGTGGCCGGATAAACGCTGAATAAGGGCACCGGCACTTCCGGAATCCGATGGCCGAGCACGCTGTTGTCAAATGTCCATGTGTCCGGAGGACCAAAAAAAAAAGAGAGAGGGTCACAATCAGGGGGTGTGTGTGTGTGGGTAAATAAAGTCAACACAACGGATTCCGAGCACTTAAAACGGCAACAAAAAACAAGTAGCCGTCGAACACTTACGGAAAATGACGGTTAGCAGCTGACGGGGACTACAGATCCTCCATCGCCCCCGAAAAACCCACTTTGCATGCCTCAAAGAATGTGTGCGGATGTCGCAGGCTTGTTTTCTGTTTTCTGCATTCTGCATTCTGCGCCATGCATTCACCTGCCTGCATATGTCGCTGTGCATTTTGTGCAAACATTGCGTAAACTTCTTTTAATTTAACCCCCACACTCAGCCAAATGAACTGTATTAATAATTAAAATATTTAGAGTGATAGTTGCTAGTTATTAAAACCTATTATTTATACTATTTGTCCAACGAACAGTGGAAAAATTACCATGATTAATAACAAACGTTTTGGGTATTGAAAAAATAATTAAGTATAAATATTTGAAAAATGTGACCCCATTTAAAACAGACGTTAAACTAAAAGACAATTCATAAGTTACAATTAAAACTCTTTTAATAAATAATTTATAATATTTTTTCGAGTGCAGCTTTAAGAGTTTGTGGAGGGGACAATGCCCAGGCACAGGGGCGGTGGGCGTGGCTTGGAGCCTGGGGCATTTAATGCAAACAGATGACGACGCCGTTGCAGATGCTGGCCGGCCAGCATACTCTTGCATTTTTTAATTAATTAAGTCTTAATATTATTGCACTGACATTAAGCGAAATGCATATTGACGACCGCCCCCTTCCGTCCACCTGGTTCACCTGCCACGCCCCCTGGCACACACGCCCCCCGCAACGTCACACGCTCATTAGCAACGCCTCAGCAACGTTTTCAGAACGGGATTGTCTTTGCCTCGCAACGCAACCAAATAAATACATTTTCTCATTAATTAACGTTTGCGAAGTTCGAAGTCGCCATTTCCCCGCTTTTCCCGCTTTTCCCGCCGCCTGTCCGCAGCGCTCAATTGTATTCGGTTGCGGACAATACGCTTGTGTCCGCTGCTCATTATGCCGGAAAATGCGAATAAAAAACAGGAAAATTCGTATTTACGGTGTGTCTTTAATGCACTTCGATGTTACACTTTCCGATTGAGTAAGTAGGAATCTCAAGGGCTAGTAAAAATACGTTATGTTGTGGTAGAGCATTTAATCAACAAAAGTTTAGTTAATACCTTCTCTAAAAAGTTTTCTTGTAAAAAAAACAAATATTGCAAGTCAGAGAACTTTAACTTATGTTAAAACTTTTTTTTTTATGTTATTTTTAAAAACCTATAAACTTATGAAATCTTGTTCAGAAATATAAAATACTAGATTGTTGCATAACATAGATAGATTAAACTTCAATATATAAAACACCTATCCCAACGATCAAAGACCCTATCATATAACTCTTATCTGTTTTAACAAGACAGAATTCGTCTCGAATAAATTGCCATCTTTGCACTAACTAAAAGCCAATCAATAAATAAGATTGACGTTGGCTTTGTTGAATTTGCCTTAACATTTCCGCATGCTGACTGATTTTACAGACATGAAAAAAGCAAACACACACACGCACACACACACACACACACACACACAGGGACATTTACGCATGCATGGGCCCACCCACAGTGCGTATACGCAATTATTCAATTTTGCCTTTTGCTCATGGGCAAACGGCAATAATTGCTGTCTGGTTGGCTGGTTGGGCGGGTGTGCGTATATGCACTCAAGTAAATTTCATTAAAATTAAATCAATGCAATTTGAAATTAAAGCCATAGCGCAAATCAAACATGCGGCTTAATGCGCAACATTTTTGATTTTAAATGCGGTACGCATTGGAATACATGAAATAATAAAAATCACATTCGACGACTGCCAATGGAGGAATGCAAAATGCAAATGCAAATGCAATACGCATTCGGCTTAATGCAAAATACTTAATTATGTTGAATAATTGAGTTGTTGTTGGTTTCTGTTTGTTGCAGTTGTTGCTGTTGTTTGGGGCAAACACATTGGGCATGCAAAGCTTTTAATGCACCACCCGCACCGCAACACCAACATCACACATACGTGCCCCTTCTGCTTTCACCATTTAAATATCAATAAATGTTTGTGCTGTTGTGCTGTTTGTTTGCCGCATGGCTTTTAATTTAATTTAAATAACGCGCCACTCACATCTCGGACCCTTCTCCTTTGTGCCACCGCTCAATGCAAAATGCATTGAGCTGACCAACTCCGAAACACGGCTATTGACTGACCGGCTGCATTGTTTGCACTTTCATTAAGCCCCGATCGGCTGAACCCCCTCTAAGCCTCCAACACACAACACCCAATACCGAACACCCAATACCGAACACCCTACAGGACATAATTTGGTAAATATTTTGCCACTCAAGGCAGCAGCTTTTGGTCAGTTGTTTGCCCAGCACAAGCAAAACTATAAAGCAAATATGTACGAAAATGATTTACCTCCAACTCTATCCACTGTATGCCCACTGCCTTTGTGGGCCTGTGCACTAATTTCGATTTAAGCCCAATTTTCCTATTTCAGCTGGGTAAACATCGCTCCCGAAATGATAACAATTACCCCCGGTCCGGCAATTGTGCTGCTCTGTGTTTGCAGTTGTGCTAATTTTGTAGCTCTATCTAATTGTCTCGAGTCAATAGACAATCCTTTCATGTATGGCTTTCAATTGATGGCTCTCTCAGGCTTCAAACACTTTCATCGTATAGAAAGGCTTCATTTAAGGAAAATTAAATCTCTGGGTGTTGAAATCAGAATTGGATAGTCTCTGTACTTTAAGCCTGCGAACTAAATACGGGTTATTGTGCATTTCAATTGCATTTACTTAATTGCTGAAATATTTTTACCATGCCAATATCAATAAAAATAACCTGATATTTATTACGAATAAATGTAAAAATTGTTAACTGATTTAATTATTAAGTACAAGCGATTAATGGTTGGGTAATTTATAGCCAACTGACTCTTATCTGAGGGAAATTGCAGTGCCTGTAAGGAGACTCACCTGTTCATGACCACAATGTGACCGCGACCCTTGACCGCAGCCATGTGCTTCAGTGCCTCCCGCAGGCAGCTGGCGGTGGCCACCACATTCGTGTCGAACAGTTCCTTGATGTCCTTCGTGGGGGACTCTGAACCGGAAAGTATCATCTCAGAAATAACTAACTTTGTGTTGCCTATATTTACCGCTTAGGAAGTTGGCCTTCAAGATGCCAGCGTTGCAGATGAGCACATGAATGGCCTCGAATTTTACACTAATCCAGCTAAAAGCACTGGTCAACTGCTCCTCGTCGTTGAGGTCGCATTGCCGGGCAAATATTTTCCCCTCCCCGGTGACTTGATTCTTGAGAGCCTGTTTGAAACATCATAATCATATAAAGTGGATGATTATAATTAGAATTATAAACCTCAATGAGTTCCACTCGACGAGCTAGTCCCACAACCAGCATTCCGGCATTGGCCAATTCCAGAGCCGTGCTCGCTCCGATTCCCACGGAGGCGCCAGTGACCACCGCCACCTTGTTGCGCCAGTAGAAATTGCTTTCCATGATCAGAGAAGAATTAAATCTGGGTAGTCGAGATAAGGTACAAGCAGAGATAACCTCACGGCTTCGTGGACCAAAGACAACTGCTGTTGGAGGTTGCTGCCGATCGTTGATGCATCTATCGCAGCTGCAAATGCAGCACAGTGGGTCTAGTGCACATAAAAGTAAGTCAAAAATGGTAACTAATATTCATCTTTATTTGTTTAGATTATTAATGAGAAGCACGAGCGTTTACTTGAGTCACTTTCTTTGAAGTAAAACATAAAACTTAACACATATAAAATTAAATACATTCAAATGGTTTCGTTAATTTTGTTAATTATAGTATTTTACATATAGATAAGTTGATCTTAAAAGTGAGTTCAAAATGGTATCTAATATTAATCCTTATTTGATTAGATTATCACTGAATACCATTAACATTTACTTGAGTCACTTGCTAAGAAGTAAAACATAAAACTTAACATACATAAAAATACATTCAAATGATTTAGTTACTTTTTCTTACTACATTATTTTATATATAGATAGATCTTATACACTTTTTAACGTAATTTAAATATGAACGCATTACTTAGACAAAATATAACATGAAATATTTATTTTCAAGTTTATGAATTTTCATCTTACAACATTGTTAAAAACATAGGATTTTTAAATGGTTATTCCCATATGATCTTGAAATATTTGTATACAGTTAATGTGAGAGCTACAAGGTTATAACTATTTTTTTAAGAAAATATTATTTTTATATTGCCGGCGTCTTTTCTGATTTAGCGGATCAGGGGCACCCGTCACTCCGGCAGAAGTCGGGTTTAATTGATTGCAATTTACTGGCTGTCGTACTGTTCGTATTTGCATTGTGCGGTTGTAGTTTGTAGTTTGCAATCGCCTAGTTGCACTTTGCCCCTCATCCCCTCTTCTCGTCTCTTTTCCCCTTTCCCTTTTCTATTCATGGAGCATTGCACTCGTTTGCATTTCACTTCTAGTTTAAGCTATCTTTTTTTTTTAGCATTTTGTTTTGTCTGCTTGGTTTTTTCCTGGTCGGTTTTTGCGGATATTTGATACCAAATGAAAAATCTCATTTCGCTCTGCGGCTTTGGTTTGTTGTCACTAATCTCTCGGGCTGACACTTGAGGATTATTTTCATATTTCTATTCACAAAAACAGACCACGTGGAGTGGGTTGAAAATGGCTTAGCAACAAGGAGAAAACACAATACTCAGCTCTCAAAGCTTTAAATACCCTTCACATTTGATTGTATTGTGTTTAAATTGTAAGTTGAAATTAAAAAAAATCTATATATTTCCATTGTGCTTTATTTATTAAGTGTGGCATTTTCGTTAGTGAAGTTATATTATTGGTAGCATTTCGACAGATAGTTTAATGAAAAATGTTATTCAATTCTATTATAATTCCAAAAATTTTAATAATATTTAAATCTGTGCAGCACACAATATATTCATATGCAATTCTTATTCCACTCTTGCTTATCAAATATTAGCAACCTTCCATTCAGTCATCAATCCCCAATTCGGCAAACACAAAAATATGCATTATCGATAATCTGGCATAACATATTCCATTACATTTTGATAGTTTCATCAACAGGCCATGAATATTCGTCCAGGCATTAGTTTTCGCTTTCCAGTTGAACGGGCTGCTCGGAGCCTTATCGTATTTTTGTAATTACCAAACAACAGATTGTTCTGAGGGAATGAGGGGGAAATGCCACTTGGATGGCTTCTTGGCCATGGCTCAGTGAGTCTGCTGGCAAATCAAAAATCAACTTTATCTCGGGCTGGTGGGAAGTATTTGCATGTCAGTCTCTACTAGAGATGCACCAAAAAATGCACTTAGACTGGATTTTGGAAAGGGCACAGGACATTGCAGTTGACAGCCATAAAATGCAGGTGCAGAAGAATGAGTCCTTTTGTGGCTCAATGGTTGCCATCGGCCAGAAGTCAGGCAATTGTTTCGATTGGATGGCCATAAATTCCCTGGCATTTATGTGGTACAGTTGTCCTGGCTGTTAACTAACAGCTGGCCAAGGAGGCATGCAAATCAATTGTAATGCAGCTGGGGAAAAAGCCCGGCAAGAAGACTGAATTTATGGCCCATAAACCGAAAGTGGCCAGAACGAGATGCTGCAGACTTGACTGTGGGGTCATCAAAGTGGCTGGCATTTTGAGCTGCACACAATAGTACAATTGTAAATATTTCCCTGGCACTTAGAGTGCCTTTTCTGCACTAGGAAAAAAGAGTTCCACTTAGACGTTTTAGAGAAATGGAAAATTCAGCTTTTAAATCATAAAAAAAATTTCACCGAATACATACAAACAAAGTATTTATCAAAAAACTTTATTTAAGTATGTTAATAAAAAGGCAAATAATAAAAAGGACAAAGAAAATGCAATGCAAGTTTACAAAAATGTTTATTAAATATATTTATCTGTTAAAATAAAAAGGTCGTTGAATAAAGACAATTTTCCATTTTTTTCTTCAAGAAAAGTTGTTTATCCAAGCAACTTTTATACAATGGCAGTCATTTCTTAAAAAAAGACAATTTCCAGGAGTCAAAAGCGAAAGAACAAGTATTTTTTCCAGGTGTTTCCTCTGATAACGCCAATGAAAATTGATAGAAAATTGGCGCACAAACTGTTTTTAGTTTGGCAACAGTTTCCCCGATTTTATTTCCTTTCTTTGGCCAGCTCGCACACCGTTGTCGGGTGTGAAAATGGAGTGTGGGGGGTGTGGTTTTTCCGGGTGGGTGTTTGAAATAAATGAAAAGCTCCCGTCGTGGCAGAATTTATTGTTGCATACTTTTCGGCTCAGCGCCCCGTGGCATGCAAAAAAGCAAGAATGTGGGGGTGTGGAAAAGAATTTTCCCTGCGTACATGTGTAGTCATACACTCCCCCCTGGGTACGCCCCCATCCCCCTCCCTCTGGCCTTGTTTATTTTTCGGTTAAACCCAAATATGCATTTTTCATGGCCTCGCCGGACTTTCCATCCGCAGCATCATCCGGTTGCTTTCCTTTTTCAATTGCAATAACATTTTTTGGAGCCAAAAACTTAAATTGCATTCAACAGCATTTTCGGCAATTAGCGCTTACGTTTTTATTACTCGCATATCACTCATACGCCGTGTGGCTTTCTAAATCGAATAAAAAACTCGGATTCCGCAAATGTAAATGGAAACAATGGCTACATAAAAATACTCGCGGCGTGTGCAAACAAAACGTCCAATTTAATTAGAACAACTTTTCTTTCAAGCCAAAGCATTTAATTAAATTACCTCATGCTCTCACACTTTCATATCAGGCAAAAAAAAACGTAAAATAAAAGTTGTAAAGTCTGTATATTCAAGGAACTTTTTTGCCTGCTGGCCAAGCACTCATTTAAATAAACAACATTTAAAAGGAATTTGAATTATATACGAAATTGTGTAAGCCTATAAAAGGTTTCTTAATCTTGGCTACGAATAAATTGAGTGTGTGTAAAATAAATAGAAAAATTGTAAGATTTAATTTTTCCTCAATTGCCTAGACGTTATTAGAATATAAAGAATGGTAAAGGAATTTTGTAAGACTAGCTGATTTTAGTCTTGTTATCAGGATAACATTTTTATTTGAGAGCTCAATCAATTAAAAGTACCTATTCAAAATCGTTCTAAATTCCCCTCCAAACTTTGAGTGATTGAAACTCAAACTGACGCTGCGTCACACACAATAACAATCCTATATGACTATTAATCAAAGGTTGACACAATGATTTAATTAAGTGCCACGCCCACATTGACACCTGTACGACATGACACGGACTTAGGCACTTACAATATTCGGGGCGTGGGGGGTGGTTGGGCAGAGGTGCTAACCGAAAGGCAGTTGGAAAAGTTTGTTGGAATTTTAAAGCTCGAAAAGCGACAGTTGTCAGGGGCGATGATGGCACAGAATCCATTTTAGAAACCCCTAAAAACTATGCCAACAATTTTAATGCGAAATTCCGAAACGGTGTTTCGCATGGATGTCCCCACCAGTTGGTAGACAAATTTTGATAAAATTGAAATTTATTTTAATTAAACAAGCGTCGCAAATGTCTCATTTACGCTTCAATGACATGGCAAAACAGATGAGCCAAAAGTGGGCGTGGATGTGGGGGTGAGTGTGAGTGTTCGAACGTGGCCTTAATGTTAGCATGTTTTGCGGTCTACTGACAATTTGCGCCTGTGCTTTCTCCTCACTTGTGTTTTTGAGTTTGTCCCCCAGAAATTGTTTCCAACATTTAACGGTATTTTTTGTGGGTTGGCAAGAACAACAACTGCAATTACATATATTAAATGCTCGTCCGCCCAAAAGTATGCTTGCCATTTGCGGGCGAAAGGGTTAAGTCCGCTTAAGTCCAACTAATTAGCCTAAATTTGTAGCAGGCTACGCAGCCACCTGATAAGTGGGTAACAAACGAAACTCGTACAGGGTATGTGAAGTTGATTGGGCAAAAGGGTAAAAGCTCCGAAGCTTTAAGTTGTTCATTTTATGTTCAAGGTATATTAATGTATATATATAATCATGTATATGTAGATATATATATCATTATTAATCCAATATTTATTTCAGTTTTTTTAAACATAAAATATTTTAAGATTTAAATACTTTACCAATTTTATCTTTACCATAATTCTAGGAAATATTTGTGATTTTAAGCAACCTTTTCCTTAATGTTAAAAGTGTACTACAGTTTTAAATTTTATTAAAATAATTGTGTTCTGTTAGTAGAGGAAAAGTGAATGTAATATAGCTTCTGCAAGCCACCAGTAGTCTTGTTCCAAACGTTCAAACTTTTTGCAAATTTTACAGGGTACTCCCCGTTTGATTCTTTTTCTGCATTTTATAGCCGCTGCCATAAAGAGTTAACTGTGCTGCGTTTACCGCTAAGCGGATGCACGACCACAAAACTTTTTAGGGGTGGCAGCTGGCGAAGTGCAACCCGAATGCTGTTGCTAGTTGCTAGGTTGCTGCAAGTGTTGCTAGTTGCTGCTGCTGATGTTGCCAGTTGTTAGTTGCTAGTGGCTGTTTTTGTTATTCCCGGCACTTTATTAGCGAACAGGCCAGAACAGCGCGCGGGGCTATTATTTGATGTTATTTATGAGTTGCAGACGCTAAGACGTAAATTGCCACATGCAACACCCGCAGTTGTTCACCTGCTTTGGCCCCATTAGGTTCTCCATGTTATTTTCATTGCGCGGCACAAGTTTCGCCCGCCAATTAGGGGGAGGTGTTAAGGATGCTAAGGATGTTAAGGATGCCGCCTTCATTAGGCGGAGTTTCTTGCTACTTTTTCGGCTGCCTGATGAGCTGCCATTAGGACGTTGAGCGAAATCCAAATGTGCATTAAGCTGCAAACAAAATGGGCAACTTAGTTGGAAATTCCCCCCGGATTGCTCATTGGAGTTTTTGCTGCACAAAGAAAAAATCTAGGAGGTTTGCCTCAAATATTTAAGCACAAATATTTTCCTTGCCACTTTTCTGTTTATATAAACATGAATGAATAGCATAATATTTAAATATAATTGAAATGTTATGACTATAATAAAACTAGGAGGTCACCAAAAATTACAAATATATCTTTGAAATGATTTCGTTTCTTCAAAGATAAGTTATGATACTTTTTAAATATTTTTCCCCTGTGTCTTTCTTACTCCACTGTGTTCCTTTTTAATTTTCCCCTTGGGCTGGACACAGCCAAGTTTTTGCAGCCGGGCGCTCGTGCATGTCGCCGGCGATCTTCACCAGCTTCCACTGCATCCAGCAGCCAGTCGACAGCCAGCGTCCTTCATCCTGCATCCTAGCAGATTTCCTGAATCTGGACCTGCTCCTGCCGCAGGCATAAATCACGTGCGGCGCGCACAAGAAACTTTTGATTTGTGAAATCAAAAGCCATTTGCTGTGCTGCAATCAGCACAAACATTGTATGCAGCACTGGCGGTGGAAACTTTTGCTTTTTGGCACTCGTCAGATATGGATGCCATCACCAGGAGCAGGAGCTAAAAAAAGGGGGGGCAGGAGGAGGAACAGGAGCGGCGGGTGTCTGAATCTTGGTCCTGCAACTTTTTCTTGTTGCAAAAGTTTTTAATAGTTTGTTGGCGCTTTCGCTGATTTGCTGCACAGCAAAGTTTCTTTTTTCCCGCCGGTCTGGGAGTTGGTCCGAAGAAAAGCAGGTCTTAAAGTATGCAATGCATTGCCCACTGCCTGGCCAGGCTAAATTTCAAAGGACTCACTAATGAAGACGGGCTGCTCCTAATACGCAAGTAGTTGGCCTCATGTAGGGCCTGCTTTTACATTTTATTATGCATGATAAATAGTATCCTCTGTGGGTTAAAAGGGTATGCTAAATCCATATATATTAATAAAATTAATAAAATAGTAAAATTTAAAGATTTTTAAGGTTTTTATTTTTATTTACTTAGTGAAGAATGTTACTTCTGTGAATAAAAGAATAACAAGAAAGGAATAAAAATGAAATATAAATTATATGGATATAAAACACCATAGGCCATAAAGTGATTTGTAGGCAATTACCAAAGTGGGTTTGTTTCCATTTTTATTGGTACATAATAATTTGTGGTTTTTGCTCTCTTTGGGCGTGTATAGCTTGGACAAATCCCAATTTAAATGGTATTTCCCGAGTCTAAAAACTGCATCCATAAGTGGCACACTTACTTGTTTTTGTTGGACCGCTTTTCTTTTATCTGCAAGTGGATGCGACGTGTCCGCCATAATTTGGCCGCACTGCTGTGGAAAAGTGGGTCTCGAAGCTCGGAAAAAAGGCGAATATGTGTCAGGCGTGGTCGGAGAAAGGAGATAGCAAGGACTTGTCACATTTAGTAGGCTGCAGCAGGAGCACAAAAGTGGCGACTAAAATAATCAACTAAGCCAAGTGCGACAACTGCGACAAAGTGTGCCGCAGCAAATGAAGAAAGTTCGTGCTCCCTTTCGCCGCCTTTCCCCTTGGCTTTCCCTCTTTCAACCAGCAACATTGCGAAAAACTCGTAGAAAAGTAGTTAAACTTCTGCTTTTTTCGCTGACATAATTCGCGAGAAGTGCGCCCGGCGCCAGTACTGAATGATATATCCAAGTGGTAGTAATAAATTCCTTCAGTCATGCCACAAAGTATGCCATAGTTGCTAAAGTCCTTTTATATATGAATGTGCTTCGAAGCTACATATATCTTCATATGGGTAAGTGGAAATCAGATGCAATAAGCTCATAATTTGTAAGACAAGTTGCATTGCGGATTGTGGGTGTATTTAAAGTGTCAACGAGTTGTATCTAGAATGTAATAATTTTAAAAGATTTTTACTACTTTTAAAGTACAACAAAGTTATCTTCTTCTTTAAGGTCCATTTCACATAAAATAAGCACAATAACAATTATGTATTCAATTAAATTCTCTAGCCTTAAAAACATATATATTGCAACATTAATTAACAATATCAAAGGGATTAATATTATTGAGGTCGAATTTAAATTGCAGGAAAAACTTAAGCCAGATTTACTTTTACAATTTATTTTTATGTTAAAGGAAATAACAAAAAAGCAATTAGCAATAACCAATTTTAAATAAGGCCAGTTTGGCAAAACTCAAAGGCTTTATATTTAAGCCTTCAGAAAAAAAGGAATATTAAATTTAAGAAAAAATTATATTCAAGCTGTGACACAAAGAGTATTTTTTCATTGCAAATAAAATGAAAATAAAATGAAAAAAACTAGTAAACGATTGAAAAAATGCGTATGCATTTTAATTTATAATTCATTTCACTTTTGGCGTTCGCTTTTGACCTTCATCCAACATTGTGGGCTCGTTTAAAGCCGCAAAATTGCCATTGCAGTCGGGACCACGCCCCCTGTCCCCAAGTGGGCGTCAATAGGGTAGAAGGGGGATGGGCTGAGGGGCAAACAAATAGCAACAACGTCTGGTTATGGCCAAGTTCAAGCCAAATGTCTGGCGGCGTCTGGGGCACGTGCTGCCCAGATTCATCTCCGTCAGCAGAGAAGCCTCAACATCAGATTCAGATCCAGATTCGGCTCCATCTCCGCCATTTCTCTCCATTTAAATCGAGCCAAGGGGTAGGGGCAGGGGCAGGGGCAGGGGTAGAGAAGGGGGCACAGGGTTGGAAAAAATTGTGAAAAATTTGTAACCGAGGCGTTTTGTTTGCTCTCGTTTGCTTTGGTCACGGATACCAGACTGCCAGTCAAGTCAAGTAAACATGATGTGCGGGGTCTAATTTTTTCCCCTTTTTTTTTTGTATTTTTTGTTGCCCAGCCAGTCAACCCAACTTCAGCCGGGGGTTCCCCTTTGCCGTCGGTGTCTGTGAGCTATATGGTTGCACAATATTTTACATTTTCATGCATGACGCGTTTAATCACGTGATGCATATGATTTTTAGCCAGCCCAGGGGTTAGGGATCGGGGTTCTAGGGGCTGCGGAGGAGTTTGGGGGCTTTCCTCATATATTCATGCATACAATTCCATCAGCATGAATTATGTTTTGCATACTTTCAGCCTGAGTTTGTGTGGGCTTTGCTTGTTTTGCGTTTAGGTCTTTGGCGCTGTCTGGCGCATTCTTGCAGCCCTTGGTGCCCTCGGCAGTCGCCTTTCATCTCGTTCCCTGGGAGATCCTACTCGGCACGGGCCTTCTGGATTTGGATTTTTCCACACTTTTCGGGGGTGTGGGTCCACTCAAAAGTTGTGGATTAGAGCGTGTAATTTTACTAAAAAGCGCCAACGAGCCGCACTTCACACACATGCCTACAGTTGTGGGCAGAATGGTATCAGTCTTTAATAAGTAATAATAAAGCATATCTCATAGTTTTTTACTAATGCCTACAAAATATATTTATGTTTTTCGGACAAACTTAACCAGTTAAACGCATTTAAAGTTAGAAAAGAAAATCTAATAAAATATAAAATCCCATTATTTTAACCTCAGGTGTATTTGTGGAAAGGGTGATCCCTCGTGAGCGGTTGTTGCCATATTTTAAGTGTTTTCTGGTTTTTCGGCCACTGTGCACTGCGCTTTTAATTTCACTCGCAGGGCTCGCCTGTAATTTATGTGCTTAACTTTCACACTCGGCTGGCTAAAACAGTCACCGAAAAATCGTCATAAAAATAGAAAATATATGTAGGAACACTCGCACTCGGCCATTTCACACTTTTGCGCCTTTGAACGAAAAGCGGTGGAAAATGAAAGCGAACCCACAAGGACAACAGCCAAAAGTGGTGGAGACCGAATATATTCCAGTGAATATTTATGAGCAACAAAAGTAGCATTTGTGCTTTACATTCCGACTTTATTGTGGGCATGGTTGTTGTAGTCAGTACTAGTTGTTGTTGCTTCTGTGAGCAACAGTCCCGGCCATCGTCAAAATTCTGGCTGCCTTTTGCGGCTGATAAACCACTTACAAAATTTTGGTATTCATTTGTTCAAATCATAAAAGCATTTTCTAATATATAAGAAATTATAGGTAAATTTCACAAGATGTGCAAATTACTTCTTGGTGTTCCAGAAAGTTGTTTTTAGAAAATATAATATATAATATAATACATCTTAACTCGCTAAGAATTTAAGTACTTTAGTGCCCCATTTTTTAAAGACAAGACAAAACAATTCTAAAGATGTATGAAAAGGCAATGATTGTTTTAGTTTTTGGCATATAATAGTAAAACTTTCTTTGCAATAACCAATAAAATTGTCTTGATAATGCCTATTTGACTCTGATATCATTATATAATTATGTTTTTCACTGTGTGATGTGGATGCTGCTCTTGTTGCTGATGTCGTCCTCATTGCTGTCAGCATTTCCGACGCTGATGAGTTTATGCTTGGGGCCCATATTACTTTATTCCAGAGTGTGCCTAGCCCCTGGCCACGCCCCCCGCCCCTGTGGTTTTTCCCCGCCAACACAGACACATCTACACACACACACACACACAAACTCCACGGAGTCGGCCATTCATGACTGTCATGAGTTTTCCGCAATTGATGGTCTAATTATGCCGCCAACACTAAATTTCATGACTTTGCTGGTCGAGCCAACACGCAGACGAAGGCCACTGATGACGAGGGGGTTTCTGGATGGGTGGGGGGATTGTAATTTAATGGAAAAACATTTTGCCACACATCCACAGGGAGCGGAAAAATGGAAGCTGAAGCTAAGGGCCACTTTACAGTTTGACAGCCATTGCTAGCCGGTTGAAATTTTAGCTGGGATTTATCGCCCATCTCTATGAAAATATGTTAATGCAACAGTTTGAGATGCCTGCCTTTATGGGTTTGAGTTTAAGAGCTCTTTCCGTTGAGGGTACAACATCATCTAAATTATGGAGGCATTAACATAACTAAAAGGAAGCTTATTACTTAATAAATATTTCTTCCAAGCGTTGTACAAGAAGATTATAAATGTATATATACAACTATTGAAAGGAGTGAGTAAAATAAAATTTATGCAAAATTAAAATCGTATAATTTTTAAATTTATGTGCTATAAATTTTGGATTTATATTTGCATAACACACATTTAATCATTTTACATAACGAAGAATATGAGTGAAATCCTTTTAGTCCAAATACTTACAACTGTGCGTTTGTGCTATAAATTTACTTATTAGTCATAAACAATTTATAATTATTATTAGCTTTAACCAATTGACTTATCACTTTTTTTTTTAGTAACCTAATTGAGATTCACTCACTCGAGAATCGCTGCCGGGCCTTCATTTGGATCTGTTAAGCTGAAATGGTAATTATCATACCGAAACCAATGGGGCATATCAAAATGTTCACACTTCATAATATTTGCATATTAATGTGCATGTATAATTAGCTCGAAAATAATTAATGCCCGAAAACAAGAAACCTAATCGAATGCCAAGGCAAAGCCAGCTTCTCCTAATGAGAATCCATGGCTTCGGAGAATATTTGATGTGTGAAGTTATTTAGTCAGGCTTTAGTTCTTGGTGAGAGTTTCGAGTGGAAGGTCTAACTCTATCTCTAATAAGCCTTTAAATATGTATCCAAATTGGCTCGTTCTGCTCCACTTGTCGCTGGTTTGTTTGGGAGTTGCTTCGCAAATGTTTGCACAGCCGCTGACAAAGTAGGTCGTGTGGGTGGATGGATGGGTTGTTGGGTGGCTAAGTGGTGGCAGAAAGTGGGCGGTGGTTAGCGGGTCAATCTATTGAGCAAACTATTTGTTTACAGGAAGCACAACACCGGTATTTTGAGCATCGAACGGTCGGCGGGACAGAAGATTGAGGAAGCCGCGCTGCTGCAGCAACTGCAACAAATCACGGGCAGCGAAGCGTTGGCGCCATTGTTGCAGGAGTTAATAGGCCAAACTGTGCCAAATTGGCAGGCACAGCAGAAGCAACAACAGCAGCAGCAACAACAGCAACAGCAGCAACAACCAAAACAGCAGCAACAACAGCAGCAACAACGGCAGCAACAACAGCAGCAACAGCAGCAACAACAGCAGCAATACCAGCAGCAACACCAACCAAAACAGCAGCAACAACAGGCCACAAATCAACCGCAACAACAGGAACAAGACTTTTTTGTTTATGAAAACGGAGCGGGTCAACAACCTCAAATATTGACCGGGTTCAATGGCGTCAATGTGCAACCTGAACAACGCCAGCAGCAACTGCGCCTCCTGCCAAAGCCAATTGAGACCGAACAACAATATCCAGCAGCCGGGCCAAAAATCGTTAAGGCGCCGCCAGCCGCAGCAGCCGTTTGGGCGCCGGATCTCAAGAGCCACCCGCCGTAAGTAAACACTGAAAACTACCAACTATATAATCCTTTATTTGCATTAAACAATGCATTTTAATTAGCCCATCCCCGGCAACTGCAGCGCCAGCAAGTTGCCAAGTCTGCTGCAATCCGTCGGAAGTTGCCGCTGCCGCTGCCGCTGCCACTGCCACACCCACTGCCACGCCCTGTCCGCCCACTTTGGGCGGCCAAGAGTTGGTCCCGCTGCTCAGTGCCACGGCGCTCAAGGCGACAGCTGGTTAAGTTTTTAATTAAATCGCTGGCATAATTAATAAAGATGCGCATAGTGAGTCGGGCAAAGTGTTGCATACTTTTTGGGCTGGCCGATCGTGTGGGAGTATTGGTGGGAGTGCACACATATGCCTTCGATATTCATCTACATGACAGCAGCAGATGGGGCAGGTTTATTTTAAAATGAGGGAAACGACTTTAGATACTCTCGAAATATGGAGGTTATTCTCACTGAAAAAGTTAGTTCAATCAAATATGTACAAATCATGTCCTTTCAAGGGATACATTCGAAAAATGGCTTACTCTTAATATTATACCTTTTGATACTTTTGATGAACCGTTTAAAACATACTAATATTCTAGATTCCATTTGCGACTTCACTTATTATACATATTACACCTTAAAGAAAATAATAGAAAATCTTAAACAATTCCTAAAAAATTTAGATAGATTTTGATGCGCATATTGCTCACACAGTTTCTATACTTCCAATAGTTAAGAGTCTAAGGCTATTTAACTTAACTGTGACTTATATTTCAGTTGGCTTTTCCCGATTTCCGCACTCTATCTCCATATAATCCCAAAGGAATCGCCTTACTCGATTTAGTTGTCACCCTGTGCAGCCCGGCAACTTTCCGAACAATATGTGACTTATCTGTCATCGTGGCTTCACCCGACAGTGGTGCACACTGAACCTGAGCCACCCAGGTCCTCCATCCACCAGGATCTGTTCGAGCTGTCACAGGACTCAACATAAAAGTAAAACATGCAACTAAAAACAATTTCTAAAAATATACGTACGAGCATAAAACATGCAACACGAAAAAACCGCACAAAACACTTCATGTTGAGTGCGACTCGCAAATTGTGGGGCGTCTGTGTGAGTGAGCTGCACCACCAACACCACCGGCACCACCGCAGAAAAGAAGCAAAATAATAAATAAAAATCCACAAAATGTGTGTGTTATGTGCTGTGTGTGGCGGAGCGTTGAGTCTGCGGCGGAGTGTTTTTTGCAAGTGTTCGAGCGGGAAAATGAAAGTGCTGAAGTGTCGCCCATTGTTTGTTGTTTGTCCTGTCAACGAAGCAGCTGCCTGCATTTGCATTGGCCGCGAGGAGTTGATGACCGGGATGCCCGGCGAATGGTTGAAAGATCTGGTCTGTAATCGGAAAATTCCTTAGGCTTCTTCAACATTTCCCAAAGAAATTTCAGTCCCATGAAAGAACTTCTTAAGGCTTGCCAACTATTTAAACAGAACTACCAAGCATTGCATTCTAAATGGAACTCAAATACTAGACTTTTTTTGGACACTTATAACAAATATATCATTTATTTTTAAGTTAATTAATTAGTAGTAGTAAGAAATTAGTGTATTTCTAAAGATCATTAAAAACTGTGAACAAATTGGTGCAACTTAAATGACAGTTAATTTAACCTTCTGGATTCTATTAACTTCTAATTTATATAAATTATAAACAAACTTCCTTAAAAACTTTAATGCAATTTTGATAATCAAATAAGAACTATAAATCAATAAAATAGATAAATATGAATGCCTTCTATAGGTACTACAAAATAACCCTCAGCAAGCCTTCCACTAGAAGTCAAAAAACTAATTTTGAGCAAGTATAAAAATGTGTATCTTCAAAATTTGAGTTCAATACCAGATAGCTGTAGGTTTTGACAATAAGACTGAAATTGGATTGGATGTGACTGAGGCCCCGACCCCTTGACGTCCTGCAGATGTGAGTAGAGGGGCGTGGGTGGGGGTGGCTCCTTTGTTGTCATCGGCACTTCAGTAGTCATTTTATAGGGCCCCATTCGACGGCTCTAATTTCATGCACGCATAATCAGCGAGCGTGGCTAATTAAATTCTAAACATTCGCCAGCATCAGCGCACTAAAAAATGTTTTATATGGCTAGAGTTTAGAACCCATCCTTTGTTTTCCCTACCCCTACAGTGAACTCCCATCCCAAGCTCCATTCCAATCTCGAGCTGGTGCTTTGTAATTGCAGATCCCGGACTTCGTACACGCCCCTATGCAAATGGCACAAAGCTGCTGCCCCTGTTGTTGCTGTCACTCCACTTAGAAAATTAATTTGCTTGATTGTTTTGGTTTTTTATTTATCTAAGACATTTTATATTATAAGCACAAATATTTTGATTGTAAGTCGGGTAGTAGAGAATGCTTGCTTGCATTTGAAAATTAACTTCAAATCTATTACGTTATAGGATTTAGGATAGACTTAAAAGAAAACTAAATTTATTTGATAGGTAAAAAATTAACCAATATTATTATCGTCCTAAAAAATAGTTACTTAGAATAAAAAAAAAATAGAATAAATAATAATTGTATCCCTTACCCAGTTAATTGGAATGCCGTTTACATATATATGTTTTGAGCATCAACCAATGTTTAATTTTAATTAAATTTAGAAAAAAATGTTTTATTTAGTTAAGAGGCGTGAAATTACATACAAATTTCTTTCTATGTTCGTGGATTTTTTCCAATGATCAGAAAATCTGAACTCGTTGCTTTGGGGTTGCTTAGTTTAATGAGAACAGTGGACCCTTTTTTTTTTGAGTGTCTTGATGTTCCTTCTGCTGCTTCGTGTTGTTCTCTTTGTGCCCATCTGCAACCTCATCTCATCTCGCGCTGACGGCTTTTGAACTGCCTTCGTTTGTTGTCGTTGTCGTACTCTAAATTAACCGTTTCGTTACGTCAGCGCTGTCTTTTGTGCGTTGACAGAAGCGATTGTTGTTGCTGCCGAGTGAGTCCTGGCGTCCCAGTACCCCGGCATCCCGACGTCCCGGAGTCCTCGAGTCGTCCTGTTTAGTTGCAAGTTTGTATGAGGCAGCCGTGCGTGCCCGGGCGCCTGGCAATTGGAGCAATCAGCCAGCTCAACTCAGCCCGGCTCTTCAGCTTTTTGGCCCGTTTGCAGCTCCAGAGACGGGACAACCAATCCCAATCCCAAACCCAAGCCCGAACCCCCAGCACTCAGTCGCACTCAACTGGCGGAGCAGTTCGGAGACAGTTGGCTTTGTCTTGTCAGCTGGGTCCTGGCACTGTCCTGATTGGCATTTACAATTAGCGAGTGGGTAAATAGAGAGATGCTGCGAGAATGCTCCAAGTCCTGGTGCCAAAATAAACTGAAACCCTTTTCGGGGATCGTGGCAGCAAACACCCTTGTGGATAAATGTTAATCCTTTATTGTAGAACACACTAGGTTTAAGAAACCTTGTCCTTCCTAAGGTATAAGGGAAGGTATAACAATGAATTATTACCTAAATTTATTAATTATGGGGATCAGTTGTTTAGTTGTGAGAAACAAAACCAGAAATTAAGTAAACAAAGTAATTGAATATAGGACTACAATATAAATAGTGTAAATATTCTTGGTATTATAATTAAACTGCCCAATTTAACTGAATCCTAAGGGTACCAAAGTCGTCAACTAAAAATCCTAAAAGTATGCAAGCAAAAGCGCTCACACACACACACATGTAGGCGAAGCTGTGTGGGTGTGCGTGTTTGTGTGGCAATGGAATAATGTACTCTTAATTTGTTATGCGTGTGTGATTAATGATCCATGCATAACGATAACTTTGACTCATTACACCTGCTGATTTATCGCTGTCAACGGGTGGTCCACAATGTCACCCGACTTCCCCTGCTCCCCCTCCTCCCCCCACATTCAACCACGCCCCCGCCGCCCACCATAACGCACACAAGTGCACACAGCCATTACAGGCACATGGAAATGAATTTTGAATTTTGATTCGGCCACTTTCGCTTAATCATTTCGCAATTAGCCGGCATTGTTAGGGCATTTGCATTGATTTATTGACGTTGTCGCAAAGATTGCGCTCTGTTCGTTTTTCCCTATTGACATTTTTAATTTTCCCATTTTCCATGTCAGTTAATTTTCCACTACAGCTCGCCAGCATGGAAAATTGACAATTAATTAAGCTCTACTGCTGCACTGACTTTTTCGCTTTTCCCGTTTTCTTTATTCCCCCGTTGTTTTTCCTGCATTTTTTGGTCTTTGGAAAGTGTGAAGACTCAGTCGCATCGATGGAAATGCAAGTAATTAATGGGCGTGGCAGCACTTGTCCCGCCTGCGCTAATGACCCATATTATGAGGTTATTACTGCCGTCCACTTGTCTGCGTGTCTGCGAGTCTGCAACTCTGAGTTTTCGCGATTGCAAGTGCATTTGTGATGACATCTCGAATGTGTTAAGTAATTGCAAAGAGCTTCGATGAGTCGTCGAAAGCAAAGACTGCGGGAAGGGAAACACTCGTCTGCGGAGTCTGATGAACTGCAGTTAATTGAAGTCTATTTGGGTTGATGGATGGTCGGCTGGTCGGGTCACTCTGAATAAGCAACGAGTGTGTGCCCGGGGGAGTGGGTCTTAATTAGGGTATTGGGTAGACAAACGACCGGCCTCCGCTGACAAAAGCCAGATTACGCGGGTTAGACGGAGTTGGGCAAGATCGGGCCGAGAGATTGGTTTCCAGTTAGGCTGAAATTTTAATGAGGCAGTATTAAATCAAAGTCTTAAAATACATTACAAACATAAACATCCAATATTGTTATTGGTATGAAAATGTGCCAACAAATTGATCAAAGTTAGGATGACAAATATTACAAATTTGATCAACTTTTAAATGAAAATGTTGAATGCAGATTTTTAGAGAATCAAACCACGAGTCGTTAGAGGTATGCCACTTTGAAATCGGATTAAATTTAGTAAAGTTATAAACTCTGGAAGGGCAATTGTCAATTTCAAGTCATCGGAAACTTAGAAAAAACTAACATGAAAAAGGGTCAAAATTTTGATCAACGTTAAAAAGAAAATTTGGAATGCAGATTTTTAGAGAATCAAACCACGAGTCGTTAGAGGTATGCCACTTTGAAATCGGATTAAATTTAGTAAAGTTATAGACTCTGGAAGGACAATTGTGGGTTTCTTATCGGAAACTTAGAAAAAACTGACATGAAAATGGGTCAAAAATTTGATCAACGTTAAAATGAAAATTTTGAATGCAGATTTTTAGAGAATCAAACCACGAGTCGTTAGAGGTATGCCACTTTGAAATCGGATTAAATTTGGTAAAGTTATAGAATCTGGAAGGGCAATTGTGGGTTTCTTATCGGAAACTTAGAAAAAACTGACATGAAAATGGGTCAAAAATTTGATCAACGTTAAAATCAAAATTTTGAATGCAGATTTTTAGAGAATCAAACCACGAGTCGTTAGAGGTATGCCACTTTGAAATCGGATTAAATTTGGTAAAGTTATAGAATCCGATTGTGGGTCACTGCGTTGCAAACTTTTGACTTAAATCATAAAGGGTATAAAAATCTTTGAAGAATTTCAATTTCTCACCAATTTCTCCATTTATTTTGAGAGATTTTCATTGCTATGGTGATTGAAAAGACTATTAATTTATGTAGTTATAAAATCACCCTTGTTGGTCTTCCCCCAGATTGAATTAAAATGCCTCGATTTGAGGTGACCCTACGCCAAGGAGCAGCCTTTGTGGCGCTGTACGTGTTGATGTTGGCCGCTCTGGTCCGTCCGCAGATGAACTTCAACATCTTCGTGGACTCGTTCTTCCTGGGGGTCAAGTACTCGGCGGTGATGGTTTTGGGCTACCGCTTCGATACCTATATGGCAGTGGCCGCCGCTCCACTCAGTGCCGCCACTGTGTTTGCCCTTTCCAAGTGGAACGAGCAACGCGATAGCCGCCCCTCCCAGAACCTGATCATCATGGGCGTGACCTCCCTTTATGTCCTGGTCCTGGTGGCCAATATCCTGGCCAATGGAGTGGTGATCCAGCAGGCCCTCATCCGCTTCGACCAGTGTCCGTATAGGGCGTGGTACATGTACGGCCAGATGGCGATGTCCTTCGTAAAGTCAATGGTGGCGGACGTTCAGGAAGTGATCACCCGGCAGCACCATCGTCGTCCTCGGCTGATTTATCGTATGCACTAGCAAGGTACTATTTGTAAATACCCAAATCGAATTGGTTCATTTACTGGGCATTATCTAAAAAATATATTATAATTCGTTTTTAGCTTAACTGGTATTTTTTATATATTTCCAATACAATTAGATTACATTTGGAGCATGAGTGACATATGTATATCTTTATGTCAAACTTTAAAATTTGAGCTTTCATTTGCAGTATAATTGTTGTCAATTAATTTTGTTTTTTGCAGACACATCATTGTGAGTATCTATTCAAACCACACTTTATGTATCAAAATGTTTATTTTGATATTCAATTGGTCTTTCCATTACCTAGTTTAAAGCAAAAAACATTCAAAACAGAACATTCGAACACATTTCCAAAATTAAATGCATTTAAACAATAGAAAGTTACATTTTCCAAATCAATATGCAATATTCAATTAAATCTTATCCTTGTTTATATTTGGAATTCCAAGGCATCATAATTTCATCAAGGTAAGTACGAGTAAATTATTGCGAGAGGTGATTTATCGGCCAGAGTGACTTTATCTGGACATTAACAGGAAAACAATGAACCCGAAGCTCAAGTCTGTCTGAGGTTTCCATTTGACCAGCGACCATATGCCGGTGATTGGATTGTGGGTGGTGGACATTGGGCGGTGGGTGGGTTGGATTGTGGGTGGCTGGTAGGTGGGTCGATGGCAAATGATGTGCACAGTTTGTTGTGGTCGAATGGCATATTAGATTTAATGCGATTTGCATTCGCCGCTGCCTGCATCGATAATGATGCGATGCCCCGGGCGACACTTGGCTGTTTGGTTTGGTTTGGTTTGCAAGTTGGGATTGGGAGTGGCATGGAGTTTGGGCTGCTGAGGCGGGCAGCGTTTGTCTAGGAAACCGCAGGGTCGGCGGGGTATCCTTCGATTTTGTGGGGGAGGGGGAGGGGTGGGGCGTGTCTGGCGAGTAAGTAATTTTGTGGTTGTATTCCGGAGCACGTTGCTTTGAGGCTTCCAATTCTATCGGCGTTGCGGCGTGGGCCTTTGGCAAATAGTTAAGCGCAAACACAAGTCCCCCCTTCCTCCTCCACTCCATTTCCAAAGGCCCATGGGTGGAATCCTGCCTCGGATAATTGAAATTTTATGCCCGGCTTAAGCAGAAGTATAAAGTTCAGACTCTGACGCAAATTCCCAACAAAATGTTTTACATATATTGGCGCAAAAAAATACATTGTTTTCTCTGCTGCTCGAAAACATGTCTTTGATCTCCAAAACATGTGCACAAAAATGACAAAACAAAAAAAATACAAAAATTAAAAACGGGCCAATTTACACACAAAAGGAAGAACGAAAAGTTTTGTGCATATTCACATATGCAAAATGCGAATTGCAAACAAATTAAACGAAACAAAATGTAAGTGCTTAAAACAAAGCTAAATGAGTTCTGACTTGGCTGGAGGCATTAAATATTTCCCCAAAAAAATGCGAGAAATGCTGAAATGCTGGAAGCCAGAGGCGACGGGTTTCCCCGAGACACTAAAACTTATTTATGCCTTCGTTTTGATCGAGGGGGTGGCCTGCTGTCTCTCTCTGATCCCCCTCTTCCCTCTCTTTCTGCACTCACGAGCGTGTGCGGCTGACATTCCAACTAAATATAAAACATTGGAACATGCTAATTTATTTTTGAACTGCGGGAAATAACATCGATGTTGTCGGCCAACAACTTCCCATCAAAAAATCTGTAAATAAACTGTGGTTAAACCCAACTGGCCATTTCAGCTAAGCCTAAGAAATGTGGAACGATTCGTCTTGGATTTTGGATGACAAGCCATAATTTTTGAAGAGATTTGATTAAGTTTTGGCGTCTTAGATTTCCCCAGTAGTCAAAAGACGTAATTTCACCATGGCTATAAAATAAACAAGAATTCAAGGGGTAAAATTATCTGCTTAGATATATTAATTTGTTTTTTGTTTTGTTTTCGTATAAGAATTAAGCACTTAAAATTGTAAGTAAAATAATGACTTAATGTTAAAAAATTAACATTAATTAGATGAATTATATGATAATATAATATATAGCTAAACCATTCATAATATTTATTTACTGCATTAGTACTGCAGTATTTGTAAAGCAATAAGTGCTTGTCCAAAGTTCATTTCAAATCGTTTAATCTTTGCTTTTCATTCAATTATTTAATTGTAAAATGTAAATAATGGGTATCAATTAAACGAGCTTCTGTTTGAGATGTCCAAGCCTGGTTTAGATTTTCCTAACTCTTATCTTAAGTGATCGTAAAAAACCGCCAATTAAAAGAGCGCACTTTGCGTTCTAATTTCTTTTTGTTTTATTTGCGGGCTCAGAAGATCTACCTGTTTGCATGGGATTAAGATATCATCTCGGAACTGAGGTTCAGCTTTCAAAAGGCACTGCCTGGGATTTTCCCAATGGAATGGATGTGGCGAGAAGTTATTGAACTGTCGCAGGATTATCAGTGCTTTCAGTGAGAGCAGGGTGACAGAAATTGAAATGTCATATCAATGGGAGGCAATAAAAGGCAGTGATTGATGTGCCAATTTGTAATTTGCCAATTAACATATCCCCTCTCCTCCCCGACTCAATTACTTAAAACCCATACAAACACGCAAGTTCAGTGGTACAAAGCGAGTGCAATTAATATTTTTATTACGTATAATTTGTATTAATTGCCGCGCTCGTTCCATGAATCATCTTATCAAATGTGTGTCAACGCGAGCGCCTCATAGTCCAGCATCCCGTCCAGATTTGCATTTGCATTTCTTTTGACGCCACAAACCCGCCAAACCGCTGGATCTCCGGCTTCCCTCAGGTGTTCCTGACCTGTGCTCCTCGACTCGCCGTGTGTCACTCACTCCGCGAACCTCGGCTTTGGCCTCAGCATCAGCATCATCATCAGCATCACCATCAGATTCGACTTCATCTCCACTCGGTTGGAAATCAAAGTTTCGAAACCGGATTTGCATGCCAATAAAGACGAGGCTGGCAAACAAAACAAAACAAATCAAATCAAACGAAATGAAATTCTTTCGGCTTTCGCCTGGCTTTTGCTTTAAATACAAAATCGCACGGCTCAGAACATTAGACTGGTTTAAGAGCTCGAATTAAGCGCATTGACGGGGAATAAAGTCAGACGTCAGCCGAAAACACATAAAGATCCTCCAGCAAGTGTGAACAGCCAGCAAAGTGCTAAAATTAAATTCAAGTTAATTATATAAAATCATTATCGGTGCTAGTACACGAATATTACCAATGGCTTGCACATACAATACAAAAATGGTAAGCATCTAGAGTAAATAGATAGATCACTTTTTAAACGTTAGTGGATTACAAATAGTTTTTCATACAACTAGTCTGATTCAAGAAATATGTCTTATGTTGATCCCTCATCTTGTATTAAATTTGTAATTATGAAAGTAAATTGTGACCCTTAAAAAAATAGTATATTTTTAGCAAATGTTGTGGCTCCATTTAATAGGATTTAAATTTGACTAACAGAATGTTAATACACCAAATTTTTTTAAGAGCTATAACTTAGATAACTTAGATAAATTTAATAATTCATTGTGTACCCTATCTACAAATATTTGTCTTTAAATTAACTAATAATTTTCTTTTCCTTAACTTTTAATAAAGATCCTGCTCAGCTGCAGTTTGGCTGTGGTTTTGAGTGTCACGGAAGCCCTTCCTCGGTTCAGTCGCACCAAGGACCTGGGAACCGCCGCCAGCTCCTCCAGTTTCGCCTATGCCCCCAGTCCCCAGGAACCGATGACCCTGACCGGAAACTACAACCTGATCATGCCCGACTACTATGATCACCATCCAGCCGAGTCGATGGCACTGCAGAACTTTGCCAACTTCTACGATGCCCAGTCCGAATCCGAGTCCGATCTTGGAATGGAGGAGTCCCAGTTCCTGGCCAACACTCCAGTGAGGGCTCCCCAGCCCCTGACTCCCCAGGAGCATCGTGCCCGCCAGCAAGTGCCCCATGTGGACATCAACCGGGAAAGGAAGGCCCTCCTGAAGCTGAAGAAGGGCAGCACCCAGCCCAAGGGATCGGGTCACCAGGAGTGGGACCAGTTCGACTACGACCTGTACAGCCTCAATCCGGGCAACAGCAAGAAGTACAACTACGACATCTAGATGGCATTCCCCTCTAGCTCGACTGTATATGTTTATGTTTTTGTTTTCTCTTGGTTTAAGCTCACAAATAAATTATTTATTTATTGTTAACTGCACTCAGATTTTCGTCATTTCGATTGGAATGCTGTTCGAGCCACTTTTTTGCTGATGCCATCTAATTTTATCTAATTGGTCAGAAACCATTAACATTCACTTTATCGCCGAAAGCAGGCCAGTCAAAACAGTGACGATGCGACTCTGAATATTTAAAGTTTACGGTTCTAAAATAAGTAATTCAATAAATTAAACCCATATAAATATCTTGTAAAAAAAACGGATAAGTATTTTAAAATTTAAATTTTAGCTAACAAATAATGTTAATTTGTGACACATCGAAAACAAACATTTATCTTTCCTAAAAAGGAGTCAAAGTTATTATTGGAATGAATCAGTTAAGAAATTTGTTATCTTGATTCTAATTATACATTTTTAGTCACTTTTGGTTCACCAAAATTCAATATAAAATTGTGAAGGTGGTCGGCCATGAATAACACTTTTAACGAAACCTAATTTGGAGAAAAGTCACTTCATGGTTTAACTTACTTTACCAAACTTAGTTATTCTCAAGAGCTTGTAGCTATACTTTTCGGTAGATTCGTAAATTTTCCCTCTCGAAATAAATGAAGGTAGCTTTTTAAAGAACATTACACTTTATTGCTGATCCAACAGGATCCGCTTGAGTTCCTTGATCCTCTGCAGCGAGGGCTCAAAGAACGAGCTGTCCACCTGGACTTCCTGGTGGTTGTAAATACGACGCAGTTGGGGGCGATTGGCATGGTAGGTGGCCAGAGCAGCGGCGTAATCCACCTCATCCGGGTCTCCACAATTTTGGTAGGAAAACTCTGGGTAGCCACGTGGCCTCACACGGTGTTTCCTGGGAAGAGTGTCCCTTTGGATTTCGTCCAGCTGCTCACCCAAAGGTTGAACATACGTATAACCATGATCTGCGCCGGCCAGCACCAATCTCAATGTCACTCCCAGCATCATCATCTAACGGAGGGTTAAGCATTTGACGTCATCAGCTTGCAAACAAGTTATGCTGTATTCCGAAATCTGATCAGTGATTACCACAAAAGTTAGCAGCAAACTCGTCTTCATGGTTCTGCGATTCCAATTCCGATTCCGATTCTTAATATGTCTCGTCGCTTCGGGCACCGAAAACTGACTAAATTGGCGAATCTGGTTGCCATCTGCCAATGCCCTTAGAACCTATTATGCAATTATGCTCACGGCTTTGACATTATCTAAGCGGTGAAGAGAACATTGAGAGAAACCAGTTTTTACCCCTTGTTATTGTGCCAAATATTTAAATTATTCGCGATTTTTTTGTAACATCTGCCGGGTGCGAAGCGCGAAATTGAAGATGTCATTCAACCGATTTTATTTCATTTTTAGCTTCTGTTTAAAACTTATATATATTGAGGAAAAAGAAATCAGAAAAAAACAAGGAAATGCAAAACGAAAACAAAATTGTAGAAAGGACATTATTTCCAAAGTTTATATATGTATATAGTTTCCAAATTATTAAAACAAAACATACATTTATGATAAATAATGATTATTATGATTACTAATATGATTTAGAATTGGATGGAAAGCTTATCTACCACTGGGGGTATGAATGAACTCACATCATAAGGAAATTTTTTTATTTTTAATGACGTATGAACTTTTTCGAGATTTCCTCAAAAAGTTTAAGGATTCCCCCAGTTCTTCTTTGCGTCTATGTATTTGCACACATGAAGTTTCTTTAAAATATATTTGTGCTTTTCAACTATTAGAATTTTGAACTTTAAATAGATATTCCCCAAAATGCAATCATTCATTGAGCATTGGTTGACATGACTCAGTTAGCAAGGCTAACGCATTTTTATGTTTATTTCTGTACATAAAAACAAAAAGATAGCCCTAAATAAACAATTCCTTAAATGAATTCAAGAAATGTAAAGTCTTTAATATGGATTTTTAGACATTCATGTCGAAAAGATTAGGAAATATTTTATTTTATGAAGCTTTCTTGTATTGATTCATCTGCTCTGAAACTGATTTATAACCATAACATATTTACATTTTGCTTGGCGTGTGCTTGCCCTATTTGCATATGGGCATAAAAATGTTTCACCAATCGACCCCATTATTTCTCAGTGTGCATTTGATGCTGGCTAACTAGCATTTGATTGCTGGTCCATACGCAATCCCACAATGAAATATCACCATCAAGCTGATTAAGCAACAGTTAACAGGTTCAGTGATTAACATATTTGCTGAATCGCTTGCGTTTCCCACACATGCCTACTTTTGGGCTTGTTAAATTAATCACCCGAGTCGATTAAGATTGTGTGTTTTAAAATTTAAACTTCGATCGATTTATTTACAACAATCAACGAACAGACAACTAACTAATAACAACTAATAAATTCGATGTGAAATTCGGAGAGTGTTTAGAGAGAGAGGGGATTTAGTTGTAAGGATATCTGGAGAGGACCTGCTCCTGGCGCTCGTTGGCACGTCGATTCTTTGGTCGCAGCTGTCCCTGAGCATTCACAGCGGCACCCACTGGCACATAGATCACCGGGCTCTTGAAACAGCCCTCCACACGTGGCTGGGTGGAGGCCCTCGCCGTCTGCAGCACCTTCTTGTGGCTGTCGTCCACCTCGCCGGGACTCAGCTCCTTCTGCTGACACTGGCCACCACCTGGACAGCTGGTCACGAACCTCTGGTACTCCCTGGTGTCGCCCGGCACGGTCTGCTTGTAGTCGAAGCCATCCAGGCTGGAGCTCTGCGACTGACCCACCTGGTCACCCACTCGGGTTTCCGGTTGCACCGATCCCGTGGCCTGTATCAGCTGCTGTTGCACCTCGTTGGGCGCCACTCCAGAGCCATGTCCTGCATCCAGGACCTGGTTTCCCGAGCCGGTGGTCACGGACGAATAGGGAAAGGGATTGCCGAAGAACAGTTTCTGGGCAGGCTGCTGAGGTGGCAAATAAGTAGCTGGAGGTTGGGCAGCCGGCTGCTGTTGAGGGTAGTAATTGGGGGCCTGAGTTTGCTGGGGCTGAAGTTGCGATTGCTGAGGTTGCTGGGGCGGCACATAGTAGTTTGGAGGCGGGGCAGGAGCAGCGGGAACTGGAGCCTGGTAGTTAGTTCTGGCCAGCAGGGGATTCTGGTAGATGGAGGTGTGCAGCTGTTGCTGCGGCTGATAGGCATACTGCTGCTGCTGTTGATACTGCGGCACCTGTCGCTGCTCCAAAACCTGGACAATCTGCGTCTGATGATCCTCATAGACAGCCGGAGCCCTCTGCGTTTCCAAACCGTAAGTGCGACCCAAGGTCTGCACCACAAACCTGGTGGTCTGGGGCTGCGGCCGTGCGGTTTCCGCAAAGAAGGGAGTGTGTGGTCGCTGGTAATGGTAGTCCTGACAGCTAACCAAAGCCACCTAAGAGTTAAATAAGATATCCAATTTATAGGTTAATCCTTTCAAAAGTCCATGGGTAAACCCACCATCGAGATAAACAGCCAGAGGGAGGGCATCTTCTTTACTATTGGACACTCGTGCGTTGTGGACTCTTCGCCGGCTGGCAGCTAAATGAACTCCGGCGGGGCAGACACCCGCAAAGCCAACCCGCCAGAAGATCACTCCAGAAACGGGTTTTGGGCCAACTCAAGATGCTGATGCTGATGCGATGTTGCCACTGCCGCCGTCGCTTCTGCCGACTGGCTTTGATTTCTTGTAACAGTTTGAACACATTTCGTAATTCCATTTCCATTTATTGTCTCTGCATCGTTCATTCGTTTATTTCTTTATTTGTTTACCAAAACCCCGCTCCGACACTCGACAGATCGTTCGCTGCTTGCGGCATCATTTCACTATCACTCACGCAAATTTTGTCATAATTAAAGTGCCAGCTCTGCTGCTCTTCACTCTCTGTCTGCATTTCTCCACGCACTTGGAAAAATAATTACAAACTGATCTGGATTATTACAACCTAATTTTAAGAATTCCTCTGAAAATATACAATAAAACTTTATATAATGGATGTTTTTCATGACCTTGATTAACAAACTTAATTTACAAATTTGTTTACAAATCTGTATTTATATAAGGAACTTTACGGAATACTACTTTTTTTAACAATCATTGTTTTTTATATAAATTATAAGTTAAGGTTAACAAATTTACTTTTCTCGAAGACTTTGAATCATTTAGAAAAAGTATACTCTCATCTATGTAACTTTTTGATGCAACACAGTGTAATTTTAATCATTTATAACTTAATAAAAAACCTAGGCAAAAAACCATATTTTTTTGTAGTGTTGAGGACCGTGAAAATGTGCTCAACCTTTCCGCTTTTAGCCACTTCAGTTCGGTGCGCTTCGGCCAAGTTAAATGTAATTTAATTTGCTTCGCATCATTTGGCCGGGCTTTCTGCAAAGCGAGTTATGTTTTCAAGCTCGGCGAAAAGTAAAAGTTGGATCTTGGCTCAAATATGCTGTCATACATATATATGTAAACATGTTTCTATTCAAAGCTATCTGCCGATATAGAGTTTGCAAATGACTTGCCCATCTGGGGGTAAACTATAAAAATCACATAAACTCTGTTTAATTTGTTTTTGAAGGTGTGGTAAATCGAAGTCTTGAAGTAATTTTGTTTGCCCATAATGTGCCTATAAGTGTTGATCTCCTTATGAACACCGTATATATAGAACTTGATTGTGTATTATGTGGGAGATATAATGGGACTTTGATTGCTGGTAATATATATTCATTAAAGGAGAAGAGAAACTGCGTTTTTGATCGGCTGTGTTGTAATATAACACCGAGCAGATGTTTCCTTAGTCGTTTCGCACATAATTAGGCTAACCAGATGTATTCATAAATAAGCAATGAACCAGTTGATTGGCCGGCTTCGATGTTGCAACACCCATTCGACCGGATTAAGCGATTGACACGCACCAGAAATGTTTCAGCTCTTGAGCCATTAAAGGAAGCCAGATTTTGATATTTGCATTGTGCTGACATGGTCTTTGTTTCTACGTTTCCGTTTGACAATTGCACGCAGTCAGCCTTCGCCGTTCGCCTGCAGCACACTTCCTTGGCAATTGCCCTCGTCCTGCGTCCTGCGTTCTGCGTCCTTCGTTCTTTGCCATAGTTCCAAACGCGGGCTAACGTCAATCAAAGACGCGCCCTGTTAAATGCACTTGACTGCCACTTGACACAGCAAATGTTGCTGGCATTGCTCCGGCGTCAAACAAAACATCTTGGCAAGCCAACTGCCAACACTTGACATTCGCCATGAATGCAGCGGAGATCAGCGGAAGGAGGAGATCCTGCGGGGGCGGTACACTTAAATAATTTTCTAGCCCTTATAACTAAGATTTCAAAATATTGTCGAAAGGAATTTCATTAAATCTCTTTGTGAAAAAAAATAGTTATTATATTTATTCACAGATCATGTATGAGACTTCTAATATTTCAAAACAGTGATTTTCAAAACTCTTATCATAACCAAAGGTTTCTTCGCTTTAAAAGCTTCAATATACCATGCGTAAAATACAAATAAGATATAAGAGAATATATTTAAGGCTCTTAAACTAAGAATTAAATTTCTCAAATAAATCTAAAATATATTAAAATTTAAACTTCGCTTTAAAAGCTACTAAAGTTGATGTCTCAATAAAACAAGCTTTTTTATTTCCAGTGTAAACACGCACAAAACGCGGGCAGCTGTCACAGATGGAGATGCAGATGCCGAGATGCGGTGGCTTATCACGCTGACACGAAAGCAGGAGGCGCTTCATAATGCAAGTGGCCAATGCTGCGTATACGCAATCTGCTGCAGTCAAGCCTTTTAAAAGGGGGAGTTTGAGTGGGTGGATAGGCGGTGGGTGGTGGGTGGTGGGCTGGGTACTTTAGTGGCCTCTCCATTTAGAGTGTGGGTGCGTCTGTGAGTTGTCTGTCTTCGCTGCCTGTTTGCATTCATTGCAGTCATGCATTCAGGGTTATGAGCCCCAGCAGAAGTTGCATGCAACCTCCGTGGAGATAGAGCACGTGCACTTTATCCGCCAGCTTGTGTGCGTGTTCTTTCAGTTTATTTTTCGCCATACAAAGCGTCACTTTAGACACCTGCCGCTGTGTGTGTGTGTTTGCTAGCCGCTTTGTTGCCGACTTTTGGGCTTTAGTTGCAAGCAGGGGATCTGCTTAATTAGGCGCACCTGCGAGGGCAGCGTTAAATTAGTAGCAGCCAAGTTGAATGACCTTTGGCAGCTCAGTGAACCAAAAAAAAAAAAATAAAGAAAAGCTAAACGAAAAAAAGGAAAAAACAAGCAAACAATGCAACAGCGTTGGAAAACTCACAAAAAACGAAGAAAAATCAATTGCATAATGGCGCATGTGTTGCGCAGAACAGCAGCAGCAGCAGTACAAATTTGCAACTCTTTTTCCATTTGCACGTTGCAAGACAAAAACAAGAGGAAAAAAATATAAATTCAACCACCACTTCAAGCGGCGATTTCTGCCATATTTTCTTTTTTCTTGTTTTTTTGTTAACTGTCGCAGACACACACACATTGAAAGGCGGGCGTAGACATGTGTGTTTGGCAGCTTTTGTTTGCACCCGCATAGGAAGCCATTTAAGTGCGGCTTCTTGAGAAAATTGCAGCCAGAGCGGATAGAGAAAGAGACAGCGAGATGGCGATGGAGAGATTCAGGCCCTTCGAGGACGTCACTAACGAGCAGCCACCTGCACCGCCCACACCACCCACAGGCCACCCCAGCCAGCCCAACCACCCACTCCACCCATAATTAACAGGAGCCAGAGCAACAGACACGGCAGCGAGAGCTTAGCTCCCTTGTGGGGCCTATCATTTCCTAGGGAGACAGAAAAAAAAAACATAAACCCAAAGGGTTTTGAAGGGGGGGAAGGGGGTTCTGTGGAAACCCGGTCGGTGCAAAAGCCTTTGGCTTGTTGGTCGACTCAAGCGCCTTAATAGGCTTAGCAGCGAGTCAACTATCAAAACAAGGCCGATAAAAGTTGAGCCCCAGCTCGAAGCTCATGCTAGTCGGTCCAGCATAATGCCTGCCTGATATATGAGTATATATATATTCCCATTCCCATGTGCAAGGGAAGAAGGAAAAACTTTGCCTATATGATATGCTCTCATGCTCCAGATGACGAGGCTCGAATGCTTTGTCAACGCATGCCACATGGAATATTCATCGGAGGGTTTTTGGGCTAAGGCGCGGACGAGGGGGCGTGCCACAGTTTATGGCACGTTTGTGCCGCAGCTCTCATTATGTGTGTGTGTGTGTGGCAGCCACCGCAAGTACGTGCCCCGGACAGCCCTCTGCCCCGGAATCAGTCTGATTCGGATTCGCAGGCCGACCCCAGTCTTATCGCCACCCCAACTCCTTCAAGTCTTTGTTTTCTAATTTTCCTTTGATTACATTTTTTTGTATTTTACAGGAAGACTTTGGTCCTTGTTATAGTATCCGGCATAGATTAAACATTTTTAAAACGCTTCGTTTTGAAAATGGGTATGATAATGTGTACAGAGAAGAGTAATTTTTTAGTAAAGTCACAATTGTTTTCAAACTATTAACTTATACAACCTAGATTTTCTTTTGTCCTTCTAAAATGTAGTAGAATTTTCAATTTTTTATTTTATTATCTATTTGTTGTTATTTTAGTTTTATTAACAAATACATAGTTTTCAAAAGCTATTTTTTTCAATATTTGTATTTCAATCTATTTTCAATTTTCCTAAAATGAGCAATTATTTCCATTCCCCAAAAGGCTGTAAGTTCTTGCAATTAATCCGATTAGTCTGCATTGCAATCTATAGATTTGCATTATTAACACTCCAATCTGGCGTAATTCCCTGATTAAGCTGCTGGGCAGTGCTGGTCCGGAGTCTAGGCCCACCCACCAAGGTCGGCAGGTGTGGCGCCACCCGTTCCTGCCATTTGGCTGCATCAGCAAACTGTCGCCCGCTCCACGAGAAAGTTCCAGCGAAGCTGCCACAGCGAAATGTTGCTGATGACAGCAGCAATATCATCCTGCAATGGCAACAGCAACATCAGCAGCAACAGCAGCAGCAACTGCCGCTTCCCAGATTTGTTTGCAGTCATTCGCATGTGTCATCATCAGCGGCCGAGATGATGAAGCACAAAATTTGCCCAGGCTCGCTGGCAACTAAACTGACTGACTGCTAGTCTCGCTACAGAAAAAAGAAATTAAAATAAAAAAAAAAATTACACAAGCACACAGGCAAACAGACAAATGAGGACGCCAGCGGTGACATGATAGCCTGTGAAAGTCTGCCGACTGTCCTGGCACACTCAGAAAAATATGTGGCTCTTGTGGGTATAACTTTACTAAGCATTTGTATAGTTTAAGGTACTCCCAAAGGATTTTTTTTTAACTCTCTAAAGTTACTTCCTAAAATAGTGTATTAATTTGTGTCTAACAATATTTTTTAAAAGTAAAACAAACTAATCTAAAACTTATCTCGGGAATATTTAAAAACTTGTTGTTTACCTGTTAGGTGAGAAAATATAAAAAGTGTATCAATGTGTATTTTTGGCATGATAAAAATATTAACATATTGAGAAATTATGAACACATTCGACAATCTATCTTATTTCAATACCCCACAAAAAATTTCCTAACTTTGATGTATTTTTGAACAAATCTGAAAGAACCTTCCCTTAAGGAAAAAAAACGAAAATGAAAAGCTGAGCTTACTCCCAAGCCACTTAGCTGTTGATAATTGTATTGTTGTTGTAGATATAAGAACCATATAAAATATAAACAATTTTAAGCATTGGGCATTCTTATACCCCTTTTTTGCTCAGTGCACCGCTGCGTTGGCCTCTGCTGGCTGCGCAGCTGCTGCTGTTGCTGCTGCACACGTTGCATTGCCGCTGCTGCTGCTTCTGCTGCCTGTTCTCTGCTATATTTAAATACGCTGCGGGTTGCAACGTCGGCTGGCGCGGCACTTCATTTGCTTCCACAACTCATTCATGCTTTGGAGCCCAGACAGCCTGTCAGAGCCGTCTAAGCCGGGGTAAACACTCTCCGATTCCCTGCCCCTCATCCTTTCGGCGGGCGAAATGTGCCTGCCTCATGTGCCTCACCTACTTTCCGCTCTTAGGCTGAGGCAGAAGCTGAAGCTGAAGCCTCAGCTTCGGGGTGGCTGCAGCGAGTATAAAAAGAGAATGCACGGCTCGACGGGGGAAAAAAAATAAATAAAAGGAAATAAAAAAAGCTGGGAAAAAAACCTCCCTCCTGGGTATCGCTTACAACGGGGCACTTGCAACCAGCAACTGGCAACCGGCAACCAGCCAGCAGAGGACCCCCCAGCCCCCACTCCGCCATCCACCCGTTAGCGTTAACGCCAGCGTTAATGTTCACGGCACGGCCTTCCTCGAGGAGTTGAGTTGGCTCCGCTCTGCTCTGCTCTACCCGATTCTCAATTCTCGATTCTCCGGCAGCGGCAGAGGCAGTGGCAGTGGCAAGAACCCAGGCCCAGGAGGCCGTGTGGCTGGCAGTGCTGCAAACAGTACGCTCGCGTGCTTTGCATACTTTGGTTGCGTTTTTTACTCCGCTCCCGGTTGCACAGTTGCACAGTTGCACGGTTGCACGGCTGCAGTTCGCCTATTCCGCTTTACGGCCTCACCGAAACGAACGCCCTGCAATCAGCCGGGCAGCAAACTGCCGCTCGTCGCGTAATTTGCCCGCCATTTTGCACCTTTGCGCGTTTCCGGTTGGCGACCCCGCTTCCGGTGACCGTTTTCGCGCCCGTTTTTTGCCCAGCCATTGTCCTGCAATCCCGCCATCGCTGGCTGCGGCCGGAGGCCACGGATCCGATGTCGTAAATCAAACCACCGGCAATTGTGCGTGTGTGATCGGGCTGGTGCTACACTGGGAGATAAACCAAATAAAAATCGTAGTTCTGTATGTTTCCATATTTATAAAACTAATTAAACCATATTTGGCACTAATGAGTTCAGTGGTTTTTTCTGAGGAATAAATTTGTTTAAATTAAGTTCACATAACAAATTGAATACTAAGTCAAAAAATCTTAAACCGTAATATAAAAAAGCATTAATACAGATTTTTGTATTTGATGGGGTTTCGAAAGTTAAAACAATATTTTATTTATTAGGTGTTTGGATTAACAGCAAAAAAAATTAAAAAGGTATTAGAGGTTTTCTTCGAGTTGTTTTATTGGAAAATTATATAATCTCCTTCTATTTTAACTGTTTTTTTATATTTTTAATATCTTTAAAATAAGTTGTAAGATTTTAAAATACCAGTTTTGCAATTAATGCTTTAAATTCAAATATAATGCAATTAAAAACTGAGCTAAAATGAAAAATTTACCTTATTTGGAGAATAGCAAATAGATTCGAGTTCAAATATGAACTTAAGCAATGACTTTTGATTAGTCAGCATCAATCATTATTACTTATTTAAGATGCCCAGATATTAAAAAATTATAAATTCCAAAACCACTATGATTAGTTTTCCCTCCGTGTAGCTTTTGTCCTGCGGTCGAGTCCCCAACAAGTGGGCGGCATTGGGATTATGTCTCTGCGGGCACGGGCCAGTCGGCCAATTCAGGGCAAATGAAGTGCCGCAGCATTTGATTACCGAGCGACTCCTGAACCGCTTAAGTCGCGTGTGAGTGTGCCCGAGTGTTTGCATGTCTTGAGAGTTCCGTTCCGAGCAGGACATTACGGGCCCACCTATTGATTACGGCTCACAATGTAAGTAAATTGCGGAATTACGGGATCGATTCGTTGATTACTCAATCAGCAGTCAATGGGTTTAACTGCCGGATTTTCGAAGGGGTGGGCACCTTAAATCTGGGGGAATTGCTAATCCTAGATTGGGGCTAATACCCGACTTGATGCCAGGTTAATAACTGCGATTGGGTTGATTGCCTCAATAGGTATTGATAATAATGTGGCATTCCAGCAGGAAATGATTTGGGATTCATTACCATGATACAGAAAAAAAACCAAAGGACAATTATTATATGTATTTTATTCCCTTTAAATTGTAGTCTAATTTCATTTTCTGACATGATTCTACATTGAAATTTTTTTAAATAAACAGAAACAAGCTGAGATAGCATAAAATAATATAAAGAAAAATTCTTCTATATTTGTAGTAGTTGCGGTATTATTTTTTGTAACTTATATACAGACGAATGAATTCAGCCTCTATAGTATTTAGTCTAATTTCTCTCTCGGCTTCATTGAAATGTTCCTTAATTTGAAACATTTTTGCTACTTAGGATTTTGCAAGTAGCACAGTTTAAGTGATGCATTTTGCACACTTTTCAAGCTTCTTGGTTTATCCCCCGCCAACTTCACTATTTGAATGGGTTTTAGTTTTGTGCGCATTTGTTCAGCATAGACATACTTGGAGCTGAATGGAGCTGCAGCTGCCTGCAGGCTGGCATCTTCCTTTCAGCCTGCTCGAAAAACATTCCTTTTTGGGCCATCTCCAACCACAATGAAACCGCAGTGAAGCCGAAAAAGAGAAATATGAAAGATGAGACTGCAGCTCCGGTCGGGCATTCATGCATCCCCCTTCTATTCACACTCATTCAGCTCGGGATGAGCTGGTCTTAAATTTGCATAACAAGCGACAAAAGTCCCCCGAATCCGAATCGTAATTATGTGCAAACAAACGCGGCAAATGAAATTTCAATTAAAAAACGAGTGCGAGCCGGGGAATGAAAAAAAGTGAAATCGAAGCCGGCTATGAAGTGGGGATCGGGGGGGTTTTGGGCTCCCCCTTTTTATTTTTTTTAAGGTTTCCCGGCCACCGCAATACGCACAGTTGGCCTGGGAAAGGGAGCGAGTCGAGTTGAGTTGACTCGAGTTGAGCTGCGACTCGAAGTGAATGCCGAGTGCCAAGTGCAGTGGCAGTGCCAGGTGCACTGACATTGGCACACGAACGAGGCTGTTTCCCATTGCTGTACCCTGACCCGTACCCCCTTTCCCGTCTCCACCCATGAAAACCCCCTTTTCGAGTGACTGCCAGTGCAATTTTGTTGCCAACCTTGAGGACGTCGCTCTGCCGTCTGCTGAACGCCTGCTATTCCAGAGTCAAGGCTGCAAGGGGCGTCCATGCAGGGGATCCCCAATCCCCACTCGTTCTCGCCGATTTTCACTGAACTCCCCTTCGAGCTGGGTACCCTTAAAAGCAAGGGGTATATTGGCATTAAAAAGATTTTAAACTAAACTGACAAAGAAACAAGTCTTATGTTATCTAAGTGAGAAAAACTCTTTAAACCGAATTGCAAAGAATGGCAATAATGTTTTTATTTATTTTCTGTAAAGTAAAATATGGTTTTAACTGGAACTTTTCTAAAAACTGAAATTATAATAATGACGAAAATGAAATAATTAAATAGAATTTTGGATGCATATAAACATGTATTTTAAAATATTGTATATAATGTGATTCCTTGAATTTGAGAAATACAATATCACAACAATACTATTTTAATTAGAGAATGAATAAAACAGTCTTGGCACAGTATTAACTTTATTATTTATTATTAAAAGAGGAATGTTTTTATAATTATTTATTAAATCAATTTGTCTTATACAATTAAAAATGGAAAAGTATATTAAAGTCTGAATCTAGCCAAAAGCATACCTACTTGCTTCGCATTTCAGTTGTTTTTATTTTTTCGGTTTTTTTGAGCCAACAATGTCAACATGGCAGTCAGCCAGCAGAACTCCAGCCCTGCTTTTCCCACTGCTCCACCTCCTGCCCCTCATCGTGGCAATCATCAGTGTGCGCCTTTTTGTGTGCATTGTTGCCAAGGGGGTGTTAAAGAGGGGGTGGCATGGGTTAAGGCGGCAGTTTGCAGCGCTCAGTTGCCATTGCAGTTAATTGAAAATACTAAATTTCCACTGTCTAGACGGCAAATTATATGACAATTGTTAGAGCGCGCATGTTTGGCTTTCATATTAAAATTAATTACTCCGGCAGAAATTTTGCATAAAAATTTGTGTGAAAGCCATAAACAATGGGGCCATTGTCGCGCAGGTTTATATTTATCTGAGAGCATGTGAGTGTTGTTTCTGTTTAATTTCAGCACAGTGGTCTCTAAATGGGCAAGGAGTTGGGCTATAATCCCTTTCGAAAGTCCAAAGTTGCATAATTAGAAAGCTAAGGCGATAATCGATGGTGGTAATTAGAGAAAGCGCGTTGCACATTTGTGAATTTTCACACGCTTCGGGGGACAACAGCCTCTTCATAATTGTATCGGAGGAAATCTCATCTCTGGGGGCGGAAATTGCAAATTACAAACGGAAAACGTGGGCTGGCCGAACACCTTTGATCACAAATTCAGCTCACTGCACACAAACAATTATTTGGCACTTAATAAACAATGAAATTGAAAATTTAAGGCGCTTATCTTAGTTAGTTTGCGGCATATGCAAATTTCTGTCCAGCTTTCATGTAATTACACTCGACCCGTAGCATCTTATATATGACATTTTCTGTATTTTCGAGAAAATGCCTTATGTACCGACTGCCACTGACATTCATTAACCAAGAATTGCAACCTTTTTTGGGCCGGAACGGGGTTTGTTCGGCCAGCTCGTAAATAAACTTTGGCAAGCTGTTTGCAACGGCTGCGTATGCAAAACATCTTCAAAATTGACTTTACTGATTTTGCCTTTTGCATTTTATTATGTGTTTATTATGCTAACAATGTGCCGAAAGTTTTCCGGGGGGCTGGGATGCGGGTGGGCATGTGGTTAAATATTTGCCGCTGCAGCAGCTTCAGAGGCGTCGGCAAAGGGAGCCTTAATAATTCTGGGCTTCATAACTAATAGATTCAAAATAATATGCTTAAACTTGTTTTCTTTTACCCCTGTTCACAGAAGTATTAAAATGGGAAGTATAAAAATATTGGGGAAACTAAAGTTTCACTAAAATGTATTTTTATTGTAATATATTTTGCTAAATTTTGCTCTTGTGCAACTAATTTCTTAATTTCTCCATTTCTTATTTGTTTATACTTTAAGAATAGTCAATTAAATATGCCCCTTATACAAAATTAAAGATATTTGTATAGCAAAACACTTTACTTTAGAACACCGAAGGGCGATTTCAAATATGTTGACTCCGGAGGTGAAGTTTTTCTTTGAACCCTCGTCCCATTCCTTATCCTTATCAATTCATATCTTAAATCATTTCAATATCAAAATAGCTCTGAATTGCCTGGGCTATCGGATTCCTCCTGCTCAAGTTCCACTCCGACCCTTCCAGCAATTTGGAGCCTTTCATCTGTTAAAAGCCTCATCGCTTTCATCCCCCAGCCGGAGGTCACTCATACGCCCCATTGTCCGGCGAAAGTGCCCCTGCATTCTGGCATCTTGTCTAGCATGTGTTTATCAATATGAAAGGTATGCGAGGCCAAGTCAAGCTGAGTCAATTAGTTGTCTCTCACTTTGGATCTGAACTTCTTGTGCATAAATCCACGGGTTGGAGATGATTTGGCCAGGGAATAAGGGATGGAGGACCCGGCCACTTCAATCTAGCACACTCAATGACAGCTGCAGCTCTCTGTGTGAGCAAACTGTAGCCACATTATTTTCATTATGCCATTGTCTGCCTCCTTGGACCACACACACAATATTTTCGGGGTAGATGGCCATGCCACCTGACGGACGAAATGGCTGGACAATATTTCTGCTGCCAGCAGACATTTGCATTTCATTTTTCGACAAGCAAAAATATTTTTACAGCCAAACACATACACTCTCGGTCCGAGACAACAAACAAGGATCGGGGTCGCATTGTCGAGGAAAGGGCATTGCAAATAGTTAGACGACTTCCTTTTGTCTTTTGTCTGTGACCCGAGGGCGCAGCCATATCCAACCCCCTGCCCCGAAACCCCACACCCCCTACCCTTCTGGGCTGAGGCTCCTCCGCCTGCACTGGTCCATCTGTCATTTTAAGTGGCTTATTCATATGCAAGTGGCTTCCGGGGCTAAGCATATTCAAGTGTTTTAGTGGCTCGTGTACATGACCGAGCATTATCATTAAGTGCTTATAGGCAGGACTCGGCCGAGGCCTTTGCCCATTCCCCCGTTGCGAGTGAACAATGACTGCTATTAACGCAAATTGATATGCCGGGCACCCCGTTCCCGCCTGCCGAAATACTGGGCCCTCCCCCTCGTTTGACCTACGGCTGCCGGGCGAGTTTAATGGCCACCGGAAGTGGCCGAAACCATATTACGCATACGCACTGTCGCACTTGGCGAGTGAAACCCATCAATTTTGATTCTCTGACTGTAAAAAGACAATTTAATTTGTTTTTGCGTTTCTATGTTTCAAAATATGTATATGTGAAAGGTAGTTAAAATTAAATTTTATTCTCTATACTGGTTTTGAAATTGATAAAAACTAATACTACAAATTATGAAGAAAACAATTCTTTTCAATTGATTCATAACTGATTCATTAAGGATTTTATTGAAATAATATTTAAAACAATATCTTAATCTCCTAAAATTATGAGGAAAATCCGACTTTTTATGTGATTAGTTAAGGAATTTCAAAAATATATACATATATAACTATCATAAATTAATGTTACGCATATTATGGTGTGTATATATTCGTTATTCAGCGTTCAAATAAAACATTGTTCAAATTCATTGCCATTTCATTTTATTTCGTCATTTAATTTTGAGCTTATGATAATGATTATAACTTAATTAACCTTATTCTCTGGCAGAGTACTATGAAGGCAACCTCCAGCAGCAGCTGCAGCAGTGCCGCCAGCAGCTGCAATCAACCGGAGCCGCTGGCGACTGCCATTGCCATCGCCGCATCCAGTGGAGCAAGTGGAGCCAGTGGAGCCAGCGGGGCCAGTGGGGCCAGCACCTCGACGAAGCCGCACCGCCTGGCCAAGGTGTCCTTCGCACCGCTGGACCTGCCGTTTCCCAGCGGGGCCACGTGATACGCGAACGCGAATGCGAGTGCGAGTGCCAGCACCACCATGTCGCACCACAACATCGTCTGCGAGTGGCTGCGCACCATCGGATTGGCCCACTACGGCGAGAGCTTCCTGGAGAACGGCTACGACGAGCTGGAGATCTGCAAGCAGATCGGCGAGATCGACCTGGACGCCATCGGGGTGGACAACCCCTCGCATCGGGGCAAGCTGCTGAAGAGTGTGCGCATGCTGCGCGAGAAGGGCGCCGCCATCGTCTACGTCCTCATCAACGATCCCAAGGCCCTCAGCAGCAGCAACGAGATCCTGGCCTCCGACTGTGATACGCCGGTGACCATGAAGGAGCTGGAGGCGGTCATGAAGCGCCACCTCGAGGCAGATGGCATCCGGCTCACCGCCCATCCATACTCTACGCCGGTGAGTTTTATAATTAAGTTCTGTTTATCAGGAAATTAATATATGATATATATTTAATATATATAGAAATATTTAAGATTTCTATATATTTTATATATATATCTTAAATATTTCTATATTTATATACTTATAATATATATAATTATAATAATATGTAGAATATATAAATTACAATCTATATAAATTTATGTCTCTAATTATTAACTGGTTTAAAAACTTTTTTCATTTTGTATGAAATGATTTTTATTTTTCTTTGATAACTTTTACTTATTAAAATATATGTTTAAACATGAAACCCTAAGGTCAGAAAAAAATACATAATAATAATGTCAAGTCTTTTTGAAATAATTTTTCATAATTTGCAATTTTATATCAGCTTTACACAGGTTTTAAACATACTTCCCTGACTTTCCTTTATTTTCACTATTCTGTTGTTTGTGTTATGCTTTTGTTAAAGTAGCATCTCTGGTGTCCAGAGGCAAACTAGCCGTGGCGACCAACCAACTAGCGATTGCTCTTATCTATGGTCATTTTGTTTAGGACTCTGGCAATTTGCATCCTGCCACCCCAGGGGGCGTGGCAAAGGGGGCGTGTGTGGAGGCAGATGCAACGTGTGACAGTCGTTTGGGGAAACAGCGCTGTGTGCGCTCTAATGTGAAATTAACACGATTTTAATTTAGTTAAACCGAGTGGCCAACCAGCGGAGTCCCGCTGGGCCACCTCAACATTCACTATACCTCCTTTGCCCCCTTTGGTCCGCCGCCCCTGCTGTTTTGTTTATTTTATTATATGCATGTTGGTCCCCGGCTGGGAAATGATTTTGCATTGCGTTAATTTTGTTTATTTTGGCGCGTATTTTTTGGTGACTGCTGCTGGGGCTTAGAGATAAAGCTCTGCATTGTGGTTACGTTTTTCGAAGGCAAAATGGAATGAGGGTCACAATTTAATGATCGGCTAAAATTGCCAGGCCAGCAAATTGCAAGTTTCATCAGGACAGACTGTGTTGTATTTATAAATATGGTAACACACGTGGAAGCCAAGGACAGAGGGTAAAAGTGGTTCATTTGCATGATACTATTTAATTTTATCGTGATCTTAAAATAATTTTGTAATATTAAATTTTTTAATTTATAGGTAATCCTTTTTTTCGATAAATCAAAATATTTGAGAGTAACTTTAATGAAAGTTTGGCTCTACATTTTTTTCCTAAGTAAAGATGAAACACTTGAGTACTTTCTTCAAATTATATATATTTCGTTCATGTTGGCAACAGGATTTTTATCTAGTTTTCTAGTTCACTGAACCACTGTATCCCTGTGAAAGAAGTGCATATTGAAAGGCATTTGCCAGCCTCGTTTGCCGTGATGACTTCTGGTGGCTTTGTCCACGTTTTTGTCGGTTTGTTGGTTGTATCCGAAAACATGTCACTGGTTCAGGGCCGTCTGCATTCCGCCAAAGAAATGCAATCCAATGCAATGCAAATGGATGTCAAGCCATCTCCATTGAAAGTTATTTCCAGTGGAGGTGTGTTTCTAGCATTCTGGGGAGGGGAGGGGGTTGGTGTTAGGGGGCGTGGCAGGCGGGCCTATTGAGCACGCATAGAGTGTTGACAGTTTGCCAGACACTCTTCAGATGCCGATGCAGCTGCTTAATATGCAGGCCACGCGATTCGCAGGCTTCCGCTCCAGCTCCAAACGCTGAATTTGCCACTCAACTGAGAAAAATAAAACAAAGAATTCAATCAGTGTACATATAGCACATATTTGTATACCCCATTTTCTTATTGTTCATTCAAATTCAATCGAATAGCTTGGTACCACATTTTCAAGTTATCTTTTACGTTAAGAGATTTCTTTGATATTATTTTAAAAGGCATTCTTTATTTTATATTTTTTTTTTTATAAGAAAAACTTTATTTGGCTAATACGAATATTTAGTTTCGGATGGTATTTAAAGTCTTTGTTCCTTAACTTTATTTTTTAAGGCTTATATACTTGAACAATTTTTATTCATTCGTAGTTTTTTGCTTGTAAGTAATGAGAAAAAGTGAGGTGCTATTTTTTCCCCTGTGTATTAGCACTTCTATTTCTGTTCCTGTTCCTGTTCCTGTCAAAGGGTGTTGAGACTGCTCCGTGTCTGTGTGTGAAAACTTTGTCATAGGCTGCATCAGCTTCTGCTGCTTTGCATTTTAATTAGCGTCAGTTGCCGTTCTTTTTTTTACCCCGCCACAAGTTTATGGCTCAGTACTTGGCATAGTTTGTGCGCCAAGATGTGGTTAAATATTTACGATTGTTGTCTTTGTGGCGTGGCAAATTGAAATGCAACTTAAAGCCCCGAAATGGAATTATACCGAAGAAAGGTGTCCAAAGGGAGAGGGGTGGGTGGTGAGAATGGGAGGTGGGAGGTGGTTAGACGGGACTTGTTGGCTTCTCTGGGCCGTCGGCTACCCTTCGTCTGGGCCATGTTGACGCGCGGGCTCCAACTTCAACTAATTGCACTTTGCGCTGATGAGACAGACAGCCCTCTGGGTGGGTATATAGTATCTCTGTGTGTCTAACTGACTGACAGCTGCAGACAAGTTGCATTTCAGCACAAATGTTTGCATGTGCATTACATGAATGCGACGCTAAATGAATTTGCCAGGCTCCGGGGGGTTGGGTTCCGAGTTGAGGATGCAGGTGCAGACATAGACCTTCAGCAGTTGCAGATGCGAATGGAGATGCGGATGCGGATGCAGTCGCAGATGGAGCTGCATAAAGGAGCACGATGCTGCCGCTTCAGTGACCGCTTTGAATGTCAAACAGGACACATTTAAGTGGCAACCTCACGCTAATTACCGGAAGATATTAACACTTGTGCGTCTGCCCTGCTTGCCCCTTGCTCCTTGCCCCGCCAAGCGCCTTAAGGAGTTGCTTTTGACCCTGGCCTTAGTGGATTGCGGTTAAGACTTCTCGGGTTGTGGCCCTCTTAGCAAACTTCTAACATCCCACAGTAAACAGAGGAAAATGTGGGCCTGCAATTGGGTTTGAATTAATACGTTATGATTAGGTTATTGCTTAAAAGGCATATTATAATAATAATAAGCATATTATATAATAATATTAATGTAATATTATACGTAAAATAAATGTATTTATAGGTGTGATAAGTTAGCATGATATAATATAAGTAAGCAAATGCACATTACTATATGATTCGATTACTTTTAGTATAGGTTACCATTTTTAATTTGTAGCAAATGTTTCATTAAATTTATGGATTAGTATTAAAATCCCTGATTTTTCTCCTTGTTCAGGAGGGGAAAAGAGGCTACCTGGAGGGCCTGTCCGCCCACTACAGCAAGCAGATCAACATGCCGTACGAGGACGTGCTGGACGCCATCGAGCAGGTGCGCCTGTCCAAGTGGAAGGAGCGCCACGTGCGCATCTCCACGGGCCACACCCTGTCCCGCCGGATGACCGGAGCCAGCTCCAGCGGAACGGGTCTGGTCGGGTCCTCGGTGATGCCCACCAGCCACAGCCAGCCGCTCTATGTGCCCGGCAAGTACTTGGTAAGCAGATGCGCCGACTTCGGCCCTTGACTTTTACGGCCCGAGAGGCTTTTACGACCTCCAGCTAATCAGACTCTAATTCATTTCCGTTCCGTTTCGTTTATTATGCAAGCTCATGTGTGTGCTCTTTTATGTGTACTTGCACTGAAAGAAAATTTATTGCCCCGGTATTGGGGAGCCTCCTTAGCCGGGTGATTTAAATACTACCTTACTATACATTTTATTTTGTGACTAAACTTTGTTTGCAAACTTCGTTGGTTTGAGTTATGAAGGTTTTACTACACAAAAATACTTATTTGTAGCTTGGGGTTTATTTTATATATTTTTCTGTTTTCTATATTGTATATGATTTTTCTTGTTTTTATATTAAATAATACTATTTTCACGAGAAACAAATTATATTAGCTAAAAAAGGTCAAGTAACCGTCTTAAAATACTTCGAATAAAAGTGTTTAAGGTCTGAAAAAAGCCAGAAATTTAATAGTTATTGATCCAGAGGGCACTTAACACACATATCTTTATAATCCGATATCTAAAATGATATTTTCCGTGCATGTGTAGCCCTCCAGCTGCCTTTCAAATCGCGAGGAGAACGAGATCTACAGCTACACGCAGAACGATTTGGCCAATCGCATGGCCCGCAACGCCATCGACTCGAAGTCGGCTCTGAATCTGAACGGGATGCAACACAGTTATCCTGGAGCAAGGACCAATTTCTTTTACGACTTTTCGGCAACAGGTGAGGAGCGGCTAACATTTGCAGGGTGAGGGGGGGGGGGGGGAGCTGTGGTTAGAGACAGTTTGGCGGCTGTTTGGTTTTTATGGCTTTTAATTCAATTAAATTGGTTTGTGCTTAAACTTTGACTGTCTGGTTAATCAAATGAATGTCTGTTTGATTCTCGGTTTGATTGTTCGCCTCACTGCCTCGCATTTGGATCTGAATCTGGATTGGATTGGTTAGAGGGTCGGAACAAGCACAAGCAGCGGAGAACGGTCTTCGCCAGGTTTTTGCAGGGCCTCCGGCAGAGTGGAGATGAGCTGAACGCCACGGAGGGAATGCAGCTGAAGGTGAGTTTGGAGGTCACAAATTGGGTGCCACTTACCACAAGGTAAGCCCTTTTTTTGGAAACCAATTCTGTGTGTGATTTTGTCATTTCCGGTTAAGAAACGATTTTTATTGCCTACTTTTAGGCAAGCCATCTTAGGTCTTTTGCGGGTTTTTTTTGGTGGTTAAAGGAAAACTTTTCTTGAATCCCTGAAAAAAAGGCAGAAGAAAAGAGGACAGAAAAATCAACCAAATAAATAAAGGAATGTCGGGAAGGTTGAAATAATTAATTCTTTTATTGGTTTTTTAAGTTTGCACATAAATATTTTCAAATATTCTTGTGGCTAAAAAGCAAAAGATTCTAATTATTTCACTTTCAAAACTATTTGGTGCGTTAATTTTAAGACTTACTCTGTTCTTTTTGTGTGAGACCGAAGATACAAATAGCTTCAATAAAATATTTGATATTCCGACACTTCGGTTCAGCGCCATATAGCCGGTGACATTTTCATTAGTCGAGCATTTGACACTCCCTAAGCTGCTTCAGAATTATGGAAATGGAAAGAGTTTTCGCATTTCGGTCGCAGTTTAATTCCCGGCTCCTTAATTCCCCACCCCCCGCTTCCTATCTCTGTGGAAAGCCATGAAAAGTTCCATAATTTGGAGCCAACTTCAAAGCATTTCCTTGCCGCATTCAAAACAAAAACTTTTCCTGCCCCCACCACCCCCCTCACCCATCCGCTGCTCTGTTTAATGTCGAATTTTTGCCATGGACAAGTTCGCCGGTTCGAGGGGGCGGGGGCGCCTGGGACTACTTATAAAATTAAATTAAAATATAAAAACCGCGTAAACCTACAAATAACAACGATGGCCGCAGCAACAACAACAATAGCGGCAATAACTAGGAAAGTTCGCGTTCTGGCGGAAAAGAGGCGGGGCGGAAAAGCCCGGAGGCGGTGGAAAACTTTATCAAGGCTAAGCCGATAAAAGGCAATTACCGTTAATTGCGTTGACTTGCGCCGGGCGAGCGGTCGAGACCAGACAATGACAACACAGCCGGAGCGAAAAGAGCTCGGCGGGATGGGGATTAGGGGTGAGGGGTGAGGAGTCAGGGGTCAGGGCAACTCAGCCAGGACATGTGCCGGATGCAAATGGCAGAGACTCCGAGATATGAACTGTCAATGAGGGCGGGGGTCCTGCAAGTGCAAGTGCCAGATACAGATGCAAATGCAGAATGTACTCACAAAAATAAATATGATTTTTTAACTAAGGAATTACAGGATATAGTCAATAACAGCTAGTACAATAATATGTGAACTTTATTTTGTAAAAACATTGTGTTTTTGGTTCTGGAAACACAGATAATTATTTTGTGTTTACGTATATTAATAAGTATTTACCTATCGTATATTAGCTTACTTGCAATTTAAATATTTTCATTTATTTAGTTTTTACATTGAAATCGAACTATCTGCCTAAATCAACCTTTAATCTAATAAAATGATGTTAATGAAATTAATACTACATTTTCCTAGTTTACTGAAAGTAGGTCGTTACTATTTATGAATCGATTTTGCATTCACTTCTTTCCGCATTTTGTTATTACAGCTTACGTAGATAATTAAAAATGTTACAAATAATTGTTAATTTTATTTATGATTTTGTATTTTTTCTGAGTGCATCCAAAACTGGAATCGCAAAGGACAAAAACGGGGACGAGAGCGCCAATCGCATTGTCGGGGGCGTTGTCAAGGATCTGGGAAGCACGTACCGGCAACTCCACGTTACCTGGTCATTTGCACCTTGGCGCGTTTCGGCTTTGCTGCGGTTGTTATGCCGGATGCGGAGGATGTGGGTGGTGGGAGGTGGATGGTGGGTTGAGGGGTGGGGATCAGGTGAAGCTCCCTACACACGATTGTCCTTTTCCATTCGCATTTGTTTTTATTATTTCAGGCGTGCCAAAGTGTTTTGTTTTGTGTGTCCTCGCCGTGCACTTTTCCATCTCACCCCATCCCCTTCCCTTTTCCTTTTTTGGTTATTTTTCTGTGTCTTTTTATCTGGTTTGCCCGTATTTTTGGGGTCCTCCGGTCCGGCGAGAGTTTATAACTTTTCGTGTTTTACGGTTTTTGTCCGGTTTTTCTTTTGTGTGTGCCCGCTCCTTCGCCGGCTGTTCATTTAATATTTAAGCACAATTTGCCGCTGCCGAGGACGAGCAGGAGAATAAGGACGAGAACGAGGACGAGAACTGCAGATTGTCCACTCCGGTTGCTCCCGAGTTTTGCGGTCAATTTTGAAAATGACTTGGACTAAGCACTGGCGACAATTGTGCTCCGTGTTTGGGACAACTTCTTTTGTGTGTCCTCTGGCACTCATTGCCCTCCCCTGGCCACGGCTCCTCCTGATTTTCCCGATTCTCCTGATTCACCCGCGGTTGCTGTGCTTTTTCACCCGGTCAAAGGTCACCCGGAGCGTGTGTTCCAGCTCCATCTCCTCAACGGCACTCATTATGCGGTCTGCTGCGGAAATGCTGCTCCCGGGACAGAAACAGAACCAGAAACAGAACCAAAAACAGAAACATCAGCGCTAGCCTTTCATTACACTTACTCGGGCTGCCCGCCGCTTTTCATTTGACATTCCCATTTCCATTTGAAGTTCGGGCTGCGGTTGTTTTGAGGTGTCGATTTGTTGGGTCTGGCTCGAGTTAATGAAGTAATCATGGGTGGGCAATATGGCTAGAGTACCACTCCACACAGTGGCGGAGAAAGTATAAATTATTCTGGCTTTTAGGAAACAAGTTCACCTTTGCTAAATAAATAGTTGAAAGAGCTTTAGCCAAAAGATGAATAAAATAGTGGTAGTTAATTACACAAAATATGAAATAATATTAATGTCTTTAAGCAAATGCCTTATAAAAGCAAAGTATTTTCGAGCAGAATAAAGTTTAGAATTGGCTTTTAAATAAATACTTAATTTGGTAATTTAGAACACATATTTTCTAAGACTTATTATATATTTTACAGACCAACGAGCGCCTGAGAAATTGCAGCACGATGAAGCGACCAGAGCCGCATCAGGACTTTGAAAAGACCATACAGAGAGTAAACTCGAGACCCTAAAAACGTAAAATATACCCAAATTAACTGGGCTTTTTCCTCCAGCTAAAGACACAGAAGGCGGCCCAAAAGAAGCCAGCCAGTGCTCCCTTGGAAATGGCCTTGCACGAAAGGAATAAGGAGGTGGCCCACACCCATGTGAACGAGATGCCGCTCAATAATTATACGAAGCATCCCTAGGATTCGGCCCTCGGCAGCGCAGCTGCTTAGATCCTGGATGCAGGATAACCAGCAAACACAGAAACACACTCTCACTTATATAAATTGTTGAATCAATCATTGTTCTCAATCAGGTGATACGCAATCTTAAGAAAGACAGGATCATAATCTAAAGGATGAGGCTAATAAATAGGAAAGATAATATAGCAGGCCAACGAAGCAATATCAATGCACTCACAACTTACAAATAGGACGACAAATAGCCATAGGAATAATATCTACAAGCGTTGAGTTCAACCTACCTATAGGACTAATTGACAAACCCAACCTGATCAGCACCCGAACCCACTGTATAGACACCTGACCATTAATGAACAGTAAGCCTAGTTTAAGCAGCACTTCACCTCCCCTTTGATCCACATCTACTGCAATACTACTATATACTACACAGAGAGAAGAGGGTAAAACAATCAAAAACAATCCCTTTCTAATTGTTATTAATATGCAAAACATGATTTCTGTCAGTAAAAATATTTACAAAAAGTCTACAAGTAAAGATAAAATATCCAGGGTAAAAAAAAAATAAATATCTTTTTTTAACATTTATTAATTATAAAAAGTTAATGAATGATTACATTTTCAAACATCTTAAAGTGTTAAAAGTTACTTTAAACTTTCCATAAATCTTGTGTGCACTTTAAGTATTGGTTTTATTTCTATAGAGATTTCTGTAAATCTCTGAATAGAAACTTCGACCCACAAAAACAACATACTTTGTTGGTGATATTTTTTTCTCTGTGTGCGTACTCCCACCCAACCAGAATCAATCTCGAAATGCTCTTGCCCCGAAGTCTATCGGCAATTATTTGAACACCCCGAGAAAGCCGCCGCAGCAGCAGTCTGCGAATGGGAATGCGAATCGACAACTGGCCGGGGGAATGTTGACAAAACGCAAAAATCCAACAAGCTTAACGCTAAATCAACACGCACACTCGCACATTGGGGCACACACATACAGATGCAGAATGGCAAACTTGTTCTAACCGCAGACGTTGCACAGACACAAGGACATTTTCGGAGGGACGGACAGATGGACAGACGGATACGGATGCGGCTCTGGCATTTCCGTTTCAACTTGGCACTGCATCGATTTTGGTCTTTGGTTTTTCGGGCTGCAGCTGCAGGCGGGACCAAAACCAACCTGAAGCCGAAATGGCCGCTCTGCCATTTGCCTTTTTTGCATTTTAATTGCATGTTGCGCCTGAAAGTATGCAACTTGTCCAGTTCGTGTCTGTGTGTGTGTGCGTGTGCGATTGTCTTTCTTTCTTGCCATGTGTGTGTTGATAGTGATGGGGAGTTCCCATAGAAGTACTTATTCTATGTCCTTATAATCTGAACTAGGTACCATCAATTCTTATCTTAACTACAATTGAATTTGAAAATTCAATAGTGAATATTTAAGTTTATTTTGGTTTTATTTAGTAATTATTTCCATTCTCTCCTTTTAACTATACATTTTAAATATACATTTTTTGTATCGACCTTTTATCGTACCTAAACATTTCTTACTAACTGCTCCTTTTACCTTTAAAAGGTACCCAGAAATATCACACTTCCCATCACTATTTTGGTGACAGAGAATGCGATTTGCATTTTTGAGCCAGGCAAAGGCATTTGAAATTCGTTTTTAATTTTGTTTGCTCTCTGGCCGAAAGGCATCAAAATGGTCGATGGCCATTTGCTCGCGGTTGTCTTTGTCATTCCACAAATTCCAACCACCCAGCATCAACACCCCAAAAAACCAGGGAGACATCCGTGAAAATTTCGGGCCATTTCGCTGCTGCAGCTGCGTTTATTATTAAATGTCTGCGGCATCGCGTGGAGCTGCCAGAAAATTGAAACATTTAGCGGCTACGTGAGTGCGTTTGCCAAGGGATCTGCGGCCATTTCGAGGCCCGTTTCCGGTTCCGCCTGTCGCCGAAAACTGCAATTAGCTTAAGCACTTGTCCCAAAACCCACATACCCTGCCTCTTTGGGTGAAGTTCTACGGCTGCCATGGCAGCCATTTAATATTTAATTTTTTATTCGATTCCCTTCTAGCGTTCGTTAACGTGCAATTAACCCCGGCCAGCCTCGATGATCATTTTATTTAAATTTAATTAAATGCAGCACAGCAGAGAGTCCGCCAGCCAACCAACCAGCAACCAGCAATAGTGAAAATAGTATAGACAAACAAACAAACAAAATGCAAACAGTGAAAAAAGGTGAAATTAAATATAGGCAAAGTGAAAACAAAGCAACAAACTCTGAGCGGGCAGTCAAGTGTAAAATTGTGCGCCAGTTTAATATACATATAATTGTTTAACTACCAATACATAGGCATATACATATATAGATACAGATACCCATACAGCAGCACAGGGCCATTTAAATGGCCAAAAACAATGAGAGCAATCGGCAGAAATAGACCAGAGACAGCAATTAAAGCGTAAACTGTAAAATACAAAGTCAAATTCAGACCGGCACGCTCGCTTTAATTTGGATAAAAATAAATAATAAATAATAAAAATTGATTGAGAAGTGCACACCATAATACTAGCCGTAACATTTACTGCCAATCAAGCGAGAGGCATTTCGATATTGATCCCAGCCTGAGCTAGGTGTCCTGGTCAATTAATTTATGCGTAAGCCCAATCATAATTTAAATTAGGACGGCCGGAGTGGGCCATAAATCAATGGGCAGACTTGTTGACCCAGTCCGGGGGAGGGGGATTGGATCGGATCGGATCGGGGATTCCCCGCTGCCAGGTCAAGCAGACGACAGCGTTTACATGGCCAAGTGGGCAGTCGACCGCAACAAATCACAATAAACAGGAGAGGAGCAGAAGGATTCCAAACCGGGCTCGGCAATTAGGCTTACAGATATATATTTATTAATTTATTATGGATATTGATGGCCTACGGTCTACTTACAAATATACATCAGCAAATATAAACCTATATTTAGCCGCATACGAATATTTACAATAAAAGTTGATGGTCAGACATCGACAAATTTCAATTTACATACGTAAGTGTTTAAGCAAAATGCCAAAGCATTTCAAATGCAAATGGAACAGAAACGACAAAAAAAATACGCAAATTGATTGCCCAAATAAATAAATAATATTTATGAAAATAGAGCACGCGTGAAAGCGTGTCAGAATTACCCATATAAACATAGTGAATATATTTACACACATTTGTATAGTTATATGTATACACCCCTAGAATATACAATGTTTAAAGCAAATATTTAGCGAACGTATGCCCCAAATGTTTTGCAATTGTAATCAAAAATTGGCAAATGAGTCGCAAAAAAAGTGTAGCAAAATTTGCATACGTTATATGGAAAAATAAAATATTTTTAAAGTTCAGTTCATATAGGAATAAAGAGTTTTCCCGAAATGTATAGCAAAATGGTGTTTCGCTTGGTGGGTTTTAGTGTTGTAAGCTATTGTCGAAAATATAAATTTTTTGGCCATTTTCGCATCTTATATCTAATTAAATATTATATAAATATATATAAATGAACGAGGTGGGACTTTCCAAGCATTAATCAATATGTCTCCGTAGTCAAATAGAAAAAACATTTTTTCGTTGTGGTTTTTGCATTTTTTTAATTTTTGCAAAAAAAACAAGTTTTTTTGTGTTTTTTCGTCGTAACTTGGGCAAAATAAGACGTAGAGCGAAAAGAATGACTGTTTTGTGCAGCTGGTGACCTAAACTATCGATCCGTGCTCAAATTTCGAAAAATTATTTTTTGTCCAAATTTCGCATTTTTTGTAAGGGGTAACATCATCAAAATTTGCGAAAATTGGACAAAAATACAAAATTTTAGCTGTGAATGCCATTCGATTGGAAATTTTATGACGAATCCAACGATGTATGACACTCCAAGTTTCGAGCAATATTTCCCATGATTTTTATGAAAAAACTATTTTTTTGGTTGAGTTTTTTGAACTTTTAGGGTTTTTGCCAAAAACAGAACCTTTTTTTGTGTTTTTTCGTCGTAACTTGGGCAAAATAAGACGTATAGCCAAATGACTGACTGTTTTGCGCAGCTGGTGACCTAAACTATCGATCAGTGCTCAAATTTCGAAAAAATATTTTTTGTCCAAATTTGGCATTTTTTATAAGGGGTAACATCATCAAAATTTGCGAAAATTGGACAAAAATACAAAATTTTAGCTGTGAATGCCATTCGATTGGAAATTTTATGACGAATCCAACGATGTATGACACTCTAAGTTTCGAGCAATATTTCCCATGATTTTAAATAAAAAACCATTTTTTTGGTTGTGTTTTTTGCATTTTTATTTTTTTTTGAAAAAAAACTTTTAAAACTTTTGTACCTTTTACAAAATTGCATACTTTCCTGCATCGGGCGCTTAGATTTTAAATATTTGTAAGAGAACGTTTATAAAAGGACAGGTATATCAAGAAAAAGGACATTCTGGTAGGGCTGGTGGGTGGGTGAGAAGTCAGGTGTTGGCTTCCATCAATGTCGCTCCTCCGTATCCTCAAGTTGCCCGTGGCGAATGATTGATGATTGCTCTGACGCTTCATGCAAGCTGAGATTGCCCTAAGCCCTCTCCTGCTCCTGGTGGGGAAATCACAGGAAGCAAAGTAAGTCTTAGGGGTTACAAATAGCGGTTGAATATATCAGCGAGTTGTAATGGAGGCAAACTTTAAACAGTTCTTATTGGTGTCTGAAAACGAGGAACACAAGATGGTATATCACTAAATGATAATGTGTACCTACACAAAAGCTCTATAAAGATATTTGAAATCTGGAGATAATGAAGTGAGGCGCTAAATCTAGACGTCTATAAAACTGCCACGACAATGGATTTTATTTTATTATTTTTAGATGTAGGGCTTACTGGTTAGGATTGAAATCATTTTAAAAACGATTAAAACCATATTCTCATTTCATTGACACCTTGAGACATATTTGCTCTTCGTCCAATGAACTTAACAATTGCTGGGTTTAATTATATGTATGCAAGTAAGCAAGTTCCCACAGCACAAATCAGGGTTCAAAGTTTGTAGATCCTTCCATGTCCTATTAAAACAAATGAAAGCAATTTGTGTGAAAAAGAGTAAAGAGTTGTGTGAGGGTAAAAAAAAAGAGGAATGGAAATGCAGTGGCAGGTTCCTACTCGAATATTCCCAAACCAATATGCAGGACCACCCTCTCACCCCGCAATCCCCACAATATTCGAACCTCGAACGTGTCATTGTAAGTTCAAGTGTAGCCAAGAGTGGAGGAGCAGAAGTCCTCCAGCTGACTCCGCTGGAGCGGATGGGGTCGAGTGCTGATGATGATTGTTGGCGTCGCCAGGAGGATAAAGGTGGGGAGAAGGGAGACGGGAGTTCCTGGGTCTGGGACTTTTTGGGCCTGGTCCGATGATTGTGATGGGCACAAAAGCCAACGGCTCATGAAAAATGCATGCGACTCGGCTGCCTCATATGTTTTATGGCTTGTTGAATTCCGTCGCTCGTCCTGCCCCTCGTCCTTCCTGCCCCTCGAACCCCTGTTGTAGTTCAAGTTGTAGTCAAAGTCGCATCGCATCACTGCCATAGCCTGTTAAATTAATAAAGGACAGCAGCAGGACCCTGACAAAAATGTTGTATGCGGCCAAAGTTGAGGTTTGTTTTTCCAACAGCTGTGCAGGATGAAAGCCTTTCGGAGTATGGGATAATATGTTTAATTTTCCCAAACATATTTCCCTAGCTCTGCCCCCGGGTTTTTTCATTTGTTATTTCGGGCTTCTGGCTAGTGTTTTCTTTGATTTCCGTGTGCTGGACCCCCTCCGCCCCACGAAATCGCATTTGTCTAACCGAGTGGAAGTTCTCAATCCCCCAAACCCCGTTTTCTTGCCCCGCTCTTTTTTATAAATTTTAATTTCCGTTTGCATTTTGCACGTTTTTCATAATTCATGCTCTCGAAGTAACTAGATTGATGAGAGCCGTTTCCATTCGGGCATTTGCGGGCTGTCCACTGGGCTTATCCCCGCCCAACATCCCAGCCTGCTGGCGAACACCACACCGCCACTCACATGCATAATCGTGCGGAAATGCCAGACACACTAAGCTGACCCAGGCCAGAGTCTTACTTATATATAGTACGTACATAAGGATATATCTACAGCTGCATATATCCGAGTGTGTGCCAGTAAATCGCTGTATCTGAGCCGAGGCATCACCAATCACCCTGCACCACCCACTCCACCCAGTCCCAACCCTTTGCCGAAACAGCTGCCTTGGCGGAAAGCCCTGCTTGAAGCTCCTGCCGAGTGCACAGAGAAATAAAATATACAAAAAATATGTATATTTAAAATATATAATAAATAAATATAACTATTTGCAGTGAATGCCCACAAGACATACGCTTTAATAATGAATAATATTCTATCTAATTTCTAAACAAATATAAATGTTTTATATTTATAATTACCTATATTTCAGTAGTATATAAAATAACAATAATTGATCTACTTGCTTAAACTATGTTTTAAGAAGAATAATTGTAGCATATTGTTTTCTTTTTATATTCGTTATTGATTTATTTATATATTTATATTGTATTATTATATCTTATATTGTGCTTCAACTTCAGTATTTCAAAGGACTTTCATTTAATTTTAAAAATAAATAAAATAAAAGCCTTGAGAAAGATTACCATTTAGAAACTCATTTATTTGAGTAGCTCTTAAGAATAGATTTTTCCCTAAGTGTAGTGCTGCTGTTGGTGGTGCTGCTGCTGGTGGTGCTGCCACTGGAGGTGTGGTGGTGGTGCATCCCCATAGGGCCATTGACTAATAGGATTTGAAGAGCGTAAAATTGGTTCGTTGTGAACATGAAATATGCAGTAAATCCTTTTGCGCCCCGCTGCCGTCCGTGTTTTCCTTTAATATTTGCTGCAACGTTGTTGCAGCTTAAATATTCTTACCCCGACAGCAAGGTCCTGACTTCTGCTCTGTTTCCCCGGAGCCACAACCCATCGTCCTGACCCTTTTCCCGTTTTCGTGGAGGCCAATGCACGCGCAGTTTGTTGCAATTTCGCGGTTCGATTTTCGCCCCCTCCCCCTTCTTACTTTTCCCCCACAGTTTTCCAACGTTGTCGTCGTCGTCTCGGCGCGATGGTGTGTTTTATTATCACAAATAAAGCGCAATCACTGTTGTGGCACCCGCTTCTTGCGCCCAATCCCACCCACTTTGCCGCCACTTTTCCGCCCACTTTCAGCCACTGAAGGAAGCCCAAGCAAGCATTGCATTTTTCATGTCTGGATTTCGTTCGTGTGGCAGCCTGAAATATTGCAAATAGTTTGGCTCCCTCTCAATTGCGTGAAATATGAAAAACCCCGGGAAAATTTGTAGTAAAAGCCTTGCCGTTGCAGCGGCAATGCACTCCAGATTTCCTTTTCGCTTTGCTGCCATTGCAGTCTCCTAATGTTTGCCTCTTTAATTGTCCCTGTTGCTGCAAATGGCCGGGCATTTGTTTTCATTACTGCCAGGACGAGAAGCACAGGACGAACTTGGCCGAGGAAGGACCAGTTCTCAAGACAAGCTAAAGCTGAAGCTGGGGGTAATTTGGGTACACTGGGGAGAACTAACCACTCCTTAAACAAAAAGTCTTAGTTTGGACTTAAAGTCGATTTATTCTGCAACAGAGTGTTTTAAAACCACAGATAAATAGGAAAGTTTTCTGTGTAAATGAATAAATATAACAAAATGAAACTACTTTTATGAATAATATAGTTTATATATTTTGACAGGAATAATAATTGAATTTTGAAATAATTGTGGTTTATAACGTTACTTATTGAGCCCGTATTTCGAAGAACTACTTTTGGTTTTAGTTAAATTGCAATTTGAGTTATGGTCCTTCATTAATTGCTTGTAAAAATGCTTTAAAATATTCAGACCATGAGTTAGGAATTAACTGATGTGTTTATTTTGAAAGAGTATATATTTCTAATCCTATGATAATTTTTCCTCCAGTGTAACAGCCTTGGCTGGCGACAGCGATAATTGTGAGCCGTATTTATGCAGTCCTTAAAGGGGCCGCTCCTCGATGCGAATGGCCGGGAATCCCTTCTAATGCCGCTCAGCCAGATGCCAAGGACTTTTGCTGGCCGTCTTACGACTAAGCCGCCTCAAGACCTCGCCGCCTCCATCGTTCATTCAACTGCAGCTTGGCTGACTTCCGGCGTTGCCTTTTATGATAAATTGAAACAAATAGCCACCAACACCAGTTCATACACGGAGGCACAGGACCTGGCTTATCAGAAAATTGCGCTCAGCTGTTTATGAAAGCATAACAATGTTAGCTGCCCCGGCCATTACCGAGCTCCAGCTCCAGCTCCAGCTCCAGTTCGAGGTCCAACCTAGGGCCAACATCAACATGATCATCAAACTGAATGGCTCCTGGAGTCCTAGAGTCCTGTGGTCCTGCCCCCCATCCTCCTCTTTGTCCTGGCTTGCTGGCTGGCCGTCGCAGCACATAACTCACAAGTAGGATAAACAATTTACTTATCGCCTCTGCAGCCACGCCAGATGGAGTTGGTAGTTGGGAGTGGTAGTGGTAGTGGCAGCGGCGAAGTGGAAGGAGCGCCTTACCCGGTCCAAGACCAAGATTCAGTCTCCGTCTCAGACGTTGCCACATCAGCGCGCCACATTGGCAAATAAATCATAATAAATAACTTGAAAAACGAAACACCTTTGCGCACAAAAGTTGCACGTCCTGTTTCTGGCAAGCCGTACGAGTAAAAGTTTTTACCCGGCAAAGATGGTTAGTTCAAGGAAGGCTATATCAGTCTTGCCAAATGCTGCAAAAACCTGTGAGAATATGAAGAGATTTAAGTGGTGGTTCTTGAATAAAGTCATATCCTTTGAAACCGTATTGCTTATTAGAATATCTCTTAAAGTTTTTTTTATGGAGTAAATAACTTATCTGTTCTCTTATATGACTAAACCTCTCATAGATTGTGTTTGTATAGAATTTATTTCTACTTTTCACGATTCTGGTAGTGCATCCCTACTTCGTTTTACCATTTCTGCACATTCCAATACATTGTATTTGCCTTTTCCGCTGTCAGTTGGTTTTGGTGTTAGTGGCTGCTTACAGTTTAGCACTTGGCCAACTTCCAGCCAGAACGGGACGAGGACGAGGGCTCAATTCCTGCAACTGGTGATCAAAATTGATACATAACTTGCATAAATCAGGCGCCTGCCACGCATTACGCATACGCCATGTGTGCGGCGCACTGTGCTGGTGGAGCGCCATTTATTAAATTAGCCACAGCATTAGCCACCCCAGGTAATTTGTAAATTTCTGACAGATGCGCTGATAAACTCATTGCAGGGATTTCTTTGTGCGGCGATGGTCGGGCGTTCGGGTGTGATTTGTGATTTATGCGGGTCTTATTACGGCTGCCTACATGACAATACTTTATTCGCAATACTTTGGGGCCAAACTTAACGTAACATCACAAGGGGAACGTGAGCGGCGAACGGGAATGGCAACGGGAATCGATTGCCGGCAAGGACTTCGAAGGAGTTGGCAGGACTCGGTCTCGAGGATTCCGGTATTCCGGGATTTGGGGATTCAGGGCGCCGTCTCCGAGCGTCTGAGCCTGGTTAACTCCGGATGGGATGACAGCCTGTCGTCCTTCTCCGCCGCCGGCGGCGGTTTCGGCAGACTGAAGAATTTCTGTAAATTAAATTTGTGAAAAATGAAATTAGGCTACGGCTGCTTTGCATAATTTAGATTATAAATTAGATGTGCCAGAAGAACTCCATCGTCGTGGCCCATTGCTCATAAAGCGGAAGAAGGTTGAAAAACTCTTGCCACTTTGGAGAAAATAATTACAGTGAAATTGCCTCTGCCACTTTTATATATTTAGTTGCATGTTTGCTTGCGAGATGTTTGAATTTGTTTATTTATGATTTTAAGGTAAATATATTAAACTGATTTTTTTGATTTGATCAATATTTTTTGTTCAGAATTTAAAGTTAAGTTATATTCTAATAGAAATAAAGAAAGAATTATCAGATTGAGCAAAAGTAATAGTTCAGGGAGGTAAAGTTTAAACGGCGACTTTATCAACAAATCTGAATAAAAGGGTAATAATTTAAATATTTTTACAAAAATCGGTTTTATTTACTTTTTGGCAGTTGTCGTGTGAATAATTAATTAATTTATAATGAGACTCATGCTGCCAGCGATTGTTAACTGCCAGTCGTTTACAAAACAAATTAAAAACCGGATACTTACATCGTGGCGACCAAAGTGGTTCGCCTCCTCCATGGTGTCCGGCAGCTTCTTGTGCAGCGTCTCCGGCAGGAAGAGGGCTCCGATGCCGCCCAGCAGGAAGAGGATGCCCAGAATGTAGTACGGCGCCCGGATGTCCACGGTGGTGCCCAGATAGACCAGGTACGGGGCCAGGATCCCGATGGCGTTGGCCAGGATGGTGCCCAGGGCCACGCCCGTCTGCCGCATGCAGGTGGGGTAGATCTCCAGGCACTGCAGGTTCGCCGTGAAGAAGGTGAGGGCGTTGAGGAACTTGATGAAGGTGGCCAGGTAGATCATCAGGCTCTCGTACCGCTCGTCCGTCGCATACACAATGATGGGCAGGCAGGTGAATGCGCAGATGAGGAAGGACACCGCGTTGGTGAAGCGCCTGCCGTACGTGTCGCCTGCGAGGAAAGGGTAAGGGAAAGGGTAAGAGGAGACTCTGGACTCCGGTGATGGACTGCTCCAATCAGCACCGCGTCACGCCCCGCAGCACTCACCCATGTAGCGGCCCACAATGTAGGCGGGGATCTCCACGATGCTCTGGTACAAAAAGTTCAGGAACGGATTGCCCGCCATGCGGGAGCTGAAGAGCACCAGCGTGAAATAGGAGACGGCCACCACGCACCTGCAAGCGGAGTGAATCGCCAGTTAGACATGCAAATTGCTTTTGGTGTGAAATTCTCAATGCAGTGCGAACAATTTTGTGCAATTTTTAAAATGTTTTCTTAGATTTGAAAGCGAAAAACAAGTTGTAAGTTGCCTAAGGATGATCTTTTTTAAGCAAAGGATTTTTAATGAATACGATTTGTGGATTAAATAATTAGGTCTTTAACATATTTTTAGAGAAAAAAGAAAAGCCATTTAATCTTTAATATATCAAGAGACTTAATAGTTTTGGAGCCTTGGATTAATTCAATAACAGGTTGCTAATGTCTTAAAAAAATCTCTTTTATATACTGAATTTGACTCTAAATTGATGTTGCCACTTTTATTTCGCAGTCTATCCACGTTTCTCACCAACTAAAGCCCATGATGATGGTGTTGCGGGCCAGCCGCCAGCCAGCAAAGAGCGATGCGATGCCGTAGGTGACCTCCTGCTTGTCGCGACTGTATATCTCCGCCAATTCCTTCTCGGTCATGTCGAAGCGATGGCCGTTAATTTTGGCTATCTTCTGTAGTTGGACAATGGCCTCGCGGAAACGCTGCTTGCTAATCAACCATCGGGGCGATTCGATTACGTATCTGTGGAGGAAATTTAAGATTATTCAAGGCCTCGAATAAGAATTTAATGGATGGGATTGTATAAACATAAAGAGTCCGTTTATAACTTAATTTTGACTAACAGTTAGTTCATTAGTCCTACTTGCTCCAAGATATTATTGTTTATATTTTAAATTACTTGTTATCTTTAAGGACTGAACTTATCTTCAAAACTGTGAATGATTAAATTTGGTGAGGACTATAATTGCTCTATATGTATATTCCAAAAAAGTTTCTGATTATTTCATAGAATGGGAAATTGACGAACTTAAGAAATAATTAATGTCAAGACAGAAACGAAGTATATGATTAGATTTTTGTGGACTCGCCCTGCGTGACTTACTTGGAGAAGATCAGGACCATCGCCGTGGGCACCGAGGTGAGCCACATGAAGGAGTCCCAGTGGCGCAGCCACCAGTAGAGCAGGGGCATCAGGGTGGTGCCGATGGACCAGCCACAGCTCAGGAAGAAGGCGATTCGACTGCGGTCCTCCCTGGACACAATTGGAGTGGGTCAGCAATAAAAGTTGGGGCAGAAAACTTTGGCGAGAAACTTACTCCCTGGAGATCTCCATGCCGACAATTTGAGGCGATTGAAAGAGGCTGTTGACGGTGAGGCCGACGATGCCGGACATGATGAGGAACCACGTGTACGAGCTGGTGCACATGATGGACGCAATGCGACCCAGGGAGCAGAACACCACGCTGATGTAGTACACCAGCCTGCGACCGTAACTGCCGGCCAAGTGGACAAATTCAATTACCGGCAATGCCATAACTTAGTTAGGTGGAAGTCGCGCTACTTACGAGTCTCCCATTTGTCCCAATATAAATGAACCGGCCACCTCCGTCACACGACCCACCACGAACACATTTGTCACGAACAAATCCTTGGCGCACACCCAGTTGCGGTCCGTGGGGATGGTGCTGTCGTACCAGGTCCTGTCGTAGGTCCACCCGTTCTGGCAGGCTAAAAAAGCGAGTGGGGAGCGGTCGTAAAGTGCATTCGAGTGCAAAGTTGCAAATATTTATAAGAAGCAAGGGGGAGGCAGCGAAATGCCAAGTAATTTCACCACTAATCCGGCAAACGTATGTATTTACCTTCTCCTCAGAGTTTGATGGAAATCGGGGAGCTGGATAAATATTTGGCAATAAGCCCGCTACTTGATGAGGTTTATCAGCAAGTTAAGTTAAATAAACAAACAAAAAGACATGCGTATAAAGAACCTATGACGTTCTTTCGATTTTAATTGGATAACTTCATTTGAAGTTCCCCAAACAAATTTAAGGATTTAATAAATAATAAGTTAGGATTTAATAAATAGAAAGTAAGAATTATAAAAAGTTAATAGGGAATAAAAATCTAATAAGGAACATTCCTTATACATTTATTTCTACCAGAAATCTGATTTCCTTAAAAATAATATCCCAAGAGCTTAATTAATATCTATTTAATTTTCTACTCACTTTCGTTTGTTTTCGTGATATTGCTGGAACTCCAAGCTGACCAGTCCGTGATCTCTGAGAAGTTTGTTTGGTACATCTCACAGTTGCTGAATGTTTCCCTGCCTCGGTTGTCGAGCTTTCTATACCAAATTAGATTCAGTTTATTGAATTTGATAGGGGGATCCCCCACTTACTTGGGCAGGGTGATGTCCCGCCACTCCTCCAGCGTGAAGTTGGTGTTCTCCCTGCCTGGCACCGTGCACCAGTGATCGGGCACGTTGAGGGCCAGGATGATGTTCATGTAGATCATTGCACCACAAAAGGACAAGCCGCCGACAAATACGTAATTGTACATGGTTTGATAGCGACCATGGTTGCCCACCTTCTCCATCAGGGTCTGGAAGGGATCGTTGAACTCCGACTCGTCGACGTCCATCTGGGAAAAGTGTCCCGAGACCTGGGAGGCCTTGCGGCTGTTCGCCTGCTCCTTCTTGTCTCTCATTTTGCACTACCAGTATTCCAAGTGGCAGTGCCTGAGTACCCAGTCAGTCGTAGGGCCCGATAAGAAGAGTAATCTTTATGGCATCTGGGCCAAAGATGAGGAGATTGCTCGGCAATTAGCTGGGGCAGATTGTCGGGGCTCCTATTCAGACACTTGTCGCCGAACTGTTGTTAAAATCTTCAAATTATGAATATAAAAACATATTTGGTCGTATCTTCTATATTGTCAGGGAACTATACGATTTGTTTGATGGGGAGACATAAAATCATTTATGACTATAAACTGCTTTAAACTTGTGGTTATTATTTTTCTACTAAAAAATGTTTGCTTACTCATGAAAGATTTATGAATTTTGTGAATGCATTTGAAACGACATTTTTCTTTTATTTATTCAGTTGATAATAGGATTTTAAATCTTTTTCATTAGTATTATAAAGAGCACGTGTGCCAGACTCTAACAACATTCATTAATTTCTTGTTCACTTATCACTTCTTTAATAAATTATATATGTTTACTTGGAGAAAACACTAATGCCTATCAGATGTTTTACAATAAGCCAATTTCTATGTAACATAAATTACTCTTAATAGTTATAATTTTGGTTTTTACACTTACCTTTACTTTTGATAGTAACACTGGTAGTGAAGATTTGAAATAAATAAATAAATATTTTTGTACACTTTGAACAGGTATTTAATGTAAATCAGTTATGGGTTTTCTGTGTTTGATCATCAGCCTTCATCCCAATCTAAGGGAAACTTGGAAATGTAAACGGATTTTGGCAGCGATATTACACTTTTCACATCCCGCCGCAAAAGTGCGAATCTTTAGACTTTGGCGCCTGCGAGAGCTCATCAACTGTGGCCAACACACGACGGTGCTGTTCTGAGTGCCCGAATGGTGATGGGGCCACTTATCAGGCCAAGACGGGCATTATAAAACGAATTACTGATAACAGAATGTCTATCTGATTTACACAAATGTGTATAACCATTGCGAGAGCCGGGCCACTCTGAACCTGTCCAAATTGTGACTGAAAGTGATGGTTGCCCCGTTGAGCAGGTTATGTTTTTACACACAGGGCTCACGAATCTAATCACCTTTCTCCACTGCCACTGATAAGGGCTCGGTGGGTCATCTTGCTAATCAGTGGGACAGCAAAAACAAATAGTTAATTTGTTTTTAATGAAGCCGGAGTTGTATAGGATGTGAGTAGTCATAAAATTGTTTACATTCCGTTTGTTGTCAGTTACATAAAAGAAACTCTTTTGATTGATATGGGGCTTCCAGGCGATTGCAGATGCAATTACATCTTTATAGAGGCCAAAAGCCAGTAGCCCAACGAGCTCGTAAGCCTCTCAACAGATAAGATAGACACGAGACTACGGCATACAAAAATATTTGGGGGACTAGACAAAGCAAAGACACACTGCTAATCCTAGGTTATGGCTCCAAACTAAGCACTTGATAATTCCCACTGCACTTGCACTTTGATTTTATCTAAAACTCGTATACTTTTTTATACTTTTCGGTTGTTTCCATTTGCTTATTAGATTAAATGCGCGATTATCTTTGTGCTCTGCTTGAGCTGCTGCCGCTTTTGACTGTCGACTGTGACTGGGGATGAAACTAAGCCGGGAACACGTAGCTGGCAATGAGATAGAGTCCACTTGGCTCGACTTGTGCAAATGCAATAATATCAATTTTCATATTTTCATATACTGGACGAGCGAAAGACAAAAGCAATTTAACAATTTACTAAAGCACTTAAGCGCAAATTCAGTTCCCGGCCGTCCGACTAGACGTTGTAAAAACTAAGCCAGCGACGACTGTCACTCTATGAATAAACATCATCACCATCATCATCATCAGCACTAGCATCGGATAGTAGAGACCTGGGATAAGGAGTGGATCTGTAAATTTAATCAGAGCTGATTACGTCGGCGCTGTGCTAATCTATTGACTGTCACTGACACCAAGTCGGTGCGACTATTAGAGCGCGTCGGAGATTCAAGGGTTCCTGGTTCGGAGATCGTTTACATTTCAGCAATCGTGAGTTGGGCTTGGTTGGGTGAATCACTTGAGCTGGCGAGGTCACTCTGTAGCTTTCAATTGCCGGGAACTAAAAGTGTCGTCAAAATTGCTTCTAAAGCCATTGAGGCGGTCTTTTTTGCCCGATCAAAAGCGGACTGGTGGCCTTAAGTAGTGCTTTTTCCATCGAAAAATAAGTGAGAGCAACACCAAGGGTATGGGAAAGTCAATGCCAATAAGAGTCAATAAAAGATAATACACTATACTTAACTTTCCCTTAACCCATTAAATAAAAATTGTTTATTTCAATACCTTGGTACCAAATATTCCCCACAATATTTCCGTTCACTCCCAATAATAACAATAAATAACATTATTTACTTTTTAGATATGTTCATTTTTATTTAAAGAATTTTACTTTGATTTATGCATAAACATGAATCATCTTTTACCACTTTGTTTTGGTTTCTTTGAAAATTTCTTCTAAAATTTACTGAACTCTGAATACTTTAGTTTGCGCTCTCGTTTTTTTACTTTGTGTATTGGAATTTTACTGGTTTTTGTTTTGCAATTATAATGTGTTGACTTAATGATCAATTTTGTGGCTCCTTGTAAGGTTAAACTTTAATATTGCTTATATATTCTGTCTTTAAATTACATCATTTTACAGTGATAATTAGAAAATGCTAGCACATGCTGTGTGGTTGTGTTCGTTTTGTGTGTTGCCTCTCATTTCGTCTCTAAATATATAAATATTCTTTTGTTGACTTTGTTACAATTTACAGTTGAAACACTTAAATGTAATTTGGATAGTTAAATTTAAAAAATGCCTATAATCCAGTATTCCTCATCCCCTCGTAATATATCTGTATTTAACCCTTTTCTTCGTCTGGCTGTAACACGTGCGATTTGTTTGTTGTTTAAATTTGATTTAATTTATTTGCGATTAGAATTAATTGAGTTACAATACGAATATCGATATCTTATGTTCACAAAATATGTTCAGGTTTAATTACGTTCTGAGTAGAAGTCAAAGCGTTCTCCAAATAAACTAATTTACATTTAGTCACTTGCTATATTAGAATCATATGCTCTACGCTAGGTTATGCTACTAATATGTATTTTAATCAGTTTAAATTTTAATATGTTATTCGTAGTTGTTGTGCCGTGATAAATATTCGTTCATTTATTTAACTAATTGATGGAAACTGATTAAAAACATTTGCGCTGCCTGACTAATTTCATTGTCTGCTTTTGATTATCGCTAAATCGCTCATAGTGGATACGTTTTGATATCTTCTATAAGTGGCATAATAAATCTTAACTGGATCGCAATCCTATATATGTACACACGATCCGGACACGAGTCGACGATTTGAAAATATTGCTTAGCGTACATTACTTTTTTTTGCTCGATTTGGCAATTTTCGGCATTATTTATACAAGTTTCTGACGGATTCGCACGATGCACTCGTTCCCTTTACATTGTCCTTATACGAGTTTAACAAATTAAAATTAGTTTCGAATGGCAGTTGGTGTTCTGTTCTTCTTATGTTTGTATCTTTTCGTGTATAAATATTTTGTTGTTTGGTTGTTAAAATTGAATTGGTCTATTGCTTGCACCCAGATTAGTGCCTTAAAATAGGAATCAACTTCTATGTGTGTGTCTGTTATTAAAACGTTGGAAATGAATCTATGTAAAATGCAATTCAAGTTGGACGTTTCACAATATCACGTTGAGAAATATGCATACACAAAGCAATTAAACAGTAAACAAATGGCAAATAAACAAGTCTCATTCAATACATAGCTTGAGGCTAACTAAAAATAGTCAAAATATCTAAAACGTTTTCGTTACGTCTCTAAGTATATAAAATTTCTCTTTTTCTGCAGATGTGTATGTATATAAGTCTGTATTTATATATATAAGTGTTATATATTTGTGTAAATGCCAACATTATCGGAGGAAGGATTGACTGACTCTGACTAACTCTGCTCTCTATCGTTCTCTCTCTAAACACACATCCCCCACTATACCGTTCTCTTTCCCTAACTGTCTGTCTATCTCTCTCTATACATACTATACATTTGAACTGAAAGACGCGTGTTGGCCTTTTGTTTTCACTATCGAATCACAGCAATTGAAATACACTTAACTCAACGGGAGACTAAACTAAGAACTTGATGTAGTAAATGGGTTATTGATCCTCCAGTCTGTCGTCCTGATCCTGCAGCAGCTGCACTCCTACACCGGATGCTCCTGCGCCACCATTTCCGGCAATGCTGCTCCCGGTATTCTTGCGCAGGTGATTGCGCAGCATCACCAAGTTCCGGTTCAGTGGCAGATTACTGGCCATGGAGGAGGACAGCCCTCCGCCTCCGCCGGAGGAGGAGCTTGGTGCATGTGGCAGAGTGTTGCAGATGTTACCCAGCGGCGCCGAATGGGCGGTGGGCGAGGTGGCGGTGGCCAGTCCGTGGGGCGTCAGGGTCCCGGTGGTGCCATGGCTCAGGCCCAGACCAAGACCCATGCCCATGCCCGAGCCCACGCCCAGCAGCAGCTCGTGGGCCAGAATGGTGGGCAAATGTTAAGTGCTGCTCTTCAGCGGACCCGACGATAGCGAACTGCTGCTGACCCCCGAATCGCTCGACTTCTCGCTAAGCCCTCCACGCGTGAGCGTATCGTCCGCCATAAGGCCGTTGCCGCCGAGAAAGGACTTCTTGCCGAGGCGGCCTCCGCCCGGCAGTGTGGCCTTGAACGGATTGTCCTTGCAGCGACGGGCGCTCTCCACGCGCTTCATAATCTCGCTGGAGCACTTGGTCACCACGTCGTCCAGGCTGTTCGACTCGTCCGTCGAGTTCACCGCCTGGGTGGGTGTCTGCGAACTGGGCAGTGGGGATCCCTCGTAGCATCCGGAATCGCGGGGAAAGTGCCGCCGGCCAAAGGGCGATGCTCCATGCTTGATGTTGATGTTGTTCAGGCGGGCCTCATCATTTTCCGAGCTGGAGCCGGCTATGTCCACATCGGAGCCTGTGCGGGCGAAATTTGTAGCTGTGAGTATGCGTGGGTGTGTGAATGGGTGTGGTGTTTGGTACGAGGTGAGAGTGGGTTAGGTTAGGCTTTAACAATATTTGGTTCAGTTTAGCAATGACTCGAACAATGGGTGAACGCAAGTAATAATATTTTAAACTAGTTCACAAAACCAAATTTATCGCTACTATAAACTTATCAGCAATTGCTTTATGGGGTGTTGAAGAGCCGATAGAAAATACAATGTATCGTATGCCTTTGACTAATAAAGTTAAGATTTAAAATTAAGAATTTCACAATTCCTTAAAAAGTGACGTTAGATTTTGGTTTTGAGCTATCTTGTTGTTTCGTCATGCATATAATATTATTACTGTTGGTCTTTCACTTTCATTGAATTTTAACAAGCAGTATTGGCAATCTGATTAAATAATCATAAACTAAACCCAAAAACTGGTTAAGTTTACAAACTATCAAGTCCGCAATCATTGCATAAAATGTGCCAGTAATTAGTGATTTTAATAGGAGCTTTTGGGACAAAACTTACATTCAATGTCATGCAGCAGCTGCACAGCCGTCAGCAGCTTGGCGCGATGCTCCTGATTGAGAATGCCCAGGTAGTCCAGATCGGCGGGCTCCAGTTCCTTGAACAGCTCCAGGTCCTCGTAGCTGCAAATGGAACGATAGGTGAAACAATCCAACAAAAATATTGTTGGTAAATTTGTTTCATCTACACCACTTACCCGTTGAGCACGAAGACGGAGGTGTACTCCTTGAGTCCGATGCGAATCAGCAGGTCCTCCACGGAGCAGGGACCTCCATTGTGGCTTCCGTTGCCAGGATTGGCCAGCCGGGAGCCGGGGGCCAGGGTCTTGCTGCTGGAGTTCTTCATGCGCTGCTCGGGGAGCACCTCCACGTTGATGAACTTGAAGTGGCCCACGCGGCCGTGACATCGTCCCTTCCAAATGCCCGAGGCATTCATCGACAGCACATCAATAAGCTCGCCCTTCTGCAGATGGGAGAACAATATTATTAGATTAGCATGCTCCGAGAAATCCTTTTGGGAGTTAAGAAAGCTACTTGTAAGGCAAAAAACATGGTTTTAGGAGGGCAACTTAAAATTAAAAATAAACGAGCTTTAGGAAATGTTTTTACACCACTCTTAATAGGATTTGGGTAAGCAAAATATTTACGTTTTAAGAGTCAAGAAAGTTAATAGATTACTGAATTGTTAATAAGCGATTTCTATCTCGGTAAGCCATTAAGTGTTCCCTCACCAAAGTTTCAAACTAACCTAGACCAACTTACCTTGAATTTGAGTGCCTCCTTGTCGTAGGGATTGGGCAAACTATCCACGAGAGCCTTGGCCTTGCAGATGCAGCTGGCCGTCGAGGTGCGATCCTCGGCCGAAATCGAGCTGTGCGGACTGCCAGGACGAACCAGCGCTTGGGTACCTGTGGGCGAAAGGATTCGAAGGGAGATTGATAAATATTTACCCTGCCTTTTTTGGGCCAAAGTTTGTCCTGGCAAATTTCCAATTAATGCGCCCACAGCCAATTAGCCGCAGGACCTAAGGAATTTACTTGGGACAAACACCCAGCCATGCATGCATGCCCGAACTCACACTCATTCGTTTGGTTAATTAAAAACTTTTCAAATATTTTTACACACACACCAACACACACTTGGGCCCCCGAAAATATTCAAATATGCACTTGAAGTTTTCCATTATTTTTCTGTGCTGTTGTTTTCTTTGCGTTGCTTTTGTTTGGTTTGCTGGCCAAAGCTTTTGGCTAATCCTTGCTTTGTGTCCTGGCCACATGAAAAATAAAGTATTTTTCCTTGCACTTTTCAAAGTTGCCACCCCCTATCGTCCTACTCCGGTGTTGCCTTTTATTTGGCCAAAAGTTTTGTTCATTAAAAAGGAAGCGGTTGCCCTTCATTTAACCACGCCCCAGACATTGCAATCTGCCCCGCCCATCGGCAATTGGCCCCCTTTTGACCCCCAAAAGCAGCGGCTGACAGGGCCGGCAGCAGCAAGTGCATTAAAAATTCATTAAGTTTGCGAAATTTGAAGGAGCAACAAAAAACCGCAACAAGAACTACAACTGTTAATAGACCAATATGCAAGCCAGCCAGCAAGGCAGTCTGGGAATTTTTCCATGGGAAGGAAAGGAGCATGAACATCCGTGCTGCAGACAAAATCAAACCCGAAAACTCTAAATTGCCAGCTCAGACAAAGATACACAGCCGTCCCAGCAGATACACAACCATTCTCCCGGTATTCGTTATCCATACTCCTACTTACTCGAACCGGAAGCGCTGGGCAAACTTTCCACGGAGCTGGCCGAACAGGCAAACGCCTGATCGCTCATGCTGCCACGGTCGGTATTATCTTGGGAATTGCTGAAATCCCTCGACGTATCCTTTGTGGCAACAAAGTTTCGTCCATTCTCATTAAATGCGCCAATTTCCTTTGCCGAGCTACGCATCTCGCCCGACTAACAATCCCCAAGCCGAGCCGTAGTGAAAGTTATCCATTTTTTCCGTGTGTTTTGGTTGTTGCGTCGACATCGTCGTCGTCAGCGTTGTGCAATAAATTGCATGTCGAAGGGGAGCACCAGAAACAGAACAAGAACAGCAGGAAAGTTTTGTTAGTTAAATCATTAAAAAGTTTAAAACGAACATACCAATACGCAGGGGAGGAGAAGTGAGCATGAGACTAGGTTTGCGTACACAGAAAATAAAGTGTAACTCATATGCTAGTAAAATGTTGGAATTTATTTCCATTAATTTAAATTTTATAAATGTGTAAAATATCCATGCGTTTTCATTTAAAAAACAAGATAAAGATAGGAAAGACTTGAATTAAACGGCTAAGGTAAAAAAACTGGTCTTTTAAAATTTATTCAAAAAGTTAAAAACTAAAAAATACTAAAACTGAATATATGCTTTTTGTAAAATAAATGTTTCTGTGTGATATTTATGGTTTTAGACACCGGATTGCATTAGTTTTGCTTTGCCTTAAGCCTTTAACTTCTGATGCTGGACACCAAAAACTTTGCTCATATTTTTGGGCAGGCCTCGACTCGCATCGAAAGTTTTTCGAGCTGAACTTTCACTTTTACGACCCCGCCAAACAGTGCAAGCGGCCATAAAAACTCATTAAACTGGCATTTGCATTTAGAGTGCATGTCGCGGCAAAGAGTTTAGGTCGAGCGGGGCCATTATGAGGCTTAGGCCGAGGTCTAGTTGAAGGCAATTGCATATGCAAACCGCCATTGGCCAGCGGCTAATTAGAAAATGTGTCAACAAAATCTCCGTGACTCCAGCTCCACTCGCCCGATGCACTTCTCCTTCTGCGGAAATCTGTTTTCCTCTGGCATTAGCGTTTAATGAACTTACATGATGCACCGTGGCCTTCTGGCAAATGGTGTTCGCCTTGCCGTGCGGCAGTCCGTTCTTTTTGGCCTTCGCGGCCAGGAGGCTGGGCGGCAGGCATCCGTGACCCCGGGTCACTCCGATGTCCTCGTAATCCGACGACGGACTGGGCGACAGCGAGGGCGACTCCCCGATTCCGCCGCTCAGCGTCCTGTAGCGGGCCGTGCAGTTGTTGGTGCCAATCTGAAAGAGGAGGGGGAGACGGTGGTAGAAAAGCGGATTGAGTGCGTTTCCATATTAGCCAAGTTAGAGCAAGTCAACTTTGCAAATGAAATGGTCGCAGTCCCTACCCCGCAACCCACATCCCAAATCCAAACCAATAGCATTTGCCGTTCGTATTCCGACAACGTTTAGCTGGCTTAAGTGCCAACTCCGACTCCGGGAAAACAAGGAAAAAATACTAAAAACGGGACAGGGGAGGGGGAGCCTGGGGAAAAACTTGGCTAAAAAGCTTTTCAAGTTTGTGTGCGTTCCTCGGTCGTCCGCTCGTTTTTATTTCCCTCTATCTACGTGCATTTCTGCTATCGTCCATTTTCGACCAGACGACATTGGCCAAATGCGAAGTTTGTTTGTCACAAAGAGCACTTAATCAATTTAGACGCATTCAGATGCAGTTGCAAAGCGGGGTTTGGAATTGGAATCGGAGTCGGAGGAGCGACCAAAGCTGCAAGTTAAATGAGCCCGATCCGAATGGAACTCAGTTCCTGCACTTACCGACACCGCACTGAGCCTGGAGGTAACGCTTTGGAGGTCTGAGATGGAGCCCGCATAGTCGCCGCTTTCACGATCATGAGATCTGCAATAAAAATTTATAAATATTAGCCAAAGAATAATCCAATTTAAATAATAATTTCATTAAGCCATTTTATATTTTTATTCTTTCTTAAAGTCCCATGCTTTGTGCTCATTTAAGTTCCAAACTCTGAACAAAGATGATTTAATTAAAAACTGTATAACTTATCTTATCACAACTGCTCTCTCGAAGCTTTAAGCGGATTAAAGTGTTTATTTCACCCATCCTACTGTGCTTTGTCTATTAAAATACAAATTTAATCTCATCCAAATAATATACATTTCACTTCTCTTCTTTTTTCCTTTGCACAGAAATCTTCTTTATGCGTCATATCAATGGAATAACCTGGTCTGAAAATTGCCCCCTTATAATGGCCAAAAATAAACTTTAAAATCGAAAAACGGCAAACATTTTGATGGCAAACAATAACCGAAAGGAAAGGAAGGTGTGGGGCGAGAGGTTGAGATATACACGACCCGAGGTCGAGTGGCAAACAAAGGTCATATAAATAAATACTTGATATCTTTTTCTTATTTTTTCCTTGGCAGGTTTTCCTTTGCCATTTCGCTTCAACACTGTTGAGATTTTCACTTTTGGTTGCCTTTGCTGTTTGTTTTCCACCTTCGTTTTCCCATTCTACCGGTTTTCCCTCGCATTTCGTGAGAAGAAAAAGTTTTCTTTTCGTTTGGCTCGTTTGTGGCCCCAGCGGCGCACGAGGCGTATAAGTTATTTCAGCAAGTCCTTTTGTATGCGTACGTGTGGAAAACGCAGGGTGGCGTTTTCCATCTCGCACTCCCCCCTCAGGATTTTTCTCACTCAACCCCTGGGCTGCTGTCTACCTAGCTGGCTGATTGAGGAGCTGGCGCTCTGACTTGTGGATTGGCGTTGAAGTAGCAATAATGCCATTTCATTCAAGTGTCTCCGGCCTGTCGCTGTCTTGCTCTTATTGCTTTCGAATACCTCTTCTCCTGCGAGAAGGATCCTGGACCCAGGACCCAGGATCCGTGTATATATCGAGAGTGTGGCATGCGTAACAATATGAAATTGATGACTTTCGCATCGATGCGTTTCGATATGTGTGCCGTCTGCCAGTCAAGCTGGTTCCTCCTTCCTCGTTCGTCACTCACTCACTCACTCAGTCACTCACTAATTCCCTCATTCAAGCCCCCATTCATTCATTCATTCGTTTATTCAATCGGCTGGCTGCAGACCGTTGATAACCGCACTAATGAAGTGAAGTCTACCCTTTTCCCTTTTGCTTTTTTTTTTGCTGTCTGTCTGGAGTTTGGGGCCTGTGCACCTTTTCCGATTGACAAATAAATACGAGATGGCCACCAGACTTGAGCTGTTTGATTGCTTTCGCCTTGGCCAGCTATTAGTGTTTGCTGGTCCAAAAGCTGGACCTTTTCACGCCAGACTGGGCTCGTTTGTGGCACAGTTTTATGGTTCAATGATCCCTCCCACTCCCACGCCTTTGAAGTGCGGAAAAGGGTTCGGCAATTGTGTTTGCCATATCATAACTGCCCACTCTGAAGGTCGGCGGGTACGGGCTTCAGTTTATTTATTAATGCGCCACCTTCGTGTCGGCCCTTTGGCCATAAACTCAACTGCAAATAATAATGGCAATCAACAACCGGCCGGCCACTGCCCCGCACCCCCGAGGTCCCCACTTGGGATCCACTTGATACTTCCTGCCCCGCGGGCCGAACTCACCTGGCGTGCGTTAAGGGTATTATTGTCGGTGGATTTGGCGGCTGCTGCGGCACGATAAGACCTCTACGCGGCGGTCCACGTTGCGGCAATGAAATATCTCCGGCGGATCTTAATGAAATTACGCCCGTGCTCTCGCGGTTGTTCGAGAAGCGCACTCGGCCACCCTGGAAAAAAAGCGGAGAAGAAAACCGTGAGTGAGGGGCATACATACACTGGGGGAAAAACGCCATCTAAAATCGAGAAACAAAAAAGTTGTAATAAGAAATTTTGCATCTAGGATTGCACACAATAAAAATGGGTTAAATACTATTTAATAATAATTTAATGTGTTGAATACTGCCCAACACTTAATAATAATAAAAATCTAATGGTGAATGGATCACGCTAAGTGGTTTACAACCCACTTTCAGGTTGATGGAGAAAAATACACTCGATTATTTCGGATTAGAATTCAAGTCTTTATTTGGGTAGAACTGCTGTCGGTAATATTACCTTTTCTTGGGTATATATATTAAAACTTTGTTTAACATTTACAGAAAATCATACATTCCATCACACTTTAATCTCTATTCTGCTACTAAAATTCTATGCGTAAGTACTTTGATTAAAGTATTCGTAAGAGAAACCCAAGTTAAAAAGTTTAAAGTATTCAATATCTTTGATTTTAAATATATTTTTGTTTCTCTTATTTTACGGCATTTTCGACAACTTCGTTCAGTGCACATATCCGTAAAAGGAGAGGGAGATAGAGTGCGCACAACATGGGATTAGCATTCAAGTAGAATTTGTTGGCCGCTGTAGAGCAACAAAATTATGAAAAATTAACAAAGTTATAAAACTTTATGAGGCCGTGAGAGAGGAGCGAGTTTATTTGCTGTTGCGGCTGGCTCCACTGTACTTTTACTTGTTGTTGTTGTTGCACTGATTTGATGTGGCTGCCGGTTTCAGCTTGGAATTTTAAATTTAGTGAACACAAATTTGGTTTTCTTTTCTCGCATTTTTTTTTGCGTATGGTTGTTTGCCAACGGAAATTGCAAAGTTTTCTCGTTTTTAATTTAGGCAATGCAGCTAAAGTTTTGGGTTGCGCATGGGGGCATGAAAAAATACTCCAATCCGAATTAGATTTTGTGAACCAAGCGTATCGGCGGGAGTGCTAAAGGTTCTTTCGCCTTTCGGGTTGGTTTAATCCACAATATTTTCGGTATGCAAACTCGGCTGGAATTGGTTTGATGACATAGAGAGCCGCGTATCATGTGAAATGTTTGTGGGTCCGGTTTCTGATCAAAGGCCGGACCCAAAACCAACAATTCAATTTCAATGCATTATCTCCGGCTACTTCGCTCCGTTAAGCAGCCACAACTGCGAGCTTAACCTTTTTCGGGAACCGCAAAAGTTTCATTTCAATTTTAAACAAATTTCGTGGCCACATCAAAGCGGCTGAAAACCGAAAGAGGCCCGCACAAAAGGCCCCTGAGAGTTGGGCCGCCTCGAATGCCTCGAACGCTTCAGCGCTGAGTGATTTCAATTGACTAAGAAAACAAATTCCCCCGATAACTTGCCTAATGCGTTCCAACAAAAGCGCAACTCCCCGGGAACGCAGTGCAAAAAAAAAAAATCAAGGGGCAAAGAAAATTATGCAAAAGGAAAAGTCTCAAGACGGCGACGTCTTTCGCAAAGTTTCCCATCCCACTTCGCCCCCGTCTCTCCATCCAGGGGATCAATCCACAGCCACACTGGGAGAGTCAAAGTCGAGCAAGTCAACAGGAATTATGCACTTTTTGACTGTCAATAAAAATAAAGTGAGTTCGAGTCGCAGTTTGTCCTGGAGTTATGCACACAGGCAAAGGAACGACGAAATGCCAAAGGACATGGACATACAAATCGAAGTGGGTAGAAATCAATGCGCCAGCACAAAAATATATTCAGCGTATAATTTAATAAAGCAAATAGAAGAAAGCCACAAAGCGAAAATCGCTGAAGAAAACCGAAAACTCAACGGGGAAAAAAAATGTATATATATATGGAAGAGGAAACTCCCTCACAACTTTTGTGGCTGGCAAATTCCACAGAGAAATCAAAGCGGGTTGCAGCTGTAATTGGTATGGAAACTGGTATTGGATCGGGTTTTGGCCCTCGGCTCGAAGGAGTCCTCCGCCCACAAACCAGGATTAACGGCGTCACAGGATGCGGCGCATAAATTTCAAATGTGATTGCAACTGCGACAATGTTGCCGCTGCCAATTCTTTTTTTTTTGAAGGTTGACACAAGCCGCATTGAACGGGTCATAGAAATGTCAAGAATCACATGAAAAACACTGATTTACGGCTGCGAGAATTTTTCTTATGCATTTTACATTATTCTAATTAAATTGTTTCTTCCTTTTTTAAATTTTGAATACAAAGTATTATTATTCAAAGCTTAGCTCTAACCGGACATCTTAAAAAATGAATAAATTAATCTTTTATCTAAATATATTCTATATTTAAAACTTCTTGTATCTTTCTTTTAAGAAAAATATCTTATTTTACATCATTCGAAGAATAAGCCTTGGAAATAAATTATATATCACTTATTTAAAACCCAAAGGTGGTATTTTAAATTCTTATTCAGCTTACTCTTACTTATACTATTAAAAAGGGTCTTATTTTAAAATACTACGTTAAGAACGACACTCACCTGAATAGTGGCAGCTGGTCCGCAGTTGAGCCCGGCCATGAGAAAGTCATCGGGATCGCTCTCGTAGGGCGGCTCGTCATACCAATGACCTTGATGATGCAGCGCACTCACCGCATAATGTGCCGCTCCCCCCGCCTCCTCCGCCGCCGCCCACTCCGATGGGCATGCCCAGTCCGGCGATGCCCATGCCACCGCCCGTTCTCAGCGCCTCGTCGTACATGTACGTATCGTCTGGAAGGAGAATAAACCGAGTTTAGCAGCCGCAAGTAAGGCTTAGGATTAGATCCAAGGAAATAAGGGAGCGGGGAGAAGGAAAACTTTAAAAACTTTTTGCGAGCGCCCCGAAAAATGTGCAGAGCCAGCAGACTGGCTGCAACACAATATTATTATACGCCACGTTGCACACAAAACTTGCAATGCCATTTGCCACATGCGAGCCGAGCAAGTTGCTCCGGAGTCCGGAGTCTGGAGTCTGGAGTCCGTGGTCCGGGGCTTATGTTCGGATTCTGGTCCGGAAACGGACATAAGATTTTATGCTCGCTTATGCATGTGACGCTCGCCAGACGGGCGGACGGGCCACGCCCTCTTTTGCTATTGCAGCAGGCAGTTGCAACTTGCAACAGAAGCACTTCAAGTGTAAAATTCCTGGCTTCATACTTTTTGGGGCACTCGCTTAGATTTTCCTCTTTTCCACTAGTTTTCCTTTATCCATCTTTTGTGCTCTTTTTGTTATGACTTACCCATGCGTCCTTCTCCTCGACTCATTTGCAACAGTCCTTGTCGAATGTCACGCAGGATCTATCAAACAGAGATGAAAGGTTCATTAGTATTAAAAAAATAATAATAATTTAGCATAATTAAGCCTATTTTGTTTTGGGCACTTTTCACTATTGGTATTTAATTTAGTTAAGTATATATAAGTTTTTCCTTTGACCAAACACCAGACTAGCTTTATTTCAATCAAGGCCAATCAGCAATGTTCCAACTTTATATGGTCAGAGAAAGTCTTGTCACCATTTTGACAACTTTTTGGCACCCTCAGCCAGACTATAACTAAATAAAACTAAATGTTAAAGTCAACGCCTTCGCCCGGGGTCCTCGTATTCGTATTCGTATGCATGTTTGCTCGTATTTGGGCAGCACTTTGTCTGCATGCCAAACGTGACTGCTGTGCGAAATGAAAGGACGAAATGTTGTCAACTTTCGGGCTATCGAGCTCCTTGTACTTCTACAGCTGGCATCTTATTAGCCAAGTCAGTCGGTCTCCGAGTCTCAGAGTCTCAGGCAAAGGCGTTAAAATTACAAAATTCCATTTGAAAACTAAAACAATTTTCCCAGCGCAAGCAGAGCGAACTACTAGAATGTGATGCTTGTTACTATTTTTCTGTTTTTGGGCACGGCATGTCCTGAGTGTCCTGCAGCATAATGGCATTCTGTGTGCGCTGCATACTAATTCTGAGAGCATATATGAAAATGTTTCTGACTGCCGGATAGCGAAAAGCATGCCAGGGCCGCCCAAACAAACAGCAAAACAGAAATAGAGTAACAGTCGGCAATAAAAGCGGGGCGCTGAAAAATTAGCTAAAAGCTTTTTTGGCCAGTAGCATTAAAAATGCATTCAAATGGCAGTGGGTGGGTCGTGTTATATAGTCCTCACCCACACAATTGGTTAGATGTTACCGTTACCAAATTGAAATTTACGTGGCCAAGAAGACCCAGCATCTTTTCTTACAATTCTAATCACATCTAAGGTTTGGGGGCCGCCTGCTTAATTGCCAGGCCAAATGCAAAGGGCCCCAAAAAAAAAAGGAAAAGAAAAGAAAACAGAATTTCCAGCCCACTCCCATCATAAATATTTCATGTTGCTCGGTACTAGACATACATACAACAACAAAAATTTCTTTTTCCATTCCAGCTTTTCCTGACCAAATGGAAAACAAGGCCGGAAGAGCAGCCTGCTTGCCATGTGGGGGGCTGCAAAAACAGCAATTACAATTAGACAAACAGAATGTTGTTTGCACAAGTTAAGCAGCAGCAGTAGCATCAGCACTAACAACAATAACAATGTGACACCCCTGGCCCCTCCCCTACACTCACCGAACTCCTATATATCCTTGCCCCACCTCTTGTGTGCTTTTCATTTATGCACAAAAATTATTGCCCTTGCTTAGAAGCACACACTTTCCTGGACTGGCAAACAGTCGACAAATTGTCGTGCACCAACGCAATTTGTGTGAGTACACAGGAAAAAAACATCAGATAATCATATCAGTTTTAAAGTGTCTTATTGTCATGCCAAGTGTTGCATCAAGATTAACTTAATCGTTGCTTTCACTATCCAAATTTGATCATAGGATCCAAGTCGCAAGTAATATTATTACCATGAAAAGCTAAATCGACGTGGCTGTTGATCGGAAATTGACTGGGACTTTTTAACCCTATGCAAGGGTATTATAACTAGAATGAAAATAAACAATGAAAAGATGATTTTTTCTCAGTGCAGTTGTATATCTGAGTTTTGCGTGTATATGTTCGCATCAGCATGCTGTGCATCCATCATTGAGCCTGATAACTGGCATAATTAACTGTGCCTGCTGCTGCCAAGTTGATTGAAGATGTTCAGTGTTGTGGGAGAAATGATTTCCCTAATCGATTTCGGTTTTAAGTCAAGGAAAAATCTCGGTTTTACCCAAAGCTTAGGCTGAACCGGGGTTTATATTATCAATCAGTCTGAATTATCAAGCAATCAACAAGAAATGTTTTGCTCGGCTTTCACATTTAATTCTCTTGGCATATAAATAAATAAGTTACTCTCTTTCACCGACACGCCCATCCGTTTTTATCATGTCCCTCGTTTGGACAACGAAAGTGTGGAAAGTAATTTTTTTTTTATGACAGACCAAAGTTTATCATTCGCCACGTTGCACTTCATTGTTTTTGTTGCTTCGTTTTGGGGTGCGCCAGTGTGTGTGTGTGTGTGTGTGTGGGTGAGTATCTGTGTGCTTAACATTTTGTCTGCGTCTGTTTTGCATGTTTGCTCGCCACTCACTCTCGCACACACATTTATTTGGTAGCTCGAGCTTTTGGCCTGGTCTTCAGGCTTTTATGCCTTGGAATAATTGCTGTTTTTATATCAAATATTTTTAATAGCTTTTTTAATTGGCTTGTGCATGTAGAAGTCGTAGCATTTATATATTGCCAAAACAAATACGAATGCAAACAGTGCGTGTCGACACTATAAGTTGCTTGCATTTATGTCTCATAATTAAGCAAATTTTTATGAATGGATTTTCCATAGCTGCAAAAAGTATCAAGAAGTTTATAGGCTCTTTATGGTACACGTACATTTTATTATCTTTTGTGGGTGAGGTTATGAAAATTAATGTATACATACAAAAATAGGTCATTTCTTTTAGGGACTCTTAACTATGATTTAAAATAAAAAGTAAATACTAAAACCTTTGGACTTTCCTAAACTCCTGGTTCATTTAGATTTTAGGTTGATAATAAATTGCTTTCCTATTCAAAATGATACCATTTTGGATAAGCTATTCATCCTCAAAAGCCTTCTTACAACACCAAAACGCACTGTACGCTGGAAGGCAAGAAAAAGCAAGCAAAACATTTTGGCCTGTGCAATTGCAACTGTTTCTTCCGTTTGTGTATTTAATGCATGCAAATATAAGGCTACGAAATCTGTGAAATTAATAGTGCAGCCTACCAGATCACAACCATTTCGGTCAACCCTTGGGCTGTGAGTGTTTTATGTTTATTTAATTTGTGAAAAGTGCCCAGAACAAATATGCTTGATTTATCCCTGGCCACTGCAAATGTTTGCCATTCGCATTTATCAATTTTAGAATAGACATCTTGAAGGCATAAATCTTTGCCATGTGGTCAGGATATTTGGATATGTAGAGAACTGGATATGTTCAAGTCACTTACCTCCTCGTGTTCACGTTGAAATTTTTCCTTTTTCCGCATGGCCTCTTGTACTTTCAACTGCAATTGGAAAATGCTTGTTAGCTCCAGTCGTTTGCTGAGTGACTTTGTTTATTTATGAATGCGCCAACTAATTTCTTGGCAAACGAAAATTTAAAGTATACTTTCATGTAGAGCAAATGGAAATGGGGCGCCTCTGAATTGGGGATGTTTGGTTATGCATTATGCATTTTCTAACTAGTGTTGTTGTCGCTGTTACAGCTGCTGTTGCTCCAGGTGTTGCTGATGTTGCTGCTGCAGGTGTTGCTGCTGCTGCTGCTGCTGTTGCTACTGCTGCTGCTGTCTGTCTGTTGTTGCTGCTGCTGTCGCCGTTGATTGCATTTTGCTGCTTGTTTTTAGTTTGGCGCCGTGCGCGCTGTCATTAATAATGAATGTTGACGGCAATGAACTTTTAAATGTTGCATGCATCCACACGCTGCCGCGTCCTCTTTCCACGCGGCACTCCTTCTGCAATTGTTGTTGCTGGTGGCATGCTATTACAGGTAAACGTGCTCAAAAGCAACAGCCGCAGCTTTCGTGTTGAAATTGCATTGCAAATGCAGTCAAAAAGAGGGGGTTTGAGTTCTTTGGGTGGTGTGCGAAAGTTTACTCCTGTTGTTGTTGTTGCTGCTGTTGCAGTTTGTGCAAATTTTTTTGTTGCAGCACAATTTTGTTGGCTGTCGCAGCTGTTGCAATACAGAAGCACGGCAACACAGCAGCAACATCAGCTTGTTAAATTTGCTGCATAAATATTTATGCGACTATTCCATTCTAACCAACCAAACATCCCACCAGCATACGCATTTTTAAACAAGAAACATAGTTTTTAAATAAAGAGGAGATTTTATGTATAAAATATATTCCTTATTTTTTGCCGTCTAGACTTTTTGAATCAGCTCGAAATTCTTCTTAAATGTATCTTTTCTCTCACAATGTTTTTTAATGTACATCCATTTGGTTTATCTACCTTCTCATTGTACTCACCCTGTGGATTGTCTCCTCGAAACTGTGCTGCTGTCCGCCGGCGCCGCCGTTTATCATTTGAAAGTGCCTCAGACGATCGTTGGCCGCCTGCAAGAAATGAGAACAGAATCAATTTAGGACTAAGTTTTAAATTCATTTTCAGGCCGAGCAAGGTGCTATGCCGTCAATCGCCCAGCTGGCTTATTAACTTTCTCAAGTATGCACAAAGGTTATGGGAGGGGAGTGGCGGGGGAGGGAAAGGGAGGTAAAAGGCTACCCATAAATCAAGGACTACTTGAAAGAGGGTCGGGCCGAGCCAAGCCAGTCCAGCATCGTGCTTTATCGCCATTGGAACGCCATTTTATATTTCACACCTTTCAGCGGGGCTTTAATTTTTAATTAATAACGAGTCAAGGGTCAGGTTAGGGTCGCCCTTCGACCCTTCTGCTCGGGTCGCTGTTTAATGCGTTTGTTTTCTTATCATAAATAGCAAATCAGGTGGGAGAACGAACGCAAGGCCAGGTGAGTGCTGTTTAATTATATTTTGAAAGGCAACGGCTGAGTAGGATGCCGCTACTTAGGCACATATCCTTAGTCATTTCCTGCGCTTATCTGTAGCAGGTCCTGGCTTTTCCCCCTTTTCATTTTTCTTTTTCTTCTCCCCCCGGCAGTTTATTATTTATATTTTTTTTTGCGCTTCTCCCCTGCCTTTATTTATTCTTTTCTGTGCTGCTTGTGAAAAATTTATGCATGTCCTTGCTTATTTATGAGCAGCGTCGCCGTCCTGTTCCACGTTATCTCTGCTCCTGGCCGCAGTTTCATTGCCAGGCTCAAGAATAGTGCCTCGCCAGTTCCAGCTGTGCTCCATCGTCTCCGTCTCCCGATCCCGATGCTTTTCCCCAAAGGTTGCTCTAATCAAAGGCGCTGAATGAATCCTTTGTGAGCGGCGCAGATAAAGCGAGTGTACAACAACTTCTGAAGGGGGAGGAAGGAAACTGGTGGTGCTGTTGCAGCCAGGATGAGAAGTGGCAATGTAGACATGGCCGCTGGCAAAACATTTTTAACCTTTTCAGCTGGCAGAAAAGGAGAAGCTGCGCGCCGCGCATAAAAATTTACATGTCCCCAGGGCCAAGATTAAGTATACTACACAGAGCACTGCGGAATATTCAAGTCAAGACGCAGAAAGTCATAAAATGGCAGCCTAGAAGAAGGAAATTCGAGGAAAGGAAACCGAACGAAATGCGAGCAAATAAATTGAAAGAATTACCGCAGCAGTTGATTCAAATGAAAGGCTGGGGACAAAAACTTGCGGGACAGGACAAACAATTTGCTTGCGGTCATAAAACGAAGCGCGAAAATGAGTTTCAGTTGAGGGTTGGGAAGGGAAGGGAAGTGAAGAAAAGGGGGAAAATCCTGGGGAAAAAGGATGAAGGGAGTACTTTACTTACCCTGGCCTGAGCGCCATTTTGTTGATTGTTCCGATCCCGTCGATTGACAGTCTTCAAGCCTTTCAGCAGTCGGGCCAGTGTGGTGCGTTTCTTTGTCTCGCGACCCTCTGAAAACCGCGGGGAAGAAGTTGGGGAAAAAGAGGAAAGAAATGGAATTAGTAAAGGGAATTGAAGTCGGCGGCTGATTTACATATTTCCCTTTTCCGCATCTCCAAACCCTTGCAGAGGGAGTCATACGTTTTATTACAACTTTACTGTTCAAAATAACACTATTTAAACTAAATAAATAAGGTAGGGTTTACATGCATTATAACGTTCTTTGCGAGTGAATTTTAATTTAGCAATATCTGAATTTACTTAAGCAATTTAATTCGTTTAACTTTTTGATTTTTTAAATTGAAAAAACAATTTTAAACTTAGTTTTAGATCTTCTTGGCTTCAAGCAGTGATTGCTTTTTTATAATATTAAAATTATAGTGTATTATTTGGCTTCTTAGCCTTTGGCTTTTTAAATCTTCTGCAAGGCTAAGGACTTTGCTTCACAGGATTTTCTTTATTCAACTTACCAGCTGTCGGTGGAAATTCATAAAAATAAGCAGAGCGGGGACTCAGGCAGCTGAATGATAAAGAATTATTGTTAGCATTAAGATTCAATAAAGAGAATTCGAACTATTCAGAATCTTGTACTCACTTTTGCTGCACAAAGTTCAAATGGGCGACATTCGGTGGCAGAGTCTGATGCTGATGCTGATGCGGTCCAACTCCCGCTTGTTGCTGTTGGCCTGGCACAATTGGTAACTGTTGCTGCTGCTGATGCTGCTGTTGCAGTTGCTGCTGCTGTATGCTCTGCTGCGTCTGCAGCGTCTGCTGCTGCAGCAGTTGCTGCTGTTGCGTTAACCCTCCTCGCGCCACTCGGGGTGCAAAGACGCCATAGCCAAATCCGTAGATTTCATCTTCCTCCTTGTCGGACAAACAACTAGAGGGCTGAAAAAGTGGTGGATGAAAAATTAGTCATTTTATCGTTTACTTTTCGGGAAAACTAAACACACACTACAACATGCAAGTGAAAGTGGAGAACGCAAGCAAGCTAAAAATATTTACACAATTCTTAACACACAATTAAATAAATTTATTCGGATAGATGCTTAATGGTTTTTTGGTTATTTTTTTTATTAAGCAACGCCAACATCAATTTCCACTTCTTTTTTTGAAAAATTCTTTTCTTTCTGTTGATTTTGTAAATATTTTCCTTAGGGGACCGCTAATGGAGTCATTCGTTTTCTATTTTTTTTTTTTTGGTTTGTTGGTGATTAAGGAGGCGGGAGAGTTTGGGTAGTTTGGTGGTACCGTGGGGTCATCATCATACATACCGAGTACTTTCCGGGCACATAAATGGGCTGGCTATGACTATTGGGCAGACCGGCGCCGTGCATCGAGTGGCCGCGATGGCCGTGCTGCTGGCGGTGGTGCAGGACGCCGCTGCTCCCGCCGCTGCCACCGCTGGCCGCACCGCCGCTGCCGCTGCCCGTGCTGCCGCCAGCCCCACCGCCTCCGCATCCGCCGCCACCGCCGCCGCCCATCAGCTGGGCGGTACTGTGCAGCGGACTCCGCTCCGCCCAGGCCGCCTGGCGCGCCTGCTCGAGAGCCGACAAAATGTCCCCGAAGGGAGCCATTAGCAACTCGCAATAGACGGATGCCAGGCCCTCTAAGTGGCCGCGTTGTCCATCCTGCAAAAGAGCGAGAAACGAGCAGCAGAGAACGTAAAACACTTGGCCAAATTCTATCTTTCTTTTTTCGGCAGAGTGAGTCGAGTGTGGGTGGGGAGGGGTGTTATGAATGCTATTTTTGGGTGTGCTGAGGTTACAGTGGGGCTAATATAAGATGAATACCGGGTGAGACAGAGCGGTTAATGATGCTACATTGATGTTGGCGTTGGATGGGGTTATCGGTTCGACTATTCACCGGGTTAATAATTGAAGGGGTTAATTCGACTTAAGGTTAATACACAGCTGTCATAACTCAACTACGGGTTACACAAAAGACAATCGTGAAAGCGAGTAGGGTGCCAAAGGACCAATATCACAGTTAAGTTAGGTAGTTATAAAATCATATTAGTTTTAAGACCTAAACAATAGTTTTTATCGTGATATTTATATTTAAGAAAATATTTGTATCTCTGTTAGTTAAAAGATAGTTTTGATATACAGCAAAATAATGTCATATATATTTTATTTCCATCTTAAGTGCCCACAACTCGTTTTATAGTGTACCTCTCACATAATTAAATAAAAGCCTATATGTTCGAGCTCAAATGTTTGCCTGTTTGCCTACAATACGCCGCTCAAGTCAAATTAGTTGCGCCAACTGCCGCTGCCAATTGCCACAAATAATTGAGTCCGCCCGGGGGGAAAGCGGGAGGCGACAGGGGAGAGGGGGAAGGGGGGCCAACTAAAAGCTCGAGTGCCAAACATAATGCACTTAGTCTGGGCATAAATTATGGCCACACCCGACCCCACAACATACGCGTCTGTATTTACAGCTCTCGAAGCAATTTCCCTCATTCGGTAGGCGAAACATCTCGGGCCTGATAAAATTGTTAACAAACTGCCATGTTAAATTACACAAAACAGAGGCACTCACTCACTCACACACACTAACACTCGCACAAAGGAACAATGGGCTTCCCTTACGCACTTTTTCATTCCATACCTGCAGGGGCAATTTTGCAGGGCGAAAAAAGAGCGGAAATAAAGGTTAAGGGGGTTGGGGGTCGGGGGTTAAAGGTTGGAAGGACCCCACTGCCTTGACATTTTGAGTGGCGCTCGGGGCAATGTTAAACGCTTGACATTGTTCCACGGCTCTGCGCTGTGCCGCGCTGGCATCAATCAAATATGACACGCATTAAAATATCGCCCGATTCCTGCCGCTGCCACATGACCCCCCGCCCCCCGCTCCACCAACAATCCTGCCCCGATTTCATGTGGGGCCATGTGGAAATTGACAGGCTTCAGCTTGCCACCTGGCCCCGGATTTTACCTGGCCATCTGCAGAGTGCCAGTTATGGGTGCGTCGTTGTACTTTGACGTATGAAAAATACCTGCCACGTTGCTCTATGTGCCTTATTATACTCTTTTTGTTGCGGGCTTAAGTAGACGGTTATCAGCAATTTGTCACCCAAATGAGAAGTCACGACCTTTTACCAATTCAAATAATGAAGAGATTTTAAAGAAAAAGTAATACAATACTTTTAAGTGTACTCAAAGTATTTTAAGCTTATTTTGACCAAATCTATATTATCTTATCAATAATTTCTGTAGTGATATTTTTCCTAGAGTATCCGTACTCCCACCTAACAAACTTAGCATATTCTCCTCTCTATAGTTAAATTGAGTAGACGAAGGACCTCCAGCCCAGACATGCGTAGGGTATAAGAGCCCGCTTTTGTATATATATTGTGCAATTTGCGAGGAAATTGCCACGTTTAGCGTAATTTTTGCTACTTATTGCCTCTTTGACTAGGATGCCATGGCAGTGAAAAAGGGAGAGTTCTGTTGCCTTCGGCCATATTACTACCAGCCAGAGTTCCATTTTCTTATTTTTTCCTGTCGTTTTCGCCCTCTTTACGCTTTGGGTAATTTCACAATGAGCCCTCGAGGCTGCTGGCTTGTTTGGCCTTTTCATTAAAGGTTAACTCGCAAAGTGTCAACTTTTGATGAAGGGGAACGAAAGTGTTTTGCCCTTTTATGACTGACAAAGTGTGTTTAATGCTCGATTGAAATGGGTCTGGGCCAGAGACTGATATGGCCGCAAAATGATCGGATCACAAAGCTGTCTTCGTATCAATCAACATGTTATGCCCTCTAAACTGACTCAGTTTTGTAGCAATTGTCTGGTATGTGTTTTGCTTCCTTTCAACAAGTCATTATGCTCGTGCACAAATTTATTATACAATTCTGAGTTTATGCTTCATGAGGAATCAATTTCATCTAGCTATATGGTTGATTATTACTTCATATACCATCCATCCCAATGACCGCCCCCTTTCAAAGGTCATCGAAGCTCGTCCAAGTCGTAACAGCAAATTCATAAAGTCATTTGCAATTTAGCTGCCAAGTACTTGAGTGCCAAATGAACGAAAATGCCAACTGACAGAAACTTTGCTCCTGCCAGATGGATTTCGATATAGATATATCGTACTTATGCTCATGGTTATATAGTATGTTTGCGCTAGCTGAACAAATTCATAAAAACCCACGGAGAGGGCAAAGCAAGCAAAATAACTGTCGCAATAAAATAATTTATTGAAGTTTTGCAATGCCAGCGACAAATGCAATAAACTGCGAACTCTGTCTTGGCTCACATGACGTATGCGTTATAAATTTATTTTCAATGGCTTCTCCGCAGGAGCGATCGGGTTGAGAATTGGAAAGCTGCTACTGCTGCTGCTTTATTGGCAACTCTTGACACACATCGCGGTGCGAGAAAAACGCGCCAGACCAAGACAAACAGCAGGCGAGGCAGTTAGTTAGGGAGCCTGCCAAAGTCCCAGGACATAGGACGCAGGATAAGGGCGACGGGATAAAGTGATGTATTAGTTTAACGCCCTCACGTCCTCGCAGACAGTAACAGCCACTAAAATAGCGACAGGAGCCAGGACGAAAAAAATATTAAGCGAGGAAATATGTTGCCACGATATTGACAGCATGAATCGAGGGGCGGAAGGCGGAAAGTGGAAAGCGGTAGAGCAACTTTGGCCCAGGATTTTGGCAATGACAGCAGCTACACAAGACATCCCAACTTTTTGGCAACGAATTTTGTTATTCCATATAGAGTCAGCCAAATGACTTTGTTTATTTGTTTCATGTACATTTCCGTAATCAGCCCGGCACAAATTACACGCCGGGCTAATAACTTTTGACATGTGATTTCGCAAGTGGCGTTAAGTACACGCCGCCCGTTTTCGGTTTGCTCATTAGGCCTGGTCGAAACACTCGTTCCCTAGCTGTCAATTTTTTCCGCAAACTTGGCTAGCCAACTCGACTTGCGGCCTGTTAATTGATGACGTCTGCCCAGGGGCGAATTATAACTCAGATTGCTTTTCTCCTCTGCCTATGTATGAAATATGAAAGAAAGCATTTATTTTTAAAGATTTAGGCTGCTATTTGCAACAGTTATAGTAAATAGTATTAAGGCACATTGTTGTTAATTATACTAAAACTATCTTCCTTTTTTATATGTAAGCTTCCTAATCCCAGTAATTCTTGTACTACTTCACATATATTTCCTTGAAATAACAGGGCATTTGGAATTGAACACAACCAATGAGATATAATCCGTATCTGCGCCTGGCTAAATCCGTTTAATGAGCAAACACAACGCACGCAAAATTACAAAAGAAGAACAGGGGGCGGGGAGCCGAAGTGGAGAAGAGGTAGGATTTCTTTCCGCTGCTGGTCAGCCAGAATATCGTGTTTACACAAGACTTCGAGAGCCACATGCAAACACCAATTAGAGTGACCACAGGGCAAACAAAGGGCATCAATTAAGGGGACAGGGAAAGCAGAGCCTCAGCCTCTTTAAGTTTGCCCATCCCTCGGTCGGTCATTCAGTCAACCATTAAGACTGCCATCAATTGCAAATTGTAAATCGCAAAATCTATTTGCAAGTCACAATTGTTGTTAGATGGATGGCTGGATTGGAACGGAAGGCAGATCCGTTTCCGTTTCGGCCGCAATCAGCTGAAAGAAATCAACTGGAGCGTTGATCCACGGCCGCTGTCTGATGCCGGCGAGCACTTAAGGGTTAATTCCATAAATTGTACATCAAAGCAGCCAGTTGGGGGTTAAGGGGGCGCGGTCCTCAGGCATTTTTGCCCTGCAGTTGACAATTTTTGAAAGTCAGTGATTTGTAAATAATCCTTTTATAAGCACAATGGCTGCTCGTTAACGGCAAATGAGTTTTGACATGGCCAGTGGACATTGGCCCTCCGTTTAACCCCCGACTGCCGACTGGCAATCTAGATACACTTACTCTCACACACACAAACACACACACGCCCTCGCTTATCGCTGTGTGACAATCTGGGAATGAGGCTCTGAATAATGCCTGGCCATTAACACAGCCATCATCGTTATCATCATCATCGTCGCAGTCATCATCATCATCATCGTCCTTGTCCTTATCCTTGCCCTTTGAACCCCCTCCCTCCACCTCCTTGGCCGGCACTTTCAGGCAACACCATTCTGCTTGTAGTTCGCTGTTTGGCTGTTGGTTTTTCCGTGTTAATATCCCGCATACATGCAAAGTTGTGAGCCTAGGCGGAGGTTTTCCATTAAGGAAAATGCTATTTTGTACTTACATCCTTACATGAGCAGGCAACAAACTCGAGACTCGAGACCAAAACTATGTTAAGTTGTTAAAAAGCACAAAACTCGGGGCAAACTCTTCCTTTAGGAATTCATTAGCCAGGCACATGTATCGACACAACCAAACGAGAGGGATACACTGAATAAAATTACATCTTAAATGATGATCGAGTTGTGTAAAAAAAGTGTTAAATCAATATTAGTTCATTGCAAAATATTGAGCTGGTACGATTGAAAGCTTGAACCACATATATTATAGGACATATATTCTTTGGCAATATATATTTTAAGATTTCTATTATATGATAGTATATAGTATAGTATAGTATTCTTATTTAAAAATGATTCCTTTCATAAATCGCTGGACAAAATAATGTTTAACTTTTAATCAAATGCGATATTAAATTCATTGGTTAGAATATTAAAATATTGTTTTGTGTGTAGACTGTGGCAGAAAGAGAGGGCTACATTGAGGCAACTGTCTGCATGGCCCTGCCTAAAAGTATTTTCTAATTAAATACTCATGTTTTACAATATGACGCTGACATTCTGCGGAAATGCCTTTTAATTTTCACATTTGAGATGCTCGCAAGCACACACACCAGCCAGTACACACACACACTCACACTCCACCCACAATTTTCCACCCCTTTCCTTTTCCGCTTTCAACTCATTTCGCTTGGCATCTTCCATTCCATCCAAAACGTGGCACATTTAAGTTTAATTTGCCAGAAATGAGTTTTAGTTTTCCACGCGACACACGGCGCACAAATTTTATCTTCAGATGGCTGCCCTTTTGGCTCTTTTGCTGTATCATTTCCGCAAAAGGGAGCGAGCTTTTCCACATTTCCACTCACGCTTTTCCGCTCGCACATACATTAGCAGCAAATAATTTAATTTCTCATTTGTAAGTGATGGAAAAATCATTTCAAACATAAAAAGCAAGCTGGAGTGCGTGGAAATTGTCAAAAGGGTTGAGCATTTTGTATGGGGAAAAAAAGCAAAAATTACGCATACGCAGCGTTTCACATGAAAGTGTAAAAGTCAGACAGCTGCAGGGCAAAACGCTGAGTAGGAAGAGTCAAACGACTGGCATTACATTTCAATTTCCATTCTCATTTCATTTCCATTTTCCCTGCCATTTAATTTTAATTCATTTGCATTGTCTCATTGCAGCGTGGGTTCGTTCGTGTTCTTTTGTGCTTCAAATGGAATGAAATCAGCCATAATTAGCATAATATTTCATACTTAATATAATTTAAGTTGGCAAAATGCACGCCCGTTCGCCCTCTATGTCTCTTATTTTCCCCTATATCATCAGCTGGAGTGACAGCCATGCAATGCCCAGGACAATGAGTCCTGCACAGTCCTTGCATTTTGTGGGTGGCTCTGTGAGAAGAAAGGGGAGCGCTGTTCCGTATGACATATGTGCACGCAAAGTGCAGCATTTGATTGCTGCCCTCGCCCCCCTCCCCCTCCTTTTCCAATGGATTCCCCTCGGTTCCAGCACTTTCAGCCGCCTCCCCCTGCGGATACGCACGTGCCCCCAGGCCGCTTGTCTTTGGCAATTTATGCGCTCGCCTGACGCAATTATGCGAAATTTTCGCACACAGCAGGAACTGCCGCCCCTTTCCAAAGGGTGTGGGCGTGGCTAAACGCTTGTTGCGTGGGCGGGGCATTTTAAGTTTTCCTGGGGTTTTTGGCTTGGCTTCGGTTTTGGCCTGGTCTGGTTTGGTTCGGTTTGGTTTGGGGTTTGGTTTGCAACGTAATTTAATTACTTTTTTGCGGCATTTATACACAATGATGGGGGCGGTCCAATGGATGGACAATCATTTGTTGTTCTTGTGTTGCTGGGGCAATTTAAACTTTCGGACGGACAGAGAAATGCTTGAGGTCATATTACAGGAAAATTAATGTTGTTTTAATTGTAAATGAGTTTGCAAATGGACAGCGAATTTTCGGTGGTGTGCCATTGAAGGGAGATTAGAGCAAGAATATTTCTCATTATGTCTAGACTTGGAATGATTCATATTTTGAGGCGGAGGAAAGAAATTATAAGATGTTTATACTGGGAACGCAATCATAGATTTAATGTTAATAATATTTATTGCAGTCCTATCCGTTTAAATTCATTTTTTTTTTTTTTTATTCTAGGCAAGCATTTTCCTTATAATGGAAATAAACAGTTAATTGAACAGACACATTTTTCGAGCCCTTTTCAAACGTCAGCCCATGATTGATTTCATTTCGTTTGAAGACAAACATTAGGCTTTGCTCACCCCACCCACAACACAGCAAATTGGCATTAAATGCACAATCGAACTCAGGAAGAAAACTCAAAAAAAGTAACACCAATACCAAAGTACATAGACTAATCTGCCACAGGAGCAGAAAAAATGGGAAATAGGGAAAATGGGGAAAAACAATCCGCTCACAGGCACAATGGTGGTATGAATATGTGTGGGCGTTGCTGTGCGAATGAGTAAAAGGCAAAGCGACTGACGACATGAGAAAGTGCCAAAATGACTAACGCACGTATGAGAAGGTTGAGGGGGCGGTAAAATGGGCGGTGTAGGCCTTGAACGGCCAGAAAAAGTGGGAGTTGAGGTGGCAACATGACTGGCAGGGCAGACAGACAGGGACGGACGGCGACAGACGGAGACGGAACGACTGACAGATTGAGTTTCATTTGGGTGGAAAACACGAAACCAAAGTCAAGCGAGGATAGCACCCAAATATTTTGCCAAATTACATTTCAACAGCCTTTGCCGTTACAGTTTCTCTCAGCTTACGAGTGGGCTCCCTTTTTTTATACGCTTGTTAAGGGGTATTCTTCTTTTTGTGGTAAATAAGAAAGGAGCAGAAAATAATACTTTATATAAATTAGTTGTTTATATTTTTAACAAAGAGATATTGAATTATTAATTCATTTTAAAGTTGCTCTAGGCTTTTATAGCTTAGTAATTTTAGAAATAGATTAATAGATTTAATTCTAAAAAAAATATCATACCATGAAATTTAAAAAAATATCTAAATATTTTGTTTATATTCTACAGAGCTACATTTACTTATACACAAGACACTGTTCATCGAAAGTGTATTTGACCCTTCGCTTTTCCACTCCCAACTTTTCATCACTATTATTTTCGGTTTTTTCTGCTTTTCCAGCTTGGTCAGTGAAGGAGAATTTCCACATTTCGCACATCAATGTCAAATTGAGGCATCGGTCAGACAGCAGACACGAGCGAGTGGGGAAAATGGCCAGAGGAAGCCAGGAAATTGCCAAAAATGCGTGTGTGCGTGGGCCTCGTAGTGGACATAAAATGAAATGAACAAAAAGATTTCTATCTCGAGCGTGGCCACTCGAATGGTCAAAGTTGCTTAATATGACAGCTGCTCCGGCGGACGAGAAACAAATGAGCGTGTGTAATAAATGTGGCCGTGGACAAGGGTTCAAAGTTCGGGCCAAGAAACTGCAATGTGGGTGGTAGTTGGATTCGCTTAGGCGCCAAGCTCTTTGTCATTTCACCCACCGATGCTAATCCATGGCATCAACTCGGAATGCTTAAAACAATTTACTTTGATGCGGCGGCCAGGGCCAGTCGCATCGCAATCCAATTGACTTCATTTGTCCGAGTAAAAAGCAGAAGACAAAATGGATTAAGTTCCGCCTTCGGCCATTGTCCATTGTCCATTGTGTCCGGGAGAATCCGTTTAGACATTGTATAAGTATAACGATTGTGCGGCACCCCCGAGTCATATTCGTAGTTGTTAACCGCCCACAACAATGAGCCCATGGTTTTGATGAATTTATTCACCCAAACCCCATGGCAGAGCATATGAATTGATTTGCTGTCAGATGCGGCGACTGCATGCACGACTTGCCTTCACTGGGATTCCTCATTATGCCGCACATATGGCCATGTTGCCACACCCCATCCCCCTCATACGACGACTCCTGTCCCACAAATTTACCCACTTGGTATGCGCAGGCATGTGGCAAGACTTTGGCTGCGGCTCAGCACGGATCAGGCCCATCCCACCCCATTCCTCGAAAACCTGATTCCTTGCCGTTTGACTGACAGTAATATTTGCCCAAATTTACGCGTTTCCTTTGCCCGCAATCAATTTGCATTGTTTGATGTGCACCCTTAAAAAATATATACAATTACGATAGAAGTAAATGGACCCAGTCTGATGTTTTATTTTTTCAGGAAAAGTCCTCAGGTTTGAAATACAAATGGAAGTGGAATGCCTACCAAACATTTTTATTTCCAATGTGGATCTATAAATAGTTGTTTGCTATTTTAGGAGCAAACCAAAATATTTTACATTACAAAGAAAATATAAAATTTCTTTTAATTAAAAAATATTTTGAATATTTTTAGACAAGTTTTGGGTAGTTTTCTTTTTCCACAAAACTTTTTTTGAAGTGCCGGCTAGATGCCTAATCTCAGCATAATTTCATTATCATTAGCGAAAGAAAGCGAAAAACTTTGGCCGCCAAACAAGCTGTCAACATTTTAATAAAACCAAAAAAGAAGGCGAAGCAAAAATAGCGGACCAGAAAAACGCTTTGGCAAAATATTTGTTTAAAATTAAAAAGGCAAATGGACTTCTGGAGTCTGGGCCCCGAGCAATAAAACTTTCTTCATCAAGTCAGTGGAAGTAGAAGTAGAAGTGGCAGTGGCAGTGTGGCAGGAGCAGAATCAGCACTTGCTGGCCTAAAACTATGCTTAATTTTTTTATCAGCTGCAAGTCACGGCGACCCAAAGACCAACTTTGCCCTGGCATTGGGCCAAAAGTGGGCGTGACATCGCAGATTGTGTGCGGCGCTGAAAGCCGCGGAAAATGGTAAAAGAAAATGGCAACGTTTGGCCTACAACAATTCCGCTTTTTTCACATTTTTTTTTTTTTTGTTTTTTGTGAAACAAAAGCGCGTACATTGAACTTTTGAGTGGGTAACAAAGGGGCAGCACGGTAGGTGATGTGTAGGTTCAAGTTGGGTGTGCCCAAGTGGGCGTTGTGTTTCCCAGTATGCGTCAACGTAAATAGTTTGTGTTCTCCGGCAGGAGGAGCAGCAAATGGCAAACAGAAAGACAGCAGGCAGTTGGCTGTTGGCACTTTGGCAGTGGAAACGGCAGCAGCAGAAGGCAAAAGGCAGCAGGCAGAAGCAGTCGGCAGTCGACAGTCGGCAGCCAACAGACAGACAACAGACAAGTGCACCCTTCTTCCTAATGAAGCCAGCCAAAAACACGGGCCCAGACACAATGTCTGCCCATGTTTTTGTGCCGAAAAGTGCATACATGCTGCTCTGTGTCGGCCTCCTCGCACGGCGAAAAAAATTGCATTGAACATGGGAAATACAACTCTTTGGGCTATTTATCATTTTACAAAAAATTTATATTTATTAGTTTATTTAATTTATTATGGCAAAAAGCGATTTTAAAACCCAAAAAGTGGGTGATTTTTGTAAGTAAGAATATAGAATTTCTTTCATTCTTGCAACTTTGAAACCTTTGAAATTATAATAACTTAGTGACCTAATCTTTTAAAAATCTGATGGAATAAGAGAGCTCTATAAATAAATTGGTTAAAATAAGTATCTTTTAATTTATAGAAATTTACCTAAAATAAGCAAATTTTTCCGACCTAATCAGGTAACTTTTGGAACCAAGATTTGCATGTCATTATGCTTTTCTCGCAGTGCACTGTCTGCAACCGGCAATCGCAATCTGCCAGCCATCTGTGAGGCGTACACACTTGTCAGCCCGGCCCAGGGCAACCCGTTAGACACTGTTGACAGCCGGCGCACAAGGTGCAAGAGTAGGTAGGTTGGGTGGGTTAGAAAAGGGGGCTGGCCACGCCCCTTTGGCATACCTTGCCGGCGCAAACGTCGACGGCCGCTTGACAACTATCTGTCCGTTTGCTTGCCGGCTGTTTGGCTTTTAGTGCACTTGCCAATTGGCTGACCTAGAAAGTGGCATACAACAAATACCCCCCCCTCCACCCCCTCTGCATCCACAGCCCGTGAGTCATTGTCTGCTTTTAGTGCACTTTTGCACGCTTTTTTGCATCGCCGTATTTATGGCTTTGGCTTTTTGCGAGCTGTAAATCTGTTAAGCCCTTGAGTGCCTCGTTTTGGTGGGAGTGCTGGCAAATTAATAAAATTTTATGGAGCCACGACTTGCATTTATTATGCTAATTTCCCGTCTCACTGGCAGCCCACCCCGCTTCCCCTCTCCCCATCGGGGATCAAGTTGATTATGGCTTATCAAAGCTATTGGCGCTCTGGCAATTGCAATTTCATTTTATGTCCGTGTGTCCGGGGCAGGGCATTAAAAATGCAAAAGTGATTATCTCTAATGGCAACGTATGCGACCCGGTGGTGGATGCTGTGTGGCAGAGTCCTGATTGAATTGATGGCATTCCATGGAGTGGTTAGGTGCTAAATGCTGCTTAGAAAAGAATTTAATCGCCAAACAAAGCCAACAATAAACATTCCATGCGACTGAGCCACCAAAATGGCATCAATGTCATATCAATCTAAAGCTCACACTACGGCTGAATTCATTTAGCCGCAGACAGTGGGATTCAGAACAAGAGCAATCGGTGCAAATCCGAACAATGCAAATTAATATAGCATACTTAACAGCGCTCAGCAATGCACCTATTTTGTGGTGCTATCACACTTTGATACCCTGTAAGCGGTTTAATGAGGGATATAGAGTCGACTTTTTTCAAGACAAATACTTCTTAATTTATTAAATTAATAAATATATTTAATTGATAAAAAAGAAACACCAAGGGTAGGCTACTTTTAAACCATTCAATGGTTTAATGCATTGTTTCAGTGAGAGTTATTCAAAATAGACTGTTTCCTGTTAAACAAACTATTCAAGTAAAGAAATGTTTTGGAATTTTTAACCTTCTGTTCCAGCTTGGGAAATAAATCATTATAAACTCGACCTTTACTCCCAAAGTCCGAGTGGTAATAACTTCTACAAATGAATCCATCAGCACAGGGTAACTCTTTTGATTTTACCACACATTACTCCCTGTCATGTGTCATTTTGCTGTTGCTCATCGGCAGATTGACACTTTCCATCAAAGCGACAGCTGAGGCAGCAGCAACACACTGGCCGCAACAGTTGCACATTTGATTTGGTTTTGTTTGTTCGCCGGCGGACGGAGCGACTGCCACTCCACTCTGATTTTCCCACAGATTTTTTGCCCAACTGGTTGGGGCAGTAAAAATTTACCACAAAGCAGACAAACTCACATACACAAACCAGCAATCCAGTCGCGTCGCATTTCTGGCCTTTGTTGTTGTTTATCAACGTTGACAAATCTTTATGTCGCCTGCAATCTTTTTTTTTGTTTTGTTGTTTGGCTTTGTCGCCGTCGGTTTGTGTTTGTTTATGCCCGGCACTCTCGCTATTTTTCATTAGAGCGCTCTCGCATGCGGTTAGAATCCAAATGGAGGGTGGGTTGAAAGCGGATTTGGATTTAATTTATTTAAATGCTTATCACGAAAAGGCTTAAATGTTGTTTTGCCTGTTGCGGCGGCGACGCTCGAAAGCGGCTTATGAAAAAATGAATATCGCAGTGGAGTAATCAACCCCAAAATGGTGAAACCCCTTTCCACAGAAGTCGCTGGTATATATGGCTTAATTAACAGAAGGGAAAAGGAGCCACAAGACAAGACTCGAGACAAGGCCACAAATCGGTCCACGTGAAGTGAGATGGACAGGGACAAATAAAGGGGCAAGCCAACCGCAACAAGGGAAAACTCAACTCAACTACACAACGGGGCCAAAAACTGTTACGTTCAATTAATTATTCAAGTGAAAATTCTCATATCCTGGCAGTACATGCGAAATAAGTTCGACAATCGACAGCTGTTGTTGACCTTACCCCAAAATGGTCCACAATTTATGGTTGCAAATTGTTTTGCACCCGAAAAAGGTTACGGTTACGGGCCACGGGCAACTGGCAACGGGGCGGATGAGCAACATATTCCGTTGCTGTAAAGTCAAAGGCAAGCAAAGGTCCAACTGTTACGGCCACTGCTTTGCATGCCAAACAAGGCGAGGATCTTCCGGGTGGGTAAAAGGTCCCTCCCTCAGATGTTGTTGATGATGATGATTGTAATCCGGTTTGTAAGTTATGTGCTGCTTAATTGAGTTCACATGCACATGACCTGAATTCTTGATTGCCCAAGGAGCCCAGGATTCGCCTCGAAAAACCAAAATCCCTGTCCCCCCCTCCCATTCTTAATGCCCATGTGTGTGTGGGTGTGTGTGTGTGTAGCTGTGTGTATGGGGGGTCGCGTCAGGTGTTCTGACTGCTGATGAGGCCACAGCACGTGTTGCTCCCATTCCAGAGATCCTGGGACTTTGCACAGATAGGAGACGTTTAACCTGCAAGTTGATTTCACTTATCCCTTTGCTGCGCTCCTTTTATTACGTAATTTCGTAGTTTACTCTGCCGGCTTTACCTCTGCTTTAAGTGGCAGGAAAAACAATCTCTTAATTTTCGTAAATCTGCACATCATAATTTATTTTAATTGCCTCTAAGACCCCCGGTGAAGTTCCCCATTATTCCATCCCCATTCCCATCCACTCTCCTCTCTGTCTGGGCTGCCGTAAAAAATGACCCAGACTTTGTTTTGGATTTGAGAAAATGTGGGGAAATGGCCAAAGAAAAGCAATTTATGATAGCCACATGGATTGTTTATGATGTCTGGGTCGGCTGTGGAAATTTACGTGAGCCAAGCTCCGCTCCAACAAAAAAAAAAAAGATACACGAAATCTTCCAATCTAGAAAACTTTTGTGAGGGAATAACGTTACCGAGACCGGCAGATAAATGAAACTAATTTAGTGAGCAGCTCTCGTCTGGGGAGCCAGAAACAATCTAAACCAAGGCAAAAGGCTTAAAATCATTTGCCCGCAAATATCCAAGGGCCCCAGACCAAAAAATTGTATACCCAAAAATATGTAAATACAATGTGCACCTGGCGCTCCTCCCATCTAAGCACAAATATACTTAAACTTTTTCGGGGGGAGGTTAAGGGGGATCGGGAGATGGTGGTGGGTCTGCGGTAAGTTTTTCGGCTGCTGGAGAACTTTTCCCGCTCCTCGGGTCCATGGAAAAACTGTTGCTATTTTGGCAGGCAACTTTTCCATGAAGCGCTGAAGCCTCGCAACAGCATTTGACAAATGCCGGCAAGACAGAAAGGACACCCAGGACACCCAGGACAACCAACAGGATGTGTGGGCTGGGCCGGTCCTCCGCCTCTAATGCCAAAGGTGGTTGTTGTGGCTGCGTTGCGATGCCCTCGAGGCTTTTGCACGAGGCTTTTAATAGTTTGATGTATGAGTGGCTCATACTTCTTCACCTCCCTTCGCTCAAGGGGCAGCCACACATATGCAAATTTTTCAAAAAGGGTTCGGCAGCCATGTCCCCCATTCCTTTTTCTATGTGTGTGTGGAAATTAACACAAATGTATTTAGTTTGTGCCCAAATATTTCATGTCTGGGTTTGGGGGGCTTCAAAATGCTCTAATGGTTGTTCGTGAGTAATGGCTTTCCGTGGTTAAGGGAGAGCTTTTTAAGCTAATTTTAACTTCTAGCTAGGCAAATTAAAGCCTTAAGTAGTCATTAATCCGGAGTTTGCGTTTTAGGTAAATGCAATAAATATTTATATTGAATATAAGCAACATTTTTAAAGTCTTTTGAATAAAAACAATAATTTAATTACAGTTCCCGAAGCTTAAAGCACTTATTTAACTCTGATCCTTAAACTGTTTTTCTCCTAAATATTAAAGTGTTAAACCAAATGAGTTTCAAGCTTGTGGAAAATATTTAATCGTAAAACATCTGGGTGTTGTCGCTAGCAAATAATGAAGACAAGTTCAAAGCAAACATAAATAAAATTGTTAACATTCTCTCGCCAGCCACGCCCCCTTTTTTTCCCCCATCAACACGCACACGCCCAAACAATTGAATTTGCTTCAAGGAGGACGAGAACACGAAATTTCTATACATAAGTATATTTCTAAAAAAGAAATAAATACATATAAAACATCGTGGGAACGGGGGAAGACAAAAACTTTTTCCTTTTCGCTGGCTGGCAAATGAAATTCGCTCGTTTGATGTGAGCACGAGTTGTTCTGGATCCCCTCCCCAAAAAAGCCCCCAGATCCATCTATGTTCCTTTTCAGTTGAGTTCAGTTTTTGTGTTCCCCATTTCATTCTTTTTTTTTTTTGTTCTGTACTGCTTTGGCTTTGGCTGCTTTCACTTTGGGCGTCGCCTTGTGCAATTGTTTGAATACTTTTGCAGCGCATTAAATTAGTTTCGTTTGAGTTAACGTGCCGAGACGAGATCCAGACTGAGACTCTGACTCAGGATGGCAACAGACTCAGACAAACTTATAATCATGTCAGTCAAAGGCAAAGCAAGGAATTTGCTGTATGTGCTCCTTCTTTTCCCAACCCACGAACTCATCATATCCACTCCCTCCTGTTTTTGCTGTCAAAAAGTTTATGCAGACGGATCAGAAAAGGCCAGGACCCCTTGCAAGTGCCGCAAGAAATTAACCAGCTAAATAAATAAATAAAATAACAATAATGGGGTGGAGCAAAGGTTGCCGAAACAGGGGTCGAAGTAGATTCTTTTTAAAGAATATGAATATATAAAATCTGTTTTCAGTGGTTTCAATCCATAAATATAAATATTTTAAGGCTCAGTACATTCTTGCCAGCATTTTTATAAGCCCAATTAATGTTTAATATGGAAAACCATGGAAAAACTTATTGTTATTCTTTATCAGTTATTCCATCCTTTTTACGTATGCACTTAAATGGCCAGGGAACATTAAAACCATCGATTGACTTTAATGTAAACGCTGCACCAGCAGAGCGGCACTTGGGCAATAAAAGTGTCGAACAAAGTCAAAAATACGTTCATAACTCCTCCTGATCCCTCCTGCCAACCTCCTGCTAATGCCTTAATGCGCAGCAACAATAAATGTCCAATGCTCAATGAAGCTGAAAGTTGAAAAGCTGAAGCTGATGCTGAAAAGCAGTGAGTTGCGGAAGGAGTGGTGCCGATGCTGGGTAAAAAGGCAGCCAGACGATGGCTCCTTACGGAAAAGTGCAACTATTTGGCTGCCACAGCATCCTGGAATTGTTGCAAGGATTTTCCCCAGAAGCCATTGAGCTGGTAATTGAAAAGCGAACGGCAGCAATAGCAGCCAATGAAAGGCCGAATTAAAGCTGTTGACATACAAGCTGGGGCAAAGATCTTGTCTTCCAATCCCCGGCGAGATTATAAACTTGTCGGATTGGGGAAGTCTCAAAAGGGAGCTGCTTTCTGCTTGTGCTGCAGTGCAAACTTTGAACCCGCCGCAAAATGTTGTTTATATTTGTATTTATTTGCTTCTCTAATTGAAGTGCCATTGGCGGTGGTTTTGGGGGGGTTTTATTGCGACCCAACCCTTATGTCGAAATTATGCAATTCTCATAATGCTCGCTCCCCCTTATTGAGATCATTTGCTGAAGATATCGCACGGACGGACCCTTTCTTTGTTGGCACGCGGCGGCAATGCTGCGGTTTGAGGGCTGCTGAGCAATTTTCATAACTTCATTTGCATTTAATAGAAGGGCAACATCTCCCCGAGCAAAGCAAATAGAAATAACAAAAATTAAGCAAAAATGTTTGCTACGTTCCGAAATATTTTCCTTTTCCTATTTCCAGTTTTTTGGAAGGGCAACAACAGCGAACGCATGTCACCATCAAATAAATCACTAAACGCTGTGACAGTGTCAAATGTCAGGAGACGAGGGGCGTTGGCGGGGTGGCTAGGGATAAGGGTTTGAAGGGTGGTCCACTGAGGGAAAATAGGTTTTGAAATGAATTAATAATAATAATTACAAAATGATTCCTTTAAATATGAACATTTTTTACCTTTATTTACTACATTAAAGACCTCTCTGTATTAAAACTCATTTAATGGAATTTGAACAACAAAAAAAGTTTGTTCATCTGTCCAAAGTGATTTGTAGTATTATATGACACTTGTTGGGAATTATTATGAATTGTGTTTTATAATAATTAGGAATATATCACTTTTTTAAATCTTAAAAATGTAATTTGAAGCCCAAAACAATTTAAGTTTTTAGAATTTAAAAATTAAACCACTTTTAATTTAAAATTTCTTTCTTTTTTTCCCAAGTGTTTATCAAATCCGAACCGCTGCGGATGTTGTCTCAGTTGGTAGGCGCGCAAGGGGACAATGACCGCCGCTGCCGCTGCCGCTCATCCACCCAACTAGCGAGAGCCACCCACCTTAACCCCCTGTTGCCGTGCTGCGTCACTTCATTGTTGACATTTAACGTGTTCGTGTTTGGCGTGACAAGTGACATGCTGTGCCTGTGCCTCGGCCTGTGATCCAGGCGACTGTTTTCCCTGGGCCGGCGACCAACTGTTGAGGTTGGGTTCGCGTTTGGGTCCCGAAAAAAGGGTTGATGTACGTACAAAAACGTTGGCTGGGACAAAAGGTAGCGTATAATTGCATAAATATGCAAATTAGTGAGTCAAAAGGGGTGAGGTGGGGAGGACTAAGGGAAAAGCAGCGCGACTGATGGGCTGCCTTGACGCATTGTCGCCCCCAATGTCAACGAGTGTCGCCAGACAGACAGACAGACAGCTGCCCCCTCAACCCCGTCGCCACGCACTCACAGCCGCCCAACCACCCACTCGTTACATCCGCCCACCCACAATCACACACCCGTTACCTCAGGATGTGCGAGGCGCTCGAGCAAAAATCTATAGCATACTTTGCAGCTGCATCCAAGTGCATAAGACTGAATACACAGTAGAGGGCAAAATAATAGCAGTTACTATATGAGAGATTTTTTCTGTATGCAAATGTTAAGAAATTTTATTATTGCTTAGGGTAAAAGCATTTCGTATTTTATGCAATCTAAATAGAGTGCCTTTTTACAGACATACATAGTTATATTTGCTTCCGATAGTAATCTAGATCACTTTTTAATTTAATTTTTGGAGCAATTAATAATTATCATAAACCTCTTTTTTTTTACCATTCTTCGCAAATTATGATTTGTTCTTTCATTATGGTGGAAAGCCTTGCTACTAGTAAACCGACCTCTTCTGTCCATGTGAGCATATCAATGCTCAACAAAAGGGGCGGCTAAATAAAAGAAAAAAGGATGAGTGGTTACCAGCAGCCGTTGGCATTTTCCATTGAACGGAAATGTGTCTAATTTCAATACAAAGTGACTCGGCAAACGGAGACAGGGTCGGGATGCAATGCCTCGTTTGTCTCTCTTCAATTGCAATTGCAATTGCACTAACAAGCGACACATGAACACACACTCGCATACGCACTGAAAAAAGGATATATAGAAAAAAAACCCCTGGCATTACCTTCATTTGGCAACAGTTTTCATTTCCATTTCACTGCACAAAGTGCTCTCGCCCTCCGGATACAAAGTTTTCTTTTAACCCTTGAGAGAAATATTTTTGCAGGCAAAAATAAACAAAATGTTATTTATTGAAAATTGTTATAGACTTGCCCCCGACAAGAATCTTAATTTTGTTGCCAAGTTGCAAGTTTCGAGGCAGCTTAAAGGCAGGGAATTCTGTTGTATTTTATATTTTTCTTATGGAGTGAAACCCCTTGAAACCACTTCTGTTCCCAACGGTGGGACAGGACAGGGCAGCATTATGACTAAATGTGCATTTAAGTGCAACATTTATGTAAAATGTGCGTCTGGCAAGTTTCGCCTTTAAAATATGCACAAACATCCTTCGCAGGGGGACTTGTGCGACTACGAAAGACGTTGAAAAAGCGCAGCTCAAGTTGGTGACGAGCATTTTGTAAGCACCGAATTGGGGGCTGGGGAAAATTGGGGATTGGCTCCCATTTGCCTCGGCAAAAGTTCAGAAATTAAGTTTGCTGACAAACGTTTGTTCGGCAAAATTCGGAAGGAGATGGTGGTGGCAACTTTGCCAAGGCATTTCTAAACTTAAATAAGCGCAACTTGCTACCCGGGCACATGTGCAACTCCTTCTCCTTCTCCCTCCCCTTCTCTGTACTCTCTACTTTGGGGTAACTTTTCTAATGCAATTAATTTCTGCACTCAACGAGGGGACTGCGGGGGGTGGGGACAGGGAAGTGGGCGTGGCAAGGACCATCGTAGGACTGGGTGAAAAGTTTTTGGCGGCGTCGTTCTCTGTGTTTTTCGCACCCAAGTTGGCACAACGCACAAATTAGTGTGGCAGCAGCATGTGGCATATTGCCTCGTCCTTCGTCCTTCCGGAATATGCCACCCCCCCCCTCCTTCTGGCTACCCAGTCTAACCATAATGCATGTCATAATGGCTGCAACTTCGCTTCGGCCTTCGTTCGCCAGCAAATTTGTCACACGCACAAATTGTTCAGACCCGCCTGCCTGCTATTTGATGTAATTTAAATTTTTAATTAGGCACACAAATTGTTTTTGGCGGTTTGGCAAATCTCTGACAGATTTCCAACGCTTGTCTGCGAAATGATAATGAAAATGTTTAAATATTTACCACAATTTGTAACGACAATCACACAGACTTACAACAAACACATATAAATATTACGTTTCCGGTTTTGGGTTGTTAGTGGGGATTGGCAAAATTCTAAACTACATACAAATTGAAGAAAATCATGAAAGGATGAAAAAGTGAATGATGCGGGTTATGAAATAATGATTGAATGAAGGAATGTCAAACTTGAATGGCTGATGTGCAGAGAAAGCGCGGAAAACATTGATGTAACACCGATTGCAATTTGAGGAGGTGATCCAGTCCTCTGACACTTACCTAGAAAGAGAAGAGAATAAAAGAAAATTAATACATTTTATTCATAGTTAATACCTTTTCTGAATACTTATACATAAAGAGGCTAAGCCTAGCAAAAGATACGTATAAGTTTAAAGTTTTTTTAAACTAGGTATAATTCCGATCGATGGTTAGCAAAATTCACTACCTATTAAGCCAGAAAAACCTCTAGCATACATACTGAAAAATATCAATAATTATTCGTATACATTTTGTTAATAAATTCTGATTTTCCAATCACACAACGCATAAATCTGCCTGCTTTAATTGGCTTTATCTCTCGCCGATAAATAATAAATATCACTTTTATAATTAACTCTTGTATGTTTCTTGTCAATTCCCCATGCCAAAATGTTCAGTATTTGCTTAAAATTATGAAACAAAATCGTTTGCATGCCACAAAATATTTGCGTGTTAAATGAAAAACAAGCAAATCAGATTCGCTGCCTGAAAATGTACAATTCCAAAACCAATCCCAAATCCAATTCGTGCTAGACAAAAATATTTGCCTTGCATTGCAGCGGGTTAAATCTCGTTTACTTTCTGCTATACGTTTTGTTTCACAGTTTTGGAACATTTTTATTCGGTGTGTGTTGTGTCGGGTATTTGTTGTTTGGTTTGCGGTTTCTGCGGGCGGCATTTATATCATATTTTTTTACTCTCTCATCTTTATTTTTTCGGTTAGGGCTGAACGATTTTTTTTCTATTATTGGCCTTGCTGGGATGTGTGTGTGAAGTTGGCAGGAAATGCGCTTGCGGCGATACAGCGTTTCAATTCGTGTATGTTAATATTTATGTTTTGATTTCAAACAACGCCACCTCTGAAATATTAATGAAATACAAACACAATGTTAGCGTGTTACGTACACCCCCAGCTCCGCATAGTTGATATGCAAATAGCGAGACGGCTGCGAGACATTGACAGGGTAAACACACACCTGGCCCTAAAAAAGAAGCCCCAGAAAATTCAGGACTCAAGTGAAGTTCTTTGTCAATTTGCCAGAGCTTAGAAGTAAAAGATATCCCGAAACATTTGAGCGTCTGAGTGTGTTCCAAAACTTCTGTACAGTTGAAAATTTATGCAAAGTCTATGGAAAGTCGCTTTTGCTTTGGCAAGGCAATGCCGCCAAAGATAATCAGCAACTCTCACAAAAAAAAGGGGCCAAAAAAAAGAAAAAGGGCCCAAAGAACAGTTCACGACTTGGTGAGCTCCTAAGTATGCAACGAATTTTTGGTGGTTGAATTTAAACCCGCCCTTCGTCCTGCAAAGCCTTCCCTTCCGATGCCGTGCATAACAAATATTTTATTTCGAGATTAACGCTTGTCAGGACCCATTCCCAAAGTCTGAGATCTTCCATTTCTTTTTTGGGGTTTTTACAAAATGCAACATGAAGCTGAAGGAAAAAATCCATGAAAAAATGTTGCCTTTTTTTAAATTTGGAAAAATCTGGGTTTGGTCTAAAAATCATAATAATAATAAGACATCACGATTTTTAATGATCTGTGTTTTTTATAAGAATTTAAGACCAGTTTTAGTATGAGATCTACATTTCTTCAAGTGATTTAAGATAATTTTCTTAGCATTTTTAAAGAATTTTTCTGCTTTTCATATTCCAAACTCCTGTATTTATTTAAAATACTTTTATCTAGAGTATTCAAATCGTGAGAGACATTCCCAAATTTCCAATTTCAATTCGGTTTGTTGCACTTTGTAGCCTGCACAGGAAAAGTGGGGACGAGAGCTGAAACAGCTGCCAGGAGCCACACCTAAGTCCTGGCGAATGAGTGTGTGTGTGTGAGCACAAAGGGGAGGCCAGGATGAAATAAGGGAGGCTGGGAGGAGGCGGACACGAGGGCCACCCACATAGACAGGCAAATTTAGCTGCAGGCCAAACAAATGACAAAGCTGGAAGAACGGAGGCGGCTGCAGGACGACATCGGAAGCTGCTTGTCCTGCCAGCAGTCGTCTCCTCGTCGCAAAAGTAAAAGTGGCAAAAAGCAAAACCGCCGCATCCTCGCACGTTTTATTGATTTTCTTCGCTTGCCACATGCACATGCGTCGACGACCCTGGCCCTGTGACTGCCCCACCACCCATCACTCCACCAGCCACCCATTCCCAACCATTCAGCTCCCCATTCAAGTTGGGTTTTTTGCGTACTTCCGGCGATTAAGCCGAACACGACGACGTCGACGGCGGCGGCGTCGCGCCATTTGTTTGTAAATTATTTAATGTTACGCTTAAATTTTCCGGCTCAGCCGCAGCAGCGGCAGAAGTAGCAACAAAATCAGCTAACTGAGAGAAGCTGCAGCAGCTGGAGGTGCCCGCCTCGGAAATGTCTCCCCAGCTCGGTGTGTCTTTGAACTTTTGTTTCGCTTTATGTGTCTGACTGGCCAGGACAGGGTCCTCCAGTGGGTTGCTGGGTGCTGCAGTAGCTGGCGGCCTTACACTGGTCAATATAGTGATCAAACAAGGGGTATTATACACCAAATAACCAGTAACTTTTGTATCATTATTCCAAACAGAAAGTACTATAAGTTTAGAAAAGTTGTTATTAGAATGGATAAAATATAACTGCTTATAATGTACTCAATCTAAATTTCCTTCTTGAGTTTACTATAGGATACAAATTATTATATTTATTTTTGGTTACTCTAATCAAGTTTATCAAATTTAAACAATTTAATTTTCTTTTGAACAATACATTGTCTTAAAGCCAATCCCTTAACTTCAGTAGGTTTTAAATTTGGCTCAGTGCAAGCGCTGCTTTCGGTTTCGTTTTTCGCATTCTGCATGTGTCCTTTGCTGGTGTCCTTTTAACTGCTCGTCTAGTCGCAGACCCAGTCCCAATTTCAGTCCCGCTCCCAAGCTCTGTCCCAAATACCAATTGCAGACTCGGCCCGGGCCAGTTGAGTTCTGGCCAAGAGAAGCCGCTATAGCGCTTATGTCTTTTGTTGTCCCATGGATTTGCTGCTTCCTTTGCTGTCGCTGGTGCTGCTGCTTTTGCTATACGTTCTCGAGTGGTATTTAACATTATCTGCTTGAGTACATGTTGCGGTATTTGCAGCAGACAACAGTCGGGAAAAGCGAGCAGGACCCAGGGCGTGGACAAGGACACGCCGACATTTGCACTCCCATTTCACCCAGCGTTTCTTGTTCCTTTTTGCTACGTCCTCTGGCTTTTTCCTTTTTTTTTTTTGCTTTTTTGTGTTGTATTTTTCCCGTCTGCGTTTCCGTCTGTCGCCATCTTTTTTGCTTGAACTGAAGCCGCTTATCTCTGGTTATGTTTTCTTACATTTTTGCCCATTGTTTGCTTTTGATTTGATTGTTGGCAGTGCTCTGTGCTAACTTTTAACGAAATGTCTACAAAGGATACGGCATATATGTCCGTCTGTCAGATTCACAAGCAACCGCTGCTGCTGTCTTGGCATTTGCCGGCATCATTTTCCGTCTGACTAAATGCACTCTCTCCCATTCTGTGGACCGAACGAACTGCCAGCGGCATTCCTTGGCTAGGGACTTATCTCTTGTCTCGGCAGCAGCATTAAAAGCTAATTAATTATGTCTTCAGCTAGCCAGTTAGTCAGGACGAGCGACGACATCATCGCCGTGATTTATAAACATCCAAGGAGCTGGGAAGTAGCAACAGTTTGCTGATTGAAAATGCCCGTCAAAAGTCTTGGATTTCAATAAAAAATATTATTTACAAATTGTTGTATACGCTACTTGACACCTAGGCAACAAAATTTGTTTTCTTTCGGTTTTTTTTTTGAGACACCATAAATCTTCTTCGGTTTCAGTTGGGTGGCAAACAGATTGCTGGGATTTGAGATATATCAAAGAGGAGTGGCAATAGAATTTTTTAAGCTGGCAGATATCGCATGACAGCAAGGGAGCGAAAAAAAAGAAATCAGGGAAAATCAAGAAAAGAAGAGACAGATAGATGGATAGTCTACAGATTTAAGGGCTTTACTGAGTAAAGAAAAACCAAAAAGGGTAACTGAGAATAAGTCTCAAAGTCAAGTAATATATATGCATAGCTAAAGTCCCAATTAGTTAGGGGTTGTGTAGCTACCCAAAGACCCCACAAATATTTATCATATTCGTAAGGCCAAAGAAAATTCCAACTATTTCCTTTTACTTCTTCCCAAGAATACCTGATAAAAAACTTTCTGTGGAAAATGACTCACGGCTAAGGAGGGTTAAGCACTGCAAAATGTCAATGTTGTGTGTCATTTTAGCTGAGTCAGAAAAAAACCGAGAAAATGTTGTACATTTTGTTGCATGTTCTATGCTTTCATTACTGGGTCTGTGATTTTACTTCAACTTTTATTACTTTATTTGCAGTCGCATAACAAAAGCATAAAAGAAGCAACAGCCACGGTGAGGAAAATGGCAATTTCATGTCAATTGTCAATAAGCTGCAAATGAAATGAAAATATTGTATATAGAAAACATTTTTGTGTTGAATTCTTTGGCTGATGTTGAGTTTTTACGACTCAACGCCAACAAAGACAAGAGAGAAGCGAAACGAAACGTAAAATATGCTGGAATTTATGCATATTTTATGTTTTGCCAAGTAAGGCACGTAACACGCATACGACATGTGGCCCGACTTTTAAGGGAGTTTCTGGGGGAAAAAGGTGTTTAACTTTTTTCTCCGCCAATGTCATGTCAAGTGCGTTAGCAAATATCGGCCATAAATTGCTTAAGATCCCAAATAACTGATGAAATGTTGAGATTGGTTAATGACCATTATTGTTGTTTGCTTAGTTTTAAATAAAAATCACAACCTGCCACACTTGAAGCTCAAGACAAACACTCTTCATTTAAAGCCTCGCAGAAGTGCGGCGGCGAGAAAGAGAAAGGGTTTCGGCAAAAAGCAGAGACAACACTTGAAGTAAAGCCAAGTGCCCAGACAGTCGCAGAGCGAGACGGCATTACCCAAGGGGGAAAGAGAGAGGTTGATAGTGTTCTTCGCCTGTGTTTCATGCGCCATTTGGCAGACAACAAGAATGAAACTGTTGGGGTTTGGGAATGATGTGGGGGTTTAAGCGGAGGAACCATCAGCAGCAGCATCAGCTGCACTTGAAACAACGTCGCACATGTTTCAGTCTCGCTATATCCTCCTGGCATATCCCTTTTCCCCGCCTCCCCCTTCACTACCCCTCCCTGCCGCTTCATTCTCCTGGCTGCTGTTGCACTAATGAAGTCTCAAAGGCGCGATTAAAAATGTAACTTGTGCGCAAGATGAAAAAAACACTACACAAAAGGGGATGCTTAAAGGTTGAAGTTTTTAATACTCTACCGAATAATAAGCAACGAAACAGCAAATAACCTGAAACAATTTGTATCAAGTTAAAATAAAAGTATTTATAGACAAGTTTCTCTTTTAAGTTTTTAAAGTTAATAGTTTAATCTTACAAAGTCCTGAGTTCCTGAGACTTAACAAGACTTAATTGACTGCCTAAAAATAAATACGACATTTTTCTTCCTAAGACCCATTATAATATGATTTTCAACGAAATATTTTTCTAATTATATTAAAGATGAATAAAATGAATTGCAAGAACATAAACGTATGTTCACAATTAAAGTAGGTACCCCATTTGAGGGTATCAATAAAACTACGTTCAAGAGTCACAGTCACATGCAAAACGCAGATAAAAAAGCAAACATGCCGTTGGCCCTAAAAGGGAGGGGGCGTGTGGAGAAGGGGCGGAGAGGCGGTGGTAGAAGTGGGCGGGGCTCGTTGGCGTTGATGCGCTGCCAAAGTGCTGCTTCAACACTTTCAGCGAGCACAACTTCGACTTCGGGCGAGGTGAAAGGTGGAAGCGGAAAATGGAGACGGAGATGGAAAAACCGATTCCAGCTGGCCAAGCCAACTTCAAATGAAGTAAAGACAAAAAGCTGTAGCACATTTATCACAAAGTCGCAGCCAAAATAGAGAGGGGGTGGGTGGGTGACTGACTTGGGTCTGATTGGAAGTTTGTTTTGCTGTTTGGGTGCTTAGTGGTCGAAAGACGAAGGGCGAAGTGCGAAGGGCTTAGCTACGATACCCACACCCATTTCTCCTATTCGAGGACATTCTCCTGTTCTTGTTTTATATAGATACGCATGACATTGAAAAATTTATTGCTCGCTGGTGAGTTGGCCAGCTGAAAATTGGAGAGTTGCAAAAGGAGGAGCGATAGCAAAACCAGGGGGGTAGTGTTCCAGGGGTTGTGTCAATGTCAATGTTGAAACGCCCACGGGGGTGGCTCTATACTCCCCGACCCACTCTCTATCCCCGTTGCCACTTAACACCTCAACGAGAGGGTGGTAGAAGCTGAAATGCAATTAAAAACGTATTTTTTTCGCTATTCATTTTGAGCTGCGCCAGCGGATCTTGACATTTGCGTGATAAATGAAACAACAATCAGCAGATGAGATAAGTTCTCTTATCTAGTTCAAGCTGTCTCTTTACACAGCCAGAAAAGTGGGATATCTCTATTCGTATTCGTTCTGCAACACATAGAAATAAAATTTCAAATTTATATTATACTCAGTCAATGTACCATAGTTTTAAGCTAAAGGTTAATAGAGTTAATTTTAAATAAATCAGCAATGTAAATCAATAAAGTATCTATATAATTTCCTGATACATACAATTTAGTATAATTTTTTGTTATATTTTTTAATAGAGTACATTTTTGTCCTGTGCATTAATTTTTCTTTGGGGTATTCAAAGTTTTTCCCTGCCCGAGCTCAGCTGTAAAATTACACTGGTTGTTAACATTTTCCCCTCGCTTTTCATTTGCGAAACGTTAAATGCATTGACTGTGAAATTCGCAATCCTTTCACACAAGCACACACATTTAAATATATACGCATACATTTGCAAGTATATTTCACGCGCCAACGCAAATTTGAAAGCGAAATTCCGCTCGCACGGCCTTTCTCTTTTTTGTGCGTCCCCTTTCTCCCAGCCATTTTCGCCTTTCACCCTCACTCTTTTGATACTCCTTCCACTTCTTTTTTGTCTATTTTTCGGCATTTAAATGTTTTACGGTGTCGTTTCTCTCGCTCTCTGTTCGTTCATTTCATTTGTTGGCTCCTGGATCCTGTTCACCAATTTTCCCCCTAGAGCTCGACCAGCATTTTACCACCCCCAACCCACCCACCTCTTATATTACAACCCCCCCCAAACCCCCCCGGCGGCTGTCTGTTGTTTGCGCCTCTTCAGCGGGTTTTAATTGCGTTTGTATTACAACACACAGGCGAAACAACAGCCAAGCGATGTGGCAATGCCAAATGGCGATGGCAATGGAAATTTAAAGCATTTCACAACGACCCTCCTCCTTCTTTTCCATTTCCCAATCCATCTACGCCCCTGACTTCTCGAAAGAGTTTATTATATTTCAGTTGAGCCTGATTTTTCTGCTGTTGCGCTTTTCGCCGGCGAGCTGCTCGCCTTTTGCTAAATTAACTTAATTGTTTTTGCATGGAATTAATTTCGTTGCATAAATTTTTACCTTCCCAGCTTCACCTCCTTCAGCTGTCAGCTTAAAGTGTGAAATGCGGCACCATTCGCATAATTTACCAGCCAAGTGAAAAATTTCCAGTCAGCCACTTGGAGGCCAAACAATTAATTATGCCCGGCTGCTGTGTAAATATTTAAATGTCTCAAATTAATGAAAAATGCATTTCTCAAATAGCATAAATATTATCTTGGGGCCCATTCTTCAGCCAGGTTTAATGAGTTCATTTATATGCCGCATTTACACTTAAGCTTCTCTAGATAAAAGCTGAAAAAACCGTGATTGGCAGTTGCATTTCATGGTCATCTAAGCCCCAACTATTTTTTAATGCCTTATAAGTAGGACTGTTTTTTTTTGTTCCCCCATTTTGTTAAGCATTTTTGTCTTAAGCTTGGCTAATTTGCATAGATTTGGCGGGCAATCAAAATGAAAACCAAGAATAAATGAATGAATAATGGCTGGAAAAAAAATAGTACTAAAGCTGTTCAACGAGTTGCAAGTGAGGGTTAAGCTTTCATTTTCCCTATTCTCTTTCAGGAGCGTTTTTCCTTACATTTTAAATTGTCTGTTTTCATCTTCTCCCATGGGCTGGGCTGCTTTTCTCCCAAAATCCCCTAGAGACTTTGCACACATAATTTTCACTTAGCAGCTAAAAACCGATTTCCATACTCATTTGTTTCGATTTGCCAAAGTCTCCAGGCATCAAGCAAGCTCAACCAACAATCAGCATAATTTCAGTTTATTTATAAGGAGAAAAAAAAACGAAGAAAAACCTTTTCTCGAATGCTTCTCAATTTATTTTTTACTTCCACCCAAATACCGCTGCTGATGACACAAAGCAAAGCCCACGAGTAATATAAATGTCCTTTATGTATAAATATGAGAGAGGGGGTTTTCAAAAAGCAACCTGAGCATTTAGAGAAGTTAACAAGGATTTAAAAGGTTTTTGCTGTCAAGCACACACAATAAGAATATAAGTACAAGGATATGTGCTGCAATGCAGCTGACAATAAAAAAATTGTCCATAAATAAGACGCGCAAATTGTCAGCAGCCCAAGCACATGCGATTAAGATCCTTCAGAGAAATATTCGCATACTTTACAAACATGAAAAAATATGTTAAGGGTGCTTTTTTTATGCCTCTTACTAAATTTTCATTTTGTAAATGAAATTTTTTTGTTGGCGCCATCAACTTTGTCTTCTAGTTTATCTCCATTTTTATACCCTTGCAGAGGGTATTATAATTTTGGTCAAAAGTGTGCAACGCAGTGAAGGAGACATCTCCGACCCTATAAAGTATATATATTCTTGATCAGGATCACCTCCTGAGTTGATATAGCCATGTCCGTCTGTCCGTCTGTCCGTCTGTCCGTCTGTCTGTTTCTACGCAAACTAGTCTCTCAGTTTTAAAGCTATCGGATTGAAACTTTGCACACACCCTTCTTTCCTTTGCACGCAGTATATAAGTCGGAACGGCCGGGATCGGCCGACTATATCCTATAGCTGCCATATAACTGATTGATCGGAAATGCCATAACTTTCGTGTTTGTAAAGTTAGGAAGTTGGGATTTTCTATGGGTTTTATATTTGGCCAATCAATCCAACCTACCAAATTTCATAAGGATCGGCCGACTATATCCTATAGCTGCCATATAACTGATTGATCGGAAATGCCATAACTTTGGTGTTTGTAAAGTTAGAAAGTTGGGATTTTCTATGGGTTTTATATTTGGCCAATCAATCCGACCCACCAAATTTCATAAGGATCGGCCGACTATATCCTATAGCTGCCATATAACTGAATGATCGGAAATGCCATAACTTTGGTGTTTGTTAAGTTAGGAAGTTGGGATTTTCTATGGATTTTATTTTTGGCCAATCAATCCGACCTATCAAATTTCATAAGGATCGGCCGACTATATCCTATAGCTGCCATATAACTGAACGATTGGAAATGCCATAACTTTGTTGTTGTTAAAGTTAGGAAGTTCGGATTTTTTATGAGTATTAAGAATGCATCATATGAATAATTTTGGAGAATATAATTTACAGAGTATTCTGCAAGGGTATATCAACTTCGGCTCCGCCCGAAGTTAGCTTTCCTTTCTTGTTTAGAATACTTTTTTTTTTTCACTCCCGTTTAATTTTGTTTATGTCAACACATGTCCTTGGCAGCTGGCAGACGACTGAAACGCGTGCATGGCAAGCAGTTTAATTTCATTTCAATCACGCTAAAAGCAAAACATAATAATTTCTCAAGCTGTCTGAAGTAATAAGAGAGAGGGTGGTGCTTTGGGCTTTACGTAAAAGTGAGAAATAATACAGCCACTTCAGTATCCCTTTGGTTTCGGGACCCCTGATTCATAAATCACTGGCTTTTGGTGTCTAAAATCTAGGAAACTTTAATTCATTTGAGCTTTTCTACCTTTTTTGATACAATAGTTGCATAGAAAAGGAGTTGCTTAGCTATGAAGATTTGATAGTATTATTTGCAATGAAAAGGGGATAATTTATAGTGAGAAACATGATTATTAAAGGTAAGTGAGAATTTCACTGCCTAAAAAAGTGATTTCTATTTTAGTAGACAAATTTTCTTAGTATTTTTGTAAGCCAACATATATTGTAATTCATCCAGTAAGAGTATTTCCCTTTCGCCCATGGCCATCAAATCAAAATCAACAATTTTGGACCCAGTTTTTTGGGGATTGACCTAGCCAACCATAATATATGGTATATTCTACAAAGATATGCAACATTTTGGCTATTGATGGAAAAAGGTTTGTGTTTTGGCCCTTTTGCTGTACACGTCTCCTGTTGAATTATTAATGAAGCGTCCAAATTGTGTTGGCCAACATATGGCTTTGTTTGGCCAAAACAACCTCCAACACTTTATATGCTGAAATTTGATTCTTTGAATTGGGATTTTTAAGGCCTTCGGTTTTCATAAACAAACATGTGATTTCGACCTTGAGGAATTTACGTAAAACCCTATTTTGCCATCGGCTTTAAAATATGTGTGTTTAATATGTTGCGTTGTAGCAGGGCAAACAAGGCCTTAATTAAATTAACACAACAGACCACATACTCCTGCTCAACCACTCCTGTGTACACACACACATACGCCCACCGAACTATGTGGGCGTGCTTGTGGGCAGCAAAGTAAGCAATTTCAGCGAGAGTTGTTTTTTTCCCCGATTTCCATCCATTCCGCGGCAGGCGGATTTTTATATAATTGCATGTCGCTGTGTGTGCGGCACACATGTATTGCTGCCTTTGCTTCTGTAAAAATATGAGCTATTTCGTCTGAAATTCCCTTTGCTATTTGCTGTGGTTCCAGCAAATTTGTGTGGCTTTTGTAGCTGTAGCCTTTTCTGTCGTTAATGTTGCTAAAAGTACAGTGTTTTTCTTTCCGATTACGAGATGAGTTCATGTTCAATTACTACAGAACTTTCCCATGCTAGCCTATTTATTTGTCGTTTTAAAATATATTTGGTTTTTATTGCTCTTCTTTTACATGCTTACTGTTTATGCTTTAAAAATGATTAAAGTTTCATATATAAAAACTTCTGTTCACTACAAATCATATGATATTCCTTTAAATGAATTCTCCTTCAGTTAATTTTCCCTGTGTAAATCCTAATACTCGAGTTCCTTCAATTGTTAATGTTGCTGCTGCTGTTGATTTTAATAGTGTTGCCACTACTTTTGTTACTTTAGCTGTTGCTTCTGTTCCAGGTCGCAGATTACGTTGTTGCTGCGGCTGCACTGACTGCTCCTGTTGATCCTGTCGTTTGCTCCTGCTGTGCATTAAAAAGCCACTTTGCGGCTTCCTGTGGTCACCGCCCACTTTTGGCATGCCCTCGACGCTCTCGACGACCTCGTGCAAATTTGTGGGCGTCGAACTTTAAATCGCCTCTGGGCGAAGTTCGGTTTTTTTTCTTTTTCAAAGGCGTTATATCGGTTTTTTATTTGCATTTTTGTTTGCTGTTTTTTTAATGCTAACCGACCGGGCAGAGCAACCGACCGCCCACATAACGACGACGACAAGTGCATGGGCATAAAAAGGTAAGAACGGGCCATCGGGTTTATGCCTCTTATCTAATCCTTTGCAGCACAACTTGGCGAGCTGCTACCTTTTGAGAAGTTTAGAAACAGGAGGAGGAGTGAGTCCTTTTGGCCAGTTCGGCTTTGGGCTTTTATGAGGCATCGTAAAAACTTTTGTGGCTGTGCGCGCTCGTTTTGGGCTCTAAACAACAAACATGCCAGCAGAAACACAAACACAAACACAGCGAGAACTAAAACCAACGTGCGCCTAGAAATATGCTATACAAATTTAATGCCCAAAGGAGGTAGTGCCCATGAGCCAGAAGTAAAGTTTATATTGTCGACGTTTTTATTGATATCGTAAAATTTGCAAAGTCCAACACGAAACCTGGTCCTTGGCCGCCCTTCTCTTCCCCCATCACCCCCTCTTGATTTTCATGGCCCTGCCTCACAATTTGCATAGTAAATTTATGAGACAATTACTGAGCATTTTTGATTTAATGACAATTATTGTCATAATTTTCATCAAAATTGCCTAGCTGTTCCTCCTGTTTCTGTTTTGGCCTATACTTTTATTTTCGGTTCTTTTATTTTGTGCCACTTTCGTGTCTCACTCAGAAAAAAAAGGAAAGGAGAAGGGAAGGGAAAAACTTTATATTTATGCGTTTTCGGGGCTCATGAATTTTGGAGCACGCTCGAGGAGGCGAGTCAGTCAAGTCGAGTCAACTTGGGGCTTTCTTCTGGCCATAAACTGTCTGGCATGTCTGCCTTTGGGTCTACACGGCCTTTTTCTCCTAAGTGGAGGACCTCGTTTTGCATATTACGGCCCCGGCACTCACGAACTGCGACTCATTTCAATTAAACAGTCACGCAATTTCCTGATGGAATTGTCTGCTTCGCAGCCATAAATCAACGATTTTCACGATTTCGGGTCAATTTTGTGGATTTATTGCTGGGAGAGTGGGGCAGGTGGAAGAGGTTAATCGGAAGTTATAGATGGCCGTTAAATTCTTTGGCCGTCCATCGCCCTAAGCAATCGAATGGTTCAGTGGTGCCAGGCACTTTCCTAAAGCAGAAATTCTATCAATAGATTTCGCTTGGAAAGTGATAAATTTACTTTGATAAGAAAAGTTAGCTGGAAAAGAAATCTTCCCAAAAAATAGCTTTAAAATGGTTCAAAGCACGTTCCATATTTTCTTTCATTTGGTTAAAAATGCTTTTAAAATGCAACCGCACAGAACGCTAAAATAAAACCTTAACCCCAGTTCAAGTTGTCTGCCCTGCATTTCGCCCTTTCCCTAGATACTTTTCACCCTTTACAGTTTTGCGGTTTTTCCCGTCTGGCATCAATAAACCAAACGCATCTCGATTTTTCCCAGCCCCCAAATGATTCTTTTAAAAATGCAAACAAATTTCAGGGACGTTCCGGCTGCAGGTGTTTCATTCACGAGATGGGACTACGTCGGGGCAACCACTCAATTTGTCACATTTGAAATACGATGACAAACAAAAGCAAACAGCAGCAGAGCGAAATCCAATTGCATTTTTATTTGCAGAAATGCACTTGGCACTTCAGCGCTCTGAATTCAATGCATTTACAGGGAATGAAATAAAAAAAATAAAAAGATTTTTAAAAGCCTATGACCACCCTCTTATTTGCGCTGAAGGAAAACAAGAAAATCAACTTAGAAATTATGGCTCCTTGGTGATGCTGGGCAAAAAGGGAAAATTAAACTCGGCAAACACACACACATACAAGAATGAGAGAAACAAAAGCACAAAATCATAAAAAACATAAAATAAATGTAATAAAAAAGCAGATGAAGGGAGGGGAGGAAAATAAAGCCAACAATGCAATTTTCGGGGGCGTATGTGTAACAGGCCACAAAGGTCATAAAACCATATCAACGCCATTAAATGAACAACGCGTGGCAAAACCAGCAGGGGATGTATAAGCCCTCCTTTATATATATGTGTTTGTGGATAAATACACACAAAAAAGTGGCATACTTAATTCAAAAGTATTGTTCCTGTATGGATATCAATCAATAAATTCAAGTCTATGCAGAAAGAATTTGTTATTCGTTATGGATTAAATAATTATACCTCAACACATAATTGAATTTCTTTTTATATATCTTATTTTAGTTATTTATAGAGAAATAGAGAATGAGCAAAGTAAGCAAACACAAACTGGTATCCATTTACTAAAAGGTTTTATCACCTTTGGCTCTTTTTTCCAGTGCACCTACACATACGAAAAACTCGGAGATTGTGGTGGGGTGGTAAACTGAAACTGAAAATCATAAAAAAGTGCGCAACGGCGAAAAAACAACAGCCAACAAACTTTTCCAGCAAGATGAGAAGCTGCCGAGAGTGCGATGAAAAGGGGGATTCAGATGGGAATAGACGGGGAAATAAATACGGGGTGGGGGGTGTGAGATCTGCAGAACGATATACACCTTTATGCCAAAGACCCGTACACTTGTTGGGCACTCCGGCTGTTTAGACAATGTAAACGACGAAACACTAAAAAAACGCAAGCACACACACACACACAAGACCAGGAATAAATACCGAAACAAAAAAACTAAACAAACTGAAAGTGAGGCGAAAAGGACGAAATTCCGGCTGTGGCTGGCACTCAAGTGTGAGGACAAACAAATTTTTTACGTGTGTGTTCGTATTTCCAAGTGGGCGGGTGAGTGTCTGCGGCCATGTCAGCAAAATGTGGGCGCGTCAATGAAATTAAGGTCGAAAACAGAAAACAAAACACACACACACACAACACAACTGTTTGAGAAGGATACAGAACAATCATCTAAAGAGTCACGGCCGAGGAGTGGGAATCGTTGGCAGTACTCGAGGGCAAAGTGTAATTGGTATAAATAAATTATGACGCCAAAATGATCTCGATTGAATTAAAAATGAAACTGGAAAAGGGAAAAATATTTGAACATTTTTAAATGCATGTATAAGATGGAAATAGAGTTTTACTATTTAAATTGAAAATATAAATTGGAACGAAATCTTGTTGCCTAAAGGTTTAGAATGCAAAATGATATAAAGCGTATTGAAAAAGAATAAGATAATCTAGCTCTCTTTTACTGATATTCTTTAACCAAATATTTTTGGATCCCTCCAATTGACCTCCGAATAATCTTAAAGTCTAAAGCCATTATTATATTTCGTCAGGTTTACTTACTCTTTAAAGAATATTCTTAAACCTTTTGGCCTGCAAATAATCTTGAGTCTAAAGCCATTACACTATTTCCTCACATTTTAAAGAGCCATTTGCAGTACTTAAATGTGTGAGTGTAGCCAGGCGAAACGTAATGAGTCCTACGTTACCGTTACGTAACGGTAATGCCCAACCGTAACGATAACGATAGCAGCAATTAGTTTTTAATGTACTTACGCGCGGCATTTGCAACTTAATTAACTTTTGCCCGACTGCCAAAAAAGAGAAGCGGAAAAAAATCAACGGAAACGAAGCTTATTGTAATGCCCGGAGAACAGAGCAACAACATTAATGACCCAACAAAATGGTTGACCAACGTATACACACATGTGAACAACTATAGTTGTCTAGCTTTCTATGAGGAATTAGCAGGGGTATCGCCGGCCACTTTATCATTTTAATAAGCGCATTAAAAATGCAATTTCAATGCGCTAGTTTCACATAAACAAAACGATGGAAAAAAGGAGTGGGAAAAGTGCTTGGAAAATGTTCGCCATATGCTCAACACACACGTGCATATATGAGCTCGTTGAACGCTTAAGAGGCAGGGGAAAAAAGAGAGGCGAAAGTCCCCGGCAAACGCCATAATTTATGCTTTATGTCGGCACAAATTTTAAATGGCCACCAAAGTTCCAGCGGGCTTAAAGCGCATTAAGCCCCAGCAAAAACAAAAGACAGAGACAGGAGGCGTTGGTGGAAGCGGGGGATTGCGGTGCCCAAAAGTGAGGCAATTTCATTTTGCACTTAATAAAAATTTAATGGAGCCCACATCCCCCACAGAAACACATAGGAGAATATATGACCTGTAAATCAGGCGAAATTGTAGCCTTAAGTGAGCTTTAAACAATGGGAAACAAGATGTGGCGGCTAAAAGTCTTAAAGATCCCTTAAAGTATCCAACTCCAACTTAACAGTTAATCAAAGAGCATCCATAAACAGGGCGAGCACATTTTTACGACAAAGTCTTCCTTACGGAAACATAAAAATCAAAACGAAAAGCGTGAAATATGTCAACAGAAATAAATTTCGGATAAAAAGAAATATAATACAATAAAATTTCAAATAATAAATATAAAGCAAACAATAATAATCTTTGGAGTAGAAAATAAGTAAAGAATTCTTAAAAAAATCCAATTAATAAATCAACTTTTCTTGATACCTATCAATTATTGATTTATGGTCCTTCGGTTCAGTAACATTCAAATATCCTTAAGCTAAATTGGTTTATTTCCATCGAAATCATAAAATAAAAGCGCAAAAGGCGTGAAATGTATCCACACACAAGACTAATGACTTTTCTGTATGCAAAAATTTGATGAAAAAATAACCTTGGCCAATCAAAAGTTTGTTGTGCTTGTCAGTTCGTTTGCCCGAAACATTAAACGATTATTAAAGCGTCCGATGACAGATTACAGGTGGCCTCATGTTCGTCCTCCAAAAAAAAGGACCTTCCTCCGCAGTTAAAGTCTGAAAGGGGGCAAACAGCAGGAAAAGTCAACAAATTGACACATTAAAACAAATGAGGCCACTGGCAGCCAGACGACGACTAGCAGCTGTCGAAACGACATGGCCAACTAATGGAGCTTGTTATAGTTCCAGGTCCTAAAACAAAAGCACCAAAAACTCCCAGAGGAAAGCCAAGACCTTCGCACCAAAAAGTGGTATAGCATACTTTTTTGGGCAGCCTCAAGTTAGTGCCAAGAAATTAACGCCCTGACGCGACGCGACAAATGTATTTTCTTCCATTTTTTTTTTTCCACTTTTTCCATTTTTTTTTTGTGTACCATTTTTTACCCAAACTTTTCTTGGCCACCACCTGGCAGTCGGGGCGTTGCCTTCGAAACTTTGTCGCCGCACGCATAAATCAAGTTAATCATTTCGGTGGGGAAAAGTTCCCGGCAGCGCAAATTGGACATTTATATTTCCAAGCCTCCGAAAATAACTGCTAGCCCCCTGTCCTGATTTATGATCTTTAGCCTTGTACTTGACACCGCGGGCTCAGCCAGATGATGGGTGTATATATCAAAAAGAATATTATAAAAACCTTGAAGCCGAGGCCAAAAACAATTCACGTTGATCAATCAGCTTACCTGCAAGGAAAAGAGAGAGAAATGCATTGATTAGAATTTTGGCTTTCACAATCTTGGCTTCATAAATTGAAATTTGCAATTCAAATCCATTGGCAATCAGGAGCAGCAGCAATAACAATAACCAAATTAAGTTTCAGCTAAACAAAAATGGCAAATGGATAATTTCTCTAGAGATTGAATAAGTTTCGAGTAGATAAACTTGTCTTGCCCATATAACTATTTCTGGCCAGCAGCTGAAGGCATCGATGAAATGCAAGTTCCACCTACATAACGAGAAGTGGGACAGTGTGTTTCACTACTGTATATGATGGTTGGGATAAGGAAGACTTATTTAAAATATGTATGACTCCTCAAAAATCCAAATAATACCTACTTAGCACCTTTAAAAACCATAACTGTTCGATTCACAAAGTTATTTCAAGAAAAATATTGCTGTCCCACGATTGACTTTAATCCAATCTCCATCTGTCTTATGATTTTGACACGCACTGTCATGCCAGGGAAATCAATAAGACCGGACCAAGAGCAATCAGAGCATACTGAATACTGAGAACTGAGAGGAGGAAGTTGGCCATGTATATTCAATGGAAACTATTGAAAACAAGTTGAGCAAACTTTTAGCCAGAGTCAAGTATAGATGGGTATATGTACATCTGAGCAAGGGAGCCAGGTGAGACAGTAATAAAATCCAAATTGAAATGTGAAAGAGTTGCTTGACTTTGCTTATGCACTTTTCCAAATGCAACCAGGATTCGGGGGGCGTTGTGCAGGAGGTCCTTGATTGGATGTGTGAATGCAGGGAGATTGACAGGCAAACGAGGGCACCACAAGTGCGTGACACGCGACGGAATCCTGGACAGCAACGGTAGCCACTGTGCGACAGGCAGACAGACACGGGAACAGGCCAAAGCTCAGGTAATCCTTTGGGGACAACATCCAGACACAGGCACAGACCCAGACCCAGACTCACATACTGAAAAATTTAACAAAAATTTCATTGTGAACCAGTCAGATGATCAAATCTAACGGAAAGGGCTAGCAAAGCGAGCAATCAGTCCAGACCAAGTGGGGCTGGGAACACTGAGAAAAAAATTACCAAATATATGCCTCCATAAAAACAATTACACATACGTTAAGTAACAAAATAATATCTCAGCTTTGTTTTGTGAAAGTCAAGCCAATAAATGTATAGTTCTCTTTAAATTTATATGATATATATGTTATTTCTACACTTATATTAAAAGATATCTATTAAAATAAAAAAAATGTTTACAAACATTTTTAAACTCTTGTTTTACAAAATCTATTTTTTAAAATTACACTTTTTCGACTGTATTCCTTGGCTTTGAAAAATTGTAAATTTGCGTGCCAGTGCGTTTGCTTTGGCCTTTGGCCAAGGGGAGATGGACTCAAAGGATGACCGAAGGATGGGCACTTTGGGGTTGAGGTTGCTGCAGACAGATGTCCTGCCTGGTCAGGATCCTGTGGTCAGCTAGGTGTGTCCGTCTGTTTTGGTGGGTGCTAGTGTGTGCTTTTCAGATCCCCACTTGGTTAGTTTGGGGATTTTGTTTGTCTCGCCTGTTTGCAATTTGCATTTTCCCCTGAATTTCGAACCCCATTCCATTGCCTCAGGGACATGCTTCATTATTTTTGCAAACTTTTTACTTAAATTCCAAGAATATGTGTGTGTGTTTACCAAACACTTGACCATTTATGGTTAGCCAAAGCAATTTTCCATGCCTTGTTCGCTCGTTTATTGATAAATTAGTTTTGGACATTCGGTGACAGTTTTCTTGTGTTCTACTTCTCTGTGAAAATGCAATTATTGTTAATAAATGTCCTTTGTCCGTTGAAAAGGTAGAGAATTCAATTAAAATTGAGACAGCCAAAAACGAACGACAATGGCCTGTCAATTGCCAGGGAAGCATGTCTTTAGTTGGGACAATCCCCTAGGTGGCATCAGCCTAATGGCTGAGATTGTATGACAAACTGTCACGAGCAGGCAGCAGCCATAAACAAATCCGCTTAGCTCGGCTTTTCTTCAAGTTTTCCCCGCCCTCTCCCCTTTCTGGAACTAATTTTCCTGGAAAATATCTTCGCAAAATGAGTGGGAAAGCAGGCAACTACTTAAGTTGCCTGCGTGTTGCAGCACTTTTCCGAGCGATAGAAAAGCAATTCACTTTGAAATTTGCACCTGTAAACATTGTCAAACAATCAGCGGGGGCGGTGTGCTACAAAGGGGGCGTGGCTGGGAGTAAGGACAATGGCATAACACAGCACTTGAGTGCTGGGGGCTACCAGGCCACCTGATGTCGTTGTTGCTGTTGTTTTTGCCGTTGCCGTGTCTTTGCAAATCGCCTTAGCTGGTAATTGTGTATATGAACACGGTAGAAGAAAAACGAAGGCCAGCGCCGAGAAAAGACCTCAAAAGCAGCCATCGATGGAAAGGGCATAAACAGAAAAGACAGGACACAATACACGGAAAAAATTCCTTATAAAGTGGTCGTACCAAACAAATTTAACTTGATACTGAAAGCCTTTCTGCAGATCTGTTTACTTTAATGAATTGATAGCAGTCCACCATTGCAAATTAATTAAGAAATGTTTTTTAATAGTCCTTTTAGTTCTTGATTTAAAATTGTTGCAAGTGCAGGAAAGATGGAATGAAACAGGACAGCGAACCAGCAGTTCTTAGTGCTCGTTAGGCAACGCCTTATATTTTTTGCACAATGTGCTGACTTTGCTGCGTCGTCCTGCGCTACATCCTTCCCTTCGGTTGGCCAACTTTTTATGTCCCATCGTGAGACGTGAGATTGACCAGCTGCACTGACTCCCTGGGCCAAGCAAATGCAATCATAAAATGTGTCATTATATTAAACTCAACTCTCAAGGCTCGCCCACTCCGCTGCAGTTGCTTATTTTATGCTTATTGAAAAGCCTGCAAGTATGCAAGCTTTTCCTTTTTGCCATTTTCCCATTTTCCCACTGCGGCTGCCACATGAGTCCCCGGCATCTTAAAGTACAAACTTGGCTCTGGCCAAGAAAGTTCTGCGGAAAAACGATTAAAGTATTATCGAAGTGTTAAATTGAAAACCGAAAGTTGTAAAGTTTTAACTTCAAAAATTTTAGCACAATATAAAATAACTAAACTTTCGCTAGTTGGGCTTTTCTGGTAAGAAGAAAGTTTTAAAACTCAACTGAAATACTTTTACATAAGAATATTTTCATAAATTTTATAGATGGTGTTCTTTTAGAAGCTAAAAGTATAAATTTTGTTTATCAAATAACTTCGATGGATGGCAATACAAAATGATTTTTGTAAGTGTGCTCTTTTTAAAGCTTGAAGCTCCAGCTTTTTCAATTTTCCTCTAATGGCTGGCAATTTTCAGCGGAAATCGTTGGGGCAGTGGCGATGGCACTGGCAATGGCTGTATTATCATCATCGAACCTTCAACCAATTGAGCGGCAACAATCAGTTCTGAGCATCCAGAATACCATCATCATCGCCATCATGGGCAACATTTAGCATATTCACTTTCAATTTTCCGCCCCCTATTCTCCCTGTTTTTGCTTTTGTTCCCGTTTCGATTGTGATTTCGCTTTGTTTCGCTTTTGTAATTGATTTTCAACATTCATTAGATTTTTTGTTTGTGCGCTTAGCTACTGACCTTCTCGCTTTTGAAAGGAGAAATATTTTTTTGTTTTTCTTCAGCAGCTTGTTGCCTTTTGTTTCGCCTTTCAAATGGCTTTTTCCCGGGTTAAATGTTGCAGAATTTCACTTTAAATGTTTGTATTTGGCTTGGCTCCTTCTGCTCCTTTTCCACTCACAATTGTTTGAATTTTTACTTTCGCATGTGCGACTTGATTTCCGTTGCAAATGGCAGCTTGAAGAGGGGGCGGTCGGTTCGCGTTGGGGGCGTGGCATTATAAGTGATACTGAAAGCGTTGCTGCGCTGCTTTTTATGTGTGCCATTGTATTGCGGATTGGCAATGGCGCAGCTTTCTCCATTGTTAAATGGTGCGTATGATTTATATTTTATTTTGTATTTCTGTTTTTTTCTTTATCGTTTTTCGTACTCTGTTGAATTTTTATGTTTTTAGGGTACCCTTTCAAGGATGATGGCAAGCTCAAGAGCAAGGGAGAAAAAATGTAAATGAGTCACAATTAAATGCACATTTTTGCTCACTTGATCAACCAAAAAAAAAAAGGGGAAAGAACTCTCGAAGACCATGGAAAAAATTGTCCACATAAATTATGTCAAAATCGGTTGAGATAATGCACATGAAAAATGTGGGAAATGCTTCGAGAAAAGAAAACAAAACTGAAGCGTTTGCATGTTCGGGCCAAATAAACAGAATGAATTTCGACCAAATCTCGCCAAGAACCCAACAAAACAAAGTAATAAACCCGAAAGGAATTCCATAAAACCAACAAAAAGGAAAGCGACGAACAAATTGTTTTGCAGGCATTTGGCATGCCAAAAGGACGAACCGGGATAACAGGCCAGAAATGTCTAGCATTGCACAACTAATAAAAAAGGCAAGAAAAAAATTGAAAAAAGAAAGCAAAACTCAAACACATTTTAAGCAATTTCACTTGCGAGCGAACGCAATAAAAATCAAGAATATTTGCAATGAATTTCCACCCGTTAAGAAAAACCCCTGCAACGTTGCTGGAAAAACCGAACGGCGAACGGAAAAGTAAATCGGCGGCAGCGATGGCGTCTGCAGATAAGACGGGAAGCCATTGAAACACACACGAATGGATGGCATAAAGTCGAAGGGCGGAGAAAATAGGGGTTTTAGGGGTATGGATAGGGATGTCGGAAAAACGATTAAGCTACAGGGTGCTTCTGAGCTGTAAAAACTGTAGTAACCCAACCACATAAGACAAAGCCAAGTCTCTTAAATTAAATTTATGTTCTGCTGAAAAATATAAGGGAAATCTAAAGCCGAAGTTTTACTGGTTGTTTTTCAGTATTAACTTGATTAACCATAAATCAGTCAAAATAGAGTCTTAAAATCAAAAGTTTCAATGGTTATTGCATATGTCTTTCGATTTAACAGCATCTTTTTTATCGCAATCAATAAAACTAGAACTTTTCTGTTTACAAACTACAAATAAATCCAGATAGTAATATTTCTGGTTATTCATCTCATTACATTTAGTCAAATTATTTTAAAATATTTAGAGATTTATCCAATTAAGTTTAACGAGATTAATATTTGAACTTTGGGCTAAATCCCATTTAGTCAGCCTTAGCGTGTCGAAACGCACTGTAGTGACTTATTTTTGCCGCTTCTTTTGCCCTGCACATATATGCAAAAATGAAGTCGTGTGGCAGGCTGAATGAATATCTTTATATCGAGAGGCGGAGAAATAGAGAGTGTCGGAAGGGAAAAAAGCGAAAAAGAAAAGTCTCAGTTGGCTACATGAACTGTATGTGTGGCAAATGGGAAATTGAATTTCACGCAAAGCGAAAACAAACCCAACCAAGCATCGGATGAAAAGGACATGGCGGCTGTCGCTGCTACTGCTGCCTAGGAAATATGTAATAAAATAATGCTTAAAGAAAATTTACGCCATCGAACTGGAAAGTTTCGAAGAGGACAGCCGAGAGGGGGTTTCCTTCTTTTTCCCGCTTCAAACCTTGTCGTGTCGCCGCACGTGCGAGCAGTCAAAATGAAAATCGAAAGCAATAAAAACTCCCCGCGACACAGCGTGGCGTATACGTAATGTCAGGTAAGAAGCTCAGCATTTCAGCCAGCAATCAGAGGCAGTTGACAATGGCAAACCCTACTGCATACTTATTGGGTTTTGGGGGCGCCACCACATCGCACCACCCACCACCACCACAACCGCATGCAGCTGACACAGGCAGTTAAGCTATTTTGTAGGGAAAATGTTGAAAATATGAAAACCGACAGATTGACAAAGCGATGACTGAAGAAAAGATGCCGGCACAAAACCCAAGCAAAGGTATTTTTTCAATTTATTTTCATGTGCACGCCAGAGCGCATTTTCATGCGTAAGCGAATGACAATCACATGAATAAACCCACCCGCAAAACAATTTCAACTGAAGCGCATTCTAAACGTAGGCGTGAGCTGCCAACTAAAATCAATGAATAGAAATAATGAAATGTTTTCACTCTGATAAAGTAGAACAGACAGCGAACAGAAGTTACTCTTTAATATGTCAAGCATTTTATTAAACACTATTAAATTGAAGCACATTATTAAAATTGGCATTCTTAAATGAGTAATGAAAACCGCATTAATTACATTTATTATGGCACTTAAATAATAAATCTAACTTAAATTCAAATGACACAGAATATAAACTGGGTTGAATTATGTATTCTATAATAAATCCAAATTTATGAAGCATAGACAAATAATAATTAATACTTTGTTGTTTTAGGAAATAAATTGCAAAAGAGATACAGTTTTTAATATTTTAAACTGTAATGTCAACAAAGTTTAATGCCAACTGGTTCAAATGTCAATTTTCTTTGTAATAAAAGCCTATAAATATCTAACAGATCACACTTTTATATGTTGATTTTCTAATTTAAATTTAAATATTTTGCCAAAATGAATCCAAAGAAGAATTTCCACTAGATAAGCGTACAATTATCATTTCAGTTCACGTTTTAGGGTAATATTAACTTTGAGAAGAAAAGGCATTTTCCTGGCCAATATTTTCCCCCAAGCCGGGTCGAAATGTGATATTTCCACTTGAGTTGGCCAAGTCAATTCAAGCATCATCAAATAATGTCTAGCCTGGGATCTCGCCAGCCCACGACGACTGTCAGGCGGAGTTGATTAGTTCTTGGACATATACCCTCCTCCGTTCAATTTTCCATTTCCCAGTCAAGTTTTGTGTATATTTTCAAGGGTGTCCGTCAACTTTGGTCGCTGGGAATTTGCATTTTTAATTCGCCTTTTGCCATTTTTGCATAATTCGATGTCAACGTGTGTCAGTGGCAAGTTTTGTTGTAGCCGCTGTTGCCGTATTTATTTTCCTGTTGTTGCCAGGGCTGTCAGCTGCTAGGGATCCTAACCATTCTATTCCGTTCGAGAAAACTTTTGCTCAAAAGCCAACCCCAGCGAAATTGTCTTGTCAGTTAGCATTTGTCGCTGTCTAGCGGGAATTTTCAGAGAGTTGGGGGAATTAATATACAATTGTATAGCTGAAGGCGCATTTAAATAAAATAAACAACGGAGCGAAACTAAACAGGTCTCGCAAAACTTTTGTCACACTCATAAATATTCATAAATTCCATTGGCGGCGGTAAGAGCAAATAACAAAGTAACAGTAGCATATTTTCCATTTGATTGCCCTCAACAATTTTTTTTTCTTACGGTGCGTTCACAGCTCGCGGCCTTTGAAAATAGCAGTCAATTCTAGGGGAATCCCCACCTCTTAGATAAAACTCATTAAAGTGGAACTTCTGCAGTGATAAGAGATAATAATAAACAAGACAACAAAGAAAATAAATGACAACCAGGATGGTTTACAAGTCACTTCCGTGCGAAGCGGTTCCTCTGCTCCCTTTTTCCCCATTGTTAATGAAGGCCGTCGTGTGATTTCTATCAAAGTTTTCCTCTCGACTTTGATGATGTTTTCACAAACCCCAACCCGCCCCCTTTTGGGAAGAGTGTGGGCGTGTCGCAGCTGTGCGAGAAGCAACAACTAAATTAAAATTTACAGCACTTCAAATGGAAACGTGCCTGTTTTATTAAATCAATTTTTACGACGAGCTGGCCAAGGAAAATGGAAAATCCTGTTGTAAAAACTGAGTTTTCCCGTTCGGCCAAGTTGTTGCTCCTGTACTTGTTGTTGTTTTTGAAATAAATTAGACATTTAATGATGACCGCAGGCTGTTTGTTGATTGCTCCCTCTTCTGCGCCCTGACTGATGGAAAAGTTGCGCATTTTTACAGAGATTTATTTAATTTAATTGAAGTTTTATTGCCTTAGTCAGCGTTGCGGAAAAGATAGCAACTTAACTTAATTCCAGAGTGAAGAAGGCTTTAAATAACTTAAATTGCATTTCTTATTCGGACATTTTTCAAAATAATTCCCAGGTTTGGAGGTTTTATTTTATTTTTTCTCCATTTTTATATCTTTTCTCTCTTTTGGCCTAATTGAATTAGACAAACATAAAATGCAGGAGATTACTTTCACTTGAGCGCCTTTAAAGCTTTCGACACTCCTAGAAAGAGAGGCATTGGAGTCAGGAGAATGAGATAGAAATATGGAGAAGATGGAAGCCTGGTCAACGGAGTGGAGTGCTTGCGTTTTGCTAATGAAAATTACAAAAGAAACCCAGGCTTTCCTTAATGCACTCCACAAACGTAAAACAATGACTGGGAAAAGGACAGGAACATCAACAGCGGAAAAACACACACTTTTCGCATATGAATTTCAATTTGAAAGCGCCTTATACAGATGCACCTGCTCAAGAGTCACATCCCAAGGACAACAGCCTTAACTCACCTACACATGCACCTTTAACATATACCTATCCACACACACGCTCAGGCCCATATCCTTACACCCACTTTAGAAGTCGTCTGTCTGTGTCAACAAATTGCAGCCAGTCAACAACCTTTTCGCCAAGTTTAAGGTAATAAGTTGTGCACAAAAAAAGTAAAGTTGAAGCAAAGTTAAAAAAGGAGCACATTGTCTACACTCGCAAGGAAAGCGGAAGAAAATTAAGAAAAGAAAACGTCTTTTGACAAACAGAACGTTGAAAACCTCAAGGAAGCTTGATAGAAAAGAACAAAAAAGGCAACCAATAATGGTTGTAAAATATAGAAAATGTACAAAACCAAGGAAAATTTTGTTTAATAAATACCATGTATATTTTTTAAAGACAAAATAAAAAAAAACTTTAATACAAAATAAAATTTCTGGAATATATATATTTAGAGTTTACAATTTTTTGAACATTTATTTCAGTGCAACCCCCGTCGACAAGAACTATTCACACACGCCCACTTATCCTCTGAGTTCCTGGAGGCCAAGATGCATATGCATAACTTATGACTAAGTAAAGTTCAGGAACCCAACCAAGAAGAAGACGGAGTTAGACTTTAACGGACGGAATGTTCCGGACTTGGCTTTAATTATTTTTAGCTGTCTGACTGCAAATCATATTAAAACTTTTCTCTTTTTCGTGTTTGCCATTTGCCAGAGACAAAAGGAAAGGAAAAAATTAAGAAACTTTGTGCGCCGCAAAATGAACTGTGGAAAGTGTGACCCCATATCTCACTCTATGTCCCACTGCCCGTCTCTTTCCATTCGCATACATCCCTCTTTGTCCGACTGGAGTCAGACAGAAGGAGTCTCGCATTAACAGGACGAGTCTGGCAGCAGGACTCTCCACCTAATTATTATGCTATATGCGTGCGGGGTGCAAAACAAACGCACAGACGGACCTAGAAAGAGGCGGCAGTATGGAGTTGGAAAGAGGCGGCAATACGGGCAAGGAGTGAGAGGAAAAGGTAGAGCACATAATAATAAGTAGAAACCCAACTGGGAAAATGAACACGGACCAGAACTTGGACTAGGATTTGTGTCCTGGCCATTGTTGTGACCACTCTCCTCTGCCCATTTCTATCCTCCACTCCAATTCCTCGTTTCGGTTCTCTGCAATTCCCCAGCTACGCATTTTCGATTTCAATACAAATAAAGAAATTGCCCGAAGAAAGCTAGAAATTGGCAATGGCAGCCGCAGAAAAATGGAGGCGAGGAAGACTATAGGAGCAAACTGGGAAAACTTTTCCTTTCGGCCAGCACTTAAGACCCACAAGGAGCTGATGAAGAAACCGCAGCAACAATAACAACAACTCGAAATGCAATTAAGTCTCGTAGCCGGAAAAATCTCAGTTGGAAAGTCCGAGTCCAAAGGCGTTGCGGTTTTTTTTCCCCACAAAAATTTCATGCGTTCAGTCAGCTCAATAAAAATTGCGAAAAGGACTTGAGTTAATGCCACACAGATAAAGAGTGAGTGAGAGAGATGGGAAGAATATTCGCTCACCCACTCTAACTGCATGCTGCACTCGCAAAAGGTTTAAAAAAAAAGGCAGCGAGGGTAAAAAGAATGAGTAAGAAAAATTATTATTTCACATTTAGCACGTAACGCACATAAATCCTTTTAAATAAACGTTTGGCACGTTTTTTGTAATATTCCTCGCTGAGCGGACTGCAACGTTGTCCAGGTCCTGCAAAAGGACGCAGGACTCCAGGTAGGAGTCTGAGTCCGGGCAGACACTTAAGCCTTATCCTTGCCATCACAGCTCGGAGACTGAGCGGCATGCTTTTTTAATTTCTTTTCTCTACCAACGGTATGAAGGGTAAAAAGTTGAAATTAAAGAGCCGAAGGACTTGATACTCTCTAAAAAATAATTAACAATAATGCAAGACATTTTGGCCTTGTTAAGAATTTAATGGTGACTTCTATTTTATTTATATATAATTTTGCCTTAATTCGGAACTGAACTATGATGAATTCTTTTGCTAAAATTTTGCTTTTTAACAGGAAATATATGTAAAACATTTTTGGTAGAATGTTTCGTTATTATTCAGAAAAACATTTCCAAAATACCACAAAAGATTGTCATTAAAATACTGGTTACCAGCCCCCAAGACTTTCGACTACTTTGCAGCTCCTTAACATATTCACAATACCCTCTAGTTAAGGCTACAAATTACTTAAAACAGCAGCAAAGAATGAGCCAGAATCTGCAGAAGGGACAGAAGCAGCCAGCAAGGATTATGGCATCATTCACCATGGCGCATGCAAATGGGCACTGAAATTAATCACGACGAGCTCCGGAGGAGCTGACAGTCGGCAGCAGCACCATGACCACCGGCATCCGTAAGTTGCTTTTTAATTGATCGGATTCGCGAGGCTTGGAGACAACTCCTTGGAGAAGGACAAAACTCTTGGCTCGGCCGGTTCCTTTGGCTTCTTTCCTGCCACTAATTGCAGACGCTTTTGGCTCTGGCTCTGGCCCTGGCTCTCTCCTGGCACATTCATCATTCGAATAACTATAACAAAAATTTCATAATCGAGCCGAGAGAGAGTGGGGCGCAGAATGCAAATGATATGCCAGACACACTCACTGGCCAAAGTTATCTTCTGCATTGCAGATAGAGCGAACATCCGCCCCGGTCCTGCGACTTTACTTTACTTTTGCGGGATCCTAACGACTGACACGTGAGAAGTTTTTAACACGTACACGAAGAGGCCAGAGAAATTTACGAGTTGCTGCTGCTGCTGTTGCTGCTTCTCCCACCTTGTGATTTATTTTCCTGAGTATGAATTTCCTTGAAGCCGCCTTGTTTTCTTATTATTTTTTTTTTCAGTTTGTTTGTTACGTTTTGCTTTAATTTTTATCACTCTCGCCCAGTCTGTGGCTGTCTGAAGGTGCCACACAGGTAGCACGCGATAAGACTGGCCGTCGCACACTCAAAGCGGAAAACCGCAGGAAGAAAAGCCCGGGCAGGAGTGGAAAATAAAACAGAAAGCCACGGTATAAGAAGGAAATGCAAAAAATGACACGAAATCGTTAAGCGACAACCAGCAACTTCGACTTGAACTCCGCCGCAGAGCTGACACTTGCAGCTCCACCACTCCACCCACTCATTTTCCCATTTCCCCACCCAAACGGCTCCTCGACTAACAAGCGTGCCCAGGCAACGGAAATACTTGCCCCCGTTCGCGGCAAGTGTTGCGGCGATAAGCAGTGCCACGCCTACCCAACCTCATCCCCCGCCCCCATGGCACGACCCCTTTTACTTGGCTCGCACTTGAAACGATATGCAAATGTGCATGTGGCAACCCTCGGGGGCCAGGTAAACAAGCGACCCTCGCCAAAACTCTTTTTGTAACTCTTCAACATTTCCAAAAAAAAGAAACAATTTATGTAACGAACTACAGTGATAGCCAGATTAATAGCACAACTATTTTTCAATGCTGTGCAATATGAATTGTATTATATTTTTATCAAAAATAATGACTTTATAAATATATTTCAAACATGTTTTTAAACCGCATTTAATATAAGCTCTTGAGCGCTGAGTTAATTTTTTTTTTGTTCGAAACCTGTCTCTTTTTTTTAATGCTGTACTTTGAGTTCGCTATACAGAGTTCGATCCCACTTATATTTTTGCGTCCGTACTTGTGCAACGCGAAATCTTTATCGATAGATTGTTAGGGGGCCATCGATGACAGCGATACGACAGGGATATGGATTGCAGCTAGATATATTCGGTCAGATATGGATATGGACACGGATGATGAAGGGCTGTTCTCTGCATGAATTTCAATTTTTCCCATAAACAAAAAATGCGGGTAATTTGTGTGTGCGTGGATTTTTGCGATCGATTTTGTTGCCGTCGGTTGTCACTCTTGTCACACAAAGGCAACTCTGGCATGCGTGTGTCTCCGTTCCGCCCGTACCACTTTCCCCCCTCCCCTTCCCACACTCCAGGCTTTTCAGAATTTTCCAGCCTGAGAGGCAGGACATGCAGCTTTTTCTGCGGTTGATTTTAAATTGTCTGCCCAGAATTCGTCGAAAAAAAACGACAAAAAAAAAGAAAACCCGTCATATGAAAAATGCATAATAAATGAGCTTGATTGCCGAATCGGCGGAAAAGGCGGTGGCAGTGGGCGTGGCAGCGACAGTTCAAACACGCCTTAAAGCTTTATAGTAAGGCAACTTTCGCCGCGTTTTACATTGATTGATTTTTGTTCGTTGTTTCTTTTTCGAACTGTTATGGCCAAGGCGTTTAACTATCTAAAGGGGCGTGGCCATTACAGAAATTGAGTTGTTTTAAATGCGAAGGGCGGAAACTGAAAAACAAACTCCAAATGAGCCATAAAACTAGGGGCGAAATTCTGACTCTACTGAACATTGAAAGCCATGTCATTTTTATGGTGGATCGTAAAATGAGTCGCCAAAACAAATGAATACTCTAAAGTGCATATATAACCCAAATTTTACTTTTAAAATTGATATGTATATGCACATAAACGCAATTGTAATATAAACTTTTTAATACAAAATTGTGACTTTTATTTCACATTCAATCGTTAAACTTTTTGTTTATTTTTTAAGTTTAAGATCCTATTCTTTCTGTGTAAATAAAATCAAGCGTAAGCAAACAAGACTAATGTGTGTTTTAGGCACGGAAAACATTTCAACAATGTGGCGCAGGATTTTAAATATTTAATGCGTTTCTAATTGTGCGGGAATGCACACACATGTGAGCAATTCGCCCACACTAATCTACATAGTATAATGCTCGGCATTTATCACAAAGTTGAAATGATTTATTGTTTTCAAATTTAAATTCAGCTCTCTCTCTGTCTCTGAATTATGCTAAGTGCTTTAGCATTAGGCAAACCAAAACAAGGCTAAAAAAACATGAAAAACAAATGCATTAAATTGCATTTAAAACTAATTAAAATTGTAGACAAGCACTTACGCTAACATTATTTATTATTATTGTTGTTCTTGTTGTTGCTGTTGCTTTTGTGGTGTGTTAAAAAGGTTTGTCGTAATGAGCTTACCTGCAATTAAAAGAACAAATACATGGAAAAATTTAGTAAGCTGTTTTTGAAAAACCAAATTTCATTAAGGACGTTTTAAGTTCATTAAAATAAAGCAGTAGGCCCAACTCAATCAGGAGTCACTCAACCTTGCCCTCTCTCACATTCCTCAGTCCATCGAGGCACTCATTCATTTATTCATTCATTCGTTCACTCCCTTATTCTCCGTTTTTGCAGTTGTTCACCTGCCTCAGGTAATTTGTTGCTCAGTGACCAATGGCGAAACAAAGGCCCAGAGACATAGATGGCAGAAACGCAATCCCATGTCGGGTCCTTGTGTTAGCTGCATCTTTTCCAATCCAAACCCTTTTTGTCTCTCTCCGTGCGTCCATAAAAAAGAGCACAGGAAAATTGAAATGACATCGAATGAAAATTCCCGTACGTGTCCCAAACAATATAAAAGCCAAGACCGAAAACCCAATCCCAATCCCGAGATCCATGGGGAGTAATCGCTCTTTCTCCGCAGCGCACAGACAAAAAGGAAAACCTCTCATGTGGGCGGCCAAAGAGGAATCAAAAACGAACAAAAAAAAAAAAAAGAAAAGTGTCCAAGTAATCGAGCAACTTCAATTTGCTGGCTCTGGTGGAAAAATGAAAATCGTCAACTGGAGTTTTCGCCCCGCTTCGCAGCTCCCTTTATGATTCCATTTAGCGCCTGGCACGCCAATTACAATGACAATGAATAATTATTCAAGACCAAAGACCAAATCCCGGACAGGAATTTTAATGCACCAGCTGCTGCTCTCTATTTTTCCCGCCCCTTTCACAAAACATTTTTCCGTTCCGTGCAAAATTTTAATGAAGTTCATCTTCAGCATTCCACCAAGCGCCCTTTGTTGTGCAAATTGTCTTAGCCCTGGATTGGGGTATAATTCCAATTCCGAATGCAAATGCATTACCATTAACAAAAGACATTAATTACTTGGGAGAATGAAAAATGGTTGAGGGATTTCGCTGCGCCGTTTAATTACCAAACATTTTTGCACATATGCACAAATTAGTGTGACAATTGTTCGGTTGGCGCGTTAATGATGATGATGATTATGGAACTGCCGTCGTCGCTGCCATTCGATATTGCATTACTGTCACCCTACTGCAGCCACCCCCACTCACCACCCAATTGCAATCCGAAATCCCAAACCAAATCCCGTTGACAATTTTCGCTATTAGGTGGGCGACGACAGGAACCATCGGCATTATATCAATTACCCAACACAGGGATTGGACACTCACTCGTCGTATCGCCCATCCAACCCCAAAAACGCACACGACCATCGATTGTGAACCTCCTGAAATCGAGCATTGCAATTGATGAAATAATTTGCTGCACTGACATTTTTGGTTGCCATCGATACCGAAACAGATGCAGAATGGTAACAGAGTTTTGGAGGATGGAAAATGCCTAGACTGTTGTCGCCACGCCCCCTCCTGAACCAAAATGGCATTGTCCATATACCATCAGCTACCTCCATTATCCTATACCATCCTCTATTGCGTAACAGCTGCATCAATGATTTGATTTGATTTCCTTAGATAATTGCCAAACTGGAACATGTGCGAGAATTTTGGACATCCGGAGTGTGAGTGTGCGTCCCAAGGGTGATATTCGATGATGACGGCAACCACTAAGAATTAATCAGAGCGGAATATCAAATTGAGCATCCTAAATAATTTCACTCGCATATAGTTCGAAGACCCCAGAGAGTCCAAGTGTTGAAATGAAGGCATCGAGATTGGGATCAGATTCGGGTCTTAATGGCTTGATGATGGATGATTTCATTGGGTTGATTTATGCACAGATGTACAAGCAAAGAAATATTTGAGCATTTCAAACAAAAATGGTTTTCAGAAACTACTTTTGTAAAACTGACAATAAATTAAAATAATTTTTATCGAGGTAAAATATCCCTACCCATAAATTTACAATTTTTTTGTTAAGGATTTTATTTTTTATAATTTTTTTGGCGCTATCATCAGGTTTAATCAAGTTTTTTGGTTGAGTTTGGTAATCAACCGTTTAACTCGTAAGCTATTTTGTGAAGACTTGCGCGTTTTTTACACTGTTTTATTACAAAATTTTGTTGAGTTTTTTGTTGTACATTTTATTCATTTGTTGTTTTTTTTTGTAATGTTTTTGTTTTGGAAAACCTATACCTGTATAAAAAGTAGGAATATTGTGATGTATAAATGTATGCTTCCCTACTTTGTACAAAACGGCTTCGATTCTGATGATTTATTTTTTTTTTACATTTTTAAATTTTGTTTATTTTTTTGGTATTTTAATTTCAATTGCTACATTTTGTTTAGCAACTGACTTGTTTTGAAGCTTGTGAAAACGAGTTTAGTCGTTAAGGTACGCAAACACATGAAACTATTTCTTGCATTTTTGCAGACTTTTGTGCTTTTTTTGCGACCGACTTTGCGTTGTGATAGGTGTTTAGTTATTTATTTGGTCATTTCACATTCTGTGAATTGAAGTCGACTAATTCCCTACATTTCATATATAATTATCCAACGTCAAATTTAAATCGGTTTAAAAGCGCCCGGCAACTGCTACAAAAAACTTTCTTTCACAACCTTTCAATTTTTTTTTTACATCCTGATGGGGGTGATATAAAAAGATTTCTTTCATAGTTTTGTGGAGAGTGGCGTATGATGTAGTGTTTTTGGTTTTAGTTTATATTTTTGATGAGAGTTTTTATGCATGCGGTGACTCGGTGGCCACAGATTCATCATTGCTATGCATATTCTTGGAGATCTTGTTATTAATTCCAGCACAATTGTTTGCACTAGTGCCGGTATCATGGTTATTTTGATTGCTATCCAAAGTTCCGTTTCGGTTGGCTGCTAGCTCAGGTTTTCCATTGATATCGCTCCAAATGGCCGTGGTGGCCTTGTCCACCATCAGTTTAGAGGGTCGCGGCGAGGGTCTTTTACTATTGGACCTGGAGGATCCTCTGTTCGCCAGCAAATGCTGCTGCGCCTGGCCTTCGTAAAACTCATTTTCTGATTCCGCCGAGGGCTGTTGCATCAGGATTGTGGGTCCGTCGTAGCCCTCGAATATGGAATTTAGATTCCTCGTCGTCTCCAGTCTTCTGTAGCTGGCCATAAAGATGGCCCGAATGCGCTCAAAGGTATCCGAATCGTACACCGACCTCGCTGTATTCGTCTGATCGAAGGGCTCTTCGATGCACAGCTCGTTCCACTGGTGAATGTCGTTTTTGGGTGCAGTCGAGGCCCGGCAAATCTCCACGGGCAAAACACCACCCACCCGTATGGAGATTGCATACTTCCCGTACTCGAACACACTGTAGTAGTGCAGGAAACTCAGCAGTAGCTCACCCAGAGATTGGGTATTTTCCGACTGATACGGAGCCATCACCTCGTTCATGTCCACATAGCCGAAATCGCTGGGTAGCAAGAGTCCAAACTTATCCGGATATAGCTTGTGCAGGCATGGCAGCACCGGCGGATTAACTCCGACCTGCAGGAAATGGATGACCATCAGCATGAGGGAGTAACTCGAAATGGTCATGTTCTTGGCATTGTTGATATTGTGATATTGAGCCCACTGTTTTACAGTTAAGGCCATCGGACGCAGTCGCCACTCCAACTGGGAATAGCAGTACAGGAGATGGGTGTTCCTGATCCCAACGGAGTTATTGAAGTTAATGTCCACTTCCACCTTGTGTCGCCGGTCGGTGAATCGAAGTATCGGCACTCGAGCCTCGATCAGATTGAAGTCCTGGAACATATTCGTGCGATTCAGCAGCTCCCTCATCAATTGCAGGTGATAGACGGCCTCCATGCGGGGATCAATGTTGGGATTTGTGCAGGCCAGCATGCAAATGTCCATGTCCGAGCACTTGGATCCAAAGAACGATATGGAGGAGCCCACCAAATATAGGCCATATCTGGGATAGGTCGTCTGCAGATCGGTGGATAGCTCAAAATCTTAGATTACATTCGAAATTCCCTATCTACACTTACCATGGCCACTGTGTAAATGAAACGCCATAGTCGCATCTTGGTTTTATAGACATGACGGGTCTGCTGGGCCTCGAGGAACTTCCTCCAAATGGAAAGGGACAAGGGTTCCCACTTGTTCCTGCTGGACACGGTTTTCGGTGGCCGCTTTATTTCCACTAATTTGGTTCTGAGTAAAAAACGATCAGCTGGTGTATAACCAAAAAATTCGCGCCAATAGCGATTGTGAATCACCAAGGGCAGTTCGTCGTCTGCGGTTTCTTCTTGCTTTGGGGATGAGGATTAGGGATACGGAATAAAATAAAACGGGGGAAGGTAAATAAACTGACATCGGCTGCCGAATGATTTGGGATTTTTTTTCCTAGTTAAAATTTTTGGTTATTTTTGGAAATTAACAGATATTTTGTTTAGAATTTATACTTTCTTAAACCATAATCGGTCTAAAATAATAGCAATAATTTGATACTCTTACGCAAGAATATAACAAATTATAAGAAGTGAATTTAAGTTAGATTTTATTTGAGTAATTATTGCTAAAAATCATATAACAAATATTTCATATAAAAAGGAACTGTCGGACAAACGGACAAAATTATAAACAGATTTTTTTAGGCCTCTGAATAATATAGCCACTTATTTGCGGTATGGGAGTTGACCTACCAGGATGAAGTTGCCTCTGTTCGCCGCGGGAGCCAGTGCACTCATGCTGGAGCACGCGGACGGGCTGCAAGAGAAACTGGAGGTCACCGAGATGTTGTCGGCCTCCTCGGTTATCTCCTTCAAGTAGCTTTTCTCATTGCCAAAGGCATCCGGCTGATCCTGCTGGTCCTGTTTGTAGACCATCTCCTCCGAGGGTTGACTCAACATATCGCCGCAGCAACTCATTCCTCTGGGACTGAGATGCGGATGGTGAAGGTGATGCGGATGGTGTTGCATTGCGCACCTGTATCCGTTGCTCATGCCAGTCGCTTGGGACTTTCTCTCAAGCTCCTTGAGATGGTGCATGTCACCGTAGGGCACCAGATTCGGACCACTCAGATCGGGCTCTTGGGCACCAGTGGCCATGGCCAGGCAACTGACCATTATCTTGCGAACCACCGACTCCACGGAGGCGTCGCTTAGGTCACTCTCGGTGGCATCGCTCTCTACACTGGGTGCCAAGCTGGCAAAGGAATGGCCATCGTCGCCATCGATCTCGGAACTGGGATGCGACAGCTGACACGAGTGGGCGTCCAGTTCGGAGGTGTCCTGCTTGTAACCGAGCGGCTCCAGGTCGGAGGAGAAGCCGCCATTGGCTGGATCCAGACCCAAGTCAGCATAGTCCTGGCGCTGATCAAAGTCCGAGTCCAGCGGCTGCTCGCCCTCCGAGGTGGCGCTGCTGGCCGCGGCCGTAGCTGCTCCTCCTCCACCACCTCCTGCTCCACCAGATCCTGCGATTCCTCCTGCTGCTCTTGGCATGGGCACTTCTCCTGCCCCCGCGCCCGGTGACCCCGTTCCATAAACCATAAAGTGCCCGGATTGGTAGACGAAAGCATCCATGTGTCGGGATTGATAGTATCGTGACTCCTGATAGGCATTTCCTCCTTGGAACTTGGAAACCCTTCGCACTGCAGATGGTTGTGTCGGCGGTTGGTAGTTATTCACTGGCGCCGCTATGGCCACCGACTTTTGCTCCACTTGCTCATTGGCCATATAGCGCATCCGGTTCCTGTAAGTGCGATTCGGATGTTTGATCGGCGAAATGGACGTGCTCGAACTGGGACGCCTGTCCAGTTGCGATTTCGAGGAGGAAGCGGACAGAGATCCCGAAGAATTAGAGGTGCGCTCTTTGCCAATTGCATTCTTTCCGCCTCTCTTGCTGTTCTGGCGGATTCTGGAGTGATTGCTGGACGAGGAGCCTGGATTGTTGCGATTGGCCAGATTTTGATCGCTGGAGCTGCCTGCTCCTGCTGTAAATACCCCAGCTGAAACTCCTCCCGCTGCTGCGGTTACTGCTCCTCCGGCTGATATAGCTCCTCCTTGATAACTGCGAGGATTCGCCACAAAGGGCGCTTTGAAACGCGGTCCACCGGTTATGTTGTTGTAAAATGTCCTCGAGTCTCTGTGGAATACGGTTGAACTCGCTGCGGCGGACACCGCCTGTCGTCCTGATCCTAAGCGATCGCGATGTGCTCCTGGTCTTCCGTAACGCCAGGGACTGCTCACCTGCGGAGCATTTCCAAGGGTTGGAGGAGTTTCCTCGGTGGTTTCACCAACAGCAACCGTTGGTTGCGGCAACAAATGTGGCTGTTGTGCCACATGACTTCTGGTTCTCGACATTCCCGGCATTGGACTAGCATGTAATCCACCAGTGGCCTGATTGTAGTAGCCCGGGTATATAATTCGCTGACCATATGGATGTTCAAACCCCAGTGGCATCATTGGTATTCCGTACTGTGAAGAATAGGCCTGATTATATGGATAGTTCCTATCGAACTGCCAGACGGCGTTCTCCGTGTGCCACAATCGTCGCTGGGGTCCAGTGGGCAGGTACCCCTGGTAGATGAACTGGGCAGCTGGCATGGTGCCCGATGAACCGGCTGCTAAGGCACCTGCTCCTGCCACTCCTTCTGCTCCTGATCCTGCAGAGGCATTTGCTGTTGTCGCCGTGGAGGTCGGCGGGACCGAGGCTACGGTGGTTCCTCCAGCTGTTCCCATTACTCCACCTGAGTAACGATTCCCCGATGCACCACTCGAACGTCCTGATACAGCTGTTGCCATGCCCATGGTGGGCAGTAAAGGCACGTGGGTGGTCAGTGAAGGAGCCGTGGTTCTCACAGTGCGTGGTGTTATCGAAGAGGGGGTGGGAATATTGAGGGTCACGCCGGCCATTCCACTCCCAATCCCGTAGAGAAACTCCATGGAGTACCTGTAGCCACCCGGTGGCCGAGGGCATGTGTGCACCACCGTGGTTTTGCGCAGCCTTCTTGGTTTCGGAGCACTTAGCTCGACTGCTGGCTCCAAATCCTCTGCCTGCTCCTTGCCAGACTCTTCAATTTCCAGTTGAATGGAAGCCATATTTGTATCCGCCGTGGTTGTGGTCTTTATGGTGGTGTTCATCGTGGTGGTGGTTGTTGTTGCCGGCGACGCTGTGGTGTTTGTGGTGTTGCTATTGATCGTCGTTGTTGCTGCTGCTGCCGTGGCACTCGAGGATGAAGCCGCTGCCATTGCCAGAGCAGTGGACATTGCTACCGATACGGCCTAATCACGATCCAAACGACATATATCTATATATATGTGCGTACGTAAACGCAGATTGCTAAAGAATATGTTGTGTGTCCGGAACCTCAATCTGTCACTCCTACGAAGCAAAGAGTTGACAGCAAACTGAACGCCACAAAATAAGTTTTTCGTTTTTTCGGGGATCTTAGGTGGGTTAACTGGAAACGAGGCCCTGGAAAACCGAAAAACCCAAGGGAACGATTATAGTCTTAAGATGTTCTGTATTAAATCTGTCTTAAAGTGCCGCTCTTGAAGACTTCATTATGTTTTTTGCTGGTGGTTTCGTATTTGGATCTATTGAATTCACCGATTCTTTTATTTCGTGTTGAGGAGATTTCCTTGTCTCGTCGTAGTCGTTTGTTTCAAAAAATGCCCTCGTATTGACTCTAATTTCTCTCACAATTTGTACAGAAATTTTACACAATTTTCACTAGGACTAATCCAATACACACACGTAAAAAAAGTTACCTGTCATGGGTGTAAGTTCGATGGGATTCTGGCCAGCAGTGTTGGTAAGTATCTCTAATGTCACACCGCCCATCGATTGTTCTCTAGTGTTGGGCAAAAAACAGAAAGTGGCACACATATTGAACACTCTCACTTCAAAGGATTTTTATTTCAGGATTCACACTCTGCCTTTCCGGATGGTGGCAATCCTTTCAACTTTCTCCACACACCACTTGAGCTGAATTTCCCTGACGCATTGACTAAAACAAAGAAGGCTTTTCCACACAAAGCTGACACATTTTTTAAACCACGCAAGAAATAAAGGAGCAAAATCTGCGCCATCCACTCAACATAGTTCCATTCTAAGCCGACTCAGACTCCCTTTTCTGCCCTCCCCGTCCCTTCTCTCCTTCCATTGTCTTCGCATTACGTTTACAATTTGATTTGCTTATGTAAATTATGAAGATTGCCCACAAAAAGCAACCGCAGCTTCAAGGATTCAACAATTCAATTCGATTTACCGGCTCAGCCGAAAAAGTGCAACCGAAAAAAAAGAAGAAATTGCGTTCTTCTGTAATTTGAAACAAATCAAATTTATTGCCCCAGACGCAGCGGCGCCATTGGCAATTTTCAGATGCGGCCAGATGCGGTGAGCATATGAAATGAGCCCGGGGAAGGGGAAGGGGGTTGGAATTGGTTTAGTCTACGTGCATATTCAGATACGGGCCCCGAATGCTCGCATATTCTAATTAGATTTATAACGCAACAATAACTGTGCTGTTCCTCCATTATTCCGCCTTTCCATGGCCAGATTTTCAAATTTAAAACTTTTCATGAATTATGGTCAGAGCCCGGACAATGGGGTTGGGCGGGAGCACTGAGAAAAGTGTTTATAAAATTTTAGAACATTTAAATGTAAAGGTTTTTATAGTGGTATTACAAACCACAATTCATATAGGTGGGGTTACTTAAAGAAAAGAAATTAGTATTATTAAAGTTTAATTTAATACAACTTCCAAGTATGTTTTTTGCATTTTTAAAAATATGTGTTCAATATTTTTCCGAGTGCACATAGTGATAAACCAACAAAGATAGGTCGCTCAGCCATTAAATTCCACGTGGAAATCGGTTGAGTCATGCCATATTAGTGTTCTAACCCTCTTTTACGTTTTATACCTCCTGATTTTGCCATTCTGCTCATTTAATACTGTGTGACGCGTGTTACAGATTTTCGATTTAGCACACACCCAGAGACATTTTTTTTGGGATCCCCTTTGCCCAACTAAAAATTAGCCTCGAAACAGAAATGGCCAAAAAAAAAAGTTTCATATTACATACAAGCAATTTGGCAAATAAACTGTCAGCAGCACTGAGGGATATAGAAAAAAAGAGAAAAGGGCGGGAGGCGTGTACTGTATATATACCGTGGTGGTATGGTACAGTATGCAACGAAGAAGATGCTTGGGCCAGCCATCGATTGAGCCCTGAATAATTCACAGAGCGAGCCAAGGAAAATGCCATGGCCCGTGTCCCCGGGGGAAAACGCAGGATAAATAAGGCAGCGGCCAGGGGTGGAGATTCCTGAATCCTGCATGGGCCCTCGGGGTTGGCCGCTCACATTACCTACCCACCTAAAATACTTCTTACTTTTCCCATTTCATGATTTTTTGGTTAGCCCTTGGAAAAATCCTGGGCATTGACTTTTTATTTTTCAAAATCCATTTCGTTATGCTAAGGACAATAAAGCGTGACAGGTAATTAGATTTAACTAATTTCGGTTTCTCTTTTTTTTATTGGCAATCAGTAACGCAATGAATGCCCTTTTTTTGCCATTTTGGTTAATAATTTTATTAGTGTTTCCCTTGTCAAAGTGGCGGAGTTGACAGACGATTGCCGCATTGCAACACTGGCGCCGTATATTTTTGTATCTGTGGGCCCGCTGTCCCTTTATCGGGATGTGTGTGCGAAAAGCAAATAATTAATAATTCATGCAACACGATTGACAGTGCGCCCCAGTTGAACTCGTTGGACCTGCCGCCGTTGGTCCTTTTTTTTTTGGTTCTACTGTACTGTAGTACTGAGCGTCCTTTTTATTTGTGGCACGCTCATAAATTTACAATTACACATGCCAGAGTGGAGCCGGCGGTGCGCTGTTGCCTCCTTTTGCGTTGTTTTTAATTTAATAAATTAATAAAACGGCAAACGTGACAACACTGGCAACACTGGCATCAAAGTGGCAAAGTGTTGCCATTTGCATTTTTAATGCACTTTACCCTGCAACTCGGCGCGTAAAAATAATTATCAACTGAATCGACGATGAGTTGGCGAAAAACAGAGAGACAGCGGGACGATTGCAGTGAAATTTATAATTGAATTTTCCCAACATGCGTGTCAACTCTGACACTCTGTCAAAATCACACCGTCTATTTCAGCTCCACAAATTCAATTTCACTTTCAATTGCAGTTAATTGCCAGCCCCCAAGCTAGAGAAGAACCAAAAAAAAAAAATTGAAAAACTGAAAAACTGGAAAACCAAATTTAAACTCCAGCACGGACAATTTATAAGTGCGGCAGAAAATTGTACTTTTCCTTTTGGCACACTTTGACACACAATGGCGACTCCGGAGCGGAGCAGCTCCTCACCTGCTGAACGCAGTTAACCCCAATTACGGGCACAAAGACCCGGCCCAGACAGACAGCCAACTAGTAGCTGGCAGTAGTTAAAATATTTAAGCCACAACAGCAGAGAAAAATGTAAGTAAGATGGAATGCTGCCGCAGGCATTAAAATAATAAGGATAAGGAAGCGGTTGTTAACCACGAAACCGCTCAAAAATGAATGAATGAAAGCCAGGCAGGAGAAGCCGGAGTCGCTTGTCCGGAGTCGCGTGCTCCATTCTCCGGGCGAGTGAGTGGTGACTCCTCGGCTCGTTCGGACTTTGTTCATTATGCGTTTCCTGTTTGCATAAGACCGAAAAACCCGTAGTAATTGTTCTCCGCCACTGCGGCTGGCAGCCAGCGATTCCTGAGTTGCCCCATTGTGCCCGGCGTTAAATTTCGAAAGTTTGCCCTGCCCTCCTGCCAACTGCCTTCTTTCTGCCCTGAGGCTATTTGACAAAATGAGAAAACGGAGCGACATGGAAAAAAAGTGAAAATTGCATTGCAGGGCGACAGGAAATAGGCGAGCGTTTCCATTTTCCCTTTTTATATTTTTCACTTTTAATTATGCAGCAAGCTAGATTTAAGTAAACTTTGAAGCGGATTGGTTTGAAAAATATACAACATTTTGCAAATGGAATTGAACAAATACTATTATATTATAAAATACCACATAGTTTAATTGATAAATATTTTAAAATAATTTATACTATAGTAGGGAAATGATGAAAAATTTGCTAAAGGATATTATTTCAACTTTAATTTTGTATTTCTATCTTTTGATTTTACTTTCGGATTTATTTATAACCTGCTTTTTGATTGATAATGAATTTTTTATAAGGTTTAAAAAAACTAAATTGTCATACATGTGCTTACAAATGAAAAATCAATTTCATTTAGTTTACTTTCAAATTTTCGGAATTCCCTAATGTTTTTCTCTTCAGGGGGCATTACTCAATGCCATCTGGCTTACGACTCCGCTTTAGTCATTTGTCCTGCCCCCCAACTAACCGTGTCCATACTCGGGGGCTAATGAATTCACCTTACCGAAAACTGTGCCACATTTGCCTGATTAGCTTCTCAGCTGTTGTTTCTCGTGAAGTTAATGCAACCGCCTTCGATCCGATACGATCCACCCACTGGCGACGGGCGACGGGCGATGGACGACGACGACCCACTTACACAGCCAACGGCTCTCGACAATGAAATATATTTTTAATCAAGCCAAATCGAATTCAAAGCAATACACCGGTGCCTCATTATTTAGGCAAATGTTCGGCCATTAACTACACACAAACACCCAAGAGTCCGAGTTTCGAGAGTGGTGACCCTCCCGCTCTGGGCCCAAAAATTACAACCGAAAACAAATTGACAAATGTTGCCACTTAATGTGCCGGGGATAAAATGTTAAACAATTTCGTGTTGCGTTTCGTATGCCAAAAATATACAAACTAATTAATAAGTGGAATATCGGGGGACGACGACCAAGGGAGTCAAGGGAATTGAATTGAGTAAGTGAGTGAGTGAGTGAGTGACTGCCACACGCTGGATTTCATTTGATTTTGTAAAAATTTAATTTCAACCAGGAATTTTTTCTTGGGCGGTAATTTTTCAACGCTGTCTTCGCAATGGAGTGACTCGCCGTGACTTCCTTCAGTTTGGCCAGGGAATTTTGCATTTTGTTTGAATTATTGCCTTCATTAAGACTGTGTTGTTGATTTGCCCAGCCCTCCGCGCGTTTTCCTTATTTTTCTGTGAGCGACAGCGTGACTCCACCTCCATCCGTCCCCCAGATATTTTGCGTATTTCCCAGAGTTTCTCCTTTGTTACACCTAGACCTGAACCAGACTGCCTTCTTCTCGGCCTCCCCGCTGTCCAATTATTTCGGTTGCGACTGTGACTGCTGCGACTGTTACACGTCGTCTTGAATGTTGTGACTCTGCACTTGACAATAAATTTTATTCAGCGAACTGGGGGGCTTGTATTTTTAGCTTAATTGTGAATGAAGTTGATCTGCCTCCTCGTCATGTGCCGACATGTGCCCACTCCCCCAAAATATCATTTTTTATTTCGCTTCTTTTTTTCGGTTCTGCCTACGCGTGTGTAATTGTGCGAAATTCATTCACATGGAAAATTTGCCAGACTGTAACCGCTGAAGTCATAATTATGCGAATATCTTCCCCTCTTTTTCGCAAGTCGGAAATGGCTTATTCTCGCCGAGCATTTGATTGGCATTGTGAGAGGCCATAAGGAAAGTGCTTTATTACTTTGGGTACTTGAAAATGTTCGTTAATTAGGGGTTATTGGCTAGCAAGTGTATGTCAAATTGTAAATTTAAATTTGGTGGAATCATAAAATAATATAACCCATCTAGAATTTCTCTCTTTGAATATTTTAAATCTTTTGATTTTTCTTAGCAAATAGATTAAGTGTTCCAAGTTTCTATGGCTTACTCGTATTTCCTTCATTTATTTCTTGCTTTTAGCAATTGTCTAAGCAGAGCATTACACATCTTGCTAAGCAGCTTAGGAAATAGTTCCTTCACCAGAACTTGGCCAGAACTAACCAGCCAAAGTATTCAAGTTGGAAGGCAACAACCAACAAAGCTGAACAAAGCACGAGAGCGAGTTGCCATTAAACCACTCATAACCCAGATACTTTAAGGGGGTGGTGGTGGTTGTGGGGTGGTGAAAAACAATAAGTACAAATGGTATGGGGATGCGGGAAAGTGGGAAAACGGAGGCAGCTTGTTGGCCGGTACTTATGCCAAATGCGTTTGCGATTTGTGTCAATAAACGCAGCGCAAAAGGAAAAAGCAGGAGAACTCCAGTGGCAGCAACTCGAGGAGCGAAAGAAATTTCTATTATCTGCGCAAAGTGTGCGCGAAATTGAAAATTGCAGGCTGTCGTCGTTCTAGTCCTCGTCCTCGTCATCGTCGTCGTCCTTCGAGCAGCAGTAGAAGCGCTCTAAATTTTCATAGCCATGCCAGTTGATAAACTCTAATATGACATTATGGCGAACGCAGAGCTTTCGGCTTGTACGCCTTGGCGTATGCCAGCATTTTGTGAAATTGCAATCGGGGTTCGAGTTCGCGGGGGGGATTGCCCCCCTCGCATCGGTGCATCCCGGCGATATTGCAACGGGGAAATTACAGTGGAGCGGGTTGTGTACATAGACAACAACATGGCAACAAGTTTACAAACACATTGCGGTTCCGCGCAAAAGTCAATTACCATTTTAACTGGCAGTCCTCAAAGCTGTTGTTGCTATGGCCATAGATATATCCTCCATAGCCATAGCGATATATCTATATGCCAAACTTAACCTGCAGCTAACGATTCGATGGGCGCATAAACCCAGCATTTCAGTCAATCAGTTGGTAATCGATTTCGTCTGGGTAGCATCGAAATCGAACTCTTTAGGCACTGAGAAAAATGGCTAAGATGTCGAAAAAATAAACTCTTACAATAAAATTGTATATTGTGTATATAAGGTCCTATTTTACAATTAAATGCTTTCTTTACAAATATATTCCCACTCAGATTAAGATTCATTTAAGATATTAAAATGTTTAATATTAATAGTTCATATTATGAGTTTTCATGCATTTCGTTGAAAAGGAAACCATAAAACCTTTGCTAAAAACGTTTATTTAATAAAAATAAATCCCAAAGGTGTAAGTATTTTGCTTTTGAAGAAAGTTTTCTTTCAGTGTAGTTCAGGTTTCCGTTCAGGTTCTGGTTCAGGTCTGTTGCTTGAGGTTAACAAATATGCGTCGACTGCTCCCGCTGCTTTTTACGCACAATTTTCCTTTGGCAAAGTTGGCGCGTTTGTCGAAATTGAATGTAAATATTTATTTTTATTTGCATCTGGATGCATGCGAGTGTGCGTTAGTATCTGTATCTGTATCTTGTTTGCCACTCGACATAATTAGACGACGTCTGTGCGAATCGGTCCGCTCATTCCGTCTGCGGTCTCCGATTGCAAATGATTGCAAACCCGTCATAGATTTACAATATTTACCCATGCAAATTGCCTTGAGCCACAGACTTGGACGGCGCGGGGTTATGGATAGGAAATTACGGGGCGTCAACCTTAAGCCGGGCATTCATAATTGAATTTTCATGTTTGCCACACTGCCATTACTATTGCTGCAGCATTTATGAGTTAGGAAATTCTAAAAAACCAGAATTATATATTTAACGATATGTGAGAGCGCAGTGTTTGAAAGGGGGAGGGGATGGAAAAATAACAACAACAAACGGCCAGACACGCAATGTTGGGCAGGTCCTGCAAAGAGGTCCTTAACTGCCCGTTTGCTTGTTTTAATAACATAATTGAAAAGTGCTCTGAGCAAGGTAAATGGAATGCAGACGGCAGTTGGCAGCTGGCTTTGATTACAGGGGGTGTGTGTCCGTACATTAAAGGATATACCTTTATATATATGTGTATAGTGTATAGTACTACCCCTATATCCTTAACTCGGGGTGTTGGTAATGGTGTCGATCGCGTGTTGTGGCGCCTTGTTAACAGGCGTTTGTCCTCTGTTTAAAAGGTTGAGGTTTATTAGCGTGAATCAATAGGCACGGGAAAAAAACGAACAACTGGCACGTAATTAACTGCAATTTGACTCGCGCGATATTGATTCGCACAGTCCTGCGCATTCCTTGATATTTTATTCCCATCTTTCTTTCTAGTGTCCTGCAAAACTTCGCCCGTTGAATAATGAGCATTCCTGGAGGGCTCTCTGGTGGAAAATTGAAACTATTTTGCATACCATTGGAAAGCATTTTAATTTGAATTTCTTTCCAGCAAGTGATCAGCCATGGACAAGGCGATTTCCCTCCCGCATTTCTCCCTAATGGCAGTTGCTGGCAACATTAAGGATAATTGTTGTAGTTAGCATGTACTCTGGCATTTATAATGTGCTTCATTTATTTCCCCATTTTTCCCCCATCCCCTCTAGTTTTTCCGCTGCATTCTCCACCTCATTCCCCATTTTAAAATACTTGGCTCGTTCTTTGCTCTGCTTTGCATATTTCTCTATCGCTAATGATAAAAATGTTGATTATGCATTTCTTTTTTTATTGCTTTTGGCTCTTTGGTGTTGATTGCGGTTGATTACGTTGGTTTTAAGGGAACAGGGGAAACATTTGTGCGCTTGTGATAAAAAGCGAGGGTGAGTGATTTTCTAGGTGTTAAAGGAAAACTTTTCACGGACGCTTTTTGCTGTCGGAGTTCTCTAAACATAAAATTTAGTTTGTCAGTCTGAATTAATTAGATCAAGGGTTTTGGATTAAAGATGTTTGACATTTTTGTTTTTAATACATATATGACTTCGGTGTTTCCTAACATGACTTCGGTGTTTCCTAACATACTTCACAAATACTGTTTTGTATTATATAGCTACCATGGGAAGAATCGAAAGAATTTTCATTAAAACCCGACCCTATTCCATTTTAAGTTCCAAAGAGTGAAAAATCTCTAGAGGGTTGCCCAAAATTCAACTCAAATTGATGGGCTAGAAGATCAAAAGAAACACTCATCAACATGCCATCATCATCGCTTCGGCCGCAATTCTAAAACCATTCCATTAGTTAACCCACTCATCTTTTCGAACCTCCACTAATTACAGTCAGTATGCCACGGCTAATTGCCAAAAAGCGAGTGCACAAGAAGAACTTATTAGGCAGGCTGAACTCGGCGGATTCGAATTCGGAGATTGCCTTCCATATCATAATTTCCAATGCCAACACTGCAAGTCAGTGCCGGGAGTTTGTCGATGGGCAGATAGACATAGAAACCGACAGAAGGGCGGCTGACGGACACAAACAAATTGACGTGCCGACACATCGACTAATGGACATGACTGCACTACAACGCGGGGAAATCCCTCGAACCCAGGCGGAAAAATGGGAGGGGGAAAAAACAAATTGTAAGCTCGCGCCACCGAAAATGATAGACAAATGCCAAATGGAAACGGGGAAAATTCGCGTTGCGAAAATTGCTCGCTTTATGGTAAAAATTGCATAAATAAATCATGTTCTAATATTGCACTTGCCCTTGCAACAATCTGTCAGAATGGGAGCGACGGCAGCACCCACAGGAAGCGGATGCGGATGAGGATGCGGATGCGGATGAGAGGATGGGTCTGGGGCAGGACCCATGCAGACAATGGATCCATAGATCCCGAAGCAGACGGACAATGGCACAGGAAGGGGTTTTGAAGGGGTTCCGTACTTCCTATGGCAATGTCAAGCCGTGGCGTGAATGAGTGCGCACAAAATGGCGTTTAAGGCCATAAACAGCAAACGAGTCGGCGGAGTTACAAGGGGTAGGGTTTCGGGGCGGCAGGAGGTTGGAGGTTGAGTTTAGACCCGTGGCAAACCAATCGATGCCTGGCCATAGATAGTGCCGAGTCATCTACTGCCGTCCATTCGTCCTTCTGCACTTGACAGCGCCCCGCTCGCTGACCAGGCCTGCAAACTGAAATGCGAACCCAAACTGGAACCCAGACCTCAACCTGAACCCTTTACCGGCGAAATGTACACTCGAAAATGGGGCTACAAATTATTTAGAATTTTAATGTAAAGTAAATATTGTAATTCTGTCATCAGTGGAAACTATATCCAAATAATTTGGCTTTTGAAGCTATACAAATGGTTTCTTATGTGGAAACTAGTTTTGCAGGCTAGCATTTTCCATTGAACACTTTTTTTTTCCCATTTAAATAATTACAAGCATTTTTTCTCAGTGCACTTGTACGAGTATCCATGTCGGTGTCTAGCGCTTGTCTGACAAACTGAATCGCCTGTCTGTTTTGGCGCTTAATTCGTCACTAAATGAGATTTTTTTCGGGTACGGTTCGGTGTATTTTTTGTTGCACTTCGCTCGTTTTTGGCCATTGTTGTGCGCCATCGAAATTGCTATTTTGGTAGCTGAACGAGTGAGTTTCTACTGCCTGGGCTGCTCCTGTTTCTGTGGCTTTGGCATCGCCGGAGTAGCTAGAATGGCTGGGCCATTTGAGGGGTGGTGGTGGTGGTGCCACCACGTTGGTGCAGAGTAGCAGGAGAAGTGGTTGGTTGGTTGGGTGGGTGGTGCTATCGCCTGGCGCCGACAGTTGCAGCCACTTTGCAATAACACAGCGTGAAATTGCAACGCCAAATCGAATCAGTCCGCACGGGAAATTCGATTTTTTGTTCGCTGTGTGCGAATGTGAGGATGCGATGCCACTGATGATGCTCCGCTCCTCTGTTTGCGGATATGGGGCTACTGCTGATGCTCGTCTATGCAGCACCACTACGGCTACTAGTCTTTTGCGGGCAATCAGACAGCAACAAATGCCAGACGGAAGGCCAAAAACTGAATCGCAATCGGAGTCGGAGTCGGTGGTTAGGATCTCGCGGGTGGCATAGAAAAAGCAGCAAATGCAATTTCGAGGCAAACGATTTTCGGTCAAAAACACTGTTGCTGAAGGCGACGTAAACATAAACAAAAGAGGAGATACTTCTAAAGCTCCACATATATATATACCCTTTCAAGTGACTTAATTATTACCTAGATTAAATTTCCACTTTGTTTTTAAGTGTTTCAATGAAATAAGAAGCAACAATTTATTTAAAATTCAATTTAATCTCTTTAACTTTTACAGTTGTTTTCAACATCTTGGTACTCAGACATTTATTCATTTATCCCTTCTTCCATATCATTGTTTTTTCTAGCTGTCCTTCAACTATCCATCAGGAGCAGGGCGAAATGAAATTACAAAATGTGTTGAATGTTCGTAGCATTCTTTTGTAGCATTTTTGCATGCCACCCACTCAGACTGACTGCCCCTCCAAAAACCCCATGCCCCGCTGGCATTGTGGCATAAATTGCTTATTTATTGTTTAAAATGGTTTCTGGTTGCTAAACGACATTTTCAGCGCTGCTGGCCATTGTTGTAGTGCGCTGTCTAAAAACAGGTGCCGAAATACACGTGTTCGAGTATCTCTGTATCCATGTATCGCACATGTTAAGCAGATTTCGAATGTCTACTATGAATGTGCGATGGTGAGTGAGAATGTGGCATTGTTCTATTCAAACTATAAAATTCGGATTGGAAATTCGCCGATTGCCGGTTGGTTTTTGGTGGCGCAGGAAACAATTCGAGGGAAATGGCAAAAATTGATGCTTGATGAAGCAGTAAATTAATTTGGACATTTTTCGATCCATTCAACTTGACATCTGTATGCAAAAATGCTGCTAAGTGGGATGTGTGATAAAATTTCCATAAAATGAATGCATGTATATTCATTTGAATTGAAATGAATGTATGTATCTTCATTTGCATATTTTAGGGGACGATTACTAAATGTGCTTTTGTGTTTTTTTATAGTAGTTTATATGTATATGATTTACCAAAATATTATATTTTGTATCATACATGTTACGTGTTGAAATTGCAGGCCTCATTGGGTGTCAAAAGCTACTCCACTTTGACAGCTTCAAAAATAAAACTTCGCGTATGCAAATTAAATGGAATTGTCCCCACACGACACGAGCCGAAAACCGTTAAGATCATGTCCCCTTAGCCGGGGATCATCCAATTTTGGCCAACTCCAGAGACGGCTTTGCCAATCAAGAGGAGCAACTGCATCGGCAACTCCAACAAGAGGGAAACTGCATAACGATATGCAAAATATGCAACACAGATGCCATATCGGCTGTCAGTCGTCAGAGGCAAAGTCGGAGTTGATTTAAGTTGAGTTGCTGAGTTGAGACGAGAGAAAGACGAAGAACGACGACTCCTGTGGCAGCCTCCTGTCGTTTTGCGCCCAATTACGCCTTCAAATTGAGTGATAAATGTCTCGGCGATGGCACATAAATAAACTTGAGTTAAATTTATTACACAACCCACACAAAGACTTCATAAAAATGCAAACTAAATGAACTATTAAAGGAGGCGGCATCAGTCCGCGGCGGCTAACATGAGAAAACCCCCCAGCAAAAGCAGCAGCAGAAAGCAGCCGAAACGGAAAACAAACAAACAAATGAAGGAGGCCAAGACGGAAAGCGTTCAGTCGGCTGAAGACAATTGAATTGCATTGGCATTGGCATTGGCAAAGAAAACAAACAAGGGGAACCAAACAGATCGGAACGGACGGAACGGAACTCAACTGAACTGAGCTTGGACTTGGTGTGAGAAAAAATGCAAATAAATGCGCAAATAAAATGTGCAATCAAGTCAGAGATGGCGACGGGCGAATAACAGCGACAACCGGCGACTGAAGCCGGCAAAGTGTGAATGTTGCGCATGCGCAGAAAAACGCAAGCAGTAGGGGGTTAAGAGGGGCCCCAGCGAATCCCACCAGCAACCCAGCCAAGTGCGCATCAATTAGGCCGCCAGGAACGGAACGGCAGCACGAACTGCAAAGCCAGAAGACTGACCAAAAGATAAAGCAATGCCACAGGAGGAACCCCAATCGCCAAGTTCCAAGCTCCAGAACACTGAACACAGAACGCAGGCAGCATGCAGCAGAAGCAGCCCCACAAATGAATAAAACGTTTAGATAAACAAATACAGAAGAATGCTGAAATGCTGTTAAAAGCTACAAAATGAAGTGGCCGTTGGCGGCAATGCAATGTTTACACTGGGAAAGTAAATCGGGCTTTAATTACCAGACCGAAACGAATAAAAATCGTCTTGTGAAGATCACCTTTATGGGTCGTTGTAAAAGACAATAAAAAAATAATTGATTCGAAGTGGATACTTCTTTTTGGAATATTATAAAAATGTATACACATTTTAAGCATGTTGATACAGTTACAAAATTTCATCAGAGGAAATTATACAATAAAGGTGATTTATTTTGGCAACAACCAGTCTATAATTCTTCTTGCGTAATTTATGTTTTAGTATTAACGATTGAAGTAACTTTTACATATATATCATATTTCTTCTACTTGCAGGGCTTTTGTGAACCCCTGTCTATGACCTATTTTTTTATTCTTAGTGTACCTGTATTGGAACTAAGATTGGAATTGGGAACTGGGCTCGGGATTGGTATTGGGGATATGTATTGGGATTGAGCCTGCTTTCGTTTCGGTTTGGGACCTCCTCCCCGCCCCCTTTGTTTGCCACAATTTCAATGAACATGCGCGCACACAGTTGAAGAGCAAACAAATTTATTACGCGCCGTTTGAACAGCGCATAAATTTTAACCCATGTGCGAGCGGCGACGGCATGGGTTAAGCAGCGGCAGGGAGGGGGGTCTCCAGCCAAGTCACGGCTGACCAAGATTAACATACTCCGGCGATCCAAAGGCGGTGGGGGGGCCCGAATCTCTGACTGAGAAAGAGACGGGGAACACGGCCAGCGAAAGAGACAGACAGAGGGGGCCAGTGAAAGAGACCGGTAATCGATCGACGACGGTTGCGTGCAACTTGCAGCGTGCGTGATTTACAAACAGCGCCACATTTGGCAAACATTTACGGGGCCGCGAAACTTGTCTCGATGGAAACTACGTAAAACGATTTAAAGCTGAACACGACCAATTTGTGGATAGTCGTTGGGCCGGACCCTCAGACAGGGAAAGAGTTATAGGGCGAAAGAGAGGGGTAGAGACCCCCGCTGATGGGGCACTGGGATGCTGTGTGCCACACATTTCTGATTTCGGGGATTTATGTGCAACCCTGAACAATCGAATGTTGATTTTTCTGAATCGAAACTCACACAACGAAAAATAAACCCTATTACCATATTAATGTTTTTCATCTTCTTTGTTCTCTATTAATGTAATCTGGCATCATATCAATATCAGATATTTGCATATTTACGGTTTAGTGTGAAAAACAAAAATTCATAATTCGATATGTGGGTCTTACAAACCGCTAGTTTAATGAAAAAGTTGTTGGCATAAAAGAGGAATTTTCATTTTGTTTGCTATTATAGTACAAAGTATTATAATAGGTAATTTTAATCTATAAAATTTTATTCTTTTTATGTCTTATTGAAATTTAGAGATTCAAAAATTATATTTACATCAATTACCTCATAAAATCATTTTCTGTCTAAAGTTATGAGTTTCTTAAATCACATAAGATTATAATTCTTCACCATATTAATTTTCTCACTGCATTTCTCACTTCGCCCACCTTCGTGTAATTCAATAGCTTTTAAGGCAACTAATTTCCAATTTCGTGAAATAAATATATAGAGTTAGTTGGCAGATTAAATTTCCAATAAATTTTGCTGTCCACAAAGTCATTTACAGTTTCACAAAGCTTTTTTTTTTGGAGTTTTGTAGAGAAAGATTGAGAGCTGCGGGACCTCACACTTGAAAAAACATGCAGCGCTGTGACATTTCGATTTATTTTTATTGATTCTCAAAGGGAAGTGTGGGGGGATCGATTCGGAGGAGGGGAGGGAGGAGGAGAGGTTGGAGGTACCGAGGTGGCGATGCTCTGAAATGCAAGTCAGGCGCCGATGGCACGCAAGTGATCATCACACCTTGATAAAGAGGAGGAGGGCAGGGCTCCCCCATCTCAATCTCCGGCAGGAACCCCAACCCTAAAACGTATCGAATTTTTATTGAAATGCAGCCAAGTGCAGTGGTATGGGTGCGTATCTGTATCCCCATCTCGGTGGGTGTATGTGTGTGTGCGTGTTATCTGTGAACTGCCCGTGCATTTGTTACTTTTATGCTTGATTTATTGACTTTATTTTATGGCCGCTTGATTGGACACTAAATGAGTTTTTAAACTCCCTACGTAGCGGGGCGGGTCTTATCAATTTTTGATTCCTTTTTTTTTTTGTATTTCATTTGTGCGAGTTGGAAGTCGGTTTGTATTTTCGGTGGAAGTTGAAGTCACTTACGTTTTACATTTAACCCACGTTTCGATTTTAATGTCTGACAAAACGTTTCGATATGGCCTGAAGAAGGTTTGACTTTTTGTTGGATGGAACAACTTACCTGAAACGAACAAAGAGGGAAGAGAAATGTTAATTAAATTGTGTGTTTTTTTCTCAAGTCTCTGTAATTGCAGGTAAAATAAAAAAGAGCTTTAGGGGCTACAAATGAGGTTCATTTGATTGTCCAGCGATCAATCAAAGTTAAGTGGTCGGATGAGAAAGTTTGAGTCGCGGAATGCAGTGTTTTATAAAGGGTTGCGGCAGATAACTTTTGCGATTGAAATATGTACTTTAATTTATATAGAAAGCTGATATTTATTTATTTATTTGTATTATTGTTTATTACTTTGTTATCTCATTTACAACACAAGTCATAAACATGATGTTTCAAGAAGGATTTATTGATTACAGTGTCTTGTAATTGTAAACATATATAAAAATATATGGATTTAAAGTTACCTGTTTAACTTTCTAAGCGCTCCTTACACCGGAAAACCATTAAACCATTATTCAACAACCTATAACTAAGCTGTCCAACTTAGCCGCTGATTGACAGACAGCCGTCCTAAAGCCCCGATACGCACTGTATCGGTCCTCACATCACCGACTACAACTCGATTTGAATATGGCCCACGCAATGTAATTACAAAACGAACATCAAAGTCGTGCACAGACATAGACATTCCCATTTGCCTCCATTTAACCCTCCACTGCCTACAAAACCTACAGACACAAAACATGTTAACTATAATTAAACATAAATATCAACAGCAACACAAACAACAATCGACAGCAGAGCAGCGTGAATAGCAAAAATGTCCATCAAAGTCTGCTCTCCAAGCAAATGACGCAGAATTCTTTTTAATTAAACATAAAATTACTTTGGCGCTGCCACAGACGAAGAAGAAGGAGCAGGAGATAGTGCTGCTGGGGCGAATAAATCAAATGAAATCTACTTGGGCAAACAACTCTGTGAAGTGGGAACTTGGAACTTGGCTGGTGGTTTCGGGGGTATCGGGGGTTCCGACGGGTTAAGGGGAGGGGGGCGAGGAAAATATATAGTGGGGACAGCGGGGTGCCAGTCGGTTGGTTTCGTTCAGTCTGCGGCACGTAATAATCATTTACATGAACACTCGCATAAATGTCACGTTGCTGCGATTATAAAAATAACTCGAAACTCCAAACTGCGGAGGAGAGAAGTCCGGGGCTGACTGGAACTTCGGTTTGCTCTGCCCGATGGCAGTCATAAATTAATGAATTTTTATTTGCTTATGCAATGGGGAAAATTGCAGCCGCGCCCCACTGCCCCCATCTATCTATATACCTATCTATAGTAATGAAAGCATATCCTGCTTAAAAAAAAAAAAAACAGAAAATAAAGAGTCAGACGGGATAGACCAGGTGGAAAAATTCAATTTCCAGGCATACGCCGAGCTGCCTCCGTAGCCGAGGTTGAAGCTGGAAAACAAGTTGCATCCGCAATTAAGTCATCAAGTTGCAATTATTGCCATAAAAACGAACAAAACGCAGGCAGCGCTGCAAAAAATGTGGCCACGCATGAACGTGAGATGCTGCCGAGCGGCTGAGCCTGAGCTCTGACTTTGGGATTGGGTTTGTGCAAAAAAAAACGGGGAATAATCAGTAAAATGATCCTGTGGAATGGCCAATACCCAGTGGATTCCTAAAGCTGTGCTTAAGTTACATAATATAAATACTAGTTTTGCCCAATGATCACGCCTAAACTTTAACAAATTAGCGATTTCTTAAAATAAGCTCATAATTTTGTTTGTGTCTTAATATTATTTATATATTGTCTGCTAACAGACTCATTATAATTTATTGAACCATTTGGGTAAGCAAACATTAAATTAAATATATTTTTCTTCTTTTCGACTAGTATTTTACAATTCCAATCCATATTTATATCTTTGAAGGCTTTTAAAGTATTTAAATTAAAGTTCCACAAGATGGCGTTACAACATACCCTGGAAATTCGTGGGTCCACAGTATCTGAACGCACAGTGAGCTCCACAGAGTTGGGGTGTTGCTGGCTCAGCGGGACGGCAGATGAGGGCAGCAGCATCATCATCAGAGAGCGACTGCGACTGATACCGATACTAAAACTGAGGCTTGAGCAAACAAAGCAAATGCAACATCGGCAGGCGAGAGATACATATTGCCGGGCGCAGATACAGATACTGATACACGCGCGGCGGCAGATAAATTATTTTTCTTCGGTTTTTTACTTCTTTTGTGTTCTGCTTTTCTTTTCTTTTCTTTTGATTTTTTTTCTTATTCGACTGGCCGAAGACGAAGACGTTCAGCAACTGGTTGCTCTTTGGCTTAATTAAAAGCTGCAGCAAAGCCCGGGATTGTTCCACGGATTCGGATTCGGACTGGAATTGAATCGCATCGAATCGAATTGGATCGGATCGGACGGGATGCGTTGCAATGTAATGCGATGCGAGGCGAGGCGATGGGTTGTGTTTTGTTGCCTTTTATTTGCTTTTCATGCTGCGGTCGCTGAAATGACACTACAATGTCTTCGAAATGAAAATAAATACGCTGAAGTCGGGACCTGAGTGAAGACCGCGACAACATGAGGCAGCAACATTGGCAACAACACAGTCCACAGAGGTCCACCATCGTCGACAGTCCGACCTGGCTACATGTTACACATTAAACCGCATCGGTCTTATGCCCCCTGGTTTCCCCCATTTTCAGGTGTGGGTATGTCTATACAGTTGAGGTCAAAGTAATAGTAATTGGATATTGAGATATTTAAGTATTTTCTTTAAGAGAAACTATTCTTTTAGTACGTTAGAGATTCAGGGTAGGCATATGAGTTCAAGCATAATTTATGACATTTATGATTGAATATCATAAATCCATGCATCATTTATTTTTCCCCTTCTGAAATCTATAGTTTAAAGACCATTTCTGAAAAAGCATTCTTAGTTCTAAAAAGATTTTACTATTTTATTACTATATACATTCCACATTTATTGATATTACAGCCCATCGAAAGAATTTTGGATTTTAATAAGAATCTGCTATATTGGGCAGTAATCTTTAGTACTATTATTTTGACATTACTGTCTTTATATATCCACATTTTTTGTTCTGTTTGCCTTTGAGATTTCGCAGCCAAGCGCAACGCTCGACTCGACTCGGCTGACAATGACTTTGCCCTTTTTTGCCGGGCTTTTATTGCGGCCGCTTCGCTGTGTTTTATAAATCTCATTTTCAAGAGGATTTGTGTGCCTGTCAAAATGTTGATGTTTCACAAAACACTCGCCCTCTCGAAGTTGCAGACGAAGCTGCTCTGCTCGATTTCAATCATGATCGATTTCATTTTCAGCTTCGGATTGTTTTTTTTTTTTTTTTTGCCTCTGCTCTTCTGGGCGCGTTTTGATCGCCGCTGTCTGGGAATTATAAGATTTCGCTGCATTGAATTACCACGTCAATGTCGACAGACTTTACCCAACTGATTCTGACTTTTGCGGTCTTTAGCTCTTGGCGCTGCGGCCAAATTACAACAATTTGTTTGCCTTATAAAGTTAAGCCCAGAACAAAGGCCCAGCCAACACACAATCATCATTATCGAAATGTCATAAAACCAAATGAGCGGGCATTATTCAATTTTAAACAACGAACCGGGGCATCATCATCCTCGTTCTCATCCTCATTCTCGTTCTCATCCCAACGGAAGCAAAAGCGGCAGCAGCTGCCAAACAACTTAATACAGACAAAAGCCATGAGAAGGCATCCCGGATGGATGGAATGGATGCCGAATTCCTGGCCAGCCAAAATAAATGTTTCAACTGCCACGAATGCCCTTTCACTGCGCCTGGCGCAAGTAAAGTACAACAAAAAATAATAAGAATACAAACAAACAGCCAAAAATTAAGCATAATTACTGACAGCAATCGAGGCGGCCCCACACACAGGCGGCGGCCAAAACCAAGGGCTACGTGAAGGCAGCCCAGGATCTTTGACTAAAGCTGAAGGCGGCACTGCCAGAATAACTAGGCTGCTCGTAATGGAAAAATAATAATATGGGGAATATATGAAGTGGAAAATGTTAATAAATTGCTAAGTTAAAACATATCAATAATATTTTGAAGTATTATTAATTATTTAAGACCCGGAGGAATATGTTATTCATCTTAGAATAAACATCACACTAAAGGTTATTTTAAATATCTTCAATAATTACATTAACTGTAACCTCTATATTTGTTTGATTAATCAACATAGGTCCAAAATTGGGCGGATTTAAATGTACAGTCTGACTTTTATACTAAGGCAAGTCTATAGATTTCTCTCTACTTAATTCATTTAAGTTTATGATATAGATTTTTTACTTATGAATCAAAAAGTCGGGGATTTTCTTGTTTAATCATTTTTTTCAGTGTTGGGCTGGGCCAAAACGTTTTCATTAAAATTGCTGCCTTGGCCAATCTGCGGGCCACGCACAACAAGAGCAGCAGGAGAATAAAACTAAGAAAAAAAATAAACGCGGAGCTCGCTCCGTAAAATTGCAATTTGGCCGGCGAACGAAACGGAGTGAGACAATTATAAGCATGACAAATGAATTTCGCATTGGGGCCGGTGTTCGCAGTGCCGAGGAGGACCCATACCCATACCCATAGCCATACCAAAACCCATGCCCAGTTTGCAGTTCCCAGGAAAACTGTCAGTGGAGGATCAGTGGCGTTGAGACAGATTCAAAAGATCGAGAAGATCGGGTCGCAGCTGTTGCCGCTGGGCACACACCTTCAACTCGTTGAGTTTTTGCATCTCGACTCATTGCGTTTTCGTTTCGATTCAGTTCGTGCGTGTTGCGTTTTATATGAATAATTGCATCAAGATTTTTGCCAACTCTTTTGCGGTCGATTGCGGCAGCTGCCCCAACTGCACTGGACATCGTTGCTGTGGCCGTTCAAGGTGAATTTCAGTTGTGTCGACCGCAGACAACGTGACAGGCCCTCGACCACCATGAATGCGAACTGCTGTAGATGCAGATGCAGCCAAGTCCCGTCGCACCCATTTCAATTTAATACACATTTTCAGCACATTAAAGAGTGGACTTCAAGCCGGTGGAATTCATATTTTATGTTTTGAGGAATTTTTGTGCTTATTTTCGCGCACACATGATGCCTCCGGATTCAAATATTCTCCTTTCGCTTTTTGCTGCCTGCCACTTTGCATTTGTCTGACGTTGCGTATACTTGATTTTTTGTTTTCCTTTCTTTTGCATAACCATATTTTTCTTTTCTTGTTTTTTTGTTTCCCTCCCACCTCATCTTCACACATTTTGTTGGTTATCCTTTGGCATGTCGACGCTTTTTGCATCTTTCATGACGAAACCATTTCATGTTTTTGTTCCCATTTTTTTCGGTGGGGGAAACACAGAATTTTACATATTTTTGGCATTGAAAGCGGTCTCAGAATTGCAAACGAACAGAGATGAAACATATATGAATATGAAAAGGATAAGAAGGGTTTCGTTTCTAAGATGTTTCTAGGGTTAATCCATCCGTTTATAATATCATAATTGGAAATCTAAAGTAAATTTTTTACTTTTCATAATAATTTTAAATAGATATCTTTACAAAAAGTTAATAGATTGTTTAACAATATCTTTATTATTTTCATTATTTTCATATTCACAATTTGTTAGCACACAAGCACGCACATTTTTGGCAGCCACGAAATGTTGCACCAAAACCAACAAACCAGAAGCAACAAAAAACCTAGAGAGGGCACAAACGGGACATGAAATTGTTTTGCACATAACAGCAAGCAAACAAACATGAAAAGGGATATGGATGCGGATAAACGAATATGATTGCCGGGGCATGTGAAAAAAGCATAACTGAAATATTCTTGCCGCTTAAAACAAACAGGCATAAAAAAAATGAAACAGGCAAAGGAGCACGAACCAAGCATTTTTTTTCTGTTGTCGCCCTTTGAAAATATATATTTTTTTATATTTTGATAAAACCAAAATGTTATTTGTCTCGTTAATGTAATGAAAACGACTTGCTAAAAGGATTAAATTTGCATTACATTTATGGGAAACATGTATGCATACAATAAGAGACTTTATAAGCGGGGTACATTTTTTTAAAGCAATGTGTGTTTTTGGCAATAACATTTGTGGAATTTTTGTAAATTGGTTGGTAAAGTAGTAGCTAAATTATAATTACTAAAACTTACTAGAAAACTAATTTTTCGTTTGTCAATGTGGCTTGTAAGAGGTTATCTTATGTTTGAATACATTTTCCAAACGTTTTTATTATTCTATTTAACTATCTCAACCTATCTTAGGTACAGATTCCTATATCTTTATGTGGGCCATGAAAAATGTAGTGAAAACGGCATGATATCATTCTCCATTTTACTTGGATATGCGTAGAGATAGGGCCTGAGTCTTAAAAGGTGGGGACTCCCTGCTGAATATTTTATGCGTACTGCACGTGTTTGTGTTTTAATTAACAAAGGCAAGTAGCGGGCAACAATAAAAGAGCCATATTAAATTGGGTGCGTGTGTGCCTTGATGGGTGTGTGTAAACGCTGTTAAAAGTTGCTCCATTAACCGAACTCCAGTGTGCAGCAGCGACTTCTGTTTTCTGCCGGGCAGAGTGTCGACTGATGGTTGATTTGCTGCCTTCACCTTGGCGCTCGTAAAAGTGTAACAAAATGTTCACCAATTAAGTAAACAACGCAGGAAGAAAAATATAAGAAGCGGGTATGCTGAATTAATTGCGTGGGATTATTTAAGTGCGTTTTTATGCATTACCATTAAGTGCTCCATAGAGCAGCTTCAGGAATTTATTTCGCTGCAGATTTTCAAGGAGCATTTTTTGGGGAGTTGGTGGTGGCACGGTAGTGCCTTAGTGGTCATAAATCAAATGCCGTAGGTGTTGACGAAGCAGACAAGTTAACGGGCTCGCACCAGGCCTTTTTCCCAGCTGCGTGTGTTTGGATATTAAAATTTTTCAGCAAAGTGTTGCCTAGTTTTCGGGTGAAGCCATTAAGGCTCATTAGCGCAAACACTGCCCATATATATAGTTGTTTAGTTTTTGTCAAGCCCCCGAACTTGATGAATGGTTTACACAAATACCGGGCCATTTATCTTGGATTCTTGGAATCTTAAGCAGCGGCGCAATTAATGCTTCCGTCGATCAATAAAATTAATTATTAGTTAAGCCAGAGCCAGATTACTGATATAATTATCATATTAAAAGGCCATAAAATGGAGGAACTGTAGTAACTAAAATCATTTGTTATGCATTGGCACGTTCCCTGTTTCGAGGCCAGGGATTTTCCCTACCACTCCGACATTAATTTCCCTTTTTAATTAGTAATTTAACCAAGCTGCAGAAGGATTATTAAGCCTGTGTTCAATTTTCGCTTTTTTTTATTAATCAGCTTAAAAGTACGTTTATATTCATAGATAAAAACTATTTTCGATTCTGTTGCTAATACTGCGTGCGATTTTAATGCAAATTTGTGGTTTCATGCATGCTTAATTGCAAGCCCATTGCCAGCCATTTATAATTGCAATGTAATAATTTTCGTTCAAAGTATGATGAAAAAATAAAATCTCTAACAAAAACAATCGATAGTTAATTAGCCTTTATGCGAAAGCTTGCCATTGTTGTACCCTTTATTGTAATTTTTTTCTTTTGAGGTTTCGCAGTATTTTAATTGCAATGCCAAATTTAGTTTTCCATATAGTATTCATTTAAGTGCTTAATAATTATTTGCAGACAGAGTTAAGCTTAGCTAGTTTGCTGCACCTGACATTGTTTCACATTAAGCTGATTGTTAATTCGAATCCAATGTCTGTCTGATATTCTCTTTTTAAACTTTAGATAGCTCTATTTAGCCAATGGCATTGGTATTATTTTAAAACGTTTTTTTACCATTGGTATTCTTTTTCCTTTGTTCCTCTTTCTGCTGGCAAAGTCAAACAGAATTTCAATTAAGTTAAACACTTCAACTAAAAGTGAACTAAAATGCAATACAATATAGCTGCAAGAACTTGGTGCTTCATCAACCTCATTGCACTTGAAAGTTGAAATCAATCTATACAAATTTGGTAACAGTGAATAAGCGCTAAACGGGATGATAGTAGTAGTAATTTATTTTATTTATTACATTTGTAGTTCATGAATTCCTCTAAAGGATAACTACTGTACTTGATAATCAACACATATTCACGCAGAGAAAATCTCCTTCTCTTTAGAACGATTTCATTTTCCCCTGGAGAGTCAAACATTTTAGCATCCGCTTGATTGGCGCTCATCATTTTATTTGTTTAGGCCATTGACGGTTTTATATCTGTTTGTGTGTGTACGCGTGCTCAAATCGATATGGAATTTTATTCCTTCTATTTGCAGTTTTATTATACATTTTATTGTGGAAGTGGAATTCCATTTTTTTTTATATTTGGCGGCTACCCACCACTCATAATGAAAATGGTTTTCACAAGTGGCCTTCACTCTGAAGTACAGCAACAAAAAATACAAAAAAAAAGAGAAAAATCACCCACAGAAAATACATGAAAATCAAATAGAATTGAAATAAATTTTTTTTACTTGCAATATATTTGCACACATAATATGCGCCTTAACGCTCAAATACACTCTCAATTGTCCAAATTTTTGCGAATCTCTGTTAAATAAAAAAAAAAAGAAACTGAAGTGCAGTCTGCTGGGGGCGTGGCAGTTAAGTGGCTCCGGCAGTGCAAATAAAAATTGTTATACAATATAAATAGAAAATAAAGATTCTTTTTTTATTTTTTGCATTGTTTGGCACTCGTATTTTGTTGTCCGGGAATTTTTCAAGTTGTCTGCCGCCAGTTCGGAAATATTAATTTACAGCGGGGACGGGTGGAGAAGAATATTTTTCTTTTTGTCTGCCGCTGCTGGGTGGTTACCTTTGAGACGCCGCCCTGTGTGGGAGTTTCTTTATGCGCCATAATTATGTCATTTAAATGCAACAAGCTCCATGCGAGGCAGTCCACCAGTCAAGTCAGTCAGTCAGTCAGTCAAGCAGCCGTCGTCTCTGTCGTCTCCGCCGGGGCGGAACGATAATTCATAATTAAAAAAACATGCAACTTGCTCATCTGCCCGCCGAAAGAGGAGGGGGGGAACCAACCGAAAAGAATCATTGCAGCAGCACGCCTTGAGCCAGGCTGCAACTTTGGCTATAGATATGGCTTCAGTTTCAGTTCGCAGAGCTCGAGAAGATCCCAACCCAGCCTCCTTTATTTTTCCATTCGAGGAGTATGGCGTGGCGCGCGACTGTTAATTAAATGAGCGAGCAGGCAAACGAGCAAACGACTGATGGACGTGAGCCAAGGATCCGTGGAGCCATGGGTAAAGGGTTGAGGGACAGGGCCAGAGAAACCGGGCCAGAAACAGATACCAAGGCCTGCGAGTGGGTGTGCGGCTAAATTGCTAAATGAGATTTGCCGAGGACACCCGCATGCATCGCAAACACACACACACAAACACACACACAGGCACACACACTCACTTCCAGGCAGACAGACAGTCACATGAGGCACAAAGGGTTAATAGTGCATAGTTGCAAGTTGTTTGGGTGTCATCGTCAGCGTCTAAGCCAACTTGGGTGCTGGGAGTTGCCTTCTAATTAAGGCCCAGAGCAGAGAAGGCTGCACTTAACCAAACAGGCACTCAAACAAAACATGAACTTTATTAAATTTATTTCTAAGGAAGGAAATACTATCAAAGTTTTCTTTGAATAAAGTAGAAAGTTACAATTTATTTTCAAATAATGAAGTTTTTGTTTTGAATTGGGATGTATAATTGGGTTGTTTTTTCAAAAACTCAAATCATTATGAAGTCTTTTTTTGCTTTATTATTAAATTTTCTCAATGTCTTCTTATATTTTTCGCAGTGTACATTGCATGCCAAGTGTGAACACCCCATCCCTTTTTGCCCCTTTCTCACTAGTCTGCGGCTTTTGCATTTTGTCGCTCATTAGTTTATTGCCGAAAAAAGAAAGAAGGCACAGCAAAGCACAGTACAGCACAGCATAGGAGAGAACAAAAGCCTGACTTGGAGTTCAACTACCCGGCGACTGGGGCAATGCGGGTTAATTGCCAACCAAGGATGCCCCCTGTGGCTCCTGCCCCCCATCCCCCGTCCGCCTGCCACACTGCTCCTGCCAATTAGCGGCATGCGGAAGTTGCCACTTCTCTGGCTGCAGTTGTGCTCTGTGTGTATATTGGGTGTGTACTCTCTGGCATTAAATCACTGGCAACTTTAAGACTTGTCAAATTACGCATACGACGCGCTGGCTCCCCCGAAGCCACGACCCCATCCATTTGCCAATCAAACACTGAGTTGTCAGCATAAATCTTGGACCCACTCCACCACCAGCAGGAGCAGCAGCACCACCAATACAACCACCACGGGTGTCTTTCTTGGCCGCGTTGACAGGCCTCGAACGAACATGGGGCGTTGATGCACATATGTCACATGATAACAACATGAGGTCCATCCAACAGGCAGGCAAAAGTAAATATAAATTTAAGCAAAAATCACCCAGGTCCATGTGTAGGCGGAGTGCGGAGTGAAAACTGCAGAGAAGCCATCCAGACAATGGACCAAAACCCAGACTACAGACCCCAGACAGACCATGACTTGACTGAAAGGTGTTGCCAACTGAATTGAAGGCATGTCCATGTAATGCAAACCAAAATAAATAAGTAAAAAGCCACAGCAAGTACACAGAGAAAAATTGCAGAGTTATCAACCTACAGGAGTTTCTCTTACCATCCTTTTAAATCTAAATTCAAAATTAGGTTGTTTTAAATCTGTCTATTTTCTTCTCAATTTACATTTTAATTCAAGGATCAGATTAAGCCGCACAATTGAAAAAGTTATTTACCAAAGAGGCAATGTTTTTCTGTCTGCACAAAATTAAAGCCAATAAAAAATTAAAGCTGGCTCATAGTTTGTTGCCTGTTTTGGCATGTGTCAAGTCAAGTCTTCCAACAAGACCATGTCCATCAATTCAAGGCGCTGTAGGCGCCGCTTGGATCTTACCGTCTTCTGCCTCAACATCTCTTCGCAACTCCGCCCGATTTTGCTGCAATTAATTTCTAATTAAAGACAACCTCGAAATGGGTCAAGAGGTGCTGGGCCACCGAAAAAAAAGAAACAAAAATCAAAACGAAAAAAAAATGAAAACCAAAGTGAGGAAAAAATACAGAAACTGTTACATGTGGGGAGCTTGGCACGATTAGCTGCAGCCTAGATCTCTTGCAGCAACACAGGCACTTCATTAAATATTTAAATGAGCATCCTGTTTTCTCTTTTTTCTGGTTTCTTCTCCAACTTCTCTCTGCTGTTTTTCTGTACTTTTTTGAGCTTGCACCAAGCAGCACCTACACACAAAGGGAGGACGACTGCCTCTGCATATGCAGATTCATAAGCAGTTAATTAAGGCCGAGCGTCGGAGAAGCGGCATCCGAAACTGGGTCTGGAGTTTGAGGCAGGGCAGTGTTGCTGCTGCTGCTGTTGCTGATGTTGCTGCGGTGTGGCAACACATCTGCAACTACAATCAACAAGCGAACAGCAACACAAAAAGTGAAAACCATATAAAAATGGCTTTTGCCCCGAGCAGGGGCCATAAGTTTGGGGCAAGGCCTCCTCCTTTTTGCCGGTGGCTGTTGGCCGCTGCCTGCGGCTCAGACAGTCGTGCCACATATTTTACACATTTCATTTTCACTGCTGCACGAATTTATTTGGCAATAAGAGCAAGCCGACAGAGCAACAGACAGATCAGAGTAGAGTCAAGAAATTGTACGAGGCCCTATGAATTCATTCGAAACACTCACATTCACTGTGGGAAAAAGGGTTTATCTGAAAAACGTTACATTCCCTTGCTAAAATAAAAGATTCAAATTGTTAATTATGTATTCATTATTTTGATAAAAAGATCGTCGATATTATACTTATTTATATTATAAATAACATTTTTCCTGTACATTTGTCTGTATGTAAGCTCAATTAATTGTTAAGCTGTACTATACAAAAATGTTTAATTTAAGATATATAAAATAGTTTTTAAGATACATTAATGATAATGACATTAATGAAACTAAATATTCATTGTTTTATTAATCTTGCTTAATTCCCATTTTAAGCAATTATTTTTGCTCACTGTATGTTTACAACTGTGCCAGAGCTTTGGTAATTTTCATATGTACAAGTGAAATATTATTTATAAAATTCCTCGCCCTGTTGGGTGGGCGTAACTGCGGCACTGCGCTACGCCGTAAATTATGTCATTTTAGACAAGTGCGCCACGGCGAATTCGTTTTAGCATATGGATATGGATGCCTCCCCCCACACACACCCATTGAGATTTTCGCTTTATGGAATTGGGTTGAGTCCCGTCTCAGTCTGTTGGGTGTTTTATGTGGAGTCAGGATGGGAGGAATCCAGGGAAAAAAGGGACTGGAACTGAGACTGAGGCAGAAATTATTATGCATTTTGTCTTGCCTGTGGAAACGGGGATTGAAGTGCTCTGCTCGTGTGGTGCAGGGCATGCGAAATTAGTTGGCGCTGAGTGGAGTGTTTGGGAATGTGCGATGCGCAGTGGGAATGGATCTGGGAAATGGAGCTGCAGTCGGGGGCTGTATGAAAATTGATATGAATTGGGCCTGAGCAGCCCAGACAGCTGTGAAGTGACAACACTTTTGATAGACCATGACAGATGGAACTGAGTATATGTATATACATGAATCAGCCTATGGGGCTCTTGCTTAATTGCCATGATGAACTTAACTCGGTCATGCCATATTAAACGATCTAAAATGAGACATAGTACTTAAAAATGCTCGGAATTTTTAAAGCATTTAAATAGAAATAAATTGCTTTGCAAGTGGGTGCATAATAGGATATGAAAGAATTTTTGAAAGTTGTTGTGCAACAGAAAAATATTAAATTTTTAAATTAAACCATTTCCCTATTTTAAGAATATAACGAATCAAATTATCAAAAGAAAATGAAAGAATACAAATATGGTTATAATGTTAAGCGTTCAACTAAACAGTTCATAATCTTCATGAAACATATTGAATAGAGTTATCTTAAACTCTTTGCTTATCTCTTAGATATTTGAAATATTCTGTTTATGTTCCATTATTCTGATTAATTCCTTCATTTTGTGGTAGCACCTTCCCATGACTCGCATTCCCACATACAGCAGACCAATTCAATTTTCGTATCTTATCGGCCTGACATTCGCAACCTAAGCGTTCCGACTCCATCTCAATTTTCGCTTAAACAATCCGACATATATACCCCATTTAAAGGCAGCTAAGACCCACAACCACTTCTCACACCTTGTCGTGGTTATGGTCCGAGGAATACTCTCTGCCTGTTTAGAATTTCAGCTGCAACTGCAGCAACACCCGTCGTCTGCTTACTAATGTCAACCAATTCATTTCATTGAGTGCAATGCGTTGGCACCAAGGAACACGAACTGGGAACCGGAGTCTGGAGACTGGAAAGGAAGCGTCCGTGTCCAAGTCGGTTTCAGGCATTTAAGGCGCATGTTCTTCATTGGCTTAGCCCCAGGGTCAAGTTCAACGACAACCGAGTTGCAAATGGAAAAAAGCAGACCCTCAGATACAGATGCACAGAGAAGAAAAATATAATAATGAAAATATCCTAATTCTTCTTTAAATTCATGTGGCAAGGTCACATTATTCACTTTATAATTTTTCTAAAAGAAGAGAACATGTTCATCATACAAAAGTGTCTTCCAATTTAAGGTCCAATAAAATACGAATTTGTATAACCTCTTATATGACAATTTCTGTCAGTGTTTCTTTTGCTACAGCAGTCGTTAAGCGTAGCCAAAGCGTTTGCATATCGCATATCTAAATGAGGTGATGATGCTGCACATATCAGCAGAGATACAACGCAACAACATAAACATTGCCATGGCAATGGACCAGAACTGAAGCCGGGTCTCCGATGAGCTCAGATGAGAGACCTGGCCGAAAAGGAGGCTCAAATGTCCACTTGAGTGGGAAGCTTGAACATGAAATGTTTGCGCAGCAAAGGCAACAACACCAACAACAACAGCAACAACAAGAACCGCCGGCAACTCTGGGCAGTGCCAATTATGAAAACTGATATGCTTGCGAAAACCCGTTGATGAGCGAGCTTCATCCTGAGCTTCAAAGCGAAGCGAATCGAATCGCCAGACTTTGTGGACAGGGGCAAAAAGACGAGAGGAGATAAGATTCCGACCGGCGCTCGAAATTCGGATGGTTATTGGACACTCCACAGATGCCACGCGTCGCACAATCAACTAAAATTAATTAAGCAGCCAGCAGGCAGGCGGACAGGCTAATGAAAATGTAATATTATCGAGCAAATCAAGGGGGCTGGCAAAGGATAGGATTTAGCTGTCGGTCGAGGAGCCAAAGGATCAAGCCCGGTCAGTAATTAGGGCTTAGGAAATGGCAAGAGGCGACATAACAGATAGCCTTGTTATGCAACACTAAAGGTCGCAGAGAAAAAATGTATAGTTCGTATTGACTCTAATTTAAAAACACTTTAAAGGAACACTTTTCCATAATAATTCTAGCCCCCTTTTAATATGCTGCTGATCAACGTTCTTCACCAATTTCTGAAAAAGTAATTAAGCCAAAGTTAAATGCAAATAAATAAATGCAAACTCATTGTTGCTGTTGCAGTTGCAGTTGCGTCTGCCAAACATAATTCACTTGAAGCAACATGCAGGGAAAATGCCAAAATGTCGTCGGTGCTCCCTCCTTCGCCCAAGTGAAAATTTATTACCCCCAGGCGAAGTCGTTGACTGACCAAAAAAAGCCAAAGAAAGAAGGAGAAAAAGGGGAGCAGCCACCGCAACAACTGCAACGGATGCAACTGAATGGTGCAACAATGTCAACCGAAAGAGGGGCCGCCAGGGGTTAAGTGTGTCCCTCGAATGGCGGCAATTTATGCCCAGAAATATTGTTGAAATTGTTTGAGTTTAACAACTAAATTTCCTCCTTTGTGTGGGTGCTCCAAATTGGTTTTTGCGTACAAGCCTTTTCCGAGGTGATAAAATGGTGCAGGTGGCCGCCAAATGGAAATGTATTTAGTGAGGTGTGGCTGTGGCTGGTTGTGTTTTAGAGAGCCCAGGGATTAGCCGCCAACCGATTCGGGGGAATTGCAAATTTATGGCCCCGGCGTGTCATGTGAAAGAAGCTGACGGCTTAGCCCATGCTGGTCGACTGTGACAACCCCAACCTCTTTAGTCTAGCCCCCCAATGATCATCGCCATCATCATCATTATTATGCAAATCCTTACGAGGCTACACAAAATGTTCAACATTTATATCAAATGTCAGACGACCCCAAATTGCCAAATGAATCATATGTAACGATACGGAGTGAGAGTGGACCACCATAAAACAGGAAATATATTTATGAAGTAACCCATGAAATACTCCTGCACAGAGAAAAAGTTTCATGTGTTTTATTTCACATTTTATTTAACTTTTATTTAAAGTAAGTTATTTTATTTATAATATTTACTCTTCATTTAATTTTTTCAAATTTTTTCGGGATGCATAGCAATACTTTTCCGTTTTGGTATTCTGATATGCAAGGATATTCATAATTTTTCTCTGTATGGGAAACTGGAAGGAAGAGATGGATGGGAAGGGAACTGCTACGCCTACGAGCAGAGACAGAGAGCAATGTCTGCACATGCAAAAATAAACGTGAAGCACCCACTCCCACACACACTGAAAAACACACACCCAATGTCCACGACTTGGAACTCAAAGCTCAGCAGAAAACTGCAGGCGGCTGACCAACATAAATGGCGCAAAGTTGAAATGTTGACAGGGCCACATTCGTTATGACGTCGCACAGAGAAAGAGACCGAAACAGAGTGAAAGAGGGGGAGGGAGACAGACAGAAGTAAGTAAATCAAGTTGTAGGTAAGTGAGATTTATGCTTATGTCGTTTAGTGTAAGCCAAACAACATCTCGCAACGTGAACGACCGTATCCCCATCCTTAACCCCAGAGCAAAAACCTTTTTCTCCATTTGCCCCACCAACACATCCATCTCGGCATGGGGAGAATTATGACAACATGGCCAAGGCAAAAATCAAAAACTGAAACCAAAGCGACCCAAAAATCCATGAGCCGAGGAGTCAACAGAGTTGAGATTCCTCCACTCAGTTAGCCCCCCGAAATCCCACCTCTACTTAGCCCCGAGCTGCGTTTGCACCAAATTCTGTGACTATTTGCACAACATTTGCAACCAGGTTTTTTGGGGGAAGAAGCCTAGGTAGTTGCTGGGTATCTTCCATCTAGCTGCAACACTTTTCAATTCACTGAAATTTGCATTTATACCCTAGTCGAAGGTGTTATGGAGTCATCAAGAAGTTTGAAAGGCCACATTTCAACTGTTTGATAAATAGTTATGAATGGGAAAATAAACATATTGATTTTATGGGAAAACATTTTGGGCATCATTCAAATTTAATTTTAATTCTTGAATTTATATAAAGCCAAGCATAGTAAAAAAAATATAGATTTATTCTGAAAACCCTTTTTTAGTTTGCATTGCGCATTAAAAATACCTTGAATTTGGACTACAAATGTCAAACATCGGGTATTTAAAAGTCGAATAATCCATTTGACAATCATTTACGCCTAGTATTTTTTTGGTAACTCGTTTCTAATCGCTGCAGCTGCTTGTTAATTACGGCAAACACAAACTGCAATCCAAGGCAGCATCTGCATTCACCATCTCCACAACCCCTGGACCTCCGCTGCACTTGTGCAAAGTTTGATTTATGCATGCAGCCTGGAACTGCTCTAATTAGCTCCAGCTTCAAAAACCTAGGCCTAAACTAGAGCAGGGGTTAAAGATGGAGATGGAAATGGAGAATAGAACGAGGACGAACGAATCCCTTTGAATGCAGCTCCTTGCCTTGCCCAGGCAGTAAATGTGTCAGGCAAACAACTTTCACTTTTTCACTTGCTGGTTAATCATTCAGCGGTTGAAGTCAAGAGCAGTGGAATCTGCCTATAGAACCGCCCACTAAAAATCTAGGCTGGTCGCTAGTCGAACGCCCAATTAAAAGCGAAAACGTTCAAAGGCTGGAAAAATAAAACGAAAAAAAAGGAGGACTACAAGCAAAGGACCGACGAGAAGCCAACTACTAAGTTGATGACATTAATTGACATTTAGCAGCGACGGGCATATCAATGAACTGGACAGCACAATCACCCCGAAAGCCAAAGGAGAGTCAGAGATCAGGGGAGACGGCTTGAAAGGATGGGGAGGCGGAGCAATGAAGTCGGTACTCTGTGCTCCTAGGCCGCCTTTCACTCCACGCAATTGTACAATTGGCTAATGTCACAAAAATCTACAGGCAGTTGTCAACGGCGCTTTGGACGTGGGACTCCCATCATTAGCGTGGCACAATTGTGAAATGTGTAATTGCTGCTACAACAGCAGCAACATCGGCCATAGCAATAGCAACATCAGCAGCAGCAACAGCAGCAGCAACTATGAGACATACAGACGACACATTGACAGCGAGTTATGTCAACTCGAATGCGATTTGTTTAGCTATCGCAGCATTTCCCCCTTTTTTTTTAGCTCTGACGGATCTGTTGCTGCCAATGAGTATATTTCCTCTGGTGTAACATAAATTTAAGCATAACAAGTGAGAATGATGGGAAGGAGTATTTAGTAACCCGTCTTGAGATACTCGATGAAGAGACTACACCTTTCAATAAACTGTAAATAAAACTTAAAAAAAACTATATAATAATAATATTATAATTTCTGTAATCTTAAATATCAGCACCCAAAGTGGCAGAGTGACCAAAGCTTATGTTAACACAAAATGGTCACACTTTGAGAGTGGTTTCAAATTTTTTCTTTTTTATAAATTTTTTGTGGAATCTTGTTAAGTTGTCTGTTTTTCACTGTTCTAAAAGAGATAAAAATAGTAAAACCCCAAATGCGTAATTCCTTTAAATATCAAAGTATCCCCAGCAAGGGTATGAAAAAAGGCTACAAGACTTTAGAAACAAATTGAATAAAGGACAAGATGAGTCCGAACCGCTTCGCCGGCTGTCTCTCTCCCTGTCTCGCGCTGTCTCTTACTGTTTTCTGTAATTGGTTATATGAAACGCACAAGTGGCCCTGGCGTAGGCTGCACTGGCCAACTGGCCAACCGGCCGGGCCAAGTCCTCGCCGGCGGTGGATGCCTGGCTGGGTTTTGGCCCCGGCCACCACATCGGGTCCATTGGGGAGCTGGCTGGGCAACGCGAAGTGCGCGACAAGATTTATAAGCGCCTGTCAACGAGCTAGCAAAGAGAGAGAGAAACGGAGAAAGAGAAACAGCCGTGGTCACTTTTTGATTTATAAGCAAAATGTTTGCCGCGTTGCTCAAGTATTTATGAAACATTTCAAGGCAGCGGACACGGCGGCTCCTACTCTTTTTCCAGCCAGTTGACACTGGAGTTGTTTGGGGCCTGGGAGCAAAAGGCAGCGAGCGACTATAGCAACAGCAGCAGTAAGTAGCCGCAGTAATTGCGGCGGCATGTGAAATATGAGATAAACTCCAAGTAAGGCCAAGTCCATGGATCCACAGCTCCATAGCTCTAGCTTCGAAGCTTGTGGCAAGTTGTTTAGAACTAACCAAACCGAGGAAACAGCAACCGCCACGACAGGCAGGCGACAGGCGACGACAGCATTTTGGTGCCACTTTGCGGCGAATGCGAAATAACTTCGCACAATTGAGCATGCCGACAACGGGCTGCCAGGAAAGTAGAAAAAAAGAAAAGAGTAGTGGCCACAACTCCCAACTTGGGCATTCTATTAAATTAATCGTCAATTATCAACGGAGCTGCAAATTATCTAGGCCTATGGGGAGCAAACAGCTGAAAGCAGGATGCAACAATGTACCTCAAAAGTAAGGAAAAAAGTTGTGTCGAAAATGCTTGGCGGTATTTGTATCCTTACAAGTAAGATCCAATAACTTTTAAAACTGAGCTCATAAAAAATAAGTAGTATTCACCTAATCCATTTAATCTACCTTCGATTTAATAGTCATTCAAATTTAACTATATTTTATTTAGAGTGTGTTATAATAACCATAAATTAATTGAATTGCCGCTTCTTGAAACATAAAATTTCTCCTCTAATTTACTACTCCGCAAACGGAAAGGCAAACTTTTTATCAACCCCTGCCGGCTAACAAATCAATTAAACTTGTGCAGTCGGGTCTAATTAAGCTACCAAAAAACTATTGCCAAATTTTTAGAGGGCCAAGGATCCGCCCTTCGAAAGTAAAGCAAAAGCTTTACATGCAATTGGGCTTGAGCAAACGTCGGAACGGAACGGCCAACTTGTTCGCGTTCGCTTGTTCAATGTGTTTAATTAAATAGCAAGCGTAATTAAATTGCAATTAAATTAATTAAAAAGCACGCAGCCGCAGCACGTTACAAAACGGTTCGGGGTTTGACGTTTGGGCATCCCACTCCTTGTTGCCCGAATTTCAGTTCCTGTGCTCCTGTTCAGATATTTTTTGAAGAGGGTTTTTCCCGCCTGCCATTCAGTTTAGGGTCCAAACGTAAACGGGCGGCAGTGTGAAAGGAAAACAAAACAAAAAATACAATGTGGCCCTGAACATGAATTCCCTTTCTCATCACCACCATTTTCACCAATTTCCTCATTTTCCTTTCGCCGCGCACAATTAGACTTTAATTTTTTATGAGCAATGAATGGTTTCGCAGTTTTACTTTTTGGTGTTAAATGCTTGATTAAGTTGAATGGTGAAAGCTATGCAAATTTTCCCCCTTTTCACCAGGGGTTAGAGTTGGAAAATTGGCTGCTTTGATGTTGCTGTTGTGAGGGGAGGGTGGGTGGAAAACTCCATAACAATTCCCACTCTTTTTCTTAATTAGTGCAATGTCAAAAGTTTAATACTAGCTGCTGGAAAATGCAGGCCCGAGACGTATGCAGATGTTGAAGAAAATGCGGGCAAATTGAAGAAAACTCACTCAAGCTACTGGGATCTTACCAAAATTAATTGGCCAAAGGGTTCGGAATGATGGTAAATGGAGATTTAGAGGAAATCTGTCAAAAACTGTTGGGCGACAGTCTTAACCCTCGGTAAAATAAACAAGAAATTAAACTTGCCTTTATAAACAAAGTTAGGGGTTAAACTTCAAAGCCAAACTTCAAATGTTCGTAATTAAACTATTTGATATCGGGTACATCTTTTTGAACTGTTTTACAATTTGAAACGATAGCCGTATTTCTAGAAAATTAGTTTCGTATTTCTAGAAAATTAGTTTCGGAGATAACCTATGTTATTTATAGCTTTTCTAGGAGATATGGAAACATAAACATAATTCCCACAAACATGATTTATATTTGTCCATTAATTTCAATTCAGGGGCAGCAGATAATCGAAAGTAAATGAGCAGCCAAGCCAGACCAAACCAGACCGACTGACCAATTTCCTACAAAAGTTCCGCCATAATGGACGAGTAAAATCAACAATAATAAAGCCACACAGCACGTAGGCAAAATTAACAAATTGAATTGCGGCAATTACTTGCCACGCTACGCAAAATCCGACAAGGAAAGGGGCAAAAGACAATCCAAACTCAAGTTCATAAAAATGAAATCATGACACAGCTCAGGCAGAAGATCAAAGAGGACAAATCAATAAAGCCCCAGTGCAGAAATAACTTAAAGTCAGCCAAGTCAGTCGGTCGCTCGGTCGGGCAGGAAGAATAAAATACAGAGACGACCCTAAAAACCAACCAACTTGACCTGGTCAAGGCTAAAGGCACATAAAATAAAATTATACAACGGCGAGGAGGGAAAACTAAAGCAAACTGTCTTTTGATCTATGGTGGCTCTACAGCTACAGTTGATGATGATGATGATGATGTTGGATGATGAGAATGGTCGAATGGCGGGATGGCTGGATGACTGGAAGGCTGAATGGCTGGCTCATCCGACAATGTGGAGCAACCTCAACGACCAGTCCCCGAGTAAATTGGCATAAGAAATCAGAAATCACAGAAGGCTGCTCCTCGGACTCAGAGATAAATGGTCATGGCTTCTTCGGCCAAGAGGAGCAGCGAATGCAATATTAAGTAAATATACAAAACGTTGTCGGCACGGCGCACAAAACTAATGATGTCGATGAAGCTGGGGGAATATCTTCTACCGATGCCAGGGACTCGAAGCAACTCCAACTCCGACTTCGACTCGGGTTCAGCCTGATAATGATGCGGCAGACAGGCGCAGATACAAACAGACAGGAGGAGACAGGCGGTGGAAGACGACTGGACACTGGCGATATACACACGCCAGGTAATAAATTTCATTTCTCAGCTGATATGGGCAATTAAGGAACAATTTTGCAGCTGAATGAGTAATAAATAAAAATTGTATGCCAGCGATACGTACGCAGATACAAAACTGCAAGACGTCGACGGCTGTCGGTCGTCGGTTGTCGTTTGTCGGTTGTCGGTTGTTGGTCGTCAGGCCCCAAAGATAGTTTTCGGGATAAAAATACTCGCTGGCACACACACAAAACTGACCAAGGAGGCTGCCCTGAATGAATGAATGAATGAGGGACTGAGTCCCAGCGTCTGAGCAACTCCTCTGCATGCCTGCCCTTTTGATGAAAACAACTCAATGACGTGATTTGAGCCGCCAACGTTGCGGGCATTCTTTTTGCGAAATCCTGCCTCATATAAATAAATCACATTTCACTGGGCCTGATGTGCAAAATTCTTCATCCGCTGAAAAGGGTTCTTCTTCTAAGATTTCTTTTTGGGGGGCCATAACTTAAAGCTGCGAAATACTTTTGCATAATAAATCAAACTTCCGCCGGGACTGCCGCTTTATCTTTAGCCTTTTCTCGTATAGCTTCGTAGAAGTCCATCAAATGTTGCCGTTTATCCGGCAACTTGTCTGCTCTTTGGCATTATTTTAATTACACTCAAGCCGGCTCCCAAATGCAAAGGTTCGCAGCAATAAAACCAGAACCCAGAATCTGCAGTCAGAAGGCTAAAGGTATTTTTTGAGTGCTCCTTTGCACTGGGAGAAATCAGGAGAATTTTATTTATGTTATCAATAAAATTTAATGGAATACGTAAGTTAAATATTCTTTTTATTTTATTCTGTATCGTGTAGAATTGTTCTTTGAAATACATTTTCCGATTTCTTTTATTTATATTGTGTTACATTATTCAATTCTCAGTGCAGCTTGTGGATTTGCTGGTCAGAAAACGAAACATTTTTGGGGCCATCGGTGCCTTTTTGGTAACACATGATATGTCGCCTACCTGGGAGATGCTTTGGCCAGGAGTTGGAGTTGCAGCTCTGGGATTCAGGGGATTCAGGGGCTTCGAAAGGCAGAGAAAGAGGAGCACTTGCTGAGTGGAGAACAATGGAGACCGGCATGGAGCAACATGACACTCGAGTCTCGAATCTCGAGTCGGAGGATAAGGGGTTATACTATACTATATACTCGCACTGGCGAATCCAAAGCTAAAAGCTTCCCATACAAAGGCCACTGGTCAGCGGAGAGTTGGTGTTGAGCAGTTCGGATCTGGATGAGAGGGAGGGGGGAGGGACGACCGAAGGTGGAGTTGTTGCCCTGCCTCTGTTTAAATGTTCTCCATTTTACTGTCAAGTGCGGACCGGACCGGGTTGACATTTGCCAGCGATGAAACTGCCCCTGGGATCCCCCGATATTCCTTTGCCCTTCTCCATTATTTGATTCTGCTTCGCATGTCGAGAATTTTAATTTAAGTATGTAAACTGACATTGAATAGTTTTTCGCCAGGGAGCACAGCTCGCTTCCCTTTTGTTGTGGGTGGCAATGGAAACGGGGGTGGGGGTGGTTCCACCGAAACCCAACTCAATGAAAATTCGGATAGGGAAAAATTGGGTGCGGTGGCGAAAGGGGGGCCTTTACATAGTTTAGGGGACCGGGCGAGTGCAATTTCAGTTTTGTTTGCAATTGGATTTCGTAATAGAAAGCTCTGGCCAAAGTTTTGCTTGCAGCGGGTGTGTGCGGGTTTTTTCAACATGCTGGATTGAAAGTTTTATGACAGGCAGGGGCAGATACTTTTAATAGATATTTAAACCCTCGCCTCGAATTCTATATCAGCTGGGGGAGCTGAATTTGGCATGTTAATGATGCTCCGAACGACTTTTTTAAGTCGAATTTTCTGTAGCTCAACTTTAGTTTGGTGAAGAGAATTTACGGGGTTTAAATTGTGTGGGGCAAGTGAATGTTGTATCTTGAATGTATGAAATAATATAAATATAAATTTTGAAAAATAATAATCATAATTCCTAAAGCTCTTTTATTATATTAATATTTTCTTAAACACTTACCGGTGTTGAGTATGGATGCGCCGTGAGTCGGACTCCGTCCGTTTCCAGTTGCTCCCGCAGGACAAGCTCCAGTTCGTTGCTGGGCGGTGTTTCGCAGAGGATCTCCATGCTGCCGGATAGGGAGTTCGGATCGTTGAGCATGAAGTAGACGGAGGCGGCGCCCTTCTCCCTCAGCGATCTGATGCTCTTCAGCAGCTTGTGTCGATGGGCAGGATTCTCAACGCCGATGGCGTCCAGATCGGGATCGCCGACCTGTTTGCAGATCTCCAGGTCGTCGTAGCCATTGTCCAGGAAGCTCTCGGCGTATTGGGCCAGGCCCAAAGCTCTTAGCCACTCGCAGACAATGTTGCTAACGGCCATGATGAGGTGAGTGGGTGGTTCGGTTTCTGCCGGATTTCTGGGTGGTGTTTTATATAAGACGGAGCTGACGAAGCTGATGGCTCTGCTTACGTGTGCCCTGCCAATTACCGCTACAAAATGGCGTCTATTAGTTTTACTGTGTTGGTGCGCGTCACGTGCTGGGGGCGTTCAGTGCCACGCCTCCTGCTTGCATGCAATTTCCGTTGCCACTTTAAGCTATTGTATTGTTTTAAATCGTCCTCCCTGGAGCATTTTCTCTAATTCTTTTCCCCGCCCCAGACAGTCGTAAAAATTCAACGCGTACACTCATAAAAATTTATATCGTACTTTGAGCATTTTTAGCATAATCCCAGAAGGCTCCAACGCTGGTTTATCCTCACATTTTGTTTGGCGCCGCCGCTGCTCTGCATTGTTTCTGCAAAAATGGATAAAAATGTGAATTTTAGTAGTCAGCGAAAAACGTTTATTTTCAATAATTTAGAGAGCGGCCGGAAAATTGCATAAATTTGAAATGGCTGGCCGCATATGGTGAGCCCGCATATGTCTATGCAAAATAGATGAGATAACTCCCCACTCCACACCCTCTCCCCCCCTTTCACAGCCACACACAGAACCTCCGGAAAATCTGGCGTTCCCACCATAATATATCTCGCACAAATCAATAGAGCCCGCGGCTATTGCCACAATTGATGTTGATGACGTTGCATAGCCGAGATTCAAATCAAACTCAGAATGCTAGAAAATTAATTAAACCCAGTAGCAGCTGCGGTTTGTTCAACTGCACGCCCTCACGCATTTCACCCCCTTTTGCAAGTTCCCACAATCTTTTGGCTGGGAACTCCTTATCTAGGTAAGGGGCTTATAACGCGTGCATTCCCTGCTCATGCACACATATCGTTCCATCATTGGATACATATATACCCCCTCCAAAAGTTGATTCCGCTTTGGAGAATCCATGAGGCGTTAAACGCAAACTAAAAGCTTATACACACACAGTCAATTTTTTTTCTGGAAAGGCGTGTGCCGCGCTTTTGGCTCCCTCGCTCATTGATAAATGATTGATTATCAATCCATTCATGGGTTGTGTGTGTGTGGGTGTGTGGGCGCGCTGCGGTTTCCCCTGGCTTAGCACTAAAGTTTAGTGTTTGCTTTTAGTTTATCTTTAATGGATTATTTTAGTGGTTGCTTGACTCGTCAACGAGCAGCCGCAAAAAAGGGAACATATAATAAGATTGGTAACTTGTAAGTATGGGACTTGGAATTCCCTTTAGGCAAACAATATTTTAATGAAGATACTAAAGGTAGAAAGTGTAATTAAAAAAGTGCTTGTATTATTATTTATAATAACAAAGGTGTTGAATTAAGGTAGACCATTATTTGAGTTAGGACTTTGCTTAACTTTAAATAGATATATTTATCAAAGTTATTTAGTATATTTAGTATGAATTTATATAAATCTCAAGCTTTTGGGAACTCAATATACCCTTTCTCTTACTCTGTCTGTATAATCTTTCCCATAATCCAGAAGGCCTCGCCCAATCTCACCACCCCCACACCTTTTTGGCCAGGACAAACATATCATATAATTTATGTTCCACTCCCCAGAATCACCCACCCACCTCTTTTGCCCGTGACTAAGCTGATTTCTTGTTTTTTCAGTCGCTCTTCTCTAGTTTTTCCTCTGCCGATGTTTTCGTTTTACTTTTGCTGTTTGTGTTGTTGTTGCCTGGGAAGGCAGCTGCTTTGTTTCCATTTTCATTTTCATTGGCATTGAATAGATCAATCATGGACGGGTTCAATGGTATTCGGTTAGCCGTACAAATACTTCAATGATGACCAATTATTCACCAATAAAACTGTCGACCAAATGTCATGAATTGAACTTTTACTTGCTGCGCTAAGCGGAAATCAATCGCAAATTGCTGGGAAAGTGATTTTGAAGAGTCTGTGCAATCAATTACGGCTTCGAGTATTTTTATTTTAATGATTTAATGGAAAATGTGTTGCTAAAGTATGTATATTCGATGGCAGATTAATTGAAAAGCTCGTTTAGATTTACTGGCAATAAAACGTGAAGAGTTCTTAGGGCATTAACTGATTGTTAATTATTCCATTGCGCTAATACAATATTTTAAATGAGAGAGATATGTTTTTAAACCAATAACTAAATTATTTGTTTAATTTTCTTTCCTTTATATTTAACAACATTAACGTAACCAAGCTTAATTTAATTTGCCTTATTAAGTAGCTCCCCATCAAACTTTTTCAATAAATCAATCATAATATATTACATTTTTTATAAAACAGAAATCAACTTAAATGCCAACGCTTCTGGTTCCTATGAGACCCGAACCAACCCTTTCACATCCGACCTATTGGCTTTGCATTTTTTTGGGGTCAAAGTTTGTCGGGGGCTCAATTTGTTTTGCTTTTGTTTTGGTTTTTCCTTTTTGTTTCTGTTTAATTTCGTATCTTCCGCCCACGCAGGGCACAGCGGGTGGGGATGGACAAAAAAATAAAGGAAAAAACTAAACCGAACCGAGCCGAACAACAATTTAATGCAACATCATCGAATAAATTGTGACCGGACTTGTTGCAGTTGTTGGCTTCAGTCAACAAATTGATATCGTGTGGGCGTGTTGTCGTAACGCATTTTATACAAAAAAGATTTTTCTCAGATTTTCGTTTTTTAGGGTCTCCTCGGCCAGTTTAATTTGTCTGTCTGTCTGCCTTTTTATTTTTACATTTTTCATTTAAACGCTGTCATTCGGATCGTGTTTGACTCTTGGCCTTAGCTTAAGACAATTGTGAGAGGTGTTGCCGGGCAAATCAAATTGCCGCTCAATAAACTGGCAAGCAAATTACAATTGGGATTGTTCAGCTTATGGCCTAGTGTTGTTGCAGCGTTGCAGCGGCAAAAGCGACAGCAATTGCAACACGTCGCCAACAGCTGTGTCAGCTGGCACTTGGCTGTCTTGCGATTTATCTATCTAACATCTCACGGGGACACGCGGCGTATGCGCAATTGCCATTTAATTAAAAATTATTTGCACAGCCCGGCCAAACAATTTTTCGTTGATTTCATTTATCATTATTTTTGTTGGATTTTACATTTTCGATTTCATTTTTTTTGTTTTGTCTTTGGTTCATTTGTGCTCTGCAGGTGCGCAACGGAAACGACATAAACAAAATGTTCACACGCTCGCCGGTCCACGACTTTTACTTAATGGCAATTAAGATGGCCAAGTCCACGCACTTCTCGGGGCAATCTAATTATAATCATTAGCTGGGCAAACACAGAGGCGCACATTTATATATTTATACAATTTTTGCATAGTCCCCGACGAAGTCGGTGGGCAATAAAAATTATACAGAAAAATAAGAGAAGGAAAGCAAATAAATTGCCAGCAGACCGGGGCGTCTTCATTAATGATAGGAAGTGGAACGCCGAAGAAGAGGCCAAAATCCATTTGACAACATAAAATTTTTGTTTCAAGCAACTGCCGCCACTGGGGGCATTAATACCAACGGCTAATTAACTTGTTGTTGAGCTCGTAAAATAGTTTGGCCGCTCATCAAGATAATAAAGGCCGGGCCAAGTCGGCAGCCAGCCAAGTTTCGGTTTCAGTTCGGATCTTTAATTGAGCCCAGAAAATTGTTGACTTTTGTGGCGTCAGCTGCAGGGAAAAAAAAGCAGTCAAAACGATTCACTACTGCCACATATATATATATATATAAGTATATATATATATTGGGCACTTAAAGAATGTCCCGAAAAGGGAACGGAACTGGAGCGAGCGACCTGACTGCAGTCACTTTTGGTAATTAGATTTTCAAGTCGAGATAATGAAGTGGACATTAAAATTTTACAACCTCCGGGGCTAAACACATATACACATGAAACCGAAAGCAGGCGAACGCATTCAATAAATTAATTACGAATTTACGAACCTTAGACTAGCCCCTTTTTAATACCAGGTGGAGTGGAGGGGCGGCTGCTAGCCACACCCAGCAATAAATATTGAAAACTGTCCCTGTCTCTGGGCGAAATCCAAAAGCCAAACCAGATTTGGATTCACACACATGTCTGGCATTGGCATTTATAATGTAGTATGCATGACTCTAATTAAACCGCAATTGTTGTGTAAACTTTAAGGAATTGATTGCTCGGACACGAACCAGGGGACAGGTAGTAATGCAAGAAGTCTTGCTTGGCAATTAAGCAGCAATTGACTCCAGAGAGGTTGCCATGGCTGCAATAAATGAATCTTGCACTGCAAGCCAAGTCTCTTGGGAGATGGAACCTAAATACTCATTGAGGGGTAGTAATAAACAAAATGATTTATTTTATTGCTAAATGAAACCAGATCTTCTCTATTTATTAAGTCCTAATTCATTTGGATAATTATCTGTCTGCGAATTTCTAGTAATGAATTTAATACGGGACAATTGCAAAATAGTTTTAGCTTTTTATGCTCATCTCCAAATGTTTCAGAGCCATAATGTTAACTCATTAAAGCATAATAAAAATAAATGGGATTCTTGCTGAATGAAAACCAGATCTAACATTAATTTACTTTATTTTCTATCTGAATTAGAATTGCTTTTAATATGTGGCTATAAATGAAACCAGAAATAGTACATTAATTAAATGTTATTTTAGTTCGGATTAATGCAAGGAGAAATAATTTGTATTATTTATTTCACAGAATATTTTTACAATTAGTAAAGTATGTGTGTTTTTTGAAAGGTAAAACTCTTAAGCCAGAAAAGTCAGGATGACTTTAAACTCCAAAGAAATTAAAGCCTGAAATTAGGCAATTCAACAAATTATATTGTCCAATCAAAGGCCTCTAACGACTTTAACTTTCCATGTAAAACTGCACTATCTGGTATTTTTATAGCCTCCTTGGCTCACCCCTTAATTGCCTTCAATTGAAGACATATCACGGCCACCGATTGATGTTGTTACTCTAGTTTTATAACCCATAACCGAGGGCTATAGCTGAATATAATAAAAAACCCAGCTCTGTGGTTGTCTAAGAATGCTTCCAAGCCCATCGCACATTGCCCTCCCAAACCAGAAATGTTGCAATCATAATTTTTGCTCTCCCAGCAAAAAATGCTTCATGCTGGGCCCGAAAGCTGATGACCTTTTGGCATTTTGCATTTTCAAACACACATTCGCGAAAGGCAAATGCCCCAGAGCCAAAGCTCTGGCGCGGAGTAAAAATAAATTTATATCATTTTTTTCGGTATTCAGCCGCAGCGGGTGGTCAACAAAAAGAGATACTGGAAGACAACCGCGCGCAGGTGGCTTCAACAAAACTCAACCTCAAAATAAAACTTTGAGTCTCAAGTTTATGCTTATAATGTTCCATAATTTAGCATACTTTGTTTCCCTTTATTTGTTAGTACGTCCCAACCAACAAATGGCGCTACAGTTAAGTCAAACAGGCATCTATAAATCCTCATCATTACGCTGACCCCTTGAAATGTTAAAACGTTAACCCTCATAATCAAAATTTGGCAGCTCAGCGCGAGACGTTTGCATACTTATTGATTTCTTCTCAAAAGGAGGAGAGAAAAAAAATATAAAAAAAAGATGAAAAGGAAATAAATGGAGACTCATTATATAAGGGCGCAAGGGCAGGAAGCGGGTGGCAACTGGCTGAAATGCAATAAATTCACATTAAGCTGCTCACATAAAACGCCTGATTGCGTTCCGAGCTGCACTGAGCTGATTCCTGGGATCGGGAATCTGTTTCTGGAGCTGGAGCTCGAACTCAAGTTTGAGTGGTAGACTTCCAGCTGAAAACGCGCTGAAGCCAACATCCTGTTGACAGTGGCAGGCGGCAGCTATCAATATTAAAAGCGCTTATTTGACAGAAATATGACAAATGCCTGACAGCCAAGGGCGTGGCACAGGTTGCCTGCTGCTCATGCTGCCACTGCTGTCCTGCGAAAAGTGCCAAGTCATTAGTAACGAAGGCAAGCTGGCGGGGGCAGAAAGGGGGCAAGTGTCGGAAATGCTTTTTGGATTAGTCAATTCCGAATTGCGTGCGTTCGATGGTGTGGAGTGCATGGAATTCGGTTTGGGTCAGCCGTCGGGCAAGTGTGAAATATTCTCCTGATTTTGCACATCCGCAGTACCGCCTGCTGTGTTAGTGACACGTGCAACACTCACGCTATTGCGGACCTGCAGATACATGTGCAAATAATGTATCCCATATCCACCACCCCCATGAAAATGAGCATCAAAAATGCATTCAACTGTCAAAAGCTGGGCGAAATCAATGAACCGTACTCTTTTCTAAAACTCATAAAGGAAATGTTTGGGAATTGAACCAAATACAGTAATAGTAATGGTCTTATATTGGATTTTTCACTCATTGATATTTTATGTTAGGTTTTGTTATAGAGCTCCGAAACCAAGAGCAACAATTTAATTCAGATATAGTAGATAAATTCTTTGGCAATTTTAACAGTCTTCAAAATATGTTTGTTTATTAGGTGAATAACTTTTTAGTTTAATTTAAATAAAAAATACCAATTTTCTTTTAACACCATACCATACGTTCCCTATCTCTATGATCTCCGTAATTTCCGTTTGTGCAATCAGTTTAAGTATTCCCTTTTTATCTGTATAATTTTCGCATTATTGGAAATATTATTTTTTAAATGCTCGTAAACAAGGAGCTTGGTGACAATTTTATAAATATTTTTATGGCGTTTCATAAAATTTTATATGACGCGCATTCACTGGACCCCACTCTGCTGTTCGCCCTCTATCAATTTGTCGTCGCTGCAGTTTATGAATTCCGCTTGTTCCTGGTTTCCACTACATATATATGCACACACTATATGCATTCTTTTTTTGCGTATTTTTCTGTTGTCAATGCAAGTGACAGAGATAGACAGTGGAGGACATGCAACAGCAGCGTTGTCATCGGTTGCAACAATTACTTAAACGCAGGCATAATTTGTGTATAGCAGACAGGCGGAAAAGGGTTAAGGATCGCCAGGGGCGTGTGGGGAAAACGGTCAAAAGTTGGCAAGGCAATTTACTCGTCCACTGGTCTGAATATTTTTCACAATTTTATGATTATTACTATGGCTTCGACTATAATTACAATGATTATTATTTTGATGTGTGCAGTTGCCGAATGGGGAAACTTTAATTTTTTTGTAAACATCGATTTAAGTCAATTTTATCATATGAAAGTTTATGGTTGGACGAAATTTATTTTAACCGAGAGACAAGCACTTTTTTGGTCGATTTAAACATTTTTTTAATAAATAAAGGAAATGCATAACTTTTTAATCACTGCACTTTGAACATTCTTTTTAACCGCAAGCCTAATTGTTATTATGCTTTTACCGTTTATAAAATTGAAATGTTGATATGATAAAATAATTGCATTATTTCTTGAAATTCGTAAAAATGTTTAACTTTGTGACAATTGTTGACCAATACATTAATGAATTTTTAATTTTCCTTTGCCCCAATTTATACGAAATGAACAAATCTGAATAATATTTCATATTTAAATCTGATGGAATTAATTGGGACTCGGATTTTATGAAAGAGCAGGCCATAAATATTAATTTGGCATTCAATTTTCATTGATTAATTTCCAATTTAGCATTTTGTCAATGTGCCAGAGCGTCTTCCTTTGGGTGCCACATATTTTATCAATTTTCGTAACCCCAAGAAGTCACATAAATCACAACAAATTCTTTCCGAACGGAAGATAAATAAACTTTGCCTTTTTCCCTGCTCTCCTTTACTTTTTGCCATTCGGCTTTGATTGAACCGAAGCGAACCAAACGTACAATGGCAATTAACCCATAAAAATGAAAATGCCCACATTTACGAGGGTCTCCTCCCTCAGGCAGTCCATCAGTCAGCCAGTCAGTCAGTCAAATTAATTGAAATTCAAAGCTCCGACTTTGGCTTTTACTATGGTGGCTGTGGCTCTGATTTTGCCATCGGTTTTATGGGTATTGTCGGGCTGAGTTTCTGCTTAATTTTACTTCATTCGGTTCATCAGCATCATGGCTGACTTGTGTTTCCAATGAATAATAAAGTGGAGTGAAGTACGCCCAGTCATGCCAAGCCAATCCAAACCAATCCAAACGAGGGGCCGCCGCCAACAGACTTGCTGCAGATATAAATCAATTCCCGGGAAGCGACAAAATTTACATTCCGATTTGCCAGCGATCTCTTTTTGTCCCCAGCTTCACTCTTATTGAGATTTCATCGCCGTCTTTGTGGCAGCGACGCATGCGTCGTCGTCGTCTTTTATTTTCGATGCTTGAATAAAGTGAATTTATGGCAACGGTTAACATAAACGGCATTGTATCAATAATAATAATAATAAAGCGAGAAATAAAAACACACAAAAAATAAATCGTGGTCGGGCTCGTTACAATTCGTAAGCGTTTAAATGTGTTTAAGTGGGCCTTGATTAATGACTTCCAAGTGCGTTTCTTCGATCGCCTCACGCACTCTCTACGGGAGATTGGCAAAGCTCCGGCAAAGGGGGGTTAAACGGGGGGCTTCGATCCGGCAGATACAATCGAAAATACAAGCGCCCGATAGGCGTGACTACGATAACAAAGGCCTTGACTAAAGGTATATTGATCATGGTCCATCATCATGATCGTAGCAATTTGTAATGTTTAGGAAACTTTTAAAAATTGTATCCGCCTCATGATCGAACCAATTTGTTATCTTTACCCAACTTTCATCATCAAGTTGCCTCTATGAGTTAAGCCTAAAGCCCTTGAGATGTTTACTTTTTATCTTCAACACACTTTGTTTAAATCTTGATGCGGGCATAAGCATTAATAACTTACTTTTTTCTGTTATTAATTAATCATAACAAACCTTAAGTCTTAATATTTATCTGTGAATAATATTAACTCTTAATCAGGATAAATATTAATAGAACAATCATGAACTTTGAAAAATATTTTTCAGAAATGACAATGATTTTCAATTAATAACTAAATTTGATCTCCTCCTTATCAATCGAATTAAACTTTGAGCTTTGACTTAAGATATACGTTTAAAGGTTAACTAATTTTTCAGATTATTCAGATTTCAATACGACGTTATTTATTCTACCATTATCTTTAAAATAAAATCTCCATTCAGTTTATTTCCGTTTGAGGCGTTTCAAATACCAGCCATCTAAATTATCAGATCCTAACCTTTTAACAGTTTATCCCCATCTCAATCCTGTCAAATCGCTTCACTCAAATTATATCCAAATCAGTGTCAAACCACATTACCCTAAAAACCCATCAACTAGCTCAAATTTCACATCGAAAAACCCACGGGGAAGAATTGAAATTTCATCATTTTGATTGGCCTAGAAGAATCTCCTCTCGTTCCAGACAGATGCCTCATAAAACTGAGTCGCCACAGACCATTAATGAAAATTACGATACGATATAAGAATTGTTTCAGGGAAGAGCACAACATTTTCCAACCGACTGACTGCTGCTTCAAATCAGATAAAAACCCGAGAATGTCATGTCAAAATGTGGCGCTGCCCTTTAAGCCACTTTTATACCTCAAACCTTATATGACAGAGCTGCCGATCTGAGGACACAGGCAGGTACGAAGGAGGACTATATATGTATATATATATATATCTGTGTGTATCCGATACCCACGCGACCCTCAATAGCCTGTAAACTGATCTCTGGGCAGAACAATACGGGAAAAAAACGAAGAGGATAACCAACAATTCGGTTGAAATGAAAAATTGAAAAACGAAAGTGAAGGAAGCGACGGAGGTGGAGTTGTCATTTGACAACGTCGCACAATTACACAACTAAAATGAACAATATTAAACGAAATTATACTCGAAAAGGAGCGAAAGAGAGACCCAACAAAAGGCCCATTGGCGGCATAAAACAAAAGGGCTCAGAGGCAGAAAAATAAAAGACAGAAGGCATCCGTCCGAGGGGCAGCTGCCCCTGCCCAAAGCGGGTTTTGTGTATCATTTTTCATGACATATCCGAACACATGTAGGTATATATGGTGGCTATATATCCTGTCATTGTTGTCAGCCACTTGAAAGTGCAATTGCAGCCGCCTAATTAGTCCTCACACAAACTACTCAACTAATTTAGATATATGTATAGTCCCATTCCAGTCCAGGGAAGCAAGAAAGAAATATGATAATTTAGTGCCGCCACCCTGCAAAAATGCAAAACTCGGGACACACACAAATCATTTATTTCGGTGCACAAGTTGAAGTTCATATTGCTGTGGACGACTTCATCATTTTACGATTATTTCTAGCAATTTCAATGCAGCACTCCACTTCTTTCATCGAACCCTTGGAAAATGTGGCGAAAATTTACGATGCCTGTGACACAGTTAACTCATGCTCGACACCAAAACATATATCAAATGTGTGGCACGACTTGGAATGCCATCGGATCGGAGGAGGGTTACCTGCTTTACCCAGAACTCGCATCCACAGACAGACGGAGGACCGAGCCCCACCAAACAATAACGTGAAATATGTGCGGCGTTTTGCAATTCATACGCAAAAATGGATGAGGCAGCAGCAGCAGCAACAACACAGCAACATCAGCGGCCCATTTGAACCGTTCGACCTGCCAATGGACGGTCCACAGTAGCCACCACCGCATATGCAACCGAAATCGAGAAGCGGGGGAACACAATAACACATTGTCTGAAGTAAAACGGAAAAAAGTGCGGCATTGGCAAGTGCCAGACCAGGAGACTAAAGGGCTACAGTGCGCGGCGAAACTATAAGCTACTTAATATGGTAATACCATATTTTATCACTGATATGTAAAATGAATTCTAGAAACATGGAACAACATTTAATTTAAAATCTTATTTTTTATCTTGCTTACAACATCAGCTTGTAATCCTAAAAAAAGATTAAGATTAATTAGAATATGGCCTAAAATTAATAGAAATGTTTTATTGACCGTACTAATCTGTATGTTTATACAACCCTTTCATCCTTATAGCCACCTAACGCACTGTAGCTAAGAGATCACATTCAAACCAGACCGCGAGCAGACTGTTGGCTTGCATTTAATCTTCCAATCGAGTGCGTACCACTGTGCTGACATAGATAAACTGGCATGTCCTGGGCCCAGACGCATCCAAGTGTCCTTTGGCCCCCAATTTCGGCAATAATCCCCCACTCTTATTTCCCTCCTCTTGAGCCTTTCCTTTCACCGTCCCTCAACCCCACCGCATTGTCAACATTTTGCTTTTAAAAAACAATTAATCTTTATTAGTCGATGACTCAAAAGCCAATTAAAAGTCCTCGCACAACGTTTGCCTCAATCACGCCCATTTTCCCTGTATAATTAATCATTTTTTTCGCCGAGAGAGAGAGAGTGGAAAGCCAAATAAAGAATAAAAAAGAAATTGTGCAATATCCGTAAAATGCGCAAAACTTGCCATCAATATGCTACGCTCGGATACGTCCATCAAAAATGCACCGAAGCGTAGATCCTTTCCTGTTCTTGGCAAAAGGATTCGTTACGGATTTATTGGCAGCCTGACTTTGGCCCTGGATTTTGTGTTTTTTATTTTTTCCCTGTGTGTTTTCTTTTAGGGCTCGTGCTGTAAATTGACTTTATGTTGTTGCCTGTGCATAGAAATTGCTTTTTGGGGTTTTGTGCGCTGATTTCTTTCTCTCCCTTTTCTTGTTTTTTTTTTAGGGGGTGAGGTGGGTTGAGTATTATTTTTGAAAACATTTTTTGAAGGCCAAAAGTTTTGCGTGGTCAGTTTCTAGACAAAAGGACCCAAATAAATTAAATATCCCAACAAGAGAGAACACTCCGGCTCAGGGTCAAATTAATCCACGGACAAATCAGGAGGCCTAAAAAGGACTTTACGCTTTGCAGCGAACACTTGAAGGGCATTAACGGGCAGAAAAGAAATAAATTATTTAGCAACCCCCGGTTTTCGGGGTGTGCAAATAAGACAATGCGTGGAAAATTCCAATCCCTAAATGCTGTTAAACATAAAATAAATGAACTTCCCGGCGCTGGGGTGCTGATGGTGTAAAGGATTTGTGCGACAAGTATTGATGACTGGACAGATGGATTGAGTGCAGCCGAATAGAGCGAGCGTTTCCGAAACAATATGGAAAATCAAATCACATTCGGGGTTGGCCAGCCCTCTAATAATTTCGCCTAATGAAAACATGTTTCCAGCCTTTTCGGTGGTTGAATTTTCTGGCACTGCATTTTTCCCCGGAAAACGGGAAAACAAAAATTGCCATTGTTAAGTTTTGTTTATTTACAGATTTTGCTAGAATGAAAATTAGCATTAGCCCGAGAAATCAAATTTCATCCAAACAATATTTACACAAATACTTTAGTTTGAACCAACAATTCAGTGTTGTCAACACTTTGCGACCTTTTAGGGCTATTTGGATTATGTCCCTGTTGATTTAGGACTTTTGCGGCCAAATAACATTTTTGATTGAGGGAGGCTGGCTGTGCTCTTAATTGGTTCAAACTCACATGGCATTTCCAGAATAAAATTCAAATATAAATTTAGCTTAACAAAAAAATGTAATAAACCTCTGTCAAGCTTTATGAAAATTTAAATATTCGTGGAATTAGGTCAGCTGGACATGTGTAAAAACCATGTTGCAACTATTGTACAACAACAATGCAACACACACATACAGAGAGCATGTATAAATGTTTTTTAACGAAACCAAAACATGGCCAGAACATAGGGAACACACAGGCCAAACACGCCCTGGCCATTGGTCAAAGGCAGCCGGCAAAAGTAAAAAGGAAAAACCGAAACAGAAGCAGAAAAAATAAATAAAAATAAAATCCAAAAAGCAGCGCCAAGTGCAACTGCAGCCAAAGCCACAAGACAATGCAACAAGCCGCAGCAGGCAGACATCTCTGAACCAGTTGGCCAAAAGCCCAGGAAGTGCGGGGAAGTCCAGGGCGAAAGCCTGCTCTGTTCTTGGTCTGTTTCTGGTCTTCTGGCCCATTTGGTTTTGGGTCGTGCCTGGGCCATGGTTTGATTCATATTTGGACTGCAGTTTCCATTTCATGGTTCTTCTATTTTTTTGCCCTTTTTCCAGCATTTCAAGCATTAAGTTCTCGAAGGGCAGGGCATACTGAATTTCAAGAAATAGTTGCCTCCACAAAATACTAGAAAGCGTAATGAAATTTAAATATGAAAATATATTTTTATAATTATAATTAAATTAAATTTTAGTCGTCGGGAATCGAATTAATTTAAATATATGACATTTATTACCGTATGATAATCTGAATCCAAAATACTTTTAAAATAAAAAATTTAAAACAAAGGTAATTCTAAATATCTCTTAAAATTCGATACCTCACTTTCTTGAAACACTTTAAAAATCTCCCTAAACTGTTTTCCCCCAAACAAACAGTAAAATCTAAATTAAACTTTTATTTCGGCCATTTCCCAGAAGTGAAAGTGTATCCCCTAAAACGACTAATCCCACGCGACCCTCATCGCAGTATTATGCTTTCTATGTGCAACAACAAAAATCGTCCCGCTTGCATTATTTGTTGTATTCCTTCATTTTTTTTTTTTTTTTTTTTGAACAGACTCAAACCTCCGCCCTGAAGGCTGGAAAAAACTACAAAAAGCAAGCAAAGTTTGTTCAACTTTTTTGCATGTTTATATTTGCTGTAAGCATTATTTTTTTGTACCTCTCCTTTTCGATGCACACAAAAAACCAGTTGCATGAAAGGGGTAACAAACAGCCAGAGCAATAGAAACCAAATAGTGGAATTTCTCTATTTCAGTGCAAAGTGCATTGAGGCATGCACCAGAAATTTCAGTGGCAGAAGGGATGATGAAATGCAAAATGCATAATACATAGAGTCGGGGGAATCCAACAATCCAACCCTTCTCCACGCTCTCACCAGCTATAACTATATTTATTTTTTCATGCCGCTCAACTGCAAAATTGTGTCAAAATCGGATGCTGCCCCACCGTGGGGCAATAGAAACGCTGGGGCGGGCAGTCTTTTTGTTGGCCCGCATCAACTTTAAAATGTACACAAAAGGCCGCTGTAAAAAATGTATAGGCCTGGCTGGGCAATTTTCTAACGTACCTGGCAATTTAACGGTAAAGTGTAAATTTCATTTAATTTGACAGCCACAGATTGAAACCTCGAGCGGCTAATAAAGTTGCACCGTCCACTACTGCAGCAGCAGCAGCAATATCGGTTGCAGTTGCAGCAGCAACAGCATCAACGGCAGCCGCAACAACAGCCAAACTAATTAGTCCAAAGGCCCCGCAGTAGATCAACAAACTCACCTAGAAAGAGAAGAGAAAAGAGTCATGAAGGCAAAGATGATTTAATAAGCAATTAAATTATTCTAATAAATGTAAGCCAGCGGGGCTGGGCAAAGCACAAGGGCGTTGCAGGAGGAGGGCTACAAGAAATTGCACATAAAATTGCAATTTTCCAGCAAATTCATAACACAAAAAAAATTATACAAATTTAGGCCGCAGGCAGGGGGAAGCGAGAATAAGATAGGGCAAACGAGATGGATAGATACAGTTTTCTCCGAACACTAAAGACTGTGGTAACCGAGTCGCTTGTTGGAAAAATATCTCAACCTAATTATAAGTAAACAAGCGTATAAAAAGCTACTTTCTTTATTAACAGTTTAGTTTAATTACCTCTGAGATAGTTTAAAGATGAAAATTAGTTTTAAGCTATTAAAAAATCGATGGAAACTTGAATTTCGTTTAAATTTCCAGCTGGATTTTTTTTAATGGTAATGATACCTTAATTTTCAGCAACATTAAAATGTTTATATGAACATTTTTGGTTGTCCAGTTTTAATAATTGGAATTGGGTTACAAATTATGCCAAAGATGGGCAACATGGGTCGATAATCAACTGAATTTTCCTGTACCCTCGTTAATCCCCCATCTAGAAACCCACGAATCTGGCTTTACACCATCGAAACGCACTGCCCCGCTGCGAGGGCCAGATTCAACAGCTGCCAAACAGTCCGCACTCATCGTCATCGGCGTCAGCTGAGAGCTGAGATGGCAACAACTCAAGTGGCATCCATCCAGCGGTGGCAGCTCCAGCTCCCAGCAGTCCAACTAATGCCATCAAGCCTGATGCATATAGTGATTAGAGTGGACGTTACCCAGCCCATTGCTTCCTCGCTTCCTTCCTCAGTTGCATCGTCATCATCGTCTTTGGCTGCACTTGAAGCCGATGTTGCTGCTGTGCCGCAGAGATGTTGCTGCTTTGCTGGAGATGTTGCTGCTGTGTGCCTGCTGTTGCCGATGCTCTGCTGATGATGACGATAAGTGCAGTTTGCAGCGTAATAGAAAAGTTGCCACGATGTATGTGTGTGTGTTACTGATGATAATGATAGATAAGTGTGCGCCAAGTGCACTACGTAACTTACTCTAACTTCAAAAGCTATCAGCAGTTAAATCGAAAAGCAGTAAGCCAAGCTCAGTGGAGCCAGCGGGCAAGAACTGTAAATGGTGCGCAGCTTAATGACAAGAGCGCCAACTAAGTTGCACTGGGAGCAGCAGCAGCAAAAGCAAAAGCAGCAGCTCCCTGCAAAAGCTACACCCAACAAAAAAATATAATAATATTTTTAAGGACAGTTTTCTTCTACGCAATGGGAAGCATATTTCCATATTTAGATCAGTAAGTCGAATAAAAAATATTTTAATAATTTCATAAATTAAGTTTATCTTTAACTAAAACCCTAAAATCCCAAGGTATGAATGCTCTTAACTAAGGGTTACAACAAGATAAATGTGTTGTTTATTCTCTTCAGTTTTTTAGTCAGTTTTACTTTTCATAATTCTTTTTTTCTGGTGTAGCTCCTTATGTTGCTCCTTGTGCTCCTGCATCATTAGCAATTGTGGGCAGGCCAAGGCGTGGGGCATGGGAAATATTTGCTATAAATGCATGCAACATTAAGTAGAACGCATTTTTTTCAGGCAGCCAGGGAGCAGCAGCAGCATCATCTGCAACCTGATGACGCCACACGCCACTTCACTTGGCTGCTTTCCGTCGCTGTTGCTGCCACTTCTTGTTGCTGTTGCTGCTGCTGCACTGCTGCTCCTGCTGTGGTGTTGCTTCTGTGCCTTTTCACAGCTCAACGCTTGCGCACATTTGGGGAGCCTGAGAAAAGGGTTCGTCTTTGCCTCTTCTGTGTGCCTTGCGCCGTTTGCTTTATTTCTTTCCGAGAATCTTGACGGCTATTAAGGAGCAAATAGCAACAGCAAAAACAAAGCACAGCCAGCTGGGGGAACACAAAAAAAAAAAAAACAAAAAAAGCGAACAGAAAAAAGCTGTAAAATAAAATTATTATTTTCTTTTCGTGCTCATAATTTGTGCTGCAGCTTCCTTGCCCTCAATTAGTAAAAGACTTTTCCTTATTACACTTTTAGCCTTGGCTCTAGCTCTTCCCGTTCACAGTAGTTTCCTCTTCCAGCAGTAAATTAAGTTACGACTTTATGCTGCATATTAGTAGAAGGAAGAAGGGTCAAAGTGTAGCCAAAAGATATGGGTAAAGGAAACGCGGAATACTCTGGGGGCGGGCAGACATTAAATATTTATATTATTGCCTACGTAATTGAAAAATAACGAGTAATTAGAAAATAACTATCTTAATTATTTTTTATTCGCCAGCGCACTTTAACTACCGTTAAGAGAGACTTGCTGCCTTTTAAAATAATTTCTAACCAAACCCTTAAGCTATATATTTAATACAACTCAGAACCTTTCAACCATTTTACATTTTTTTTTAAGTTTTTGTCCTCTTGGTACTCTAAATTTTTATTCGCTCCTAACAATCAGTTAATTTTATTACAGGCCATGATTCATGCCTTGCATATTCAGCTTTTATGACTTGGTCAGGACGCCAAGCCATGGAGATCAACGCCCACTGTCAAGGACTTCGTTTTACTGCCCTTTCCCCTACCCTTTATTTTGTTGTATTATTTATTGACAATTTATTTTATTTAGCTCAGCATATCAACCGCTGAGCATTTGCGGCCATTTAGTTGCGATAAAAACCAAATTTATGCAGCTAAATCTTGTTTTTAGCACACAGAAAAAAAAAGGAAACACAAAAAAAAAAGGAGCGAGGAGTAAATAAAGAAAAAATTCTATTTTCTCAGGCAATAAAAATGTCAACGACGTCGCCGCAGACCAAATGGCAATTGCAGCCGCCGGAATATCCCTCTTTTTACCACTCTTTTCCTCTGCGCCTCCAAAGTGATTTATGCATTCCGCATGCAAAACGCTAATCAGTGGACCCGAGAGCCCCAACCCATTCCATCGTCCTACTCGAGAAACCCAATAAAAGAAAGGCAGCAGCAGCAGCAGCATCATCCAGCAAAAAGTCTGAAATGCGAAACTCAAATAGCGTTTAGCCAAAGATGACTAATGTGCCTCCTCCTGGACGCTGTCCAACTGGTCAAGTGGGTTTGGCCTCCGCATTAAAACTCCACTCATTCCGTTTGCATATGGAAAACTGTTGAGTGTAATGGAAATTCAAGCTCCGCTTCGATACATTTTTAACCCCAATTGCAGGGGTTGTTGGATGGCCAAACTTGTTGAAATGCGCGCATATGCCAAGCATAATTACGACGAAAAATATTGTAAATTTGTAACTTTTATAAAGTGCTTCAATAAGTAATGAGCACGGCTTTGGAGTGGTGATGAAAGTATGAGAAAATCGGGGTAAATTGAAGTGGTTTCAACATTTTGGCCTGATTTGGGCAAGGCCATTTGGGCTTTTAGCGGAAGTAAGGCCAAATTCATTAATTAATCAGCCATCATACCAAATCAAAGTTTTTATAGAATTAATAACCAGTTTTTACTAGGACGAAACTGATTGTTTGACATTGTTATTAATCAAACTGTATAATAAATATCAGAATGTATAAGAAATTTACCTTCTACTCAAAAACGTTTGATACGTTCATAATTTAATTATGTATTGACAAAACAACCAAAAAAAAAAATTGTAATTATTTTCTAAGAGGCTCACACAAAAGCAATAAATAATTTAGCTTTCTATAATTTGATTCACAGATATTTTCCATTTTATTGCATTGCAAAATGCGAAAGACACCTCATCGATAGAAAAGTGGCCAACTGATTAATAATTGATAATAACCAAAAGATGAATTTATTTTCTGTCATTGAGATAGCAGCAGCAACTTCCCATCTCATCTGACATGAAAGGCCAACCGCAATTTCTAATTTTGTTCGATTGGTTGTGTGTGAATTTGTGAGCAATAATGCTAAATGCTTCGGTCTTAAGTTCACATAAATTCATACAAAAACATTCCAAACTAATAGGCTTCATTTTACCTTTTCAGCATTCGGCAAATGCAATTAAATCATGGAGGGACTATTGCATTCCAACCAATGGAAAGGACAAAAACCGACCAGACAGCTCGGAATCACTTGCCAATCAAAGTCAGGCGTATATTTGTGGGATCTATATCAGACGATTTGCATGCACTTGACCACAAAATTAATTAACTAAAATATGCCAAGCAGGGGGAGGAGTGACAAGTGCAGTGCAAATTTAAAACCCAATATTCTCCAACCTCGATTCGGTTTGGGCTAACAAAGCGATCAAAAACCGAGAAATACGAGTGGCCAACCCACTTTGGCAGCAACAACTGCGACAAAATGTCACTTGGCCAGCAATTCACAGAAGCTACATAAGCATTTACAGTGCGTTTCAAAAATATATGACTATTTATTATCTAAAATGTATACAAAAATATGTATATCTGTAAAACACAAAGTATAATAAGCAAAAATAGTATTTAATAGTGTTGAGTGTTTACAAACACCTTTTAATATGCTTAAAAAAATTTTATGAGTGCTCAAAATACTTTGTAATTCTTAAATTTTAAATATATATTTTCTTCGAAATCCAAAATGCACTTTAAGATCAGTCTATATTTTCAGGACGTACTGTATCCCCGTGTATGACGTAAAAGTGCGATAGAGAAGGCGCTAGCGAAAGAGGCTTAGTTATTGCGCATAGCTCGAAATGTTCATGTCGTGATGCCACAATTAACTAAAAGCGCGCATCAAATTACAAACAAACGAACGAACGAGCGACAACTGGCCGGCAACAACAGCAACAACAACAACAAGAACAAGGATAACTAGAACAGCAACAGCTACAACAACAAGGAGCGACAAGGACATGAAGCGGAAGCAACAACTGTTGTTGCCCCAATGTGTGTGTGAGTGTGTGGGTATTATTGTTATTTCAGTTGAAACTCGAATTGCTTGTAGATTTGTTGGCAACAGCTGTGCATTTGCCAAGCAATTTCTGTCCGCTCCTTGGGCTCCGCACATCTGCAATTTATGTATCCTTTGGCTTACAAGGATAGAGAATGTCTGGTGGATGGTCAAGTGTATGGATGGTAGACTCCCCGCAACCCCCACACCATTTGCAATCTGCATTGTCTTCGGGCCAGGCCACAACCAACGCCCCTCATTGTAAGCTACTTAAGATTTTGCACAGATTATGGCTCACATATGCACGCTGAAGTTGGAGCGCAAATTGAGTGTGAGTTTTTCATAGATAATCTTTACAAGCAATTTAAAGCTGGACAAGTGCTAATATAACAACAAAAGTGAGAGAGATAGTCAAAGAGTTGCAGGTTAGCAGGCAAAGAAGTGGTGTGGCCCTATCACGTGCGATCAACTAATTAAAGCAACAAAACCCCTTTTCTAAACAGGAAGCCTCCCATTAGCCCCAAAGAACAAAAGCCACTGGCATTCGCTGGATGGTTGGGGTAAAAATGAGGTAAGTTCTGGAAAAAGTTGCACTTGACTGATTACCTTTGCCTCAATGTGGCACGGCGTTCGGCTTCGGGTTCCTTTCATTCTTCTGCAACATTAATGAGCAGGAAGCGCTTTCCTCTGCACAACATACCGAGATTCAATTATGAATGAGTTTTAAATTACTGTTACAGGGCAGCGCAGGTCGAAGCTGCCGGTCTTATAAAAGCAGGAATTCCAATTCGAAAGGGTTTCCCCTAACATTTCCACATCAATAATTTTCATTGAACTGGACATTTTAATGCATGATATAAATATTTAATAAGTGACCTGATTTAGATAAGAAAACAATTGATTTTCAATAAACGCAATTGTCTTAGTGAAAATGATTTTGTGTCAATGGACGTAATACATATCATATATCATACTAGCTTTAAAGTTACCTAAGACATATTAATAAATGAGCTAAAACCCTTAAGCCCTATTAAACAAGAGAATACCAATTTGTATAATAACCGAAAATTCGTGAAATATTTATAAAATTACTTTATTAAGTTGTTGAGTTTCTCCTGACTTCAAATTATGGCTATATTTATTACATGATGATGGGCTCCCAACTTTCTAACAGTTTAAAGCCTCATTTCAGCTGAAAATTTGAAAGCCAATCTCGGTAGAGCCAGGAACAAGGCCAACATCATCACATTCCAGAGCAGCCAAAAGGGCGTGGACTCCAAATGGGGAAAGAGCAACCACGAGGCAGACAAAGAGCCGCACTGAAAGTCGGAAAGTCTCCACCCAACCGTAGGCGACTCCACTCAAGTTAGCTGAACTAAACCGAGCTGAAGTGACTCACTGCTGACAACGGAGCTGAGAAATCCCAAGGTTGGCTGCCTGGCATGCGTAGATAAATTGAGTTGAATGGAGCGCTACTGATTGGACTTACGATCCAGGGAGTTACAACCACCTGTCCCCCGCCGCCGCCTCCATCTCTGCCGCCACTGTCTCTTTCGGATTTTCAATTATGGTTAATCATGCAAATGTTTGTCGCCTGTGAAAATGTTTTACATAATGCAAAGTGAAATGCTGCATGGCCATTCAAGCCATTCTCTGAAGAGTTTCGAGCCGAGCCAGAGCATTATAGTCCAATGCATACATGAATAATTGTCTTTTTGTGTGTCCGTCTTACAGCTGCTACTTCGACTGTATGCCAGGGATATGGGATATGATGAGCTGCTGCTGCTGCTGCTCAGGTAAGCCGAGCAATTTTTGCTGCCTGATTTCACAACTCCGACACCAGAGTGTCAGGTTGTGTGGCACATTCCCTCCCAGTCCGAAATCCCTCTTCGTTCTGGCCTTTGCTTCGTTTTGGGATTAGAAAACCACCCCGAAACGTGTCACATTATGCGGAGATGGAGATAGGAGGCATGTGTCCTGTCCGCCTGAAGCCAATTCTGGTTTCGGGATTAAAGAAGAGAGTGTGTCCATTCCAAAGGCATGTATCTTCATTGAACCAATGCGAAATACCTGCTAAGGTAACTGGGCATCGAAAATGCTGCAAATGAAGATTTGCAGTGGGAGGGAGCAACACAAAGTAATTTGAAAGTGGTTAGGAAAATTATCTCTCTGAATCCCCAGGAAATGAACAGTTTTGTTTCTATCATCTTTGCTCTTGGAAATGAATTGTCGATTCATTCTTCTCTTCATTTGAAAATAGTTACTTAGAATTCCTTAATTTAGACAATGAGCAAAACAATTTGTCTGTTTGAGAGGCTGAGTGTATTAAAATATGTTATTACTATAATACCATTCATATTTAAAATCGATCTATTAACTAATTATTTTTACCAACACATTACAAGGGTAAAGGATTTGTTTTGAATCCCATTTAATTCCTTAACAATTAGCTTCGTTTGTATACTTTGCTGCACCACATCCATGAAAATTTCGACTTCGTGCCAACTCTAATGTATTAGAGGTAATTTATCAACTTTTAATCAAATGTTTTTTCCATTCCTACATGGAGATGGTCCCGTCTGTCCCGCCACATATAATATATGTTCGTTGCTCATGCCATTACGTGGTGTTACGCAATCGCCACCCCAAAAATGGCTGGCAAACTACCCCTACCCAACTCGGCACCCCTGCTCTATGGCTTTGCTGATCCTTTATAGTTTTTACATGCATTCCCATGCGTATTCCATGTGAGTGTGTGCCATTTGGTCATAAATTCAAAAAGCTGGCCCAGCTTAAATTTTGGTTTTTCAATTTTTGAATGCCAGACCTCTGACAACCCTCGGATCCATGGGTGCCCCGCCATTACCATCACCATCCCCCTACCCCCTTCCCCATCCCCATCCCCGGAGGACCAGCATCTCGCATAGTTGTGCGTGCAACTGTGAAACGTGTTACAGGACCGGCCAATGTCCTCTGTTCCCCCAATCCCATCCCCTTGATCCATCCGAAAACCATGAGATTTCATTTAATTAAAGCATTTAGGCAGGGGTTTTTCGGTTTCGACTCGACGCCATATGTGCGTTGAATATATTAAATATACAAACACAATCCTTTCGAAAGGACATCCCATCGAGCACCTAAACAAATATGATGGAGAAAAAAGTGCAGCTTAAGAAAGGTTAAACAAAGGTTAAGCTCGGAGAGAGCAAAAGGTTCTGAGGTTTAAGCCTTGCGGCCCGTAAGCCAACTCATCAAAGTTATTTAGTTAAAATTAGTGCCTGTCGAGGATGTCTCCCCAATATGCCAAAGCAAACAAGACGGCGCAGAATCATCGAATAGCTTGAGGGTCTGGCAAAGGACACGAAAACGGTTCGGGTTGGGGATTTGCGGGGACAATGTCGTGCCGCTGACAAGTGCGATGACAACGTCAAAGGCTGGCTGCCTGGCTGGCTGGCTGGCTGCTCTCCGCCGAACCAAAGCTGCATGCCATGCCCGACTAGCTGCGAGGCACCTTTGGGAAAAAAGACGCTCATCTGGAAAATCAACTTCGACTTTCGGGCCACCCAGGCATCCACCAAGGAGCAGAAGCAGCAGCAGCAGCAGCACTACCACCAGCAGCAGCATCAACGAACCGCAAATCATAAAATAAACTCTTTAATTACGCCTCACGACTTGCCGGGGCAGACACGCAACAAGCCGAAGCCACAGCCAAATGGAAAATTATGCAAAATGCAACAGCAACAGAAATTGCAGCACAGCAGCAACAACGCCACAACGGCAGCAGCAGCAGCAGCAACAGCAGTAGAAGCCACTTCCGAAAATGTGAGTAAAATTATAAAATCTTTGGCACGACAATGTTGACGACGACAAAACTGCAAATTACCAAATTATAAGCGAACAGCAAAAAACAAACTGCCAAACAACAATGAAGGGAAGAATTTTAAAGTATGGAAACTTCAAGTTATCTAGTTATAAAATAATGGTACTATTGACATTTGAAAAATGGGTAAAACAAATTTAGAAGAAAAAAATTATTGATTATTCTTAATCAAATGCAAAAAATTAATATATAATACAATACTTAAAAAGCAAAAAAAAATATAAATTGGAAGAAAAAAACATTTTTATTTTTAAAATGTAAATTTGATGTCAAAAATATATATTTGTATCAAAAAATTTAATTATGTACGATACATTTTTATAAAACAACATATCATTCATATAATTTAAGTTTAAGTTCATTTGTTATTCTGTTTAACTATTTTCTAACTCTAATTACAAGTTTCAGAGAGGGTATTCAAAACGATCAATATGGGAACCTCCAAAAATCCATTCTGCTGCCGATGATGAAGTGAGAATACCGAAAATGCACTCGGACTCTCACACACTCAGCGTTTAACCCAAGGAGGGGGGAAAGAAAAGGGGACGGCCGCCCCCTGCTGTAAAGCGTATTTAAACAACCTGTGCCTCCCCATCCCTGTGAAAACTCCCCACTGAGCATGGCACCCACTCGATTATCACCGAAAAACGATTGACCTCACGAATTCGTAATTAATTTTCACAAAAGTTTTCCATTCGAAGACAAACTTCAAACAAAAGGCTGCAGCATCGCTCTCTGTATGTGTGTTTCTGTGTTTCGGTCTGTGTGGATTGGTTCAGTTTGAGTTCAGTTTTTGGGATTGCTTTGGTGGAACCCCTCCCACTTTTTCCTGCGGCTGCCACAATGTTTAAACATTTGAGCGCACACATCTCTGTGGGGGGCAAAGTGAATGCCGTTGCCCTGCTCATCTCCAGCGTATTGGAGCCCGATCCCAATCCCGATCCCCCCAATCAGTTTCACCGGTACCTCTGGTGGCCCCTCTTTCACCTGGTCGCCGGTTGCTTAGTTTGGCAGTTGTGTGTGTCGCTTAAGTGCTGAAACAATGTTCCAAGTTGTAAGTGCAACAAGGGAACCCAGTACAACATGGCAGTGAACGAAGCCAAAAACCCAAACTGAACTGAAACCCGGAGTGCACCAAAAATAAAGTGTGTAAAAATGAGCAACTTTTCAAGTGAGAAGCAACTATGTGGCATGCAGCTAGAGCTGCACGCTCGCATCTCGAGCGACAACGACGACAATGACTGGCAGATTTGGTCAGGCACACAGAGAGAAAAATATCATTATTTGGTATTAATTAAATTAATATTTAAACAGATTTTTGGTATAAAATATATTTTAACCTGAATGCTTTATATTTGCCAAATATAAAAAGTAAACAAACTTTTCTATTAGTAGAATACAAATTTTTAATTGATCAATTCATAAATTGTTTGGATAATGCCAAGTTTACATTACTCTTGGCTGAGATTTTTTTTTTGTGCACCGACGACTCGGAACATTTTTCGCGCAAACTTGCTAAGATACAAAAATTTCACTCAGCCCGAGACTCTGTCCCCCACTCTTTCCACCCCGCCCACACTTTCCCCTCCCACATCTCCTCATGAATGTGTGCACAATTTTCAAACTGGCAGCGTAAAGTGCACAAATTGCAATTGTAGCTGGGGCGCGGGAATCAGGACAAGACAGGGACAGGGTGACAAAGGGGGCGTGGGACTGGGACTGCAAAAAAAGGGGGAGGGGCAAAAACAGGACAGTTGGATGGTTGGTTGTGGGGAAAACAACTAGAGTGTGTGGAGGCGTCGTCGATTGTAGGCCCATGCCAGACATGGTGGGCTCTTCAGCAAGAGCAACTACAGCGGCAAAAAGAAGTACTCTACCCAGTACAGTGAACACTTGACGTCGAGGCCACAAGACATTAATTGCAGCGCTTAAGAAAAAAACCAACAAAATGGAAAATTGAATTACGAAAAGAGCAAACAAATGGTAACCCATTTAACCGAGGTGAAATGATTAAAGTAGTTTTAAAAGCAAGCTTTTAAATTAAAAATAATGTATGAATTGAGGCCACGTTGCCAGTATCCTAGTTACTTTCCTAGTATATAATTTTTAAAACTTACCTTCAAAGTCATTAACACCATGTCATTATGTGCGCCAGTTTTCGGTATTTATATAACTGAAATGAAAAGAACAATATAAAGTGGTTAAAAATGGTTGGACATTATTAAAGTTAATATGTTATATTACAAAATAAAATGTATGATTTATCCAAACTTCAAAGCGTATAACTACTACTATTATTTAACATTTATAGGGTATTCCTAACTACCATTCCGTTGCACCACTTTTTCATCTCGTGTTTGAGTTTGTTTTCGTGCTGACCAAATGCAAAGTGCAAGTCCAAGGCAGCCGGACCATGTACATTGACACTTTGATATGATTGCCAGAGGAGCGGAGATACGAGAAACGAGGAGGAAATCGGGAGGTGTAAAGCAGTAAAGGAGGTGGAAAGCGGAGAACTTGGTAGACGACGAGTAGAGGAATCTTGTGGTTAGTTTGGCCAGCCAAAGTTTCATTTCGGACCATCTTCTTCACAACACAGTTTACAACTTCTGGTCAGTTCATCGTGTTCAAGCATGAAATGACGTTGCACAAAAATCGCTTGGCAAGGTGAGCCCTTTAAAAGGTGCAAAAACTTTAAGTGGAGCAAAATACACAAAATGACAAAGTTGATGAGGTGTTCTTTCTGGGCGTTGGAAAATTAATTTTCGGCTGGGATGACATTCAACTCATCGTCAGCTGCCCCCAAACGTTCCTCTTGTCCGCTCACTTGTCTCCCTTTGTTGTGTGACTTGTAACTTTAGTTGTTGTCTGGGGCACTCACAATTTCGCTCTAAAGTTTAATTTCAGCGCTTGACTTGGAAAGTTTTTTGCTACCAGTTAGAGTGACTGGAAACACAGAGAAAAAACATATATTTTTAGTTCTTTCTTAATTTTGTTCACGAATACTGACAACCATAAGGAAACAAACCAAAAGAAATAATCAATTTAATTGAAAATATTTTTACTATTTATTTAATTACTCCATTTAGTTATTGAAAATGTTAAAAAAAATATATATATTTTTTATTGTAAACTCTGTAAAGGTTAGACTAGGATAGACCCTTTTAAGATAAGATTAAATACCAAATGGATGAGCAACTTTCGTAATATTTTCTTTCCGTGCAGAGTCAGAGTTTGAGGCTTCAGCAAAAGTCGAGCGCGAAGTCGAGCTGAAAACTCCTTCTGGCCAAGTCGACACAAATTGCTGCAAAGTTTTTTGGCATTCAAGTGTTTTAATGTCTCACGACGAGTTGTTGCGGAGTCGCAGAGCAGACTCTTTTCCGTACTCCACACATGAATTAATCAAAGAGCAGCTGCAGTTTGTGTGGCATTAAGTACCCGACTAGGAGACATGGGTTCGCAGGTGGGTTAAGACCGCAAGGCGGTGGCGCCGCTAGACAAATTCAACTTAATCAATTTAAAGTGCTCACCGCAAAGTCAACAGTTCAAACTAACCGCAAGGCGGGGAGTTTGAAAAGCAAGGCAAACACTACCCTCCGCTTTCGCCCTTTTGGCCCAGTATTGTTAGGCAAATTGTCGCCACACACACACACACTCTCTCAGAAGCACACACACACAGCAGGTTGTCGTTGACCAACAAGTGACCAAGGCTCCGTTTTACCCCCCATTGTCCTGCCGACTGAGTATCCCTTACACTTTTTTCCAGCAGCTCCTTCCCCTTTGTTTGCCGACGTGTATTTGTGTTTGCTCTGCTGTCAACATTGGAAAATTATGAAAATTAATATGAAAATTGTTGCTATTTACGACTAGTTTACCCTGAAGTGTGTGCGTGCCGTGGCTGCCTCTTCTTGGGTTTCAAGTGAGGCAATTGTTGGTTTTAGATTTAATTACTTGAGTCAACTTGAGCCCTAATTTGATTGAGTATTATGTGACATTGAGCCCACTCCGCGACGGGGTTCAATTAACCCAGGCTCACGCACAGGAAGGGGTTTTTTGTGCTGCTACCCAAAACAAAGAGACCTAAAGTAGCCTGCGGATGCGAATCGATTGAGAACCCTACTATAAAATAACAAAAACGCACCACACACTCGACATTTGCATCTTTGACAGCTCTATTGTTGATCCTTCTGCTTTTGCATCCTGCCACGCACACACTTAAAATATGCAATAAAAAATCAAGGGGGAACTGCATTGATTGCACTGCAGGAACTGCAGGAAAGGACTAACGCAGAACCTCTTGAAGGCAGTCAAAGATGTAAATGGTTCGTAAGTGCAGAAACCTTTGAAGTGCAAGCACTTATTCAGTAAATTATTATATTAATCAGTGAGTTTAAATGGAACATTATATATTTTTATAATGGCGCATTCCCCTCTTATCAATACCAATTAAATATAAATATTCATTTTTTCCTTTGAATTATATTTGTCTGTTTATACCTCACAGTATATCACCTTTTATCGAGCTATCTAATCCAACCTAACTGCACAATAAATTCTCAATGTCTCCAACTTAATTAAAATAGAGAAAAACAAGATAAATCCCCTGAACTAAATCCCTTGACAGCATTTCAAAACAATAAAATCATAATTCCCAGCTTTTGAACAGCATGTTATGTATTTCACAGGAGCTCAATAAATTCGTTATATTTTCAAAGCCACTTAGGAGTAATTTTTATTGTTCGCCCAATACTAATCCCATGTCAATTGTCAACGCTGGCGCTCAAGACACTTAAATGCAGATTATGCATGTCAAATGGAAGCCCACACTTCAAAATCAATTAGCAGAAGCTTTTTGGAAAAATCGAGAAAAAAAAGCGGAGAGCAAACATGTGGGCCAGAACTGAAGTTGCCATTAAATGCTCGATTATAACGACAATTGACGGCTGCAATAAAACCGAATTGCCCCGTCAAATGCTCAGCCAGCTGGACTAAAAGGCCGGGCTTAGGTTAGATGAGCCTCAGTTAACGGTCCACCTCCTCCCCATCCACCGACTCCCGTATTTACTGTCATAATTTATATGCATTTATGAGACACGCTTGGACAGAGGCAGTTTTTATGGCAATTTTATTTCCTGTAGGCAAATAAAGCAACTCGCCATGTGAGAGGCATTCGAAACTTCAACTTCATTATCGCGTTATCGCTACCTCCCCAAACTGCTTTGCCCCTAGCTGCATTATCGTGATTGCTGTAGTAAATGTTTTTTATTTATTATTATTTACAAATGCATTAAACACAATATTTAATTGCATCATAAAAAAGCGGCAGTCTGTCTGGCCCAATATAAAAACCCTTGTCCCTCTCTCTATCTTTTGCCCACTCCCATTTTTGATAGCAATTGAACTTCATTGTAAACAGTGGTCGCTAAATGAAGGAAATTAGTTTTAGTAATAAAGTTATTATTTCTGAAAAAGTCATTTATATGTTTCAGCACACAATTATATAATAAATCGGTTTTTATTTCTCGTTGCAGTTTAATTTTTAACATTTATGGTATGTTCAAATATTTTATCTAATTACAGTTGCAAATACCCCAAACAAATTTATTGAACATTTTTTTCGAAGTTTGCTATACTCTTTACTAAGTACCAAAAGTATTTCTAAACAACTTATAGAGTTTTCGTTGTAAATCCACTTATCCCATTTACCACTGTACCGGGTTCTAGGTGCTCCGCTTGTGTGTGCTCGGTGTCTGTTTATATTTGTCCCTGGTTGTTTGCATAGTGCAATGCTTATCGCAAATGCTTTTCCTATATGCGTGTGATATTTTTATGAGTTCTTTCGACCCCGTCGTCCCTTGGATATTCCCCCTCTATTTTTCAGTTTCGATTTTGGTTGCCCAGTTGCTGTTGCTGCTGCTGCTGCTGTTGCCGCTGTGTTTGCTGTTCACAGTTTTTCGTTATTATTTACACAATTGACCCTTTCACACCCGAAAACTCATTGAACTTCATCAGCAACATCTACGGCAGCAACAGCAACAGCAACAACGGCAACATGAGGAGATATTGCTTACGTACAGGCCCCCACCCTGAAAAACCCTGGCAGTTGGAGTTCAAGTCTTGGGCTCAACTGTAAATAGTCATAAATGTTTTGTTTATGTTTACAATTTAGCTGCTGCTCCTGCCGATGTTGCTGTTGCTATTGCCTTTGCCTTTGATATTGCTGCAGTTGCTCTTGCTGCAGTTGCTGCCGCTGTTGTATCTGCTGTTGCACCGTGTTCCGGCCGCAGTTCGTGACTTCTCTAATGTTGTTGACGTGGTTGTTGCAACATGCTTCCCCATTGCTCTCGCCGCGGCCTAAAGATTTCTGAATTGGTAATGGAGCATGTGCAGTTCAGTGAGGTGAGCTGCATTTTATTGCTATCTAAATCGCTGACTCTTAGCCATGTATGTGAGCTAACAACCTGGTCCGCTGGTCCACGCTGTCTCCGATTTTTATTTGCTTTTAATTTGACTTGAAACGGGGCTTAAATGTCAAGAGTTGTTCGGCTTGTAATCCACATAAGCACACACATGGACCGCTCTGCGTTTTTGTTATTAATGCATTCAATTAAGTAACGGACCGACAATTAAACTCATTATGCATATGGTGGGTAAAATGCAATGCAAATAGCCCAAAGCCCCACTAAACACCAATAATATGGTTAGCAACGAGCAACAAAAATAACTGTCGACCAACTGAAACAAAAACTCCAATCGAGCCACATTAAAAGCATCATTAAATAAATTATAGACCAGCCCCAAGGCAATAATGACATAAAAAAACCAATAAATCTAACATGAAATTCGTAATGTAAACAAAGCTTATTTCATTTGTTGTTTTAGTTGTTTTATATTTAGTATTTAAATGTTTGTAAACGTTGAAGAAGAGGATAACAGTTAAGCCTAATGAAAGTCATAAATAATAAACAAATTCAGAGGTTAAACTAATGAAGCGCTGGGCTAAATGGTAAATTTAGAAGAGCTTAGTGGGGGAATGATGGTAACTAATATTATGAAAGGTAGAGAAAAAACCTATTTTTAAGTTCATATGATTTACCATAAATAAAATGAAAATAGTAAAAATAATCATTCCACAAAATAACCTTCCTTTTTTAACGGTTTATGCTGTTTCTTCCAATTACCTGCACTTGACATTTAATTATCAATTAGCTAGCCCACATCCTCTCCGATTTTGGCACAAGCTTATAAATATTTTAATTAATTTACATTGTCATGCATTTTTTGGGCAATTCTTTTGCCAAGCGACAGTCAGCCAGTCACTCTGTCGCTGACAGTGGCATATAATTTATGCAAACTGTTCGCATTTGAAATGCCTCCGCAAGAGAAGCGTGAATTTATTTATAATTTATATGGCAATTAAAAACTAATATTGTCAACTCCCACGCTCTCTGCAAATTCAATTGCAAATTTATGCAAATTTTTAATTTCAGTCCGATGAGCGGGCGCCTTTGACAAATGTTTTGTAGTTTTCGGATTTCGGTTTTTATTGCATTTTTGATGACAACTCGGTTGGCATAAATTAAATAATTAAGTTAATTCTACATAGGGGCAATGTGATTTTAATTATTTAATTCGAAACTCAGCATAACTTATGCTAAATCGTATTTTATTTTGTTTGTCCATTGCGTTTCGAATTTGCCTTGCTTTGCTCACGGTGTCTGACTCATCAGCGCCGATGATTAATGATTTTTAAAATGCCGCTCATGATTTAGATAAACCAAACTGAACGATTTAGTCTGCTTTGTTGTCTGTTCTTTGTGTTATTTCGGCTTGCATAATTAATGTCGTACGCATTTGTTACAAGTTTTGGTTATTTGTCTTGCTCTCGGATTAATTTGCCCCACCGTCTAATTTAGTCTGATTGGCTGGAACTGAGTTGAAAGGGGCTTAAAGTCTTCTCCAGTCTGTCGGTGGGCTTAACAACTTCTTGACTGCCATTCGATAAAGTTTGAGGAGCGATAATGACATTGAGCTCGGCCGGGATTATCAAGAATACTGAATTACAGAAATATTTTTTACAAAATGCTTGAACACTCATTTTTGCTGCACGAAATAAATTTGGAACGGAAAAATTAATACGAGTTAATATTATTCGACAAATTAATTTCCTCATCTGGTATATCAACATTTATTTGTCATCCATAAACTATTATTAAATAAATATATGATCGTTTTTTTCTTGCAATAAATTTTCTAGGCGGAACTATTCATTGAATTTTTGTTTCATTGATTAAAAGGTGTGAAAACGAAATTATTCAACTGAATCGGCCATTAAAAATATGTTCCCCTTCCGTGAAGGTTGTGTCATAAAATGTTATTTATATGGCCCCGCGTGGGTGCGACTTCTATGGTCTTCTCCGCAGAGTGTGAAGCTACTCGAGGTTCCTAATTAATATAAACAGTTTGTGAACTAACACCAAACACACCGCTAGAAGCACCCCTTCGGTGTTTGGCATTTCCTGTAATTTGTCGGGCGCGGAAATTGCCGGCTTGTGTTATTTTTTTTTTTATTCGGGCCTTGTTGCATATTAATTTAAATATAATTATGATAATTTTTATTGTCAAGTCCGCTGAGTGAAGTCTCTTGCCACATGCTTCGCCTTGACTTTTCGGAATGCCCTGGGCAAACAACCCTTTTCTACCATCAAAAAGGATTAGTTATTGAGTTATTTTCACAACTAAAGTAACGACAGGCAGCCGGGCAGAAGGCGAACGAACCCAAGCCCAAGCCCGACCAACTGACGCGGTTCAACAACATCTTGTGACTGACATTTGTGCGTCAAATTAAGTGAACTCTTTTTTTTGTCGAATGGGAGGATCTGCAGCCGGAGGAAGAGGAGGAGAAGGAGGAGGAGCACATGGTCAAGTCGAGCTTCCTGCCAGCCAGCCAGCCAGCCTCGATCCCTGAGTGACTGTGACTGTTGTTGTCTTCGGCCTGTCCCCTGCATTGCGTAAACTATAATTAATAACAAAACATGTTATGGTTATGGCTGCCGCTTCTGCTTCTCCTTTTCTTTGTGTGTGCCAGAAAATTGTTTCTTGTGCCCCGAGCCCAAGGCATGAGGCCACAATTCACCCAGACTGGTACAAAAGCGGTTCTGGTTCTTCGGCTTCGTTGGGTTTGAGAAATCCAGACTAAGACTGAAGAAGATCCCAGCGTTTTCGGGCTGCACAACATATGTTATGCATTTTTTAGTTGTCTTCGGCATTCAAAAAATTATGTAGCATTTAATTAGCGCATAATTGCGGCAACAGAGTCAGCTTTCAGGGCACAGGCCTCATCAATTTCAATCGCTGGCGTGTTGAAAAATCTTCATCTGAGTAATCCACCCGGCAACAAATTTTTCAATGGCAAAAAACAAACATGTATACTAGCAAAACGAAGCACAGAATACTCTAGATACTCGTTTTCTTAAAAATTATTAATAAAAAATACTTACAATTTCTCAAGTAATAAAATTTAATTTTGATTTGGATCATCAACGCTTTAGTCTTCGAAACCTAAAAGAAAATAAAAAGATTTGAATTATTAAAAAAAAAACATAATCAAGTCACTTAAATAAATATTTGTTTAATTGCAAAACAGTCAACAGCCATTCCAAAATATTTATGATGAGAGAAATTTGCTAAGCTTGAATGACAAACTTTTAAAACAGAGTATTGCAAAAAATAATAATAATCCGAAGCCCTTTTATGAAATCCTCTTGCTACTTATAGGGCACACCCTTGCCGAACCGCCGAAAATAAAGAAAAAAGACTGTCGCTTGTCAAAATGTCTGCAACTCCGTGAATTCAACTCATTCTGCTGCTGCCTTCTATGGACGCGTCATTGTCTAAGGATGCAATTGCCGAGGACGACGACGCACAAGTTCAAAAGCAGTCAACAGTTCCGCTCGCCTGTTTGAAACTCCGACGTCGTCATCCTCTGCCACATCGTCATCATTACATCATCATCGTCCTTATCCTTGGCGAATTTCATGCCTTGTCGTTGCAGTAGTTCCTTGTGGCTTGGCAAATACTCAACAAACCATGAAAGTAAATAAATGTTTTGCAACGTTGCAGAAATAAAATGCAATTTAAGTCACACAAAAATGGCTAACAACAGCACAGAGAAAAAAAATGGTCAAAGCTTCTGCATTCTTGTTGGACAGAATATTAAAAATATATTTTTATTGTTTTCCTAAATAGATTTTGTACATGTATATTAAAACCTCAAAATTTATAAAAAACTACTTTCTATTGAAATAGTATTTAGATCAAAAATGTTATTATTTTTTGCCTGTGCAGCAAGGAAAAAGTATCTGGAACGTTGCAGTTCGCCGAGGAGCCTGGAAAACTCCAGGTCCTGGCTGCATTCGTGGTTCGTCCTCTTCCATTTTGATTTGTTTATTTCGTTTCGCTCGGCTTTTATTTTGTATTATTATTATTCCTGCTGCTGCTGCTGCTCCTTTTGCCGTGGCAGTTAAAGTAACCGGCAAAAGCGTTCCGGGGGCTTCGAACTTTTGCATTTTATTTGTGTTTTTCTTTTCTTTCATTTCGTGTTTTTGAGTTTTTGTTTTACTCGTTTTGGCACAAAGAAAAGTGAAATGTTTTTGGGCGGTTGGGTTTCGCTTTGGATTTTAGAAGTTCACGGGTGAGAGTAGGCGGCAGCATCGTTGCAATTGCATTTCCACAGACATTTAATAGCAACAAAAAAATGGAAAACGCTTTAAAATAATTACATGCGAGAATTTCCCCCACAGACCAAACAATGCGAGAAGGGGTAATCGCACAAAGTTGAAAATGAATCACCAACTGGCATCATTCACTGTCGAAAAAAAAGAGGATTTGGGCAGGAGATCACAAAGAGACAAAGAGAGCGCCGAAACGAATTAATGGATCAACGATCTTATCAAGTGAGTGGAGCGAAACCAATTGAGTCGAGTGCAGTGTGATCTCTGTTCCTAAACTAATCCTCTTATGGTGAACACTCGGTTACAGGTACCTGGATTTTTTAGCTTAGAAGTTGTAAGCAGGTATTCGAATTTTCAGAGACATTGGTCTCCGCGTTAGGTACCCTAATTAATTGTTATAGAGAAATTCAACGAAATATCACAATTTAGTTAGTTAAAGTATAATATAATATAGGGAATTTCCTTAATGCAAAAGTACGAGAACTGAACTAGAATACTATTTTAAAGTCGACCACATTTCCTACTTTAAAAATTACCTCTTTAACATATGTAGACAACAGTCAAATTTAGTGGCAAACTGCAATTAAAATGGCATGTAAACAATAATGCGCTACAGCATCTGATACACTTGTACTCTACATGATTATTTCCCTCTTCAATCAGCCATATCCATTACACATCCGCCCCAAGCTGTGAATGATTTAAGTGATTCGGTGCGCCTATTGTATTATTTTCACCCCCCTTTTTTCCCATCCTACTGTTCTACGTCACTGAAATGCAGAAGAACTGCAATAAAACCAAATAAAAACAAAAAATACAAGAACCAAAACAAAAAATGATGAAAAAACAACAGAAAAACGTCAAGAAAAAGTGCAGCGGCAAATGCCAGACGAAACGGAACAATAATTAAAGCAATGGCAAAAACAACAAAAACAACAACTCGGAACACAAAATAAACAAAAACATCAACATCAACAACAACAACAGGAAGAGGAACAAGAGCAGCAGAAGAAGAAGAAGCAAAAATGCACCAAAGCTACGCTCTCTTTTTGAATGAGATGATGCGGGTCCATCCTTATATACACAGGATATATAGGGTGGTCTGGGTGTAGGGATTCCTAAAGGGTTGCAAGATGCAGCAGTTGACATCCTTGTATCTCATAGATACACAAGGTATACGGCTTAAAAGATGACTTGATTAACAGGTGGAAAAAAGTAATTCCAAGTTGTTTTGTGGAGAGATTTTAGGTTTGTGCTTTGACAGTTCAGTATTAAAAACCAATAATTAAACCAAAGCAATGAAATATTTTAAATCGAAAATAAATTCAGATTTGATATATACAAAAATTTTTACATAATTTAAGGAAATACCAGGTATCTCCAAGTCGTAGTCTTCTACAACATCATCCAGCCTTGATTTTGTTTGTTGCTTGTTGTTTGGTTGTCATTGATGCCCCCGACGTTGTTGATTTGTTGTTGTTTTTCTCTGATGAGCCTGCAGAGCAGCGCCAAGGCAAAAATCAGTGCAAAAGGCGACGTCGCTGGGTGTCGTTTGCAGACAACTTGAAAAACATGAAAACGCGAAGGGGTCTCCCACTCCATGCCCCCTATATAGAACCACCTCCCCACTTTCAGCCCCTCCCGCTTTTCCTTCTATTGACAGTCACGTCAGTTAAGCTGCTGGGAACACACACGCAGTCGAGAAGATGACACAGTTGTGGTCAAAGTAATAGCACAAAAAATATTTCTCAGATACTTAGATATTTTGATTAATAACTACTTTGCTGGCGTAACTTCAAATAAGTTAGATTAAGGTTTTATAGACAATTTATCTGATTTGTTATTTCTCATAAAATGTAGATTTCTTTTTAATACAATTAAGCAAACGGCTTGGAAATATATATAGGCTAACCATTTTAAAATAATCAAAAGTGTTCTAAAATTTTCTTGAACTTAGTGCTATTATTGTGAACGCAGCTACAGATATGATGGGTCGAAGGAAGGGGACACCCAGAGATTTCCCAGACAAGCAGGTGGCAAAGGCTTCAGGCCAGCAGAAAATCATGAGGCCAACATCATGAGCCAGCTTCGGTAATTGCTGTCCGGGCCAAATGCAAATGCTGTAGCTGCTGCCTGCTTGCGTGTCTAGATTGTCGATTCCTCGACTTGGATGCTGCACCATGGTGCATATAACATAGTGCTGCCCCGTCCCTGCTGGCCTCGAATTATGTTGTTCTTCTCGGGAATTGGTTTGGCCTTCTGACAGCCTTCCTCTCCGCCCTCCGTCCGTCCTGAAAGAGCCCCACTGCCACCCTTTGGATGCAATATGATTTCAATTAGTACCATTCGTTAGTGAGTGTGGCACTCAGAACTGATTATTGCAGTTTTATAAATTGTTTTCCTTTTGAAAACATCCAGAAATGCTGTTCTGAAGATGTAGTGTGAATCCTGTTTGCACTTATTTCCAATTTGTAAAATGTTTTTTTTAATTATAAGCTGGTGTAAAACATGTCTATCCTTTCGAGAAGATGTAGTCTGTATTTACTATAATTATTTGACCAATAATAAAAGCGTTAATAACATTTTAAACTTTGCAATAAATCTTAATTAGCACTTGTTTTCATAATTCCCATTTTTGGGAATATTTTTATTTTTTCAACAATACAACCAACTACCTTTTACAACGGTAATAGTATAGTAATAAATGAATATAATAAAAAGCATCAAATACTCCAACTTTGAATGGGTCTTAGACAAACATTACATCTGCACATATTCTTATTTTTCCACTTCCCCCAGCGGAAGGCCTTTATTGCTTTAAACAAATTTATTTATAACCCAAATTAAATAACTCAGAGCATCGGACTTGACTCAGGCTGCCACTAAATTTGCTAGGCGAATGCAATTTGCAGATTTACTAACCCCCCGCAGCAGAAAGAGCGGGAGCCGGAGAAGAAGTCGGAGCCGGACTTGCAGTTGGAGAAAATTGCAATTGCAATTACCAAACTGGAGAAAGGGAGATTGGGGGCAGGTGCAGGAGCATGAGCAGAGGGAGAAAGAGCAGCGCCATGCCACGAGTAAAACAACTAAACAACGCCGAGCGACGACAGTTTGACTTGCAATTTTAGCTGCACCAGCAGACCCCAGCAGCGAAATCAGCGAAACCGTGGCCGCCGCATCATCCCCATCATCATCCACAACGTCATCATCATCCCCATCAAAGGAATCATCATTAACAGCATCATCATTAAGGAGTAAGTAAGGCAAAATCGAGGTTTTAGACTATAGGATACCTGGTTTTTCAATTATTTGTTTTCAGCATAAAAGGTTTTAAGCTGAAAGTTTGAAATACATTTATTTATTGATGTCCGCTCACACACAAAGAGCCTATATTATATGCATTTTATAGATCCATTGAACATCTAATAAATGTTTATAAATAGTCTCGAAAATTTTGACTACTACAATCAATAACATATTGTAATATTAAAGTACACACAAGCTTTTGTCGTGGTCAAATCTTAATATAACCGAATAAGGTTTATTTGCCATTAAGTTCTTTCTTCTGACCATTACATTTTGATGGTCAAACGCAATATACCTTTGTAATCGTCGAGGACCTCGGGTATGAAAAACCGCGCGCGCCTCGACCATATCCATTACAGCCAGAATAACAGGAGGCTCAGGAGCAGAAGCAGGCGGAGAATGGGAATAGGAATGCGAACGGGAACGGGAGTGAGACGATGTGGAGCACAGAGGGCCGAGGACAGCGAGTAGTTGTTGGCCCTGCGGCTGCCCGGCCTGGCCAAGTTTGCGAGAAAATCGATTTCAGCTCTGCCTGCACTCGCACGGGCGGCCTTTTCGGATGCGAGTGTCCAGGTTTCAGGTCCAGCTCCAGTGCGAGTCCGAGTCCGAGGCCCAGTCGCAGACCCATTCGCAATCCCCGGTCCACAGTCAACACTACCATTCCCACTCCCGTTCGGATTCCCAGTTGGGGAGTTGCACTCCTGTTCCTCTACAGTAAAAAAAAAATTAAAGGTAATTTTTCGAGCGCTAGGAAAATAAGTCTCTTAAGTTCGTCTTACTTTAAAATCCAAAAAAAGGAAAAATATTTATCCTTATTTAAAAGTGAATAAAAGTTGTTATTTTATTAAATAATATAAAACATATTAAATCATGTAGAATAATATCCTTTGCTTTCACATATATTTCTAAGTTTATTTGTTTAAAATACCGATTGCTTTAAAAAGAGTAAGTTCTTAGCTTTATTCTTATAGCTTTACTCTGGTGTAAAGTATCCAAACTTTATATTCTCAATTATCTTTATGAGGATTTTATTTTTGCGCAGTGTCCGTCTGTTTGTTTGTTTGTCGCTTTTAATGTTGAACGTTGCTGGCGGAGGCGACTCTTGACTGATTTTTATGCTTTTGGCCCAATTGCCCCGCAGTAGCCGCGCGGTTGAGAGAGCGGACTGCGATGGGCATCGAATCGACCGGTTCTCGCTCTTCACCCTGGCCACCTACCTTCCTACCAACCTACCCTTTAGACCCCCTCGATACCACCCATTAGCGGCCCTTTGTTTGACTTGCAGTTGCAATATAAGGTCATTCCTCTGCTCTTGTTCTTGCCGGTGTTTTTGTTGCAGTTGCACGCTTTTCGTTTCGTTTGATGGCTGCGCGCACGCGGCCTTTTGTTAGTTTTCCCCATCCAATTTCATTTTTTTTCCATTATTATTATGCTTTTTTCGTATACTCTTTAAGGGAACAACATCAGCGAAATCGCAGTCTAATCACTTCATTAGGCGGAGTCTCCCACCGCTTTTGGCCATGTTAACACGTTGTTTGGCTGCAAGTTGCACGAAGTTGCACGTAAAGTGCGAAAAAAATTGGCTTTAATTGAAAAGTGTGGGAAGAGTAAACACTTCTGCGACTTTTCCTTTCTTTTAGACGTTTCAAGGGGTCTTTTGGATTTCTTTAAACCAAAAACCTCCTTCTTTAATGTGTTGATTTGTATAAATTTTTTTTAAAATTAAATTGGTAATCACTACTACTAGATTTAGTAATTTGTTTTTAATAGTCTTTTTAAGACTTTTTTTGAGCTTTTACAATGTATTTTATCAGTTTTGTTAACTAAAAATTGTTAATTGGCTTATACAAATTCAAATTATTCTGAAATATTCACGACCACATTCATTTTTCATTGACCATTTCACATTTTTACATAATCCAAGAAATAATGTAACTTTTAAGTGCTTCAATGTAATTGTAGATATTTTTAACAAATTTTTAATAGCTTTTAATAACAGTGGAAATTTTAAAAGCTGTGGTTTATGCAAATTGTACTTTGATCAATTACATGTTGGTAATTGCAGACTTTATTTTAATTGGATAAATTAAAATGTTCATAAAGGATAGGTAGAGGAACTTGGAATAAACAACTTTTTTAAAAATATCACAAAACTTGAAGCTTCTAACTTGCTAGCCCGCATTGTAGTCGTTTAAAGTTTTCTCACAATTGTGAGGCGAAATAGCATCAGCTGCTGCTGAGGAGGCTCCCGGTTCGACTCCGCTCGCTTATCGCATAATTGGTAGCAATGTTGGCTGCCACTTTTTGCTGCGGCTTCTGTGGCTCTCGAACCCTGGGCTCTCCGCGCCGTATCCGTCGCATTCCGGAGATGCCGGCAAAACACTTGTCAGCGACTTAAATGGCGCGCAGCTGTGCGGCATTAGCTGGGGAACTGAAAAGCTGTGGAGCTGCAGAACTTGTGGGCCAGGTGAGGTGACCGAGGAGACTGGACACACCTCTTAAGGAGGTGTTGCGACTGCCGCTGGACTCCAGGAAGTGCGGGGAATACGGGTGCAAGGCGGTCCAGTGGCGACATTTGATGTGATTATTGAGTTATGCCCACGGGGGCAGGTGCCTGGCATATTTCGCTTAATTTTCTGATGAAGTTATTCACAGAGATATGGAACGCAGTGAAAAGGTACAAGTATTATAAGCTGAGATAAGCGAACGAACAAGAGCTCAAAAAAGAGGTTAAATCAAGGTGTGTTCGTGAGACATAAAAATAATCATTCCGGTGTCCAAAAGTCTGCAACTTAATGTAGTATTCTGACATTGGTGCGACAGGTGTTTAAAAAAAAATGTTAGTAATGAAAAGCGTAGCGTTAACTCTTAAATTGTAAGCACTCTTAATGAACACAGAAAATATTTAATGCTTGTCAATTTGGTGAATTTATTCACAGAGATACGCCAGCAATTAATTATAGTGAATATTTATTTTTAATAAGAACCAAGTAAGGGATTATTGTTGATCCCTTTGTACACATTTATTATATTGACATTGGTGTTGTAGAAAATACTAAAAACACACACGAGCACGAACAATTCAATTGTTAAATTTCTAATTAAATTACTTTTTGGAATGGCTTCTGAGCTTCTGGCTTGTACATTAGAAAAAAAAATTTAAATAGGCATCTTCCTTTAGCCTACCATTTTCTATGCAAAGATATGTAGATACATACGTATTCATGAAAAACAGAAGAAAGATTGTTATATTAATACAGATAAAGGCACTATTTGGGATTTGAAAAAGAATATATTTTTTTGTAAAATTCATGTGTTAATAAGTAAGTTGGACTATTGACAATTGGAAAAGGATATACGTCAAAACGGGAGAAGGAAACAGTTGCATAAATAATTAACATTTGTCAGGAAATCCGTTGCCAGCAACAACAAAACGCCGGCAAAGAGTCAGAATTAGAAGAGAAAAAGAGAGGAGAAATGAAAACAGCAGGCACTACTAAATCACCAACAACAACAGCAACTACAACCCCAGAGGATGAGGATAGAGTGAATGGAAAGGGAATAAAAACATAAAAAAGCGGCACAGATTGCCGAGAACAACAACTAAACACGGGCGAGCACACACACACAATTTGAGCACTCCATCTGTGATGTTGTTGTTGTTCCTATTTATTTTTCCTTTTTGCCCTGCAATCAATAAAACGGATTAGGAATATCCTTTAAATGCGGCGCTTGGTGGAGGCTGCACGCACACACTCTCGCACACAAAATCTCCCTCACACACACACATGCTGTAAATCCTTTAAAAATAACACATATAGAAGGAATAAAAGTAGCGGCACTTACTTTTCGTTTTTTTCGTGGAAGAAATTAGGAGATGGAATGGCAATTGAAGGTGGAGAAAAGAACGGTAAGGAGAAGACGAAAACAAAACCGAAAAACGCACACTCAAACACGCACACAAACACGCAGGGCGAAAGATTTACCGTTCTGTTACGCGACGCGAGATGCCCAAAAAAAATTACGAAGAAAGGGCAGGAAAAGAGGGAAATGATATTATTATATATTTTCAACCTTATCCTTATTTACTCCAATTTTGATTTTGTCACTTGCATCACAACATTTGACCTTAATGACCTTGCATTATCTGTTTCTTGTTTAACTAAAGTAACTCTTAAAAATGCAATTTAAATGCTTGTATTCGTTTTTGCTGTTGTTGCCAGGAGAGGAACACACACGACGTTTAAAATTAACAAATTGCTGCCGGTTTGTGTCTGATTTTTCGTCTCCGTTTTGTTATCACGATTCCTTGATGGTTAATGGTAAATGGTTATTGGCAAGCTGGTTTGCTTATTAAATGGCTCGTTTTGGCTACCGTTTATAATGACACAACACTTGCTTTCAGTTTTCCACACAACCGTTTTGCCGGCTTTTCAGTTTTTCACGCGACGCAGCGCCGTTTCAACCGCTCTAGTTGAAATTCAAACGCGTTCGGAGGATTTTCGACGACTGCCCGCGCGGCGGTGGATGCGTTCGTATATATATTTGAAACCCGATCTAAATCGACAACTCTCCCACCTTTTTAGAGAATTTAGTACATTCGGTTGTTTTAAGAGCGCAAGCGCGGTCACACCATGGTCCACTCTCTTTTTAGCTCTCTTTCAGGTTTAACAGAGGGCGAAACATCTGTTGAGCTAACAGCTGCCTGGACTAACATCAGCCGATCCTCTGCTACTAATAACCAGGGCTGCCAATTCTAATGTGTTTGTTTATTTATTTCACGTATTTCAAGTCGACGTTAAGCCCAATAACTTGTTTTTAGACTACTTAAGGAAAAAAAATTCCTTAAAAATCTGCTTTAAAAACATTAAAAATATATAATTTTCATTGCAATAAATAATATTCATAAAAAAGAATTGATGTGACAATATCAAGAATCATATCAAACTGGAATGATAAGAAATTTAGACCACCCGTTTTATCATTTTTAGTACGCTCTCTTTACTTATTCTGCTCTCTTACTTGGTACATTGGTGGGAGCGAGATAGCTGCAGCGGAGAGAGTGTTTTATTGTCGAGTTCGAACTCAGAGAGCGTTGAAAAGAGAGAGAGACCACGAAAACAGTGGGACGACAGGGCTGCCAACGTTGTGTTGTGCTTGCAAGGCATGTAGAATTGAAGTAATGTTTGCGAACAGACATGTCAAATTACATGCAAATATGTATATACACAGTGGTATGAAAGAAGAATGCCACAAAAAATGTTATCTGAAAACCCTTTTGTGTTGGGGTTTTCATGTTAGTTTTTTCTAAATTTCCGGTGACTTGTAATAAGGTGTCCCACAGGTTCTATAACTTTACCAAATTTAATCCGATTTCAAAGTGGCATACCTCTTTCGACTCGTGGTTTGATTCTCTAAAAATCTGCATTCAAAATTTTCATTTTAACGTTGATCAAATTTTTGACCCATTTTCATGTTCGTTTTTTTCAAGTTTCCGATGACTTGTAATAAGGTGACCCACAATTGGACTTCCAGAGTCTATAACTTTGCCAAATTTAATCCGATTTCAAAGTGGCATACCTTTTACGACTCGTGGTTTGATTCTCTAAAAATCTACATTTAAAATTTTTATTTTAACGTTGATAAAATTTTTCACCCATTTTCATGTTTGTTATTTCTAAGTTTCCGATCACTTGTAATAAGGTCACCCACAATTGGACTTCCAGAGTCTATAACTTTTCCAAATTTAATCCGATTTCAAAGTGGCATACCTCTTTCGACTCGTGGTTTGATTCTCTAAAAATCTGCATTCAAAATTTTCATTTTAACGTTGATCAAATTTTTGACCCATTTTCATGTTCGTTATTTCTTAGTTTCCGATGACTTGTAATAAGGTACCCACAATTGGACTTCCAGAGCCTATAACTTTTCCAAATTTAATCCGATTTCAGAGTGTATATATTAAATAACAAAAAAATAGTTGAATAATACAAAAGGGACCACTAAGAATAACAATGCCAGCAATAACTATTTTTTTTTAGTTAAAAATATTTACATTTATTTCGTTCTTTTTTTTGAGGTTTCAGAAACCAATTCAGAAATTTCATTTACAATTTTTATGAGTTCAAGCTTTGAGCGATTTTTTGTTTTGAGTGGGACATTTCCGTATCCTGCGATACAGAGGGCAGCACATGAAGCACCAAAGCAACCGGGATCGCACATCCTTGGTTCAGGAACTCCTGGGGATCCCGAAAAAATACAGCCACAAATTTGGAAGATGCAGAATAAAGAAGAGATCACACGGCGGTGATTAGATGGGCGTCATCTTCGTTGATCCGATCGGACTTTCCATTGACCTCGATCGTGTGATTTGACTCCGTGTCGCTGGGTTCCTGTTCGATTTCCCCCTCCTCCCCTTGGTCATCGTCATCTCCCTGGGAGGAGTTTTCCCCATTTTCCTGCTCGGGGGATTCCCGTTCTTCGTTTTCTTCGTAGATGACGTCACAGTTGGTGGCTATCGACTTGGGCGGAGGTTTCTTCACCGATTTCCCTCCTCCCTTTCGATCTCCATTTTGCTGCATCTCGGACATTTGAATCTGCATTTCGCGCAGGCGATCCGTAAGCACGTACAAATCCCGCTCCTGACTTTCGCACCGTGTTCGTAGCTCGGAAATCTCACGCAGATCCTCGGCTCGGGGATCTCGCCTTTCGTAACGCATTCGCATCTCCTCGAACCTGCGGAAATATTTGTTTAAAATTTGGAGTTAAATGTTTTAAGAGAAAGCGTAAATTAAAGTGGATACTGGATACTGACTTAGCGTACAACATCCCACAACACGGACAAGCAAAATAAAGATGTAGTAAGTAGGGGTAAAGATATAAAAAGTTTCGATCAAGCTCTTAAATCCATTATTTTTAAAAATGCTTAAAGCTTTAAACCATTCTACATTTATTCGATTTTTTAATGCTGTGTCCTGATTTGAGCCTAAGATACCCAAAGTGGTTTATATTAACAATTGTGTATTTATAGAAGACAACATTGTTAGATTTCATATATTGATATTATTTATATTAAAAATTTTGAATTCAATTTTAAAAAAATGTTGAAACTTTTATGTAGTAAAAAAAACATGATTAATGTATCCTAAAATTGATATACAGTTTTTTTTTAGATTTTTTAGATTTAATATATTGATACTATTAATATTAAATATATATAATTCAATTTGAAAAAAATGTTGGAACTTTTATATAGTAAAAAACATGATTAATGTATCCTAAAATTCATATAAAGTTTTTTCTCGATCAGTAAACTTATTTTAAAAATATTAAATTATTTTATAACAAATTATGGAATTAGGAGCTTGATTTCGGGGATACGGTGGGTGGTTTTCGGTGGGGCAGTGGGGCATTGGGGCACTTACAGGTTGGTCAGGCAGCGGCACTTGCGGTGCAGCTGCTCGATCTCGTTGGCGTTGCTGATGTCGCGCTTGTCCAGCGCCGCCTTCTCGGCATCGTAGGCCGCCTTCAGGTCCTTGAGATTGCGCTGGTGCCGAAGTTCTACATCGCTGCGGATGCGGATGCGGTTGCGGATATTGGGTGCGTGGTCGGAATCGAAATCGGAATCGGATTCGGGTTTTGGGTTATTCGGGTTATATAGAGTGGGCAGAGGATTCACACACATAGCGAGAAAGAGAAAGTAAAATATTAAGAGAATCGTTCCGAAAGGGCAGAGTCTGACAAGCTGCATTCCAGAAAAACATATTTATCTTGGGGGTTCTGGAGCGCTCTACAGATTTAAAAACAATAATTTAGGTGTTCTACGATTATACAATAGATATTTTGAAACAATTTGTGAGTTATCAATGAAATCATTTAAACTTAAATTAAGTAAAATGTATTTTTTTTTGGCTTAGGAGTGATATGTTCAAGTTTTAAATATATGTTTATATATACATTCGAGAATGAGATGTGAATAAGTTTTATAAGAGCTAAAGCTGAAGTGTTTGTTCTTTCAATAAAATCTGATTTTAGTGTAACATAAATTTTTACTTGAAAATCTTTTCTGTACAAATTGTAATTTGACTTAAAAAAAAAATTTATTAGTTTTTTTATGGTACTTTTAAAAGGTTTATTTCATTCAAAGCCTTTTTTAGACACCCAAAGCAATATTTTGAAACCCATTGAGATTTCCAGAAAAACCCGGCATCAAATCAAGGAGCAAACCAAGCATAAACAGGGGTTAAGTTTTATTGGCGCACTAGGAGGTGACGGTATTTGATATAGAGCACAGCGACAATATTGAACACTAAGCATGCGATTGCGATCAGCGGCGACATGGTCAAATACAGAACATATAGCGTCGGCATATACGGCCACGCCCCCTTGGCCAACGCCCACAGGGCCGGAGAGGTTGTCGATCGCCCTAAATGCTGATCCATGCTGATCCAATGAATAAATGAGAAACGAAAGAAACAGAAAACAAGTTCATATGATAATGAATCGAGAGCCGTGAAAAAGTGGCAAGTGGCAAATGAGTAGGATGCAGACATTCAATGCAAGCCAATGGTCCTCGGGCAATTTAGTAGGGAGCAGTGGTAAGGTTTACTTATAGGTAATTAAAATATATTTATGGGGCGTGGCATGCCGCCTTGCCACTCACTTGATTCGTTCATCGGCAGCGGCCATTTTCGCGCGATGTCGTTCCACAAGTTCCTGCAGTGCCTCGTCCCTCTCCGCCTGCAACTTGGCCTTTTGAGAGTCTGTTTCGGATGAGGGAAATAAATAAAGAACAATGTGTTTATAAACATATCTTAATTAAGAAAAAAAACACAAAAATTAATATTTAAATCATAAAGGGCCGATTTCTCAATGTCATGTTAAGGCTCTAGCTTGCAATCAATTAGAAAAAGCTAAAAGGAAGTCAATGTGGTGTACATTTTCAAAACAATAAATCTTCCCAAAGTCTATTGTCAAACGAATAGTTTTGCCAATCTACAAATATTAACCACCAAATTGTCTCTAGTTATGATCAACATGATAATGAGAAAGTAATATAAGGTAAAGTGGAACAGTAATTCAACAAAAGTAAAAACTTAACAAAACATTGAGAAATCGGTTATTTATTAAGTGATGCTTTTATGGATTACGGAATGCATTTTTCATATTAAAAGTCTTTTAAAAATTGTATATTTAAATTATACAAGTAGATATATAGTTTTAAATAAGATATGAACGATTTTTAACTATGCCATTTAGCTAACCAAATTCCAAAAGTTCTAAAGGTTTTAAATTACTCTAAAAGGTGTCTTACATTTTTTATATCAATGCGATGTTTTATAAATTCATATAAATTTGAGTTCTAATTTTTGGTATAATTTTGATGTTTCCAATAGACTTTTCCCCAGACTCACCCAGCTCCTTGCGATGCGAATCGACCATGTCCTGCGTGGAGAGCTGCAGCTCCTTGGCGAACTCCTCCTTCACCTGGCCAAGTCGCTCGCGGAACCTCTCCTCCATCTCGGCCTTCTCCGCCTCGAACTCCTTCTTCAGCCGCTCCTCCATCTCCACGCGGCGGTCCTCCTCGCGGCACATGGCATTCTGGTACTCCCTATCCGCTTTATCCAAATGCATGCGGGTCTGGAGAAGGGCATTGTCGGAACGCTCGCGCAGGCTGAGGAAGTCCTGTTTCTTCTGCTCCAGGCTCTCGTGCAGCTCCTCGATCTGGAGGGGATTTCATTTTAAATATTAAATAATTTACAAGGGTTTTTGTTAAAAAAAAAGGTTACTTCAGCTCGCAGTTCCTCTTCGTTGGACGTATATCGGTTGGTCAATGCCCGCAGCTCCTCGATGTGCTCGTTCTGCAGTTTATCCAACGCATCCCGGCGCTCGTCCACATACACGGACTCCAGTTCATTTGTCAGTCTTGTCATCTCTGTGCTGTAGATATTAAAAACATTTTACAAATAAATATATAATAATAAAATATTTTCATTTTAATACTTACTAAAGTTTGTTTTCCCAGAAGGCGGCCGCCTCGTTGCGCACCTCATCGATTTTGTAGATCATTTGACGCTCCTTGTCATAAATGGCACTTTAAATTAAATGGCGTTTAATATTGAGAAAGTTGTTTGTGATTTCAGGCATACTTACTTATCACACTGATACTTGATCTTGTGCACCGCCTCGATCTGCGCCTCGAGATTCTCATTGGCCGACTGCAGATCCGCCTTCAGGTTCTCGATGCGGTCCATTAGTGTTTGGATGGACTGCTCCTGCTCGTTGACCACGCCCCTCAGCGAGTTCACCTGCGCCTGGCAGGTGCGCAGCAACTCGGACTCCTTCCGCCGGGACTGCAGCTCCAGTTCCAGCTCCTCCGCCTTCGCAGATGCCTGCTTCCGCTCGTAGTTGGACTTGTCCGTCTTGTCCTTGCACTGCCGCTGCATCTGCCGCAGCTGCCACTCGCAGTCCGTCATCAGGGACTCCTCGCGTTCTGGAAATAAAATCATGAACAATTTATTAAAATAATAAACAATTTAAATAAAACCTATAAAAATAACAATTTTATAGGTCTGAAAACCGGCAATAATAAATTTAAAGATGTACTAAAAAAGATGTTTAATATTGTAAAATATAGTATTTTACTTATTAAACAAATCCAAAACATGTCATCAAATGGACATTCCAAATATTTAATTGCAACATTAAGCATATAGTATTTATGTAGTATATATTTTAAAAGCCCAAAGAGTACTTTCATAGCTTTTGAGTTTTTGAGTTGTTTTTCTATAACTTTTTGACACATGAATAAATAATTCTCACCTCGATTGTGTGTCCTGAGCATTTCGAACTCCTTCTGCCATTTGTCCTCACAGATCTTGCGCTCCGCCTCGGAGTTGTCCAGTGCGTTCTTCAGGATGCGCATCTGCTCCTCCAGATCCGCTCGGATCCTCTCCACCTGCTGGCGCCATTCCTCAGCTTCGACTTGGGCACAGGCCAATTGTGTCTGCAAACTTTTGGCCAGGCTTTGGGTCGATTTGTACTTCTCGGTTAGTTCGGTATACTGGGCTTCGAGTTCGTCTGCAGAAGAGAAGGGGAAATATTTAAAAGATTTATTCATAAGAATTATTTAACAAAAACTACAAATAATTACTCAACAAAATAGATTACTTTCAGTTTTATAAAATGTTCTTAAAACCTTTAAATTTTTCGCGTAAATAATAAAATTAGGCATCACATTTCAAATTGTCTTAAAGGCATTTCTTTAATTTAGACATAAGTTTTCTGATGACAAACGTTCATTAAAACAATACTCACTATATTTGATCTGGAATTCATCTTGATTTTCGCTGTATTTGTGCCGTAGGTGAACTTTTTCATCCTCCAAAAGTTTCAGTTTTTTCCGCACATATTCATCGTCCTTGTGGGCTGCACTCAGTTCGCCCTGGAGTCCTGAAAAGTTTTCAATTCAGTTAAGATGTTCTTTCAATATATTTAAGAAGGGTTATCCTTACGCTCCACATTCCACTGCTTAATAGACAGTTCCTGTTCCAGTTTCTGGATCTTGAACTGCATGTCGCCAACCTTGGCCTCCAGTTGATTGGCATTCTTGTGGGCCTCGTCCAATTGGCTGGCGAATCGAACTTTCTGCTGTTTCAGCTCCTTTCTGGGAAGGCGAGTACCAGGATGAGTAATATTCGGAATAGAAACATAAATCCCTAGACAGATCAGCTCAACTGTCAGACGGATATTTCAAACAAATCTTGTCACTGAATAATCCCCAACACAAACAAAATGAATCACAAACGTGTTCCGCGCACGCAGCACGAACCGTATAAATAAATAAAAGTAAAACCGCAGAAGATACTTATTATTATTTTATATTATCGTCCCAGCGTTTATACCTATAGCTAGACATCGGCCTGACGTAATTTGAATGGAAAAGCTCGTTAAATGTGAATGAGGTGTAAAAACAGTGGCAACGTCTTCCTCAACCATAATTTGTTGAGATACAATATACTGTGCAGATATAGCTGCGGTAGACGTAGCTACACTTTTATATAATATGTATTTCCCTGTGCTTTGTTTTGTTTTGGCTTCTCAACGCAAAAATGAAATACGTTTTAATTGAATTTATCCTAGTCGATTCTTGGTTGCTGCGAAAATGCGCAAAGTTTATTTTTAAATCAACGATTTTCCGTTGTTTTTGTTCGCGCATTTTGCCAACTCTCAGTTGCTCTCTAAAACAGATACAGTGCGTTTAAATAGTATCAAACTGATAATTATGGGATCGTATTGTGTTTAATTAAGGTTCACAAAAGTGGGTATTAAAAGATTTGTTTAATTGGGGTTATTTTTAAATGTTTTGCGATCTATTGATCATATATAAAGAAAATCATTGATAAAATAAATAGTTAAAAGTATCTCAGCTATGTAGTTTTATTACCATGAAAATAATATTTATTTAAAGATAAGTTAATGAATATTTTGACCTTGACTAAATTCTAATAATCCGTTTTTAAATATTTAAGAACAAAGGGGATGTAGTTTTTTCCTCAAAATGTTTTGAAATGATTTTAATATTTACAATAAGATTTCTAATTAGTGTTACAAATTATTTCGTACACAGTTCGCATTTCGCGCCCATATGTTTAGAATACACAATGTGCATTTATCAAATTTTGAGACACGCGTTTCTAGCTTGTCTCTAGAGACAGTCGGAGATAAAGATAGACAGAGATAAAGATAAAGAGAGTGGGGATGGGAAATATATACAAAGGACAGATGCAACTCATGTACTTAGATTGAAAGTTATTTCAATTATTTTTGGCAAGAGCATCTCTGCCGGTGCCTGTGAACTTTCCGAGGCGAATGCTTAGTTTGCCAGCTTAAATTCTTTCGTTGTTTATGCCCAAGTTGATAGTTAAATCGGATTAGATAAACATCGGGTGATGAAGAGAAGGAAACAGCAGCCGAGGCTTCGGGAAAGATGCCCATTAGTTATTCGGGGCAAATTACGCATACGCCGCATGTGCCGGCGGAATAAACAATCTTTCAATGCTAGCCAGCCAAGTCAAGTGGAGGATGCTCCTCCCGTATGCCCAATCAATTATCCACCAAAATCAAGAACAACCCAAATAAAATTCCACAAGTGCACGCCCCCCACTTGTCCATTTCCTCACAAGCTTGCTCTAAATATGAACGTTTCAAAATTTACTTGTCTTTTTCTGCACTACACCTAAAATAAGCGAGGCAAATAAAAGTAGAGCAGGCAGATCGTGTTCTATGCACATGCGAAAATATGATTGAAGGAAAAAATTCTATAGTTTGGAAAGGTCGATGCTATGGATACTCTAAAAAACAGGATTTTAAAAAGATACAAAATTGTGAATGACAAGTCAAAGTGGTAAAACGTGATTGAACTACAACTTTAACAGAAAGGTTTTTCCAACCAATAGAATAAATAAAACAAATATTTATTTAATTTTTATGAAATAGGTATAAAACACAAAATACCATACCTAAGTAATATACCCAAAAATGCCAGAGTGCACAAAAAACAAGCGTGGGAAATGGCCAACATGTTGCCAACAAAAATTGCAAATAAAGAGGAAGAAAGCTAAACGAGAAATGACGAAGTGAATTTATTTTTGCCGCCGTTCAACTGTTCAACTGATTTTGAACACAATTCTAATGTTTATTATTTAAAACCGAACAAATTTACATAAATATAAATTGTCGAAATAATTGTCGCCATTTGGCTATGAGACACTTGCCGCACGGCTGTCATAATCTGTCATATTGGCGAAGGCCAAACAATGCCACCTTTCACACTGCGTATACGTAATGCGAGACATCAGCCAAAAACAAGTGGGATTTTCTAAGGAATTTGGTTCTATAGATATGGTATTTGTACAAATATTTTGTGAAGGGAAATTGTCGATCAAATCGGATTACTTCAAACGATTGCAATCGTTTTGACATCCTCCAACAGATATTTTTGATTTGATAACTTGGAACACAAATTGAAGCTTTTTTCTAAGAGTTTTGACTTTCATAATTCCTTCTATAAACATCTTTGATTGGCGTATTCCTCACAATATTTCACCCATCAAATTGTGTACAATTAATGTGTTCTGATCCATTTATAAATAGTCGCCCCTGTCTGGAAAACGCAAATCAAATCGAATCAAGCTAAGAAAAAACACAATAAATGAAAGGGGAAATTTCCGCTGTCGGATTTCCCAGTAAAAAGAAACAGATCACAAGGCATGTTCCATGACACAAAGATCAAGATAAATTGGCTGCATCTAGCCATGTTAATGGTAAAATTGTTGGCATGCGCTTGCGATTAAATAAGTACGACGTACTTGATGCCACAGCTGCTTGAACTAACAAATATCAAGTATACGTCATGGGGAGAAACATAGCTGAATTGATCTTTTATGACTTCCTGATTGTATTTAATAATAAAATAAATATTTTAAAAAAATTTATGAATTTTATTTACCATAACTCAATTAAATTGTATATTCTTTATTTCTGAGAGACATAAGCTCTCTTTCCTATGGAAAGTTAATATAAAATTGATTGAAATTGGTAAGAAGATGTTACTTTAATTTTTCTACGAATTAGATCCTTTTCTTATTTTTTGTTTTGATTGAGAATAAATAGATGAAATGGAAAAACTATTAAACCCTTTTAAGTTTTAATAATTATTGGCATATTGTTTTTGCTCACCTGAGTTCCTGGTTATCAAAGGGGCTCTCCTGGCGCACCGGCTTGTTGAGGACACTGCCATCCTCGACGATCTCGATGCTGGGCGGCATGTCCTGGCCGAGGAAGGAGTCGTCCTTGCTGCGCTGCTTGGGACTGCTGCTGCGACTGCGACCCTCCACGTGGATGGGTATGAAGTGCACATTGCCCAGGCTGTTGCCCCCCGCTCCATTGGGTATATTGATGTTGATCTGCGAATCGCCGCCATTTGTGGTTGTGGATGGTGGTGCTGTTGCTGTTCCCGATGCTGTTGTTGCCGATGTTCCTGATGCGGCGGCATTGGCGGTCGTTGACTCCACAACCACATCCGGCAGACTGATGCTCTCGATGCATACCAATCGCTCGCTGAACTCGCTGAAACGCTCAATGTCGTCGAGTTCGTCGCACTGCAGAAAGGTCTCCTCGCAATCGGTGGAGTTGCCATCGCGGATGAAGGTGTGGCTCAGGTTCTGGGCGGTGGCCATGTGCGAGGAGCTGCGGGGCGGTGGCTGAGGTGGCTGCTGTGGGGTAATCAGCTCCTGCTCCCCGATCCCGGAATCCGCATAGCTGCTGCTCAGATTGGAGTCACTTTTCAGGGCACTTCTCTCACTGCTGGCCGATTGCCGGGAGTTGCCATTCGTCTGATTGTTGCTTATATTGTGTTCATAGTCCAAGTCCACAGCCTCATCTACATCGTCCATTTCCTGATCCTCCTCCTCCTCTTCCTCGGCTTCCTCCTGGACATTTTCCAGCTTCACATGACTCAGGCGAGTCCATGGGCGACTGGTAGAATTTTGGTAGATAGTAGCTGGAATATCCGAGGCGAAGACCTCATCTTCTAAAGTCTCGATATGCGCCTCGTTGAGTTCCTCGATATTTAGCGAATCTTCGGCGGGTTCATTCAGTTCGTAGAATATTTCCTGTGTGGCGGCTTTTCCCGCTGTTTCCTCTGGAAAACTGCAATCTTCCACGGTGATCTTGGGCACTTCCGGGGACTTTTGATGCCTGGGCGGGGCCTGCGGCGGACTCACGACCGATTCACGGAACTCACGCGGCGTACTCGAACGCGAACTGTGGGCCGAACTGATTTCGTTCGGTTTGGCACTGGTTTGGCCCATGGTTATGTCACTTAATTGCTGATGTTGCTGATGTTGCTGTTGCTGCTGTTGCTGTTGCTGCTGTGGCGCTTGATGTTGCTGCTGGTTGGCCAGATGTTGCTGCGGGGCAGCAATTGCATTGCCGGGCTGCTGCTGCTGCTGTTGCTGCTGCTGTTCGGCAATTGCTGTTGGCCGCTCAACGTTTGCCGCTTGAATGATCGACGAACGCATGACTCTCGGCTCTTTTTCCGGCTCGATATCTAGCGGAAAATGCCCGTTCTCTGCGGGAAAACTCTTGTGCTCTTCCTGCCCTCCAGCTGGCTTACTTTTCTCTTCGCTCACTCTTCGTTGGCCGCTATTCTCTGGGCTATTATTAGCCAAAGTCATTTGATAAGTAGTCGGGGATGCGAGCGCGGGGTCGGAGTTCGTTTCAAGGTGTGCGGCACCACTATGGGCGATTACGTCTTTGGCATTACTTTTACTGATCGATTTATTCGGCTTGCCAGCGGCGGCAATTTGCTGCTTTTGACGCTGGTGGTTTCGACCACGCGCCATGAAAATGTCGCTAAGGAAATCGCGACTCTTTTGCAGACTTTTCCTCGGCTTTTTCGGCTCTTTTTCTGGACTATCTCGGCTGGGGCCGAGCTTAAAACTTCCCAGGGAGAGCAGCGATTGTCGCTTGTGCGGTTCACTATCCTCGTTGCGCTGGCGATGAACTATAGCTCCATCGATTTCGGACTCGAAAGTGGCAATTTGATGGTGGTCATCAACGCTTTTGCTCGCGATCGCGCTGGCTGCCTCGTTTTGACTGCTGGGAGCCGCATTTCGATCACCGCCCGAGGAATACGTCCTCGCATCTCCGCCCATTTTATTTATATACAAATGGTCGGAGCGGCCATTAGCAGCTGTTTTTGCTAATTTTAAACGCTCTTCGTCGCCGCTGGCATCGTTGTCAAAGTCGCTGGCAAAGTCCTCCAGCTCTTCGATCACCGCCCGTCGAGCTCTTTCCGGTCGCTCTTGGCTAAGAGCGGTGGATAATGCTCCGATCTGGCTATATCTCATGGGTCCCCCCTCCTCCTCATCCTCGACGATGTCGTAGGCCTGCGTCTTGTGCGTTTTTCCACGACGCGATCTTCGCAGCAAATTAAACATATTCGCTCTCTTAGTGATTTTTCTCGCTATCTCTGGTGTGTTATTTTAATTTTCCTCTATTCCTAAATCCATTTGTTCCCCTTCGTTTGGTTTTCTTTGTGTGTGTGTGTGGTTTTCGTTTAATAAACAAATAGTTGCTTTGTGGCAATTATTTCGAATTTTGTTGTATTCTAAATGCTTTCAACCTGTTGAAAATATTTTACAAATTTACATTAGTTGCTGTGGCTAGTGGGCGGGTTAATTGGCCTTAATTAGTTTACCCGCACGCGCTAAGCACTTTTTGCCGGATTTACAGACTCGACTTGGCCGGCGGATAAACTGCGACTGTTGCTCAGTCGCCGCTCCATGCGATGCGACTGTTTCCGTAATTATCGCCATCATGATCACCAACGACATCATCATGATGATGACAATGCTGGACAAATATGAGTAACAACATTGGGGCGCGTGCGAGTACTGAGTGCACTTCCAAAAAATAATTTAAATAAATTAATCTTTAACCAATAAATAAATAAAAGAAATTTATATTCTTTTTCTGGACCTTAAAAAAGACAAAAAATCAGTGATTATCTTTTGATCGATTTTTCCTAGGTAAGGAATAAAAAATAAAAATGTATTTTTGAACATATTTTTAAACTTTAAAAAAAAAAAATAAAGAACCAATCGTATAAATCGATTTGAATTTATAATAATGGTTTAAAGAATATATAAGAAATTAACAATCTTTATCTTAAATGGCAGCTTAACATACATAAATTTGTATTGCGAAAAAAATATTTCAATACAATGTAATTATTTTAAGTGCACTTTAGACAAACAGGCACTGGGCATAATTTGTTTTAATTATCTTACAGAAGAACACATACTCGCACACGGACTCAAAACTAAATACAATGCTTATGGTAAGCTTGATAATTGCTTATGAATATTAATTGATGGATAGAAAGCGGGAGCCAGTTTGCCAACCGACCGACCTATTGCCATTGTTGTGGCCAAAGCCATGCGTCATTATGTGTCATCCGATGAGCAACAACAATTTGCTAATTGTAGAATGTACATTGCTGAAAGCCAGAGCTCAGATTGAGGTATTCGACAGCTGTGAAGCATTTGAATAATCCCAAACAGAAAGTGAAAATTATTCATTGACATTGACTGCTTAATTTGGAGAATCCATTTTATTTGGGGTGGTGAAATTGAATCGGTTTTAAAATCAGTATTTTGTGGGCAACATCTATACATTTGCTCTACAAATTTTAATTTGGCTATGAGTTTAATTGTGCAAAATAATTGTTCAATTTCCAAACATTCGTTGCAATCGATTACTTTTTAAATAAAACTCCCAAAAGTATGCCAGATAAAACAATTATATCTATCTTGTTTCTTTGTTATCCATATATTTCTTCCAGTGCCCTTTAGAGATCTACTCTTGAGTCAGCGCCACTCCTTAGTCATTAGTCTTTCAGTTCCAAACCAAAGTTCAAATTGCAGTGAACAGACTAAAAATAACCTAATCTCGATGCACTGAGCACAACATCATAATCGCGGTGCCACTTCCTCCATCCGCGAAAACTCCCATTTTTCTCTTTTTCCATGCTTCTATTTCAAGTTCAGAATGCTCTCTTCCATTTCGCACATAAACGAACCAATTATAGGCAGCAATAAAATAAAGCACAATCAAAAAAAGTCTGGCAGATTTTCCAAGCAGCGGAATCGGCGCTATATAGCTAAAAATATCTATTCGGAAAAGTTGTTCTCGTAGGGCTCTCATTGACGTCACCATAAAAGAGACGAAATCAGGCGCCAGATCATTGTAATTGATGATTCGGAAGATTTATAGGTAAATGAGCAGAGATATACGAATTACATTATTATTCGACTGCCTCCATTATTATGGGTATAAATATTTGTATCTAATTGCGCATAAAAATATTCGAGCTGATGATTGTTTTAAATAAAAACATATTAAAATATGCATTAAACCTTATGTATTGTTCGCATAAATATAGCTTCAAATAGTAAAAACAAAGAACATAAGCAATGGCTAGTTATATCATTCAATAAAAAACAAATCAGAATATTTCCAGGAACACTGACAGTAAAATTAATGTTTCGGAGAACAATTTGCTCTTTGGATATAGGCAAAATGAGCTGCGCAATTTTCACATATTTCCAAATTATTTTTTTAAAAATATATTAAAGCCAAGCGCTTTCAAATTATCAAGAAATATAAAATTAAGAAAAGGTGGTTGAAGGGGGAATTCTGAAGATCTGGGTTTTTTTGTGGTCAAGTGCATGACGCTCTTACTTTTGGCACGAAATTCAAAAACGGAAATGATGCAGTCGCGTATAATGGGTACGAAATGGAAATTCAAAATCGATCTAGGAATGAAATAAATAAATTTAATTATTTCCTTTACATTTTGTTAGTGAAAACACTGACCCACTTCATAAGCCGTTCAAGTTTACAGCCTTCAACCAGATGGCACAGACTCTACATCATTGTTGAATTTACATTTCAGTCTTGCCAATTGTTGCACAAGTTCAAAAATCCAAAAACAACATACAGATTTTCAACGTGAGGAAAAGCAGACACACAAAAATAAAAGTCAAAAAGTGATACTTAAATTATAAATGTATAATAAATTTTGCACTTGGCCAATGCCATTGCCCCGACCTAAAGGCCCAAAAACTCAGTCAATAAAATCCATTAAAGAATTCTTTCTAAAAAATGTGTTAAAATATTTATACTTTTTGCGTCGACGGATGGCGGTGGAGGCGGCAAAAATTAATTGAAATTAAAATAATATGACAAAAAAATGCCACAAACAAAATATGCCATGAATATTTCGCATGCTGTTGTCGACTTCTGAACATATGTTAGCAATCAAGCGAATATATGGCAATAGATATTAACACGCTTCGAAATATGCAGTGCGTTTCATATATTTAATTTCCTAACAAATTTGTAATATGACACACTAGAAAGAAAGAAAAGAATTTTTATAAATTCATGTCTATTTTCATATTTAAAAACAAATTTACACAAATATAGTAAAAAAAAGTTTAAGATTCTTTAAAAATTTATTTAAATTATTAAAACTATTTAATATTACAATAATACAAATTTATTTATTAAATAATTATCATTTTCTTTCCGGCATATATTCTTTGCCAGCTCATTTGGAATTAATTGAGAGGTGTTATATGAAACGCACTGTTCATTGCCAACTATATAAATTTACTTCATAACAAAACACTTATTACTTGACGCGTGGAGACAGAAATCCACTTGAAATGTATTTTTCTAGCTGAGGATGACAAGCACCATGGGCGGAACAAATATGGGGAGCAAAGTATTCTATGATCTAAGATAGATTCTTTCATACACTTTCTAGCACTTTCCCTTTTATTTACATTTCTTTTATTTAATTTCTTTTCCTTTGGCAGTGTTAGCTCGATTGTTTGTTTGTCGCCGCCCACACAGTCGACCTGGCACTGGGCCAACTGACATTGACTGATGCCAGATCAGGCAGCGGATCCAAAACATTCCGGCCACACAGTTGCCGTCGCCCAGGGACGGGTTAATATTTTCCTAGCTTTTTGGATTTTCTGCCTGTCTGTCTGCTTAGATGCTGATGATTTTCCAAACAGCTTTTGTATGCTCTCTGAACTGCTCGACTTTTCTATCCTACTGCCAGTGGAGGTGATAAAAACTGTTTACCGCACATAAAACAGATATGTAAGCGAGGGGGCTAATAAATTTCAAAATTAGTGAAACTATTAAAGCGTGCGACAGGCGACTAGAATTGATTGCAACATGCGCGCCTTGAGGTGTTGAGCGAGTTAATTGTGTGTATCTTAGCAAAAGCCTTAATAATAATAAATATGTAATACGTATCTACAGTGATGGATAATTAAATAAATTCTTTTCTTTTTTTGTTAATTATAAATTTTTACTAGGATGTTATTAAATCGAGATCAAACAAGTTATAAAATAAATAAGATTTTTCAAAACAAAAAGTAAAATTTATACTATAGTATACTTTTTATATTAGCAATTCTTGGATTAATTTTGTAAATCTTGCTTTGATCTCCTGTTTTAAATGATTATTTGTTTAGTCAGTTATAATTCTTAGAAAGTCTAAAGTAAAACGTATGCGATTATTAGACTCCAACTTACTTAAAGAACTTGAAGGGATTATTATTCACGTTTACTTTTTTAATTTCTACTGTGCTTGGGTAAGTTTCAACTTACTTGAGTCTTAAACAGTAATTAATTTAAAAGATTATTTACGCAATTACACAAAACACACACGCACACACGAGTTTCAATTTGATTTGACACAGGATGACAATTAATATTTGTTAAAATTAAATTTTCTCATTTCCGCTTGGCCCACGCCGGCGGAGAGTGGTTGGGGAAAACTGGGGGAAAACACTTGTTAATCGCTGAAAAGCGACGACACATGCTCGGGCGGCCCAAGCGCATCGACTGCCCAGGGTGGAAAATCCATTTTTCACTTTTCACAATGGCGCTCACAAGGCGATCACGTCGCGTTCCAAACGGCTCGGCAAACGGTACAAGACTGCAAAAGCATCTGATCATCCGGACGAGGAAAAGTGCTGCTGCTGCCGAGGAAAATTGTCGCTCGGCCGGCGGCTATCGATAGATAGATTTAAATGCTGCTCCGAGCCACTCGACAACGTCGATCAGTGGCCAAATGGAAACGGTTAGCATCCGAGGCAGATCTCAATTGTTGCACAAACAAATGGTGGCACAGCTGACCCATAAATGTGGAAAAACATTCGCTGAGCAAATATGTTCCAGATCATCGGCAGCTGGAGAAAGGCAATAATGGCCTAATGAAGATTTTCGAAAATTAAAGTTAATCGATTTGATTATTTATGTTATTAGAGTTTATTTATTTCCTTACACAACAGAAAGATAATCCGCTGCCTTTTGCAGCTGCGCGATTTGATTTGTGGGAAAAATAATCAGAAATAACAAAAGTAAAAATTTTCAGATGTAAATTTTAAAACCAGAAGTTTACGTTTTGAAGAAAAAAGTAAAACAAATTAACGGCATTTTAGACTATAAGATATCCAGTATTTACATACTTAAGATTGTTTTTATTCATACGATTTCTTTCTATGGACCTTTCTTATTTCTAAAAATTGTATTAATATTTTATTTTGAAGTTAAAAACAAGAAAGGAAGAAAATAGGGAAGATCCAAAGTTTATATACTCTTGCAGCTCTTATAAAAATAAAATATTCTTTATTAAACCCAAATTTCCAATCAAGATTTAAACACTGATTTTTTGGGAATCAAATCACTATCATTTTATGTATGTATGCCACTTTAAAATCTGTATGAAAAGATATAGGCTTTGAAGTTCAGTTTTTGAGCACTTTTCTGCAAAACCATTTTTCGAAAATTTCGAAAGGGTTATAAAAATGCGAAAAATCGAGTCTTATTTGTCGTTTGAACCCCATAATACATCATTGATCATAAAGAAGCCGGCTCTCAGTACTAGTTATCATTAAATAAGTATAAAGCAAGACCCCATTCCTAATTCTACCACATATTCAACTTTACAAATTGCAATTAAATTAATTGATCGATTCAATTTGCACAACATATGACATATGTCTTTTTGATTGACAGAAGTTCTTACGTTTGCTTTAGAAAATAGCACTTGTTAAAAGTTTCCATACTGAGTTAGTTCAGTCTCATTTTGCTAAAGGCACTGAAACAATCCCAAAGCTGACTGAACATGGCAAGAGTTGTAAAGATATTGGTGATACTTGTCCTATGTCTATCGTTGACCAGAGGAGTAACTTATCCGGAGTTTAAATTTCTCAGGAAACTCCTTGATGTTATCAGAAAAGAGGAACCTATTCGAACGATACTAATAATCAAGCACAGTCAGGATAGAAACTGTTCTCTTCAGCATTGGAATCCGCGTGGAGTACCCATCCTAAGGGCCAATGAATTTTCCTCCATCAAGGTTAGAGGATATTTTGATGATCAATCGATTGCTTTAGTCTGCATTAGCGATGATTCAGACTCAAAGCTCCTCGAAGTCTTGGCAAACGCTTTTGACAAAATGCGACAGGAAAGAATCATACTGTGGAAACAAGAAGAACCCAAAAAAGAGTTGCTGGAACATATTACCAAGCAATCCATAAAATGGAAATTTATACGAGTAATATTGCTGGCGAATGCGAAAGATCCCAGTGGAATGCTATCATTTTACCGTATGAATGCATTTCCCAATCCACAATTTACCAAAATCAAAGTTACTTCGCATTTCAAGAACATATCATTTTTCGATTTTGAATATACATATCATGGTGCTACGGCTGTCGTAAAGGAAAGTAAAGATTCTACAGTACACTATAAACTTAATACTTCGACCGGCAATATTTTCGTATCCCAAGTCGAAGATTTGGAAATCATTGAGTTTGCCAATAAGTATAACTTGACTTTGAGAATGTATGATGAAAATGACAGCAAGACAGACCATTTTGATTTCCAGTTACATCAACGCTTCATAACCCATGATTCTCCCACCCAAATGGACTTCATAAACCCCGGTTCAGCCACCTCGTTAATGGTTTTGGTGCCCTGCAGTCGAGAGTGCGGCTTTGTGGATGTGGTCAAGATGTTTGAATCACAGAGTTGGCTTTTGTATCTTTTCTACGTTTATTTGGCTTTCGTTTTGATAGAGACCTTCATACTTTGGTTGACACATCGTATATCCGGAAAAGGACACCGATTGACCAGCTTGAATCCGCTCCTGAATCTTCGTGCTTTTCGAGCTATATTGGGCCTGCCATTTCCGGAGATTCGCAGTTCAAGCATTTCACTTCGTCAACTCTCTCTGGCCATCAGTATTTTTGGATTTATCTCCAGCAACTTTGTAAGCTGCAAGCTCAGTTCTCTGCTAACGAAGCCTTTTCTAAGGTCTCAGGTGAGAAACTTCGAGGAGTTGCGGGCCAGCGGATTGATTACTATCACGGATGCGTACACTCGCTTCTTTATAGAAAGTGAAATCGATCCACAGTTTTTTAATGAAGTTATACCGAATTACGTCATTTTAGGCAAACACGAACGACTTAGGATGCTTTTTCATTTAAACGACAGCTTTAGCTTTATAATACCCAAAAGATTATGGCTAACGGTCGATCAATTTCAAAAATCAGTGGGAGAGAAGGTCTTTTGCGAATCAAAGAATTTGATTATAGTGGAGGATATACCAAGGATGTATGTTCTGGAGAACAATTCCATCTACCGATGGATGTTGACAAGGTTCCTGATTTATATTCACGAATCCGGCATCAGTGAATATTGGATTAAACGAACTCCTATGATTTTAAGAAAATTGTATAGCCCGCCATCACATCCAAAGATAAAACCAGATGCAGTTCCCCTATCTATGGAACAGCTGAGCTGGTTGTGGCGTCTTTTGATCATAGGATATGGGACTGCCACTTTGGTATTCTTTGTCGAGATTTTTCTTAAAAAAAGAAAGCAAATCAGAAAGATTTTAAAAATGAGCCCAACCGCCGAAAATGAGGTCGTATAAAATGCTTATAAATCGATTTTATTCAAACTTACTATGCACTTCAAATAAATAAAGTTTCGCAATTTCGTTCTCTATATAAAATTGTGTTTTAATTTATTTAGCTTTATAAGTACTTAGACAGGAAACCTTGAGAAATATCTTTTCAATGTTCTTAAGGTTTTTTAATTAATAAATTGACCACTTGGTTTAATTAAATTTATCATAGAACAATCTAACTGTTCTTATCTTATGAATAGTTTCAAAGTAAGAAAATCCGTTTCCCAGTCCCACCTTTTATTTATAAGATTGAAAAAACAACGATATGCAGATATTTTTTATTTGATTAAATTGAGTGCAATAAATGTACTTTTATACCTCCTGTTTATTTGTTCCGTGTGTACTGTTCACAAGCTATGTAAAAACGACAAGTACATGTAATTGAAGTTAATTTTAACATTGATATCTGATTGATAAATAAATTGATTTTTTTAATTTAGAGCACAAACTCATGATTCCTGCGTCTTGAAATGCAGTTCCATTGTTGGTGGCCGCCCAGGAAAATTTCGATGATAAAGACAGCCGTGGCGAGCCCATATCCACATCCAAGAACAGTCCACAACCACTTCAAGTGATTCACGGATAAAGGAACTAATTTATCCTTGTTTCTATCCAGAATGCTTACATTAAGTTTGGCTCTTAAAACGTCGGGAGCTTCGCGATTCCAATGCTGAAGGATACCGGTTTCTTGGAACTGAATCGAAAACATAAAGAAGGGCCAGTAAAATATTGAGTTCTTGTGCTCTATGTACGTTCTGGGCAGACTATGGATGATGGTCAGGTTATTTGACTTGCAGAACACTCTCTTTCCAAAAGATTTTTGATAGTTATTCAAAGTCGGCCAGCTTTCCGACGGAATAACATATGCATAAGTGTGGTTAAGGGAAAGCAGCAGTCGAAACTGTTTTTTAAGAGTCACAAATTTTACATTTGTTAGGTTTTCTTTAAAATAATCAGGGCCTAGTTGTTGTTCGATGACAGAACGATGATGCATCTCCACGATGACGGTCAGGCAACTGGCACGTAAATCGTCCAAGTTTTTGATGTGCAGATGGTCGGAATGCGTTGTGAGAAGGGCACTCAACTTGCAGCTAAAAAAGTTGCTAAAGATCAATCCAAAAATGCTTATTGACAGGAAAAGCTGGCGAAGCGAGAGGCTTGATCTGCGGCTTATGGGAAAGGACATGCCCAGAAGGGCCCTGAAGGCACGGAGATTCAACAGGGGATTGAGACTGGTCAATCGATAGGCCTTGCCGGATATCTTATAGGTCACCACGAGTATGAAGGTCTCCGCCAGCACAAATATGCCGTAGACAAAAACAATGTAGAGTAGCCAAGACTGCACATCCAGGTGCTTGATCACCTCCTCAATACTCCTCTCTTTGCCACAGGGAACGACAACAAATAAGGACGATATATCATAGGGATTGACATATTTTAAGAAATTGTTTTGTTGCGACAGCGAGTTCAATCGGAAGTCGGCAACTCCCGACGATCCTTTCAGATGGGTTCCAATTGATGGGTTCATTAATTTAAGACTCAAATTGTACTTCTTGGCGAACTCTATGATTATTCTGTCTTGGGTACGAACCAAAGGTAGTTTTACCTTGTGGTACAACTTTCCTGAGACATTTAAGTCCGTTTCATAACCAGGCATGAGGTTTGCAGTTCTTCCTTTGAAGTTGAACTTGCGATGTTGAAAAATTTGGTGTTTGAGACCGAATATATTAGCGATTCGACGAAAACGGAGAACTGGAAACGCATCAAGGCGCAGTACATTCACTGCTTGATGAGGATTGTCCCCCACTTCCAGGATAAGCATAAATAGAAAAAAGTACTTCTTGCATTGGTTTAAAATCACTTGAAGAAGCTTTTTGTTGACGTTCGCTTGTATCCACAATATAATTCGTTCCTGTCGCATGTTATCAGTATCTTCAGCCAGAGTATCGAGCAGACTTGTGTCGGAATCATTGCAAATGCAGACCAAACTCACTGCATGGTGATTGAAGTGCTTTCTAACTTCTGCGACGGCCAACTGGTTAAACCGCAGAGTGGGAATTTCGGTTTGGTGCCATCCGTGGAGTGCGCAGTTCCTTGACTCATGATGATGCAGTACGAGCATGGTTCTTACTTCATTAAACTCATCTAATTTCCCTATGATTTTATTGAGAAATACCAATTGTGGGTGCTCACACGCACCTCGACTTAAGAAAGTCAATAAGAGAGAAGTTATTATGATCGAAGATGGTAAGTCCATGTTGCTCAACCACTTTTACTTAGTGCACAGGATAGACTGAATTTTAATTTGTTCCAAGCTCGAAATGTCCTCAGTTGAGTCCGTTGTGAATAAGCCGACAGCTCCCAGTTGATACATGTTCCGACCAGTCAGGGCGTAAATTAAAAAATTTTGATTAGAACCATTGAAAAGTAAGATCATCATGTTCACAGCTGACACTTAACGGTTGACAGCAAACTCATTAACATAACGAACAAACCTTCCAATTTCCAATTATTTTAAAAGCTTGAAAGTGAACTCTTTTTTATCTACTTAATAAGGTTTTTATTTATTGTTTTTTTTTTGCATTTTACATAACGAACTTGTGCTCCAATAATAAATATTTTAACATGTGCAATGTGTAATTTTTATATAATTGAGTATTTTAAAAAGTTATTTTTATTCCACAATGTCATGATTCCGGGGTCTGCGGTGCAGACCGTCCAGGAAAATTTCGATGATAAAGACAGCCGTAGCGAGCCCATATCCACATCCAAGAACAGTCCACAGCCACTTCAAGTGATTCACGGATAGAGGAACTAATTTATCCTTGTTCCTCTCCAGAATGGTCACATTAAGGTCGGCCCTTAAAACGTCGGGAGCTTCGCGATTCCAATACTCAGGGATGCCGGTTTCTTGAAACTGAATCGAAAACATAAAAAAGGGCCAGTAAAATTCTGAGTTCTTGTGCTCTATGTACGTTCTGGGCAGACTTTGGATGATGGTCAGGTTATTTGAGTAGCAGAACACTCTCTTTCCAAAAGACTTTTGATAGTTATTTAAAGTCGCCCAGCTTTCCGACGGAGTAACATATGCATAAGTGTGGTTGAGGGAAAGCAGCAGTAGAAACTTCTTTTGAAGAGGCACAAATTTTACATTTGTTAGGTTTTGTCTAAAATATTCAGGGCCTAGTTGTTGTTCGATGACAGAACGATGATGCATCTCCACGATGACGGTCAGGCCACTGGCACGTAAATCGTCGAAGTTTTTGATGTCCGGATGGTCGGAATGCTTTGTGAGAAGAGCACTCAACTTGCAGCTGAAGAAGTTGCTGAAGATCAATCCAAAAATGCTTATTGACAGGAAAAGCTGGCGAAGCGAGAGACTTGATCTGCGGCTTATGGGAAAGGACATGCCCAGAAGGGCCCTGAAGGCTCGGAGATTCAACAGGGGATTGAGACTGGTCAATCGAAAGACTTTTCCGGATATCTTATAGGTCACCACGAGTATGAAGGTCTCCGCCATCACAAAGATGCCGTAGACAAAAACAATGTGCAGTAGCCAGGACTTCAGATCCAGTTGCTTGATCACTTCCTCAAAACTCCTCCCTTTGCCACAGGGAACGACAACAAATAAGGACGATATATCATAGGGATTTACATATCTTAAGAACTTTTTTTCTTGCGACAGCGAGTTCAATCGGAAGTCGGCAACTCCCGACGATCCTTTCAGATGGGTTCCAATTGATGAGTTCATTAATTTAAGACTTAAATTGTACTTATTGGCGAACTCTATGATTATTAAATCTCGGGTACGAAGAAAAGGAAATTCATACTTTGGCGACAACATTTCGTTGACTTTTAAGTCTGTTTCCAAACCTGGTAACAGGCTTGCATTTCTTCCTTTGAAGTTAAACTTTCTATGTTGAAAAATTTGGTGTTTGAGACCGAATATATTAGAGATCCGACGAAAACGGAGTACTGGGAAAGCATCAAGGCGCAGAACAGTCACTGGTTGATGAGGATTTTCCCCTACTTCCAGGATTAGCATAAATATAAAGAAGTACTCCTTGCATTGGTTGGAAATCACGTGAAGAAGCTTTTTGGTGACGCTCGTTTGTATCCACAAGATAATTCGTTCCTGTCGCATGTTGTTAGTATCTTCAGCCAGAGTTTCGAGGAGACTTGTATCGGAATCATTGCAAATGCAGACCAAACTCACTGCATGGTGATTAAAGTGTTTTCTAATTTCTGCTATTGCCAACTGGTTAAATCGTAGAGTGGGAATCTCAGGCTGGTGCCATCCGTGGAGTGCACAGTTCCTGGACTCATTATGATGCAGTATGAGCATGGTTCTTACTTCATTAAACTCATCTAATTTCTCTATGATTTTATTGAGGAATACCAATTGTGGGTTCTCACACGCACCTCGACTTAAGAAAGTCAATAAGAGTGAGGTTATTATGATAGAAGATGGTAAGTCCATGTTGCTTAACCACTTTTACTTGCTGCACAGGATAGACTGAATGGTCTACTCTTTTAATTTGTTGCAAGCTATAAATGTCTTCAGCTGAGTGCGTTGTGAATAAGCCGACAGCTCCCAGTTGACAAATTTACCGACAAGTCATGGTGTAAATTGAAAAATTTTGTTTATAATCAAGGAAAAGTAAGATCAGGTGACAGCTGCCACTTAACGCTTGGCAGCAAACTCATTAACTTAACGAACAAACCTTCCATATTTCAATTAATTTGAGCTCGAAAGTGAACTCTTTTTTATCTACTTAATAGGTTTTTAATTTAGCTTGTTGCATTTAACTTGTTGCAATCAATATATATTTATGTAGATTAAAAAGTTATATTTATTCCACGATGACTTGATTCCTAGGTCTGCGGTGCAGACCTTCCATGCAAATTTCGATTATAAAAACAACCATGGCGAGCCCATATCCACATCCTAGAACGGTCCACAACCACTTCAAGTGATTGAGGCATAGGGGAACGAACTTTTGATTGGGCTTCCTAACAACGCTCACATTCAGATCATTCCTTAAGTGGTTGGGAGCAGAGCGAGTCCAATGCCCAAAGATGCCGGTCTCTTGGATTTGAATCGAAAACTTGAATAATGGCCAGAAAAATACTGAGTTCTTGTGCTCTATATACGTTCTGGGAAGACTTCGAATGATGGTCAGGTCCTTCGGGATGCAGAAAACACTCTTCCCAAAGAGCTTTTGATAGTTTTTAAGTATCGGCCACTCTTCCGAGAGCAAAACATATGCGTACGTGTTGTTAAGGGAAAGCTGAAGTGTAGCTCGTTCTTCATGCCTTACATATTTGACCCTTGTCAAATTTGTGTTTAAGAAATCAGTGCCTAGTTGGCTTTCAATGAGCAAACGTTGATGTATGTCCACGATGACGGTCAAACCACTAGCACGTAAATCGTCGAAGTTTCTTATGTGGGGATATTCGGAATGCGTTGTGAGAAGAGCACTCAACTTGCAGCTGAAGAAGTTGCTGAAGATCATTCCAAAAATGCTTATTGACAGGAAAAGCTGGCGAAGCGAGAGACTTGATCGGCGGCTTATGGGAAAGGACATGCCCAGAAGGGCCCTGAAGGCACGGAGATTCAACAGGGGATTGAGACTGGTCAATCGATAGGCTTCGCCGGATATCTTATAGGTCACCACGAGTATGAAGGTCTCCGCCAGCACAAAGATGCCGTAGACAAACACAATGTGCAGTAGCCAGGACTTCACATCCAGTTGTTTGATCACTTCCTCAACACTTCTATCCTTGCCACAGGGAACGACCACCATTATGGATGATATATCATAGGGATTTAAATTTTTGATGGGCATTTGATCATAGGACACCAAGTTGAGTCGAAAGTCAACAATGCCTGAAAAGTCGTCAGTCACTACTTTTGTACTAATATTAAACCTTCTGACGAACTCCAGCAATACCAAGTCTTGGACGCGACCTATGGGAACTTTAACCTCAGGGGTCAAGCGTGCGTAGACTCTGTGACCCGGGTCCGAACTAGGAAGAAGGTTTGCCGTTTTTCCCTTGAAGTTAATCTTATTACGAAAATGGGGCATTTCGAGTCCGAATATGTTACCCATTCGTCGAAAGCGGGGACTGGGAAAAGGTTCTAGGCGACGTACAGTGACAGCTTGCTCAGATTGATCCTTCACCTCCAGGATTATAACATACAGAAAGTCGTGCTTCTCGGATTGGTTGGAAATCTCGTTAAGTAGCTGCTGGGTGACATTCGCTTGTATCCACAAGACAATTCGTTCCTGTCGCATGCTATCAGTATCTTCAGCCAGAGTTTCGAGGAGACTTGTATCGGAATCATTGCAAATGCAAACCAAACTCACCGCATTGTGATTGAAGTGCTTTCTTACTTCTACTATGGCCAGCTGGTCAAACCGCAGAGTGGGAATTTTGGTCTGGTGAAATCCGTGGAGTGCGCAGTTCCTGGACTCATTATGATGCAGTACGAGCATGGTTCTTACTTCATCAAACTCATCTAATTTCTCTATGATTTTGTTGAGGAATACCAATTGTGGGTGCTCAGACGCACCTCGACTTAAGAAAGTCAATGAGAGTGCAATAATTATGATTGAAGATGGTAAGTCCATGTTGCTTAACCACTTTTACTTGGTGCACAGAATAGACTGAATGTTCTACGGGCTAAAATTGACCCAAGCCAAAGATATTCTTACCTAAGATGACAGCTGACAGTTGATAGATTTATCGAAAACTCATTAAGTGAACGTGCAAATTGGAATGGAAATTATTACTGGAATTATCTTTTTTGAAATATATGAATGCACAGCACATGCTTCATTGCAATCCATAACAAATGCTCCTAGACTGCCCACATAAAAATACAGAAAATGGTAATTTATATGAGTCCCATCAGTTGACATCTGTCACTCATGTTTTTTAGAAAACTAATAAATTAAATTAACAAGTTTAATTTGTTTAAAAACCTTTAATTTAAATGAAATTACCAACGTACTGGGAATGCTGTTCTTCCTTTTATAAGTTGTGCATAGCTAGAAAATTTAAAGTTTAGTTTTATGAATCTAAGTATAATAAAGTTTAGATGAGACTGAGATTAAATTTTTCAATTTCTCAATGTCACAAAATGAACCTGAAGGTTTTAATGAGTAAACGCTTAACTTACTATCGACAGCTGTCAATTTAAGTCCAAGGAAGTTCACTTAGCTTAATCAGTTGTGAATTATTTGTTTATTTTTCTTCAATTACGATATTTAATTGCTTAATTAAATAAAAAAACTCTTGAGCTTGGCATTGGGAAAAACGTAGAACACATTAATGCCAAAACTCATTCATAAAATAAACAATCTCTGGAAAGGCTTTATTCTAAAAAGACTGGGATGTGTGAAGATCATTTGTGTTTTAGTTGCTATTTGCTGATTGTTTTTGCTATTTTCCGAGAATATCATTTTCAATTGATGGCCATAAAATATTACCGCAAATAATCTCGCATCTGTCCGAACGACATTCTGCTAGTTCTGTCTGGCGAAGAGCCACAGACAGTCATTAATCAGGCGGCAAATTGTCACAATTTGTGGCCATTGTTTGTCTGTATTTGTGCTGCTGTAATTATTACAATTTTGCTTAATTGTTTTTGTTGCGGTAGCTGTTGCCGTTTTTTTTTGTATTTTTTTTTGTTTCACATATGATTGTTTACATTTAGCAATTGTTGGCCGCGCGCATCGCAAGTCGCTCGCTTTGGCTTAACGATGCTAATTTGATTAATTTCCCTTTGGCCAACACACGTCGTATACGTAATGCCCATAATCCGCCCTGTTACAGTTTATGAAACGTTAATTAGGACTGATAATTGCCAGGGCATGGGAGAATGTTAATTGAAGCACGGCGCACTGTTTTCATTATGCCGATTGAGCGGGGCACCATTCAATGGAATGTCAATTGAGGACGATTATGACAGTTGGCACTCAGTAACCGCTAATTGTATGATAGCTCAGCATTAAATGGGTTCTTTAAAGATATTTGATTAGGTTAAATAGAGCTGATGGTGTTTTACAAATACCTATATATGAATATATCAACCTATCATATTTAAAATGTTCTTAGTTATATTTAAAAAAAAACTGATGTGGTAATAAAATATTTTAAATTAAAATATTAAATTTAATTTTTACCGCGTACCATCTATAAAGGAAAAACCCCCTGTTCGATATAAAATTGAAGTTCACGCAAAGCTTTATAGTATTAATGTAACAATATTGTCCCATCAGAGCTGCCTGATGCCATTTCCACTCAATCAGTTGGGCGGCCTCGAAACCGCACAAAAAAAAAATAAGAAGAAAATTTCATGAAAAATTGAATAAACAAATCTGATTATGCGTCGTGCACAGAGACACTCCGCCGCACACTCTAACACCCGCAACCGTCGCTGTTCAATTTAGAAACCGCAATTTGTATTTTCCTCTGTCTGATATCCATATACGCAAAAAAAACACTTATATATATATAGGTTTTCAGTCCCATTTCCAGCGCTGACAAATGCAAAACCCCAGCGTTTGGCCATCGGTTCACTCTAAATGTTATTTATAATAGAATTTATGCCTAGTTGTCGGGCATCTATACTCCGGCCTGAAATGAACTGGACCAAATGCAAATGGCAGCATGTCGCCAGCGTTCCAATTTCGTTCCTGTATCAGATTTTTATACCCTATACCACACCCCCGATGATGGGGGATATTATATATTGCATTCCTTTTTAAGACTTAGAAGCTCTAAAAATTTTAGGGCTTTAATGTTAAGCCATTGTTAACTGTTGGTAAATTATGATTATATTTAGAGCAGAGATTATCAGTCGTAAATCTTGTATACATATTATCAAACATTTAAAGAGAACCTAAAGTCTATTTTAAGTTATTCTCATGATTTAATATATTTTTTAATCTATTAAATAATAATTTTAAGCTAACTTAAAAGGTAATCCTTAGGTTTAGTTGATCAGACACTTGTCCTATTATTTGTTTTCATTTTCCCGGCTTGGAGGCCGGTTTAGGCAACCGCAGAATTCAGCAACAGCATCGGCGGACGGCGCTATAATGAACCATTTTGTGGCTGAAAATAGAAAAAAAAATTGTATACCCAATAATACCAAAAAATGTTCAGATTTTCTTTTTGCGATGCATTTTGAAATGGTTCATAAATTGAAATCGAAATTGAAATGGACACTGGGCAAATAGCATTTGACATTGTATTAAAATAAAGTCATAAATTGGGCAAAATGTGTGTCCTGTGTTCTCATTTCCCTTTCCCACTTTCTCCGTCTGTCTCCCGCTTTCGCCTCTTTCTCTTTCTGTCTATGTGTGCGTGTGCCCCGAAGCGTTAAAATTGCATGAAGGCAAATCTCAATGGCATTTATGTGCTGTTGTGGCGCCGCCATTAACACGGTCGAAAATGGCAGGGTGTGTGCGAATGTTTGGGGGTGTGCGGGGGTGTAAAAGCGGTGGTCTATGGGCCACTGCGTTGTCAGCCATTGTCAGCAGTGGTGTTGGCCATACAACAATGGCCGCTGGCGGCATGTGTCAACAGCTGTTGCACCGCCGTAGCAGATGCATAATTTTTGGCCTTTGCTGCCACTGGCCTACTCATACTCGCTAAATGGACAACAAAACCGGCACAACAGCGTCGAAAAATGAATGCATTGGTAAAAGTCAATTTAATTACAAACAAGCGTATTTAAATTTAAATCAACCCGCCTCGGTGTCACAATTTTATTCCGATGTACAATGCAATTAGTTTGTTGGTGCAATGGGAAATATAAGTAAGGTTTTTATTTATGAATATTTTCATTTTTACATTTATAACTATCTTGGAATAAAAATATATTATAATATAATAAGATACAAGGCTTAAATATACAATAGTTTTATAAATTATATGATTCATATAAATTATATGATTTGTTTAAAATAATTAAGAAAAATACCATACAAAACTGTCTTATTTATTTTTCTTTTCAAAAAAAAAATTATTTTATATTATATTATTAAGATTATATTATTATATTAAGAAACCATTTAATGATTTCATTTATATTTGTAAATGTACTTATCATAGTTTTAACAGTAAAAATATTTTATTATTATTACTTTGTTTTGAGATCATGATTATTTTTATTTCGTGTAGAAGGAACCCTTTAAAGTAAACTTTAAATATTTTAGTAGTTACTTTCTTCCGCTCTCTTCCGTATGTGTGTGCGTGCATGTAAATAGTTCACACGGCCACTAAAACGGAAGTCCCAACGCACACACACAGTCGCCAGAGGCTGCTTGTGTGTTAGTGTGCCACTGCAGGCGCTGCAAAGTATGCTACGAAATATTTTCAGTTTCATGCGCCAAGGCTTTACATTCATTGTGTGTGTTCCCGACACGCCCCTAGCCCGATTTCCTGCCCCGCCCCTTCCCCTCTCTGTGGCTGAAAAATGGAATTGTTTATTTGCTTTTGCCTTTTCTTATTTAAAACTATTTTATGTGCCTGCTGTCCCAGCGTAAACTTTGCCAAAACGATAGAAAGTGCAAGAAAAATGCAGGAACAGGACAGGGAAAGTCCTGCTGGAAAGAGAGGGAAATAGAGAAAGAGAGGCTAGATGTGCACCAGCAATTGGAGTGTGAAACGTTTTCACTTCCGTGTGCCTTTGGTCCAAGTCTCCGTCGCTCCTGCAGCACTTTTCTTAACATGCACATAAAGTTTAGTCGATTCTGTTGCTGCCTTCGTTTCGACCACGGCTTACACTCGCTGCCTTTCGACCGAAATCCCATTTGGCACTGAATTGTGTGCACACATTGAATTTGTAGCTAGCTTAAAACCCTAGCAATCTATGGGCATTAATAGATATTTTATCTCTGCATGTGTGCGACCGTAGTATTTATACGACTTCTTTTTGTGCAGTGTAATTGAATTGAAAGAGCTGGGAGTCCATGTTTTTTATTTTCGTTTGGATATAGTAAACTTATGTTGGATGTTGGTCAGCCTACACCCGAAATTTGGGATTGGTAGAGAAAAAAATAATTTGATTCCTATTTCGTCAATAATTTCAGCAGGACCCTTAAAGAATAAAATTGTATTTTAAATTAAAATAACTTGTGTTAACAAAAAAATAAGAACAAAAATTATAAGTATTTAAAGCAATCAATTTGGCCTGAGAAATCTTGTACTCTACCAAAGAACAACTGATTAAAATTTATATTTAAAATTCAGTTTACTCAAATAGAGTTCTTTTAATCTTATTTTTGGCCCAAAATTATTTTCTTGCCTGTATATTTGATGCCCTACAGCTAGCAACTGAAGATGGCCAACGGTTTATGACGTGTTTATTCGCCACAACAATTGCGACACAATTGTGCCACATGCAGTGACATTTATGTGACCAACTCGAGTGCGAGAGAGATGGATGGTGGGTGGGACAGAGAGGGGGCGAGTGTTGTCTATGAGTTATGGCTCTTCAAGCGGCAACTGCAACCGCTGCATGCAACGTTGACACATTTTACTGTATGTGTGATAAATGAAGCATGCCAAGAAAAGCCAAGTCCAGGCACGTGACAATTGCGACTGCCTTCGAGTGTTTGCTTTAATAGTTTAGGCCAGAAAATGACTCAACTTTATGGCTAAATAATCTTGATGTTTGCAAAATGCTTTAGTAATTTTGGCTAATTTTTCAAGTTCTAAAGACCTAAATAGGGTGAACTAATAGGGTTATAAATTGACAAGGTATATATTTGGTTTTAGGATTTTTCTGAGACTAGATTTTACTGTAGTTGCAAGGAATATGAACTGAGAGCTACGACTGTAAAAATCTGATAATAAAATTAGTCAGAAGCACTATGTTATTCACAAGTGAGCAATTATTTTTATTTAATTTTAAGTTTTATGTGATCAAAAGAAGAGACAATCCTTTAACCTTTTAAAATTGAAATCCTTACCGGTTTTAGGCTTCAGTTAAGCTCAAGGCAAATTGATTTTATTGAAATCGAACAGGTAAACGAGTGTACAAAAGATTCTAGTTTACTACCATCTGTGCGCCAGTTAAACTCCGAGAAGGAATCTCTTTTCGGCTGGCAACTCCTTGGCAATTGAACAATAAAGTCATAATACTCTTTTCGTGTTCTTCTCGCAAGCGCATGGAAAGGCTGTGTGAGCCCTGGCTAAATGAAATAAAATGCAATAAAATAACAACTTAACACCTTTTGCGCAAAATAGACAGAGCGAGCATAAAAGGGAACAGCCATCGGAAGACCCCGAACCGCCGCCCATCCCCAATTCCCACTATATCCATACAATTCACCCACACAAGTGCGCAGGCAATGCAAAAAGCAAACCGTAAGCGCAGACTAAGCCGATTATAGCACGAAAGTAACGGCAATGATGGGCGGTATGGGAGTTGGAGATATACACCGAGAAAATCACTATTTACGAAAGTAAATTTAATTGTAAGGACTTATACCTTTCAAAAAACGTGAAAACTAAATGGATATTGCAATATTATATTTCTCTTTGTTATTGTTTTTTTTTAGAGCTCTAATAATAATATAAATAATCATATCGAATGTTCGGAACAATCAATACCCTACTCAGGTCAATCAGGATTTTCAAAAAAAAAAACAGTTTATGAATCAAGACTTTAGCCTAGAAAATCTAGGAATGCAAATTTAATTATTCAAGAATCAAAAACTAAAAACGTTCAATAGTCTGAAATATGCTTATGCCGAATAAGAGAATTCGGTATTTTTCTTAGTGCACCAAGAGAAAAGGGGAGTCACTTGGCAGGAAGTGCGTGGCGGGCAGACAGAGACGGAGACACAGATATAGACAAGGACGGACAAGGAGTCAGGCAGGCAATGAATTATCGCACTAGCTGCGCCAGCAGTCGAGACAAAAGTGTTGTAAAAAATGTAGTACTATTAATTTTCTTTGCATATCTTATTGTATCTTCATAAACAGACACGCACACAAGCCAGTCTGGGAAAATAGGGGATAACCAGGGGAATGTTGGTGGTGAGACAGTCCTCAGGAAACTGGCTTAGTGCTAAGAGATTTCTAATTCAGTTGAGCAGAAATAAATTACTTACCGTAATTGTTTGCCATATAAAACTGTAGCAAAATACCACTGAGATCTCTCGGAGTCGTTCCCCTCCGTTCCCCATGTTTTCCCAGACAGTGCTGCAAAAAGGATTCCAACATCTTTGCCTCATGCGTAAGGAAAATCTTAAATATCTCCCTGGGAACCACGCTCTTGTGCTTTTGGAAACTTTAATAATTTTTGCAAAATTTATTCACTTGTTTACTTTTAATTTATCTACCGCACACTTATAGTTGACACGAGTGCAAATTAATGCCCTTTCATTTTGTGCTTTATGTGAGCATAAATAATTGTGCAAAGGCAAGCACAAAATTGCGCCGATTACAATTTTTAATTATTTTTTAATGAACTACAAACGGTACAAAAAATATTGACAAAAAAAAAGGAGAATGGCCGCTGAAAAAACCTGTCCTTTACATTATAAATTTATGCGTGTTTAAAGTGAATTTATTGCATGTTTAATTGTGGATAATGTGTCAGACGCAGGCGTCCAGAAGCCAGCAACCATCTGCAATCCCTTTCATTCGCCGGACCTCCGCTGGGTAATGAGAATTTTCACTTTTATGATCTCCGCTGGGTAGCTGCCGCAGTAATAAAATCATGCCTGTTTGGCTTGAGTTGGATTTATGTGAGATTTTCTGCTTATCGGGGATCTTGGGGGAGTTCTTTATCACTCAGTTAATAGTTGATACTATAGTTGATTAATTTAATTTCATTGGTTTTTAAGTCTACTTTTAATACTGCTCTATTACAGTGTTTATGGAAGTGCCATTTGGCAAAATCGTTTTATGAGCAGGTGCTAGTTGGAAATAACAAACAATTTAAGACGAATCATACTTTATGGGAGAATAAATTAATTCGAATGTTTTTGAGAATAAATAAATTTTAAGATAAATATAAATTTAATTGGGGTATTTTAAATATAAAGTATATTTGGTCAAAAAATGGCTTTAAGACTTCATTTTTTCATAATCTTTATCATCTCCGCAAAATGTACTCTTAATCCACCTTTCCTTTTGGTCATCATCAACTGATTTGATCACCTTGCATCCATTTTCGGGACCACCGGCTTCAGTGAGCAGCACTTACGCCAGTTACGTGCTGGTGCTGGCTCCAAAAATCACGCATTAGCTGCCACTTTGCACTTAAAGTCATAAATTTATTTAAATATATGGGAGGCTCCAGAGCCGTATATATAAACGCACGAGCCGCACACGTTCGCCCCAGCGCCGTTGTAAAGCAAAATTTATATTAACTTCATTTGGTCCGGGTGGTGGTGCTACTGCCTGCAATCGTTGCATAACTCATACGCACCGTGTGCCGGCGACCGTGCCGTGATGCGTGGAAAACTGGCTGTAGCGACGGCGGCGGCGGTACTGGAACTGGTACTGGTACTCCAATCCGCCATATCACCGACACAAAGCGAAGAAAGGGCCTCGAAAAATGGCAGCCAAGAGAATTTTAAATTACGCTTTTGAGTGTCGACTGAGGCTGAGGCCGAAATGCAGCTGCAACTGCAGTTGCTGCGTGCATTTAATTGCAAATGAAGCAAGAGGAACGGCGCAGCCAAAGCGCTGACAATGCCAATTGCCAGCTTCAACTTCAGCTGGCCCTTCGCCTCCTCCTTTTCTCCATCGACATGAGCCACATGCAACGGCGAACTGCAAATGACGTTTAATCAAAGTTGTTGAAATTGATAGCATTGTTTGTAGTGCACGCGCGCCAAATGGCAAAATGCATTTTAAATTGCGCTAAATGTGTTAATTAAAGTTACCCCTCCCACGATCCAGACACGAATTTGCTTTTGCGGCAGATTGGCCGTGATTTTGTGGGGCCAAGAACGAATTCCCCTAAATAAGTAATAGAACAAGTAGCTACCAGCTAGGTGAAAATGCAACAGATTTGAATTAGAAAAGCACGGAAAACGAAACCAAAAGGGGGAACTCGGAAAAATTGCAACTTAGTTGCTTGGCAGGCAATAAAATAAAGTCTTAGCCAAGCGCCAGGCAGAAACTGGGGGCACTTTTAATTTGTTGTGCAACAAATTAGCATTTATTTTCATTAGGATTCCAACTTGCTGGGTGTCTGCTTGGCTCGCCGCCCCATCGCATTTTCCCATTCATTTTTTGTCAGCTCTTATGCTCGTTGTTTGCTTTTAATTATAAATACATGTAAGCTTATCATTTTTAACCCATTGTTTAAAAAAGCCTGAATTTAAAAGATTTTAAATTAAATTATTTTTATAATAACATTTTTTCTTATTATTATTATATTAATTATCCATTAAATTAAACAATAAATAAACGTTAGCCTAACCATAGTTACCAAGGATTATAAAGTAATTTGTAAAAATTTATGGACTAAATGTTCACAATTTTATTTACTAACAAGAAGGATTGAAGGATTAGTTGTGTTATTTAATTCTCAGTTTTACTTTTTAGTAAATTTATAAATAGTTTTCTTTTTATATTTAAGCTTTTCAAGTATTTCAGGGTTTTACATTTATATTGTTTGTAGCACTGCTTAAATAACTACAAAAAATAAAGAGCTCTGTGCCATAAACATTGGTTATGCGTACCTAAAAAATCCATTGAAAAGTTCTCGCCCATCCACCTTCTTCCACCCCATTTTCGTGCAATGGGTTAATGCGGCAAATCCCCTCCTTAAAACATAGAAATGTGCGCGGGATTCTTGCATTCAATTAATGCGTGTGCGAGTATAGAAAGCATCGCCGCGTCGCCGCTGCTGACCATCCTCGTTCTCATCCCAGTCCGCATCTTCATCCCTATCCCGATCCCTATCCCTATCCCGATCCCTCTCCCGATCCCTATAGCCATACCCATAACCATAACCATGACCATCGTCATCATCACCACCTTGCCGGCGCTGGGCATTATCCAAGTAAGAGCTCACGCCCGACTGAGCGCCCAACGAAGCTGAAGACCACGGTGCGGATGAGTAACGCTGCCTGCCATAAGACCAAGGATGCCGACGGGAGTTTGTGCCGGCATACGGGTTGTAGTGGTGCTGATAGTAATCGGACCCCAACTCCGAATCAAAGTCGGGCCGGGACGAGTGGTCGATGTGTGTGGTGCGATTAGGATAGAAATCAGGACGAGAAGGAGGTCTGCGCTGCCCGTAATTATAATCATCGTCCACGATGTGGGGACGATAGTCATGGGGCTGGTTGGGTTGGCTTTGCTGGTTTGGCTGGTACTGGGCCTCCAGCTGGTGGGGCTTATTAGCAGCCACCTCAAAAACACCGCTGTAGGGCGACTGCAGCACCACCGTGGGCGTAACAATGGAGGGCGGGACACTGGGCCCGGCGGCCGGAACTAAAGCAGCCTGATTCCAAGATGATGCCGCCGCCGATTCGGTGGCCGTGGTGGAGGTCTGTTCGCGTGAATTCATCTCGGCTAATTTGTTGAAACGGTTGCGAGTGCCGCTGGCGGTGAGCACCATCACGGTGGGATTCATGTCCACCATGTGATCCTTCAGGCAGTTCTGCAGCATGTTTATGAAGAAGAAGAACGAGAGGAGCGTTAGTGCGTTCATCACCGCGCCGGCGCTCTTCTTCTTCGATTTCTTCGAGGATTTGGTGGGCGGCGGCGGCGGTGGCGCGTGGTGCACCGGCGGTGGGTGGTGCGGCGGGTATGCGGGCCCACTGCCCCCCGAACTGCTCGGGTGGAAGGAGGAGAAGCTGCCCGAGGGTGGGTCATTCTGCAACTCGTACTCCACGGATGGCTCGATGCTGCTGCGAATTTAAACTTGCATTAGGTTCGGGCTTGGGGCTGAGATTGAGGTTCCGGTTTGACTTTGGCTTCCAGGGCACACTGAGAAAAACACTCAAGGAGCTAAGGATAAAATAACTTTTTCAAAAAGCAAAAATGCAAAAAAAAAAAATTTGTAAATTATTTCTTAATCATTTTGTTGTTTTTAGTCATCGGAAACTAACATGAAAATGGGTCAAAAAATTGATTAACGTTAAAATGAAAATGAAATCAAACCACGAGTCGTAAGAAGTATGCCATTTTGAAATCGGATTAAATTTGGTAAAGTTATAGACTCTGGAAATCCAATTTGGGGTTATCTTATTAGAAGTCATCGGAAACTTGAAAAAAACGAACATGAAAATGGGTCAAAAATTTGATCAACGTTAAATCGAAAATTTTGAATGCAGATTTTTAGAGAATCAAACCACGAGTCGTAAGAGGTATGCCACTTTGAAATTAGAATAAATTTGATAAGCTTTTAGACTTTAGAAGTCCAAATTACGAGTAATGGCTTCATTACTTCCTACAAAATTATTAATAGGTTTGTTTTAGATTTGATTTAAACTCAAACAAATATTAAGAACAGGGTTTTAATTTAATTTATTTACCATGAAATGGAGTTTCTTGATTTTGTCTCAGTGTGGGGTGGCTGTGGGCTTACCCGTAGCCTGAGTGTCCGCTGCCAGCCGCCGAGGTCGCATAAGCACCGTTGTGGCTGCTGGCGGCCGCCAGGAGTGGAGGTCGTCCCTGCTGCGCCTGGTGCCCCTGGGGTCCTTGGTGTCCTTGGTGGTAATGGCCCGGGAAGTAGTGGCTGGGGTAGTAGTGGTTGGGATAGTAGTGCATGCGCTGCGTTTGACTGCAAGAGAGGGTGAGATGGGGAATCAAAAGGCCGAGACGCCGCTCCTGTTTGTGTCCCACATTAGCCCGACTAAGTTCCTGAGGTATCAGTCCACCCGCAGCGGCAGCCTTGTGGCGATGGAAGTTGCTTCCTGCACTTCATCGTATAATCTTTAAGTCAATGGGTACACTTAATCCTGTTGCTTTTCATTTATCAATGAAGCTCTAGCCTGTTGGATTACTATAAAACATTATACTGAAGTTCTCACTAAGGCGCTTGTTAATCTATGTATTAGCTTTCCTGAATTAGTTTGAATGGGGAAAATGTATTCCAATTTTAAATGTTAGCTTAAAACTACTCATTTCGAAGAATGCGTTTTATTACTCAATTTCTTTAAAAGGAGTTAAATTAAAACTTATTAAAAATTGCAATTAAAAACTTTATTTTGTGTTTTGTTTACAAAAAGTTTCCTTAAGGTTCCTATTGAGGTACAAACCACATTAATTAACTTTAAACTTCAGTTTAATATTCAGATCAAAGCTACTGTATAAATTTCCTAATATGTATGGTTTTGAATATATTTTTCTCCTGTCGTTAACATGTTGGAAATAAAGGAAATACTTGCTTTAATATGTCTTATCAGTTTAATTTGATGTCCAGGTATAACAGAGATGACCGTGGGCCATGACTTACTCATAATTGTTTCCCGAAATGGCTGCCAGCAGCGGGTGTTGTTGAAAATTCAGCTGACTCGTCGCTTCGCCGTGGGACATTGTCGCCGTCTTTGAGTTCACAATTTAATTTCTAATTGATTTGTGCCAAAATGCGCGTATGTTTATCACTTCACAGCAACGTGCCTCATTGTTGCTGCTGCTTAACCTGCCATAAACCGATGGCAACTCGCCTGCAGAAGCCGCAAACAGGACGAAGGGGACGAGGAGCCGGAGATGGAGTCGCAGGAGGCGGAGGTGGAGATGGAGCGCCCAACCGCAAGTGACAATGTCGCTTAGGCAACTGGGCAAAGCCTTTGCCAGACACTTGGCTGGCAGGCGGCTATTAACGCAGGTGAAATGAGGGGGACTGTCATTGTCAGCTGCTAAGTGAGTTTGGCTACAACTAGCAACTGGCAACTGCAACGGCCTTAAAACTACCACTCAATGGCAGTGATGGGAAGTGGGTAAGTAGTTGTACCTCAAGGCACTCGTGGGTACCTGATGTTGTGCACTTTTAACATTCCTTACTTAATATAAAATAATCTAAATTGTTTAAAATTCCAAGAAGATGATTTAAGAATTCTTGTTGTTAAAATAGACACAAATTTGTTTTATTACATAATAATTTTCTTTGGTTAACTTAAAGGTTACAAAATGCTTTAATTATGGTGTTCCTTGGATTGTTAAGCTTTTAACAATGTCACCACAAAATATAAAATTTAAGAAAAATGATTTTTAATTATTCTCAACAACTAGTGAATACTGGACACTGTCTAATTAAACTGAAGTGTATATATAAGTCTATAAAACAACTCAATTCGTTTATCTATAGTATTAAAATAGTAGCTGAACTGCATCCAAAAATTGTGGTGTGCTTTTTTAAATCTTCATTCATTTTCTCAGCTTACTTATAGGTTGCCATGAAAACGGGACTTATTCCCATAATTTAATGTTGTACCTTGGAAAAGGAGCTGTACCCCTTCCATCACTGCTCGCAAGCCGTACCAAACTGCCAGCTGACAATTGCCGGCAAAGTGTTTTGCGGCGACATCGGCCAACTGACACACACCTGAATTGGAGCGTTGCGCTGCATGCATGCACTGCACATTTCGGCCAGGCCAGACAATTAGTGCACGACAAAGGCCGGGAATGCTCCTTGGCATCTTCGCAACCCGTTCCCCGATTCCTGTCAGTGTTAATGACGCTGCAGTCGCTTGTTTATTGCATTAAAAGCTCTATGGATGCAGCGTTATGCATCAGAAATTGTCATAATTGTGCCCTGTGTCTGGCCCTGACTTTGCCACAGTCTGCACAGCCAAATGGAGCTCGGTTCTTGTGGTCTCTTGTGCGGTTAGTCGAACCCGGCTTTTGGCCAGGCCCATCCCCTCCAGCCTGCCAGCTCTCCATGCTTCGCGGTCTTTGGTCTTTGGACTTGAAGATTTATGACTGGGGCTAATAGTTTTCATTGCCAGAAATATGTTTTTTATATTGAATAGCGTTTAGTGGGTATATAAGTGATCTGAAGGTTCCAATCCGAATGATTTCTAATTTACAGCAACTACTTGTAGTATTATTAAAAAAGGATAAGCTTACTCCTTAATTAGATAAGCAATATTTATAAATAGATTTTTATGTTCTTCAAACACGGAAAGAATTCTGTGAATATTCATATTTATTATAAGATTGCTTTAACAAAATATATTACAAAATACGTTTGAAATATTCTACATAATTGTATAACTATCAAATTTAATGCAACAAACGTGTTGAACATAATTTATCTTTTAACAAGTATAACTTATTCGATCATTTAACACAAGTTCTCAAAAGTCGCTGGCTGTTGTCTTTCGCAAAAGCCGGAAACATTAGACTGCAATAACAAATATTTAACATTTCCGCAGCGCCAGCAACAACGTGAAAGCAAGAAAAACAACATCAGCCAGATTCACAGAATCAAAAGCATATAATAAATTGCACTGCAACTTTTCCACACATTTCCAGCTTTGTAACGCTTTGATTTGTCGCGCTCCCCCAACTCCAAATTTGCCCCAGGAAATGTTAAGGAAAAACTATAGAAAAAAAAGAAGTAACTAGAGGACTTTTGCTGATGCTTCCAAAAAAAAGAAGCATATCAAAAAGTAAAATGCCTTGAGGGGTTGAAAATTTGAGAACATAAATGGGGGGCTGTATTTGTTGTGGGTATGGTGTTTATATTTAGCTTTTGTTGCTGGCGCCATTGTCAACATATTTCAAGACCTCCTCGGTCCGAGACAGAGAGTCAATATAAAGTTGACTTGGACATATTGTAGTTTTCTAGTAGGCGAGTTGCCACCAACATTTTTATGGGATTTTATGGCCACCGAAATTGGTCAGCGAGCGCCCAGAGAAATTTAATGACTGGAAAATGAGGCATTTAAGCCAAGTGCCAACGAAAGTTTTTCTCTTCGAGTTGTTGAACGTGCCAGATATTTATGGGTCTGCATTTGTATCTCCAGCTCCTTCTGTGTGTCTGTGTCTTCCAGCGATGTCTGTTCCTGTATCTGTTTCTGTTTCTGTCCCGGACCGAAGGATGTGTTCGAAGGACAATCGAGGAGGCTGGCGCAGTGGCATACATTAATTGCCGTGATTAACACGTAGGAGCATTAAATTATACTCAACATCTGCAGGTAAGTTATAGTCGTTCCTATTGATACCCTTTTAATATTTAACCTTTAAAAGTTAGATTACATAGTATTTGTATTCCTTCTTAACTAAATCAAGTCATTAAGTTACTATAGAGTTACTATAATTGTTGAGGATATTTTTAAGTTTATATCCTTCTATGTTATTAAAGTAAATTTTTTTTTGAATGCTAACTAAAGGCAGATTAATAAATATTTTGCAGAAAATTGCAAGTCAAGGAACTCTAAATTAATTTAAAATAGCCAAAAATAATCCATTGATGTTTAATTTATACATAATTTTTCCATGAATAATATTATTTTTAATAATTTTACGCGTACAAAATTCAAAACATTTCCTATTAATGATTTAATCTCTGCCAAATGGTCAAATTATATATAAACAAATTTTTGCAAAAATGTTGGATGATTGCAACATGATATTATGACTAAATTTTATGGCATTAATTATTCTTCTATCAATATAAAGGAAAAGTAGCAAATTAAATAAGCACTGTAAACAAAATATAGCAATTTGCTGTTAAAAGTAAAACCTAATGATCAACGGAGACATTTAAAAAAAAAGTTAAATAAAGTATGAACGTAAAAGCTTGACTTGCTGGGTATAAAAATCAAAGGACTTCCAGCAAGGACATCAAAAGAAGGCCTAGACATAGCAACATCAATTATCGCAGTGCATGTGTATGCAGCCCCATCCAAATTGTGTCTGGGTAAGTGCATAAATCATTTGGCTACATTAGCTCTTTGTAAACCCAAAGCAGGCATCGCTAAATAAACTTTTTCGGCGGACTGGGAAACAAAAATAAAAACTCGTTAGGCAGGAGTCAAGACGAAGGAGCAGAGAATACGTGCCTGGACTTTGACTTCGAGGAGGACATGGACGAGAAGGACTACCAGAAGGACAACAGAGCACAGTGTCAAGTGTAAAGAAGAACTACTAATCAGCAGTTAATTCTTATCTTTAATTAAGTGCACGTTCCACCCCCTTCGGCAAAAGTCCTTGGCGTTTATGGCAGGAGTCCTGGGAGTCTGGCCGAACTTTTTGCTTTCCGCCAACACTTTTGTTTGTCCGCGCTGTCGGCATTGTCTTGGACAAAGGCCAGCCAGCCAAAGCCATCCAGCTGGCCAGCCATCTTTGTCCTTTGCCCGTCGTCTCTGGTCAATTTAATGAAATAATCTAAGCAAACACTCCTGAAAATTAAGCAGTTTTTTTCGGGCGGCCGCTTCCGCTCTCAAATTAAAAATGTAATGCGTTCGCCTTTGTTTTGTTGCCGGCGAATAATTAAATGTGCGAAAGAAGTTGCAGCAACATTAACCATCCGGCTGGCCAATTAAAAAGGCCACGCAACAATGGCCCCGGCGCTCATGCATGGCTTATCCATGCTTAACCCCTTATTGCCGGCACCGCACTCCTAAGACGCTGAAACTTCGGCTGGAGTCAGATAGATCTGGGGTAGTCCATAAGTCATTACCCCCATTGAGGAACACACCCACAGGTAAGAGAATACGCCGCTTTCGGCCCTCAAGTTGTTTGTCAAACAATACACAACATGGCCAGGGGTTTTTGGGCCCAAAAAGAAGAAGGTTTAAGGGCTAAAAACAAGGGGGAATGAGGGCCGCACTCAAGCGTGCTCGTCACATTTTTGCGCTTTTACATCCCCATGCACACCACACCACCCCACCGAAAAAAGGGGGCATCATCAGATACATGAAAAACATTTTTTCAGCAGTGAAAAGCTGCACTAAAAATAAAATAAAAGATATTTTATTGAAGTGGCGCAGGGGAATGATAGAGTGAAAGGGAAGCCCAGGACACCGCCTCATACCTTTTCGCTCGCAGATTAATTATGCATCGCTAAAATGCTAAGCCAGGTAGCACCAAAGCACCGTAGCATCGCAGTGGCAGTGGCCCAAAGGCAAATGGCAAGTGGGAGTGGCAGTTCGGGGGGCAGGGAGGGGAGTATGTAAAAGCCAAGTACAAGCCACAACAAAATTAAAATCCAAATAAAATCACAAAAACTGGTTTTGGGCAAATACGGCAGTGACACGGAAAGACTTGCACATTACACACTGTCATTCATACACTTTCTACCCTTTTTTCGATTATTACAATTACTAAAGGAATAAAGGCCGATTTCGCAATATCATGGTAAGTTTTCAACAACGGGCTAAATTATTGGTTCAAAAAAATGTACATTTATTTTTCAGAAACTCTTAACTAAAAATAGGTAGTGTAGCCAGTCCTAGTTTTTTTTTATTAATGAACAGTTTGACCCTAGTTAAAATTTTTTGACAGATTACAGACCAGAACTATGAGATTATATTTAATTGCACAATACTAAGCGGTTATATTTTTATGAACTTTCTCAGAATGTTGTGTCGTTTTTTAAAGTCTGGCTAAGCCAATTGTTCTATTTAATGTATTCTAGAAAATCAAGCCCAAAAATTGATAAGCTGAATATTGGATTATCAAAGGTCACATGCAAATCGCTTGTCATAGAAAAACCTTTAGAATTTTGCGGCAGGCAACTCAAATCAAAAATGCCTGTCACAGACAGAGCCAACAAATCATCATGCCTCTTCACACATTGCTCGCCAAGTACACAAGAACCCAAACCAAGCCACCCACACACTCTCGCGAGTCGCCCACAAATTATTCACATAAATAAAAAACGGACAAAAAATTAAAATTAAAATAAAAATTAAAAGCTACAGCTGAAAATCAAGCAGCAAACGTCAAAGCCAAAAGCGCGAAGCTGTCGTCGTGTCACTGCACCCGCGTTCAGGTGAGGGGCATCAAGGGACGGGGAATCCCCTATCCACACACACACACACACTACAGCGAACATGAGGTGTTTCGAGTCAAGAGACACACACACACTTACACACACACACACCGGCAGGACAGGTGGATGGATTGCGAAGCCAGGAGACGACAACAACAACGACATCGTAGTACCCACTTGAAGCGCTTTTAACAAAAATTCTTTTAATTTCGTACTCTTCTTTTTTTGGGCAACACCAGGTAGTCGGGGTGGGGGAAAGGGACAGGTAGATTAAGCGAGTGCATAAGAAAAGGATGTGTACTTGAGTTGGAGGGCATATTAAATACCCTGGCAATTTTACAAAAGATCTACGGTATCAGTTACGTTGTATAAATCAGCTATCCAATTTTAAATCGGGTATTGTGAACATATATAATTAACATATCAACTTTGTCACATAAGGATACAACAAAAGCAATAATTGTATGGCTAAAAAATCTTAATAGCTTCAAATAAATAAATAACTTAAATAGCCAATAATTTTAAACTTAAGTCAAATAAAATATTAATTACTTCTTGTTCAAAATCTAAATTAAATAAATTTTCTTCCGCCCAAAAAGATTTAACTTAATTTAATTGAATGCCAAACAATATATATATGAATGAGTAACAAGTTTAATGTGCAATGAGTTATTCGATAGTTAGTATTACAAGTATTTATTTAAGCCGTTCTATTTTTATGATTTAAAATAAAGATTTGTTACTCAAAATGTAATTATAAAAGTTTGCAAATATGTAGGATGTATAAAATAATGTGGTTTCCAGCAGAGTAGTTTAGAACATTTCCCTCAAAATACCCTCAGCAAGGGCATAATTAAGAGAAATCAGTGAGCTAGCTGCAGTTCCTTAGCCAGGTCTGATTTTTGTCTGGTTTTGGATCTGGACTGGCTTTTGGCACTCGTGTGTGTTTGGAGCAACCCTCATGGAAAATGAAATTTTCCTGGAAGACGAAGTAGAAGCAGAAGAAGCGGCGACAACGCTGCATTGTTGATGAACAAGCAGCACGCTAACAAGTCGCCAGTAACCCAACCCCCCCACCTCACCCAAAAAAAAAAAAAAATAAAACCCATTTTACCACCCATCCAAATCTGAGGGCACCTTTTTACCAGTGGCGTTGGTACGTGGGCGCTTACATTGTTGTTCTTCCCGCTGTTGTTCTTGTTGTACATGCACATGCCACGCCCCATTCATGCTACCTCCGACGCCAGCGCCTCTTTTCCCCACCAAGACCGCTTAGAGATGGCTGGGAAAAATTATGATGCCTGCGTTTGTTTCTCGTTTGCTGCGCTCATTTTAATTTTCACATTTTTTTTTTCGCTACTCGTTTTTTTGGCCTTCGAAAATTACAATAAAAAAAAACGCCGGTATGAGCATTAAAAAAAGAGGAGCAGATTAAACAGTTAGGGAAAAATAGGAAAATTCAAGTGCATTTTTCACTTCACTTTACGGTGCATTCACATTTCCGTTGCATTGCATACAGAACAGGGCGAAAAAAAAGGAAAAACTTAAAAACAAAACACAGTTTGAGGGCATCAAAAACCGAAAACGTAGCTGCGGATTTTTGCAATTTGTCCTTTGGGTGGGGAGAGGGGGGGGATGGAGGGGTCTGCAGGTATCCAGGGTCCTTTGTTGGGGCAACACCCAAACCCAAAGTCTATCTCAACCCTTCGGCAGCTGCCTTTTTTGAAGACCTTTAAGGTATTTCTGTAGCTGTGCAATTTTTGTCATTGTCATCGTTTTGCTGTGAGAAACATGGGGTGGTGATGAAGGTCTGAGGGGGTTAAGAGCTGGGTGGGGGGTTAAAGGGAGGTCAAACCAACCCCTTTCCCCCTTTTAGCCGTTGTGCAAGAGTTGCACTTTTTGCCGCTGCACTCGGCTGGCTGTTGTGTTTAATTTTTTATAAAATTTGCATGCAAAGTGCATTCCTGATTTTTTGCTCACTTTGTTATTTGACCACTTTTTTTTATTTTAATTTCTTAATTAGTTGCTTTTGTGGCCGCAACGGAATGGGCACATTATTCAGGGTGAGAGGCTGGAGTTGCACAGCTTGAAAGCAAAAGTCAAATGCATTTAAGGGTTGCTCGACTCTGGAAATCACTGCGGTCCAGCTTCAGACTTTAAGGCAGGCCCTTTCAAATTAGTCAAATTGAAATGGCATTAGGCTTTTGATCTCGCAGATGGACCTACGACCTACGCTCTGCAATCAAACCGAAAACTATTTAAAATCTAATTTGCATTCCCGGCAAACAAATGCATAGGAAATTTGCTCCTTTTTTTGGCAGCATGGAGGCTGCATAATCACAAAAATTTGTCATAAAACTTTGGCAGACGCAAAAGTTTTGCTGCACAAAGTCAAAGTCGTTGACGTCGTCATTCTCGATGACTCAAAAAGAAGGAAATGTGGAATGGGATTGGGATTGGGATTGGATGGCGGCCTGGTCTTTGAGGAATTAGTCAAGAGCAGCAGCCAAATTCCATACGCATCTGCAGCTCATCCCAACCCTATAGATTTAAAACGATTACAATTCCTGCATCACAACCAATTTGCCTGCATTCTGTGGTTTCTGTGCGGGGGTGTGAAAACTTTTTAATTACCCTCATCAGCGAATTGCAGCGCCTCCACTCAAACCACTTTGTGACTATTCGGGGTCGAAAGTTTTAGGAGGAATGGGTGTGATATATCAAATCCTGTCTATTTTATGATAATTACATTCAAATTGCATGCGAACAGTCAGATTTGGAAAGACAAGTGTCCCTAATTAATATTAATGGCTATTCTAGATTCAAATTCAAAATCTTAATGTTGCTTAAAAAACTAAATTGAAGGTAAGATTTATATAAAATCAGCTCAGACTTAGTTATAAATATTTTTTCTATATTTTTTCTAGCATGTCTTGCGTATAGTTTAAAGTTAACTGAAAAACATTTCTAAGCAATTTAACGAAATTGAATAAATTTGCTCTAAATTTATCATATTTATTGCTGGTTTATTATTATGATTTTTCATAAATTCAAAGCAATGATAGGCGCTAATACAATTATGTGTTTTCGAAAAATACCTTAATATTTAGCTTACAATTTTAAAACTACTCTCCGAGTTGCTGTAATTTCCGTCAGTGTAGGATTTCGTAGGCGACGAGTTCATTGACTGGCGGCACCTTGAGTTCCTCGAGCGCCTTTCACTTCCACTTCCTGTTTGCCGCTGCCAACCTTTGGGAAAGCATTATGGAACCTGGAAGAGGAAGAACTGGCTCCCACTGGCTGCTAGAATTATGACGCAAATTGCAATTAATCAGCTGCCTGCCATCAATCTGTGTCACTGGGCAAAAGGAAAGCGAAACCCGAATGCATATATGTACAGTGCGGTGGCGGTGGCGGCGGCGGGCATAATGCAAGTGACAGTGGCCGATGATTATCGCACTCAGTGTGGCAAGTGTGAAAAGCGAAATTCTCAACACTTGGCAAACAGGACTAAAGGGCCTGTGAAATGAGTCGATCTTATCTGTAATTGCTTTCGCTCCAAGACATGGCTAAAATTCATCGCCAGCTGCACTTTAAGGAAATGACCCAAATTAGACAAGAAATGAAAAAGTTTTTGCATTAGCATGCGGCATCCATTTTGTCCTCAGTTTTGAGATGTTCGCTAGGAATGCACTTAAAGAAAAATGACTAGTCCATGGGGTTTTTGGACTAGAAGTTCGGCCAACTAATTAAACATTAAAACGTTATTTATTTTATTGCATACTTTTAGACACCTTGTGATTTCTTTGGTGACCCCACTAGAAATTTTTAGGTTTGTTTTTTTTTCTTTAAATAGGATTGCAGATTAAAGACCATTCTATATCCCAAACTAAATGATTTAATATTTTTTGTTTTATATTTTTCTTCTGCGTGTAGTAAACTTCAAGAAATCGGGCTTTTTCGAGGGAGTCACGTAGTTGCAACTGCCACGCTTTCAGGTAGCTTTGATATAGCTTCGGTTCAGCTATGGCTATGTGCAGCATATGCACCCCCACACGTATATAGGCGACATCTTATCTGTATCTGCAAACAGACAGAGGACATATCTGTCGCACACACACACACACACATTCGCTGCACTGTCAGTCAACAGACAAACATGCCAAGATGTTGAATTTGTACTTCCGCTTCTTCTTGCTTTTCCTATTTTTCCCAATGCACCTCTTTTTTCCTTTGCCCCCAGGCTGGAAAATCAGTTTTTCTGTTGTCGCACGACTTGAATTCCTGATTATGCTGCATTTCACAACGGCGCATGAAAAAAATCATTTTCGCAATCAAAAAAAATCAAAAAAAGAACGGCAAAAAAAATATTTCAAACACACATTGAAGTGGCATTAATTATGCGTAAATGAGCTTAATGCATCAATTAATCAAATCAAAGGCGGCAGTGGCCGATGGGCAAAAGCATGGGTCACAGGACTGCAGGTCCAGAGGTCCAGGATCCCAGGCGCAGTTCCTCATCTCATCTCATCTCGAAATCCTGGCGCTTTGTCGCGTCGCACAAAAGCGCGAACTCGCGTAAAAACCAACTCTCTATTAGCTGAACATGGGTCACGTCCTGAGTGGTTGTGGGTTTGGTCATCAAGGGAGGGGGAAGTGCCCGGGGGTAAGACCTAAGCCAGGGCAATTATAGTTCGAAGTTGGGCCTATAAATAACTCACCCTCACCCTTACTTTATTTCTATATTAAGCTCTTAATATTTTTCTGAATTTATTCTGTAGGGTTCAGTTAGAGTATTTCAAAATTAGTCTTTCCAACTATCATATGCAATAGACGAGAATTAACTTATAGCCAGGGTCCTTAAAAGGTACCCTTAACAACAATGTACATACACATGTTTACGTTTATATATTTATATTGTTAATAAAATTACATGTTTTTAAAAAAATGCAAATGGATCCAAACTTGTATGTCGCCCTACATAATTAAGAAAAATAGGTATTGTATATATAAATTGCTATACTGATTTACAAATGAAACTATTTAATTTTTATTTATTTTATTTACTTATTTATTTTTGAAATACACAATCATTTCGCGGAATTTTCACAGCAGTGAGAAATTTTCCGGCCAGGGCATCGTAAGCTTTGGGTCTTGGAACCCGATATTAACAGTGCTTTTAGTTGAAAGTCTTTCTCCGCGCAGCTTTCTATGGTAAGTTTATTAGCTAACGGCTTGAATATCAAAATATGGCAGCACTGCCTATAGTTTTCAAATAAATTATAACGTATACCGCAAAGTTTTAAAGTTGATTTGTGCCTAGAGACTTTTACAGATATTTATTTTATTACTTATATTCGTAAGCGGACTCCAACAGAACAATAAATAACAATAATAGCATCCACTTACTTTGCATTTGTTTATAAAATGATTCAATATTCAAAATGTTTGAAGTTTAACTCCTCCATGGTGATTTTATTGTTTCCTGCAAAAACAAATTAAAATTAAATTATTCAAACAAAAATAGTACTAAAATCTAGAACACTTTATTAAATATAGATTTCTCTTTAGACATGATAAAACAACGTTAAAGAAAAAAACTACAATGTCGAATAAGTACGTTATCATGATTAAAGTTTGTCCATAATTCTATGTTGGTTTTTGGTCAAGCATAAAATTTCAAAATTATCTTTTGCACCAGAAAAATAAAGAATGATTAAAATAATAATTTCCGGCAAGTACGTCCCCTCCATTTTTGCAAAGTTTTTAAATGAATCATCAGCTGAAGCTGCCAGCAATATGAATATTATAATCGCAACTAAAACAGCTGTGCTTTTGATGCCCATCAAAACGCCAGCGAACTGTCTGAGCGTCAGCCAAAGCAATGGAAGGGTTTTGCGAAAAACAAACAAGCAACTTGGCCAGAATGTTAGCAACGTCGCACTATGGGTAAAACCTCAAAGTCAACTTTGAACTTATATGGGGCCTTCAGTTTTGGCATAATTGCAAGCACTCCCACACATGCGAAGTGACCACCAGAAGTAATTAATATGTCAGCAGGTTTCCAAGAACTTCTGGCGTTTGATGTCCAATCGGCTGTGGCCTACGCCGATATATTAAGTTGGCTAAACCATCTTTAAAGTAAAACTACGTGCGGGCATTAACGGTTTGATGAGGCGCCATCCGCCGCCAATTATCCTTATGGCGTCAGACTAAGTTCCCCACTCTCCAGTCGTCTGAGTCCTTTGAGGTAGGTAAATCTGTGGAATCCCGGACGACGGCGCTTAGCAACAACTTACACACAAATGTGTGCGGTGACTTTATGACAGCAAAAAGTGCCTTAGTCAGGGTGTATTCGCGCTTTCAGCCCAAGAGCCTCTGATGTCTGCTGAATTTTCGTGGGCTTTAAGTGTGAGTGCTTCAAGGACTCTGAAGGATGTCTATTTACAAATTATCGAATAAAATGGCACTTAAATGTGAACATGTAATTTGAAAATTCTTAGGTAAATAGATGGATTAAAAAAAGGTATATTTGAAAGTACTTAAAATTTAAGTGGAAACCAAATGTTTTTCTTTTCCCCCTTAAAATAATGTTTATACTAATTTGTTTCGAAAACGAGGAATCTAAATAAGAATTATACCAATAACACAGTTGATAAAAAATTTTTTTAGTATTTCTTCATTTTGAAATTTAATTTTTCTTCAAATATCTTAGAAATAATAAAGGTTTTATCAAATAAATCGAGGATCATTGTAAAAACACATCAAATGTTGCTCATCCCTAAGAACAAATCATTAGATTACGCATATAATTGAGGTCGCAATGAAACACAATCTTGATAACGGTTTCCATTTCATTTATATAATATAATAGTCATTAAAACACATTATCCGTGTGTTCAATGTCCTGACAAGTTGCTTGCAAATATTATTCACTTTGAACAAGAACAAATGCAAATTAGTTGGTGTTTTGTCGTTTTAAATGACTGTCAATAAATGCCCAGCTTTGTTTTTCACCCAAACATATCGACAATCTCAAATTTTAATTAGTTTTGTGCCTAAAAGTTATTTTGTCCTGGCCAAAGAACGGAAACAAACCTTTGTGGCGGGCACTTTGAAGTGCCATTCCCAGCTGGAATTCTATTAGCCTACCTGCCTGGCTCAGCTCCGATTGAATGCGATTTCTCGTAAATCTAACTTTGATACTTAGGCGCCGTCACGCGGCGACAGGCAAACATCACTAATGACGACAGGAAGTCAACAGTCAGCGGAAGGGGGGAGGGGGAGGGTGGGCAGGCCACTTTATATTACTCTAATGCTATTAATATCACACCAGGAGGCACCCGTAATAGCGACTGGAAGGCGACGTTTGAGGGACTCTGTGTAAAATATATTGCATTATGCTAGGCATCCAATGAACCTATACAAACAGCAGTGAAAGTCTGTTTGTTTTATTGTTGTAAAACTTTTTAATATATCAGAATTGCTGCCCGGAGCCCCCTTATGTTATGGCCATAAACAAAGTGGGGCGCATAAAACTCATGGGCCGACTCGTATATCTGATGGGGCCTCGGCACTTTTATGTCCCACATGGCTGCAGTTAACCCCTGACCAAGAATGGATGGAGCATCACCAATGCGAAGGGAATTCTTCGAGCTTACTCGAGTGAAAGCGCACTTAGAACAGGCGCCATTATGCGATTGGCCAGCAGGGTGCCATTGGGCCTAAAGGAAAAAGCCAAGGACTTCAAGCGCTCACATGCGGTTTACCTTAAGGACTTTGCCTTAAAACATTTGTAGTGGACTGCTGAGTACATGTAAGTTTAATGTTAATTTCCACATAAAAGTCACACCATTTAAAATGCACTTTATTAAGATGACCTTTAAATTCAATTTTAATGGTTGGCTGACTTTAAGCGAAATACAAATATATATAAGCGAATTTAAGGTTTTTTAAGGGTACCAAAAAATCAAATCGTACAAAATTCGTATATAAAATAAAATAAAACTGTAAACTTTAGTCGATTGTAACTCAACTTAGGTTAGGGATTTATGCATTAAACCTTCTTAACAACCCAGTTAACATATAAATAATGGTAAATAAAATATATTTATGAACTTGTACCTTTTTGTTACCCACGAAAGTAATTTATAATTTAAGAGTTTAATTATAAGCGAAACGGGGTTGCTCAAACGCCCCGCATTTTTACCTCATCGGGTATTCAGTTTCAATCAGGTGTGTAATTAGGTAATTAGCTAAATATAACGTGACTGCCATGGCGGCCGTCCTTTTACCCAACTCAGACCGCAACTCCCCCGCAGCTGTCAAAAACAAATCACTTTCAACGCTCTCACGGTCAAGTTCGCAATGAAAAAACATAAAGCAGAACACGTGCAGACAGGCGGCCATTCCCAAGTTCACAGGTGACCAACAGTTGCAGACCGGGGGAAACTGACATTTAAGTGCATTGACAGTCGTTTTGGGGCAAAAATCTAGTTGGGAGTGGGAGACCAAGGCCCTGAATAAAAATCTGATTTACCAAATTGTACGTGCTGCCAAGGGATTCGCATTGAAAGTGTCTTAGTGTGCAATCCAAAATTCAATTGACTGCCTGTAGGCCTTATACTTCATTCGTCGGGAAATAATGGACTGAACAATAAGAGGATACAGCAGGACCTAAACTAAGCTAAAAAGCCTCTGACACTGAATTAATTTCCAATTCAAGAGCCCAATTATTAAGGCAACCAGCTTTTAAAGGCGATTATGTATTACCAGCTCGCTTAATAACTACGCATGCAAGTGTGGAGTAAATTCATTAGCATTGGCCAGTAAGCCTATTAATTAATAAGTCCCAAGACCAGTCGGATCGTTAGCAGTTCAACAGTCGGCTGAATTGAACCTGCATAGGTATGAACAGGCTTAGTTGAAAGCTTATTTAAGCACATTTGGTGCTGCACATCTCCTAAACTGAATAGCACATAACCCATTAATTATACAGACAATTATACTACATCTTTTTAAAAAGATTTATAAGTAATTTTATAGTATTTTTTATAGTATAAAATCAATTATCGGTGGCTATTTAATGTTTGCTTAATATTCATTTTTGTGTTTTTTTTAGGTGTTTACTATCAAAATGCTTAAAAATGTAGCTTGTCAGTTTTACAAGTAACAATAAAAAAAAGACCTAATTTTTAAACTGAAGACATTATTCAACTGCATTTAATAACAACTTAAATACCCTAGACCCATGTATTTTCGACTGCATATGACGTATACGCCACCGAGGCCACTGGCGATAATCAGGAACTGCAAAAAGGCAGCTGCATCGAATTTCTGACCAATTTTAGGAAAATGCTGTTGCTTATGGAGAATCGCGAAGTAGCAACAGCTGAAAACGTTCCCACCGATTGGTCGAAAAGTCCAAAGTTCAAAACGAGAAACTGTTGCATACATTCGTGCATACATCAACCTCTTGCGAAACGGCGAACTGCCAGGTAACAATGGGGCATTTTCCATGGAGTTCCCCCCAGTCATGGTCGCATTCATTTTCGGTGCTATTGCTACTGTTGAATTGTTAACGAATGAGTCAGCGTGGGCCAACCCGAGCTGTATATATTCCCGACTAATGGGGAAATGTTGCAAACGGAAAATAATGAAGGCGAGAGTAATAACCTTTGGGGGTAATTCATTTGACCCGGTGTTCATGGAGCTCGTTGAATCCGTGTAAGATTAATTACAAAGCCTTTGGCTGAAGCAACTGCATGGCAGAATATCCTCCAACCCTTTTCTGGCTTAAAACCTTTATATTTGCCAACAAATAGCAGCGGGATTTTCATAAAGAACTCAATTAAAATGTGCACATATTTACACCGTAATTTGTTTAAGCTCAGCTGACTTACAAAAAGTGTAATTGACAGCAAGATGATAAGACGGTCGGGTAATTAATTTGCACAATCAAATTAAATTAAGACCTTTTCCAATCCCAGCTTAATTAATTTATCACCATGTCTATCACATTCGTTTTCCTGAGTGACAAATTAATGCTTAAATGAAACTCTTATTATTTAATTTGGTTGCCGACTAAAGTGCGACCAATTAACTTTCATCCATGGCTGACTGATTCGTTGGGAAAATGTCATTGAACTGGTCTGAAAATGTTCAACCTTTTGTCTAGCTATTTCCATAAGAATTTCCATTCCAGAAAGTTTTACCTTGAAAGTTTCAGCTACATCTGCCTGTTGCTTTTTTCTCTTCTTTTGAAAGTTTATTTTTTTTTGTCCTAAGCGCCTTCAGTTGGGGATTTACTGCAAATGTCAGCTTGAAGTTTTTCAGCTGCTAAACTTGTTGTGACCTTGTCATCCAGAATGCATTCCCCAAAAATTTAAGATTAATTTTCGGAAGCACAAAAGAGATTATTAGAGTGCAAATTCAATAGAGGTTTGCCCTAATTTGGAACCCTAAACCCACATTCATGCTAATAAATCTGGGGACTTGGTATGACTTCCACAATTCAAGGAATTTGGAATGTTAGTCAACTCCTCTGGTTTCCTGGAAAACTCAAGCTTTGATTTGCAGATGTCTGACACTTGACGCATTTTAAATTCGCTGCCGTACATTTCAATTGCGTTGGAATTCTATGGGGGAAAACGTCGGGCGTAATCCACCCGATAATGGAGTGCTGGTAACTCGAATTAATTTTATTTATTAATGTCTCCTGGCGCCCAGAAAGAATCAAGTAAACAGAAGAGGAAAAATAACAACGATGGGGGAATGATAATAATTTAAACATGCTATGTAAATTTGTTGTGTGGCCGGGGCTTGCAAATAAAGCTCAACCAGTGGCAGATATAAGAGTTCGGCAGCACGTGATGGTATTACCAAAGGATCTGCCCCAATACAAACAGCACTCGAACAAATACACACACACAAATATAAATCAATGGTGGCTTCTGGCAAAGCACTTGTGTGCAGTAAGTTGAAATTTATTTGAAAGAACAGAAAGGAAAAGCTACTTTTGTACTTCCACCTGGCTCACCTTTCACCTGTGCCACAAAATCTCTTTCTAATTCCGCACAAATTAGGCACAAGAGAACAGAAATTGACCTGAAATCAAATACAAGTCAACATAAACTCAATTGCGAACATTTTTCGGCTCAAGGTCTTTTAGTTGCTAGGCAGTTATCCTACCCTGTATAAGCTGAATTACTGGGGCTTCTCAAGTTTTCAACTGCGGTTAAAAGCATAGGAAATTGTACTTTTGTGCTTTTAAAGTATTTTAAATCAGGGCAATCAAATTGCATACCCTTTCTGATTGTGCTTTTCGGAAGTTTATGCTTGAAGAATTTGAGTAACATTCATGTAACATGCATATTTAATGCCAGATATTTTGGCGTCGACAACTGCTGTAAAAACATTCCACTCATTTCTTTTGACAAATATGTTTTCAGCTTCGTAACTGAAAATAATCAAATTAAAAACGATACCCACGTCTCTGCGATTCAATACCATTTCTTTGGCTAGTCATTTAAATTAATACATTCCTGTTATTATAACGCATACCTTTGAGTTTTTTTAGGAAGACACACACATTGCTCATTTATTTTATACCTTTATATTTTTAAACAAAAATGCCAATGTTTTTTTAGAAGCTTTAATGGTAAGTCCAATTTCAATAAAAACTCAACTTAGCACTTACTTTTGTTGTCTCTTTTTATCTTTTAAATAACAACTAAGCATCAGTTTTGTTCAAACTTTCAGGGGGAGGGGTCATTCTTGAGAAGTGTGCTGTGAATGTTTACTGATTGCCAAGTAGTTGCTTGAATGTAAATATTTGAGAGGCGTCTGTTTGTAGTGGCGGGGCAGCATTACGTATACGCCATGCAGCACGCGCAACTCTAAGCTCATTTACATCAGCGTAGCGTTTTCACGGACATCGAACCGATAACATTATGTACATCCATTGGCGTATACTGCATGGATGATTACTCGCATTTGATTATCGATGGTGTACAGGACCCAGGAGACAGCGACCCCATCTTGCCATCCAATTTAAGTGGCAACGTACAGGTGAAATAGTTGCTGTACAACCGATTGAAGCCAATGGTAACATGAATGAAAGTATTTTGCAGTCACGAAAACTTTACTATGTCTTCATTTCTATCTTACTATGAATTCAGATAGATTCAGTTTGGGCACTTGGATACCAAAAATACCAATAGATGGAATACATCACTTTTGAACTTGTAACGCTTTTGTTGTCAATTTAATGCGCAATTAGGGGGGAGAGAAGCCAATGTTGACAAACAGGGAGCTTGGGTGCACTGCGAGATATCTTATAATGAAAGTACTTTACTCAGATTAAATTTTGAAACAAGTTTTCATAATTGTTTTGTGTGGTGAAAATTTGCAGTACCTATTATTAGAATCATCCAAAGTAAATTAAATAAATGCAATTTATAATACATATACAGTTTTCTTTGTCGATAAGCCAATATTAACTTTCTCAAATGTTTTTAAATTTTGAAATAAATCAAGAGACAGTTCATAAAATTTGTAAATAACTTCTGAAGGATACAAGTGTTTCCGAAAAATTCAAATGAGTAAATGTGTAGTGTGTGTATGTAAACATATAGTTTAATCCAACATTTAATCTCACTTTTTTTTTGGAAATGATAATGGCCAATGTAAAAGGTCAGCAAACACACTTTTGGAAACATATAAGAACGTTTAGTTATTGAACTCCTAAATTCTGCTTCTCCATGTGTACTCTATGGCAACTCAAGCTGAATATAAAGCATTCGCTTGTTCAAGTTTTCCCCATCGACTGATGCTGTCTGCACTCAAAGCCATCACAATCATTGCATTAAGTTAGCAGAGAGACCGGGGAGAACGATTGTCAATGCTTTTAACCAAATGAACTTGTGTCATATATAAATTTGATTGATTCACAACATGTGTGGACTTTTAATTCAAAGTTCAGACTTTAATGTGGTGCCTTCAAGAGAGATCCACGTTGCAGTGCTGACACCGCCCATTGACGATGGTGTTTCCGCCTCTGCGGTAAATCGTCCCACCTCCACCTCCTCGTCCATCGCTTCCCCGCGAGATTACCACATTGCCATTGCTGCCCGGGGAGGAGAAACTGCGGTACTCCTGGCCATCCAAGTAGACGGGCTCTCCATTTGGATTGGGACCTGGTGGGATTCATAATTATTCAGTGAATTCTAGTAAATGCCCGGCTGGCAAAACAATCGAAACTTACAAGTCAGACAGACGCCGTTCACAACCACTGTGCCGGGATGAGCTGGTAATTATCAAAGAATCAATTAGCGTCAGATGCACTGGAATCTCGCGCAACTTACCGTCGATCAGAGCCGGAATTACGAGCAACGGGAGCAACACACACGTCAGGTACTTCATTTTAAAGCCGATAGATGACCGACTCGACTCTCACGCTGCTTATATAGTCCGGCACTTAATGCGATCTGAATCGATTATCAATTTGCATAAGTCTGAATGCCAGCGGCAGTGCGCTGCCTTTGATTTGTACTACCTATTCCCACGAAATTTCCCCCAGACACTATCAAATCGAACTGAAAGGGGATTTTCCACCTATGGTTTGATAAAGCTCGACGTAATTGTTTTCCTTGAACTTCTACAAAGAAATTTATGACAGTCACGCCCAAAAACGCAGTTTAAAATAATCATTAGACGTTCTAAACATGAATGGCAAGCGATTCCAGAGAATCACACCCCCATCACACTTATCCATATATCGTAGCAAAACGGGTTTTGTTCCCAAAAGTCGTGACTCGTGAGCAGAACGTACAACGTAGCGCCACAATTGACACTTAAAAATTGGTTTTACACACACAGTTAACCATTAATTACCGAATAATAAGCCTTTTTATATCAAGTTTTTTATAACATGACATAAAAACAATTGCACAAAATTAAAATGCATTTGAATTGAATACATATAAGAATAATATAAGAAATCAGAGAAAAATGTTAACTTACCAAAGTTATAATATCAACTTTGTTGATTTTATGTTGATTGAATATTCTTAAAATTTAAAAATATTTATTATAAATATTTATAATAACAGCAGAACGTAGAGCACCAACTGAACACTACGACTGAGTATCTGATGAGTTTCTAATTGTTTATGAAAAGTATCTGTGGGCAATTCCCTGCTGAGATTAATACCTACGTAGCGGCTGGTTTATACTGCGAAAGTTCTTTGCAGCGATAAGGTCTGTTTTTGTTCAGAATCGGAATCAGAAACCGAATCGCTGAGTGCACCGTATATAAGCGCCTGTTGTATGTCGCACCTGGTCCAGACCAGTTCGACATTTTGATAGACCAGCACAATGAGACATCTGACGGCATTGGCGGTTCTCGCTTTTTCTGCTCTGGCTTTTTCAGAGGCGGCTGTTTACATTGGCGGTGGCTGCTACGACTGTAAGTTAATTTCCAATAATTTAAAAAATTTTCTTAAAATGTTTTCCCTCCATTTGCTTACACATCCGAAGAAAATTCAGAAAAAAAAACCAGAAACACCTTTTTCCCTGTGCAGTGCAGTGTTTAAACGAGTTTTTTAAAGCTTACTTTGGGGTAAGCTTTCTTCCAGTATATTTATATTCAATAATAATTGAGTAGCAGTCAAATATATATTTTTTTGTATTTAAAATTAGAAAAAAAATATTTTTTCTTTGAAACATAAAGTTTTGTTTTCCAATGGGATTAAATTGATGATTTCCTGAGTAGTTTTTCATACATACCTTTAGAATTTGTATCTTATTCAGCCAACTTGGGTAATTAGATCTTTGGTTTCTATAGCAACTTCCCCAATGTATTTGTAAATGTGTAAAAATGTACAAAGTCTCGCGCGCAATTGAGTAAGAACAACGGACTTATTTTATGCCACTTTTAGGTAATCCTCCCGGAGGCCAAGGACCCGGAGTCTACACAGGTGTAAACGGAGGTCGTGGAGGAGGAGGTGGAGGAGGGAGTTATTACAACAACGGAGGTGGAGGGGGAGGTGGCGGTGGACGTCCAGTTTATTCGGGCAACTTTGGACCCGGCTATAGCAACGGTGGAGGAGGGGTGGAGGTCGCGGCGGCGGAGGAGGAGGAGGAGGCGGTTACGGTGGAGGTGGTTACGATGACGGCGGTATAACACAGATTATAAGAGGATGAGAATATAATCTAAAGGCTTTGTCGCCTCTAAGCCCCGCAAATGAGCAAACGTCGGCTGATATTCAGATTGTTCATATTTATATAGAATAAAATAAAAAACAAACATAAATGGCACGTGTTTTTAATTTGAACTTATGCTTATCAAAATATAATGTCGATTATTTGAAAGAAATAAATAATATAAAAATACAGTTCAAGCTTGTATTATTCAATGCCAATTATTGTTAACCACTTTATGAATAATTGAATAATCACTGCATTTATGAAATATTTAAATATTGAATTATCGATTAAGTAAGTTCGTATACTAATTGACCTTGTTAATCTCGCTTTAAAAGTAATTATAACATTTTATTAACACTTTCATTCCCATATTAATTTTAAGGTGGATAAATGCTTTTCATTTATCAGCATTTGTTGGTTGGTTAACATTGGCTTAACCTCCACTTATTATTGATAATTATTGAGTATAAATAAACACTTTCACTAGTGTATTTATTTTTAATTACCCAACAGGTTGGGTATTTTTCTTTTTTTTTTTCAACAAATTACCCTTCTCTATTTTATTGACATCACCTCACTGCAATCCATTGGAATTGCATATTTTTGGCTTCCATAGAATCCCAGAAGAAATCACTTCAGGGCTTTAAAACCTAACTGGCTTTTTCAGTGGAAATAGAATACAAAACATACCATGGCAAGGTGGAAATTTGAATTGCCAAAGGTCATAAATTAAAAACGAAATGATTTTCGAGTTCGATGTGAAATTTTTGGTGAATTTACCCAAGGGAATGCCTTTATTGCCACTGATTTATAGCTCTTCGGTTTTATAGTCAAATTTCGTTTACAATTCGCATTTTATTTTGGAAAATAATTTGCGATATACCAAAAGGGAAAAAGGTCACGCTTGAAAATATAATCCTTAAAAGCAGGGTTATATGTAAAAAGTTTTCATTGCAGCCCTTTTTGCACTCAGCATTACAAATGAAAATTGCATTTGCTGCTGCATAAATTATTGGGTAAAGCAATACGAATGTTTAAAAGTTACCTGAAATATTCCCCCCAAGCCATGTGGTTGAACAGCGCAAGTCCAGCAAATCTAAATAATTGATAAGTATTTAAAAGTTTCGACCCTTCCACTTCTCAGTCTTAATTACACGACTTGCCCTTGTTAAATACGCAACGCATCGAATTTCCTAAAAGTTTGTTCAAAGAACCGCTCGGCGAATCCACCGCCACTTAATTGAATCAATTTCAAGTTGGATGTTTGGTTGTACAAGGGTTTCGGTGGGCTAAGCTCAACCTAATGACCCGGAATAGAATTTAAGGCCATTATTAAATTACAATTTAAGCGAACTAGATAAATGTTCAAGGTTATCAGCAAAATATTTGTCTCAGTAAATTGACATAAGTCATGCTTTAAATAAAAATGCACATGAAATATTTACATATTGTGTGTTCAATTAAGCCATGTCTTCGGCTCCATATTCAAAATTAAACATCTGAGACAGAAATACGTTCCAGCTTAGTTTGCTTTTAATAAAAATATATTCATAGGAATGGACTTCTTAGTGAAGTCATGACGTTTAATAAACATTTTTAATTGAACGGTTGTGACAAAAATATAAAATAAACAATTAAATTAAACAAATAAGCTCCTTCGTTTCACTATTTCTTCTTAAAACCCTTGAGGAGAAGTATTTGATTTACAAATTGATCCCCTCTTTTATCGAAATTTGTCGCAAAGCATTTGATTTATTTTTGTTTTATTTGTTGCGAACGAATGCAAATGACATCTTGACAGCATCGCAAATATGTATTTTTTCTTTTACATTGCTGTTGAATTACTCACAAGGACAAAGGAAATTGAGTTAAAAAACATTTAAACAATTTAAACGGATGCTTTAAGCAACCTTTGCACTCTTTTAAGAAAATAATTACATTCAGCTCCATTGATTTGGGTTTTTTTCCCGGCTAATAGTAAATGGGTTCCCTCTACTTTTATCATTTGCCCGCTTGCAGCGAAACACCACAAGTCGGATGCAAAGTTTGCTACTTCATGGGGCAGCAATTGTGATTCCAGGTGACGGGACTTGGCGACTGGTAATGGGGGTGTAAGAGCTACGAGCTACGAGCTACAAGCTACGAGATACGAGAGCCATTAGCGTTCAAATTCCATGCTGGAAATTAACTTGGACCAGGCACTCTCTTTTGTTGCCAGCACGTGCAACTCTTGAACCTGCGAACTTTATGTTTCATATTGCAAAGTTGGCTTTGAAAACTATATACGCCAACGTGAAAAATTTAAATTGTATTCAAGTGGGTCTCAATATTTTCTATTCAAACTTTTTAACGCGCATTTTATCTCCCTTTTTAAATAATTACATTTATGTTGAACCTTAATTTATATTAAATGGCAAATTAGTTTATTAACGATTTAATTTGGTTTTTAAGAATCTGTCAGACTCACAATATTTTACTGTCTTTGGAGCCATACGTTTGTAGAAAAAAGCAAAATGAACTCATCTATAGACACAAAAATAAACACTGAAGAGTGTTGGCATTCTACCAAAAAAAAGGAAAAAACAGCATCAGTCTATTAGTTGCCACCGCCAGAAGGCATCCACATCTATGGCAAAGGCAAAATTCATGACTTCCCTTGTTGCTGAAAAAAGGCCAAAACGAAAAGCTTAAAAGGATTCAATTTCGTAGAGAAGCGCTTTGAAAAAGCCTAAAAATGCCCGAAGGTGCAACCTTAGACTGCATTTGCATCACAAAATCTGCAAGGGAGAACCGTCAAGAAAGTTATTTGCAGCTAGTTTGACTTTATGTTAGCTATGCAATTTTGTAAGTGAAAACAAGTTCATATGACATGAAGTTGTTCAGCTTAGAACAAATAAGAAAATACATATTTTTGACTAACAATTCAATAATTGTTATAATGTTTGGATGTGAAAAGTTTAGCAATATTCAGTCTCTTAAAGAGTTTTTTAATAAAGCTTACCAGAAAATCCGATTAAAAATATTAAAATGACTTTATTTAGAATAGTTTTTTAATATCGGTTTTTTCACTATTTTATTGCTCGCATATGTATAGTACTGCACTTCCATTTTTGTATGAATGTCGTATGTTGTATGAATGTCGTATGTCATATCACTTTGCGAAGAAACTTTCAACAACTAATATAAGAAGACAACAATTCAACAGCTGAGACGAGCTAAGGAGGAAGTTTTGTTTGCCTAGACATGCTGTGCAATATCTTCCCTAAAAGTAAAATTAAGCGCAAAAATAATTAATAAAATATGTATATTGTGGATAATAAATATAAAATAGAGCAGGAAGCTAGCAAAAAATGGCTAGGAGCTTTCCTGCTTTCTTGAAATTCAATACCAGGTTCAATTTAATTTAATACCAAATACCGTTTACAAAAATGGAATAATGTGCAATCAATATCCTTTTTTCGTTCGACTCGAGGCTGTGGCAAGAATTGAAATTGTTACCGCAGCAGATGCTGGTTTCGATATTGAAATTTAGGTGTTTCACCTTTTCTTTGATATTGCATTTGTGTTCCACGTTGTACATGCGGTTACAGTGGTTCAGAGGAACTTTCATATTGTCCTTTTAGCTGCGGTTCGGACTCCGTTAAAAATAGAACTACCAGGAAAAACAAATGCGGTTTCTAGCTCTATTGTCCAGTTTGACCTTTGCCAGTAAAACCATGAACCAGGTACAACGTGAATATTCATTTATTTGAAATATGCATTTAATTTAGCTTAACATACCAAAAACACAAGACCAGTGCCGCTATCCGACCCAGTAAACCCGCCCAGACCAGCAATCTCGCCCCAAACGACACCGGAAAATTCACAGACACGTAGGGAAGGATTTTTTGTATCTTTTGTTTCGATGGGTGGCTAAGGGGAGCTGAAATGCTTGGCATTCTCGATGGGACAACTACAACCCAAAAAAATAAAAACCGAAACTCAAGCTCAGACCAGCAGCCACAACCGCAGCCCCACATCACATCGCAACTACCACTAGATTGTGTATTGGCCGCATTTCGATTTACGGCCAGATCCGCACCACCAGCAGCATCAGCAGTAGCGTCATCGTCATCGTCAGCCGGAACCCCATCCAGTGCATTTTGGCCAATCCCACTCCGCCGGCGTCGTGGGCGCAGATGTTCTGGAGGACGGCACAGTTCCTGAAGTGCTTCTCGTCCGACAGCATTTTGGCCGTCTCGCGGGCAAATTCCGCCGAGTTCTTGTAGCACTTGTAGCGGGCACTGTTGTAGATGCAGTTCTCGTATGCGTAGCGGGCACTGCAAAGGACCAAGACTTGATTGATATCGATTCCGGCAAAATTTCATTCGACACTGTCCGCGGGGACTTGTAAATTGGTACAGCGAAAGGATGGTAACCAAAAAAGACGCAGCTGTTTCCAAGGAAAAACTTTACAATTTAAAAAGGCCAAACAACACAAATAACATTAGGCAAAGTAAACGAAAACTACACGCGGACAGAATTTTATTTACAAAATAAATTCTCAAAAAACAAAGAAGTCGGAGGAGGAGACAAAGTTTTTATCTTGCGACTTTAATCTTAAACTTCTCAGTCACTTCAAAAAATCTACTGTAAATTGTATTTTTTAAGGTTTTTAAATTTGTATTTAAACACAATAAAAATATTGGCAGTACCATAAACAGTAAAGTAAGATACGCCTCCAAAAATGTTTATAAAAAACTGCTTTTAAAGTTGATCCTTTCGGGAATTGCAATAAGAAGGAATATTTTTTGTCAAACGTACCAGCAAAATTCAAGGAATTTTTCGGTGGCGTTGCGCCTCTCGTCGTGAACCTCCTCCATGAGGATGCCCTCGAACTCGGCCGTGCAGGAGACCCAATCCAGCTGGATGTACGCAAAGCAGTCCTTGTGCCGCAGGTAGTCTGCAAATAGGGGGAGAATGCTTAAAATTCGTATATAAATAATGTTCATGCTGCTGTGGCTTGTGCATGCTAAGGCCTGTCAAGTGGGTGTCCTTTGTTTGGGTCTTATCACGGCTCTTTACCCAGTAATCTGGGGTTCTAGTGTCTGGTGTAATATGCGTGTGTGTTTAACACCCCGACGCCTGTGGGTATCTTTGTGTTTTCGCACATGAAAACTTGGCTAACTGATTTCGAACAGCTTTTAAACAACCATTCAACATTAGCCAAAACTTACCCCGCTGGAAGTCGGAGTCGCCGCAGAATTTGTAAAAAAATCGTCGAGCTCCCTCCACATTGTTCTTAAACGTGCCTAGTTTGCGATCGTCCAGGCAACGCTTTGAATAAGTATCGAAGCATCGCATGCCGCGGTTGAATATGCTGCAAATATGTAATTCGATTGAGCGAGGGACAATTGAGTGAGGTCTAATTGAATGTCGCTCAATTTGCTACTCCAGTGACACGGCTACTTTATGTATGTATGTATAAAATGTGACATATTTTATTTATTTCTTTAATATTTCTGCAGCTCCCCTAAAACAATTATACTAATAAAATAATAGCCCTCCACTATTAAGCAATAAGCTTAAATTCTTGCTAAATTGTTTCACTTGCATCGGAATTTTTTGGAATCTGAGGAATTTTTGTCTTATCTAACAAATTTATTTTCAAATTTCCAGACAAATTATAGAAAATAAACAGGGAAAACAAGAGAAACCAACATTCATATTAATGTGTTTAAGAACTTAAACCTGATTAATAATTTGTATAACGAGAAAAAAACTTTTTTCGCAGTTAATGCTATTGACTCTATTAAAATGACTAATTAAAAAAGGTATATTATTTAGCAGTACAAAAAGACGAAAAAAGAAAAACTATTTCTTGTTCAAGGAATTTATTTCTGATTATCCATTAACAGAAATGTATTTATAGACTGCCGACGACAGTAAACATTATTTTATTCAATTAGTGAGCTGATGGCCCGCTAATGTCAAATGTCTGCATATTTGTATGCCACTTCAGTCTACATAATTAATTATCGCTGCGGTTTTCTGTGTCCTTTAACCTTGAATATTTTTTAAGTGACTTACTTGCGGTAGCTTTATTAGCTAGTTATAAAAAGGGCTCATATTAATACATTTCCACCTAATGCTGTTGAAATCGCTAATTAAATGTCTTTATCTGACTTCACTAAAAATCTTCTATCACCCGAAAATAATATGCGAGAACTTTCCTATTAATGCCGAAAGTCTGTAATTTATTTTTGGCACTTGGAGCCGGCATAATTAATCATCTTCTTGGAGGCCCAGACAAGGCCTACTGCGTTTGTGGACCCAACTCAAGTCCCCTGTCGAACCGAGCACGTCCCTGAATAACTCTTACATTTTCCCCGCGGCAACAGAGAAATATGAATAAATCGCGTTTCATAAGCGGCTTGAGTTGGACAATCAATAATATATATCCTCTTTTTCACACTCGATATGCACAAAAGGCCTACTTGCACTTGGCGGTGATCTCCTTCTGGCTGATGACGACTTTGGTGTTTTGCAGGAATTCCATTAGATGCGGCGGCAGATCCTTAAAGCACTCATCCACCATTTTCTGCGTGCTGCCGCACTCCTCGACCGGCAATGCCACCTCCTGTGATATATTCCCGGAGTTCTGGGCCACAGCCTCAGCCGCCACACCGATCAAAGCGAGACAGTAAATTAAAATCACACTGCACAGTGAGCTTGTTACGCACATCCTCGGACGACACTTGTTGCCACAATTCGAATAATGGATATTAATTGACCAGTTTCTTGGGATTGCTGGTTAACCCAACCGCACGAACGCTAACACCGCACTGAATCCAGCTACCTCGGCCAACTTGTATAAAAAGGACTTTGAATCAGAATCTCTGTTAACTCACTGTAAGACCTATGTTAACTGTGGCGCTTGCGCATTTTCTATATCAGCACGTGCTTCGTCCTTTGTTTACAATACAAAGACGGACGACTTTCTGACGGACAGCCAGACACATCGCCACAGGATATGGGGCTTCGCATAAATTAGCGTCCACTTCAGCTAGGCCAGGTGTAGATGGAACCGTAGAGTTTAAGTGATTGATTGTCCCCAATCATTGCTCCTGGTGTCGTATTCCGGCATACCTTTTCAGCCACAGTCAACGGGCACCGGTTTCAAGTTGATTAACTCACCTGTTCACTGTCCTCTGGGTACAGTATTTCACAACCGAAATTCGAAATACCCTTGTCATGTTTTCTTATTGTCTGGTCTTTCGCTTGTCCAGTCTTGGAAACCCGAAACATTCTTTGGCCACAGATGCACCCACTCAATTTACTGTGCAATTAAACTTTATGTGAAACGAATGCATTGGGTTTATGTCCAGTTTCGTATGACATTTTTCTTAATTAAAAGTTATGAGTTTACCCAAACGAAATCTGAATGCTTTTCAAAGAATTTTCGAGATAACACACTTTTGTTTAATTGAGTGTTTTAATTGCTTTAATTTTTACACCCTTGCCATAGACAATAATATAATATGAACACTTGTTTATTAGTAAGAAATGCAATTAGCAGTTAGTTGAATAAGCCTTTTGTATAATTGACAAACTTCACTTATTTCACTTATCCAATTGCCTCACAGATAAAATATTGACTTGTGCTACAATCGCTATCGTACATTTCGCCATTGTAAATGTCCACACAGTTATCTGTGCCAAATAAATTGTTTGGTTGCTCTGATTCCCACTTGAAAAAGGGTGCTGATTTGCCAGTGGCCACGGACACATACTCTCCCTCCTTGGCCACGTCTGTGATGCCCAGCCAGTAGCTGAAATTTTTCGATAGTTCTTTTTTGATGGCGTTAAAGTCCGATTCGCTCTGAATAGTTGCCAGGTGACCGCCCATCTCGCGGCAGGTTTCTTCAGCAGCGTCCCAGGACTTTTTGATTTCTTTTTCGATGTAAATTAATCTAGACCCGAGCCGCGTGAACAAATGAGATATACTAGCGTTGGATTCACGTTTAGACATATTTTCCTGCAGGCCTGCCAGTAGGTTTTCAATCCGATCCAGTTTTGTCTGTAAGTCAAGGATATTTGCATTCGTCGATGAAGCTTCCTTCTGGTCGAGCAACTTGTCAAGTTTGGCTTCGATTCTGACAAGTCTTTCCTGTGTTTCATTATGTTTTTGGGGATTGCAGGTGCTCCACTCCTTTTGGTGAAAAGCAATGTGATCGAGCATTGGCTTCAGTGCCTCAAGACAAAACTGTCCACATTGATTTGGCGGGTCGTTCAACAGGCATACGGATCGCCCATTGTCAGGGCTTTCTGCCATGGATACATACAGATTGTATGAAAGGAAAAACAAAATCGGTGACTTGAACATATTAAAATCGAGCAACCGGTAAGGGCAAACGCTTTGAAAAAACTGAATCTCGATTTATTCGTTGACTTTCGAAGAGCTGTAAATTAAAGCGGAGAACTGCCGAGTTATGCCTTATAAGAGAACAAATCGTAATCAGTGGGTGTAATGCACTTGTTTTGAGTCTCACTCTGAAATTGTTTTGAACGAACTTTGATCTCGAATCATATTTTAAGCTTTAATAAAAGATTAAATTGCACACATAAATACAACTAACATTGATAAGGACAGCGGCAATGCCCAGCGTGTTGGCACTGATCAGCTGACGAGATCTGCACTCGACGTCAGTACCTGGGGATTTAGGTACAGAAATAGAGTGCAAAATTTCAAACGATTCGTCCAGGATCGTGTTCACCGACTTTGAAATGGCAACTTTTCAGGAGAGCTTTTTAAAGTTTTCGACACCCAAAAATCGAATACAAAACGAGCTACTTACTTACTTATACTGCCAATAACTTCGGAAGCTTTACTCGAATCAATCTAACATTTTTACGCAATATTATTCAAATGTTGTATACCCAGAAAAAAAGGCAACAAATTTAAAAACCATACTTTAATCTATGTTGCAGAGTTCAGGTGATTGACATTATCCTTTCCTTCGATCCTTACTCTTTCATGAGTATTAAGAATGCATCATATGAATAATTTTGGAGAATATAATTAACAGAATATTCTGCAAGGGTATATCAACTTCGGCTCCGCCCGAAGATAGCTTTCCTTTCTTTTTAAATATAATATGGCCTTAAATATGAATTTTTTAAATTTATTAAAGTAGCAGAAAATTGGTGTTCGTCAGAAAGTATAAAGTGCTTTATTCTCTGTTCAGGGCATTCGACTACATTACTTTAAATGGGTTTACTTGTATATTGAGAGATAATGTTATTTATTTCTGCTTTCAACACAAATGCAACAGGCTGCCTTGGTGGGCAAATAGTCAGAAGGCAACAACTTTTGGGACAGAAGCCAATTAATGCGAAAACTCGATTGCCCCTTTTGCATCGATTGGCGGATTGGTATACATTATTAAAATTAAAGTACTTTATAAATGTTGTTCCTTTTAGTTTTGCTGAATATATGGCTACATACCAAATAAAAATGTTTGGTATTGTTGGAATTTTAATCCGGCCCAATCTTAAATAAATCGTTTTATTAAGTTTTTTTATAAACATTTATTTATGCAAAAAGTTATACATAATCGTACATACATACACTAGTATATATGCAGGTAGTTACATGTGCGTATTTGATATATTATTAGGTTTTGAACATATGGATTATCTCACAATAAATCGATGATTTCCTTCTCAAAAGTATGCAGTTAAAAGTATAATGCTGGCGATGGATGATTCATGTTTCTGGTGCGATGTTAAGAGGCACAGCATTCGATTATTATAATGAACATATAACTAAATGATTTCAAAAGTTTATTATTTTTCTGTTACACAATCATCGAGAGGATTACACGTCCCTCTTGTTAAAATCAATTCTGAACTCATCATAAGCAAGGATTGCCACGATTGCACGATTGCCGTTATTATCAATAAGAATTATAAATTATAATTATGTTTATTATTATAAGGTTAGTCAACTGCCGTTTGGTTGAACTTCGTGTAGTTTCTGAGTATAAGTCTCACATTTTGCAGAATAATTTCAACAGATTTTCTGTATGCTTTTTATTTAATTTTAAAAAAATTTATTTTGATTGGTGCCAATTCTTTAACTTGTTTAAGGCACATGTTGTTAACATTTCCTTCTCCCAACAAAAATTTGTAAAAATTCTTTAATTTAAAATAAAATTTGCAACAACTTTACGTCGCAGCGGTTGCTTTGTACCATAAATTAAATGCAATTTACTTTCGCTTTCTAGTTTTGTTCTTTTCTAATCTTTCTGCATTCATTTTATTACATTTACAAATAAAAACGATACATATTAAGTTAAGAGTTTTAACAATGCCCGATTCCATTCTAGGCGGAGTGATGTTTATTTTAAATTAAAGAATTCCTTTTTGTGGCATTGCTTTCAAGAACAATTATTCGTTTAAAAATGTAAGTTATTGTTTATTTCTGCATATAATACATTAGCTTTAAAATATTTAAAATAATTTAAGTTTAGCTTTTAATTGTACATTATGAATGCTTGATGTTATCATCCTATTATGCTTGTTTCATTAACTAAATATGGCTGTTAGACGAGTTTAATATGATATTGTTGTTTCCTGTTTCGCCCCCACTTACTTTTCACACAATCAATTTGAAGTGGGGTAGGAATTCTATTCAGACGATATAGATATAGTATAACATAATCAAAAAATACTTCATTAACAAGAATTTGCGTCAGTTTAACAAAAATAGATTATGCTTAATTGACGGCTGTAAATCTGTATCCGACATAATAGTGAGTTGAATTCTTAAAAGGTTTTTAATGAAAAAAGGACTACCGACTATCGTTTAACTAGTGAAAGATTCATTTTTGCAATTTGAGTTAAAAAAAGCAGATATATAAAAAAATTAAAAGAGTTTTGTTTTTATGGAGAGTTTTTTAGATGAGATTCCGTTAACATGATTTTCCTTAATTTTGTTAAGGGGTTTTGGGGTAATTATATACAGACTTGTATATGCATATTATATGTATATATACAATATATGTATATATATATGTTTGCATTAAGTATGTTTTTGTTCGTTGAACTTTTACACTAAGAACTAACTTGTATTTTCCATTAGATTATGTTAATTAAACTAAGTTCTATGTTTGATTCTCTTATCAATTTTTTGCTTAATTGCCTTGTTTTGTTTCTATCAAAACGTAACAGTTTCATGGCCACAAGATTCAATACATACTGATGTTGCTGCTGTTCTGTTGTTGCTGTTGCTGCTGTGCCGCTGCAAGTGTTGCATGTGCTGCATCTGCTGCCCGTGTGGCAAATGGTTTCTGAGTTCAGGGTAAAGTAGGTGTTTTAGTAGCTGTGTCAGTGACATGTGGTGGCTCAGTTTTCTGGCTTTTGATTTTTGTTAGCTTCAGATATGCACATACACAACACACACTCGGCTCTGCTTTTGGCCAGTCGGGGATGCTGCTGCTGGGCTGATTCCGTGCTCATCTACGGCAGGCGGTGGATTCATGGATTCATGGCGGATGGAGGAGCGGAATTGGTAGTGTGTTTAGGGTGTTTGTTTGGTTTCCATTGGAATATTATTAATTTTTTTTGTTTTAATATATTTTTATTTTTTTAATTAAACATTTGTGAGTATGTAGAATATATTTGTTTGTGTTGTTTGTTTTTGTTTTTAGTTAGCATGTAAAGAGAGAGAGATTCATAGAAGTGGAAATAGAGTTTGATTAATATTTCATGGTTAGCAGTTAGTTTTTCTTGTAATAATCCTTGTGTTATGCGAGTTATGAGCGCAAAAAGTTACCACGCATTTAATTAGCATTTACATAATCAGTGGAGCTCACAAAAACATGCTGAATGGAAAATTGTCACAAACATTTAGTAACTTTTTGCTGAATGCTAAGCGCATCATTTAGAATTTTTGAATCTTGTGATGCGCTCAACATTTCTGACTTTAATAAAGACAAACACATACATTATTATCATTAGAGTTTCATCGACAGGATATTATATTAATTTATATAGAAATTGTAGATAGTGCAAATATTTGTGTGTTGTTGAAACGTTATTTGATGCAACATTTGATGGTTATTTAAGTTTGTTCTCTATTTCAAATATACAAGAACATGATAGGTTTTTTATTCCTTTTGAGATTAATTCTTTTTACTAGTTTTCTTTTGTTTGTTTTTGGTTAACTTGGCCTTTGGTTAGTTATAATTAGCAATAGTATTACATCACATTTTTTTTTTTGGTTTTGCTATAAAATAAATGTTTATACCGTTTAATGGTTTTAATATGCTATTTATAATTTTATCACGTAATAATTAGGGGAAAATAAAATTAAACAAAAAGATTACATAAAATTGCAGGTGCATAAGCTCATATTACAGAGTGGGTTCCGGTTATATTTGTTTTTTTTTTACAATAGCCAAAATAAAAGAACTATTAAAACAATAACGTTATTTACATGTTTTATCTTTACATACAAGAAAATTTCTGTTGATGTTAGAAAAAGACTGTTAATTATATTTATTTACATTTTAAAAGGTATGCTTTCATTTAATCTTGTTTTCTCAATGCATTTCTTTTTGTTAAGTTTGAATTCTGAACTTAGCAAGTTTACTTGAATATAATAATTTACACTTAGTAACTTTTCAAACAACCAGCAAGAAGTTCGTCCATTTAAAGTGATGAAGAATCAAAAACTATTAAAATTTTATTGCTTTCACAGAGATAAGAAGATATTAAGTTCCTCCCATTCTATTATTCTTTTTTATTCAGTTTTAAGCAGATGCCAATGCAATTTCATGAGATTTAGAGTTACAAGTTATGTAATCAACTAACTAGTCTAGAGATCAATTATTCATAGACAGGAAGTACCGCAACCCATAAGCTTAAAGATTAAGTGTGATAAGTACACATAGATACGTGTATCATATATGCAGATATACGCTTCATAGGATACATAAATTATAATGCATATGCCATAGCACTTGTGGTGGTATCTTGGTAGTAGTTGTTTGGTTGGTCTGGTTGACAGTTGCGTTGGTTGGATTAATGATCAATCGAGGAGTGGGTGGTAAGCATAGAGTTATGCCCAAAGGACGTGTGTGGGTGAGGATTTTATGTATAAATGCGGTTGTGTCTGGGTTCTATAGTTAAGTTGTCTTAGTTACTAGAGTTGCAAACAAACAAAGTGAAGTGTTTATTAATATTTCTGATCAATGAGTTATGTGTGACGACTGAACACGAAAAATAAATATCATTATTTATTCGTTGGGGGTTAAGTTCGAAAGCGTTAGATTTTGGTTTAAGTTTTTTTTTTTAGGAGAATTCTGAAAGAAGTCAAGTTTGTGGAACAATAAAGAATCATAAGACTTGGTAAGGATTTTGTTTTGTTTGTTTTTTGTTGTGTAAATTTTTTTTTAATATTTTCATTTTGTTTTTACTTCAACAAAAATCATTGATCTTTATTTCTTTGTGGTACACTTTCGGTTCAATTGCAACATTTACATTCGAACGCATAATACAAAATAATCGTATAATCTTAAGAGACTAAACAGGGGACTTAGTTCTAGGATACACATGTAAAATTCATATCTCGTAAAGAGTTTTTTTGTTCAATAAGGTATATGGCTTATTCAAGAGTAATACAAATAAAAATCTACTAAAATGTTTTGAAATCCTTTTCTTTTTTTAAATATTTTTTTTTCAACTTCTTTTGCGTGTATGTAAAACATCAAAGGCACAAGTCAACGTGGAAACAAAGGAAAACTAATATAAAAATTTGTGTATAAATATATTCATATAAAAAGATATTCAACTCTTCATTCCAGAAGCTATCTGGACTGACAGATTTTGCATGTGTCTGTACTTTTGTTTTATCAAAATTTCGTTTTGCTTGTTGTTTCAAAACTCGCAATCGAAATAGAATGCAAGGGTACCAAGCCTCATTTGCATTTTATTCCGGGGAAAGATAACACATAAGGAAAATAATAGTTTGATAAAATAAATAAAGGAGTAGAAACACAACTAACCTGTGGAGGCGGTGCGCTTGACAATTGTTTTGCGGAACTCTGATCAGGGCAGAGCGGCCTGGCCTGGCCAACGTTTCCGGCCAGGTTTCATCGGATATACAGTTTGGGTTTGGGGAAAGGGGAAATGGAGGGGGACTTAATGAGCAGCATAGATATCAAAATAAATAGCGGAAAGTTAAAACAATTTAACTAAATTGATTGGTTGCCTGGTGAACGCAATCTAAGGGCAGGCAAACACAATCGTTCTCGAAAGTATTGATAAAAGGATTTAAAGTTGCTTCTGTTGATATGATGTGATATAAAAAAAATTGAACTTCTGATTTTAAACGTGTGATTTGGACGTGTTGATTTACTGTATTTCAATGAAACCCGCCGGCTTGGCTGGCACTCCGACCGTTGCTCGCTGATAGGGATGTTCGCGGTTAGTCGCCAAACGACGCTGCTGCTTAATGGCGCCTACTAAAATATACGATACGATACATGTAGATATATGTTTGCATAGGCATATCGGTTATATATATATATATAAATAGATGTGAACATAGTCGCTACAAAATACAACTTAGGTCTAATAGATATTGCATACATCCTTACATCTACCATATGCTTGCTCAAACTGAAGCTGTGCTGCCTTTGCTGGAAACCAATTGCCAACTGAGGGGGAATTATCGACCTGTTTTTCGGTATTCTTTTACTTTGTAACATTTAAATTCTCTGCTTCTTTGGAATGAGTCGTTTATATATGTGATTGTGTATTCGATATTTGATCTGATATTTAGACTTGGCCCCAAAATAAGTGATTTTCAAGCCGCTTAGCCTAAGGTATTCGTCTCCAGTTTATTGTTAAATTCTAGAAATGATTGTGTTCCTCAAGCATTTTGTTCCTCCAGCTTGCTGACTAGTCGTGCATTCAACTGATTTTGGATTATGATTTCTGTTCTTGGACGGCTACCTTTGAGCCTCGACTAAACTTAGATCTAATTGAAGTAATTATTTAAGCACCAACATGATTCAAGGCTCCTTTCCACTATAAAGTACTATATATAAATATATGTATGTGTAAATTTTTAAAAAGCTTTTCTGCAATTCTGTTCAAAGTATATGGTTTGACGAGAAATGGCACTGGCTGGAAAAATTGAAACGGTTTTCTTTTCGCTCTTCGTTAGGTACATTTGTGCATAAATACTGTCCCCCCATCGCAACACTCACTACAATAACTACATAAAAAACAGATACTTAACTAAATTGCACTTAAAACTCGACCCTCATACCACAAAACTAAAATAGGGTTATTATGCAGAAGAGAAATTGATAAAGTATAGCCCTCTTTAATTTGAATACTCATGGGTTCCAAAAAAAACGAAAATCAACAACTTGCTTTGGATGCCGCTGTTGTTGTTGTTCTCAACTAGAATATACTCATATAAAAACGTTTCGGGTGGAAAAACATAAAAGTTAAAGTTAGAATTAAAGCGACTACATTTTAAGGGCCTAAAAATCACTTATTTTTGCCAATATTGCTTATTGCGGAATTATTTCCCTTTTTGCATCCTATCATCTAACTAAAGAAGAATTTTAATAAGAAATATTAAAAACAAATTCATTGACGAGCAATAATTTTCTTGTTTGATTTGTTTCATTTTTCATTGAGTATTTCTGTTTTCCTGTTTGTTGTGCCGTTTTACTTTTACGTTTTTGTTTCTAGGTAGTAAATATTTAATTGTATATATACAGTCTATACATTTATGTGTGTGTGTGTATAATTCTATTCCAGTTTTGGGGTGTGACTGTAACTATATAACTTTAGGCTAAACATTTTCAATGGGTTTTTCCTCAACATTTCGTTCTGTTTTTGTTGTTCAAGGGAAAAATAATAGAGAGTGAGAGAGAGAAGTTCAAAAGACGGAGCCGGCATGCATATATCGACCAACTGTAAATATTTATGTTTATAACAAATATATAAGATAAAATAGTCTTTGGATAAAATAATGAAAAGGGTTTGGTTTAATTCTGTTAGCTCTGGTTAGAATATTATAAAAATTGTGAATTTTTTAGGAAAGCAAGGTTAAAAGCGTGAAAATCTCATTGCATACTTTATGGCACTGAACGTAAATAATAATAACTGTGTTAAATTCATGTAAAATACCTGCAACCAGTGGCGTATACATGATTTATTGTCCGGCGGTTGAAAAACTAAGTTTTTCTGTAGGATACTTTTTTTTGCACCATATTTTCTATTACATTTTTCCAATGGGGGTGTGATTACGCCACTGGCTACAACAAATCCATATTATTGCCTGCTATATAACAACAAAAAATATGTACAAGCTCCTAATGATTAAATGCAAAATCGAAATCTTTCACATGACAAGTAGGTGTGTAAACAAGACAATTAACAAAACAAATATTACAAAAAAAAAAATAATAATAATTAATATGTTCAAAGAACATGTATAAAAAATAAAAAAGAAATAATACTAGATGCTTGAGCTCACTGGCGCTGCTGGGCTGTCACTTCAAACCCAATCGATTGCACTTGGTTAATGTGTTAAGAGGATAAACAAACCTACCGGGCGTATGCGCAACGTGTAAATTGTATCTCTAGTCTGTGTTAAATTGTGTGTGATGGTATGTGCTTGTCTGGCGATATGCTATATTATTGCTCGCAATTTAACTGGTAGCTAAACCCCCCGATTTATGTAGCTATATCTTCTGAGACGACTGCCTAGATTGATGAATGATTCGCTAAGTGTGTGTGTGTGTGAGCATAAATCATAATCGATATAGAGATAGCGATGGAACAGAGTGATTCAGGGTGAGATATGTGATTATCTGGCAAACAACCCACCGCTATGATCAGCATATTCCGTGAGCAGAGGATTGCCGGCGAGGGCGGCGTAGTTCGCGTAGTCGTACGGTGCGAAGATCATTCCATGGCCGGTCTGATCGAAGGCGGCTGTCGGAGCGGCCTGGGCGGACAATATGCTGGCCGCCGTTGTGGGGACGGTCATCCGTGGATTCAGGATCAATGGGGCACCCAGCGGGGCGGAGGCGGGGGCGCGAATCTGGGCAGCAAGGCCGGGCAGGCCGGTGGGCGTCAGCAGGCGGCTGTCGGAGGCCATCAGGCGGCGCCAGTCCTCATCGCACACTGCGGGATACAGATAAGAAGCAGAGCCAACGCATGAAAAAGCTGGTCGTCGTACACATATATCCAATACAAAATAAAGAAATGTAAATCGAATTTAAATCAGTTTGGTTTCGTTAAAGGTACAGTTGCAAAATCGTTAATGGTTAATGGCCTCTCGCTCATTCGATTTTAGCTGGTAGTTCTCGTTATTATCTTTTGTGTGTTTTAGCTCTGTCTGAGTGGAGATCGGGTTAGGTTATTTGGTTTTAGATGGATAGAAGATATAGAGAGGCTTCGGTTGACATACCTGCGACAGATTTCACTGTTGTATCCCTATAAGTGCCGTTAATAATCGCCAATTCCATAAGTTGACGTTTCTTTAGCTCATCTTCGCCTTCGGCTTGCTGTTAGTACGAGTGTATGTTTGTGTTTTTGTTTTGTTTTTTTTTTGGGGGGATTTAATGTATTAAACGGAATACATTAAAGCAGATTAGATTTGTTGGTAGAGAGAATGAGAAATAATATAAGAAAATTCATTATTAATTATATTGGTTAACATTCAATTAAGTTTAGCTGAGAAATCATTTAATAATTTATTATTGATTTAACATAGACAAAGGAGGTGGGAAAGGCAACACGCATTTGTTTTTAATTTCTCTGTTTACTTTCTCTTTTACTTTAAGCTTTTCGCGGGCGTATTATGAATTTTTTATTAGGCAAGTATAAAATTACTTTTGACTATTTTGAGGGTCACTCGCTTTTTAAAATTACTTGCGAAACACTTACCGGCACGAGCAACTTCTGCACTTCGGCCACGGCCTGGGCCAACTTGACGGTGGCCCGATTTTCGGTGTCCTCGACGGTTATCAGGACATGCAGGTCATCGGACAGATGCTCCCAGTTGGGCTTGCCACGGTTGGCGTCCTCCTGAAAAATTAGCACAATGAAGAAAATTAACATGTAAATACAAAAAACATGCCTACAAAAAGTAAATATAAAGAATATGCCTACAAAATACTTTTACGATATTTACCTAATTTGCTAGATTTATTTATTATGGTATTAGAACCTCTTTCGTGACTTCAATTTGTAAAATATTTATATTTATATTTATTTTTAATTTTAAGCACGAATGTGTGAACTGGCCATGGAGAGAATTTCCCAAAACAATAAACCGTACAATGTTAATAGAAGAATTCGAATAATTCAATCATTTTACCTCCTCTTCACTGCTCTTAATATATGCAATATTCAGAAATGTGAAAATTTAAATGAAAATGTATAAGCAAGGTGCCTATGTGAAAAATGGGGCAAAAGAATTAATAGTTGGCGAGTCACGCCGCGCTAAAAACATTATTGCAATTTTTAATTTCACCGATGTTATTACTAGCGGCGTACGTGCTTGAAATATAATGAATTCTTGCGATTTCTCCTTCATCTCGCTTGAGTTGTGACCCACAATTTATAATCAATTAGGATCAAATTGGATAGAAATTGTTTTGAAGAAGTCCAGTACTAATTCGACGTCAAATTAACAACTGTCAAGTTGGTCACCGTATAAGTGCCGGCAAAAGTTTTATCAGGAATTGAGTGCGACCTTTTTGTTGGCCACTTCGGATGAGTGGCCAAGCTAAAGTAACACAAAACGAACCTGAACAAATATATCTAGAGGAAGGTCTTCTTACCTGAAGCAAAGCATGCACAATGACTAATTTCTTATTCGGTTGTCGGGTCTATTTCTATCTTTAAGATGCAAGTAAACAGAACATTTATATTCTTTCGGTTCTCACTTGTGTCACAGACGAAAATCTTTCGGTTCGCGATGAGTCAGACATTTGTGTGGGAGTCCTCCCCATTCATTTCTACTAAATTATCGAAATATTGCAACCGAATTCCCAATTTTAAAAACTCTCCTGTCTGACTGTCTGCCTTTCTTTCTGAATGCCGCTCATTTGGCCCGTCACATTTATGAATTACAAAAATACATTTAATCATCTCGAGACACTCATTTTATTTTTTCCTTCTTTTCTTCTTACTTGTCTTGCTTTTTTCGTCAGGGGAAATTAAATCATCAGAGCATTTTGAGTGACAACATATGCATATAAGTATGATATATAAATATCAGTGAATGTGTTGTATGCAGTCCAAAGTTTAGACTTAAAGGTATCCCTTAAGATTACAATAGTTAATTATTTAAAAAGAAAATAAAAATAAATCTTTAATATTGGTGCTAAATCATATTTCTTCAAAAAAATGTTCTGGTCACTACTAATATTAAACAAAAAATTGAACAATACCTTACAATGTCTTAATTAGATTACAATTTTGAATATTGTTTTTTTTTTAATAATTATTCTAAAATAGTAAAGCTAGATCTTTATTACTTTTGCGGAATATTAACCACATAGCAATCATATCCAAAAATAAAACCTTAAAGAGACGAGAAGAGGGGCGTTTTTTCCGCTTTATAATTAAGAATAATTCCCATTTGGCACGGAAACCGACTGTCAACAGAATTTTCATATGCACGCGTACCATATTCGCGGGCACTATTTACGATAATTAAAATTGAAATTGAAGTGCTCGGCTAATGGCTAAATATCTTTGGAATGCACACAAAAATTTGTGCAGTAAGGCCTCGTTTCTTGCCAAACCATATGGAATTTGGAATCCACTCAATGCATTGCACTCACCTTCTTCTTGTCGCGCATGGAACCCTTGCCTCGGACCATGATCTTGCAGCCGGTCTCCTGCTCCAATTGCTTGGCGGTCATGCCACGGGGTCCCAAAATGCGACCGACAAAGTTGAACTGAAATGGAAATGAAAATGGAGAGGAGATATAAATTAGATGTTGGAAATTAGAGGAAATCATTAGCGAATCAACATACGATCTAATTAACTGGCTAACTTGGTCTAAAGTTCAAAGTTTTTGGCAAATTTAAAACGCATTAGATCGGCTCGTGACTCAGGATGCATAAATGCCAGGCCAGATCCGTTCAAAGTCGAAGTTATTAAAGCGTATGACGCTGGTCAGATTCGGTTCGTTGAAGGCTGGAGTCACCCACAGCATTTGGCACAACAATGGGCGAACGTAATATGACCCGCGGCGACACGCCTGAATTTGGCACGATAAACCAATCAGCCAGATAGACACACAAAACTCTTTGTGCATATAGCCAAATGCATTCAGTCAGTCAGTTAGCAAGTCAGTCAGGGGCACTCGAAAAATTAAAATCGAGAAATCTGGATGATCAAGAAATCTACTACAAATCATGTTACAGACTAAAGTAACAGATGTTAAAATTAAATTTGAATTTTTGTTCATGGCTAATGAAATCTTACGCATTAAACGAACTAATCACCATTAAATTTATTTTTTGCGGTGTATCAGGCGGCGACATTCAAAAGAATTTTGCTTAAACTATTAGCGGAGCGTGCAAAAATCTTTTGACGCGCTTGTCGATGATGATGGACGTTCATGGCATGTTGGCCAACAATATTTTCAAGCCTTAAATCCGCGATGAGGTGACCCCAACCGTAAGCTGCCGTGGCGCCCAATTATCATATACTTTGGTTAGATTGCAACAACCTGGGACCGCAGGCCTGCCGATAAATTAGATTTATTGGCCAGATCAAAAACATTTCCATGTGAGTTACTATGTTGTAAATTGCTGACTAAACTAGTTCTGGTCGCGCCCCGGGGGCGTAACCCACCCACATGCATCTGGAGACCCATTGCGAATGCGATGATGTGATGGGATGTGAGATATGGGGATGTTAAGTGCACAGCGATGCGATCATCGACAGCAGACAGCCGCTGGCAGCAGTTAGCCAAAGTAGCAGCAACACCAGCTGTTGTCAGTCAGTCCGAATGCTGTTTCTGTATCTGAAAGCCTGCATCTGCAACTGCAACTGCATCAGCGGCAATTGCAACTGCCACTGCCTGAGATCGAATCAATTGAAAATTGCCGCGAAGAATGCAGTTAAAGCCTAATGGCTCTGGCAATTTTAATTAAATTTTGAAAAACCATTTAACCTCCATTGAAGTCCACAAAACTATGGCGAGAAAGTTGCTAGACCCAAATAAACTGAAATGTTGCTGCAATCACAACGCTTCCACATACGTTCGTACAAAATGAGATACGCAAGCAAAAGACAACATTTACATTGCTTATCGCCTGCATATCAGTTGCTTAATTAAAAATCCCTGGCTCTGTTCAATGTTTGCACAAGTGATCTCTTCCATTTACCATTAAACGGAAATTAAAACCCATTTCCCCTCGTGCAACACTTCACAGATTCCACATACGACTCGTTGCAGTGCTACTTGCGTTCGACAAATATTGAGGAATGCCAAACAAATACGAGTGGCCAAATAAATTATAAATGATTGCGCTTTAAGCGTTTTGCTCTTCCCATATGTTACTTTAGAGTTCGTGGGGGAGTTCAAATAGAGACGGCAGTTTTCATATGGGAGGCAATAAAGATTAAGATTGTAACACTTGAAATTAATGGCTTTTGTAGAGTGCTCCCTAATACTTGTTTTCATTAATGATTGATAAGCAATCATTTTATTACCAAGATTTAAAAACAAAAATTATAAAATTAAAATTAAATTATATTAATGGCCTAAAAAGTGTGGTTCAAAGAACACTTTTTGTCAATGTAAGTAATTCAGTGAATAAGCTGGAATTATAAAATAAATACAACCTTAAGATATTTAATGGTACAACAAATAAGATCTTAAGGCCCAAACAAAGTCAATTACTAATTCTTTAAAAATGCACAATTCACACAGAAGGCCCATGTATTTTTAGAATTCGAAGGTAGCATAATAAAACCTTTTTTTCTATTGTTAAGAGAGCTTTTCAGACGTCACGCACTACACGGAAAAAAATATAAAACAACTTATTTATGACCTGATAAGATTAATCTTTAATTTCAAGGTATTTTTAAACATGGTTTTTGTTTTCCGATTAAAATGAATACTGATTTACTAAGTTTACAAAATTAGCTACATTTTGGAATGAATCTAAAATAGATTTCTGTATAGGCAAACTGTTTGCGACTTTGGGTCTGTAAAATTGAATTGACCCTTTGCCGGCGGTACTTGAGCCAAAAGTGCTGAAGTAAACAGACAAAAGGCAGACGACAACGGTAGCTGCAAGGCAAGTCAAGTGGAGGGAAGCCAAGTGAAGCGTACAAATAAATGTTGTATGGCGTATGGGGGGAAGTGTGCTTTTTATGAGAGCGGAGGCTGCTGCTTTATTTTACAGATTGTGAGCTCAGATAGGGCGCAAGGAATATATTTTATATTTATACAATTTGTACAACAATTTTCAATACAGCAAAAGGTACAAACAATTGATAAGCGAACTGCGACGCACATACAAAGGGCACCGACAATACTGAAAAGGAAAGTACAAACAAACAAACAAACACACGAGAGGCTGTGATAAGGAACCCCCCACTAAAGGTGACCATGACAACAGACCAACCAATTGTGCGCAAAACTTTTCATACGAAAACCAAAACACAAAGAGAATATTTGGAATTTTTCATTAGGAGCTGAGTAGAAGAACATTATACTTTATAGTGTTCAGATTTTAATCGCGTTGTCCGTGTGACTCAGTGAGTTTTACGAATCTTTTCATTTGAGCCGCTCGCCAGTAAATTGGAAACAGAAATGCATAAGCAACCAAGGCAGGGGTCGGCATAGATCAAATAGATTAGTCGGCTACTACTATGCATATATAGTACATATATGGCATATATATGCATCTACACAGAGAGACACTTTAGCAAACATAATTACGCTACACAAAAAGCTCGTCTATTACACGGAAAAATAAATCAAACTTTGACATGACAAACAACGGCAGCAAATTTAACTTGAAAATAATGCTTGCCACATTTCGCAGTCTGTTTTTTTTGTTTTCTACGCCATTCGGGGTTGTACCTATTAAATTACCAAACAACCGAAAATGTACATAAAAATTGCACGTAATTAGCATTTCAATGTTTATGACTAATTTGCTGCAGTTTGTAGATTAATTGGCTTTTGTGTTAACGGCTTAGACAATAAACAAAAAGGCGCACAAGCGAAACAAAAAGCAACATAAGGTGATTTGGGGAGACATCAACACAATGTCTGAGATGGCCTGCTGTTGGGATATAATTTGTCTTAAATATGGCCGCGATTTCCCACTTGATCGATATGACTAAAAGCCAAATGACCTTAACACAAATCGAATGTCAAATGGTTCACAGGTGGGGAATGTATAGTCTGTGTGGGGGTGTGACCGCAGCATTAATCAGCGGAAAGGGAATTTACTCATTCCAATGGGAAGTATTAACAATTGATTAATTAATCTCTAAGCAGATCGCTTGGGTGTTCGTGTCTACGGAAACATTTAACATAATTACCAATACTCGGGTGTTTTTTATGTTTTAATTGAACAATTTGGTTGGGAATAATCGAATTTTAAAGGTAGTTTCAATCACTAAACTTAGTCAATTAAAATACCATAAAGAGATAAAGTGGACCCCTATTAACTAAATAATATGTTTGCTTTAATTAGTTCATCTAAACATTTTCTGTTATTCAATAAAACATCGTTGTCTCATCACGAAAATATTTCGCATCTAATTGTCCCTCTTCCATCTGTTTAAACTTAAGCATCGGAAAATGAGTTTGCGAAAATATAAAAAATGTCAAACATAATTTCAGTTCTGTACGAAGCGAAATCACTCAGAAGCTGGCCAGGCTCAGTGGGTCAACATGTCGCATGTCGGATGTCGCATGACGCGCCACGGGGCGTATGAGCAATGAGCGTTGACAGCGAACAACGAGGAGAACGAGATGGATGGAGAAAAGGCGGATCAATGGTCGCCCATTGAAAACGCAGAGCGTTAAAAGTTGGCTGTAATTAATTGTAAACTGTTTTAATGCCTCGGCTGCTGGGGACTTTAATTAAGTTGCATTTGTGTTTTGGACACGTCCAGAGAAACGAGATTCAGCAGATACATACATACATAGATGCATATATCTTCGCTGCCATCTCCTCTGCATTTGGAGCTGGGTTGACAAATTGTTGACCATTTACATGGCATATTGTTGTGGTCGGCCTGTCGGCCAACTGACAAATCTCTATTTACATTGTTGAATACGTTATAAATTATTAACTGCTATTATTTGCGACTGCCAGTGTCTGGGGGCTAATGCCTAGAAATTTATGCCCCATGACGGGGCGAGCACAAACAAACCAACAAACCAATAAACATTTTGACCAAAACTTGTTGCACTTCCATGTTTCTCGAAACGCCATTTGTCTTGCTTAAACACATTTTCGAAATTCGACTGGCGACCGTAGGAAAATGTCAGAATTTTCCTTTGCGAATTTTTAGTTTATATAGGCCTTGTCTGCCCGAAATGATTGCAATTAAATGGTATGATTTATGTGAAAGCAGCGCTCGAAACGCCCGCACACATAACACCCGACATCTGAGGGGCCGGAAAACAAGACAGATTGGAACACCTGAAATATTCGAAAATCAAGCGGAAAAATCTAAGGCCCCCTGCTCGTAAATCTTAGCCAGAGATCTGTGCCAGTTTTCGTTTGGAAAACATCGAGAACACATGAAACATCATCATCAAAAGTTGTTTCAGCCGGCACTCTGCTCTTTTCATTAAATTATGTATGTTGTTTTTAATTTATGACCTTAACTCATTCATATTCATTTAATTTAGGTCTAGCCCTATAAAGTCCAATTTTATGTTGGCGTAGACTGTCTATTTTCGTGTTATCTTTTCGCCCGGCTTTACTCTCAGTCGGTTTAGAATATTTGTTTTATGCAACGGCCGACGGTAATTAATTGAATGGCAGAATGTGAGAAATGTTTTACTTTGACTTCATTAATTTTTACGATGGTCAAGAAAGGCAAACGGTTCTATAACCTTTGTAAGTGGTGCTGACTTGGCAAGTTTTTATATTTATTGGCCAACGTGTTTACATGTAGATAATTTATAATTAAGAAAGAATAAGGCTCAGAAATATGGTAATTCAACTAAGATCATTAGAAAAATACTAGAAACTGCAGTTAGAGTAATGATGGTTTGCCAATAATATAAAGTAATTAATGGATTACATAAGTTACAAATTATAGAGCCAAGAAAGTTATATTATTATTATAAGCATTAATTGTTCCTCATAAATAGTGGTCATTGAAAATTCTCCCAATTAAAGTGAGATTCCAAGAATATTTTGGTGGTATCTTTCAGTAGCACTAAAATCGATTTAAAAATCATTTAATTCCACATCATTTGATTGGGTCATCGCCCCACCCAATCGCCCTGAGCTGGCGCCATTTGGCAAAGAAAATTATTTGAACAGCTGCCGAGCAGAAGCCACATGAGTAGGGACACGATCATCGAACGGAGTGCGATCTGAAATGCTTTCGGGTCTAATTAATGCTATTTAAATTTATGCATTTATCTGGATCACAAGCAAAAAGGAGAAAAGAAAAAAAAACAACGAAAAAAATGCGAAACGAAGCAAAAAACATAAACATCAAGAGCAAAGTGTGTCATGCAGTAAAATAAATTTCCTCAGTTCCGCCACTGCGACTGCTGTCAGGCCATAAATAAATAAAAAACGAAACTACGCCCAAACAATTTCCAAATTAACAAAACTAAGGAAAAAAAAAACAAAGAAATATTCATGTCTGAAGAAGGGGAGAGAGGGGGTTGTGGGAAAAGGGAGGAAACATTTTAAATTGCATAAAATTAAATCAAATTCTAATGTGGCAGGGCTTGGCCTGAGTGACTTGCTCCGACGCCTACAATGAACGACAAATGAAACGAATGAACGCCGTCAAACGACTTCCTAAAACGCTCCAATGATTTTGTCTAACCCATTTATACGTGTATATATCTGCAGCTCGATCTGTATCTGTATCGGCTCAAGCTTTATAGGGAAAAAGTGGAAGGGTGCATCCACAGAGAGCTTTGCATTTGGCATCTTGCTGGGGCGTTTTTTTCTTTTTTGTATGTGCGTCTTTCTTGCCGCCAAGACAACTTAACAGATGACTGACTCTATCGGCAACGAAGATACACCTCGGCAAATAGCTGAGCGGGCTGGCACACCTTTAAGCCATTTCCGGTGTAGCCCAGTTGCTCACTGAACGCGTTGTCAATTCTAATTGGCGGAAGTCGTGCTCTCCTCAAATCCATAAATTAGATCATCGTTATCATTTTTACAAGCTAAAACCACTTACATCTGGATGTTCACGCACTGGCACATAAACCTTCTCGTTCATCGTCACCACAGAGCCCTCGGGTTCGGGCAGAGTCAGTGGCTCCTTCTTGACCCCATTGATCTGGAACAGTGAGGCGCGCACGCGTGCAATTTCTGAAATGATTACAGGGAAAGATAGCGGAGTGTAAGTACATGTATATTTACAATCAAGAATCAAAAAGACAAAAATAACAATTATAAGATTATTTTTTCCAAAAAATCTGTGGAAAACCTTTAGAAAAATTCTAGAAATTTGAAAGGGAATCTTTTATATAATACTTGATATCATTACAATTTATTTAATCTTAATTTTTAATTTGCCTGCCATAAGAATGTTTGAAAAATTGTTAAAGAATCAACAAATCATCGTTAAAAAAAAAACGGATAGAAATCGAAATAATTTAATTTTAGTAGCTACAATGGTATATAAACTTCGGCTTACTTAGCTTTTAATATACTACTTACTATTTAATTATTTTAAAACTCCTTTACAACAATTTTTATAGTTCTAATCTGATTATGTTGCAAACTGTCAAATTAATTCATTGCCTAAAATAATGGTTAATTACTAATCATATGAAATCTACTTTTACAACAGCCTTTATTTATTTCTGAGCGTAATAACACACAGATGAATGGCAAACAAACAAAGCGTTGATAATTTTAATTGCTGGCTCTTTGGCTCCACTTCAACGTAGCGCGGCTCAATTTGTCATTTTAGCTAAGTGCTTGTATTAAATTACGTTTAATTTGCCTCTGGGTGGAAAACCTACTAAATTAGCATCAATAAAACGGCGTGTAAAAGTGTTTACTCAGCTATTGACTGTTGCTATTCTAACTTATTTATTAGGTTGACCCCATGAAATCACTTGGTTTATATTTAAACAAATTATGCCATAATTTGCCTAGCATCATCGTAATGATGATCGAACCGCCCACCACCCCCAACCCTTAATTCTGAGGTCAGACAGTGCATAGTCATAACTGCCACGCCCCTTCCTTAGTGAAGCCCCCCTGCAATTCACATTTTCTGTGATTTTCAGTGGCGGGTGGGGCGTGCGTTTCAACCCCCAACTGTGTCAGTTGACAGGGGCTCTCGAATTGATATGATCAACATTTTGTGTTGCTGCTGGTGTTGTTAAGTTTTGCATAAGCTCAATTGCATTGTTTGTCTTTGGCATGTGCTTTGACAATTTGTCACTAAAAGTGGGTAATTGTGCTGGGTGTGCTGAGAGTGTTGGCCTCGGGGGCGGGAAGGGGAAAGGTGACTGCATCATATGTCACAGCAATGATTTAAGAATATGCCACTAAATGACATCAAATTAAATGCCTGACTTCTCTCACTAAATGTCAACATTTTGACATACGGTTATCTGATTTCTTCGACAGTGCGATTGCTGACATCACACGTCTTTAAAATAAACTTTTGTAACCCAAAAAATAAAGCATTATATATTTATTTCAAAAAAGACATTTCAACACCTCAAATAAAATTGGGAATATTTTGCAGTTCTCAACTTGGTGAAGATATATTCTGTTAACTACTAGACAAATTTCTAAGAATTTCTTTTTGAATATAAAAGGCCATGTATAAGGTTATTGACCTGTTGAATGTGGAATATGCACACAGAAGCACATCTTGTTTGGCATTTAATTTAATTATGTTTGATATTTTTATCTATCCAGCTACTGGCTTATTTTTCTTATTTATTTCCCCCAGCTTTCTCTGTGGCACATAAATAAAATTTCAAATAAAAAAAATCTGGGCAGTAAGAGCTAACAAAGAAGGCGAAAAGAAATTGCACAAAATTTAAATTTACTTTTTCCGAGCGGTGCGAAAAAGAAACCAGGCCCGTTCCAGAGTTCATTGCGGGACAAAGAACCCATAAAGAAAATGACAGAGAGACGAGAATGAATCGGAGGTACACCGACAGGGTCGGTCCGAAACACTTGACTCGATTATTGATAGAGATGGTATGGAGAAGAGATTTTTCCCCTCTACCATAATTAAGAGAAGCTCCAGAAAGGCTTTTCATTTGTTCAAGCATTTTCGTGTAATTTGTTGCGACACGCAAGTAGAGAATTCCATTGATGGCATCATCGTCGTTTTGGCGGTTCTGTTCTAAGCCATAAGCCATTGGCATAAACGCAATCATGACAGCTGTCAATTTTAATCGAGCGAGTGTCAATCCGCATCCACATCTTTTCAATCTGCAACGTGACCGATGTGTGGCAGTGGCACGAAGATTGTGCAGCCAGATTAGATGAATAAGCCGCGCCAAATTGGTGTAAAATTGCATTTGCATACGAGCGGACCGATGACGGAGTCACTGATTCACTTCTGGGGCCAAGTCAGATGGATTGATAGCGGCATTTAGATAAATTACAATAATCAAGACCCCCTGCCATATGCGCAGGCGGCTTAATTAATAGCAGCTTAGTCAGAGACTTAGCCTGGAGTCTATAATTAAAGCCCTGGCTCCAGCTCACCTGTTGCCAACTGACCATTTTAGGGCATACCGCGGCAGAACCGGGCATAGCATTCATATATATAGTAGAGTGGGCGGGGAGAACGAGAGCAGAGCAGTGCCAATCTAATAATTATCAATGAAAGATCTTCTTATTCATTAACAAGTCAAGTCGTTTGTGCTTTTAAGGCAATCTCCGTATCTTTTTCGCCATGCGAGTCATAATTTACATAGACCGCGCGCTTATGACTCTATCTCTTGGCCAACTCGCTGGACTCTATATATGGCTAGGGACGGAGCTACCAAATTTGGCACCCCAAGTATAGAAAAAAAAAAAAAACTGCTTTGCGTGTGTGTTCAAGTATTATTATCATTTTGTATAATTTTTGTCTACGCTCTTTTTATAGCCAGCCCCCACAAAAGCAATTATGGCGAACCTTAACTATGGAGTGTTATTAGTCAAGCAACTAAGAATAAAAATGGGTAAAGCTCAAGGCTGGGCGTGGATAAGAAGGATGGACCTGTTTAATTTCAGCATGAGATCACCATTAAATCGGTCACAAATCTAGAGATACCTCTTCGAATTCGCCCTTTTCGATTGTGGGCGAACATAACGCAGCATATTTGCCCCGCCTTGCTTGGTTGCCGCATTTTGCAACATTTGAATTTTAAATTTAGCCTCCTGCACTTGATGATGAACACGAAACACGAATGCGAAAGCGACTGAGAACGACAACAACCAGTCGAGCGTCAATAAATTGTCAAATTTTATGCACCACGATTTTTTGGCAAGGGTTCTTTATGTCCGTGGGCAAGTAGGGCATAAAATGTGTATATAGTAGCGGGAATATTAATGTGGAATCAGATTTTATACGTATGTAGAGATAGTTATGGAACGGTTTTAATAGTTAACTATTTGAGCCTGGTTTATTTTAAGGGGTTCCTTTAAATATATGTAAACTCACAGAATCCTAAGCTAAATCTCAATGCGTGACACCAACACAAAATAAACAACAAATTATCTAAATACAATTAAATAATTCTCAGTTAAATAAGCATATCACGACACCCTTGATCAGTTCTCCATTAGCGAAAACCTCGTTCGCACCGAATACACTAAGAGGATATAACTTATCGAATCCTAAACTTGTCAATCTAATAAGATATGCCAGACAGATGGCGCAGACACCTTTAAACCAAATTAAAACCGCACTCAGCTGCTCAGCAGCTTAGGGGCGCTGATTGATTGTTTTGAGCTGGGAGAACAATTTGCATTGGATCACGACTTCAGGTGGAAAATGGTAAATAAGGCAGGGGGATAATACTATATACGATATAGTATTAACTGGCTGAGTGCGACACATATCTAAGTATCTGGCGGCTAATTTATGAATGCAAAACCATTCATACCACACGAATTAGATGACTGCCAGTTGATGAGCGTGTGGGCGTTGTAGCCAAGAAAACAATGTCAACTGCGATCGTTTGGGTTTCGTCTCGGCCTCTGTTGTTATGTCCGCCGGTCTGTGTGGGCTGGTAGTCCTAACAAATTGTCACCAGAAATGGCCGGAACGCTCGAAAACGTTTTAGGTTCAGCCCGATTGTTGTGCCTTCTGTGGCTGCAATTAAGCCAGGTCCCGCATATTTGGCAAGCGCCAAATGTATTTGATTTTATGGTTTTTATTTACTTTTCGTCATGAACTCCATTGGCCTTGGGCGCATTTGCAATTTCGCATTGTACTCGTATTTAAGCAAAACGGAAAAAAAAAATTTGATTATTGTGCGTTGAAGTAAATTTATTATTCGCTTTTTGTGAATTTTTGCATATTTTGTGCATATCTTTTCGGTTTGTGGTTGCCAAAAGGCATTGGCTTCTAAATCAACAGCTGGTTTCAGATTAATATGTCGAGCAAGCGTATAAAAATGCAAAATTAAATATATTTTCTTGAAAATATGTCTGTATGTTTCTTGATTTGTTCTATTAGACATGCTAGTACACAATATTCCAAGTAAATTTTATGTTTGAAGTTCTTTGTTTTTGACAAATAATCAATTTGTTGACAAATAATCCATAAATAGTTTAATTCAATGGCAATACCGATCCTTGAACCTCGAAGTTATGGCCCGCACTGTAGTGCAAACGTTTCGCATCAAGGCAAAAATAAACATTTGTTAAAATGGCTTCTCTTTTTGTGTTTTAATATATTTTCAGCATTTTTATTAATGACTATATCCAACCCAGCGACAGCAATGACAATTTTTTATGAATTTTTATTAATAAATTTCCACCATAATAAAGCTGTCAGTGGCAACTTGGTTCACACGCTCAAAGTTCCATGGTCTCCATTATATACAATATCAATTCTGGCACGACATTAATATATCAGTTGGTTCATCTGATTTTCCTCGAGACACATAAAGTTGTGTTAACATGAATTTAATATAAATATTGCATACGCAAGCGTCATTTTTTATCAGACGGACTTTAACCCACATTTGGCGAACAGAAAACAAGAGTTGTTGAAAGTTTGTCGCGGAGGAGAAAAAAAAACATAAATAAAAATGATTCCGTTGACTCACCTACAGCAACAACCATTATAAATGAAATAAAACAAAAGAAAACACAATTAATGCTGGCGGAAAACATAACAGCACCAGAGCTAAAAGAAAAAAACATAAAAACAATACCCCACGTAAAAAAAATAGGTCAACGAATTGCGAGCAAAACAAACTCAGAGGAAATGAAAATACCATCGGATAAACCAAGGAACCACAGACGAGGTGCTCCTTAAAGCGTAAAATCATCAGAGGTGAGGAGTTAAATAGAAATGTTCCTGATCAGAAAGGAAGCAAGCGAAATTAAATGAAGACAAGCGAACACTGTGCAAACATGGTAACGAAAATTATTTCTTGGCCTAAAGAAACGTTTACAATTTGCACATTTCCTTTAAACAAAGTGACTTCATTTTTCAGAAATGAAATTGGCTTAAAAATTAATAGAAAACCTTTTTGAAGTATGTACTTTTCATATTACGAAGGACTGCCCCCAAATTAAATTCTTTAAATGCATGTATTTTCATTTTAACACGTCCGCATTTTCACACTCAATGTTTTCCTTTCAATTCCAAAAATGGTTTGCATTGCAAATTGTTTATTTGTGCACCGTGAAATATTTCCAATGATTTTACTACGAGAAAAAAATCGAGAAAAAATCACGGCGTGAATAAATCTCCACCTGGTATTGCGCTTTTCAACAAAATACATGGCGGAATCCGTCCCAGCAAATGGGTAAACACTTGAACAAATACAGAAATGATAAAACGCACATTAAACTAACAATAACACGAAATAACAAATTGTTACTTAAATAAACTAGATTTTTTTTCTTGTCAGCATTTTCTTTGTAGTTTTTTGTGTTTTTTTTGTGGCTTTTAAATAAACACACATTTTGGGGCTTGTCGCCGATAATACCTTTTTGTGGTTAACAATTATCCAGTCTGCTCTAAAGTTATATATAAACGTGAGGTATTGCCATCAAAATAATAATTTCTTTTATTAACGAAATGCAAATAAATATTATGGTAAAGTTATGACAGCTTGCTTAATTTGAGAAGAGAGAATGTTTGCGGGATAACGTTCTTTCTATTATTAGATGGTTCGATAACTTTTGTTAGTCATTCAACAGAGTGAAATAAAGATTGACGGCCCGTAAAAGTTTTGAGAAATCTAAACAAATAACAGTGAAGCAGAAGATTAAATGTGTGAAATTCCGCATTGACCAGATGATCATCGTTGGCGAATTAAATATATATTCCTGTTAATTCAATTGAAATTAAAACGAAATTAAAACCTTGTTACCAGCTCATGTTTAGCGACACTTGGAACCAGTAAACCAGCCGTTCCGCTAATAAATCGCAGCGATTACAATCTCAAAGTGTTTATTTAGTTAATCGCACACAATGCCGTCAGGTCGTGACTAATTTTCGGATATAAGCCGAAATATTTTACGTATTTTTTATATACATATTTTTATGGTTGCCGGTCTTAAGTAGCCATTGCCATTTAATTACCCACAGCAAAGAAATATTGAGAAATGACAAGGAGGTGGTGGAAATTTAATGGACACTCAATGTGACGATGGCTCATCGGTGTCCCGTCTAAGGGCATTAAAATGAATGCCCAACCCACATCAGAAATCCCGCCATAGCCCGAGATTTGGAGGAGCAGCATGTGACAACAGCCAAATGGCAAAAAGAAAATGTGTCAAACTATAATCCAAGAAAATGCGGCGGAAAAACAATGCCAAATGGCTTTTCACATGTCGCAGACACACAGACCCACTTTGTTCCACATTTTTGATGAACTTGCACCGAGTCACGCCAGAATGCCTCATGAATTTACTCATGAGTCTTAAACTTGAAGATGAGTTGAGGTGTTGGTTGAATCGAAAGGAAGTGAAATGTTCAATTTGAACTTTCAGTTTTTCAGAGACAATGGGCAAAAATGGAAAGTTGTTGGCTCAAGCAAACACACGCACCACTTCAAGTCAACACAGCATTAGGCCCACGACCAGGCACAAATTATGTTACGCCTCGGAACACCATTTACGTGGGTGGCACATCATCATCGTCATCAGCAGATTTCAGCGATTTTCACATGCACATCAACCATGAAAGAAAATACCTGTGCGACTGACTTCAGGGCAGCCTTGCAGCTTGACAGTAAGCTTCCAGAGCTGCTACAATCAGTTAAGAGCATCAGGGGAAATGGGCTTGGCCTGGCCTAAACATTCAATCACCAAATGCCGACACTTCTACGAAATTAAATACGTGTCAAAGCAATCGAGAGGAATGAAACAATTAACAAGAAACAAAAGATTTGACAAAATGAATTAAGACCTTTGGGTATTGGAAGCTAATTTTTGTTAAACACAACTTAACTTGATATTCGAGGAAATTTTATTGTAAGGCATTGCTAATTATTTATCTTTGTTTAGTGATTTAGAATAGTTTTTATTTGTAATGTAAGGGGAATATATGCAGTTACTAGAAAATACAATTTGAAGAGATTATAACTACAGTTAAAATAAATTTTTACAATTAGTTTTTTTTTACAAAGCTCACACGCAATTATAGTGATTAGTTTTTATTGTGGTCATTAAAAGAGCTAAATCATTTGGTTTGGAATTGATTAATATGTTTGTTACTGTTTTTTTTTCCAAATAAAATAGCTAAGAAATACACCTTTAAATAAATCTTTCTGCGTTCGTAAAAATTCATTACATATAATTCCCAACATTTGTGGCAATTTTTCAAAATGATTCACATCGGCTCTGTTTTAGTTCATCCCACTCAAAATGACGAGTGCATTGAGTCACGAGCGGACACAAACAGTTTCACAGCTGTCCGGCTCATTAGGTGTGTGTCCGCCGTAATAACCGATCCGCACTGGACCAACTACGATTCGTGAGAGCCGAGGGCAACCGCCAGCAAAGAAAACAAACAAGTTTGGAAAATTGCTAACCAAAAGAAAATACATAGCTGGCGAAAAAACGGAGTTAAATCAATTGAAAACTGCAACTTGTCGTTGCCAAAAAACATTGCAAATGTCTGGCAGTGGTTGTGGCTTTGGCCAATGGTTCGCTGGCCGAGATGGTGGTTCACTGTTTGTCACTGGAAGGCATTGAGTAAAGCGAAGCAACTAGCCGCTAATCAATCAGTTCCCATGAGCACAATTTCCAGCAAAATGCCCCCACGTAGACGGGGCTAGAGAAAACTCCCCAAAAACGAACCAAATAAATATGCAATCAATGCGTAAATTGCCACAAAATAAATGCCAAAGGAAAAGTAGAAATGAAGTCCCTAAACGGATACTGAAAATAGGACTAACTGGTTGCATTTGGGAACCCAATTATTTCCATGGCTGGTTTAAATGAATTTCTAAAGATGTTGTTATTTAATTTTTCTTCTTTACGAACAACCAGTTTTAACGATTTAGTTTATTTTATAAAAAAAGTGTTTCTTAAATTGGTCAAGAAAGAATAATTTAAGAGTGTTTATTTGAAAATAACTACTTTAAGTTGCCTTTTTGGTATTCCTAGGGCCTCGACATATTTTTATAGCAAAATGTTCCATTTCTTTAAATCTTTACGTCTTTTTTTCGTTGCAAAATCGCTGACCAAATTATAAATGCCCACGATGAGGGCGCGCAAAAACTTTTGAGCACCGACAGGAAGCCACACCCTGACCCCGTCCCAAAGAAATACACCCAAATAATTAATTAAGAGCGGCTTCCTACGGACGGTTTAGGGTTGAGTTCAATAACGCAGACTTCTATTGACAGCGAAAAAAATATAAGAGAGAAAAAGCTAAATAAAAATGAAACCTTTAGTGCATAAATTTCATAGATAAGTTGGGGCAGCGAGAGATGAATGACAATTTACTCATTTGACGGGTTAGTCACAAAAAATACGAGCTAATGAAACGGTAGTCGACGACACACGCGCCCATTTTTATAAAGCAATTAACTGTTGCTGATTTTATGGCCCGGGGCTCATAAAAACTCAGCTCAACCAACAATGATGATGATGGGCTGTGGCCACCCTTTGCTCCCCACTCGTCGCCCGATTGCAATGGCTGCTTAAACCAATTAAAAGCTAACAATATCTAGTATAGCTAATAGGCGATATGTGTACTCAACCAATCAGGTTAGTGGCTTTAACCGCACACCGAAAGCCGACGGCATTTTGTTCTTGTAGGAGGCGCTACTGTTCCGTAGAGATAAGAAAACTCACCTGTAAATAAACGGAAAAATATTTATTTCTGATTAGATAAGATTAACACAATGCGATGGCGCTGATGGGGAATTAATTTACAAGCTAATGCAAACAAAAGATGAAAGACAGATTTATAAAAGAACTAAAAAAAACAACTTGAATAAGTTTGTTTAGTTACCTCATTTATCTTTTTTTACAGTGGGTGGAATTTATTAGCCGGAATATACATGGTTTCTTGTAAATTTTGTTAATCACAGATATGTATTTACTTATAACCTTCAAATAAGAAATGGTGCATAGTACATAGTACTAATCTCATAAGGTCAATAAATACTACATTTTTTCCTTTTACAAAATAAAATAATAAACTCCCAAGTACATTATATAAGTAACAACATATTTTTTAAAAAATTGTATAAAAGCATAACACGTTTTGAAGGTTTTGTTTTCGCCGCATTATTTCTAAACTTCATTCAAACACCTAAAACGCCCAAAAATTCTTTTAGCATTTCATTGGATCATAATAAAAGTAAAACCTTTGGAAATTGATGCATTCAAATGCTGAATTCAGGAACTTGAACACCTCAATCAACGGGAAAAACTCTTCTAGCAGCACTCGACTTTTGTTATTTTCTTGATTCGGGGCCATTATTCTATTTCTAAGCATATTTATAGGATGCCCCACACTCTGGTAATGTTGCTGCTGTTCGTGAGCTGCCATCGCTTCTGGCTTGTTTATTTCTGGAGTAGCCGAATGACTTTTCCGGACTACGTGTGGGGAACACAAAAACCGGAGGACGATGCCGGGGCGGAGGCGAGCGGACTGACGGCCACCGCAGAGTTCACGACCTCTTGTACTATAATTTAACAACAAATTGGTTGTTCTTCTTGTTTGAGTTTTTGCCATTGCATTTGGGCTTTGTTTGATTAATTTTTCTAATATAAAATATACAACGATTTTGTTCGATAAGTTTAGGAAGCCTATGTAAACACAGCATATTTCCACAACGGAGAATAAAAACGGCTGTGTTCCATCAAATTCTGGTTATCCCTTGACTTGTTTTTATTACACAAAATATATGTATGGAATTATGCGAGCACAATGTACATATACACAAATTTTTGTTTTGAAAACTAACAGCTTGAGTTCTGGCGGAAATTTAATATATTTTTTCGAAAAGAGAGAAATGTGTGCTTTCAGTTGGCCCATAAAGTTTAGCTATTGGAAAATTATTTGTAGCTTATGGCATTTGGAGAAAGTTGCAGTTGCTGCCATTTTTGGATCTGGCAACTTATGGCTGCTTATGTCATGTTTATAATATTTTTTCTTCTCGCCCATAATTAGCTGAAAGCCATTCGATGCGGCCTAAATTTAATAGATCAAATAAAGCGATGGGAAGTCTTGTCTTTTAATCTATACATCGCCCAAACGCCGTGTGACAATCGCATCAAGGTAAAAACCTCTTTCTCTGGCAACACCACTTGATCAACACCTACCCAAAAACAAGAAGAAAAAAAACAAAAATGATATATTATGTACTCAACAGCCACCAACACGTAATTGTGTATATAGCGTAATGTGCTTGACCAACATTGAAGTGTGGCCGAACAACTCGTTTTGAAACAAAAGCCAAAGCTGCCGCCTTTTCTTTTTGCGCGCCCGTCGTCTTGCCTTGAATGGGATTTATTGTAATAATAAATGTCTTTAAGTACACATACGCACATGTGGGCAGACTTAGCCACTTGGATTTGGACTGAGTGTGCAACTTGTTCTTAACACCTTTGCTTTTCTTTTCCTTGTTCTTTCTGGCTTTTTTCGCCCACGTTTCTTGTTTATTTTTAGTCTGGCGTCTACGGGCTCTCCTCTTTTTTTATTTTCTTTCCTATTCTTTTAATTTGTATTTATTTTCATTCGTCCGCCTGTCTCCGCCTCAAGTGTCGCTTTGTGACAAAATATTTATCTGTGGGTTTTAAAAAATGCGTGGAAAACCGGAAAAGCCTACGTAAAACTAAGAAAAATGCAAGTGCACTCGATCTTTGGCTCAAGACGTTTATACATACATACATATATTTAGACACAGGGCATATGCCAATGACATTCAGCTGTTGATAAGCTCCAAGTCGTCCTTGGCCAGAAAAAAAATGAAGGACTGAGAGGAAGTTGTCAGTGTGGGCAGTTGGGTATTTGAAAGTGAAGCTTGGGCGAAGATTTCAGGGCCACATTTACGTATTAAAAGTGTCATGAATAAATTAATGAGCAACCCACTATCGTAAGACGTATTACCAATTTCAAATAAACAATTTTTAGGACAACAACACTTACTGAACTACTAGCACAGTAACTTTTTAAGTAATTTAATAAGCTTGTTTCTTCCATTTTGCCAATTAGAAACAGGAATAATATGTTAATTTCATTGTTAAAATGTTCCATTTTAAGCCCCTATTAAATACTCTCCAGGAAGTATAAATAAATTATAACAATTAATTAAATCCATTAACCATTCTAAGTATTTTATTATACACAAATGCTCTCATTTTATTTATAATTAAAAACCCGCATATAATCATTTTAAATTCCCCCATAAGGAAACTCGCCAATTTGCATAGCGGCATGAAAATAACCCTTTTATTTGATTTATTCGAGATTCTCCTCAATCGCAGCAGAGTTCCTTGAATAAAAACAAAAATGTGACTTCATTGAGGAGCTGGGCAATTAATTCATACGCCTACAGCAGCCGCATGATTGACATGAGCAACGCTTGGGCGTCCATATAAAATGGCTTTTAACCCAAATACGCAGCTACAAACAAAACGTGGCTGGCTAACTCAGCACGACATTAAAACATTTATGGCATATCAAAAACCAAAGCCAAAAAACTGCCAAAAATGAAAATCAATGAGCCAAAGGAAAGACACGCAAAGTCAGAAAAGACAAAGGCAAAATAAATACAAAAAATTGAAAGCAAATGCAACGATATTTCCTCCCCCGCACGCTAAATGAACAGCTGATGGTAAATGCAAGAATAAGGGTCATACTTAAACAACTTTATATTGAATTTTTATGAAATTCACAAACGTTTCAATCAAAACTGTTGGATGAGACTAAAAGGCAAGCTGTTGGCCCAGTGCGTTTGGCGAAAATAGCGAAATATTCAAACGGCTGCTGAGGCCCCCAAAAAAATAAACGCCAAAATGCCATCAGATACAAATGCACAGATACAACTACACGCAGCTACAGATACAGATACATCCGACAGGTTAACGCAAGAGAGGACGTGACTACGACAAAATGACTTTGGCTCACAAGATTCATTCATGTTGCAAAAAGCAAATACGCGTATCTTCTAGCATTTCCCAATTGCACTAAAAACGTTAAAAAAAAAGGTAACGAAATTGAGATAGAAAGATACATAGATTGAGGACACTTGAGCTACGAGTGTTACAGCTACTTTTTAGCAGCAAAAAACTTTTGAAGACACGAGAGAATATTTTTATCTTGACTGCTAAACACTCTTTGTTTAAATTACTTTTATAATTTTAAAGCAGAAAATGGTTAGAATTATGTAAACTTTTTATAGTTAATAAAATATATACTTTAGATTGAAGGGAGGAAACCTTTTTTTGTATATTTAAAACATTTTTTAATTTAAATGCTTTTATGTTTCAAAACTATTATTGTTATTAAGACACGAATTTGTACATGTTTTAAGTAAACTAAGTATAGTTAGTAATTTAACTCTTATAATTTAAAAATTTTACAAACTAAAGGTTACTTTTAAAATATTTGGGTTATGGAAACCGATTTGCATGCTCAACGCAGTTTGTATCTTGATCAAATGGTTCCATTTTCTCTTTCCCTATTTTTATGTTCTAGATTTTTTGCATTGCGCTTCTGTAATTGTCTCGAATCAATGATGCTGCTCATGTCTGTGAGTTAATCGAGCTATCAGGAACAACGAAAACTATTCGGACAGAGTATCTCCATCTCAATCTGTATCCGTAGCCGACTTTATTGTTTTTTTTTCTGTTCACACGATGTCGTAGTTGTTGGCTCTAAAAGTTCGTTTTGTTTCCCCTCATATGACGAATTTTTGGGTCATTGTTCGTGTTCAGATGTGTGCTGGGATGATTTCTTTTCAATGTTTTTTTTCATAGTTTTGAATAGCAAAGCACACGCCCAAAAGACCCAAGAATTTAGGGAAAGGTGTTTTGTCTGTTGACAATTTGACTTTTGTTTTAAATTTTTCTTTTGTGGATGTCAAGTGAATGTCTCATTATCTTAATTACCCACTTAGAGGTCTTATTTGCACTATATATTAAGATTGAGAGCTTGTTATGGTTATCTTCGTGGTTGTGTCTTTTTGGTTTAAGATATCAGTCGTTACTCTCAGATTTCCGCTTTAGAAGAATCAAAAAGTAACTCACATTTGTCAATGTTTAAATTTAGTTATTTTGATAATGATCAAATGTTTATATCTTAAGGTTAAAGATTTCATTATGATACAACGAAATGTTGACAATTAACAATTTATTTACCAAGTCAGATCCAATAAAAATTTTATTACAAATAAACTTAAACTATTTCTAAATTACTTGAACAATGTTTAAAGTATTTTACCGAGGGTTAGCTTGCATCCCAAAGACTATTTTCCCTTTTGTTTCAGGGTGGAAAATTGCTCGCTTAACTTTTCTGCGGCTACCCGCATTTCACACGCTAAAGGGAGTTTTTGCCGGGGGGATTTTCGAAAGCAATTGAAAAATTAAATTGATTACCGATATAAATCGATTGGCAAATGCACATTGGTACAATAAAAATGATTCACTTGCGGTCGGTTCAAGTGGCATCCATCGGATGCCCATATATGTCGAGGAGTTGCAAGTTCGGGTTGAGAATCGCAGATACAGGCGACCGACCATATGGCACTGAAAGCCAAAAGGCAACTTCAAAGGCACAATTCACAATGTAGCCTCTTTGTATCTCTGGCTCAAGTGTGCCTCCCTCTTCGACCCCCTCTTTTGTTTTTCCCTGCCTGGGCGTTTGTTATCAAATTGTTCAATTTGTACAGCTCGTCGGCTGCCTGCCTGGTGGCATATTAAAGCAATTGTCTAATGCCACATGGCTGCTGCTGCTGGTAGTCGCGTGCCTCATCGCGGATAGCCAGGGGGCGGTACACACAAAAAAAAACAAAGATCACAAGTACTTCATTCCACAATGTTAGGATCCTTACACAGATATCTTTTTAAAAGTAAAGAATCGCATCTTTGTAAAAATATATATATTGTGTTTAACATAGATCCACATCTAAAATCTATAACTGATTTAATCAGATTAAATAACATAAAAGAAACTCAAGTTAACCTATCTAGCTAATTTATTAGTGAGTTTTTTCATTCAGTGTATTTTAGGGGAGTGGGAGGATTATAAAGGAATGGGCGCCATGCTGAAATTTCCATGTGTTGTGTGCTGCGTGTGGGGGGAAGAAACCCGAGCATGTGAAAAATATTTTAATTACGCGCTTCTTTGTTTCCCCATTATATTTTTGAGTTTTTTTTTTTTTTTTTTTTGTTTTTGAGTTAGCTATTTTTGTCAAAAATAATTCGTTCTGCCACAATAACAACAGCAAACATTTGATGCAGTCTGGCTATCAAATAACTTGGCAAATGACGTAATCTCCGAGTTTGAGTGTGTAGGAGAGCTCGCTTAGAAATTGAAATGGTGCAAAGTACACAGAAACATAGACGTTTTCCAAGGAAAACGCTAATTGAAGGCTGAGTGGGGATTTTGCCACTGGCAGGCAAGTTGTGCAGCTGGTCGCTCAATATGAAGATACATGAGAATTACGACCACAAATTGAAACGATGTAAATTTATGCCGCCGCAAAAAGTGGCAAATAAAGCCCTTAAGATCTGTTTGGGAAATATGTATTTAGATTAATCAATAACAAAGTCGTAATAAAATCGTAATAACATCGTTACATCATAGGATCGCTTCCAATCATCGGTTTCGTCCACTCCCAAGCACTTTCCATGCTGAATTCGATCAGCCGAATCGAAAACTCCGCCACCCCCAGCAACTTTCGCCCCATTGACCAACGATCAATGCCCTTTTGATGCAATCTACTAACTGTTTTACTCGATGACGATGGCTTCATTTGCTTTTTGAGCCATGGTCAACTTCCGTGCAAACGCATCGGTGCATTTTGGGCCGACAGCAAATCACAAATCAAAACAAAGCAGGCAGCGATCGATGGTCATGACAAAAGATTTTAATTGAATTTGAAAACGCAATGAGACGTGTATGGGCAGGGGCCCGAATCGTATAGGATTGGATCGTTTGGATACGAATGTAATCGTATGGAATCGTATGGGATCGATTGCTTTTGTGCGGGTGGTAAGGAAGGGCGAGGGAGAAACGAGCAGGGTTACGCGTTCCGCATAACAATTGTCAGCAAATTTATGAGCACGTCAGTTAGGGAACCTGGAACCCAAACCAGCAAGCCGTGCCTATGAAAATACTAAATTAAAATGCTCATGGCAGCTTTCTGCTATTTCTGATCCACAGAGAAAAATATAAAGGGAGTTTACTAATACAGTTTAATAGGTTTAACAGCATAAAAATACATTTAACCGCTTAAATTTAAATAATTAAACAGTTTTTTTATGTTCATTAATTAAAAACTTTTAAATTTGAAATGCTTGTTTGTTTTTTCTTTAAAACCAACATTTTTCTTTTCGGTGTGTTTTTCTTTCAACTAAATAATGAGCAAATCGATCGTAAGGCTGGATGATCAATGGAACGGCGCAAATGTATCTTTTACAAAGCGAGGATGGGCCAATCATTTTCAATCATTTGTTTGTCTTTCAGCCTCGCTGTGTTTGCATTCAACTCGGATACAAGACCAGCAGCCGCATTAATGTCAACGAGCCACTTCAATTTCAGATTTTAATGACTCTGCCAATCGGCAGGCCTCTCATTTGGATTTCTGACCAGAAGAAAACAACGCCCTAAAACGGTGAAAACCCAACGAAACGAAATTCCAACAGCTATGGTGGCAGGCGAAAAACCATTTTCCAATAATCTAAATTTAGATGAAATGAAACACATTTCAAATTTTCATGAAAAATGTCGGACGGAGTGAAAGAGAAAAATTTCTGTATCCGAGAAACACACTCGGCCAACTAAATATACACGATTCTGTGCATATATATATATATAGGTGTATATATATAGCAACATATATCGGCCATATAAACATTCACGTTGCGGGTGTACGTAATTTGATTTTGGTCTGCTCTTTCTGGCTTTTATCTCGCAGGTTTTTCGATGCACAAGATACAGACTTGGATGCGTATCTGACAGATATACACCTTGGCCTGCAGTAACAGAGCGCACAATTTCTAAAATTATAACGCTCAGGTGTGGGCACCACCGAATTTAAAAACAAAAACTAGGAATTTATCATATCAAGAGGCTGTTTGCTGTCCCCTGCCCAGGTAAACAAACGTCACGCGGAAGATGTGATATCTGCGAGACCAAAATGATATCTCCGAGTGCGATATAGTACGTGCAGTTATGCTTGGTCGCCGGTAATCCGAGATCCGAGATCGGAGAGCTGCTCGGGCCTCTTGACGTCGACTCTTTTTTTTATTCACACAGTCTAGGCACACTTCAACTGTGCAAAATGCGGCGACTATGAATAGCGGAGAGCCGAACAGCAAAAGCAACAGATACAGATACGTCTGAGATAGAGATACAGATTCGGGCGAAGAAACGTGCTCCAGCGGCGTGTGTCATAAAGCTATCTAACAGATACAATGCGAATGCTCGCTGGCGGCCAAAACTCATTCTTCGTTTTGTTTCGTTTGGGGCGTGAGTCAGATCAAAAAAGCAAACAACACACTCGTCAAAATAACAACAAAAATTTATGTCAGCAGTGCCAAAAGCGTCGAACAAATGAAGAAGATAAAAAAAAGGCGGCAAATAAACAGAAGGAATATATATAAATGTAATGTGTGTTTCGTGAGTATAGGATATCGATTGATTCCAGTTCAAAGAGCAGATGAGAAGTTTAAAATCGAAATTCCCTTGTATTTTGTCGACCATTAATATTTAACAGTTATATGCCATAAGTCAATACAATTATATACTTCAACTAGATTCCTTGCGTTTTAGTGTTAAATCACAATATACAATATACACAATTTAACAGCAAATACTTTTTCGATTGTATTTTTGATTATCAGGAAGAAGTCTAAAAATCCAGAATAAATGCAAATTTCTGACTCGCAAAAATATGTATCGCACGCGAATTTAAAACAAATGGATTTTGTTTTTTTTTTTATCACTTATTGAATGTTTATATTAAAAACGTGTTAGATCTCCTAAATCTTAGACTAATTCGACTTTTTTGCAATGCCTTACAGCTGTGAAACGCACGGTAAATACATAGATATTTGCACACAGACAGCTATTCAAATGTAATCACAAGCTGTGCATTTCAAGTGACGGGCGAGCGCCCAACAGGTAGCCAATGGATGATTGCGAGCAGAACCCCAAGCCCCAAACCTGAAGCAAACATTGCTGCACACCCGCAATAATAAAATCAGAAAAAAAAACAGAAGTAAAAACAGCAACCGCAACCTCAAAAAGCGGCTATTGCTGATGTTAGCGTTGCTTGAGGTAAGGCAGGAACCTAATTAGATCTCTCGCAATATCTCAGACAGACCCTGAGTATATGCAGGTAAATTTCAAAAATATTTTAAGCTATTTAATATTTGTTTTTGTTCCTTTGTAGTAACAATCTCATATGAAGTCAACAATTGCTTGTATGTTCTATGAAAGATTAAAATAAAATGACAAAGCTTTGAAAACAATTTACAATCTTAAAAGGGGTGCCAATATTTAATTTAAGCAATCAGTCAATGTTAGGCGATGGTTCTATGAACCAATTGTATGCCAAGAAGTTAAAATTAATTAATCTAGATCATATTAAAATTTGCATTATTATTATTTTTCGCTTTCCTTGACCACTAAAGTTTTAATTAAAATATACACTAATAAATCCACTGAAACGTTGTCACAAATCAACGAAATGACATAGAAAATTCAAGTCGAGACAATAATAAATGTTATACCCTCTGGGAAAAGGCTGAAGCATAAACTCTTTTTGGGTTGCTCCGCCGACCGCATGTGAATGTTGAGTTTGGCCCGCATGTCAAGCTAACGAAAACAAAAACACAACCCAGCGACGACAGCAATTGAAAAGAGAAAGTTGCAAAATGAGAAAAGCACAAAAACTTCTAGCAAGTTGAAAAGTTGAAAGCCGTTAGCGGTCGCAGTAAGCAGCGTTGGGATATAGCCACTATATAGTGGACAGCGGTCGCTCCGGGTTCCCAGGTCCCAAATCCAGTCCGACACCCACTAAGCTGATAAGCCAGCGGGCTGGGTTCGAAATCTCGGTTTGTTTTGTATATTTTTCTCTTCCTCTCGGAATTTTGTGTCTGGTGGAACGAGTTTTACAAACTGTCAACGATTTGCTTTTAGCAAATACAATTTGTAGACAGGCAAACTAGTTTGCAGCTATGCCAGAAACGAAACCAAAACAAGAATAAGTGCTTTTGGGCTAGTTTTCCAACTATATGATACCTGGTAATCAATAATCTGATCGGTCTGGATAAGGCCATAGAGTTCTTAGATATTTTCTTAATGAATTGAAAAAAAGATCTAGATCTTGCATCTTATTATTAAGATTATTTGCAATGGCATAATTCGATTAATAGTGGTATTTAAATGTAGATTAAATTCCAATATTCTTGAAAACAAATTTATCAAGGCATACAAATTTGAATTTTTAATTTTTATTATAGAGGAAGATAGAATTAATTATTAATGCTTTTGATTCTATTAATAAAATCGTTTTATTTTTCATTTTTAAATATTTGTCCCGAAATTAAACCTTACAAAAAACAGTGCAATTCAATATGCAATTTAAGTATAATCTTTTGAACTTAAAAAATTGACTATAACTTTGTTTTAAATAGGAGGAAATTATCAAATTTGAGTTTTTTGCACTACAAGCGCATACTTTGGCAATATAGCGTTACCTAGCAATCCGCAAATACCAAACTACGAATATCTGAATCTTTGTATCTGTGCAACATAATTTTGTCATTACGAGGCGACACACACACCCTCGTGACCGGCCTGCATATGGGCAACAGATGTTGGGCAAATACAGAAACGAGAGCTGCGATATACGAGATACAAGATACAAGATGCGGCCAGGTAGTGACACGCCCCCGCCCCTTTTCCGCCCCGAAAAATGACTTTTGTTGGTTTGTCTTTAAGAGTGTTTGCATTGTTTTTTTTTTGATTTCTTTGGTTTTTGGGACGGGCGTGGGCAGTGGCGGTAGTTCACGCATCTTTCGGTTAACTTTGCTACACTTTAAGTGCACAGAAAAAAAAATTGGGAAAAAGTTTAAAATTCTCTCAAAAATCAAATTTAAATACAGTTATCTGATCAAAAATATTAAAATTAATTGATCTTCATTATAAATTTTACTTTTGGTTTAGGGTTTTCCCCCCTGGGGATTCAAATCCTTCTCTCCATCCCCCTTATTTTTTGTGTACGAACGACCGAGTCAACAAAGAATTCATAATAAGAACAACAAATGCTGCACAGGGCAGTCAAGTGTGGGGCCAAAAACACAAAAGGAGAGAGTGAGGGAATGAACGCGGAGAGAGTGCTCTCGCGAAGAGGCGCACAAAAAGGAAGTAACTAAAAATAACAAACATCTCGTTTGGGTTCCTCCGCTGTAAGGTGGAATGAACTCAGAACCCACGATGGAGAAGAGGCGAAAAGGAGACGTCGAAGAGACAAACCAGACACTACGATTTCCATGCCCCAAAACTGATTGAACTACAGTGATCACTCTTTAAGGATTATCCAACAACTGCTACACTGCCGAGTACCCAAAATACAAATGAAGTCACTAACTAAAAATAAGATCTTTTACACGCAAATAAAATACCGTACTGATTTTTCCAAATGAAATCGGTTTTCTGAATGCCTTCAGTCTGTGTAATAAATGTTTATAATAAATCTCGCAAGATTCTAGGAATTAAAATGCTTTACAATTGCTTTTCTAACAATAAAAAAGATACAAATCAGAAATGGATCATATCATTTGTTATTGTAGTTTTTCAGACTCACATACTTCGAACTGAAATTTAGAAATGCTTCATCAGCATCTTTTCAGCCTTAATTACGTCAATTTGTATAAATAAAAATCATATTTAAAAATACTTAGTAAGCTTTGTTTAAACGTATGTATTGTTATGGAAATTTTGATTGATTATAGAAAAAAGTTTAATTTCACTAACTTGTGCAATACAAAAACTGCCAATTTAAATAAAGTAATTGTTTTTACTACTTTTGCCACTATTTAAATTGTAAAAAAAATAGATTGCATCTTTATATTTATATTTTACCATATTTTCATCAAACGTGCTTTGTATTCAACACAAAGCCCATTTTAACCAATCATGATATTTTGCTTATATCTTCGGATCTTTTTATGTTAGATTTAAATTTGAGACCTAAAGGGAATATCTAACTTTTGACTTTTAAGAAAATCAGACATATGCAGAAGGGGCATGATCGACTTACCTTCATCCAGGAGTCGTTCAACGTGGGTGAAGACGTTGGGGAAGGCAGCCAGCTGCTTGCGGTCCTTGAGCAACTGGGCCAGATAGTCGGCAATGCTCTGTGTGCTCTGCTGCTGCTGCTGCGGGGTCAAATGGGGTTGGGTCAATGGAACCACCACCTGCGGCGCCTGCTGCTGCTGAGCCTGCGCCTGAGCCTGAGCCTGTGCTTGAGCCTGGGCTTGAGCCTGTTGCTGCGCCTGCTGCTGCTGCGCCACCGCAACAACTGCTGCGGCTGCCTGTTGCTGCAAGTGCTGCTGCAGTTGCTGTTGCACAACGGCTTTGCTCTCACAGACACTCATTTTTGCTGTGTGTGTGTTTGATTTTTTTGGGGGGGATTTTTGTTTTGTTCTCGACGAGATTCTGGTTTACAACTTTCAAACTTTGTTTGGGTCTCTGCTTTCTTTACTGATTGCACACTAATTTGCTACTTTTAACACGTTACTGTGGGAGTTGGGAAATTCATTAAGTTTTTTGTTCGCGAGCAATTTTCAAAACGGAAAACGAAATGAAAACAACTCCACCCAAAAAGTATTTTTTACGATGCAGCAACAACAACGCAGAGAGAAAGAGCGAGAAACTGAGAGCGCAAAGCAAAGACTGAAAATTCCTCGGCGATCGCTCACGCACACACGGACAATATACAGTAAAACTATATATGCGACGGAGATGAATGAAAGCAGAATGTCAAAATAGCTGCCTCTCTCTTTCGCTCGCTCTCTCCCTCGCTCATTTGGCTGCTGCAACAGCAAATACAACAAAAAATATTTAAATATTTTTAATATGCAAAATATTCTTTTTATATTTAGTGCTTTTAGGGTAGAAATGGTAAAATTCCTTTGACTGGATATTCACTGAGTGGCCAAGCGCATTGAAAGTGACTTAAATGGCTGAAAATTTCGCAGAAATATGCACAGTTGCTGATTATGTATTTGTTGTTGCTGCTGGATGGCTTTTGGCTTTATTATTCGTTTCGTTTTGTTTTTGAAAGTTTATAAAACACACTTCTCTGAGGATTCCTTTTACTTTTGTTTATTTAATATATGTATATTGGTTTTATTCGAGTCGAGGAATAACGAACGGATTTCGGGACTTTACTAAACGATTCCTCCTAGTTTTCCTACCACTGAACCGTGCGCAAAGAAAGAGAAAAAGAAACTGAATGCGAAGTGAAGAGCACAAAACGTTGTAAGTGTGAGATCATGGCTGTGCGATCGCGGGGTGGCGTTTCCATTGTGAATTGATCTCTCCGCTCTCTCGGCTCGTGACGTCAGAAAGTTTGACTTGTATCAATAAATTATTTGAAATAACTGAATTAAGACTGAAAATTGTACAACATTATATCTTTCTCCACTCTATGCCTAACATACTAGTGTTTTTATTTTTTTGCTAAATATTTATTAATTATACTAACACATATTACACTTTCTTATTGAAAATTATATAATTATTTATACAAAAATATTCTCTAAAAATCCACATGCATTACATAAGACTATTAAAAATAAATTCTATGGATTTAATTAACCAAAACTAAAATAACAAAAACATTTATTAAATTTCCCATACAAAATACACTCCTTTTAGACTTTGTGACGTCACTGTCTCTCTAGCATGGTTCTCTCGCCACCGCGTTACGAGCATGCAAGATCACTCACTAGCGTTGCCACCCCTTATAAACAGAGTTGCGCAGCTGGTTAACTTATTTCACATATTTTGCCCTAAACTGTGAATAATAAAGTTGATAAATGGCCAAACATGTCCAAAGCAGGTGAATACAAAAGTATGTGATTCATTTTGAGATTAAAATTGCTTGATTTGTTAGTTAGTTAATCACTAACACCCGGCGTTGCCACCTGGTCGTTGGGTGAACCACCACTTGGCGCGTTGGCGTTGAATTTGAATGAATTAAGACAGCCTGCAGCGAAGGCAGTAATTGCGCACGGAAATTGCTGGCAGATTAGAACCGAGCGGCACTTTGTTTTGCCGGACACATATGCGGGGGCTAGCATCTGGGTCCAAAACACCATGCAAATGAGCCCCCTAAACCCGTACTGGCCAAATGTTGGTGTTAACTTGGATAACTTCGTCGCACAATGTATGTGGGAAAATTGGCATTCGCGAGCATTTCGATGGACACACCATATAAAGCGACCCTAGGCCGGCGACAACTTTTACTTTCCATCGCAAAAAGACACTTTTCGCTGGCTTCCGTGTATTCGGCGTATTTCACATAAGCACCACACCGGGAAAATATTTCGGGTGCACAGAATATATTTATAAAAACAACATTCTTTTAAAAAAGTCATTTAATATTTTATATTTTATTTATCAGTCAAAACGATTTTTTAGAAATTCTTATAAAATAAAAAATCTTAAAATCTCATATTTATAGTGTTCAAATTATATAATACTAAAAACAAACATTCACTCATTTGTATAAATTCTAATTTCAACAATGTATTTTGAATGTTAAACTATATTATTATAATATTGGGTTGATATTGGGTTGGTTCGCAGCTGCTATGAAAATACAACGAATATCAGATAAACCTTGTGATAATTATTCGCGGTGCAGCAGCACCCGCATGCACTTAAATGAGACGTGAAAGTTTGGTGTGGAGGAAGACATGGATGGACATTGGATTGGCCATTCCATTGGAAAGCAGGCGCCCACCACCGGACCTCACCTGGCCAAGTTTTTCGTAGCCTGGCCACAAGTCCCACCAAATTCGTGTGCACTTGGCTCAGACCGATCGAATCGGATCGGATCGTATGGGTCTGTGTGTGGGCCGACATTATATTATACGGCCCCATTATACAGTTTTACTGCCATTGAAATATGTGTCAATGTGCGTGGCGATTGAGACATTGTATGCTTATGGATTTCCGATTCAAATCTCTGGTGCAAAGACCAAATCTCAAAGCCCTTTCCAATCCGCACACCCACGTTGCCAAGTATTTCTCTTTGGACATCTGGCAGATCCAAAGTGCCAAGTTTTCCGTGGGCCGTTAATCTCTCTAGGGCTTTGGAATTTTCCTTATTCGGTTTTGGGTCGTATGTGGTGTTTGGCTTTGTGAGTAGGTCACTTTAGGTAGCACTTTCGGTTTTGGAAAACCAAATGGCCGCAAAACAAAAGTTTTTTAGCAGCTGTAAAGTGCGGTGAGGAAAATACTTCGATTGGTCTTAACTCAAACTGACAAATCGTAAAATTTAAAAGAGATAAAATGTATTTTGAAATTGTTAAGTAAAAGCTTTTAAGTTACATGACAATAAATTTTTATATTGTTTTCAATTGTTATTAAATTGTTTTCATATGTCTTAAGGTCGATAAATATAATACATACATATGTTTCAAAGAAATTTAAATTTAAAAAATGTTGAATTGTCCCTCTTGTTTTGTTTATCGCTTCCTTTTGAAGTTAGTTATTCAGCTTTATTTGGACAACAAAATATTGCATTCGAAATGCACTTCAATTTCTTGACCAATTCGCCTGCTTATTAGGAAGTGGTTCCACAAATCGACAAACCGCCAGGCGAAGGCCAACACTCTTTGCTGGCAGGGACTCCTTTTTGGTCCATTGCACGTTTGGGCCAAATGCAAATGCGGCCAAGACATTTAACGGTTTTGTGCATTAAACGACGAATTAAAGATTCTTTTTCTCAATTTACTGCCGACACAGAAATTTTCGGTGTGAGAGTGTGTAATTAGCAATATGTTGGCCAAAAAGCCAGGCAGTCGGCCATTAACCAGTTTTCAGTTGTTTCCATTACGCATGGCACACGGTCGTGTGGGCGCCTCCGGTCCTCCAACTTTTTGGTTTTTCAGTTTTTAAGGCCCACAAAGAAGCCGAGCTGCAACACCCACACACAAACAGTGAGTATCTTTCAGATACGCCATCATATACATACATATATATGGATACATATGCAGGCCAAGCAGCCAACTAAAACGTCCAAAGTGGTTTGCTTAAATTCTTGTTTAGAAATAATTTATTTTTAAAATAGAATACTTAAGACAATATATTTTTTAAAAAAATATGCATAGTGGTACAAAATTAGCACTGTTGTACTGTTGTACCCTTCTAGAGCAGCTATTAAGTCTAGCTTTCGGTTTAAGAGATATTAAAATATTATAAATCTCAAACCTTATTGTATTTAAAAACAAATGAGAAAACTTCAAGCTTTCTTGTTTCCAAAGCTTACAAAAATCGTGTTATTAAAAACCAAAGACTTGTGTATACCATATTTTTAAAGGTAAAACAATATTTTCTTTGCTTTTTTCTGTATAGTGCAGTTACTTTAATCTTTAATGGACTGCTTTACATCGATATTAAACTAGTGAATCCGAAAAAATATATTTTAAAATGGATAAATCCGTTTTTCCAAATCTCTTTCATATTGTTACCAGCGTTTTTGTCGCCGGTGCGAATGCATTTTCTGTGTCACACGCCGCGTCCCACAGGTGGAACCGGACCAGTCCCCCGTCTTCCGTTTTCCGAGTCCATTCATAAAGTTTCCACTTTGCATATTGTGCTACCCCAGCTGATTAGATCCAACAAGCCGCAGACTAAGCCGAAGTTAGCTAGCCACGATCCGCCAAATGCGCATGAATGGGTAAACTCCAGCGCGTTGGCTTTTCATTCACAGAAACCTCGTTAGCTTGGCTTTTAGAAACAAGTGTTTATGCCAAGGGAAGGGGGGAGGGGACAGCGGGGAGACGTGTGTGTGGGCGTATGGCGTTGTGGTCTTCAACATTCATCACGCCCACGCCCCCAACAACATCTAATTTGCTGATACATTTCGATGGCTGCCGAGCGCTGCGCACTTACAGTCGAGCGTCTTTAAAAGTTCATACTACAATTATGCTATATTGGAAGTAGTTTAGCTAAATTAAAATTTAAAAACTATTGAAAATATTCTAAAGCGAAATCGCTTTTGAAAATTAAAACTAAGATTTATACCATACTTCCACAAATCACACCTAACTTATCCAAAAAACTATTAAAATAGTTTCATTAGTTACTTTCAAAGTTGAAAACAAAAATTGAAAGACAAAAAGACGGGATTCAATTAAAGTCTATAGTTTTAAATATGTTATTATTTTTTTAATTTTACTTAAACAAAGACTGATTTTTTTTGCCGTTTTGGACTGTCTTCAATTATCAAATATATTATAACTTAAATTTGAATCATTGAGAAATGGCAACAGAAAAATACGTTTAAGCCAAGGTTGCCTGCAGTTTGTTAACCATTTTTCGGTTATGTGGGTGACGGAATTTGTAAAAGCGGGGCGGGTTTAACAAGTTTTATTGGAAAATTGAACGCGGCCCAATGCTGTTTCAATTGGCAAATGCATGTGCGGTGGGCGCCCGTAAGTCAGCAATTGATTAAGCGCCCGATTATCGATTAGTTGGGACAACAGCACGTCGCCACAGTTTTAGAGCAACTGGGCGAGCGTGGGCCATAAACTGGCACAATTTAGCGGGCGAAACACGAAATAAAAAGCGCGATAGCCCAAATTTGGGGAGGCGACTCAACTCGACTCGACGGCGACAACAATAAACATTTGAAACAAACAAGGCACAAATAAGGAGAAGCCACATCCGCATCGAGAGATCGAGTGGGATGCGAGTTGTTGATGATGATGCCCGGCCAAATGGTTATGTGAATTCGTGAAATGGAAACATTTAGTTTTATATTTTTTGCCTATATGTATACACACTGAAATAAAGAAGCAGATTTACAATATGCATTGGTATCTCTGCCTAAATCTACAACTAACGCGTAAACTTCTTGGCCTGGTCTCGGTTGACCTGCTTGAAGTGTCGCTGCTTGGAGGCCGATCCCTCGTTCATCTGCTTGTAGAACCCGAATCCACCGCCGCCCACCCGTTTCTCGGGTCGTTCCCGCCTGGCGGCGCCCACTTTCAGGTCGACCACGGGCGGCACCAGGAATCCAAAGCTCTTCGAGACCGCCTGCAGATCCAGCGTGTTCACGTTGAAGATCTGCTTCAGCTGGTGCGAATCGTAGGCTCGCACGTAAGACTTGAAAGCCTCCTTGGCCGACTGGTTGAGGAAGTAGTTCTTGGCGATCAGCTTCTCCAACTGCAACGGATAAAAAAAGGTACGTATAAGATTTACTATTCCCAAGTTGGTTTAATTTTTTAAAGATTGTATATGTAAGCTTTTTACAAAACTAATAAAACGTGAAAAAGGTATTTTGATAGTTTACCATTTTCCGTTACCATTTTCATACAAATTTAATCTGTCTTCCCGAGAATGTTGCTAATTTGGAGTTATAAAATACTTAGTAAGAGCACTCACCTGCAGTTGAATATCGGCTATCTTTTGCCAGGAGAACTCGAACTCGTTGAGTGGCACCTTGGCGGCCTTAAGGTATCGCAGGAAGCCCAGCTCCTCGGGTCGCATCAAGAGGAGTGCGTGGCCCGAAGTGCCCGATCCTCTGGCCGTTCGGCCCACCCTGTGAATGTACTCGCGCGGATCATCTGGAGGATCGTACTGCACGATCCAGTCCACCTGCGGAATGTCCAACCCACGAGCAGCCACATCCGTGCAGAGCAGGATGCCAGATTCGGCATTGCAGAACTGGAAGAAGGTGGTCGTTCGCTTCGTCTGCTTCTGTTTTCCATGGATGGAAGTCACCGGCAGGTCGATGTAGTTGAAGAGTTCGTGGTGGTACTTGACGGACATGCAGGACGAGAAGAACACCATCACCTTCTTCTTGCGATTTTTCTTGAGGAACGTGAAGAGGACAAGCAGCCGTTTCTCCGAAGGGCAGACGATATAGCCCTGCTCGAGTCCATCGACGGTCGCCGTATCCTGGTTGTCGTGTACTCCCACATAGATGGGTTCCGACTTAAGGGCCAACTTGGACAGGGCCTCGATGCGAGCCGTCTGTGTGGCCGAGAAGAGCATTGTCTGGCGGCGTTCTAAAAGAGTCAGGGAAAATAATATTAGTATAAGAGAGATTTTCAGTTAATGCTCACTCACTTGGCAGCAGATTGATGATCTGCTTGAGCTCCTCCTCGAAACCGATTTCCAGTATCCGATCCACTTCGTCGATAATCAGGCACTGCAGATTCTTGTACAGAAAATCGGGCGAGTTCTGCAGATGATCGAGCAACCGACCCGGTGTGGCCACCAGAATGTTGATGCCCTTGCCCAGCTTTTCGCTCTCCACCTGGCGATTGGAGCCGCCCATTACCAGGCCGTAGGTGTGGTGGTGGTGTGCCATCAGCTCCTTGAGCACACCGAATGTCTGCATGGACAGTTCTCGCGTGGGTGAGATGATGATTACGCCTGTGCCGTTGCGGGGCATAAAGCGCAGCTTGTTTATCAGCTCGACTGCGGGAATCAGAAAGGCCAGTGTTTTGCCGGAACCAGTCTGGGCAGCACCCACCAGATCGCGTCCTTTTAGCAGGGGCGTCAGTGATTTCGCCTGGATTTCCGTCATCTCGCTGAAGCCCATCTCCTTCACGGCACGCAATGTGGCCTCGGAAACGGCTCCTTTCAAGGAGGCAAAACTGCGATCATCCGAATCCCGGTAATCCAGGGCCGCTAGAGAGGATTCCACGGTAAAGGGCTCATCGTCTTTAGCTGGTTTGCCATTCTGTGGCTTGGATTTGTTGGGCAACAGCTTGGTTTTCTTGGCGGGCACCGGCTCATCTTCATCTGAAAAAAAGTGCAATTTGTTAATTAAGGTTTATAATGGATTTAGTTCCTATACATTTGATTTTATTCAGTTGGTTTTAAAATGGATTTCATGCCTGCTTTTGGCAGCATTAACTCGCTGATCCAGAGCTGCTCAAATTCGCCTTTAAATCATCATTATGTTGGGAAACTAAGTAACTAACTTCCTCGACTATTTGCTAAAAATAATACTACTATATTTAAGGTGGATTTTACTCTTTTACTAACCTTCTTCCTGCTCTTCTTCTTCACTGCCGCTGGCCACATCCTCCTCTTCTTCGATTTCGTCCTCCGAATCCTCGTCTTCATCTTCATCAGAATCGGAATCCGAGTTGGCCACCTGAATTTGTTGCTTTTTTGGCGGCTGTTTTTGTTGCTTCTTTTTGGGCAGCGGCGCCTCCTGGAAATCCTCCTCTAAATCGTCATCTGCGGCGTGGAAAATAAACTGTTAGCTTATACACGAATTTTATATGTTTTAAGTTTTACCCTCTTCCTCCTCCACATGTTTTTTGCTTGATTTCTGCGATTTTTTACTGGGTTTATTGCTGGGTTTATTGCCATTTTGTTTGGGTGGCTCCTGACTTTGGGGCTTGTTTTTCGCCTTTTTCTGGGTGAGCTCCTTCTTCATCTTCTCCCGCTTCACTATCTTTTTCATCAGCAGCTTCTCCCGGATCGACATTCTGCTGGACTGGTCTGTTTTTCAGTTACTTAATACACTTTAATGGTTAAAAACTGAATTTCCGAATAAAACTAAGCGCGCACGTGTTGCAGTCGCTAAATTGCCATTCACCCCGAAGAACGCGATAACTTACAGCTGGTTTCATCGATAGTTGGGGCAAGCGATATTTTTTTTTCAAATGGTGTATTTTTAAACCACTATTTTTGGAATTTAATAAACCGGTTTTGCTTGATAAGAAAATTGATAATTTTGTGAGGCTTGACATTTATCATTCTAATAAAATTTCGAGGGAAATCACATCTTCTTATCATAAGATAAGAAGTTTGTTTGTTTAAAAGGAATCACCCCGTTCATGGCTAACATTGATTGAATAGCCTTGAACTTAATAGAGAAGTCGGTTTTAATGTTTATTGCACGTTTATTTATCAATTTATTTCATTGGTCGAATAGGTTTTAAAACTTTTATAACATTGAATTTATTCAATAAAAGATTTAAAGTATAAAAAAATTTTAAAAATTAAATCTCTTTTATTAATAAACAAAATTTACGTTTATATATAACAAACACACTCGATAGCATATTGCAAATTCTACCCACACATTATTATGCAGGTGATTAGACAATTACAACAAAAGCACTGTTTGCTAAATTGGTTTGGCTTAAAGGCGCAAACCTTATCACCGATGGCCGGGGAATCACCCCTTGTTATCAGGCCATCAATTGAAATACAAACATTTGATAACTAACCTAAAGAGTGGGTTATTATAGGGTTAGTGGGACATAATCCGCTCCACATTCTTGCGCAGATCATTTCGACCACAATCGCCGAGGGCGCGACAAAGGCGAACGAGAAAGTGCTTGGGATCATGGCAATCGTCCTCCTCGACGAGTTGCAATAGTCGCAGGATCTGCGATTTCAGATCGTGCGGATAGCGCTCCTCGATGTTGTCCATGGTGCCTTCGCCAATGCCGGCCGATCGACCCAAACGTCGCCAATAGCGACCCAGTTCCTCGGATATTTTCTTGAAGACAGCCGTCCGTTTGCGATCCGTAAATGCAGCCGGAGTGGTATAATTCTGGATTGCAGGCGTGGGTGCTGCAGCTACGGAAACCGCGGGATGAGCCATCTGAACCGGTGCAATCCGGAGTTGCTGACGCAGTTCCTCGGCCAATCGGATTTCCTGGTACATATTCACCGTCCGATCCCGGACATTTTCCGGTGGGGTGTAGCCGTTCAGAGCCTCGATTAGCTTTGGTTGATTGATGGACATCCGACGCAGTGGCTCCACATTGTCCTCGGCCAGTTCGTCGGCCCTTTCCAGGCAGTCGATTAGATCCTCAATGGACCGGATACAATCCAATCGCCGCTGCGAACCAATCTCGTCTGCGAGCATCGCCTTCAACTCCTCCACATCCACTGTGCATCCTTCGATGACCATCTGCTTGAGGATGTCGTAGCTCCAGTGGTTGCCCCCCGTCATCGTGACTAATATATCTGGACTTTTGATCAAAAGCGGTGGTATTTACTGCGATCCAAAGTTGCCTATCCTACTTTTTGTCTGGTTCAGTATGACCGTATGGCCAAACATTGTCTTATCAGTAGTGAGACCACACCCATTAGATAAAAAATTCCATTGTATACAAATTCAGGTTCAAATACGAATGGTATTTTAAAAAATAACTAAAGCATATTTTTACCTAATATATAAAACAATAATATGTTTATGCTAAATAAACTTATTATATATTTTATTATTTTAATCAACAGATATTTTAATTTGAACCGCACCACCTTCCATTTCGTCATCATGGATTGTTAGTGTGGCCGTTCGACTATCCTAATGATGGCACCGATAACCGATAGCAGGACTCGGAATGCCATCTCTACAAATCGGGCCACAAAACCTAAAAATTGATGGAAATATCTATAAACGTCTTTGTTTTCCTGCTCTACACTCTGGTTGTGATCTACCTTCAGCATTTTGTCAACAAGTACACGGAGTTCGTGCGCAGCCTCTAGATGCTGGGCCTGCAGACGTACGCCAGCTCCTCGGAGGGCGAATCGGACCATGAGGACGCTACTAAATCCGGATCCGCATCCGCAACCGAAGCCATTCCCGCTCATTTGCTGCCCGTGGACAAGACGCACTCGCTCTCCACGGCAATTGCAGTGTGTGCGGCGCCAGCGGTGGTGCCCCTTGGAGCCTCGGCGGTGCCTCGAACTCTGGATCCCACGCTCAAGGAGGTCACCTACAATCCACGCTACGAGGAGATGTATGCGCCGGTGAAGGGTCCGGAGCACCCGGACCTCACCATGCAGCAGCGGGCTCCGCGAAACACACTGGCCGGCTATGTAGAGAAGGCGCACATCAATGCCTTCGAGTTCGAGAATCAGCGACGCACATTTCACACATACGGCTACGCCTTGGATCCCAGTGTGGACGAGAAGGCCGACGGGCAATCGTATGTGGGCGACCTGCAGTCCGCCTACGATGACAATGGCAAGACAGTGTTTGAGGCGCCCAAAGCGAAAAAACTGCGCAAACAGGAGAAGAATGATCGTCCCGAGGATATCGAGGGCTTCCTGGGCCCATGGGGCAAATTCGAGAACGAGGTGTCGGTTGCCAAGCCCAACGAACAGGAACGCGCCGAGCTGGACGAGCTGCTGTCCAAGCGGCACAAGCGCGGACGCATTCCCGAGGACAAGCCGCTCGAGGAGAAGTCCACACTGCACAGTGAGTATGATGGAAAACAGGGGAAAACATATAGCCACCGAATAAATATCCTAAATTCGATTTTTTCTTCTATCCCCCACAGTCAAGGATGCTTACGACTACCAGGGCCGCTCGTATCTTCACGCTCCTCACGATCTAGGCGTCAATCTCCGCTCCAATGCGCCGCCACCCAAATGCTTCCTGCCCAAGGCGCACATACACACATGGTCTGGCCACAACAAGGGCATTTCCTCCATTCGCTGGTTCCCCAAGACCGCTCATCTCCTGCTCTCCGGTTCGATGGACTGCCGGGTCAAGCTGTGGGAGGTGTATGGCGAGCGACGTTGCATTCGCACCTTCTCCGGCCATCGGCAGGCCATCAAGGACATTGCGTGGAACAACAGGGGCACGAATTTCTTGTCCGCTTCCTACGATCGCTACATAAAGCTTTGGGATGCAGAAACGGGCGATGTGGTGTCCCGATTCACCACCCGCAAAATGCCATTCTGTGTGAAGTTCCACCCTGACAACAGCAAGCAGCATTTGTTTGTGGCCGGCACCTCCGATAAGAAGATCATTTGCGTAAGTACTCCTACACAAATAGCTATCAAATTATAATTCTGTTATTTGTTTAATTCACAGTGGGATACTCGCAGCGGAGATATTGTTCAGGAATACGACCGGCATTTGGGGTCGGTTAGCACCATCACCTTTGTGGACGACAACCGTCGGTTTGTGACCACCTCGGACGACAAATCGATGCGCATCTGGGAGTGGGACATTCCCGTGGACATGAAGTACATTGCCGATCCGACTATGCATTCCATGCCGGCCGTCACATTGGCGCCGAATGGCAAGTGGATGGCCTGCCAGTCGTTGGACAACAAGATTGTCATCTTCTCTGCTCTCAACCGCTTCAAAATGAACCGCAAGAAGACCTTCACCGGGCACATGGTCTCTGGCTACGCCTGCCAGCTTGACTTTTCACCCGACATGAGCTACCTGGTATCGGGCGATGGCGACGGCAAGTGCTATATTTGGGACTGGAAAACGACGAAGATGTACAAGAAATGGCAGGCGCACGACGGCGTCTGCATCAGTGCCCTCTGGCATCCGCACGAGGCCAGCAAGGTGGCCACCGCCGGCTGGGATGGCCAGATCAAATACTGGGACTAATGTTCCGCACAAAATAATCTAGATAGATGTAAGCCAAACCGATTTGTAAATTGATTACATTGTATAAATATTATGTTCAAACTGCGATGCCTCACTGTTTGTGGTGGATATTTAAAAATTTTATTTCATATTTAAGTTTATCTTTATTTGGTCCTTACATTGATAATCGCTTGACAAGCCCCTTTTTTGTGGGGTTTAGTCTTTATTTACCTTCGGTTGTGATAAGAGTGGGCATGCGCAGTGCATGTGAAAATGCAAACAACTCGACTGATGGTTTGCCCACCACCCAACTTTCGCCCACCCACCCCCACAAGCAAGCCAAAACATATGCGAGTGTTGGCCAAAATCGATATTTTCCACGAAAGGCGCACAAACGTCGAGCGGATATAAAAAGAGGTCTGCCAAAAATCAGGAAAAAGACAATTGCAAAATATTTCTAAGGAGGATAGGAGATGCAGTGAAGGACGTGCGAAAGGAGGACCCCGATCATCAGCCAGACACCCGAGACTCCTGCCAGCGGCCATGGCCAAGCCCCACTCGGATGCGGATGCCTCTGGCCTGGGCTACGCCTACCAGCTGCCGTCCGGCGGCCTCCTGCTGCGCCTCAAGTCGTCCCTCTCGCAGTTCAGCGATTTGTTCAGCGACTTCAGCAGGTACATCTCGCCCGCCTATCACCACGACCGCTGCGAGCGGTCCGTCCACATGCGGCTCTACTCGATGCACAAGCGCGAGTTCGTCATGGTCTTCCTGGGCTTCTTCACCTGCTTCGGCCTGGGCATCGTCATCGGGCTGACGGGACCGCCCATCACCAGCACCTCCTCGCTGACCGCCCAGCAGATCCTCGCTAACACCTCTCTGGCCCACAGCCCAGCGGTCCTGGCCACAGGTCCCTTTGCCATGAAGTCACCATTGACCACCACCTACTCCCAGCAATTGTGGCTGATCGCCAAACTGGTGACGGACAACAACGATGGTGGGTCTTGAGGGATACAAAATTATTTAAATTTTAAATAATATTTTTTAAAAAATATTACAATAATAATTCGAATTCCTTTTAATTTGTAAGTTTTTTATATACTTTGATCATTTATCCTTGTTTCTAAACTGCAGGCGAGTTTTTAATATGATGTTTTCTGTAATATAGAAAGCAAAATCTTAGTTTTTAACATCCCCAAAAAGAGTGTTCCGAAACCGACCCCCTATATTGTTTTTCTAACTGAAATTGTTAATAGTATTAAAAATTTTATTATAATATTTTATGAGATATACATTTTTGTAAACCATTTCCCAGACGAGCGCTACGACAAGAGTTTCCAGGTGAGTGTCTCCATCGATGGAATCAACGAGCAGCACAAACCCCAAAATGTCCTGGGCTCGGGGGTTTCCCACAACCGGACAAGACACTTGGTCTGTGTCCGTAACGACTGTGAGGAGTTCACGGTGATGCATCTAGGATTCCTGGACTACGCCCACTATATCATAACAGTGCGGTTCTACGGATTGGAGTCCTTCCACCAGAAGTACAATATACGCAGCATTACATTCTACGTGAGTGAATGGAATATTCTTATTTTATGCTTACTAATTTTTCACTTTAGTTCAAGACTTACAGTCCGGAATTCACGCAGATTGAGATCTGGTTTAGGTGCATCTTTCTGCTCTTTACCTTCATAGTTATAGTAAGTGGTCTATCAATCTATTTCGAATATTTTTGATTTTACAAAACCTATAAAATCCATTATTTACGAAAACTTGAAAATATTTTTGATTTCTTAGAAAATATTTCTATTCTGCTAATTATGAATTTAAGGTTTATTATCTAACGTATATTTTATAGTGTTACTGAGTCTAATACTTTTTTATTTTTAGTGCTGGTATGCCCACACCTTGCGCAAATATCCAATCTACGATTGGTCAATCGAGCAGCGATGGTTGTCGGTTCTGTTGCCCCTGCTTCTGCTGTATGATAGTAAGTCCCAGCTTAAAATAAAACCTATTATGTAGTTCTTATACCAAGAAACTCTCCTTTACAGATCCCTTCTTTCCGCTTATTTTCCTGATGAACTCCTGGCTGCCAGGAATGCTGGACGCCATTCTCCAGGCCACTTTCCTCTGTGCACTGCTCATGTTCTGGCTCTGCATTTACCATGGACTGCGACAGAATGAGCGCAGCTTTGTGCGCTTTTACCTGGTCAAAGTGATCGTCGTCCTGCCCATCTGGCTGTGTGCCATCGTCCTGGCCACCTGGGAAAAGTGCAATGAGCTAAGGGATCCCACCTACAGTCACTTTGTAGATACAAAGAACTACAATGTGGGTACACAAACTTTAAAAGCTATGTAAATTTTAAAATCCGAATCCATTCTCAGGGCTTCAAGATGTTCTTCTACATTGCCTGCTGCATGTATGTGCTGTATTTGGTACTGCTTCTGCTACGAGCATACACCGAACTCCGGTCCATGCCCTATTTCGGTGAGATATATTTCTATAACATCTATATTTAATCCTTAATGTTCCATCTATTTCCACAGATATGCGATTGAAGTTTCTCACGCTGCTCATGTTGTTCGTCCTTTCCATATCCATCACGGTGACCACATGTCGCTTTGGCTTCGGCATCCTCGAGGACAACTTTGTGGCCTCACTGAACACCACCTATCGCAGTTCGGCGCAGTTCATGTGCTTCTACGGGCTGCTCAATTTCTATCTGTACACCATGGCGTATGTGTACTCGCCGGACGGACGCTTTGCCCAGGCGGAACTGGCCGTTACCAAGGACAATCCAGCTATTTCCATGATCGACGACTCCGACGAGGATGTGGTCTACGGGTCCGATGAGGAGTCCCGTCGCCCCCTCACCGCTGTAGGCGGCGGTGCTGGGAAGAATGACTACGACAGCGATTGATCGGAGATCGGAGATCCTTGGGAGACTGGATTTCAGAATGTTCCATAGCGCAAGCGAGGGTTATAGTGCTAAATAAGTGTACAAAATATTCTCTAACATTATGCATAAATTAAACGAATTAATCTCTGAAATTTGAGTATTTAAACTGAAATTTACTTATTGTTTGAAAATATGTTTAGTCATTCATATTTAAGCAGAATGGAGTTAAATAAATTAATTTGTCAGTTAATTTTTAAAATGACCATACATTTCGTCTTTGAATCGGTATAAAAAAAATATTTAAATTATTGGCCTATTAAGAAAGGTATGAAATTTAATTTTAAATTTAATTTAAATTGAAGGTAATAAAACATAAAAAACAATTTGACATAATACACAAAGTGAGTTCAGAAATAAATTTATATTACTGTCCAAAAGCGATTATCCATATTTAAAATAGAACATCCGTTATCCTTAGAGGTTGCTTTACCATTATTTTACTAGATTGTTTATTAGATAATTAACACATTTCGCCAGATGATTTCAATTAAAAAGCATAGCAAAAACCCTCTAGATGGCCTCGTTGATACCCAATTTCGTCTTGGTGAGGAGACCGCCGTCACCCATTTCCGCATTGTAGCCGGGACGGTACTTCATTCCGGGAGCCTGCAGGCGGAAAAACAAGATATATGTAAAAAGAAACAATAGGGACGAGTTGGAGCTCTGCACTTACATTGTACCAGACATCCCGCCAGGTTTTGCTGTCGTCGGCACTGCGCAGCAGCTCGGGAACGTCGAAGCGAGGCACATTGAAGTAGTTCATCAGATCGGGCTTCTCGTGGCAGTACTTGATGCGGGCCTCGCACCACTCGGGTTCCAGTGGGAAACGCCAGTCGAGCATCTTCTTGTTGTGCGAGTCCGCCTCGAACTGGTCGAAATCAATCCGCTCGATATCTTCCACCACAACCTCGGTCTCGCCGCCGGCTGTCCAGTCGTAGATCAGCAGCTCGGCATGGCTGGAGATGTCCTTGAGGTACTGCTGCTTGTACAGCTGCTCAATATCCGTCAAGTACGCATCGCTGAACACCTTCGACTGCACCTCGTAGTCCACGTTGCGTGCCTTAATTTGCTTCTTCACGGCATCGACTGGCAGGTCCAGATAAATAACCAAATGCGGTTTCAGCAGCTCCCCGATGGTGTTCTGGCGCAGCTCGTTGTACACGGAACGGGCGCCGCGGGACAGGTATCCCTGCCGGAACATGGACTCCATGAAGACAAAGTCCGAGTAGGGACTGCGCTCGAGGACAACACCCTGTCCGGTGCTGAAGATATGCTGCAGGGCATCAATGTATTGCGAATAGCGCAGCATGTACATGCGGATCTGGAACTGGGCGGCCAGATCGTGGCCGGGATCCTGGCAGAAGTTGCGCACGTCGTAGCTGCGGCAGCTGGGCGGTAACTGGGGATCCAACTTCCGCATGTCATAGCCATAGGAATTGATGTAGATCAGGTCCAGATCCACGGCCGGATAGTATTCCATATCCAGCTCCTCGGCCAGTTCCTTGGCGAACTTGGACTTGCCGGCGGCGATGGGTCCCTCCACACAGATCACCTTGGAGTTCTCGTCGAAGCGCTTGGACGTCTTGTCGAAGAACGTATTAACCAAGCTGTATTTCTTCGTCTTGTACGGATAGGGGGCGGCCTTGGGCACCCGGGGACCACCCCGCATCGTCTTGCCGGAGATGCTGCATCTCTGGAAGGCGGCGGGCAGGGCGTTCGTCTGCGCCTGGAGAAGATTGGGCGACTGTGTGCGGCTGACGAGCCGCACCAGGCCAACGCGGAACACGGCGGTCATGCTGAAGGGGGAAAGCCAGAATCAGTATGTGAAATCAATAATAATAACAAATGTTTCTCTGGCAGTTTGTGGTGTGGTTACATCACAGGAGCTGCGCAGGTTGTGCGGTAATTTCTAGCCAAGAAGTGCAGGTGCGCCGGCGTTTCTGGTTTTTCCTGCTGACCGCCAGTTGGGTGCTCCTTCGGTTTACCAAATATTGAGGTTTTATCACCCGATTGGGCCGTATTAACTCACTTTTCAAGCTAAAGATCGGAAATCTACCCAAAAACAAATTCGGGGTCTGTGGTCGGTGTTGGAAAACGTCTAGGATAGAGTTGTCAAGGGTTCTCGAAAAATAATCGAGAATGGGTCTTTAAAAATGTATATTTATGTTTTGTTGTTTACTTCATGTTTATTAATTCATGTTCTTATTTATATAAAGCAAATTTAAGTTTTTATTTAACTTGAATAACAAGATTATGAATGTACCCCAACATTTTATATTGCTGTATAATATACATTTCTTTATTATTGTTTTTGAGCTAGCCCACAAACATACAAATCAAATTTTTAAGTTTTCTTATTGATTGTCTCTCTATATGTTTAAATATATCATATTTCAGAGTTCCAAGGCCCCTTTATTTTATAATAAGTTTTTTAGTTTATATTTTAAAAGTTTAAAACGCTAACGACTGCAGTAGATTTACCAACACTGCCAAGAAGTGTTGACATCCGTATCTCCCATAGTATTCATCTCAATTTATTTGAAATAAATTTGAAGAAACTATTCATTGACAATAGACAGCCGATACTCTCTATCTGCTACGAACGTGTTTTCATTTTTGTAAACTTTTACTATATTTACACGCTGCTGAAACATTGGTTCGCTTCCCAGCGATCTGGCAACCCTGACCACAACCTTGCTGCATTTTGGGCTCCAACGTTCTAACTATGAACTAACTAACTATTATATCAATCAAAATTCAAGGCGACTGACTCCAGGAACAGATATACAGACCCCAGACTTGTAAACCAGAGGATCGGGTAAGTCCAGGCAGAGGAGCCTTGCATTTAGAGGGTTTCCATTCCCTTTTAGTTACGCAACTGAAAGAACTAATAGTATTTTCTCGTGACACAGATTTTGTTATTGAACAATCCACAGCTAACATGGGCAATGTAGCGATATCCCGTGTGCACATGGAGGCCACCAAGAATGTGCCGGTGGACCATGCCAAGTACATGAGCGGAGCCGGTGCCCCGCCGCCGGAATGTCCCATGCACCAGAAGCACGGAGATGCGAAATCCGTCTCCGCTGTGCCACCCCATCCCAAAATGCAGTCGGCATCCGAGTGCCCGGTACAGCACGACAACAGCGATGTGAATCCGCTGAACATGATGCCACCGGCCAACCAACAGCCGGCGGCGGACCAGCCTTTCCCATTGCCCACAGACCGTCAAACGTCGACCATTCCCAAAGTCACCGAGGATGGCACCGTCCAGTTCTGGCAGTATCCCAGCCAGCAGATGTTCTGGAACGCCATGCTGCGCAAGGGTTGGCGCTGGAAGACCGAGGATGTCTCGCAGAAGGATATGGGCGACATCATACGCATCCACAACGCCAACAACGAGCAGGCCTGGCAGGAGGTGCTCAAGTGGGAGGCGCTGCACGCAAAGGAGTGTGGCAATCCGCGCCTCAAGAGCTTTGGCGGCAAAGCCAAGGACTTCAGTCCACGTGCCCGCTTCCGCAGCTGGCTGGGGTGAGTGTTTCCCTTTTCTACCTCCTTATTCAATAATAACCTTCCTAAACTCCCTTTTAGATACGAGCTGCCTTTCGATAGACACGACTGGATCGTCGATCGGTGCGGCAAGGATGTGCGCTACGTCATCGACTATTACGACGGCGGTCTGGTGGATAAAGACTACCGCTTCGCCCTGCTGGACGTGCGTCCTGCCATGGACTCCGTGGATAACGTTTGGGACAGGATGCGAGTGGCTTACATGCGCTGGAAGTTCGAGCTGTCCGAGAAGTTTGGCGACCGCGATGGAGGCAAAGTGTCAGCCGGAAGCGACTAGGTGGAGTGGATAGAAAGATGATCGGTATCTGTACAAAATCGGCTTAAGTTATCGGATGCGACTGGAGTTGTAGTTGAATGCGTTTAAACTGTTATGGGGCGAATAGCGAATTCCGGTAGTTAATCCTGTTCTAGCCTCAAATAAACTTTGAATTCTGACTTCTGAACACCCAAAGACAAAAGTGTTTTTTGTTAAAGATATCAGACTGCAGAATATATTGGCAGAAATTACCAATATATACCAGAAATAGTTCATGTTTAAATTAAGTCTTATGTTTTTATAATTTTAGTCATTCAAATTTTATTTACATTCTTTAGAACATTTATGGTAAAAATTGATTCAGGTGAAAATCAACGTGTAAAAGTAAACATTTTTAAAATAAGATATGTTCTGGGCGACTAATTAATTAAATTCTAAACGAATACTACAATTTTTAACTCATTAAAGAAATTATAATTTTTTAGAATTTCATATATTTTTTTGAAAGTGTAATTTCCTGTCGCTTTAGAGCACTGGACAGTATTTAAAAACGCTAGTATTTTGCTTAGCTTTTTGTTGCTGTCCCCATTACGTGAGAATCGTGTTTGGCCACTAAAGAGCTAATTGGATAGCACCGATCGTTCCGATCCACCTAAGTCAGTCATAAATGCAAACTGCCAGAATGAGGTTCGTGCAATACCTGCGTAAAGGCGATTTGGCCAAGCGCCTGGGTCTTCTTTCCGAGGATCAGAAGTCGCTGGTGGAGTTTGCCGGCTTGGAGGGCGTGCCAAGTGATCTGAAGGCGCTGATTGCCCAGAATCCCAATCTGGAGGAGCTGGCCAAAAAGTCAGAGAAGCAGCCTCGACTCGAGGTTAACGATGATGTCACTTTGCTGCCACCTCTAACCGATCCCGGCAAGATCATCTGCATTGGTAAGTGGATTGTGTGGACCTTGACCTCCAAAATTATTTTATCTTAAACCTCAATCTCTCGACAGGTCTAAACTACCAGGATCATTGCGACGAGCAGAACAAACCGGCTCCCAAGGAACCCATGTTCTTCAGCAAGTTCAATAACGCCCTGGTGGGTCCTCAAGATAATGTCATCGCTCACTCGGCCAGCAACGTATGTAGAATATGAGATAACAAGAGATAGCCTCGTCGAGATTACCAGAAAACTTTCCGCAGAAAATCGATTGGGAGGTGGAGTTGGTCTGTGTCATTGGAAAGGTCGCACGCCGTGTGCCCAAATCCCAAGCCATGGACTATGTCTTCGGGTACGCAGTGGCCCAGGATATCTCCGCCCGCGATTGGCAAAAGGAGCGGAATGGCGGTCAGTTCCTTATCGGAAAGTCGATGGACACTTTCCTGCCCTTGGGACCGGCGGTGGTGCACAAGAGCCTGGTGCCGGATGTCTACAACTTGAATCTAAAGACCTGGGTCAACGGCGTAGAGAAACAGAACGGCAATACCGGCAACCTAATCTTCAAGCTGGACGATGTGATCAATCGGCTGACTGAAAACATCACTCTGCTTCCGGGCGACATCATCGTCACCGGAACGCCAAAGGGCGTGGGCATGCACCGCAGTCCGCCGGAATTCCTTAAGCCTGGCGATGTCGTTCAGTCGGAGATCGTAGGATTGGGCAAGCTCTGCAACAAGATCGTGGCCCCCTAGATGGTCATTCCCTATTATTTGTTATACATGTATACTAATTAGTTGTTTTGTGAAACAATGGCATTTAATCAATGAGTTTGGAGTTTAAATGGAAATGGGTGTTACTGTAAGTACGTTACAATTTGCCTGCCTGGTCTAATTTTCACATATGGTTTTTAATTGTATAAAGATAATGAAGTTAAACGATACTTTTGTGAATGAAGTGTTGAACATTTTCAGCAGAATAAGTATTTACTTAATCGCTACCTATAATGTTGAATGAATACTTATTTTATCAAAAGAAATAAACAATATTATTTACTATTTGTAAAGAGGTTAGATTTGTATCTTTTTTTAGTAGATGAAATAACCCTTGTAAACCCAATAATTTAACAATAACATTCTATTCTGTAAGTTGTTTTATCTTTTAGACAAAAGGTAATCCAATTTTTAAGAAACCAGCGTAAAAAGACTTAAAATTGTAGTATTATCATTTAATCAACAAGGTTAGACTTTAAAGGTTTTTGACTGTGTGGCGTAGTACTCATTGCGACTGTGATAGGGCCTGTAGGGATCGGCGATATAATGCTTGGGACGGCGCCAGAAGCTGGTGACCATCTTGTCCAGCAGCCAGCTCTGCGTAGCGTTGGTAAAGACGTGTTGCTTTAGGCGGCGTCGCAGGGCTCCAGATTTCTTGAACAGCTTCTTCTGCCGACCGGAATGGGTGCGTATCCAGGCTCCCCAGTCCAAACGCTTGAATCGCTTAAGAACCGCCTTTGACGTCTTTCGTTTTCCCTTGATCAGCGAGAACTTTGTCACGTTACGTGTGGTTGGTGGTGATCCTGTAGCTGCCAGACCTCCAGGCAGCTGGAGAAGCTGTAGGGGAGCAGGAGAAGACAGCGTTGGAACGGGCAGCAGGCTGGGTCGGGATAAAGTCACCAAATTGGCACGCTGTGTCCGCTGGACCATAGAAAACACCGATGAAGCAGTCGGCGGTTGTCGGCAAACGCTTCGCAACGCTGTAATTTATAGGATAATTACAAACCCAATTCTTTGATAGTTACATAGATACAACCACTTACCGCTGGTAACAAAAGTTCTTAACATTTTATTTATTTGAAGCCCCAAAAACTTAAAATAAATCTAAAATTCCAATCAGATCGTAACTGCTCTGCTTCTTCCTGAGTCGCGTAACAGTTAATCAGCTGTTTGCCATTCACAGTGCTGTTTGCCCACACAACACTGCCGCAAATTACCAATTTTGGAGATGGGCACAGGTCGTGCCTCAAAATAGTATATCGCACTAACAATAACGGGGATTCCCAATAAAAGTATTTTACAACAAGACTGTTCTCTTATTGTCCTTTTAGTTATTTTCTAAATATTTATAAGAGTTTGAATGTGTTTTCTGTGCAATTCAGAAACTTTTTGGACCTTATTTTTAGTAATTTGCTAAGTTGATAATTTGTTGACAATTTGCCTTCGAGAAAAATATATTTTTAAAGTGAATTTAAAAAGCAAGAACATTACGAAATAGAGTTTTCACTCTTTATGTATTATTTTTTTTGACATTTTTCGGCATTGTTTGAGATAATTAGATTTATATTTCAAAAAATCCTGTATGTCGTGACGTACCAAAAAAATTAATCACGCGTCCATCCCTAAATCGAATGTATCCCGACTGGCCTATCGCATAAAGCGTATATGTTGCCAACACTTTTGCCGTCAAAATACAAAGCAAAATTGAATGATTAAATTCCAGTACAGCCAGCGAAAGACCAAGCGTAGCGAAAACAAAAAAGGACTAATAGGACGCAGGACACGTGTGCGTGTGAGTGTGTGGGATGGAAGAGGAAGCTGCAGCACTGGCCAGCCATTCACCCACCAGCGCTGACGCAGTCGAGCCAGCTTCGAACGAATTGGGCACAATTTAATTCACGCCGCCGGGTCTCTTAAAATTCACGGGAGCCGAAGGAGCAACAGGAGCAGGAGCAGCAGGATCAACGCGAATCAACACCATGTATCGGCTAGCCGTGCGAGATCAGTGCAAGTGCGCCCTGCAGGTGAGTTTCTCTATTATTTTTTAGCTGTTTGATAACGTGAAAATCGATCGTCACGTTGACCCCACCCCCGCGCGCCTATAAACAAGCGGTTGGCGAAAATACAACAAGAGGCGCTGGTTATGTCATCTCCAAAGCCCAGGAATTCGCCAAAAAGCTCCAAAATTCCAGTTGTCCCAGGACGCGGGGGTGTCTCCGGGTTAACTAGGTCCTGTAAATAGTATTCCTCATAATTTACCTTTGATTTCCACAGCGTACGCTGCAGCAGAGCACCACAAACAGCAGGCAGTTCAGCGGAAATGGAAGCAGGGAGCAGGGCAGACGGCAACAAGGACATCAAGGATACCAGAGCCTGCCGCCACCACCGAATATGCGCGAAGCTGGCTTCGGCAAAGTTGTGCTCTTCGTGTCTCCATTGGCAGCCGTCGGCGGAGTCATCACCTACGCCAAGTAACCATATATTTTACTAACTTATAAACCATAATATTAATTAAATAGATACTCCATAAAATCGCAAGAAACCGTGATGCAATACACGGGATGTGTTGACATAAGGAGTCTTTTTATTGATATATACTGTCTTGCATTGACTCAATAAAACTTTAAATTTAATATATAAATCTCATTCAGATACGACGAAGGCTTCCGTAAACTGGTTGAAAAGAATGTGCCCGGTGCCGATTCCATTATCAAAGTGGCGCTGCAGGAGGAGCCGCCGTTTAAGGGCATCACCAAGAGCGTCAACGACCAGATCGACAAGGTCAAGTCTGGTTTCGAGACGGTTACCTCCACCGTTGACTCGGTTACCTCCACGGTGACGGGTCTGTTTGGCAGCAGCAGCGGCGATGACAAAGCGAAGAAGGCGAAAGTGGAGCCGGTGAAGGCCTCTCCTGCCGAGGAAAAGAAACCCTCAAAAACCACCGAAGTTAGCAAGGCGGAGTCGAAACCAGTGGCCAAACCCGAGAAGCCAGTCGCAGCGACAGTGCCAGCGACCAAGGCCAAGCCAAAGGATGATCCGCTGCCCCGCGAAGTCGTCGAGCTGGAGAAAGCTATCGAGTTGGCCGCACAACTGGCCGTGAAGGAGTACAACAGCGCCATCGCCGTGTTGAAGGGGTAAAAATAAAAAACCATCCAAGTTCTTGCACATTTTGTGTAATTGTAATTTGCAATTTCTTTTGTAAAAAGTTTTTCTTAAAATTGTTTTTTTTTTCGATTATTTTCTGCAAGAAAAATTTTCTTATTCAAAGATAATTCAGTCATACATTGCATATTATTTAATCCTAATTATAGAAAGCACACATCATAGATAGGGCCTTCAATGAATTGTTTTATTTTTAAAACTCTTGCCTTATGTATTTTTTTAATTTTGCCGGGTCCAAAAAAGAATCATGATATTAACTTTTATTTATTTTTCAGCTTCAATGATGATGTGCGTAAGGTTGTGGATAAGGCGGTGGAGAATGGTGAGAACTCTCTTTGGACCACGCTTAAGAATCGCGCAAGTGCCCGGGACACGGCAGTGGCCACAGCGGAACGTGCAGCTCGTGAGGCCCAGGAGAAGATTGGTAAGCAAAGTGCTAGTAAAGTATTTAAAGACCTTGGTTTATTTCCACATCCATTGCAGTCGCCTGCGAGATCGCTCTGAGTGCAGCGGCAACGGCACAGAACTCAAAGAAGGTAGAGGCAGTGCGCGACAAGATCAAGAAACTGGTGGATCATATAGGCAACGTCAAGGACGAGCTCTACCGCCACAAGGACACTGCCAGCGTGTCGGACAAGTACTGGCGCAATGTGGAGAAGGCGCGCAACTACTTCATTGACGAGATCGAGTCTATCTTCCCCGGCCTCAGCTTGGCGGATAAGAAACTCAACTTGTCAAAGGAGGACCTTGACTTGTTCATTCTGCATGCCTACACCCATGTTCTGGCCTACCAAAAGGAGCTGCAGCGCCTGCAAACCGACGGCGAACTGCGTCTGAAGCGAGCCATTGACTCGGTTCGCGGAGACAACGATTCGGAAGCTCTGCGCGCTCAATTGGAATACCATTTGGAGGCCGAGCGACGCAAACTGGCCGTGGAGAACCAGAAGAAAATCTTCCACATTCACGCCGAGTCGGACAAGCAGCTGCGCCAGCAGCTCAAAAAGCAGGCAGAGGCCCACGCCGATCACATCAAGGACATCGTGGCCCAGCGAGAGACCGATCTCACGCGCAGCTTCAAACGCGAGCTGGAGGACAAGCTGGCCACCGAGAAGGCCAACTATAAGCTACAACTGGCCGCTATGCTGGGCAAGCTGCGCGGCATGGATGCGGCTTTAGCAGGTGAGTTATAACCTTTAGAACTATTCCCTTGAACTTAGCTAGTGTAGTCTGGCTAGAAATATAATCGTTTACATAAACTTCTGAAACATGCTGATATTTTAGAGATAGAGGATGAGTTTCAAGGTATTTTCACAGAATATATACATTTATTTTTCTTGAATAGTTTTGAGAACTCATTATTGTTTATTATTTTTATTCGGTATTTGTAATGACGATGACAATTATTTTATAAGTTTGAATGCCATTTAAAAGAGTTATAAAACTTTATTATTTCTTTATTTAGTTAGGGATCAATTTTAACAATACTATAATTTTCTTTCCCATTGTGGTCCAGGCCATTTTTGCTAATCAACTATTTTTAACATTTTTGCAGAGCGTGCGGATGCAGAGCGTACTGCCAATCAGGCACAGGCCTTGTGGGCCGCCTGTCAAGCTCTGTGGGCCTCCGTGCGCACTGCCACTCCTGGCGTGCACTACAAGGAGAAGCTGCGCCCTCTGAAGAACGAGATCAATGCCATTGCCAAGGTGGCCAGTAAGTTGAAAGTACTTTCTAGATGAACTCTATGCTGATATCATAATATTTTATAGAGGGCGACGATCTGGTGGCGGCCGTGCTGCAGAGCATGCCAAAGGAGGCTCAGGAGCGCGGTGTCTATCCCGAGGATGCGCTGAGAGAGCGTTTCCTTAATGTGGAGCGCGTGGCGCGACGACTTGCGCTCGTGCCAGAGGATGGAGCCGGTCTGCCCATCTATTTCCTGTCCTATCTGCAATCGTTGTTCATCTTGCGGCCCGATAATCCCATATCAAAGGACGAACTCGACAACAAACCCTTCGACTACAGTAAACTGGACACCTATGATATCCTAAACAGGGCCAGGTTAGAAGAACCATAAGATGTAGTAAAAAACACTTATTCTTTTGCTATTTTTTACACAGGTACCATGTGGATCGCAGCGATTTCCTGCAGGCGCTGAAGTACATGAACCTGCTCCAGGGTGCATCCCGCCAGATAGCGGGCGAGTGGATAAAGGAGGCCCGACTCATGCTGGAGACGCAGCAGGCGGCCAACACTCTGATGGCCCACGCAGCTGCCAGCGGCCTCTTGTATTTGTAGACTACGTCCCACATACCTTTCCTCCAGAAACAAAAAGATACACTTATTATTTGTTATTAGTCCGGGTGAAGGCGGAACGAAAGCCACTAAACGCAAAAGATAAACAGCAATATGTAATTTGTCCAATGAGAGGTCACAGTTTAAAAGAAAAACACTTATATATATTTGTAACATTTTGTTTAGCTTCAATTATACAAATTATATATAGAGAAACGCCATTATTAAATTCACACAAAATAAATTTCGGGGAGGTCTTCACGAAGTTTGATGCCTGTGACTAAACTCCGTTTCTTTGATCGTTATTTCGAAAAACCAAACGAGTAATTAGTATAAAAAAATACTGCTGCTGGTTGATCCTAAAATTGGTAAATTTTTGATAGTGTTCCTAAAGGACATTGTGATTAGTTAAGGCATAAATCCTGTAGTTGTTTAGTTTATCGAAAAAAGAAACGAAATAAAACACTACGAAACAAAATTTGACTGGGTAACTCTTTTTGCTATATTTAATTTTATGATTAAAAATTGTAATATATTACGGTATATTTTGCTGTTTTTATATAGTCTGTTTCTAAAAAGTCAAACTGTGTTTGTTTTGCCAGAAGTTGAGGATTAACCAATGATTTCAGGGGAAAACGGCGGTAGTGATGGAACAAGCCCGATAGTTGATAGCATGGAAATAATGATTTGAATATATAATTTGTAATACTTCCAAAAAAAAGATAAACAAAGCAAAAGTAGTCAACCTCTCAATACAATGTGGTCTCCACAAAATTAATGTTTGATAGTAATACATTTTGTCATTTATTTTCGTACGCGAAAACAGTCGATAGTTGGTCATTAGCCAACCCTGGTTGAGCCCGTTTCGTGGGCGGCTCCAGCCAGCCCTGGTAGGCCAGAGGCAATCAGCTGATTTGCGTGGTCGATTGGTCCTATTGAAATTTTCGGTTTTGGCACCGGAGCAAAAATCACATTGCAATCAAATTTCCCGTGCCCACAGGATTTACTTTTGGTTTTTGAGCAACAGCCGGAAGATCTAGCGAACCGATTAGCAAAATGTCGATGCTGGCGAGAACCGTTGGACGCACCTTCATGCAGGTAAATATCCGTCGATTCCGGCAGCTCTTACATAAACACTTGCCCGCGACGCGTTGAGCGAATATTTTTGCACAGAGGGCCCAGTTCTTCTTATTTTTTTGAGGTTATAATCCTAGCTAGCCTGATCCCTAACTCCATATATATTCCAACTCTTTTAGGCTGCGGCAGCACGTAGTCTGCACACCTCATCGGCGCTTCGGGTTTCGGTAAGTTACATGCGATATTTTGGAGGCCGAAGAGGTAACAGGAATCTCTTACGACTTGCAGGATAACTTCGGCGCCAATAGGACCACCTGCACACTGGTTCCCGGCGACGGTGTGGGTCCCGAGCTGGTCTACTCGCTCCAGGAGGTCTTCAAGGTAGCTATCCATCAAGATCCTTCCAATCATGAGCATTTGTGTATTCAAAACATCATTCAACATTCAATAGCCCTAAAAAAGACTTTTGAACCATAGAATATTATTGCAGATTAAAAAGAGTTATCTTATTTATCAAGTTATTTATCAAGATATCCTAAATTAAAAAAATCCATTTATAGGAATGAAATAGAAAGGATACAAATACATTTCCCGTATTGGGTTATGCCAGTTTTTATATTTATATTTATATTTTGTTTTCCCAATCACGAGTGTTTTAATTATGTAAATCAAAGCAGTCCAACTTATCTACACCGTAAAGATATGTGATGAGTGGCCACTTAGAAATATTTCTAGATTTTTATGATACTTTTTTAAACATCAAATTTTAAACGTAATTTTAAATTTTGTATATCTAGAGAACGTTATTTGTAGTAGTCAAAATGTGCAACTCAAATGAGAGATCTTTGCATTCAAAACAAATATTCAAAAATAAAATAAATCCTATATTTAGACCAAGTTAATATGTACTTAATTCTTATCTTATCTTTTAGGCAGCCAGTGTTCCCGTGGACTTCGAGTGCTACTTCCTTTCCGAAATCAATCCGGTGCTGAGTGCCAAGCTGGAGGATGTAGTTGCCTCTATCCAGAAGAATAAAGTGTGCATTAAGGTGAGATTATACCAGACCAAGTAGCATGGCAAATTCTAACCGATCTCCTCCAGGGTGTTTTGGCCACTCCTGACTACAGCAATGTGGGTGACCTGCAGACCCTCAACATGAAGCTCCGAAACGATCTGGACCTCTATGCCAACGTGGTGCATGTGCGCAGTTTGCCCGGAGTGAAGACACGCCACACTAACATCGATACGGTGATTATCCGCGAGCAGACTGAGGGCGAGTACTCGGCCCTGGAGCACGAGTCGGTGCCCGGAATCGTGGAGTGTCTGAAGATCGTTACCGCCAAAAAGTCGATGCGCATCGCCAAGTTTGCCTTCGACTATGCCACGAAGAACCAGCGCAAGAAGGTCACCGCCGTGCACAAGGCCAACATTATGAAGCTGGGCGATGGCCTCTTCCTCCGCTGCTGCGAAGAAGTCTCCCGGCTCTATCCGCGCATCCAGTTCGAGAAGATGATCGTGGACAACACGACCATGCAGATGGTCTCCAATCCAAACCAGTTCGACGTGATGGTCACCCCCAATCTCTATGGCGCCATCGTGGACAATCTGGCCAGTGGACTTGTGGGCGGTGCTGGTGTCGTGGCTGGTGCCTCCTACTCTTCGGAGACCGTGGTTTTCGAGCCGGTAAGATAGAGGCTGCAATTTGAGATGGTATTTTAAAAAAAGGCCACAAAACGGCTGGTTTGATCCGCATTTCAAATATTTCTTTGTTGGGATCCTAATCTACCATAAGCTCTGATTTATGACACCCTTGACAGTAGTGGGAAAAACACTTATCTCTAAATCCAATTTCTGATTGCAGGGTGCACGTCACACTTTCGCTGAGGCTGTCGGCAAGAATGTGGCCAATCCCACTGCCATGCTGCTCTGCGGCACGAAGCTGCTGCGCCACATCAACCTGCCCACTTACGCCGAGACCATCCAGAATGCCATCAACAAGGTGCTCACGGACGGCAAGGTCCGCACCAAGGATCTGGGCGGACAGTCGACCACGCAGGACTTCACCCGCGCCATTATCCTGAGCATGTCCTAGACGGGCACCATTGTCATCGCCGGCGCGATCAGCAAGTCTTCTCCATCATGGGCAACAACGTTGGCGCTTATATAATCGACATTAGACAGTTTCTGTTGTTGCCACAGCTAAATTTGAATTGTTGAAAAAACACCTTGAAAGTTCTTAGTTTCCTTTTTACGTCCAATTTTTTATTTGTCCCGATGTCATCAGTGCATTAATTTGAGTATTATTTCCGGCGAATATTTAAGTTTAGTCCAATTGAAAAGCCCCAAGACCCGCCCCGAATCCAAAGTCGCGAATTCTTTAGTTTTACCAATTGGCAGTAACACATTGATCCTTATGTTGTAATTATTTACGTATTATTTTTCCTCTATATTGATTTTACAAAAATCCAAGTTAACGCCCGACTTATAAATTATGTTTACCCTGTTGAAAAAAAAAAAAAAAAACGAAAACAAATGATATTGCTAAACCAATTTAACTGATAGCGGACGGCTTTGAGTGGACCCACTCCACTGGAGCTGTGAGGAAGATAACAATAAACTCAAATCTAAATTAATTATTATTTAAAAGCCATTGTCAGTTTGAGCTGTCTAAATTTTAAGTAATACAAACAAAAGAAAAAAAATTGAGAATCCTTGTTTGCTTTGAGTGTCAAATTATCGCAGGTGCCTTAACCATTCTGTAGAAGGATGGTCTATCGCTATTCAAAAATCCTCTAGCACTTTCAGCAGGAAAGACCTTCTTCGAATCCATTGTTTTAAAAAAAAACACAAAATGTAGAAAACCAAAAACAAATTTAATGGAAAACTTGATACCAAACGTAGCCAAAATGCAAATCTTAGGACACCAAATATAACAGTATTGATTTTTAAGAGGCTCTGATGGATTCATCCGCCCTTGGGCTTGGCCAATTCGATGAGGCGTGGCGAGGCCTTGGCTTTCAGGGCCGCCGGCGAAATGGCGAACGGATTCTCCCGGATGTGCGTGTTCTCGAACTCCTTGGGCTCCGCCAGCTCCTTGATGCGCGTGCTCGGCTTGTACTTGAGCGCATTTGGGGCGATCCCGAAAGGATTCTCCTTGACATCGGCCAATCCCTGGTTGGCATCGCGCGTCCTCAGTGGCTCTGACATTTCCTTGATGCGGGGACTCGCTAAGGGGATATTCAAATTAGACATCATTATAATCAGATGAAAAAGTACCGGGAGTAATTGATAATAATTTAATAGTCAGATGGACATACACATTTATATCCATCTAAGCTTAGATATGGAGACTATATATTTGACCGATTTTGAAATAATTTTTGAGTGTTTCTTGATTTATTTTCTCAGAAAAAATGGAAATTTAGCAAAAATATTAAGTATTGTTTTTCCATAAATCAATATTTTTTCATTGTAGAAAACGGAAACAATATTTAAAAAATATGAATTTTAAAAGAACTAAATGAATAATTTTAATATTTTGAATATGAAGGATTCTACTACTATATTACTATATTTTTATGGAAACTACTCACGTTTGTATTTGAGGGCATTGGGTGAAACCTTCTCGGGGTTGTCGTTGATGTGCACGTTATCCCGCGTGATGGGCTGCGATATTTGCTTGAGCCGCTTGGAGGCCTTGTAGTCCTTCATCTGGGAGGTCAGTTCCCATTTGGGCTTGAGCTCCTCCACAAAGGCTTTGGGACTCGCCAGCTTCTTCAGGCGCTCCTGGTCGATCTCCCCCGCAGCTCGTTCCTATCCGGAACAAAATAACGTTTTGCTTATTAGTTAAAAATGGCATTTTTATTAAATTAATGAGTTTAACATTGGAGGTTTACGGTTCTTTTGATTTAGGGTTAAAATAAATTATTAATAAATTTGTATCAAATTAAAAATAAGAGTATATTTTGATGTATTTTTTGATTTAATTATTGTTTTTACTTACCGGTTTCGGTGGTTTTGGAGCTTCCTTTGGCTTCGCCAACTTTTGAATATACTTTTCGTGCTTAGCCAACTGCTTTTCAGTCTTCTTCTTCTTTTTCTTTCTACAAGTGGGGTGAAAATCAAGGATAATAAATATAAAGGAAAGCTTGTAAGGGATGACAAATCCTTAAAATTTGTATACGTATTTAATTTTGTTGATTTTTTATAATTTTATAATATTGTTTATAATATGAAAAATTTTATTAAGGGGCATTAATATCCTATATCTTTAGAGATTTTTTAGATTAAACCATGGTCATGTTTTTTTGAAAAACAAATACAATGCTTTTTGGATGCTATTGGGTCGTAGTTTCTTTAAATTCATATCTTCTTAAGGTAGGATTGTATACTAATTGGCGGTTATATTTCAATTTTTATATATCGGTGCTAAACTTACGGTTTTACTAGGGGCTGGGTATTTGAGAGCCGACTGTAGAGCGACAGGTAGCTGTAGCGCAACCATCGGTTCAGGATGGACTCGCCGATCGGGTCGCCGGCGAGGATGGCCAGCTTCCTCCGATGGAGCAGCCGGCGGACCGTGGGCAGGGCCAGTTGTTCGGTGCGCGTGTGACTCTGGGCATCGCAGGGACGGACCATTTCGATGGACTTGGGGAAGGGACAGGCGCACTTGGGCACGAAGCGGCACTGGCGCCGCCTGGGGATCGCCATCTCCATCAGCCGCTGGCGCTTCACAAAAATGCGCTCATGGCGCTGCGACAACTTCTCCAGCTCCTTGCCAATGTCCCGCACGAAACACTCGCCATCGTAGGGAATCGGGTCCCGGATGGGACAGCAGTCCGGACGGACACTGTCCTTCAGCCGCAGACAGGTGGTCACCTCGGGGCTGAGGTCGCACTTCAGTCTTTGGATGGTCATTCTAGAGGCTTCCGAATTTTGGGGCTTGACTTTACAACCAATTTAAGAATTCTTCTATTTTTTTATTTTTTTTCCTTTTATAAAAACATGGACGATTATCTGAACGAGTCGAAAATAATGTACTATTTAAGAATTTTTTGTAACTTTAAAATGAAAATTTTTATTTTGACAGTAAAGGGATTTTTTTTTTCGTTAATTTTTGAAGGGATATCGAAAAACAAAAGGAAAATGACTTTGTCAAGCTGACTTTTTAATACCCTTTCAGTCAATCCGAAAATTAATTTAAGGCAAAAAAAACTTCGAGAAGTAAGTATAGTATATATGTATATTAAGAAACAATGTTGATATAATTGTATGTACCTTTTTTTCTCAATGGTTCCTGTGGATGCTATATGATATAGTATGACGATCCGTCCCGTTCCAATTTATATACTACCTGTAACCATAAAATTTAAATGTGTCCATCCACCATAAATCATAACAGCCTTATATTAATCTTTTATTAATGTTTTATTGACAGTATTCATAAAAATACTGAGAGTATGCTCCAAGTTCACATCATTACAAGTTAATAGTTTTGTTTGGGGTTTGTATTTCCTCTGTCTCGCCTGCAAGTTGTTCATTTCTTTAGTTTGGTTTCTGACAGTTATTGTATACCTGCTATTTTTGTTCATTTTGTTCACATATACACAAATCGTATCTTTTCCTCAAGCAATCTTTGCCTGTATCCTTGTCATCCTCAACTGGTTTGTTTTTATACTTTTTTACAATGTTTTTGCCATACATTTAAGTTAGTTCGAAATGTTTTACTTTTGGTAATGTCATTTTTTTGTTGCAATTCAATTGGAATTCAGCACGTCAGCACATGTTTTTGTTGTTCTTGTCATTGGCTTTTAATTTAGTTTAAGACTTTGTTTTGTTTACGAACAAAATAACTTGGAAACGAAAGTGGTAAGCATAATACTAATAATAATTGTAATACACTCACATCGAACTTATGCAATACACTCATACATACACAAATATGTACTATAAATTTGAATTTAGCATTTACTAGGTCATTTTTTTGTTGACAAAAATTTTGCTAATTTGAATTTACCTTATTTTGGTTGGTTTTTTTTCATTTGATATTCGATTTGCCGAGAATCCCACTTGGCATTCGCGTGTCCACGCCAAAGCGAAATAATAATTAGATCTATTTAAATTAAGGGGGTCTCTTCCATTATCTTTTTTTGTTGTTCGCCATCCAAATATGTATGTTTTTTACACTTAATTCATTTTTAATTTAAATTTTCCTCGCATATCGTATACAGTTTTGTCTTACAAATACAATTTTAATCAGAATTTATCCAAAGTTTTTTTTGCCTGAAGTATTTTTGCATATAGATATTTTTTGTTCCTTTAGATTTATTTTTGACACGCTAAATATATAATATATGTATATAGATTACCAAAAGGGTTGCTCCTTCTTTTATGTACACACATACGATTTTCTGAGTCTTTATAATTTAGCATAGTTTCACAATTTTCGGAAATGTTTTTTTGAATTTTTTTTTAAATTTTTTTTCTCTTTTTAGATATGCCTCAAAACTTCATTTTAGATTTTGTTTTTTTTGTCACACTTTAGTGTTTACATTTTAGTTTTAATTTACCAGTTGTTTATTTAATTTTTGTTTAAATCATTTCTTCTTTAGTTGGTCCCTGAAGCTGTGTTGAGTTTAGATATACGATTCCCTTGGCTCGTCTTTGTTAGTTTTTGCCATTATTGATTTTGGTTCGGAATATTCCAAAAAGGTTACGTGGGTTGGAGCCAAAACAATTCTCGAAAGTGGTGAGATTCGTCTTAAGAACAGAACTAAATTCGAAACTTAGTTAAACGAAAATAAAATATCAATTGCCTTTTGTTGTTATTCTGTTTGTTGTTGTTGTTGTTGGTAATTGCATCTGTTGAGTGCCAATTGTTGTTGCTCATCTCTTGCATGTGAAAATGGAGCAAATATTGGCCATGTTAGAAGGTGTTTTTTTCGGCTCCTATCACGGCCAATATTTACTTTGGGCTATTGCTTGGTTTATTCATATTTCTGTCATCTGTCAATTATAACTATTGCGTATAATGGTATTAAGTATCTTGTTGCAATTGTTAGACTGTGCTTAATTTAATATTCATATTTTTTCTTATCTTCTGCAATGTGTGAACGGAAAGCCTCCTGTGGTGATAAAGTTATAAAGTCAAACGAAAAACAAATGGTTTAACTAAAATATTTTTCATTTTATTAATAAACGTTTAATTCGTAAATATATTGTATATATCTGGTTTTTTTTTGCGTTTAAAACATAATAAGTAAATAATAAAGATAACGAAAATTATAAACTTAAACTTAGTTATGTGTGTCTGTGTAATATAATAACAATTATGCACGCCTTTCTAAACAGAATTTTTGCCGTTGTAAATATTAATTTAAGGTTTACAATATATTTGTTACATTTACCTTGGTGTAAATCAAATTAATCAAAATTTCATTATGTTTTTAAATTACTTATGAAATTAAACATATTTATTTTGGATTTATTTTTTCAACGCAGAACAACATAAATTTCACATGTTTTGCTGCAGTTTTAAGTTTTTCTTCACTTTCTGTTTCTTTTTTTAAAAATCTCTGTTTTTTTGTGTATTAGCTTTAATGCGAAATACACTTGATGTACTTATGGGCTATTGCTAATAATAATGCGTTTTTTTTATTTGCTTGTTGGCTTTTGTTCTCCACTAAAAAAATCGTTTATTTTTAATTTTGCAATAATTATTTAAATGCAAAAAAAAATTTGTTTTTCTGCTCTACTTTCTCTGTTGTAGTTTACCAAAAGTCTAATTTTATGAATTGTACTTACATCAGTTTGTTTGTTTCTTGTAAAAATAATGAAATATATTCTCAAAACTTTTGCCTGGCTAAGAATTAAGTTTTCTGTGGTTGTTTTTCGTTTTTTTATGCCAATTGCTTATAACTATTGAAGTTGTTGGTTTTACGGATTGATTGATTAATTATGAATATTATTTTTCTAGGGCTATTGTTGTTGTTGTAACTGTAACTGTGTGGATCTGTTGTTGTTGTATTTAAAAGTTAATAATTGAAATAAAAATTGGTTTTGTTGTTTTAATTAATTATGTTTGTTTTTCTATTATTGATATAATGGTTTTGCCTTTGCAGTTCGATTTGATGCTGCTTCTTTTTTCCAATTTCCGATTTCTGATTTCCTATTTCCGATTCTGAGTTTGTATCTGATTCTATTGCTTGGCTATGATCGATCCTAATTAAGTGGCTATTGTATCGGTTATGAGGCTATGAATACAAATCTGTTTTGAAGAAACGGTTTTGTGTGTATCTGTGTTTTCGGGCTTCTTGTTAAAGTTAATTGCTGTGGCTATTTCTATTTACTTGTGGCTATTTAAGTTCTGTAGTAAGAGTAGTACTATTGTTTAATAAAATTGTGGTTGCTGCTGTTGTTTGCTGGTTGTATTTGTGGATAGGAAAAAGAAAAGTACAATCGACTTTAGGCTGTTGTTGCGGTGTTTTGGATTTTATTTGAGCTTTGGAAACATCTATTATCCACTTTGTATATTAATTAAGATTGTTAATTAATTATTTTTTATTTGTTTTTTTTTTAATTCAATTTTTGTTTCAATTATTTTCGGGCTATTGTTGGTTGTTGTTTGTCTGTGCTGGGCTATTTTGTGGTTGTTGTCACGTCTGGGCTATTGTTTCTTAGCATTTTTCGCTTGTGATCTTTGCTGATCTTAAGTTGTTGCGGTCGCTCAAGTTGAACTTAGGAGAAAAGTTTTGAGTTTTTTTTCCTGCTTGTGATGTTTTGATCTAAACGAATGAGAATGTGAAGAATTTCGGGTTTTGGACTGAAGCGTGCGCATAATAATGAAAAACCTAGGCGTAGTCTAACTGCTATTTAAAAGAATTATGTGCACTTAAAATGATTTTTGATTTTCGATCCATATGGTAAACATATGCTTGATTCATCCTTCTTGGCATTGGCAAAGAAAGCTTGTAAATTATATTAATCTTTAATGTTAATATATTTGTTGTTGGTTGCTTGGTTTTGTTTGAAACAATTGCACTATAGTTCAAATGATGTTGCCCATTTAAGAAGTCAATAAAAATAGGGAGTAATAATTCTAGTAATAATAAAAAAAGAGGAGAATACCATAAAAATGTTGTCTAATATGTACAAACCATAAATCGAGGCTAACAACGCGCTAAATATTTGTAATCGGTATAATAATAGAATAATAATTATAGTTACGGCTATATAATATTTTAAAAAAAGAAGTTGATTTATTTATGTGAAGAAATTTTGATTTGCCTACGGTTAGATCATAATTAATGGTAATCGTAATCATTTTATGTACTAAACTAAACTCAAAAATAAACTCTAATTATATATATGCACTTATATTCAGCAAATTTTGATTCGCATTGAACAAATTAGATTTTATACACAAATGTGAGCAATTTCATTAAGCACGCTAGAAACTCTCTCTTCATCTCGCTCTCATCAAACCATTTTAAACAATTATATTATGAATATATCAATTTTTAGCTTGTTTTCTTTCTCGTTTTCATCGTTTTTATACAAATATTAACTATTATGTTGTAGTAAAACAAAGAATAAGTAATGTATGGGTAATCAATCTTGTTTCTCTCCGAAAAATAAAACACGTACCTGAGCGTTTTCGCCCGTTCACCTAGACTCGAAAATGGGGCGTAACCACGCCCCCTTAACCAGGTGAACACGCAAAAATTCTATACAATTCAACATTCTCAAGCTGTTACTCAATTACACTCGATTGGTTTGTTTTGTTTTTGTGTTTAGACCTACCACTAGGTTGACATTTCGACTTTCGACTTGGTTTCTGCAGTTGTGATCTTTCGTTAAGGTTTTATTGCTGGCCCTAAACCTTGATTTAGATAGGGCTAAATATCCGAGGAAACAGTGCGTTTCAGATCCCTATAACAACAGAGTATTTCGATTAAGTCAAAGCTAACAAATCCAGCTTGAAGAGAATTCTATTGCCCTTAATTTGGCTATGAAACGCACTGTACTTTCTGGACGTTGCTGTCTGTTTGTGTAAATGTTTTCTTGGTTTTCCTCGAAAATGTTTCTTGTCATTATCAGTTGCCTTGGAATTTTAAGCTAAACTTGCTTCGAAATATTTTCTTTCTTTTAACATATTTTTTTATAACGTTTGTTTCTTAAATTTGCTTATTTAAACCGTATAATTGCACTTTATCTTGTTTATTATTTTAAGTTTGATTTTCTTTCTTTTTACATCGAAGTTTTTGTTTTAAATTTTTAAATGTTGCAGAATTTTATCGTGTATAATTTTGCATTATAAAAGACTTTGCATTATTTTTTCTTTTAATTTTGACTTGAACTGGTAAACATTATTCCAAAATATATACAACTATATATGTTCTGAACAGTACCATCGGTTTTGTCTTCTGCTTACTTTTGTCTATTTTGTTTATTCAGTTTCTGTTTTTTAGTGATGTGTGCCGTAGCTTAAGAAATTCTTTTGGCCAAATGCAGTTTCCAATTTCTGGGGTCAACTGCATAAGGCTTTTAGCTTGTGCTTGGTTTAGTTTGGTTTTATCCGATCTGTCTACAATTTTTTACATGTGTGTGGTTTCTTTATCCATTGGTTTTGTCTTTTTGCATATGCCTAGCCAACATTATTTCAGAAAATGCTCTTCAAAATTTTGGATTATTAATCACAGATAGTGTGTCTAATATATATGTATGTATATAATAAATATGTATGTATACTTCAAATATAATTAAATTAGCAATAAATACTTTTTGATTTATTTCCATTCATTCTTTACCTACTTTTGCTTTTTTTCATTTTAATTCTTCATATAGTAAACATTTTTTTAATTCCTTTTGGTTTGCAGAACTCTCCTCTATTATACCAAATGCATAATTTAATTTTTTTTTTAAATATTTTTTAAGCCTTAACTTTTAATTTTGCTTTCCGTTTGTTTTTGATACTAAACCACAACATTTATGCACATCAAATGTAATTTGGGATATTAGCCAATAAATAGTTTTTATTTATCCATTCGCATCGTGGAAATTATAATTATTTTAAATGCCTTTAAATGATTTCAATGTAATTATTAAACGCATTTTCGTTTATGATTTTCCACAATTTTCTTTGCCATAACTTTGATTTTTTCTTGTATTATAATTTACTAAATATTTTCAAATATTACCGACAATTTTTCCTTATTTCGTCTTCTTTTAAATATATTGTATATCGTTTTTGTATGTTTTTTCTTTTGACACTTACTAGCTAGCACACAAAATATGTTTTTAGGTACATTTATATATTTTTTCATCTATTTTTCATTTACGCAGACATTTAGTTAGTTGTTTACCCATAGATAGAATTTCAAAGTCAAACGAAATATAGATACGTCGAAAGGAGGGCCAAAGATTAGGGGGGTTTAACTGTGTAAATATGTTTTGCTCTCCTGTAAAAGAGTGTGTAGAGTGTATAAGTACATTTAAATATATTTAGTTGCTCAAAATGATCATGTGTTTGGTTTGAGGTATACGCGTAGTGATGAAGACACACACATACATAAATATACAAATATATATCATATAGTATATAGTAATATAAAGTCTTTATATATTTATGCTTTTTACTTTTGGTGGTTAGGCGACTGTACATGAAATGTGTGTTCTCACAATAATTTTTTTTACTTTTAAGCCAAAATCTTGAAATTTTCGATACAAATTTCCGTTTTAAGGCCTAAACATAGATAATTTTTTTTTTGAATTTTTTTATATATATTTTATAAACACCGAAACATTTTAATTTTGCTTAATTTAGTTCAATATGTGTGAAATTTGTTTAAATGAAAATTAATTTGTGTGTGTTAGAGAATGTCTTGGGGTAATAAATTTGGATTTTTTTTAGTTTTTTGATTTTGCTAAATAAATGTTGAATTTTGGGGCTCTTATTTTTGAAGTTTTTGTTCATCTCACTGCGTTTGCGTTTAATTTGATTTATTATTTTGTGTGCTCTGTCTCGCTTTGCTTACTAATTTATTTAATTTGTAAATGTGAAGGCAGCTTTGTTTATTGATTTCCGTTTTGTATTTTCATCTTTTGAAATCATAAAAAATGTAGAATTTTCGTGGATAATTTTGTTTTGGTTTTTTGTTTTTAGTTTTTTGTTTTCGGTTTTACTTTTGAATTTTGCTATTTCACTGATTTGGTGTCTGTTTCTTCTTTGTATTGTAGAGTCTTGTATTATTATTGCTTGGTTTGTTGGTTGTTATTGATCGGATATTGATGTTGTTGTTTGTTGTTTGTTGTAGTTGTTATGGTCTTTGTTGTAGTTATTGTAGTTGTTGCTGGCTATACTCATTCTGTCTATGTCGAAGACGAATGTCTGGGGTCTTGGCCCTGTTTGAGCTGAAGTTTTGACTGGCAATGACCATACGAATTTGTATAACTTCAAAACCCCTCTTTGAATCGAAGGAAACTATATGGAACATAAGATACTCTTATGGAATGTGTGAAAATCGTAGCTCAGGGGCCAAAAAGCAACCCAAACAGACGTCGATTAAGTTGTTGGCTTGTAACTGCTTTGCTGTTGTCTTTATATTTCTGCTATATATATTTTCCCATTGGACTGCTGGCTTTGTTCAATAAAAATATATTCAACACAAAAATGCGGTTCGAAACAAAATGCAAAATGCAAAATGAAAATGGTTCTTGGTTTTTTGCTCAGTATTTCGTTTTTGGTCTTAAGGTTTTAGATTGGTTTTTTTTGTTTTTGCTTTTAAGAAAGTTTGTACAAGAGAATGCCTATTTGTCGATTGTCAAAACGAAACAAAAATATACATTGTACACTCCGGGGCACAAATGTATGTTTGCTTGCTGTTTTTTTTTTTTTTTTTGTTGTTTTGTTTGTTTTTGTTTGTTTTTCTCTATGCAGTTGATTACACATTTATCTAAGAGCTAGCGCACATTTACCACATCGTTCAGCTGGCTGGCAATATATACGTCTATATATATTTCTATATAGTGTTTTGTATGGTACTATCAAAAAACGTGGCTTAATTTGGTGTTTTTCCCCCTAGAAGCTGTAGTAGTGGGCGGCCAGCGGTGGCCAGGCGAACGCTGGATTCGTGGCCATCGGCTGCTCCTATAACTGCTCCGCCTGTTCCACCTGATCGACCTGATCCACCTGCTCGGCCTTGATCTGTGCCAGCTTCTCGTGCAGTATGGACGTGTGTCCGGCGGGACTGCCAGTGAAGTCCGCTCCCGTTCCCGTTCCCCTTTCCGATCCCGCCTCCGTTTCACACTTGATGTGACTGCTGCTGCTGCCATTGAGATCCATAATTTTGTGGTTTTGGGGGCCACCGCCGCCACCGCCACTCTCGCCGCTCTTCAAACTGCTGGCATCCGTTTCCGAGTCATCCCGCGAAGTCATCCGGCTGCTCCGGCCATTCCCATTGGCCTGGCCATTGCCACCGCCGCCGCCACTCTTGTTCTTGTTGTGCGCCAGATCGCTGTTGTTGTTGTTGATGTGGTGGTGCTGATGGTGGTGCTGGTGGTGATGCTCCTCGTCGCTGCTGCCGCCGCTGTCGGCGCTCAACCGCTCCCGCTTGATGTCCGCATAGGTGCCCAGCGGACTGCCCGATCGCTTCACACTCTCCCCGCTGGCACTCGAACAGGTGGCGGCATAGTCGTTGTTGCGATGGTTGGTGAACGGCAGCGGGGTCTTCTTCACCAGCAACTGATCGAGCAGGGCATGTCCATGGCCATTGCCATTGCTGCTCCCGTTGCCCGCCGCCCCACTGCCATTGCCCTCGCTGGACTGCAGTGTCTTCCGGATGATGCCATCGTACATGTTCTCCGCCATCTCCAAAGCACTCTTCATCTGTCCATGGTGGTTGGCGGCCTGGGGATTCCGCATCGCCTCCGTGATGCGACTGAAGTCCAGGCCATAGGCGTTGGTGGCATTCGGCTGCGGCCAGAACATGTTCGGCGGAAAGGCGGACAGCTGCTGGGCGCCGGTCTCGTAGAGCGGCAGCTTCAGGCCGTTGGGCGTGGCAGCGGCCGCTGCTGCTGCTGCCGCCGCCGCCGCTGCCGCCGCCTGGTTGTTCTGGTTCTTGAGGGCGTTGCTCAGCTTGGAGCCACCATGCGGTCCGGCCTTCAGCTTGTCCAGTTGCAGCTTGTTGGCCGGTCCCGTCAGGCCCACCAGATCGGGTTGAGGCTTGGGCTCCCGCTTGCGCGGTCGCATCAGGTGCCGCTCCTTGACCTTGTACTCCAGGGTGGAGTGCGGTACTCCGTAGTAACTTCCCGCCCGATGGACGGACATCTCTCCCCGCTGCACCGCCTTGACCGCCTCCACCAGGCTGTCGCGGTCGTAGTTCCGGTACTTGCCCCTCTTCGGGCGCGTTCCCTTGCCCGCTGCCAGAGCAGCTGCCTCCTGGGCGCTCAGCTGTTGCTGCTGCTGCTGCTGGTGGGTCAGGTGGTGACCGGGATGGTGGTGCTGCTGCGAGAGGAGATTGGGAGAGGCGCCGAAGCGGGAGGTGTCGGTGCCGCCAATGATCTTGGCCACCGAAATGCTCGGCTTCTTGTAGCCCAACGATGATGAGGAGCCGCCGCCGTTGTTGCTGCTGCAATCGCTGGCATTGCCATTCCTGAGGCTATCCTGGCCACTCTGCTCGTTGATCTGCCGCTGGATATTGCTGGCCATCATCTTTTGGATGCTAGACGAGGACGAGGCCAGCAGACTGTTGCCGCCGGAGTAGCCACCTTGGGCCACGGCCGCTGCCAACATGGGCGATGCGGAATGGGGACTGCGATTGCTGCCGTTCCGGTGACTGTTGCTGCTGCTGCCGATGTTGTTGCTGATGCTGAGGCTGTTGCTGTTGTTGTTGTTATTCAGCGGATGATGATGGTGGTGACCACCACCCAGCGGTCCGCCCGGCGACAGGCTGCTGCTGCTGGCCGGACCACTGACCTTGAAGGACGGAATCTTCAGTATGGGATCCTCGCTGGCATCGTTGGCATCCAGCGAGGAGTTCGTTTCCGGAGTCTCCGATTTGGGCAGGCGATGTCGATAGGCGGCGGTGACATGTTGCTGCTGCTGCTGATGATGTTGCTGCTGCTGTTGCTGTTGCAGCAGCAACGAGGCATTGCCATTGCTGCCCTCCTGACTGGCGGACAGCAGATTGAGCAGACCCTCGTTCATCATCCCGCCACTGTTGGCCACCAGCAGACCCTTGATCAGATCGCCCACCGTCTGCGATTCATCCAACTTGGGCATTGCCCCAATTCCCGCAGCCAGCATCAGTGTGTGCAGCAGGAGATTGGCATCCATCTGATTGGGGGGCAGTCCGCCGGCATTGCCACTGGCACTGCTGCCGCCCGGATGGCGACCCATTTTCGGCGATCCCCGGTCCAGATCCTCGCCCAGATCGCTGCCATTGTGCTCGGACAGGTGGCTCAGCTTGCGGAGTTGCGCCCTGGCAAAGTCCGCCGGATATGCCGGCGCCGGAGTGGAGGCATTGCTGTCCACCTCCGCTTCGCCATCGTCGTTGGAGTCCTCGGGCTCATCGCCATCCGGTTCCTGGTCCAGGTCGTTTTGCATCTTGAACAGCCGGTTGACCAGAATGGAGCGCGGCACATGGTGCTGGCTGGCCGCCTTCCGGGGACCCAGCTTGTTGGCCACCACGTCCTGCAGCGCCCGGCTCAAGTCCTCCTCACTGTACGCCCTCCTTCCTGACGGCGTGGGCGTGGCACAGGCTCTGCAAGAGATTGAACAAAAAATAGATTTCAATATAAAAGCCTTAGGTGATCTTTTAAAAGGGTTTTTAAAGATATACTTAAGTTTTAAAATTGGATTTTCTGTCTGGTTTTTATAAAAGAGGGAAGCAAAATATGTTATTTATATGTACATATAAGCATTTTTAATCTTGTAATATTATGAAGTATTAAGAAGTGTGAAGTAATAGGGCATTTATTATTTCCCGCATTTTTAGTTCATCCTATTAGTCACAATATAGGAACCAAAATATAATAGGACAAAAAGTAAACGTATATCACGTAATCTATAGTTGTAGAGTTTTTAGAAGTACGTTTTTATTTTACTTTTGTAAGACCAAAACTGTTATTATCAAATGCAGCTTATCTATCAATACAGTGAATAGTAGAATTCGGTACAGTCTAACTTAAAACAAATATAAGCAAGTGATGATTGGTTTATTGTAGATTTATAAACGTCATATTTTACTTTACAGCCACTTAGGTGTTGCGATAAGATACGATTTTTCTGACATTTCTGTTTGGATTTTCCTTAAATATACGATACAGGGACCTTCGGTGCACAACCGCCCAATCTCACCCGCCAAAAAGTCAGCAAGTCAATCAACTTTTATCTCCCGGCAATTTTCGTCAGTGGGTTCAGGCTTCGAGGGTAATATTTTTTGGCAGCACCATCAAAGAACTTGACAGCCACTTCCCTTTTTGGCTTAGTTGAAAGCACTCCTTTTTTTCGGCACACTCACACACACACAGTCACACCAACACTCGCACACACTCAGACACTCAAGAGGACTGACAATGAGTGCTTCTTAAATGTCTGCAGCAGTCAGCGAGGAAAAGAAGACACTGGTGTCAAAGGCAAAGCCAAGGATGCTATACAATCTTTTCTTTTTTTTCCCCATTTCGGTGGCCATTTTTTTCGGGAAAAGACAAAAGATGACAAGTCAGGGGAGTCTGGCCGGGTGGAGATCGGTGGGGGGGTGACTGCGAGTTTGGGACCAAATATGTTTTTGAAGTTCATTAGACGAATCCCGAAAAAAAAGGAAAACCAAGAAGGGACATTTCGCAGAAAAGAAAAAAGAATAAACATTTTTCACTTAATGCCAGCACGAGCGTGAGTCCAAGCGCATTTCCTTCTACTCCCACTAACTCATCAGGAAGAGGCAACTTTTGTTTTCCGACAACAACAACGGCGTTACACTGTAGAAAACTAATTCTATACATAAAAAGATTTTTTAAAAATGCATACTACTTTTAAAAGGGAATTTAAAATTAGTTAAGAACAATCGAATTTCATTATCGAAAGTCTTATTTCATTTAATTCTTCTCGAACAATAAGATTTTAAATTATTTCAGTGTTTAAAAGTGTTTTAAATGTTATAAAAAGCAAGTCTTCTCTTAAATTTTTTAAAAAGATTTTTAAGTTAATTTTGAAAAAACTATTTAAAAAAAAATTCCAAAAAAAGCTTAGTGTATTTTTCGTTTTTCTAAAATCTCATTTTTTGCGAGTGCCGAAGCTGGACGAAATATTTCTTTTCTTTATGCGCAACCAGAAACGAGACGAGCTCGAGACCCTTTCTTTTTTTTCGTGGGCGGCTGGGGACATTGCACCGGCAAAGAAGGGGGCGTGGCAGGGTGGCAGGCAGGGAGGCGAGGGGGTAAAACGCACAGCTTCTTTGGCGCCCTTCGCTGAGGGCTGTGGCACAACAGGAGGCGGCCCTGGCAAAAGTTGATGGCAAAGTCATAGCAACTTTTTACTTTTTTTTCGCCACCCCCTCCTCTCTGCCCTGCGCCCATTTGTTTCGGAGTCCTTGCGCGTCTGGAAAATGTCTGAAAATTGTGCAGACAACACACAAAAAAAAAAAAGAAATGCAGGCTAGAGGAAGAACAAGAAAAAGAGCCAAGCGAAAGCGGCAGCAGGTGGCAGTGAATGTTAAACTGTATGATAGCTGTTGGTTTTTTTTTTTGGTGTGAAGGGGGAGGGGTAGGCGGTGAAAGTGGGAGGGTCAGAGGCAGGTTAATAGGGGGCGGAAAGTGGAGGCGTGGCCAGGCTGACCGTAAGTGGATTGGGCTATGGGCGGTGGCATCATCATTAATGGCGACAGTTTTTCGCATTTTTGCTCATTTTGCATATACAAAATAATTTACCAAAAAAAAAAGAGGAGAGGCGAAAAAAAAAATTTGCATAATTGCGCAGAGCTGAAAAATGGGGCGTGGGATTCCCCCATGCAAAGGATGGCGCGCGCGAAAAATAAATGAAAAATGTCATTTCAATGTCGTTTGGATTTTTTCGTTGGTGTCGTTTACCTTTTGGCTGCACTTCAATTGCAATTTGCCATTGCAACGGCAGTCGACGTCGCTGCCGCTGCCGCTGCAGTTGTTGTACAACATGCATGCATTTGTTGCCGCCCTTTGTTGTTTTTGCCGCTGCACACGCATGTGGAGAGCATTCATTTGCACCCAAAAAAAGCAAAAAGGAAAAAAAAAAAAAAACGAACCTCAAACCCTATTTTCCCTTCTTTTTTCCTCTTTTTTCCGTTGGCGTTGCAATTTTTCTGACATTTTGTTTTAATTTGTGGCAGCGCCAGCGAAAGGGTTGATTTTTTTTTGCCTGTGTGTGTGCAGTTTTTTATTTCCCATTTTTTGTTGTTGTTGTAATTTTGACGCAACTGTAATGCATTTCTTTGGCTGTTGTTGTTATGCGCATATTGCATTTTTGTCGGTTCATCCCACACCTTTTGTTTGCCTATGGTCATACGTACATACGTTAACATATAAAACCCACTGCACCCCCTCAACCCCCACAAATGTTGGTTATATTTTTTGGTTTATCCGGCAACAGACAAATTTTTTATTTCGGCTTTAACAACAATTATATTTGGCTAGGTAATTGTGCAAACACGTTAATTGAGGTGTGATTCCAAGGCAGAGGCCAAGCCCATTGTCATGTGAAATTAATGGTGTCATGTCCTTTTTAATTACAATTACATAAATATATAATTACATGCTTACTGTAATCTCAAAACCATAAAACATCTTGTTCTCAAATTAACATTACCAAGTTATTAAGAAAATAATTTGAAAAGCGATTGGGCGAAAATTATTAAATTAAATTTTAAGCAATTTCAAAATAAATGTTATAATAACCTATTCAATTTTCCAGCTTTCGAAATTGTGAATATATGTTAATAACCGTCAATAGTAGGGAATATCCATAAAAAACTACAGACTTAAAGGCAACGATTATTATTATGGGTGGGTACAATAAAAAAAAAAAATATTTTATTTGCTCAATAGGAACAATTCTTGCTTTATTATTTATATTATTAATTTATATGACGTAGTCATATAGTTTTTTTTTCCAGAAATTAATATTAAAATTTAAAAGGGTCTCGGGCCCAACTAAACATGCCAGTAGCCTCTGGTGTTGCCCTTTTCATTTCAAAGTCTTTTTAAAATATTTTCGATTTTGATTTTTTCGCATTTTGCTGCATTTTTTTGTGTCTTTCAATTTGGTTGCGTGCATGGTGGCCGCTAAATATGCCAGGGGCGTACTCGAAGGGAGGGGAGCCTGGTTGGCATTTCACTGGAGGAATGGAATGTGGGGGTTAATGGGTTAGGGTGTGAGGGGGTGGTTCTGGAAAAGGGGTGGGGGAGCGGGACTGGGGGAGGGGCGGCAGGAAGCCGCTGCCGCTGCCGCTGGCACCGACGGGCGCACAATGCCGTCAACTGTCCCTCGTTCCAAGCTGGCATTTTTTTTTTGTGTGCATGAACGTGTGTGTGTGTTGACAACGTCGAATGCAATTTTGTTAAAAATGCATTAAGTGCATGTGTGTGTGTGTGTGTATGGGTATGAATGCAATTGCATGTTTGTTTTTGTTGCCAATGCAGTCCGCCCCACAGCGCCTACACTTGATGCGTGCGCAGCGAACCCGCCACCCCCTACCACCCTCCCCCCAAACACACATACTTGTGCATACATCAACCCATACAAGAGCCCAACCTCACACACACATTCATTGCAGTTGCATTTTTTCGGAAGATATGCACTCATTTTTTTTTCGACGTTGCTGTCGACGTCGACGTCACTGCAGCTGCATTTTTGTATGCACTTACTTTATTTTTGTTTCTATCTCGCTCATTCACTCACGCATATAACGGCAATCAGGAATGCTTCAAAAAAGAATCAAAAAAGTTTTAAAGGACCTTGTTATACCCTGTTTTAAATCAAAACAAATAGCCACTCAACAGCTGGAAAAATAATCAAACTGAAGTATATGTGTAACTTTGAACTTGTCACAAATGAATGTTATGGATCAAAGGATACTCAGTACTCTACTTATTTATTTTATTATCTAATTAGATTGTTCTTTAACCAGTGTTCAACGTTTTCCAATTTCACCAGAAGTGAAAGCTTTGCTATGATAACTATCAACAGTTTAATATTAAATTGATATTTAAACAAAACATATATTTACATTTTTTTATAGGAGGTGTCCCTAAAATCTCTATTAACCAAAATGGGGTAAAAAAAGTTTTTAGAGACACATCCCTACTAAAAATGTTATCTTCCATTCTGACTAGATGTTATGTTCTTGATCTCGAATAAATTGGATATTAAAGAAAAAAAGGCAATACATTCTTGGAACCAAATTAAATGGGTCCATAATTGTGCAAGCCCGAATCGAGCAACCATCCAACACTCATTGAAATGACAAAAATATGACAAAAAAAAGTGAATGAGAGTGGTGAAGGGAAAGGAGCTGCAAAAATAAAATAATGAAACCGAGGGGGATCCATGAAACCGTTAAAAAATTGCTGCCCTGCAACAATAACAATCGCAATGGCCAGTGCACGCATTAACCTTTTTCTGGTTGTTGTTATTGTTGTTGTACCTTATATATTTCTCCTCATTTTTTGTACTTTTTGCTGTTGTTGTGTGTATTTTTTGGGGCCAAACGCAGCCGACTGCGCTGCCGACGTCGACGTCGTCGTCACTGTTTGCCAGTTATTACGTTCGCAATCTCTCTCGTTTTTTTCGGTGTGTGCGTGGGGAGAATTTTTCGTAAACGAAAAATAATGAATATATACCCAGCGACAATCCCCCGCTTACCACCTTCTCCCCCACCTCCCTCTTAACCCACCGAAAGTGCATAGAAAAAAGTAGCAAAGAAGAAAGACCAAAAATACGAAAAAACACTGACACTGATACACAGGGAGAAAAACCAATAAAAGCTGAATTACACTTTAGAATTTTTTCTCGGCTTAGGCCATTTATCCCCTATCTCTGGCGATTATAATGAAATATTAGTTTTCAACAAAAAATTATGTTTTTTTAAGACGTTTCTACCCCTTATCTGTTAATACTAAGAAAGATTAATTTTGTTGGTCTTCAAAATCCACCATTTAATTTTGGTAAAAGGGTAATATTAACTAATATTAATTTTTGGGATTCCCAAAACGGTTAAATTTGAAACCAATTTTAATTATGCACCTCAAGAACGATTAATTAAAAAATTTGAGTTCCTAAAAAGGTTGTTTTTCAGTGCACACACACACACACATTGAGAAAGTAAAACGCAGCTTGCAAAAAAAAGCGATCGATATGATGCACTCATTTTTGTCTGCTGCGCTGGGCGACGTCGACGTCGCTGCTTCAGCTGCTGCTGCTTCGAGGAGCGATGCCGTCTCATCATCCTCAGCATCAGCAGCCTGAAAAAAATCTGTAATAATAAACGCTTGACGAAAAAAAAACTCCAAAAATTGCAGCGTCAGTGGCTTTTGTGCTTCAAGTGGTTTGATGGTCTGAGTGGGTGGCTGTGGGGTGGTTCTGGGGGTGTGAGGTGGGGTCTCGGTCATCTGGTTGGCCCCCATTTATGAACACTCTGGTCGATCGTAGTTTAATGCCTTCATCACATGTTAAGGGAGTACAACAAAACTCCTATTTACATTGGCTAATTAGAAAAGCCCTACATTTAAGGAATAGATGAGTCCTCAAACAAAGGGATTTTTCAAATTAACTTAAATATTAATTGAATATAGAAAATGTAGTAAAAATAATAAGCTAAATTTATAAAATGAACAAATTTCGTAATTGAATAAATGAATTAACAATGAGTAAACGAAGTTGATAAATCCCAAATAAATACTTTAATATTGGAAATAAAATGCATAAGTTCGTGTAAGAAAATGATTAAAAATCTCTTCTTTGAAAACGTCTACTGTCTGGATTTTCTTCGTTACATTTGTATGCCTTTCCTTGCTTAAATCTGACTTGCCATGCTCCCATCGCTCCTTTTTTCACTTCCTCTAAACCCCTTATGTATTCATGGTTTTTTGTACATTTTTTTGACACATCCTTCTTGGTTTTTTTGTGTGTGACAATTAAAATAGGTGTACGAGATGGTGCATGGCGACGATGGCGGCTGCTAACAAACACTTGGCCATGCTTTAGACAATAGACAAGGACTCGTGCTTTGCGGCTCAAGTGGCAGCCGCCATCGTTGCCACAGTCTCCGGTGCATCAGCCAAGGAGCAAACGTAAAAAAGGAGGAGAATGAACCAAACCAGAACCCAGAACCAAACCGCAAACAACAAAAAATCCCACCGAAAAAAGTAATGACAAAAATTGTTGGGAAGTGCTGCGAAATTATGCACACGCTGTGTCGTCTGAAGTGCACACCTACACACCTACACCTATGCCCAAAGTAATAATAAAAGGTGCTGCTGAACATTTTAGAGTAATTAAAAAAATAGCAGGCAACAAAACACAAAAAAAAACCAACGAAAAGCGAATTGAAAAAAGATTGCGGATCCGCTGAAGGAGTTAAGATGCAGCCACACAAAACGGAATACATAAATCCAGTATTCTTTCTTTCTGCTTACGTATATAATCTTTTCTTTTTTTTTGTGTTTTTTTTGGAGATTTTATGTAAATTTATGCAGCACACCTGCCTAACGCTGGTAATTAAGCGTGGCTGCAACGGGGCGTATGTGTAATTTTCGGCATCGTTTCATAAAGCACACACACTCACTGGCGTGGGCAGTGGTATAATTGCACAATTTTTACATAGGCGCACAACAATAAAGCTTCAGCTGCCACAGCATCAGCATTTACGGCTGTGTGCGTGTGTGTGGGTGTAGGAGTGCGGCTGCCCCGTTAAGTATGCTACAGTAAGTGCAGTGTCAGAGGCGGCGGGCCAGCGCCCAAAGTGCAATTATCTCATGTATTGTCTGGCACACGATTCGGTGTTTTTTCCGGTTTTTTTCGGTGAACATTATACCCTACGATGATTTTGAGCTTTTGAAGTTATGCTGATTACTTTGATTGGCTTAATATGTAAGGTTTTGGGATTCGATTAGTTGGACTGCCATATTTGAAATACTTTAAGAGGATAAAAGAATAAATAAGTATTTTTTTAAGAACTGATTTGTCTTTTTATTAAATGGAGTATAAGTATTATTATTAAAAACATTACTTGGTGACGATAGAAGTGGAAAATAATTCAGAACCAAATAATTAGTGTTTTTAAGAAATTTTTAAAATAAATGTTCAAGATACTCTAATAATGAAAACTTCTTCTTGAATGATTGAAATAAAAAAGAACAAATTAATCAGCCACTTAAAAAGAGCAACGAGTATTCGTTTCCCACCCGAAATATTTCTTAATTTCCCTTTTTTTTCTCCCTTTCTGTTTTACATAAAATCCGTATTTTTTTATGTACTGTGCTAGGGGTTTTTTAATTTTTTTTTCGGCGTTTGCGCAGATTGCCAGATTTATATTGAATACATGCTTATACATAGGTATTTATGTGCTGCAACTCCCACGCCCGCAAGGGAAGGGGTAACCCCAATTCGGCACTCACCTGACGGACTTCACATCGCCGCTAATCGATGAGTTCGGCGATGGCTTGCTGCTAAGATCGAGCGGTGCATCGGCACTGGGACTGGGTGTATCTTTGAGTGCGGGACTGATTGCGGCTGCAGATACTTCTGAGGTAGTTGGCGTTACCGAACTAGCGATCTGTTGCTGGTGTTGTTGCTGCTGCTGCTGTTGTTGTTGCTGCTGGCTGGCCAGCGAGTTGATCAGGTTCAAGTCGGCCAGCAGTGAGAATTGCGCCAGCTGGGCGGCCATCGAGTCCATCGATGTCATTTTGGCTGCCCGCTGGGTCAGCAGCTTGTACAGTTCGAGGGAGTTGGCGGATGTTGCCGCTGTTGCTGTTGCTGTTGCAGCAGCAATGTGGCGAGCCCTGTTGCCACTGCTGTTGTTGCTGCTCTTGTTGTTATTGCTGCTGTGGTGGGGCAGTGATGCGCTCGAGTTGCTGTCACTGTCGTGCTGCTGGGAAAAAGTTTAAGGTTAATAATAGTTCAGGGCACTTTCGGAAAAAATATTTTAAAGCATACATTTTGGTTTTAGAAATTTAAATACAAAATGTATAACAAATTTAAGTCTATTAAAAAAAAGAACTTAACATTTCTTAATCAAATATAACAAGTTAATAGCTCCAACTTCAAAACAAAAAAAATAAAATTGGTTAAAAAATCTTTAAAGTAAGGATTAAACATTAAATACAAGATGAAAGAGTATTTGAATAAATAGGATAATTTTTAACTTCACCAAAATTTTAATATTAAATAAAGGATTATTAAAAAAGAAAAAATATTATTGGAGCCATTAAACTTTCTGTTGATTTTTTAAATAGGGCCAAATTTTTTTTAGAGTGTGATAAGCGGGCTTAGGGATAGATGGACCCACCTGATGAATGTGGCTATTACTAGTGCTACTAGTGGCTGTTGCTGCTGTTTCGGCCACCAATTCGCCCTGGGCGTTGACCGTTAGCAGGCGACCGTTAACACAAAAATTGCACTTGGCCGACGGTCTCCAATCGTTGGGTTCTGGCGGTGGTGATGGTGTACTGGTGGCTCCCGGTGTTGCTGTACGTGATGAATCGTGTGATGTTTGGTTGTTCTCTGTGTAAAGAAGTGTGGATTGCAAAACATTTAGTAATCTTCAGGGGATTAGGGAAGGGTTATTTGTCACCCACCAAAATCTTCTTCCAGCTGCAGGCTGCCGTTGTGGTGCTGCTCTTCTAGACGGTGGTTCTCTGTTTTACAGTGGTTGGGGTTGCTGCTCTGGCTGAACTCCTTGCTGCTGTGGTTGTATTGCGGTGGCTCGTCCACGGAACCGGCTAGTATTGCTATGGGCTGTTGCTCCTCGATATTCCAAAAGCTGCGCGTCAGTTGCTCTTGATAATGTTTCCATTGCCTGCGACCCATAAATTCTTCAGCAACGCGTTCTAAGCCTGAAATAAAGTAGAACATATACAAAATTAGTTAGTAAAAAAGCCTTAAAGTTAGAAATTTTAAAAATACAAATACGATTAAAATATTACAACTAACAACAATCTTATTTATTTCACAAATTATCGCTCTCCAGAATGGAAATTTACGACTTAAAACACATTTGTAAATTTGCAGACAAGGCTGAGCTCCATTACATTAATTATTTAAAAAAGTTCCAGGGCAGTTCAAGAATGTTATGGCAGTTGCATGGCTTAATAAACTATAATTTGCCTAGCTGTGGCAATTAATGAACCACTTTTTTTTTGCCTTTAGTCGACCCAAACCCTTTTGCAGCTTTGCTCCTGGGAATTTTAGCAGACAGAAATTACTTAATTGAAATGCAATGCCACTAAGTATAGGAGAAAAATGCATACAAAAATCGAAAAGAAAAGAAACGAAAAGAAAAAGAAATGGTAGCCCTATACTTAAGAGGGGCACACGCTGCGTATGCGTAATTATTGAATACGAAATGTGTGCGAGTGGAAAATTGATAGATTTGTATGTTTGCATTGAGGCGACTGGCTGGATTTCCTTGAACACACATCCGTCTTGGCCAGCCCGAGAACTCTAATTGCCGCACAAAAGTTATGCAATTTAATGCAAAATGCCTTTTGGCCAGGAGAGTGGGAGAATGTGGCTGGAGCCTAACCCCGCCACTTGAAGGGGCAGGCATGCGTGGTTCAAAAAGCAAAACTTTTGCGCATATGGTAAAAGGCTACGCGTCAACTCACACGAAATGCGAATTAAAGGAGGGCCAGCGGAAGAAGAAGGAAAAAAATACATATGAGACGAAATATGAAATACATATGGTAGACAAAGGGCGGGAAATCCCGGCATTTTGTAGCATTTTTACTGCCAAAAAATAAGGTAGAAAATAACTAGGCGTATGCATATTCAAAACCGGAAGTTGAAACAAAGGAGGTGGGGGCTTTGAAATTCCAGCACCACCCCGATGTCCTTGTCGCTGGCCCCTCCGTCCTGGTTGCTCAGAAGTGCGTGTGTTCGGTGCGTGCGTTTGGGGAATGGCAACTTGGGGCTCAAGTGGAGCAGCAGGAGAAGGAGACGGGGAAGGATTGGGGGGCCAGCGACGCACTGCAGCTGCTGCTGCTCATTCCGGCGCAAAAGTGGAGCGGCATGTTCAAACTTTTCGCAGTGTAAAAATCGCATTGCTTTCCCAGCTGCAACTGCAACTGCAGTTTTTTAAGCGCTCAAATAAACAGGGTCGTCGTCGTCGTTGTTGTTGTCGTTGCCGTTGTCGCTGTGTTAGCGCTTCGGGGGTTGCGACGTCAACGTTGCGCCACCGCTTTCCCGCCCCTCCGTCTTACCCCCGCATTTCCTCGCTTTTCCCACCTGCCTCACGCACCGAAAAAAAAGGCGAAAAAACGAGGTGAATGCACGCACGGGACGTACAAAACTCAAACTTTAAAATGCAACCAGTCCACAGACACACGCCTGCATTTTGTCGTTAAAAAATTCAGCGCACACGGAACGGGATCTGCACGAAACGTAAATGCTCTTCAAGAAAATGGATTTAGGTTACGCATGATAGATGATTAAATTTGTTAAGTAAATACTTCATTATAATTTTTTAAGGAACTTTAATAATTTAAAATTTTAATATAAGAGATCAAAAAGAGGTGTTTAAAAAATAAAATGAAAAAATATAAACCCGTTTTATCTAAAAATAAATTATTGTCTTTTAATTACCCTCCAATTTATTTAAATTTAAGCTTCAGATATTAAAAATTTAGCTAGTGATTGTCCAATTTTTTAAGAATTATCAAAAAGTGCATTTTATTTTTATACCAGGACATGATTCATGTAATTATTTATTCACTATGGGAAGTTAACATTCCTAAACATTAAGCCAGCGATTATGTCATTATGGCGTTATTAAAAAATCACAGCTGTTGGCCAGCTAATTTCGAAAGCCCCTCGGAATAAAGCCACGTCCCACCAATCGATTGTATATTGTATTGTATCAATTAGCCGTGGCTTATCCACTCCCTGCTTGTTTAACTTGTAATTCCTATTCATTACAAACCGAACCACAAATTGCAGTCGACCATCTGTGGACGAAGAAGGGTGCGTGTGTTTCCAGCGAAGGAAACCCTACGCACAGGCGAAATGCCAGGGGTTCTTCTTCTGGGTCTGCCAGATGCACTCACACATACATACAGTATACAGTGTACAGTGTACTGTATAGTGCACGCACGCAATGTCTATTCGTTTTGTTTTTGGCCTGCAAGAGTGTGCGTTTGTTTTGTGCCTGTGGTCGGGGCGACACACATTGCGTATGAAGATGACGACGTCGACGGCCGCAAGGCGGGATTTCAATGCTGTTTTCGTTTCGGGTTTGGGTTCTGTTTCTGGGCTTGGGTTTGGGTTTGGGTACTCCTTCTGCTTCTGGGTCTGGTGTTGCTAGCTATTGCCATCATTGCTGTCTGCCCGCGTTCACATTATGCCAAGCAAGCAGCGCCTGAATGTATGCTAAATAGAATTTTTCGCTAGCCGACAAATTTACAGTGGCACCTCGAAGTGGGTGAAGGTGATTTATGGATTTTTAGCTCATTGTTCGATATTTTAAATTCTTTTTTAATCATGATAATCTTACAAAACACAATTAACTAAAAAAGAAACCTTGTGCTGATATAAATTGAAGGGAACTATTTCTCCATTTAATCAATCCAAAATTGGAGGTGCTAAGGAAACCAATAGGGCTTAAAGTGTCAAAAGGATGCAACAATATAGTTCGAATTCGGATCCATATTACAAAAGAAGACGTTATTTTATTCACTACATACTTTAAGACTCCTTCAAAGTGGATTTTTAAGCCCTAAATATTTTTGTGGATATTTTAAACTTAAGTCTTTAAGTTTCTTTAAGGCAGCCAAGCCTAATGAGTCTATGCCAGTGATACCTGTACATGGAAAATAGAAGAAAAGTGTGTGTATATATGTCGCTGGCTTAGACGATGTCGATGGGTGGGTGGCCTATGACCTATGACCGGGTGTGTGTGTGTGTGCTTTTGAATAGGTGATAGTGTGCGAGAGTGTTTGCCATTCAAGGCAACGCAACGTGACACGTCAGGTGGGCTGGTGGACTGGTGGACTGGAGGGATACGGATAGGGATCGGGTTGGGTTCGCTTTCCGTCTGCCCATCCTATCAGTTGGGCTGTCGTCCTGTCTGTCCGTTTGTTTGCTCTAGGGTCGCTGCGGTGCGGTGCCCTAAAACCTACAACAACCGACTGACAAACAAAAACGAAAGTGCGTTTAATCAAAGTTAGCTATTAAAGCCAAATGGCTAAACTAATTGTGACCCGACGCAACGGGGCGTATGATTTATTTGCATTTTGTGGGGTGCATTTTTTGTTTGTATATTTGTTGTTGTTGTTCGGTTGGGTTGCTCATACCTTTAGCCCACACTAACCGAAAAAATTGAAGCAATTAAACACGGAAACTCATTTACACACACATACGCTTAACGAAATGCAAATGGCATGCGCCATGAGAGAGACAACGCATGAAAAGTGGCAAAAGAAATGGGCGAAACGGCAACAGTGCCAACAAAAAAAAAAGGAAACGAAAAAATGCAATTATCGATTAATGTACCACATTATATGGCCCCTGTATATATAGGTGTATGTGTGCCTGCAAGTAGATAAGCCCTTATGTACACATGGTACTTATGTACAGGCCTCCATAGGTATGCTCGGCCAGAAGTCATTAAAAAATTGTTGTTTTTTCAGCCTAGGCTGGCAGGCTCATTGAGTTTTATTCAATTCTCATCCTTTAATTTTATTTTCGGGTTGCCACAGGGGGCTGTCAAGTCGTTTACATAAGCAAATTACTGTAATGACGGTACATAATGTATTGTCTCATTGTTGGAGTTGTCATTTCCCATTAAAAGATATATATAACTATATACCTTTATGTAATATTTTTTCTGAGGCATGCCATGTGCTGCATGCCCCATGCCCAAGAACATGACACACAAGACAGGAACTATGGCAATTTGACATTTTCCTACAGTTCGCCTCGTTTCAGTTGCAGCTTTTTGGCGTAATGCGTGCCGTAATCAAATGTCAAAAGTAACTGCCAGCCTTGGAGGCGCATACGTAATATTACGTATACGCAGTTTAATTTTCGCCCCATAAATACTGCATTAGATGAACCACACAAAGGTGTTGGGCACATGGCCCCGTTCACAGATAATTATAATCTAACCACACGCGGATAAAGTTTGATTGGCCTATATGGTAAAAAAAAGAATAGAAAATTTACTTTAAAATGCAATTAAGTAGTCTATAAGTATGTTATGTTTGAGTCTCTAGGTCCTTGTTATAAATCGCTCTTTATAAACTTTTTTTTTATATTTAAACTAATGGTAATATCTTAGTTTATTATACATTTTGTTGTTTTATATTAAAGTAATACCCAAAATGTTTCCACAATATTGAAAAAGTTCGAATAAAATAAGGAGTGCAAGACTGTTTGTTTGTTTACAATATGAGCCGTTAATAAATTGTATATGTATCGCATGAATTTTAAATGACTTGCGAAATTAAAAGTTGGTTTACAATTATGCAATTAAAATGTTGCAGAAAGAAAACAATGAAATGAATCTGAGATGAATTTATAATTAAAAGTCCAAGCCAGTTAATTAAAATAAAATTTACTGTTATCAAACAAATGGTATTTACTTTTCGGAATAAAACAACGTACAAAATGACATAAATTCTAGCTGCAATACAAACAAGCTATAGGGTCTTGACTTCCATATTTCGTTTTGGCTTTTCACACACACCCAAAAAAGGGCTTTTAACAAGAAATCCACTAAAAATTCTTTAATTAGAAATTCAACATATTGTGGTTACTTTTGTTGCTGTTGTCGTTTGCCCACCGCGACACGCCATCGTATTTTGCATAACATTTTGAGTAATGTCTAATGTCAACGTACTCCCATCTATGTTCGGGGGTGGGACCAACTGGTTTTCCGCGGCCAAAAGGCGGGGGAGGAAAAGGAAAAGCCAGCTTGGCAGCCGGCCGGCGTCACATGTCCTGCCGCAACAACAAATTGGTTGAAGCGGAGCAGCAAGGACAAAGGGAAAAGCCAAAAGTGCGGCTAAGAATTGAGCTTGGCTAAGTCACAAAAAAGTGGCAGCAGCAATGCGTTGAAAAATGATGAGGAAAAGCAGGGTTAATCACTGAGGAAATGGAATACTTAATTTGAATACATATTTATAACAATTTAAGCAGGACAATATTCTTAATATATATACCTGTATTATAAATGTACAAAAATATACAAAATATTGTAAGATTCTACAAATATTTTTATTATTTAAAATTATATAATAAGACTAAGTTATGATTTTATTAAAAATAAATAACAATGATAAAATATTAAGATTTAGATAAAATATATACCCAAATTTAAGTTAGGAAAAGTACGTTTAACAAGTGTTTTTCCACGTGCACCTTTTTAGGTTCCGCTTTTTTGAGGTACTCCGCTAGAAAGGACATGCGACTCCTGCGTGCCTTGGGCCGAAAATTGTGGCTAACTTGTATGGCCAAAAAGGGGTTAAGAAAGGGGCAGTGGCAGCGGTGAAATGTAAATGAATTGCACTAAATGCAAGGACATACGCAGCACACACACACACAGGCACCAACACACGGCTGCTGATGAGTAGGACAATTCTAAGCAGGCAGCGTTGACAGGACCTGCCCCTCCCACCCCTACCAAGCCCCCCTCCTCCCCCCAACCCCACGATTTGAGCCATTAGCAACCCTTGCACAAACTAAAAACGCAACCTACCCCAAAAAATGAAAAGAAACTCGGCAAAACTTGTCGCATATGGCAATTTACATACTGACAACATCAATACATATGCACTTGGCTGTGTGTGTGTGTGCGTGTGTGTATCTGTGTGTACTTTAGGCTTTTTGTGTGTCACTTTGGCATAGAATTTTAGCCGCTGTCGTCGGTTTTTCAGCTTCGTCGTGATGGGGCAAAAGCGAAAATTAGAGGCAGTAGCAAAATAAATTCGATTGCCTCATTCGGCTTGGCTCGTCTCGATTCGGCTCATCTTGTTGTTGTATGGCTTTTTCGGCGTGGGTGCATCGACACCCCCTTAACCCCCCTTAACATTAACCCACCACCGCCCCCCACATGTTCGTGCTAGCGTTGTCCCGCTCTAATGCGCTTTCGTATGCACTTTTCGGCCTGCATGCAATTTGATTGGCCACAACATTTTTCGGCCAACAGCCAAACACACAAAATAAACGGGTCGAGAAAAAAAGAACCTAAAAACTCGGAAAACACGAAATTTGGTTCGTTTCGATTGCATTTGATTGCATGTTTGTTTAGGCTGCATTTACTGCTTTTCGACTGCAATTGGCGGAGAGGCCCAAAGGAAATTGGGCTGGCCAAAAGAAAAGTTGCCATAATTGATGTGCTAAGTGCTGCAACATTGCAAATTGCTAATTGCAGGTGTCGAATTGCCGATTGAAGGGTTATTTCAATGGCCTCGAGTGCAAAATGGTGGTTATAATTCTTCGACTTGATTGTTGTTCTCATATCCATTCACGTCCCATGTTATTAAGCGAAAGTGTGGGGAGTTCTTGGGGTTTTCACATACAAAGAATTATTGATTAATGTATCAATCAATTGCTGCGGCTTCGTTTGAAGTTTAGCGATTCAGGGCATATCGATTCATTTTTTTTTGTGATGCATAGTAATGGGAACTACAAAATTTAAATTTATTAAACATTTTTTTTAAAAACATAAGCAAAAATATTTGTTTAATGTCCTTTACCATGAATAACTAAACCCCAAAGTTATTTAGTGTATTGATAAGTATAGTTGTAATACTTAAAAATCTATTAAGCCTAAATTCTTCTTGGTAGAGAGAAAACTAACATTAAACAGTGACTAGAAAAGAATAGTTTATATTTCTATCATATCTGAATAAATTTATTAACCAGTTAAATTTCCCATTTTCTTGCGTTGACTATTACTTACTTTACTACCATTTTCAATGGTCTGATCTGTCCAAAAATTTTACCGCCCCATAAAAATCCATAAAGAGTCCAGTGAAATAAATACTCTAAACGAAAAAAAGAGGACCATGCAAAAATGTTTTTAATATAAATAAAGTTCTGGCCGAATAGCGACATAAAAACCCGAAGGCAGAGGCATCGGGTAAAATTTATTGAAATGTAAAATGCAGAGAAATGCAATTTCCGCACAAGTAACTGCAACGCAACAACAAAAACACACTAGACAAATGCCGAGAGCCACAAAAAAAAAGAAAATAATAACAATATAAAAAAAGAGGGAAACCGAAATAAAAAAGGCAGCAAGTAATTCGAGGCATCAGAATGGCAAGGGCGCGGATAGAGAACATTCAAATTGCAGCTGCCGTTGGCAGCAGCAGCAATATCAAGTAAAACGGAGGCAACTATGGCAAAAATAATAGAAGCGCTGCAATTGCTGCATGCACAGCAGCAACATTGCAGCACAGCAGCAACAGGCGACGGCCGTGGACCAAACCATTAAACTGATGGCATAATACAAATGGAGCACAGACAAACAAATGCCAGCGGATGTGTACGTATAGGGATATATGTGCTGATAACAGCGGATATATATCCATGTACTGTAAGTGGAGCAGGCTGGCGTGCAACAGGCGGCAGCCGAAAAGTATGCAACACACACAGCCACGGAAAACAAACCGGCTAAACAACTAAAACTAAACCAATTCAGGCGCCCATTCATTCATTGAATTCGGAAATTCAATTTGGTTAGAGAGAGAAAGAGAGAGAGAGAGAGTCAGCAAACGGATGCGCCAGAAAGAGAGGGGCGAGGAGCCACAATTGTTAACTACACAACGATGTGCAATAAAACGTGGCCCGAAGTGGGTGGCACATTTTATTCATGGATTTAGTTGAATTTGCAATGAATGGGTTTTCGGCTTAGTTGCCCACTTCCAACAGATGGGCGGACATTCAGACATCCCGACATCCAGACTTTCAGACAGCCATGAAAAAGAGCAAATGATGACATAGAACACACAGCAGCAGCAGCCGAAACAACAACAACAACAACAACAGTAACACCAACACCAACAACAAAAGCGGCATTGGCATTTCAATTTAAATGCTCCTCAGCAACAACAAATGCCAACAAGTGGCAGCCAAACTATGCTTCCCAAGTGAAAAAAGGAGAGAGTAAATTTAAATGTTCACTTGAAGTAAATAAATGGGATAAAATCAGTAAATATAAATACTTATCATATTAAACTAAAATTAAGGAGTTATGTTAACTAAATGCCTTTTAAATAGCTTAAACTATCAGTTGATAAAGAAAAATATGATCTATTGTTTATTTCTTATAACTAAATAATTATAAATATATAATCTTGATTTAAAACTTTAATAATTTCAATTTCCTGTTATGTTTTTAGTACTGACATTTAGTTAAAATTATGACAATACGAATTATGAATTTTAAAAATAAAAGATGTAATAGAGAAAATATGAAATACAATATAATATAATCGAAGTAAAATGTAATAAAATTTCTCAGTGCACTGCAAGGAGTTGTGGCACTCGGCTGTTGTGTTGCCAACACCAGTGGCCATGAATGAGAAGCAGTGGCTCCCATCTTGGTCGCAAGCAGACTCAACCAGCCGCCGTCAGTTAGTCAGTTGTTAACAGGAACTTTGTTTCTGACAGCCAAGTTGAAGTCGAGTAGCTGGTGCTAACCGAGGGCAACTCTAAATAGACAATTTCCGCAGCAGCCGGGCGGCATCAAAATGGCAACGGTGGCAAAAGGGGATGCTCTCCACTTGATGGGCGAGTGTGAAACCAATTTGGGGGCCACTTAAGTGTCCTCCACTTCAGGAATGGCCACCGAAAAACTGCAGTGCTGCAGATTTTTTTCCTCCACATGAATGGCATTACGTATACGCAGCGTGGAACAAAGCGGGCACACACAAAAAACAAAAAACAGCGAAAACGATAACGAGAATGTGAATGTGAAGTGGCAGGACGTGGCAGGATGCTCCTTGCCACTTCACCATATGTAGCTAAAAGTCAACCCGAAAAAAGGAGGAAAACCGAAAAAAAAATGCTACATAAAAAAGCGAGGGAAGTGTTGAGTGATGCAACTAATTGCGGAGTCAGAGTCGGGGAGCTGAAAGGATAATTGCGCGGATTGCACACAGATCGCCTTAATCCTTTTAGGCCTGCTCCGGCATATTCATGGGTGTTGCACCAGTTGCACCCGCCCCAGAGCAAACACAAACACAAACCGACTGCCACCCAGCACATCCACTTGATTGCATTGCCCGCCGTCCGCAGCAGAAAAAAAAATAGCGAAACAAAGAACCGAAAATTCCATAGTCAAACGGGGCTTCTGTCAATTCTTTTCCCATGTTTTTTGTTTGCTTTTTGCCGCGGCCTCAACAGCAACACCTCGCCTGCGTGGGGTGTGTGTGTGGGCGAAAGGATGCAGGATGCACGATGCAGGATACAGGACACAGGGGCCATTTTTTGCGCGAGTATGCCAGTTTTTTTCTCGCGCTCGTTGGCCATGGCCAAAAGCCGTTGGCTGCCTGTGATTGCCAGTGATTTGTGGCGGGCACTGCAGCCAAAAGCCTTCAGGGAAAACGAGTTGGGCAGGAAAAAGAGATTCGCCGAATGGCCGATTGATGTCTCTATTTTTAGGCAGCTCGAATAAATCGCATTTAAGCACGCTGATCTGCGAGAGACTGCATGAAAGCCAATAAAGGAGGTATTGATGGGATTTTTTTCACTCAATTAAAAGTTTCATTTCCACCGAAATATAATTTAAATCTACAAAACTTTCATTGCCGGACATACTTTAAAGCATTTTCAAGAAATAACAAGATTCTATCCATTATCCAATCCCTAATTTATCAGTCTCGCGACTTGTTTGAATAGTTTTTTTTAATGTTCAATCAAAGTCAACTTTATGTGGCCCGTCATTCGTTTTCAATTTTCGTTTGTGGAGTGTCGTGTTAAATTTCAATCACTTAAGAATGCATTTGTTGTCACTTCCAATGAAAGCGCACGATTTGCCTGTACATATGTGCACAGTTTGCATATACGATCGGGTATATACACACATATATATATATATTTATTCCTAGATCTAAAGAGAGTGGCAAAGAGAGAGAAAAAAGAGGTAAAATCAAAAGCAGCAATAGAAAACCTTGAATCAATTGATCCAGAACGCAAAAAGCGAGCAAGAAAAAACACAGTCGGCGTTCTGTGTTCGCCGAAATAAATTAGAATTGAACTTGCTGCGCCATATTTGGTTACAATTTGAACGCTTAATTCCGCATACGTAGACCGCACCAGATCGGGGCTCTCTAGCGGGGAATTGTGGGTGTGTATCGGGGCTTGGCAACGTGTCGCATTCGCCTTATAAATTTCTAGCTAAATATTTAATTTATTTACTTTTCGGTTTTCCAGAGACTTACAAATGGCAATTACGAATGAATTTACCGCTCCGCTACTACTTTTATTCAAATTGCAATCCCTTGAGTTAAGCTATAAAAACTGCTGCTTATTAATTAATGGCAATTAATTTATGTCTAATTGATTTGCGGAAAACTACGCTTAAATGAATGTTTTTTTGTTTGCCAATTTTATAACTCATTCATTCGGTTTATGATGAGTCAAAGCCTTGCGCGATTATAAATGTGTTTAAGGAAGTAAGCCAATTTTTAACTACTCAAAGTTTAATTATATTCTATTATTCTTTTGAATTTTTAATTGTGTTCATAAAATATCATAAATAAATTAAGTATTCAGCGTTTTTTAATGCGACATTTATCTGACAAAGTAATAAATAATAAAGTTCTTGAATTTCCAAGCATAATCTTTTTTTTTTCGACATTCCACTGATCTTGAACTTAGACAAGCAATAATAAATGGAATAAAAATTGCATATCAAGACGTAAAATATTAACGAATGTGACCGCAAAGAGCGGCGTGTACAATATGGAATTACAGTTGCAACTGCAAAGATTTGTTATAACATGGGCATATACATATCCACTTCGATATGGTTGTGCCTCAAAGTCAATTGGGTGTGTTGAGCTGGCAGTTCTCGAATCGAAATGCAATTTGTTTGTCATAAAAAACGTAGCATGATTTCTAGTTGAGAGAGATCTTGAGATTTCACGCAGACCGAAAACAAAACACAACGGATACAGATCATTTATAATCTTCGTTTCGGAACGGTAATAAAAAACACCTAATAAAAGCACAAGCATGCTTCCCAATATTTTTACATATTTTTCATGGCTTGAGAAACCTATAAATATCATAATGTGAGGTGATTAAAATATCATTATTAGTGCAGAAAACAATTTTTGAGTTTATTATTTGTAATATATTTAAGAAGAGGGTTTATGAATTTTGTTTTGCTTTCTAAATTTAAGAAAAAGATCTTAGATTCTCAGTAAAATTTTAAGGGTGGAAAATGTATATATTATTTAACCTTTTTAAAAACCAATTTTTAAGATATTTTTTTTTTTTTTTTTTCATAATTCAGTGTTTAAAAAGTCTTAATTTTTTTATGATTCAGAAGATCCCGATCACCGCTTCGCCCACCCGAGCAAACTTTGGTTGTTAAAATTTTATGGTTCCTTCTGCCGCCTTTTCTCGTTCTCCCAATTATGCATAATTAAACTCGCTGATTGCATTACAAAAATTAATTTTTGCTCGTTTTCTTTGCACTTTCCTCAGATAGAATCGTTTTGGCCGTTCTTGCTCCCTTTTCCCCCGCATTTTCCCCTCACAGCTCCCCGCGAACCCATATCATTTGCATCTACAACATCATTTTCCTATACATATTTTTTCGCATATTTGATTACACCACATGCGCCTCTTTCGTCAGCTTTTCACTAAGCCCTGCCTTCTATTTTCCCTAGCCCCTACTTATATCCATATATCCATCTATCTCTGTCGGCATCTGCCGTCCCGCTCTGGCCAGCTTTGCCATGTGAATTTGGTATCGTTTGGTGCGCTCATTTATTCTCCTTCGCTGCTTATTGACGTTTCCACTTATTTAGTGTATTTTGCGCATTTTCGTACATGCTGAAAAAAAATTCTCGAATTCTTTTTTTTTGTGCACAAAAAAAAAACTTGTTTGAATTTTTTTTTTTATCTATCTATTTTGCATGTGGTTTTGGTTCTAAGTTTCTGGCTGTGGCAGTGTGAGTGCAACCGCTTGGCTTTGTTGCTCATTTTCATTAACGCTGCACTATCGAATATGTTTCGTCCAACAGTGGGTTCTCTCTATGCCAGACTGAATCGCTAAACAAACAAATTTTACTGTTAAAAAATCGTTGCTGTTTTTCCCATTTTTTGTGTATGCATTTCGGGGTGTTAATTGTGTTGCACTTTGCCAGAGAAACTGAACAAACGGCTTAGACAAAAATCTGCATTCTATTGGGTGGAAAAAACTAAGGAGAGCTTTGTCGGCCAATTTGGGATTTGCCTTTGATTCGGATCTGTATTTTTAAAAAATCTTGATTGATGATAAAATTAGATTTTCTAAAAAAATTCGAGAATTTATAGGATCATTTTTGAGCGTTACATTTAAAATATAGAAAAACAATAGGCAACTGATGAAAAAAGATTATGAGGATAAAGTATTGGTTGCACCTTCAAAATTAATTTTAATATTTATTTATTGATCTACTCAACCTAACAATTACCTACCTAATCTTTTAACCAGTTTACAGCTTTTAAAACTCTAAAAAAGTGTTTGAAACTTCGGTGCCACCGACCATAATTTGTTTATTATATTCAAATTTTGTTTGTTGATTTTGACTTTGAATTTATTTATGAATGCAATTTGTTTTGTAAATTTGGTTTAGCCAAATTTGGCGCCGCCAAAGCAACACCCACTTGGTTGTTGTTGTTGCCCCCAGCTCGATTTGGGGCTTGGTGGAGCCTGACATTTTGGTAGGCAACCTGAGTCGAGCTCTTAGCCTTGACTGGCTGCCAGTTGCGTTGTCTAATTGATTGCCAAGCATTGGTTGTTAGCTGAAAAAATATAACGCTGTCATAGTCAAAGGCAAATTAGGACTAATTAATAAAAGCTTTCAGCACAATGCACCCACTTGTGGCCAATTGTCAAGCGCGAAAGCTGCACAAAGCCAGCAACCAGCCTACTTGGCTAATAAAAATTATTAGTTTAAAAATAACAAAATAGAAATAAGCAGAGGCCTGCTGAGGTAATTATAAAAACCTGGAAGCGCACTTAACCAAATCGAATTCTCTATAAAACAATAACACAACCCCAAGCCTGTCAAAGAACCAGAAAAATGAGGAACTGGAAATTATAATAATAATGCAGTTGTGGCATGCGTGGCAGTGGCATAGGCCTCTATGGTCTAACACAATTACAAGTGAGTGCACAAAGGAACAAAAACAAGAAAATGTAAAATGAAAAATACAAAATACAAAAAAAAAGCTAATAAAGAAAAGAAAAACCCAAAGAACACACGCGCAGACCAAAAAGAGAAGAAGAGCCACGCATAAACAGATTGCGATGATTGGATGGATGGCTAATGAAATTCACTGAGGCCATTAGGGCCTAGGTTAGTCAGGTTTTTCCGCGCAAATCGAATTCATTAGGATATCTTTGAGAAACAAATCGAGCGAAACAAGAAAATCAGATGGTAATAAATGAGGAAAAAAATCAAAACAAAAAAACTACAAAACACATTGCATTAAAAATAATTTGCAGCTAAGTTTTTCAAGGTTTTCCAGTTCATGGTTTTCGAGTGTGTGAGCGGTGGCAACAATGGATCGTATCTGATCTCTGCCTTCGTTGGCGCTTAGATACAGATACACGTGAGTGCTGTCGTGCTTTTTGCCACTCCCGCATTGCGAGATATCTTTTTGTCGCCGTTTTTATATAATTTTGCATTTTGCATTTGGTTGTTTATTTTAATTCGTCTTATTTTTCTTTTTTTTAGTATTCAAATATTTAGTTTGGTTGCACCTACAGTAAAGTTTTTGTATTTTTATATTTCAGGATTGGGATTCCTGTTTGAAAAGTTTCGTTTCCTTGCTAATTTAATTCACAACTTTTTGTTTGACTTGTGTTCATATTTATTGTAGTTATTTGAATATTTTTTAGTTATACATTTTTAAATACACTTATGACAAATTTATATTCTTTTGACAGTTTTATTGGAATTAATCAAATTTTCGGCTCAAATTTATGGCCAGGAAATAAATACAATCAATATAAATGAGATTGAGACATTGTGTTTTCGTTTTTTTTGTCAGCCATTTTCAATTGGGATTGAGTGACCGACCTGCCAGACGTTGGCAAACAATGAAAGGAGCACAGAAAAAAATGAAAACAATTTCCCATATTTACTTTTATATATTTCTCGGCCGTCTGTCCAACGGCTTCTTGTTGCCAGGCGGTTCGAAGGTTACACAGAGTCTATTTAAGTCCGTCCGCCTCTTTCGTCTGAGTAAACTGTTTGCGTCTGGCCAGGCTTTCTATCTTTTGTCGGACGGGAAAAGCGGAAAAGGTGTCGGAGGTTGAAGCCTCGCCTTGACTGACTGACATTTTATTCAGCTTCATTAAGCGGAATGCCATGAGTGGAGATTTGGCTGAACAATAAGAGAACAAATGGATAATCCAGGTAGAATCATTTTATCAACTTAAGTTTTTAAAAAATTAATAATTTTAGAATTTAAACATATGTTTTATAATGTTTGAATGTAAATAACATTTTGCTGATTATTTATAACGCTCTAAACTTTTATATTCCAAGTAAAGCCCAACTGCGCCATAGATATTTAAACAATTTTCAATCGCTTATTCTGAATATACCAAGGTTCCGAGCGAATCTAAAAGTCAGAACTTGTTTTGCATACAAAAAACAAATTCTTGATGACAGTTCTCCAAAAGAGAATTCTTTCGATAATTTTTTTTTATCCGCTTTTCTTTGAGCCGTTTCCACATGAGTTTTCAATTTATGCATTCTGTGCTGTTGTCGCTTCACGTTTGAATTTCGAATTTGCAAAATTCATTTGCGTTTGCTTAGCACATTTTCCATGCGCGAATGCATTTTCAGGTAGTTTTTGATGCTTTTTGGGTTTGCAGCGAGCAAATGTGTCAAATTTGGAGTGTGTGTGTTTGGTCGAACAGGTTGTTTTTCTATTTGCTTGACCGCAGCGTGACAAATATTTTTAGCCATTACTCATACGACGTGTATGACAGTGGAATTTTCTTTTGTGGCGGACAATTGAAATACCATGTTAAGGGTCCAGGGATAAGCGTCGGCAATTAGGTTAAATTGAGATGCCTCGCTCGGGGTTTATCATTCGGTAAGCCCGGAAAAAATGCGACAATATCGCTGAGGGGTCAAGGGTCAGGGGAATTGTTGTACAAATGTTTACCACTATATGAAACTCAATACGACCACGCGCTGCTTTCTTAATGCTTTTCCTCGTTTTTCGCACATTTTTTTTGTGGGTGTTTTTTTGTTTTCTTTTTTAGATGGCACTCATTGTTTGTTATGGCTGGCTTTTGTTGCAAAACGCTGCAATGTTGAACTATGAATGCAATTTCGTAAATTATTTTCCTTTTAAGTAATTATTAAGGTGTGGTCCGGTTGCAGTAGTCGTCGCAGCCGGACTATCAAACACACACAAAGGCACACGCTTTGTCTTTGACTTTGTTTTTGTTTATTGTCTTTATACCCTTGAAGAGAGTTCTTTAGTTTTGTCTTGGTTTTAATAGAAAATATATATTTTTGACTGTCTAAGAAATGTCCCTTCCAATTTTGGTCAGGTTTATAGAAAATCTGCAGTTTTTACAAACCCATATTTTCTATACATTTTCCTTTTATTTTTTTTAGATTTCAAAACAGTCAGTTTTTATATTTTCAAAATGTTTTGTGTACCAAACTTTCTATTTATTTTCCTTAAAAATTCCGTAGATTTTTAACCGACTGTTATAGTTGCTTAATATATTTTCTATGGATTTTTATCGATTTTCCAAAGTTTTTGAATAAATTTCTGTAGAGTGCTTATAATTTCAGCTGCTGGCTGTCTCGGCTCTGTTGCTAACATTTTTCATCGGCCATAGCTTTTGTTTTGTTTGCTATTTTGTCAAGTTATTCATCCATTATGCGCCATTTAACTAATAACACGGCTTGGCCGCGGCTGCTTTGGCTCGTTGGCACCCTGAGTTACTAGTCACTCAGTCAGTCACTCATTCAGTCAGTCAGTCACTCATTCGAGTCAATCACTCATTGGGCCACTGGAGTGCCCTGCTGCACATCCCTTCCATCAATGTCATAATAAATTCGTGCTGGGCGAGGAAGCCTTTCAGCGGTATTAAACCCTAAATTAACGGCCATTGTGGGCAAAGTTTTGATAACAGTGCGTTTAGAAATTGGCACTTGGCTACCTGTTTCTGCCACAGATAATCGACGACTCTAAGCTCGAATAATTTCAATCATTAGATGCGGCTAATCGGGAGAAGAAGTGGCGCAAACGATTAGCCAACAATCGGTGGCACACGACAAAACGACGGGCGAATCAGCCGAAGGTGTTGGCCCGCTTGAATTTCTAACGACAATCAACAAATCGCCACTTTGGCCGACAACATGAATGGCAAATTACAACACCAACAGTAACGGCCGCACTAACAACAATCCAATGGCAACAAATTTGCTGTAATACAACAACAATTACATTAAAACGCGACCATAAACGTGCGGCCAAGTCTCGGACCGGGCTTAAACCGAGCCGTGGCCCAAAGCGAAGCCAATGCCAAAGCCAAAGCCACAGGAAAATTCCTACGATTGTGGTCAGCAAAATAGAACTAAAGATGACTAATACAAAAGAGGAAAACATCACTTTCTTAAAATATAATTCGTCATTGACCAATATATGATTAAACATTTTACTTAGTTAGTAAATAGACCGAATGTTGAATCTTTGGGGCTATTCATAAATTACGTCTTCGCAGTTTTTTCCGAATTATTATTATAATTCGGCATACAAACAATCCTAATCCAATTGTCACAAGACTATTTTTCTAATTTTAGATGTGAACAAATTTCCCGGATAAAATCATCATATTTATTAATGGGCAACATACAATTAATTTGTTTAAATTTGTCAATATTAACTCACTGATTGACTAAACCTTGCAAATAAATGTTCATCAATTTATCATAGTTTACTTTAGATTCTGATTCAATACATTAATATGCTAATTATGACAAAAAAAAGTATTTTTAAGTCAATCTAAGAAAGTTATAAAGACAAGAAAAATGTAAAACTTGCAAAGCTATTACTGTAACCCCAACTGTAACTAAACTTTGACGATGAGGCGCTACCAAAGTCATTCCACACCTTGTAAAATCAACAAAAAGGCAGTCAAGACCCAAGAAGCAACTGCAGCAGCACCAGCAAACTGCAGCAGACACAAAGATAGAGATGGTTAGATACAGGGGCAAGCGCAAGATACGTCGATACGTAGATACAAAGATACAGAGAGGGAGCGTGCAATTTGCAGCCTAGAAAAATAATTGCATGTGGAAGTTGCAGGGGGGCGAAGAAGGGTCGCTGCTGCTGCAAAAGCTAGGAAAGAGCAAAAGAGCCGGGTTTTGAGCCCAAGTCGCGACTCATTCATGACGACGACGGCGACGACGAAGACGACGACGAGTTGCAAGTGCAAGTGCAGCTGTAACATTAACATGCAACCAGACGATGATGTTGTTGCTGCCGCCGAGATGCAGATGCATTCAACGTCATTGTTGTTGCAGTTACTGCTGCAGCAGCAGTCGCAGCAGCAGCAGCAGCAGCGACTGCAGCAGGTGAATTGCACGATTTTCAATGCAAAAGTCAAGAGCGCCAACGGAAAAAAGTCGTTAGCCAAGTTTTATGCAGGCAGTTGCCACTATTTGTGGCCGGCTAGGCTAGAGAACGAGAACCGTCGCATGTGGCCAGGCTCTACTTTACCTTCGGGTTCCCTCCTCTGACCAGCTGCACCGGCGAGGAGTGTTTGGTAGCAGCTTCCTTTTGGCATATGCAGATGCCTCCTGCCAGGGCAAAAAAGGCCCATGGGCCAAGAACGAGAACGAGAACGAGACAGCTGTTTCCGTTTGTTAAATGTTTGCCGGATTGGCAAGAGATTGCCACCGCCGACATTGATGGTTCTGAATTTGTTGTGGCATTAAATGTGTCTTGTTCCCGGCTTATGCACGTCAGCTAATTATGGTCCACATATGCATACGTATGTATATGTACACAGTTCGTTTCGGATAAAATGGGGAATAAAAATGGCAGTATACGCAGTGAAAGGGGAAACCGGGCCGCTTAACGAACTTTTATTTATTTACTAGAAAATAAAAATCTAGTGAATTGGCGATGCTACTGCTAACAAGCATTTATTGATTAGCTATTTGCAAATGGTTTAATTATTGCAAAGTGGGTTTTAGGATCAAATATAGTGTTACGATTCTGTTTTTTTTAGGGAATTTAATGATATTAGAACATTAAGTGATCTTATCAAAAATTAAAAGTAAAAAAATTACAAGGAAAAGGAGAACAAAACATATTGTCTTAGGATAGATATACCAATCTTTTTGGCCGCTTAAAAGTTGTGACTTAAAATTAATTTTAAACTATTATTACCAGCCTTTCGGGTGTTATTTAAAATATGCTTTTGAATTGACTACTTTTCTTACATATAATGTGTTCCGATCTCATCGAATTTTTATAATTTAACAATCTTGCCAGTCAACAAAGTTATCCACGTGTGTGGCCAGCGCCATGTTATAGACTAGGTTTTCGTCTCTCGTTTTTCTGATTTTCTTTTCGCCAGTCAATTCGAGTTAAGTCAGCAGAGTTTTTTCTTCATTTCGTTTATTTTAAGTTTTCACAGTTTTTTTTCTTTTTTTTTGTTAATAAACGTATTTAATGTTCACACTTTTGTCACGTTGTTGTTTTAGTTTCTGTTTACGTAGCATTGCATTTGTATTTACAACACCTCTTTTATTATTTTTTATTGTCGTTATGGAACTGTGTTATCTTTCGGCCAGATGGTAAACACTTTTTGAGTGTCCATTATCTAATAAAACAAAAAAGGGGTCCAAAAACAGCTGCAGGCAATTTGGCGAACGAAATTTGATAAGCCTTGAAAATTTTTTCGCCAATTGAATTAGCTAAGGTTTGACTGGCAAAACGATACTGAATATTGTTCAAAAAAAAAATCTGTCGAAAATGTATACAAATAAACCACCGAAAAATGATGAAACCAGATATTAATCACAAAGAACTTGAGTCAGAATATAAACAAGAATGATTTCATTTGGATGAATATCGTATGTAGTAATTTTCAATATGTGATTGGTTTTTAACCGCCTTCGTTTCAGTGGAAATCATATTATATTATTTTTACGACTTTATATAGAGCGCAGTCTTCTTATCAGCTGTAACTATTTTGTGGAAATAAAATATATAATATAAAAAAAAACTGAAATTGCGATAATTTGAACCATGCGTTGACTCGACTCGAATCGTGCACAGCAACTATCACAGTATACATATTTATTATATACTAGTCTAGCTACATTGCTGTAAAGAATGTATGGCAGTCTCTAGTAAAAATATTTCCACACTTGGCAGGCCGTACAAAATTTTCGTTCGTGGCGCAAATTTTCAGCAAAAAAATAAAATCAATTTCGTATGCCTTGATAAGAAAGCGCAAAATGTTTCCGCTTTTTGTTTTTGTTGCTCTCTTTTTTGTTTGCGCGATTGCATGACAACTTATAAGCAAGTATATGTATATTTATTTTTTGTTCAATAATTTCTTGCTTAAATTTTTGTGTTGTTGCGTTTTTGAGATTTCGCCACGTATCAGGCTCGATGAGGCGAGCCAAAGCTGTCGTAATTTGGGTCAGAATCGGCTGCGTCAGGGCCCCACTGATAAGAGCCGCCGTTCCGCAGATTCAGATTGTTCAGATTGGGCAGAGATAATGGTGGCACATAGTTGTGAATCAAATTGGCAATCTTGGCACCGCCAAAACGTCGAGAAATTAAGAGAAACGTTTGGCTTTCACGGCTTCCGGTAAATGATAGCCAACTAGCAGATATATTGTGAAATTTCTGAATGAATTGTTGCAGATATAGTAAAGATATACGTTCAGATATATCATATAACTCATATATCTGTAGCTGTGTATCTATGGGTACCGCACTCGACAGTTGCTTGAACTTCTGTCCTTAAGTATTGCTCAATGTAATTGTACTTGCGGCGATCGCATTGTGACGCCTCTGATAGGCCCCACCCTTCCACCCGTCCACCCCCTTAAAAACCCCCTCGCACCGCCGCCCATTGTGTATCTTTGTTTACACATTTCGCTTTCGTACATCGCACTGTCACTGAAGGACAATGTCAATGAGGCATTGCTTGTATCATAATGAATACATTTCTGTGTATATTTCTGTAATATACCGAATTTTCGGGGTTTACCGAACGATAAGCGATCGAAGAACTTGCACAGCAAGTGAAGGAGAAAGGGTATAAAGATCCGCCTTGGTCGTAAATGTAGATTTTTAGATACGAAGAATTATTGAATTATAACAAATAAATCATTTAGTGGCATTATGTATATATTAAAAAAGTATACACCAAGAATACAGCATTATAAGATCCTAAACAAGCTAAATTTCTGTAGAAATAGTAGCTGTAATCAGTATAATATTCTTATTGTTATTATTATGTTATCAAAAAAGTATGTACGATAGGAGGTCGCAGACCTTTAATCGAACATGAAGGATAAAGTGCTTTAATGTAAAAAAAAAGATAACAAATTAGCTCAAAATTAAAGACTTATAACTTGTTATTACAAAAAGTGATACTGTTAAGTTCTGACACCTCATAATTGATTTAGCTGATATCAAAGGATGGAAAAAAATGTTAACCGTTTTAATTATTCCATAAAAAAAAAAACAAAAAGCCTAAAATAGATAATTCAACATTTCTTGTTAGCTTTTTTTATGACGCCATTAAACGATTAAATATGTTTTATTTACTAATTGATTTATATGCATCAGAACTAAGGATCGCTCTTTAAATATATCTATGCCTAAGCTAATCACGAACTCGGTAATTATTTATGACTCATTAATTATAATTAACCATTAAATATATTTTCAATTTATTGGCGATTATTTGAGAAGCAATTTGGAATACGTACATATTTCATAGCTGCTGATGTGCATAGCATCACATATATTTGTCTTAAATTATCTCTGCCCAAAAGCCAAATTGATGCTGCGGCGGATGCTGCGCTGCTGCTGCTGCGCCGCTGTTGCTATTGCTGATGCTGATTCTGCTGCGGAGGGTTTACAGCAGCTCAGGACGTGGCAACCCTGGCTTGGAGTGGGTTGCTGCAGCTCCTCCCGGCGATGTATATAATTTTTATATACAATAAAAGTGCTTCTCTCGTTTTGGTGGGCAGCTCACACAAAAGGCAAAGTGCATGCAGATTTTTATTGTTGATGCGGATTTTTCATTTCCTTTTTTTGGGCTATTGGCTGGTTTTTATTTATTATATGTATATATATATATATGTGGAGCACAGAGTAAATAATATGCAGCGCGTGAAAATGAAACGCGAATTTTTGTTTCGGGCTTTTTATATTTGGTGGAATTCTTTTTTTTTTATGTTGTATGTTCAATTGTGATTTTTTTGTTGTATTCCTGCACTTCTTGTGTTGTTGTTGGTTGTTGCACTTTGTGTTGTTGTAGATTTTTTGACAGTTGCCCCGCGTGTTTGTGTATTAATTATTTTAATTATTTTTGCTGTATTTAATTTCTGGCTCTTTGATATGTTGCATTATCAAAAGACTTTTGCATTTAATTTTTTTTACGAACCTTTTTCTTTTTGCATTAAAAAACAATTCAAAAGTAATGACTACTTTTTTAATTATTTCTCTTTTTTGTTCGTTTAACGTTAATATTTGTTTTTTTGGACTGCACTTTTTTATGTATTTTGTTTTGTATTTTAATTCAACAGAAATTTACTAACAAAAGTGTTGCCGTTGATGTTGTAGTTGTTGTTTTTGTTTAATATCTAAAAATGTAAAATATGGAAATCGTTGATAAAAAAAGAAGAGAGAGACGTGTGGCCGAAATGATCTCATTCACTGCAACTTTCTGGCTCTGATAAAAAGTGCATGGAAATCTGTGCGATAATAATCGTATCTGCTGACAAATATTTAAGCTATTTAAAGAAAGCAACGGAAATCTGATAAATATGGTGATTTTTTATTTTCAAATATTTTCGATAACCCTCTGGAGATGATTTGATTTTAAGAGGAATTCACCGAAAGCAGCTGCATAAAAAAATGAACTGAACTCGTCCAAAATGAAATTAGCCAGCGAAGCACAGCTTCAACTTGGTAACCCCCTTCAAAAAAAAAAAAAAACTTTATGGCAGCGAAAAATGTGAATAAAAAATTTATATATATAAAAAAATCGCCCTGCCAAGTTCTGAGCAGAACAAAAAAATCAACCAAAAAATACCATTGTAAATAGTAATTTAAGTTTCGTGGGGATGAAGGGGCATCGGAAGGATGTTACCGAAAAACGTAAAATAAAATAATAAAGCAGAAGCTGGGGCGAAAAAAAAAGAAAACCGAACGGAAGGTAAGGAAAATCCAATGGTCAACTGGGTGGGTAAGGTGAGGGTTAAGCTCTCGGGCAGGGGTATTCCAATTGATGTTGCGCAGCTGCAGCTACATTTTTTTCGGCTATTTAATTTGCCATTTTTTTTGTCTAGCATATCTGGGAGTTGATTTTTCTCAGCCCCCTTCCGCTTTTTTTTATTCTATCTTTTTTTTTTTTTTTGTTTTTTGTTCGCTCTTAGTTTTTGTTCATTATGCTGTGCGCCAAGCCCGACGGCAAAGTAAATGCCAGCAACTGGAGACTGGCGACTGGCGACCGACCTGGCCATTGTCATGGGCGGTGGGATGGTGATGGCTCTCCCCGCCTGACGAAAATTGAAACTGACAAAAATTTGTTACATTTGCCTGCACAGAAAAGTTGCGGACGACGAGCCACCCGAAAAAATACACACTTTATTACTGTGTACTTGCAGCTACTTCTTTTCTGCTCCTCCATTTCTCTTATTTTTTCGGCAGCTTTGTTTGTTTTGTTTTACTGCTGCTGCTGATGCTTCAGAAGTTTGGCTACAGTTCATTTTGTATGCTGCTGCCTTTGTGGTTTTTTTCTCTCATCTTTTTTTACCCTTTTAATCTATTTTCTAGCATTTTTTTGCAAGATTCTTTCAGTGTTTTTTTGGGCCAAGTTTTGGGTGCAGTGAACGAGAATCGAAGGCGGCATTAAAATATGAAATGCAAGGCGTAAATGATTTTCGAAGTGAATTATAATGACTCGTTGTTCCTTTTTATTTTATCTTATTATGTACAGTAGCTTTTTTTTAAGACTTGTTTCATTAATTTAAAGGCATTCAAAATGGCCTTGTGAGTGTTCTTATGTGTATATAAATTAATTTGATTCGTTTATTAATTTTTCATCTTTTTTGATAAGTTTCAAATTGCAATAAAATATTTGTTGTATTTTTTATTGTCATTTGTATTAAAGTGCCTTTTTAAAGCTAATAAATTTATTTCGTGAACTCTGAGAGCAGGAAATGAAAATACGAGGTATGAAATGCGATGATTGCTTCCTAAAATAGTTTTTTTTAGCATTGAAACTTGTAATATTTTCTTTAAAATATATATTGTGTTTATGTCACATTTCACTAAGGCTTTGCTTGGGTAAATATTATTAATTACGCGAAATTGTTATTTAACAGTAGGCATCTTTATTAAGTAAGGCTCACACACACACACTCTCGCAGGCACACACACACACAGGCACACATAGTCAATCAACTGGAGACACGCACTTGAGCTGGGCAATGCAACTATTCAACCAAAAGACCGAAATAAAAATGCATTCTATAAAAATTTTGCGAGTGCGCGAAAAAAACTTTTCCGCATTTTGCATGACGGCGGCGGCAGCGACGTCGACGGCGACGCCAACTGCGGCAGCGCTGCCTGCGTCGACGGCGGCGTCAGCGTTGTCGCACACACACATGCACATACGCAGAGAAAACAAGAGACAAGCGGCGATTGTAATTTATATTAATGCCGAAAAAATCAAACAAAACGCGGGCGATTGATGCCGCAGATGATTATGCGTGAAAAGCACAAAAAACAGGGCCACACGGCGTATACTTGATTTGGGAAAAATTCATTTTTCGGGGTTAATATCAGATTTAAGAACGATTTAAAGTATTTTGGGGAAAACAAGTGCCACTGTTTTTGTGCTTTTGTACATTATAAGAAATTATATTTAAATATGAATAAATAAATAATTATGTTTCACTTTGAAGTTTTGCTTTATTTTGTTGTCATTTCAACTTTGCAATATTTATTATGAATGCACATTATTTGGTTTTCCGAATTCGTTGCCATTTTTTAAATTGTTGTTTTTATCTATGTAAAATGTATTTCGCTTTAATTTTTTTTATGCGATCCACTTTTGTAAATTTATCTTTTCGGAGAGTTTTGGTTGCCATTTTTTTGTCCACATTTTTAGGTAATCATTTTTTAAAAGTTGTTGTTGTTTGAAAACTTCAGTGGTTGTTGCATATGCATGTTTTTTTCTAAGTATTTTTAAGTTGACTCCATTTTGGTTATTTAATTTAATTTTAAACTTTATTTAATCCTGTTCTTTTGGTGATTTATTTAGTATTCGAGTTGTCGGCGTTTTGAATGCGAGTTCTATCTATTTAGATGTAAGCTAATTTATTCACTTTGTTTTGAGTGCCGTTTTTGCTATTAAATTGGATATTATTTTCGGCAATTGTCGTGTTTATCATTTAGCAAACGATAACGATTCGATTTTCGCCTATGGAACACTGCGTGTAAATGGGCAATGCGCTTAATGCTTTACGATTGATATACGCGATCGTCGGACGCTACACCTCGGAACGACTCGGGCCGCGTCCGAAAATGCGTTCCGTTGCATATCGGATGCGTTGTGTTTATGCGACTGCCGAAGCCGACTGCAAAATTATATCACAACAACACGAAGACACCAACCAGCACACCGAGCTGAAGTCGACGTCGTCGTCGTTGTAGTTGTCGTTGTGCAAAAACAGCAAGAAAAACACACTGGAAAACACACACACACGCACACACGGCAAAACTGCATACTGCAAAAACTAGAATGCTTGAGCGCGAGAGAGAGGACTTTTTGAGTTATTTTCGCAGAGCGCAGACGCGAGAACTTTAGGAGTAACGGGGTAAGCCGCACTCACCCACACACACACTTATGCAGAGAACGAGAGAGAGAGATACCGAGTGCACTTCAATAATTGCATTGCACTTCGAGTGCAGCGCGCGTTGATAAAAAGTTTTGCCAAGCTGCGCGACGAGCTGCCAAAATTCAGCCGACCATTTTTTGAGTCCTCCCAAGAAATGCAGCTCAGCATTGAAAATGCTCTCGCTGAAAAGTCACTCAAAGTCACTCACTCACATGCAGGCGGCTAGAACAATGCACACCAACACATATCCTCTTTAATTCACCACATTTTTTCTGTCGTTTTTTTAATGCACGCACACCAGCAAAAGGAATGCAATTCTGCCGCTGCGCTGCCGACCTCACAGCAATTAGCTGCCTTTTTTTGGGCGGTTTGGCGGTGGAAATATTAGGGAGGCAGGAAGGGAACTCCAATGGACTCGAAAAGGATATTCTTGAAAACTTTATAGCGACAGCATACAAGTTGCAGTGCAGTTTTTGACTAATTTTAACATTTTTAATATATATGTTTTAGCCAAAGTGATGTGATTTTTAGATTAATGCAAATAAGTTTAATTATATTTTAAGGAATATTTTTTACTTTTCTTGTACCACAAACAGCTAGGAAAATAGATTTTCTTGGTACTGAAAATGCTCTTGATATGTAATGAATTAATTTATATAATTTTTAATGGGTAATTATTTTAAAGAATTATACTCTACTGATCCAATTATATATTAAAAACAATTTATTTTAATTTATAGTAATTTAGCAATAAGGAAGAACAAACGTTTAAGAACACACCTTTTAATTCGTTAACCCCTGAAAGGAATAATATAATCTAAGAATTGCCCTGTAATAAATAAGTAAAGCCAAAAACTCACTCAAACGCATTAACCCACCAATATTTGGCTTGAGAAACTGCATTTCCTGCTCATCAAAAGCAGCTCTCCTGTGGTGTGTTTCTCCTACCCCAACTCAACTCGAGAAAACCACTCAAGAACCTTACGCTCTCTCAATCCCTCACTCAGTTCCATGTAAATGAGCTTAAATGATTTCTTATTTTTGTTTTCGCTATTTTTTGTTATATATATATTTTGGTTGCATTTATTGTTCTTCTGGCAAATTTGAACTTTGCTTCGGCTTTGTTCGCGACTAAAAATTAGTTTTAAGTGAAAAGTCACTCTCTTTTTTGCTCGGTTTTTTGGGTGTCTCTTTCTAAGTGCGCAGTTAGATTGTCCAAAATGGTGGAACGTGCCATTCCGTAGCGACTCAGTGGTGAGATGACTAATTTCAAACAGCAGATAAAGATAAACCTCGATTCCCCAACTGCGCACTTCACTTCTTCTATTTTTTTGACAGCGTGTAAATCTCCGTACACTTTTCATTTCACTTTAAGGTAAAGTCTAGTGGTACAGCTACAGCAACAAAAACAACAATTAATATGGCAATTGTAGTTCAGTTGTAAAACGCCAACGACCTGACGCACGTTCAAGGTATTATCTCATAAACAGAGCGAGAGAGCGAGCGAGAAGGCACATATCCACACACACAAATATGGTATAAGCGCATGCCATAAGAGCCCTTGCTCACTAATACATTAACGCACGCAACTAACACAATAAGAAGGCAGTACAACAACAACACAGGCAGTACAACAACAGTAAATTCAGTGACAACAATGAGAGCGCAACAGTTGCAAAGTCATGTGGCGAATGCTGCAACCCAAAGCGCATTGACTTCCCTTGTTTTTGTTGCCTTCCCCAACGCATCATTCGATCGCTGATTTATCTGTTATAAAAACTTAAAAAATATATGTACATAAAAAATACATAACATTTAGATACTATCTTTGGGATTACCCTTTCTTGTTTGAGAAATCTGGGTTTTTAAGGGTTAGTGAACTTTAAAAAATTAATAAACTGAATAGTTTATAACGATCAGAAGTTTTTTTACTGAGCTTTAGTGAAAAGAAGTTGCAAATTCCTCCTTAACAAAAATATCCTTGTGTGTCTTTTTGAAGTGAATTAAATAAGAAAATAAAAAAGCGGCAGAAAAATAATTAAAATAAAATACCTTTTTTATTTTATATATTATAATTATTCTTTATTATTATATTAAAGTCAATAAGGTTTTAAAACGATTTCTTCATATAAAACTATTTTTAGCTTTAAATTTCTTTTACTACCCATTTATATATATATATTTACGCTTTACTAGATAGTAGATGAACACTTTTTGATCAGCACTCGCTTATCGCTGAGCTTTTGTTTACATTTCAGCAATAGCAGACCCAACTCATTTTTTGTTGCCACACCAAAGTTATTGGGACATGCGAATTTATTTTGCCTTTACAACATCTTCAATCAAATCAGCTTCTATATATAAAATATCAAGCGTATATTATACATTTTTGCAATATTGCCAGTTTGTTGATAATGTGCTTTAATCAATTACACTCGTTTTTGTTTTCGCGTATTTATGGGAGGGCAATCTCGGTTTGTACGTAAATTCAATATGTATAAACGTAACGGTTTGCAGGAGTGTATTGCAAATTTCTTAGATTTTGCTATTGCAATTTGTTGCAACGATAATCGGTTATCAGCTCGAATTGCATTGCCGCAAGTGAGTGCAATTGGAGCAAGTGATTCACCCTGGGAGTGTTCTTTGTTGCTGGGTTTTGTGTGGCATGCGCGATTGATTCGATCAAAATCGAAAATTCTGACGAAAGTTAAGAGATAAAGTAAATGACGACGAGATTAAGGTTTGCTTCCCAGTAAAATTTATTAAGATTCATATACATTGGAAAAACATTAAAGAACTGAAATATTCGATATCGAACATTGTCATCTTAAAATTTCCACATCATCATTTGCCTTATGCTTTTTTTTATTTTAAGAACATAAATAGTGATTCATTCAAAGTCCAATAAGAGGTCTTTTAAATACTTTATCACGCATTATTTAATTAACTATATATAGCAGGGTTTTTATTTTCAACCCTATTAGATTTTAAATACATTTTTGAATTAACAAAATTAAATAAAAGTGAGACGATCTGTAATTATCTTAGATCATATTTTGAGACGACTAAATCGCTTTAGAATGTATTTTTTACGCCGCCAAAATCGGCTCTAGATCCCGTAACGACTGCGACATATCACGTATACGCATCGTGGTGCCAGTTGGCAATTGCACTCTCAACTTGAATTTTTGTATTCTTGGCACTTTTTGCTTCCGCATAAAATGTCGCACAACAAGTTGTTGCCGTTGTCGCCATATAGACGTCAGCATCTTAACCCACAGCTACCCGCTTAACCCCTTGTCGCCGCCGGTCGCCTTTTACCGTTCCAACGCCATTTTGGTAAGACCTCAAGGCGAACTTGTCTCGACTCTCTAGTCTCATTCATTCTTTAAGCGTGTTTATGCTGGCAATTTCGTTACGTTTGATTAGTGGCCGGCAAATGGCATTTGACTTGCAGCGTTTCGATTGCGTTTTGCAAAAAGTTAACTGGATTTTTCTACTATTATATCGCGTCGATTTTCGTATTGTCAACCTTGGGAGAGCGGAGTTAGAAATTGTGCACTTGGCTAGGCTTGTCAATTGATTTCGTATTTAAGCTGAAAATTTATGGCACACGATTTGCACATTAGAGCTGCCAGAACACAGAGTTCAGATTAATTAAACTAACAAATAATCAAGTAAAGTGGGAAAGTATGGGGAAATAATTCGCGAAACGTATTAAAATTCATGCCATTGAGCCAAAGTCTAATGCATTTTCAATGTATTTTTACAAGCAGTGTGCTGAATATTTATCGATTAGATGTCGTCTCTGCCCAGTAGTACCCCCCACCCCCCACTTACCCCCTGCTAGTCATCCCTTGTCTGCTGCAGACAAAGACGCAGCAGATAAAACGGAAGTACAGTTTGTAGTGTCCGGACAAAAGCAATTGCCAAGGAGCTGAAAGCGCCACAAGTGCCACAAGGAAAAATCTACAAGTTTTATTTTTTTAACTGCCAAGGGGTAGATAGAGAAAAAAATTCTAAACGTAATATGTTTTTTTTGGGCATTAAAAACAAAGGATGAGATTTTGGTGTAAGGAAAGTAAAATGCTTTTCATGTAGGCTTTTTTTTTGGGATGATAGAAAGCCCAAGGCGGAAATCTCAGCGGCACCTTAAATTGGTTGTTTGAGATTTGAAGGGACTTAGATTTTGTATATCCCCTGAGTTACCTGCTAAATTGGGGGAAAAAAGAAGGTACTCTCCCTCCTTCTTTTTTGCGAACAACAAGTTGTCGGCAGATGACAACTGTTGCTTCGCGTGTTTAGTGGAAATCGAGGGGGTTGGACGACGGGAAAACTCCCCTCACACACATGGGTATTCGACGAAAATCGCCGAAAGTGCCGCGACTGGCGCAGCAGCCGGGAAACTCCCTTCCACGCCCCCTCTAAAAAAGTGTATATAAACCGAAAAAAAACCCCCCGGCGACTGAGTTGTTAGAACGTGTGAAGTGCTTTCTTTGCATACTTTTGTGCGTTGTGTTTTGCCGGCGATGTTGGCGATGCTGTTGCTCCTGCTCATGCCACTTGTTGTGCCTGTGAGTGTGTACTGCGACTTATGCAACAAGTGCGCTAGTTTGTTGTTGTATAACGATGTTACAAAGTCAACACACAAACGTCTGCCACGTCGTCATCAGTGTCGTAGCAGCTTGTTTTGGTTTTGTTCGGTTGCTCCTTTGACTTTTGGCTTGAACATGTGTTCTTGTCTGTGTTTCGGACGTTTTTCTCTTGGCAAAGTTTGGGGTTTCTCCTCCAGAAAACATCCCATACAAGTATACGAATTCCTGACACACCTCGCCACGAAGTTTTTGGGGGGTATTGTGCATATTTTAAAAGTGTTCTGCCAAGTTTCTCCACAATCTGTCAACGAGCCGAGTTGTGTAAGTTTTCCTCTCAGAGGTTTTCCCTCTTCTTTTTGGGTGCTTGGATTTTTCGTTGCCCCTTTCAATGTCGTTTGTTGTGTAAATTGCCACCTAAATGGCTTTTATGGTTTGTAAGTTGCGTACGAAAGTTTTGAGAGAATTAATACCTTTTAAATAGGAAAACGTCCTTTTTACGCAATGAAGACTTTTGAGCTTTGTTATAATATATATACAGGAATTTTTTCTTAGCCATATCTTCTATCTACTCCAAATTCTAAATCTGAATGCATTTTAAGAATTATAATTTATCAAAATTAACCATGTTTTTCTATAATCTAAATAATATTTACTGAAGAAATTGTTTGCATGGTTTGCATCTATTGGTTAAAAATCCAAACTATTTTTATTATTATAGCCTTTATTAAAATACATTTCAATATTTAAAAATATATAACTTCACTTTTAGACATGAATTTTTGTTTCAGATTCAGCTTTAAGATGTTTATCAATTTTACCGATTTGACCCAGTTAGAATTAAAGTTTAATGCTTATGTAAAGTATCACCATCACTTAGTTTATTTATCACTTCACCTCTGTTGTCTTAAATTGATTAAATTCCCATTAAAATGTCTGAAAGTTATTAGATAATTTTTTTGTATTGCGAGTAAATAATTCCCTCCACTCACCTGCTTGCAAGGCGACATCTTGAACATGCAATTAGCACCAAAAAAAAAGGGAAAAACTTGGCTGCTTCATTCAGTCAATTCAATTAAGCGTTAACACACATATGCCACACTTATCAGCCGCTCTGTCTCTGTCTAACGGCCTCGTGGCGTCTCTGTCCCACAGACTTGGTGTATGCAAAATGGTTGTGTGATCGCTTTAATTAAATGCCTACACATAAATTATCTCGTTGCACTCGACGACAGAGGTCTTTAATTAAATTTCCACAAACACACAGGGACACACACACTCGGCCCACAAAAGCACACAACACTTTTTGGGGCGGAGAAGGGTCGATGATGGTGGTAAATCGAGAGTATCAAGAAAATCGCGAAAAGGCGCCAGCAACAGTTGGCGCCAATTGTTGCTTCAATCTTCGTCCAAATCGAGAGAAGTAAACTTTTCTCGACTGCTTTTTGGGTATGTCGAATTGCACCTCACTAAGTGGATTTTTCGGGGGCCTAAGCTTGCCGAATTCGTCGTTGTCGTCCTGCTGGTGGCTGCTGCCAAACTCACTTGTTGCACAATGCCAACCGAATGCCGACGCCAAATGCACGGGAAAATAGTTGTGCAGTCGCTGCTGGCGCTGGCTGCGCTGCCAGCTTTCCCAGTTTTCCTTTTCGCAGCAACAAATTCGACAAAAATGCCCGATACACCCACCAAACTACGAGACGGAGCCAGACCAGCCAACCGAGTGCAGCCAAATGTTGCTGCAAGGACCCAAACCCAAGTTGTGCCACCAACGACCCAGCCCCCCAAATGCCATTCAAACTACACTACACAGCCATCCACCCACACTCACACACACAGATAGTACGTAAAAGGAGGAGGTGCAGTGGGTGGTGGGTGGGTGGTGGGTGGTGCGCTAGGTGGGTGGGTGGCTCAATGGCGACGACGTCAACGAAGCGACGAAACTTTTTTCGAGCACACGAAACTTTTTCAGCACGAAAATCAAATGCAGCAGCAAAATAACGAGGCGGCAGCGCAGTCGACGCCGAAACTCAGACTCAAAGCTCACCCAATTTCCCACTTTGCCGCCCCCTAAAAAACACCGAACCCCCTAACCATCCACCCAGCCCCCACTATCCCCCCCTTTAACCCACCAGCCAGCGTTGACTACATTTTTTTTTGTTCTCCTCTCTTTTTTGTGCCATTTTGTTTTTGTGTGTTTTGCTGTTTTGCCTTCGCTACTCTTCCCCAACCACCCACCAACACACACACACACACACACTTGCCTACATATAATGTAAAATTTTTTTCTGCAGTGCATTTTGCCCAATGTCCTTAGCGCCATATTGGCGCGCTCTAGCTCCTCCTAGCTCCCTAAAAACCCCCTTGAAAGTCCTCCCATTTCGCATTAACTTTGTGCTTTTTCGTGCTTCCGCTTCATTTTTTCCTCTCAGGCGAAAAAAAGGCAACTAGGAGAAATGCAACGCGAAAAAATTCTGGCCTGCGTCTTGTCCGCAAAACGTTCGAGCGGATTGGGTGTCCTGGGGGAGGGGGAGGGGGTATTGTCCTGACCATACCTTGAACCCAGGCAAATTCTCAATCAAACCCCCCCAGACCGAAAGACCCAAAGTCCACCTCAAGCTTCCTGACTTCCTGGCGAGAACCGGCCGGTTGACCAGCATCCACACCCAGCCACACAGGGAGAAAATCAAGTATATATCTGCTCGATTATGCTACTTAAATATATTTAATTATATATATATAAAAAAAAAATACATAAGTTTATGTTATTCTCTTTTATTTTTTGTTATTATTAAAATTCTTTAAAAATGTGTATTATCTCTGTTATGAAATAAAGGATTAAAGGATTTAAAATTGATTCATTAATTAATTTTGACCCACTTCTTTTTACTTAGTGGATTTTTGTATGAAATCGCTATGATCTCAATATAAATTATTATTAAGGCTAGCCTTTCCCATTGTTGTATCATTAAGTAAATAAATGAAACATCAGAAGACAAGCAGCAGATTCAAATTAAATCAATTTTGGAAATTTAAAGATTTTGGTGGGCTCAAAATATAATGGTGAAATTTTCAAATAAATTTAATTCAAAATAAGAAAATTAATTTTTAATTATTCAGAAAGTTAGTATTTCTTCTCTGTGCATCTATCCTCCTTCACAAAAAAAAACTTCCAAAAGAATGAAAAAACTGGCGAAGGAAAGAAGGAAACCGGCCAAAGGCAACCAACCAAAAAATCTATTTTCCAATTTCTGTGCACCCAGAAAACCGATGGTGGGTGGCTAAAATGAAGAGGGGGTGTGGGGTACTGAATGCACCAAACTATAGACGAGCTATCTACCTCCCCCACCCCCTGCTCTTTCTTTGCGTCTCATTCTAGCCGTATTGCCCTCTCGCTTGCACCGTGTTTCACCCACTTGTGGCGCTTCCTCACACACACAAACACACCCACCATCACGAATTTGGCTGCCTCACACGAAGGACCAAGGACGAAGGACGATGGCGGCGCCCGGCGACTCCTTCGGCGCTTGCAGCGTCATCCTCGCGAATACAACAACAAGTGGATGTGGAAGTGGAAGTGGAGAAAACTCGTAAAAATGTAACCTAAAAACCGCCGGAAAAAATTCAACAAGGCAAAGGCAGAGCGTAGAAAAAAGAAGGGGGTGGCTTATGGGGGCAGAAAGGAGGTGGAAATAGTTCGCCCGACATTGGAAAGTAGGTGGAGTGCTTATTGCGTAGTCCATGAAATGCTGCCCAGGATTGGGTTGCCCCACCCAACCACCCACCCACTCAAACACACACACACACACACTCTGGTAGACGCGACGTTGTCCTCGTCGCTTGTTGCATCCTTCTGGCATAAAAATGCCTTCTTACAGCCAAAGACGGTGGGTGGAAAATCCCAAGTGGGGGATGGGTGAGTGGGTGGGAAAAGCCAACGCCGACAGCGGCGCCTGCAACGCTATTCTCCTTCTTCTTTATTGTTGCTTGTTGTTGGCGTAATCGAAAGATGCGTTTGGCAATGTGGGTGGCAGAAATGGTTGGGTGGGTTGGGAAAACCACTACATAGACACACGGAATTAGGGTGTGGGAATGGCCCACAATATTGCCCAACACCTGCTGCTTCTTAATACACCAACACACACATACACACACACACCCGGAAACTTTCTGCGCTCTCGCTTCCTCGCTGCAAATAAAAAATATATATATGTGCAGCTTGTTGCTTTCGGCCACCCCCCCACATTCCCTCCCCCCCAACCAACATTATAATGCATCTCTTTCTCTTCTATATATTCGAGATTTTTTTCTCTCTATTCTCCTCTATTTATTAAATTTTTTTTTGTAAATAAAGGCAAAGGAAAAGTTTGGCTTTTTAATATGTTTACACCCCATCGGGCGGAGGTGGGGTAGTTTTCCAGGCAAACAAACTAAATAGAAAGGATTCGGGTGAGAATAGTGGAAGGAGCTGGACTCGACTGACTATGCAACAAGTTAAATCCTTGTTGGGGTTTGTTCTCTGCTGTATAACTTTTTCGCATGGAAATATAAGCTTAACAAAATATTTACCTGAGCTTTTTATTGCTTTATTCGGGTAGATTGTATTATCTCACGGAAATCTTATACAGAAGCTGTGATTTAAGACCAGTGGCTTCCTATTTTGACTTGGAGTTTCTTGGCCCTAACTTTGGCTCATAATTATAAGCTTTAAATATCCTTTTGTAAAATGGACTTAATTAAAGGTCACTTACCTAAGTTTTAAATTGAAGTTTTGATTGAACATTTGTATTTAAATTTATTTATTTAATTTAGATAATATATATATTTGCATTGGCTCTTAAATTAAATTTTTTGATCAAACTTTCTTTTTGTATTTTGAATCAGTTATTTATTTTATTTCCCTTTGACAATTTAAAGATATACTTAAAGGGCAATTCCAGATTAAAATCCTGCAATTCTAACAGTCCTAAAATGTCAATTCAACTGGACATTAGGGTTCGAGGAAATAAGCCAACATTTCTTCTAATAGAGATACAGAGTAAAATGTAATTTTGAACCCCTAGTCCCCAGACAAATTTGCCCATAACCACCGCCATCGAAAATTACCTTTATGCAGCTTATATAATTTGGTTAGTGTAATCTCCTTTATGCCGGCGCTCGGTTTGGCATACAGATGGCTGCCCAACCGACTCCGAACACACACCTGAATCCACAAGTGGATGGGCTCCCATTACAATCAAATGAAACTCCACCACTGATTCACTGATTGAGCCATTGCCAACAACAGTTGGGTGGGGAAAATGGGAAATGCAACAGGCGAGATTTCCCATCAACACTAGTCCCCAGCCCACTTTGCCACCCACTGGCCCACCCCCCCAGAGAACCACCCACCCAAACCCAGGCCAACCAACGACGTCTTTGTCTTCCTCTTCAGCTTCGATCAGCATCGTTTTTCTGGGTGGTCCAAAGTGGGTTTGAGTTTTGGGGAAGGGGGGTGTATGAAAAAAAATCTAGAGAAAAAGTTAAAAAAAAGAAATGCAGGAAAATTCGTTGGCGACGAAAATCGGCCACAAAAACAGGCGAGGAAAACGCTCGCTCCTCGTTGGCTCGTCCTTCGGTTCGGCTTCGTTCGTTTGCCAATTGTTGCAGTAGATTTTCCTGCTGTTTTTGTAGTAGTTTTCCCTGTCTCATACCCCCCACCCTCCCTGCCTCACCCCACCCCTCTATAGTTCTGGCTGCCTTTTCGGCAAACGCATTCGGCACTCATCGTCTGCAATTTTTATATTGTGCAATATATTTCGTAGGGACACCCACCTCCTGCGCATGTGTGTGTGTGTGTGTTGGTGTGTGAGGGTGGGCGGGTGTGTGTGTGCGTGTGCTTAAGTGCGCTTCGTTATCTCCAGCAGAGCACTTCGTTTTGGCCACCCCTCCCTCCGTGCTTAACCCATGTTGGCTAGAACTAACCCGAAACCCAGACCCCCAAAAGCCAGACACCCGTGCATATATATCCTTTTTTTTTTTTTTTTTTTTTTTTTTGCCTGGCTTCTTTCACATTTTGCTGCAGCTTCGTGCAGCGAGGACAACGAAGTCGTCGTCGCCGGAGAGCCGAGCAAAAATTGTCGCTGGAAAAATGTGCTAAGGGTTTTCCTAGCCAAGGGTGGGAGGGGGGAAAAACCACTGGAAGCGGTGCCGCTGTCTCTGTGTTTGTGCGGGAATGTCAACTAGAAACAAGGACGATAAGCATTATGGAGCGCATTGAGGAAGTAATTGAGTGCACGAGACAGGGACGCAAGGCAAGGACGTGGATGTGTTTGTGTGTGTGTGTATTGGCGAGAAAAAAAAACACATATATATATATATTTGTACATGGAGAGCGGCATTTATATAGCCACCCACTAGTCGCCTTTGCAACAACAAAAGGCATTTAACATTTTAATGTGGGGTTTGGGCTTAGCTTTGGGTCGCTGGCAACGTGCTAAACGTGCTCAAAAACCGAAATGAGTGTTTTCAGGCAAAAGGATACGGCTGAAGCAGCCGCCAGGAGCCGAAGAAATATATATCCAAGGGTGACACCAGAGTCAAGCCAAAGAAAAAAGGGCTTTATGTTAATTTTCCCTAGTGTTTGCCCAGACTCCTGTGCTTTTTTTTCATGCCCAAACATATGGCCCGGACGTAAGCCGCCCAGTCGATGTTGATTAGGTCTGGCTAAAGTCAATTTCAGGCGAACAACTTGCAAGCACTTCATTTGCCATTTACACGGGCCAAATCCCATTTGCGACCTTAATATGAACGATGAGGCCAAGGAGGGCAGCTTGGAAAATAGCGAAAAAAATCAGCAGTTTGAAAGAGCTTCACATAGATATGTAGTATACAATATCCGAGGGTGCGATGCTCCAGCCACCTAGCACAAAAATTATTCTGCTTATTGGCTTTGGGTGCTTTTTTTTTCGACACCTTCAGCTTTCAACGGATTTTAATTGGATTGGATAAAGGGGAGGATAATTTCTAAAGGGTATGAGTAAAATCGATTTTGCAAAATGAATCCTTTTTTTTTTTACGTGCTACGGTTAAAAGAAGAAACTTAAAATGTATAATAAAATTCTCCAAATGAAAAAAGTTTACCATTCATAATAATAACTAACTAACGTTAAATTAAATTTGGTAAAGTTATGGAGGTCCAATTGGGGGTAACCTCATTAAAAGTCATCGGAAACACGGAATAACTAACATGAAAATGGGTCAAAAATTTGATCAACGTTAAAATTAAAATTTTGAATGCAGATTTTTAGAGGATCAAACCACGAGTCGTAAAAGGTATGCCACTTTGATATCGGATTAAATTTAGTAAAGTCACAGAATCTGGAAGTGCAATTGTGGGTCACCTTATTACATGACATCGAAAACTTGGAAAAAAGTGACATGAAAATGGGTCCAAAATTTGATCATCGTTAAAATGAAAATTTTGAATGCAGATTTTTAGAGGATCAAACCACGAGTCGTAAGAGGTATGCCACTTCAAAATCGGATTAAATTTGGTAAAGTTATAGAATCTGGAAGTGGAATTGTGGGTTACCTTATTACATGTCACCGAAAACTTGGAAATAAGTGACATGAAAATGGGTCAAAAATTTGATCAACGTTAAAATGAAAATTTTGAATGCAGATTTTTAGAGGATCAAACCACGAGTCGTAAGAGGTATGCCACTTCAAAATCGGATTAAATTTGGTAAAGTTATAGAATCTGGAAGTGGAATTGTGGGTTACCTTATTACATGTCATCGAAAACTTGGAAATAAATGACATGAAAATGGGTCCAAAATTTGATCAACGTTAAAATAAAAATTTTGAATGCAGATTTTTAGAGGATCAAACCACGAGTCGTAAGAGGTATGCCACTTTGAAATCGGATTAAATTTGGTAAAGTTATAGAATCTGGAAGTGCAATTGTGGGTCACCTTATTACAAGTCATCGGAAACTTGGAAATAAATGACATGAAAATGGGTCCAAAATTTGATCAACGTTAAAATGAAAATTTTGAATGCAGATTTTTAGAGGATCAAACCACGAGTCGTAAGAGGTATGCCACTTTGAAATCGGATTAAATTTGGTAAAGTTATAGAATCTGGAAGTGCAATTGTGGGTCACCTTATTACAAGTCATCGGAAACTTGGAAATAAATGACATGAAAATGGGTCCAAAATTTGATCAACGTTGAAATGAAAATTTTGAATGCAGATTTTTAGAGGATCAAACCACGAGTCGTAAGAGGTATGCCACTTTGAAATCGGATTAAATTTGGTAAAGTTATAGAATCTGGAAGTGAAATTGTGGGTCACCTGATTACATGTCATCGAAAACTTGGAAATAAATGACATGAAAATGGGTCCAAAATTTGATCAACGTTGAAATGAAAGTTTTGAATGCAGATTTTTAGAGGATCAAATCACGAGTCGTAAGAGGTATGCCACTTTGAAATCGGATTAAATTTGGTAAAGTTATAGAATCTGGAAGTGCAATTGTGGGTCACCTTATTACAAGTCATCGGAAACTTGGAAATAAATGACATGAAAATGGGTCCAAAATTTGATCAACGTTAAAATGAAAATTTTGAATGCAGATTTTTAGAGAATCAAACCACGAGTCGTAAGAGGTATGCCACTTCAAAATCTGATTAAATTTGGTGAAGTAAGGACTTTCAAACCAAAAGTATTAAAAGGTATGTGACATTTAAATCTGCATCAATTTTGGTATAAAAAGGTATAGGTGTTTTTCTAAGCACCTATTTATTATTTATTTATATTTAGTTTGGTTTATTGATAAATTTGAATAAAACTCACCCACAATGTGCAGCATATCCTTGGACCATTTCAGCAGCTCCCTTTTGATGAGCCGACGCTCTTGCAGACATCTGGCAAATGAACAGTCGGCCATAGTTTTTATGTTTTTGGGAGATCTGGGCGATATAGTTAAATCGCAACTGTACCTGCAATGCACAAAAGCGAAACGCCAACACAATTAGCTGGAAATGACAAACAAAAAAAAAAACAACGAAAAATTTCCCCAATGGAAATGAGTGTTAATTTATTAAATCTATAATACGCCATATAAAATTTCATTTTCTGTTGTTGTTGCCGCATTTTCGAACGCTACGAAATGATTAAACGAGTTTTGTTTCAAGGTTATCGCGAAAACACACAAAACCTGTTGCACTTTAGATTTGTTTTTGTTGTTTTCGTCTTATTATTTCATATGCTGAAAATTTATTTATTTTTCTTGATTTTGTTGTTGCATTCTTGCTAAGCCACCAGTGTGTGGTTGTTGTTTTCACTATTTTTTTTTTGCAGTTCTAGTTGCCGATGTTGTTGTATTTTGTGGTTTATTTTTTCAGAGTATTGGTGGGGCTTTTACTATTCGGGCAGCTACCAGTTTTTGATATTTCCTAGTTACAAGTACAGTGAGCTTCAGATAAGTAAAGACATTTATTTGCCTTTCCATAATAAATTTGAGTTCTGTGGAAAATCCCTTTGGCTAGAAGTCCAAAAGAGGTACCTAAACTGACAAAATAAGTATTTTAAAAACGATTGATTTTAGTGATTATCAATTTATTTATTTTCATAACAAATATTTCATATATGTTAAGATTTTAAAACATCAATATTTGTTTTCCTTATTTTATAATAATTGTCGTTACACAAAAAATAGTTTAGGCGAAATCTATTTGATCAATAAGCACTTAAGCCGCATTAATGTTCTGAAACTCACTGCACAATTGAATAAGTAGACAGCAATATTTTTTGCTGTTTAAGCTGTCTATTACATTAATTTATTCAAATGCCGTTGTCGTTGTTGTCGCTTTGCATTAAATTAGTTTTGTTTCATTATTAAAAAGTCGTAAATTGCGAAACGTGTTTGGGATTTCGCTATGAGTTTGGCTAACTCAATGAGTGCCACTTAATATCTGCCCGCCTGGATATAATGAGATGCATCGGAACTTTTATGGACTGCATTCCTATTTCGGGTAATTTCAAGCACTACGAAGGGGTTTTTTTTCGGTGGGCTATGAATGAAAATCCCAACCTGTAATTGCCTGTTGGCTGATAAATGATTAAATCTGATAGGATGCAATTTGAGTTCTCCCCACCGCTCAACTCTCGGTTTTTCCTATTCTCCTTTGGCCTGTGCTATGCTCTATGACAGCCACTAAATTTTCATGTTTACCTCAACGGATATTTGCCTACCGAAAACCAAAAAAAAACCGGCTCCCATTTTCCAGCCCCTTCGAAGGAAATTACAATAGCAGCCGAAGAGCTGGAAAAAGTAATTGAGATTCTAATATCAGATAGCAGATATGCTGATGTCGGCTTACATGACCGGGCCAGAAGCACCAGCTGCGATCTGCGAGGCCTAGTAAAACAGGTAGCCCAAAGAGCGTTTTCGAGATGTTTACGCTGATGAAAAATTACTCCAGCTGCCATGGCCAAAGGCGGGCAATGCCAAAGTCAGAGCCAAAGTTAGCCCAACAACCCAACGAACAGCGACCATCGAACAGCAGGTTGGCGTGCCGAGCAGTAGCTTTGTGGGCGTGTCAACGGAGCACGCGGCCGAACAGCAGCCAACTGATGATGGACGTTGATTATGATGGACGTTGCCGGCCTACCAAGAAGAACCAGCCACCAGCCACCAGCCACCAGCAGCTCAGGCTGATGAACAGAACAGAAGCTTCGAAAACCGGCAGAAGAGGCTGCCAGCAATTTGCCAGGGTGGAGCAGCACAGCAAAAAAATATCATCAAAATGGTATTACACCATTAAGGGATCTCTATTTTTATCAGGCAGTTACGAGTTGACATCCACTGACATTTCAAATTATCAAAAAATATTTTCTTAAACTAAAAAAGTGCATTTCTTACAAGGGTTTCATTTAAAAAATAGTTCATCAGATCTTCTCCATCTAATTTTGTGACATTTCAACTCATCAAAAAATAATGTTATAATTTAAAATTTATATAATTTATATCAGTAACAATTCTTTACATAGGATATTTTTTTCATCGTATAAACATATTTTTTCAAACTAATAACAGAGGGGGATTATTCTAACCGTTTCATTACAAATCATGTCTCTTTAAACAATAACGTATGATTTTCTTTTAATGACTTTTCAACAATCTATATAAAAAAGAATGCGTAATGTAAACTTTTAATACATACAGATATGAAATAAATATTTATAACAATAATATAATATATGGTCAGTATAATAAGGCAACTATGACTGGTTTTTTCTGTGCACAAGAGCGAGCAAACGAGATGGTAGATTGAGCGATTCTTAGGGCCAGCCCAACGCCTTCTTTTTGGTATTATTTTAAGTAATTTTCTAATTAAAACTAAATCAAGTTTCCCTCGAAGGAAATGCCAAACATTCCCTGGCATATCCGTTGATACAGCTGGGCTGTCACACACAAATATGCAAAGTCAATGCTTATTTTGAGCTCTGCGGCTTCCTGCCTTTCGCATCGGGCTGAGAATCGGAGACAGGCCCAAGACAGACTACATATACGTGTTACAGATACAAAAGCTGGGGGGGGAATACATTCACTCGAAAGCTTTTTATAATAAATGCCACAGTATCTGGTGGCTGTCGGTATTCGTATCTCGCTCGCCTGCATTTGATTTCATAAATAAAACAAAATATCAAGGCCGCCCTGCTAGAAGCTAGAAGCTAGAAACTCGTAGCCATATAATATGTATGGCTGTGGAATATATAGAATGCGAAATCACAAAAAAATGGCAGCAATTGATTGGCTGGCCAAAGGTTCTGAGCCACGACAGATCACAAAATGTTGCCTAGAACAAAACGAGTTAATATCAATTGGATTGGTTTTGGTTCGGTTCTGTTTGGCTGGGATTGGATTGGATGTGATCTGGGCACAAAGTGCATTTCGGCTAACCAGTTTCGAACGACGGCTGCACTCGATTCTCATTAGCTCAAAGTTGAAGTGTTGTGGCCCCAAGACTTGGCCCGAATTTCAGCCAATGTTAAGGCCTTGAAATCGTTTTGGCAGTACTATTTGTTCTCTATTGTTCCCAATTGCTCGGGATGCTTTGCATGCCTGACAGCCTTCGCTTTTTGTTATTCTAAATACTCAATTTGCATAGCAATTTTTTACACTCTTTTCGCCATTCATATTCATATCCAATCGATGAATTTATTACTAATTTATCGTTTTTGTAACCGCCCGGAAAAAGGCGGAAATAATCGCTTACAATTCGCGTTTTTTTATCGCCCCCAAAGTGTTCTCATAATTTTATTAATTATGTGCTGTTTGTTTAGAGATTTACTTTCTAGAAAATTTGATTATGGATTTCCATGGTGGCTGATTGCATGATCTTTTTATTGAGATGTTGCGATCGACCTTCGCATAGTAAAATGTGTTAATTAAAGTGGTTTAAATTGTGCAAATATGTTAATTCCGATTAATTTGAATGGGAATAATATGTTAAGCAGTGTGCAAAAAACATGAGGAAGCTTGGTGTGCCTTAAGTGGAAGCTTTAAAAATATATTAGAATTTTAAAAAGCGGAGGGAGTGCATTCTGGAATTTTAAAAAAAATTATTTTATATTGCTTCCTGTTTTAATATAAAAACAGAAATAAAGTCTTCTTAAACTGGTATGGTATGATAATAATATTTACAAAATAAATAAAATATAGCTCTGTTATTCTGTCTTGTGGAAATAAATAATGAGTAATATTTGTTAAATACGCGGTCTTTATATTTTATCTTTTTTTCAAAAAGTGTTCTTTAAAAGGTATAAAATACGTATGATTTTGTGATCTCATGTCGTATGAGTAATATTTGCCAAAGTGTTCTACTGGCTATTTATCTGCCTTCAACATATCCGTTGACCCTGAAGCCGACATCTGCTGATTACAGATCATTATCATTAGGCACTATTTGTCGTTTGTGCAGTGGCCAGCAGCAACGCCATGACAACTCTCACCTGTTGCAGGTTGCAAGTTGCTGCGGGCGTGTGCAACATCGGCTAACTAAAGCAAGATGAGCACGCGCCACAACGGCACAGCACAATGACAGGAAGATCGAAAACGAAACCAAAGTCAAGTTGTTGTTGCCTGTTGGTTGGCTAGTTAACTGGCCAACTAACTGGCTAACAGGCTGCTGGCTCAGTTACAGTAACACACATTCGCCGGTTTGTTGTAGGTTGCAGTGTGCAGTGTGCAGAGTGCAGCTTGCAACTATATCCATAGCCATAGCCTCAGCCATTGTATGCAGTCAAGCGCATTTCCATTTCTAACGTTGATCTGCGATCTGCGGCCCAGAGCCCCACGACTCCACTTCGCGAGCCTGGTTAGTAAGGTCGAGCCTGCCCCTCGTTCATGGCCCAGCTCACCTACAAAAACGGCCAAGAGAAAAAATGAAAAAAAAATCGACAATAAAAAAATAAATACAACTCTACAACAACCGAGGAAAGACAAGTTTAGAGGCGGTGTGTGTGCCAAGTATTGCCATTGGACTTGCTCTTGGCTTAAGCGTTGGCCATTGGCTGATTTATTGTCCATATGGGCAGTAGATTGCACTTGACCTCAATGAAGTTCTCCGGCAGCAAAACAGCATTTAATTCCAAGACCCCCGAAAGTGCCAAAAACTTAATTTCCTGCCCGCAAAAACGGAGCACAAGCTTGGCAAAGTTTTGCCGTTGACATTGATTGCATAAACGGATAGAGAACGCCGCCCCAAGAGATGTTTTTAAATCAAATAATGAAATGAAACAAGAGGAGCCAGCCGGCAACAACAACAACAGAGTGCCTCTCTGTGGGTGAAATGAAGTTAAATGCCGCTCAAGGATGCTAAATGTGCCATGTCGAAATGTGTTGTCTGTGCATTTGTATGAAACTATTTGGCTGCCGGCATTGTGTATGTCGTTGCCATTGTCCCTATCTACTTCAGTTTGTGTGTCTGTATGTCCAATATATATACATAACTGTTGCATGCAGAGGAGCAACAGGAGCTTTGTCCCTGCTCCTGCTGCTGCTGCTGGCATGTGGCACATTTTCGACATGTTTTGTTGAGCATTTTGGCAGCAGAAAAGCAGCAGCAGCAGCGACACTATCTGGCTGCTCCTCGTTGCCCGTTACAATCTGCAGGAAATGTGAAAATAACGTTACGAAACTTTTTCGTTGCAATATGCGCAACAGGAGGCAGGAGCAATAGCAGCAGCAACAACAACAGCAGCAGCAGCAATGGAAGTTACCAATACCCAGCAGCAGCAGCAACACCCACAAAACCCCATTCCCTGTACTTTGTTTTTTGCTCTGACTTTGCTTGTTTTTTGGCTGCTGCCATTGGATGGTTGGGTGTGGGTGCAGGTGGCTCCTCCTCGCCAAAACTCAAAACCCCCCATCCCCAACCTCTCTGGAACACTGTCTTCGTTTTCATTTTATTTAGTTTTCACCATCACCCCATCTCTACCCATACCAACTCTTAACTTTTTTTTTGCACTATATATTTGGGTACAACGACTTGTTGCTTTGTATAAGTGTGTGTGTAGCATGGGTGTGGCTGCTTGTTTACCAACACCAGTGCAACTAAACACCCTCATATAGAACCTACCCACCCAACCTCGATGCTGGTTACGTATACGACCTGTGCGCCACGTCGAGTGTCATATGTGCTGCTTGTTTTATGATGTCAGTTTCGGGTTTTATTAAAACTGCCCGAAGATATATGTGATGACTTCTTTGGCTGCCTGAGAGTCTCACCTTCGTCTTTACTATCGCCACCTGGCTAACTGGCGATGCAAATGCACTTTTTTCATAAATATGTGAGCAGGCCAAATGCATCACATTAGCGTTTAAATATGTATTAAAGTTGGTCGCCTTACTGCCGCTTTTTATATTGCAAATTTTTGTTATCGTTTTTACATTTAATAATAATGGAAGTGATCTTCCGATTTTACTTCCTTCACAATTTGTTTTGCTTCTTGCGATTGTTGCTTCCGGTATTTTGAATTTAAGTTGTTTTCATTGGTGTTTCTAGTGTTACGATTTAGCTCGACTTTTTATAGCTGCTAAAACATAGACATTTTTTTATTTTTCTTATTTTTTAGAGATATATTGTTAATAGGTTATTAATCTAGATGCATAATTAAGTAGATTGATGTTACATAAGTTTGATAACATAAGTTTGGTTTTCATAAAAAAAATTTATATTCCTGGTATATATTAAAGTGTTCTAGATTATTGTGCAATTTTTAATAATGCTTCAATATAACTATATACTAAATATAAGCGCTACCCCGTTACCAATTTTAAAACCAAAAATTAAACGCCATATTAAAAAAAAAACAAATTCGCAATGCCTCTTAAGAACTTTTTTCTGTAGTCTGGTTTTATTGGGCTATTTTTAGAGTGGTTATTCGTAAGTATCCTTATTGCTGACGGTGCTTAATAATCCTATCGCGTGGCTTCCGCTGATTCAGCCCCTATTTATAATATAGCTATTATGAGTTTATGACTCTGGCTTCCTTTCTTTTTTTTTCGGTGTGATTATTGCTTTATTGGCTGTCGTTTTTCTCGCCGCTGCATCGCCGCCTCTTCTGCCTTTTCCCGCCTTATCAATTGCGAAAATATCTTTGGGGCCGATTCGCGAGTGCAGCGCCGCTTACAAATTGAGGTCACCTTCAAAATTATCAAATTTCGCCCGAAATGATTAACTCGACAAACACGAAAATGTCCGACCCCGCGGAAAACCCCCTCGTCTCGAATTGTATGAGGAATAAAAGGCGGCAGCAGCAGCACTATATTCGCTCGTTCGCCAGCGAAAAACCTTATCTTTGTTACACAAACAAAAAGGAAAACAACAAGGCAACGATGTTGTTGATGATGATGAATTTGCCCTGATTTCGACACAAAAATAAACAAAAAAAAAAACTGGAAAACTACAAAAAAAAAGAGAGGAAATGCAATAGAGGCGTTGTAAACTAAAGAAGCAGAAATAAAAAACAAAAATTAGATAAGACGAAATTGAGTCGCAAGCCGACAAAGCGGCCAGAAAGTTTTCCAAGCAATTCGCAAAAAAAAATCAACCACAAAAATGTGACAAAAAAAAATAAAAGAATTATGAACAATGCAGCAAAGTGCAGCGCGTGTGTGGCCTCGCTGAAATAGAGGGCGATTGCGGACCGGAGGAATAGGAAAATATTTTTTTCAGCAGTTGTCTAAATAACGAAGCCAGAAAGCAAACGAACTAAATTGCTGAAAAACTGCAAAAAAAAAACAGCGATGGCGGAATGAAAATAAACGAAAACGTAACAAAAATCAATTGTCGCCAACCAAACGTCAATACAAGTGGCCGTGCGTGTTGCTCTCTCTGTCTGCCCCCGTCTCCCCGTCCTTGTCACATTGCCCGAATGTTGGTATTTTGTATCTGTGTGAGTATCGTCAAAATTCAGCCGCAATTGAAACTATTTGTAAGCGGGCAAGAGGCAGAGTTGAGCGAGTTCTATGAATTTAATTGTTGCGTCGTCAACGGAAAAATTCAAATAAACAAACATACAAAAAAAAGGGATTTCAAACAAGACAATTTTATTCCTCTTTAAAATTTGAGCCGTCTACCGAATCAAAAAGTTTATTATTTTTAAGGACTGATTTTAATAGTCTAATATTAACAAATTACAAATTAAAGTTTAATTGAATACCTGACAAATTATGAAATAGTTTAAAATATTAATGAACATTCAATTTAAAGAATTAATATATTCAAATTGTAAAGCTAAAGAAAGAGTCGTTAAGAAACCAAAAAAGTCCGATTTTTAATTACCAGCATATGTTAATTGTGTTCCAAAATGTTGTATATAAAATGGAACAACTTGAATGAAATAAAAAATTTCTTAGATTAAAAAAATTGGTTTGAAGCCATTTAAAATTTTACCAAGTGTCATTAAGTCCAAAGTTAATGACAAGCTTTTATAAAAACGACTTGATTTGCATTGCACTTTAATTTAAAGTATACGTATATGCATTTCATTTACTTAACTCAACATTCCCAATAAAAAGATTAATTAAGATTAAATATTTGAAAACAAACTAAAATAAATGAAACACAATCAATTGAAACCATATTGAAACATAGAAAATCACACAATGGCACAGTTTTCTGTGAAATACCTAAAAAATAGAGGCAAACGTGTTTATTTTCAGCAATTGATGCCACAAATAATAAAATTAAAAGACAGTAATAAAGATGACAAAAAAAAACTGGTATGCGAGTATAAATAAAAAATGCGAAAATATTTGTCCCGCGTTTTTGTTTTCCCATTTTCTATTTTTCGCAAACTTTTTTTGTGAGAACAGTTGAATTGATATTTGCTATTGGTGTTGCTGCTGACTAGTTTTTTGTGTGGAATTTTTTTCGTTGCTGTGCAAAAGGTGATAAGCTCAAGGACAATATGGTAGTTTGGCATTGCCGGCGCTGTTGCTGCACTCGCCTAAAATTGTTTGTTCAATTGTGTTTATGCATATGGAAAATATCGATTTTGTTTTTGGACAACAAAGCGAGGAATGCCAAACGCAATGGCCGTCCCACAATTGGCTCTATTAAGGTCGCCGCGCTGTTTAAACTTTGGAGTCGTTGTGGAACGAGGAAGGAATCATTGGCTAACTTCCATTGTCTTTTCCCCACCTGTTGCCCGTTTTTATTTTCGTTTGGAGGGGATTTAGCCAGCCAAAGTTAAATTAAAAACATTTTTTTTCGCCAGCTCTCTCCGTTCTTTATTTTCCCAATCCCAATCCTCGTTTGGGACACGCCTTCTATGTGGAGCAAAGCCCAATCTCCTCGGCCAGCTAAAACAACAACTGCCTGTTGCACTAGCTATATACTTTCCAGTGCACTTCCAGTGGCCCCGCCCGCCCACCGCCCACCGAACTATATGAACTATATAGTGGCGTAGGAAGGAGGTGGAAAAAAACTGCGAGTAAGAAGCGAAATACGAAAAATAAGCACAAAAAATCCAAAGCCTCCCAATTGTGGAAGCCATCCCATTTCCCATCCTTCGTCCTTCCGAGCAGAGCAACAGTTTATTTTTTCACAGCATTTTCCCAGTTTTCCCCGCCATGCGAGAATTGGGGGTTATAACGTAATCCAACTAAGCTCTGCCGGATTTTGTTGTATGCAATTTGTGTAATGTTTTAGTGGATTCTAATATTAAACTAATTTTGAAGTGCCCAGGGAATTATATAGTTATGCATTTTGAAGTTAATCATAAGTAGTAGCGCACTTTATCTTAAAATGAAACCAATATAGGAAGTTAATTAACCAGAACGTAAATATTTAAACTCTATAACTTTTAAATATAGTACGTGGCCTTTTATTTAATTCGTTAAAACATTGTTAATATTATTTTCAATATAAAGCAAATATTTGGACATGACTTTACATTTCAGTCATAAGTCATAAGTGTATTTGTTTGCAGGGTTATTTTATCCAGCTTTATAGCATATATATTATAGAAAACTCTTTTTGAATTGAATCATGTAAATATTAAACTTAATATATTTATTTTTTGTTAATTTCTTTCCATTCAAAAAGATTAGTCCCGACTGCTAATTCAGCAAAAACGTGTGCATAATTTTAATTGTTGGTAATTTTATATTTCGCTTGTTCCTAGAATTGCAATCTTTTAAGTTTTCATAAAATGAATCACGCATTTCCCCTGGGTGTAGATGTAGACCTAGAGACCCTTGGCTTTCGGAGTGTGAGTCACTCATTGAGCGATAAATGCATGGCGACTACTGCCCGACTTCCCGGAGTGGCGGCAACTTGTTGCTGTTGCTGTTGTTGCAACATCTAATCCAATCCAAGGCGAACAATGGCGAATGCAAATGCAGATGCAACCACTTCCTTTTGTCTGCCAGAGAAGGCGAGATGAGGAGGCCGTGTTGCAATTGCCGTTGTGCCGCTGATGTTGCTGCTGCTCATGTTGCTCATGTTGCTGCTGCTGTTGTTGCTGCCTTGTGTGTGATGGTCAAGGTCATGAACCTGTTCCAATAACTCGTTTCTTACGTGCAGCACACACACTAACACACACACACACACACGAGGCAGACTGGTAGTCAGATGACTGTGTGTTGCATGTTGCCGCCGGTTGCACACCCGTCTAATGCTAATCCTGGAGCATCTGGGAGCCGGGATGACTAATGGGGATCCGCACAAATCAATTTGAGAACATGAAATTAAATTTCAATCCATCTTGGCACGTCGCTTGTGCCGCAAATTAAAGCTGAAAACTTGTCGTCGTCGTTGTCATGCAATGCGGAAAAGCCTCAAGGACAACGGCGAGTGAAAAGAAAATTGCCACGCGTGGGCGGAACGTCAGTCTGCCCCCACTTTTATCCCCATCTGATTCATTGTCTTATTTTTTTGCGTCTATGCCGCTGACTGTGTCATAAATCGCCGCAAATGAATTATTCGAAATCAAATGCAATTGTGCACAAAGCGAATCACTTGGCGAAATATCTATATAAACACAATAATAATAAAAACATCAGTCGCAGGAGTGTTTTCCGTCTGTCAACTTGAAATTAGAAGCGCATTAATTAGAAATTTTTATTATTCTCTCGCATTTAATTCACTTCCACTTTAGTTGTCTTTCTCTTTTTTTTTCATTTAATTGTTTTATATTTTTTTCCATTCAAATTCAATACATATCGAGTTGACATTTATATTTGCGCATTAATTGCTTGTTAAGATTTCCTCGAATTCAGTTTTTTGTGGCTCGAAAAGGAAAACCCATTCATGCCCATTGTAGGTGACAGAGTGTTTGTGAAAGCAAATATTACGGGGGCTAAGGGGAGATTCACCCATGAGAGGCACTTGTTGGGCTTCCGAATGCAATTGTGTTGATTTCTTAGACTGATGGAAAGTTTTTAGCTTTTCTTACATGTGCGTTTGATTTTCAAGAATTGGTTTTTAAGTGTGTATTATTTTAATTTTTTAACGAAGTATTTTATATAAAATACAGATTATTTCTAGAACGATCTTTTCTAATCTTTTTTGAGTAAAGAGCACGATCAAAGTTGAATAAATCGGTGCAATCATTTAAGATGACTCACATGCATTTGGAGTCATCAATTTATTCAGCACAACCAATCCCATAAAAATTGGAAAGTGCATGATCTTGCTAACTATTAACTTTTAACACGTATAAGTAAAATTAACTTAATAGCAAAATAACCCGATAAGATTTTCGCTATTAAGAGTACTTTTTTGTGACTGAATTCGGGGGAAATCCGGAAATTCTTTCGAAAAGCGGGAAATTAAAGAGATGATTGCAATGTTTGCGATATATATTTTTTCTGTAAAAGACTTTTGGGATTATTTAGAATATTTAATCCAATAAACAATAAATAAAACTTTAATAAGGTAATATCATAAAAATGTATTAAAAGAATTGATATATGTTGATAAATTCTTATTATTAAAAAATATATTAAGGGAGAATCTAATAAATATAAATAGTTAAGGCTTTTCCAGATTAATATAGGACTATACAAAATTTGTTTAATTATAAAATTAAAATATAGCTGACATAATAAAATTAAAATTTGTTTCTCTTGTTAAAGAAATCTAACTCTTTTTGTTGCATACATATGTAAATAAGTAAAAACCCCTGAAGTGCTGACTTTGTTTCCCTTTCTGCTATTAACTTAAATTAATAATAATTGATTTGTGTACTCACTTTTCTTGCCGAACTGTCCCAATATTTACAAACTCATTTATGGAAATATTTTAAAAATTTATTGTGTTTTTTGTAGTTCTATAAAAACTTTGACTTTGTTTATGGTTGTTTGGCGTTTTTGTTTTTTGTATTAACCTTTTTTTTTTACTATTACTTGTATATGTGGTTGTCACAGCACTTTTGCATTTTCAGCATTTTTTTTTCTAGTGGTCTGGCATGTCAACTAAAATTTTTTTTGTCATAAGAAAAACGCACGTAAAATGTTTTTCTCTTCGCTGTTCTTCTTCTTGTTGTTGTTGTTTCGTGGGGAAGAGGAAGCATGTTACAGTGGTGTGTGTAGAAAATAAATAAAAATTCGCACACCGCGACCAGCGTCAACAACAAACAAACAACAACACTGTCAGACGGACGTTACTAATACGCAAGAGCGCCGCCGGCAGCGACGTCGACAGCGCTGCAGCTGCGAACGACGCTTTTTACAACACGCCGATCCGAACCCAAATCGGGCCTGAGAATAGTGGAGAATCTCGCCGAGAAGCCACTGAGAATCCGAGAATCCGAATCCGAATCCAAATCAGCGGGGCGACCGAAGCGAACCGCTCGAGCCGACGGACAATAAAGCTAAAGCCAGCCTGCCTCAGCTGAGCAGTCCGCTGCATTTTTACTTTGGCGAGCGGATGCACTCACTCACACACCGAGCCACCCTTTTCCACTCGGCCAGAAAGTGCATTCATTGGGAAGTCACTCAAAGAGAGAGAGAGAGTGCCGGCTCTTTTTACTGCCTTGGTATGGGTGCTTCATTCATGGCATTCACAGCTAGCCGGTAAAAAAAGGCTAAAAGCGAAATTGGTTAACAGAGAGCGAGCCCAGAATGCAGGCTAGAAGCAGAAAGACAGAGTGACAGCAAAAAAAAAAAGGAAAATGGTGGCCCAGAGAGCGCTGGTTTTTCCGCTCAAGTCGCGGGGAAGGCCAAGAGCAAGTACAGTGCAATTTTTAATTGCACACACACACACACAAACACACATGGACAGTCGTCGCTCTCCGAGAATTTCACACAATTTTTTTTTCCAGCCAGCATTTTGTTCTCGAGTTTGTAAAAATTTGCAACGATTCGTTGTGTGTGCGATTTTTTGTAGTTTTGTTTTGCTTTTTTTTTTTGTAGTTTTGGTGGGTTTCGATTTTAAGTCCGCGACCGAATCGCCAGCGTTCGGCACTGGAGGCGCTCACTCACCGCTCGAAATGCAACTGGCGGCCAGCGACGAAGCGAGCCGATCCGAGCCGGCTATACGTCTATATATTCCACTTCCACTTCCACAACGGTAGGAGGTGGATGGGCAGGGGGGAGCGGAATACGTAGCCTACCGTTGCACATGCACTTTTTTTTAGTTTTTATTTTGGTTTTGAGCTTTTATTGTTTTCGCTTTTTTTCGGTGCGAATGTCGAGTGCGAAAGCGTACTGAAAATTATAATAATTCGGTAGGGTTTTCGCCATCAAGAATTGAGACCCTGGACAAGGAAGTAACCGAAGGACTCGGGGCTACAGAGGTAGTGACCCCCAAATTGAGCGATCGGCAGATTGAGTACTTCAAAATAGTTCAGCGATAAGCACTGAATTCCAGGAAATATGGCAGGTCGTTAAGGTAGACAGCTCATTTTCAGTAAACAATCGTATCAGTGTTCATAAAATGCCATTGGCGAAATTACTATTTATATTTGGTTTATTTATTAAATAGATTATTTTTTGTCATTCGCCATCAAATATTGTTTCCCTTTTTAAAATATTTTATTTTAACTTAAATTCAATATACATATAACATAATCAGCTTTTAATGGTTAATTTTTAAGAACATATTCGAATAGCAAATTAAATAATTTTTAAAATAAAAGAGACAAAAATATTTAAAATATAAAATATTGATTTTTCGACTACATAAAAATCTGCAATTTAAGACTTTACTTCAAAGCAATTAAGATAAGACAGTTCTAAGATAATCGCCTTTAATAAAGCCTGACTAAATAGTCTGAGAATGCCGAAAACTAGAGAATTACAAATTGGCTGACTGCTTATTAGCGAAAATGAGGAACTGAGAAACTGGCGGAATGACAGACTGAGAACTGCTGCTGCAGCCTGCGATTCGACTCGACTTGCAGCGACTCAATTGCATGTCACTGTAGACGAAAATATTTTTAGTTTTATTGTTATTATTTTCCTTTTTTTGTGCATTTTTTGTTGTTGTGTTTTTCGGCGCAGCGTTGGCGTTGACTTGAACAACTTATGGACCGGACCGAGAATGAGACGTGGGCGGCAGTGGAAGGGGCAGCGGCTACTCTGGGCCTGGCCTGGTCTGGTCTGGCCCCTGGTCTCTGGTCTCTGCCAGAATTTTGAGTCGTGACTGGTTTCAAGGTCCCTCAATTAATGCGAAAATTTCGTTGTAATTTTTGTGCTGCTTTTTTTTTCTCTGTTTGTGTTTGCATGATTGTAAATGAAAGAAACAAAATTCGTGTATAATAAAAATAGTAATTGTTTAGTTCTCGGTTTTTTTTTTTTATTTGTAATTTGTTTTGGTTTTTTATGTGCCGTGGCAGAATTGTTTTTTGAATGCTTTTCTAATAAGCGAAATATTTGTGCAGTTAATTGCGCTCACAACTGACCTTGGCCGGCTGTTTGCATAGATTTGACATTTATGGGGGTGGGGTTAGAGGGGTACCAAATGGGGTGGGCCAATTGGGACTTAAGTTTGAGTAACATTGAAAATCAATAAATTATGGCCCATTTATTTTAAGTACAATTTTAAGAACATGAATTCTTAATTATGTGACTTAAATATGTAGACCTTGAATAACTGACTTTGTTTTCGATATTATACAGTCATTACTTTGCGTCTTTAAATGTCAAATAAAGCAGGCTTGAATTAAAGGATATTATTCATTATTTTAGGGACCCAAAATTGTATTTACTTTAGGGAGCCAAATATTTTATACTACTTACTGCACAATCTGCAAAGCTCTTCCTTAAAGCGAAATACAAAAATTGTATTTACATGAATAAGAAATGATTTCCTCAAAGTAAGCGATAATCACCTTGAGCGAAGAGAACCCTCAAGGACTTGAAAGCAAACCACTTTAAATTGCATCTTCCGGTAAATCAGCAAAAAGTACCAAAATACGCTCTTGCATAATTATCCTTTGAGCTTGAAGCCTCAACCCACCCCTTTCCCCGAAATTGATGCCCACATCCGCTGGCGAACTCCACTCGCCGACCACCTCTCAACCACTGAACCACTCGGCTCAAGTATGCCGAAAAAAATAAAACCAATGCAAAAACAAGGAGAGCCGAAAAAAACAGAACTTCAAAACATAATGTCGCCATCAAGGAACATATATAATTGCTGTATTTACAAAAGATAAAATCGGCGACAACATGCACACGACCCGAACTTGCGGAAAGAAAAAAATGCACCAGAGAGCCAGCGAAATATGGATAAAAAAAAAAGAATGGATGACGACCGAGCAATTAAAATTAAAACCACGTAAGCAAATGCGACAAAAACCCCCGAAAAAGTCACAGAGGGGGGAGGGGGGCAGAGGGGAGAGACACTGAAAAATCCACCCCAAAGCAATTGCATTCTGTACACAAAAGATGCACGAACCAAAACGTGCAATTTGTGTTGAATGCATTTTGAAAAAAGCAAACAAAAATCGGAAAAAAAGTTCCCCAAAAAAATGGTATGCAATTTTTGCATAATGAAAAATGCAGCAGGCAAAACGCACACACACACAAACACACACGTATGTATACAGGCTATAATGAAACGTATAGTATGCACGGGCATTGAAAGTCGAGCTGCACCGAACTGAGCCGAGTTGAGTTGCAATCCAGACCCAAAAATATATTCTAAAATTAAAATGCAACGGCCTGACGCAATGCAAACAGCCAAAGGGGTGCAAACACACTCGCACAGACACTTACACACACACACGCACACACCCTCCCATTACGCACACCAATGCAGCACCGAACACAAAGAATGCATTTTTGTGCATCTTGAAGATACTCTTTGGACGGGTTAAAAAACAGGAAGAAAGGGAGGAAGGGGCCGATTGCCAGAGGGTTAAAGGGTTCCAGACGCCCAGACTTCTCGGCTCGATTAATGAACAATCTTCAAATGCATTTTTGCACAAAATGATGCATTTCCTATGTGCTAGAAAATGGGAAGAGATAAGGGAAGCTACAACAAAGTCATCTTATACCCTTCAAAACTAATTAATTTAAGTCACTTCTCTGGATTCTACATTCGATGTACTCTATTATAATAATTTGCAATAGAAACTTTTCACAAGTCATAGTATAAATTATACATAAATTGATAAGAAATCTACAAATCCCAAGGAACTGATTATAAATTTGTTTTTTTCCCAAACAATCGCATTGCTAATGAGAATTTGGGTCACAATAAAATAATTATCTGTTCCGGGAATTCATATACATATATATTTTTATTTTATGCCTGCACTAAATAATTAAATATTATTAGCTTTTATTGATTTTATAAAAAATAGGGTTAGCTTTTAATGCAATTTATTTTGATGATTGACAAGTAATTTAATTTTATTTTTGACTTTTATGGAAAATTGTTTCGAAACACTCTTAAATTTTGTGCAACATGTCTTTAACAAACTCCCTTTTAAAGCCTATTAACCCTCTTGAAGGGCATTAAAATTGTCAACTGCTAGGTCCAGCGTTTTGATTGGGCCAAATGAGAAGCGCCCAAGTGCCGCGCAGGAAGCCAATTGCATCCGTTCCAAGTCCGGACAGGCAGCGTTTGGCAAGTGGCAAGTGGCAAGTGGCGGAACTGAGCCAACTCTGGAGCGGAAGTAGCTGAAATGAGCTTGGGAATGAGTTAGAGTTAGTTGAGTGGGCAAGGCGATGGACTAAAAACATTCTCCTCGCCCGGCCATCATAAATAATGAGGCAAAATTAAGCTCGCAATTAGATGAAAATCTAGATAAATCAGTTATAATTGCCAGATGCTTAAGCGGAATTAAGAATAAGTGCCAAAGACATTAGGCGACATGTGGAAACGGTGAAGAATGTGGTCTCGATCCGGTTGTGGCCAATCGAGAGCAGCGATTGAGGTCCCCAAGGATCAAGATCACGCCATTTCGAGGAGGCCTTCAAGGGGCACCCCAGAGATCAAGATCACCCGATAGGAAATTCTGAAAATAATTTACAAATCTCAACGGCGCTGAATCATTTTCCTGCTGATTATTTATTTTGAAATGTACGCTTTTATGTACTTGCTCTCTTTCCACATTTTTAATTTTAGCCAGTCGTTAAAATCTCTTAAAGCCCTCACAAAGGCAGGCCAGCCAAGGCAGCGATTAAAACAAAAATGAATTAATTTACATGCAGATTAAACAGTAGGTACAGTTTTACATTTTGCTGATATACCAAATGAGCTTTGTTACGGTGCCATAATAACTTCATTATATATTATTAATTATAGTTTTAAAGCCGCAATTACTTTGGGCGTTCAATATGCTTTTCCGCAGGGGTTATCTGTGTCTGCCGCCTGACCTCATGTTGCATTCGCTGCCGCGTAAGAGTAAACGAAAAAATCCAAAATAAATAAACCACAAACGCAATGAATTCAGCAAATAAACAAGAGTAAACTGGGAAAAACTGACAGCCGCCCAGCAACGAGCCAATGACCAAGAATCGGCGACAACAACAATCGAAAAGCTCACAGAGATTGCTGCTGTTGTTGCTGATGTTGCTGCTGTTGCTGTTGTTGCTTCTGTTGCTGCTGCAGTTGCTGCTGCTACTGAGGCCAAGGAACTCGAGAGCAATACAAAATTGCTTGGCCTTGGTCAGGCACAGTGCACACATATAAATATTTTAAATGTTTCTTTTTCCTTTTGCTTTTCTTTTCGATTTGTTGACGAGGTTCATTGTGCGTTTCAGCCGCTGGTTGTTGCTGTTATTGTCATATTCTGTTGATGATTCGCTTTCATTTTGCTGTGTCAAGAGAGTGAAGTACTCGGCAAGATTAAGTGCCGTGATAAGATAATGCCCAGAGCCAATTGTTATTTTTTGCCCGATAAGGCCAAGAGTCCACCCCGTTAACTTCAGCTAGTGCATTTACCTCCACCAAAGCCTTCGTTTTTTTCATTTTTTTTCCCATGTACAATATTCAAATTTGACCAATATCTGAACTATATTTATTATATGAAAACATCTCCTCTGTTAAAAGTAATTTTGTATTAATTATAGAGCATGTGCAGTAGAATCTTACATTGTATTTCCGCATGTTAGGTTTTTGACCTAACACTATGAATTACATATCTCATGCTTTGCTTAATACATTTGCATATAAAAAGCTTTTCTATATATGGTGCCTGATCAAATAACCATTATTTGCAGATTACACTTCATTAGCAAGTTTCTCAGTCTAATTGCTTTCATGTCTCATCATATGCAACAAAGTTTAACAAAATTTAAATGAAGAATTAATTATATTAATTATATGCTATACTATAATGTATTACAAAATTAAATTGGAGGAGTCATTACTTTAGTTACAATAAGTAGGTATTTTAGGTATTATATTTTCATCATTTTACATTGTGTTTGGCATTTACAACCCATTCCTTTTTTTTGTAGGTCAGTGATGGACTCGCTAATGTTGTCACCCTGAACTTTACCCACTGATACAGATGTTGTGGTCTAAATTTAAAATTAGATTTTCAATTTGCACACATGTCGGGGGAAAGAGAGACGCACACACACGCACAAACAGCCATTTGGCCAATGTCAATGTCAACGAGCAACAGCAGCAGAAACAGCAGCAACATCGGCTACAAATGCCTTTCTAATGGAGGCAGCAGCATCCACGCGGAAACCATTCAAACATTTGGGCCGATTCGCCGATGTTGTTGTGTTAAACACACTGGCTACAAACACACGGAAAGGCCGTGTGTGTAAGGTCAAATCTCTAAATTTTATTTGGCTTCCTGCCAAATGCCTCTCAGATGAGTGCAACAACTGCCGAAGCGCCTGCGGCTCAAACAACCACAGAAATCCACACTATAACATAGAACACACACACAGAAAATACACACAATTGCAGAATGCACACACACACGGAACACACCGACACGTGTTCACACACAATTTGCAGTTGATATTGTTGCTGTTGGCACTGTTGCTGCTGCATTTGTTGCTGATGTTGCTGCTGGGCAAACTCTCCGCCTTTCGGGGGGCACTGCCAATTTTAGATGTTTAGTCATTGATATCAATGAAGTCGAAAGCGAAAGTGTTTTTAGCAGGCAGCCGGCATATATGCAAACAATTCAATTACAAATTACGCATACGCCATGTGCGCCACGTGATTGTGTGTGAGTGGTCGCTGAACTTGTATGTGCTCTTAAATTGCATGTGTGCGGCGAATTGTGATGCGGAAATTTTGTTTGTAATATGCATTAATGGCTATTTAATAGGAATATTATTTGAGTAATAGATTAACAGTATCTTTTAAATTATTAACATGGTTATTTTAAGATCCAAATATTTCTAAGCATTTAATGACAAGCAATTTAGAAACTGCTCTTATATTATCTGTGAAATGGAGTTTTAAGTGTTTGGTTTTTACAAATATTTATTACAATTTTTAAAAATTAATGCACCATAAGAAAAATGGTTAAACAAGCGAATCCTGGAAACTAAAAATAGTTTTATTTTATTTTTGCTTGGCTTATAAATTGATGTGTCCCATTAGAAAAAACTTAAAATAAATTCGCTTGATTTATACGCTAGAGCCTAATATAAGGAATCTATTTTTGTTGGATTTTGTGAACTAAAGAAAGGCTGATGAGTGCCAAAATTTAACATGAGTTTTTTCGTCATTCGAATAAAATAAAGTAGTTTTTAGAAAAGTTTTAGTTTAGAGTTAATACTATTCGGTATTTATTCTGCATTCACGATTGCAGTAATAAACTTATTTGAATCGCACTAGTAACATGTCACGAGTCAATAAAATTGTTTGTGTAAGAGAAGATATGAAATTTCTTTATTCCGCCAGCAACTCCAAATAATAAAAACACTCTGATTTGCGCTTCTCTTTTATACCCCTCCCCTTTGATAAACAACGTTCAACCCCATTGTTTAGTCACTGTCAAAATAAAAAACGAAAAAGAATCCACGCATATGAGCAAATACCAGCAATTTCCTCCAACAATTACTGCTTCGCTCTCAATGGCTGGCTAACCCAATAAAACCGCCAGCATTACTACAACAATTACGACCAAGACCCACCCACCAATTCAGCCCACTTCTGAGCTGAACTCATTTTGGTCTTTGCCTTGTCAATCGAAACATTTGACCAAAAGTGCAGTAAAAGGGGGAGTAAAATACTGATTACGGGTTTGGGTCCCCAACCACACGAAAGGGCAGCCGGCGGGTTCAAAAACCTCATTACTCGATGGCAAAACGCCAGAGGAAGAAATTTTTGTGGCTTGTGATTCTCCATCCGAGAATGAGGACGAGAACTTGTACCCACTCTATATGTGTATCTCCCTCTCCATTTGATATTATGACTATTTCTTCATCGCGACACATGATTCACAATAAATGTGAAATGGCGTCCATGACCAACACAACACAGACAAAGTCGAGCGGTCAATCCGCCCCTGCCCCTTTTCCCCGCCCCACTCCCCCCGGGCCCAACCAATCCGCTCTTGTTCTCCATTCCATCTGGCGGGGCTCTATATGGACGTGAACCGAACGAACCGAACAAACCGATTTTTATTATTATTTTGAATACGCTTTTTGTGGCTCTCATTGTTGTTTTTGTCTCGCTTATTTCGCTTCTTTTTTTGTGTATTTTGTTTTGTATGTTTTTCGTCACACTTGGCAGCGGCAAAAGCGGCTAAGTACAGTGAACACTTTCATCTCCTTAGGGTTAACTTTTGAAGGTATTGCAAAGTATAATATAATATTTATATTAATCAAAAGGATCTGGCATGAGGCTTGTGTTTCTAAAATTTCTTATTAAAAAATAATTGTATTCAATTTAAAAATTAATACCTTTTGGCTGACACAAAAAGTAAATACTGAAATACTAAAATAATTAAAATTAACGGTTTAAGTAAATTCGAATTAGACAAAAAAATTATATACTTACTAATTTAGTCACAAGGTGAAATACCAAAAAAAATTATTGATGATCCTTGCCGAAAGAAAAGTAATTAAAACTGTATATCTACATAAATATACATAAGGTATATGTTTATTTTAAATTTTCAATAAAGAAGAGCCTCTTTAATAATTTATTTTTGACAACCCCAATGGTAAAAGGCTTTTCATTCGTTGACTTTTCACTGTATTTGCAGAGCGTCAACGTTGACGTTGTCGTTGCTGCTGTTTCTGGTGTTTTTGTTTTTGTTGTTGCTGCTGCTGCTGCCCCTCCTTGTCCAGGAATTATATTCAGTTTCAGTCGGTCGGTCGGTGGGTCGGTCGCACCGTCCCTAACCTACGACAACCGAATTCGCACTGGGCCAGGTTCAATGAACTTTTTGGCTGAGTTTGCTTCTGTCTCCGCTTCTGTTGCTGTTGCTGTTGCTTTTGACGTTGTTGTCATCGCCGCTGCTGCATAAAGCGTACATTGAGGGCGCTGGCTAACTGACGGATTGACTGAGTGACGGAATGACTGAGTGACGGAATGACTAAATGAGGGAACAACCGACCGACCGTCTGTCATGCGTGTGTGCATTGTGCACTGTTTACTCGCTCGCCGCCACTGTGTGCGTGCATGAATGGAGCTTCTTTCTTTTAATTTTGTCAAGTTCGTTTTGAGTTTCAATTTTGAGTCATGCATACGAGCAGCGCAGCAAACTGAACTGTCAGATACCGAATACCAGATACAGCCGCTCCAGGGACTTTGAACCGATGGCAACAGCTGTGCCCCGGCCTTTTGATAAGCCACTCAGCCAGTGAGCCAGCCCAACATCTTCCCATCCATCCTCGCCCCACTCTGCAGCCTGCAAAAACGATTTAAAAAAGAAATTAACCACAAAAACCCCGACGAGCCCTAGACGTTTCTTCTGCTGTGCGAAAAATTTACTAGAAATCGGAAACTTTTCAGAAAATCAAATTACACCAACACACACAGACAGTCGGAGGGCAAAGTCAGCGACAGAAAAAATAAGATTCGAAACGGAATGAGGGGTAAGTCAGTTTTAGAAATACCCTTACTAAATCATAGAAATATTATTATTTAGGTATTTTGTTGTTAGGCAGTAATCTGTCATCTAATTTTTCTACAATTTCATTTTCCATTTCACAAAAGAAAATCTTGACTATATGATAAGGGACATCCCATATCACATATCGTAATACATATTTGTATCCCATATTTAAAAATAGATTTTATAAATATAGATTTAAAAATTAATGATTATGGAATAGTATTATTGCAAAACCCATTCTAAATATAGGATAATCAATTATAATAACACCTGCTTTGAATACTACAAATCACATTGGGCCTACTAAAAGGTATACTTCTACAGAATAATTGAGGTGTACCCTTTTTATAACCAAAATTAAACCGCATCATACCCAATCAATCAAATTGGTATGGTAAGTGTAACCACGTTGGCCAGATGGTTTAGAGATGCTGCTCGGGCTGCCGACATAGCCCTGTTTGACGATAATGATTCTGTTAAAAATAATCAGTTTATGATAGGCCAGGAGACGGCGGAGTTGGCCCAGAGGAGGCTGGCTGAGACCTGAGAATGGCAGTAGTGACTCTGCTCCGGTTGGCTTGCTCTGGGCCCGGACTAAATTCGATATGGCCCTGGCAAAAAGAGTCAATCAAATTGTTGGCCGCAGATCTGCATCGACACCTTCTCATCGACTCATGTCACATTCCCATGTCTGCAGATGTTTGTGTGGCGAAAATGAATGCAATGGTGGTTTACTTTGGAATGCCTCCCTTGGAATAAAATATATTTTTTCAGATAGAGTTAAGTCCTTAAAATATTAGAAATATTAATGAAATAAAAAAAAATGTCTTAAGTAAATGTTAGATTCAACGCTAGTGTTATTTATTAAGAAAGCTATATTACACAAGTGTAATATACCCAATATTTTTTGAAGTAAATAAATATTATGGCACTGATCACTGTATGAATTACTATAGCTACAGCATCTGTCTGCAGTTGAATCCGAATCCGAATCAGAGTTTTTCTGTCTGTCATTTCGCATGTTCGTTCTGTGCATTTGGCTGTGATTAATTGCATTGGCTGCCGTTGTTCTTGCTGCAATTGCTGTTGCTGTTGCTGTTGCTGTTGCTGCTGCTGCTGCGGCTCCAAGGAAGCCTTAGAAATGTCAGGGCCAATGGCATGGCCCAATGCAAATTTATGACACGGCAATGCCGCGCCAAAAAAGATTTATCAACTGCCACAGAAATTGCAGCAGCAACCAGTTAATGCGCCGGCAACAACAACAACAGCCATAACAACAACAACAAACGACGACGGCGAAGGCAACAAATAAAATCGAAAGCCGAAAGCCGCGTCCCAAAAAAACCGGTCCGTCAATGTTCTAAAAATGAAACTGGTTGCACCGAAAAAAAACAACAAGAACAAAAACAAAAGGAGTACTAGACCAAAAATATATCTTTTTTATTTTTTTGTTGCAATTTTATTTCTCCTTTTTTTGTATTTTGAGAGCCTGGCAGTGTCTGCCGAAATTGCAAGCGGGCATAAATTAACCGCATGGGGTCCAGATACGCTCGCACACAGATGCAAGTTGCATGGCAAAGATGCAGATACAAATACGGATGCAGATGCAGATACAGATACATTCGAAGGCGCACGCAGACGAATGCAGAAATGAGACAAGCACACCCAAAACCACTTAAAGTCCACAATGATGACGTTGATGTCGGCCCCCCTTAACCCGCAGAAGCCCCTTAACCCCCTAAAAAAAACCCCTCACCCCCCTCAGGAAAGACACGCCAGTTGAGTTTTCAAGTGCAGGGCTCGCCCCGCGTCTCGCTTCCTCCTTTCTGATGACGCAAAAATACGAAAAATACGAAAAAATTAAACAACCGGCAACGTCCACGACCTCACCCAAAAACACAACAACAAAGGGGCAGCGACGTCGACTGAGGCAGCGACGCATCGCCGAGGAAAAGGCTCCACCCCAAAGCCAAAAATGCGCAATTTGACTGTACGAAAATAAAAAGTAAATGAAGAACGGCAACAACAACACCAACAGCGGTAGAACTTAACAGATGAACACAAAAATAATAAAAAAAACACACACACACACAAAAAAACCAACGAAAACGCAGCAGAAAGAGCAACCAAAAATAAATATCCCAACAAGCGTTATGTTAAATAGGTCGAAGCTATTAATACTCTAAAGAGTCAGCCTAGAAAAAGTATCTAAGAGATACCTTCAATCTTTAAAAGCAGCATTTAAAAAAGGATGAAAAGCAAAACTTAAATATAAACCAGATCACACATTTAAAAATAATTTAAAAATGAAAGGATGTTAAAAAACAAAACTTAAGGAAAATAACTGTGTTAAAAATATTGTTGATTGATTTTTTGGTATAAATTAAAAATTTATACAAAAATAAGTTTGAAAGTCAAAAATTTTCAAAAAATGTATCCTTTGAAGAGATATTTTGCTTGAAAGCTTGGGGATTATTAAGAGGTGTTTATAATGGTGAGGTAATATAGAACAATAGTTATTGACTAATCATTGACTATCACCCTAATGAACCACTCTTTATAATCCCCACTTATTCAAGCCACAATCGATGTCGGCCAAAAGATAATGCCCCACTTGCAGTGAGAGTATGTTAATACGAAATACGAAAAAAAGCGAAAGAAATATTTCGTTGGCAGCTCATACAAATTTTACTGGGCTGGCGGTTGTCGGTTACTGACCGTCCTCAAGGTTTTTCGTATTTTGCCCTTTATTTTTGCTGCGTCGACTGCAGCAGCAGCAGCAGCAGCAACTGCGACTGCGACTGCAGCAGAAGTAGCGTCAACGATCGCAGAACTCAATTCCCTTCATTTAGAGCGCATTTTTTGTGGCCGCTGCTGTTGATGCAGTTCGTTGTTGCATTTTTGAACGTTTTTCGTAGCGCAAATTACAGCAAACACGCCATCATCATCATCATCATTGTGGCAGTCATCATCGTGTTGCATTCGGAGCTGCACTGTAACAACAACATCAACAACGGGAGCTACAACATAATCAAGATGGCAGCCACTTGCTGCGCAGCAGTAACTGCAACAGCAGCAGCAGCGGCTACAAAAAATTGACGAATATGCGATGCAGCAGCGGCAGCCGCAGCAAAAAACAAGAACAATTTTAAACCCGAATTCAATGCAAAACAAGCCAAGCGATAAAGAAGGAATACACTGTGGGAAATGGGGAGGACACAATATGGATTGCTTCAGAAATCTATAGAAACCCCCAATAAATTGTTGAGATATTTTAAATCTAAAATTCTTCACTTATTTATTTGGAACTTATTTATTTGTACTTATTTTTGTCATGCATAAAAAATTCTCTTAAAATATTTATCCATTATTTTTTTAATTTTGTCTTGTTTTTTGGTTCGATCGGTGAATGTAATGACTTGCTCCTGGAAATTTTTTAATTAATAAATTTTTGTTTGAACCTATGAAAGCACTTGTAAATTGATAAAAAAAAATACTATTTTTTTGCAGTGTCCGAAAAAAGCCACGACTTTGACATAAAATATGAGATCGGCGAGTGAAAAAGAGAGTGAGCCAGCTAAAGCCGGCGATAAAAACATTGTATGGGCCTGCTAGCCCTCTTCCTGCCCTCTCTTTCTGCCCCCTTAGCCCCGTCCCTTTCTGGCTCGATCGCTATCCCGCTCCCCCTTTTTTTCGGCCCTATTTTCTAGGCGGACCAGTGAAGCATAGGTTTTAATTTATGTAGCACGCACATTTTCTGTTGTTGGGCATTTTTCTCACAATTTGTTTTGGCACTGAACTGCACCGAATGGGGTGGCAAGTGGGAGCGACAGAGACGGCCCTATGGCGAGCAAGGGAGAGGGAAGATAAATGTATGGAGAACAGGGAATGCAATGCCATGCAATTAAATGAGCAGGCCAAATCGGGTGGGGTGCCACAAGCAGCGGCAGCAGCAGCAGCAGCCGAAAGAGAAAAACAGTCCGGCAGCTACAAAAACTGAACTGAATGCCAAACAAAAACTCTTGCTAATGAGAAGTGGAACACTGCGGAGAAAGAAACCGGGGGAAAAAACAAAACCCACCGAATAGCAGAAGAGTTGCGAAGCCTAAAAAATAGTTAGTGTGTCGGAAGGGGGGGAAGGGGAAATTATGAGACCAGGTAGATGAACGCATAATTGCCGAGAAAACCCTGGCCATAAGAAGATGGCTTACGATGGTTAATTCGCTGGGAAAGTAAGCCGAAAAATAATTGCAAGCATTTCTGGAAACTCTCGTAGAATATTGTGTCTATGAACCCATTGTATTCCCAGAAATCATTAAATAATGCAGAGTATTTTTAAGAAAAAGGATACTGGTGATCACATATTTCTAAACATTATTAAATTTATAATTCGGAACTTACATAGTCTTAGATTTCTTACATTTGTGATTTTATCATTTATTTAGGATTTTCTAATCAAATTATTTTAGAATTCCCTTCAGCAATTAACAATCCACATAATCATTTAAGCCATCCATTTGATTTCCATAATATGTTTAGCATTTTGACACTAACCAGGGACCACACGTCGTATACGCAATGAATAAATCATACGCAAACAAAATCTCCATGTCCAACAGCAACACCCACACTCACACACATCCTTCGGCACCTGCCAAATTGGCCAATTGGCCAGACCAAAAGCTAAATGCACACACACAATTGACCCTGAACTAAATTCAGCAAAAACACTCAATTAAATCGCTCTGTTTTGTGGATGTGTGCAAAGGCCTACGGATGATGCTGCTGAAATTTGAATGGAAGTGCAGGCCAAACGATGCAGTTGCAGTTGATGCTCTCTAATCCAGTTGGCCAAAACCAACAGGTGGGTGGGTGTGTGCGTTGTTGTTGCTTTGCCACTCCAACCAGTTAGCTGGCAAATTAATGAGTGTGTGTGTTTGCGGTGGTGAAACCGAAAGTGCTGTGCAATTTTCGATTTAGATGCCATAATCACTTTGCCCGGCCTTTTGTTATGCTGCCTGCGGTCTGTCGCATCGCACATCGTACAACGCACATGTGTACGTAATGAAATTAGTCTGCAGTGGGCAACAGGTGCCACCGATGTTCCCTATGTGTGGCGCCTAAGCTTTTGTGTTTGCATATGCTGCACACCGCACTTGACTCCTGCTGCATGAGCCCCAGGCTGCCTCGAAATGCTGCCAAAAAGTTTACAGTCTCCACACAAAACCACAGAGCCAGACGCACACTCGTGCACTGGGAGAAAAAATCACCTGGGCTGGGAGTTTAACGTTTTATGTGTAAAATATATGTGTTACCTTTGTAGAGGACTTTTCTTTTAAAGAAGACATTTCTAGTCTGCTAATTTAAACTTCGAAGATGCCATTGCGTTTTAAACATGCCAAATAATGCATTCATTCATAAAAAAATTTAACCTTGTCTAATCATTTTATAATAAGACAGCCCTGACATGTCTACATATTTTACACATTCTAAAGAATCAATATTCCGAAACTCATCTGTAAATGATTTTTGAGATATTGAATTCGATTTCAGTAATTTTGTAGTATCCTCTTTTATAAATTGAAATTAATTTTAGTAACTTTATAGTCTCCTTTTTTTCAGTGATGGTCCTCATCTGTGTGGCATGTTGTGTAGACCACAGAATAATCATCTCCTGGAGGACACTTAACTTAACATCAATTTGTGTGCATGGGTGTCTTGGCATTGTTCTGTGGCCAAAAATGGCTGTTAACGGGTCGGGTCCTCAGGTGCTAAAAGTTTGGGATCCATATCAGTTTGCCAGGCGCCCGAATTGAGGAATTTCCGCATTGTCTGACGCTTAATGAAAAGTTTCCTGGATTGCGATAAAGGAGGCTTAAACTGCAAAAAGCATATCTGTTAATTACCATAAAATGAATTAAATTTTTTCTTAGTCAGAGTCTAAAACGAAATATGAAAATTACATTTTCTCGTGCTTTATTTTGCCAGATATTTTTCTACATAGCTTTCAGTGCTTTCGCAGTTTTTTCGCAGTTTTTTCTAGATTATTTCTCATTTTTTCCCATTTCATCATTTCAATTAGTGCAAATTCTGTTAGCAAATGCAAAAGTATTTTTCTTTACTTCTCTCCATCGTCGCTCTCTAATTTTGTTTGGCCGCGTCCCTTTGGAATGTCAAGTTAATTGAAATGGCTAATGAAATAAGCCCAGGTCGCAGTGATTTTACGCGTATTTTCGTGGATTATGCAATGCTGAAATCGGAGAAGGAAGAACAACCCCCTCTCCGCCCAAACAAACCGAGCCAAACTGAACTGAACTGCGGGGAATACAATACAAAACAGTTCATTGTCGTCTTGAGTTGTGGAACTTGCACTTCCTCGGACATCTCCCTCTAGCAAACTGCACACAAAAAGAGGAATGGAGAGGAAGGAGGATCTCTCTGTGCAATACAATGCAAAAGTTCTCAAGAAAATTCAGCAAAACAATTTGACAAAAAAGCGAAACGACAACAAATTCTGCCATCTTCGGCGATCCTCGTTGATGGACGTTGGCATTTTTAAATGAGTTGCGCGTTTTTTGTGCCGCTGCTGCAGTTGCTGTTGCTGTTGCTGCTGCAGTTGCAGTTGCAGCTGCACTTAACCACACACAAGTCGGCCTTTATTTGTATTGGTGGGCCTGAGTGCCCTGCAACTTGAAACGCAATGCAAGAATTAAAAGCAAGTAAGCGCGAAACGTAGCTCTCCGCTCTGTTCTATCCCCCCGAATCCCCCTTTCGAAAAAACCTTCCATGATAGACAGCCGCAGCAGCAGCAGCAGCAGCAGCAACGTCAACGACAACAACAACCGACAAAAAAGTAAAAAAAAAAAGAAAAGAAAAGCGCGTTTTGATGCATTTGAGGCACAGGGACAGCGACTGAGACGCGGTGGCACTGACCTTTCCTAATGCATCTCAAGTTGCACGCAGCGGCAGCGGCTGTGGCAGCAGAAATATCAGAGCTCTGAAAGATCGTCGTCCGATCGCACGGAATGTTGGATGATAACAAAAAAATTGGGAATTTTCAGTGCGTGCTGTTATTGAGTTGAGAAAGTCATTGAAACTTATCAGCGTTGTAAATTGGCTTGTAATTGAATGGACTCCAATACTAAAGGATGTCATCATCATAGCAACTCACTAATAGAATGAACTAGTAAAATGTATATTATTTAATACTGTAATTGTATATATACAAAGAACATTTATATTCATATTTTGTAGTTATTTGATATTTATATTTTTATAATAAACCTTATTAGATAATATTTGTGGTTTATTACTCATGATGTAAGACTCATGATTACACAATTTATAAAGAAGTTAACTATAGTACAAAAAATATAGTATGACAACTGACCAAAAAATAACCTGACTGATTGTGTTACAATTTAAAAAGATTTTACAAAGCCTACACAGAAAATTTAGCTAATACGGATTATGCTCCAGGTTGCTTAAATATTGTAATTAAAATAGAAAATTCTTACGACGAAAATGGTGGCAGACAGACGGCCAGATAAAGTCAGGCAATCAACGATATAAACAATAAGGAAAAAAAAAATGTGAAAAACAAAACCACTGGCTAAATAGGAGAACCAGTTATTGTAACTGTTGACCGTTGTTGTTACCTGTATTTTTGTAGTTGTTGCGCGGTCATTTGGCTATTTTGATTGGGACAACTTCCAGTTTATAGTGCGCAAAATAGCCCAGAGCCAGGGAGACCCCGGCTGGCTAACCATATACCATATAGTTACTTAGATCAACTGATTTCTCTGGGCCCCGAGAGTGTGGGGATTGCACTTTGGCATTTAACTAATTGCCAGAGCTTTGGCAATTCTGGATACTTGAGGGGCCGAGCAGGGCAATTATTAAAATGCAAATGGAAAATTTTCTGGAAAGCCCAAGCACACGAACCGAAATTAGTTCTCTTTCGGTGTGTTTCGGTGTGTGCAACAAGTGGAGTCACGAAAAATGAACGAGTCGAGTGCCACTGGAGGGGCACTCGAGTTGAGCAACGATAAATTCACGTTTCCTGCCACATGTCCGTGCCACAGGAGCCACGACTGGTCCCTCCTCCCCCGTCCCCCCTCTGTGGTTGGTCGTTCTGCTCTCCGTGGGTGTGAAATCTAACGGAAGTGGCCGCCCCATTTCCGGTCCAAAAATTGAGCAACAGGAGCCAATCTAGCAGCAGCTGCAGTTAAAGTCGCCCGTTTTGATAAGGCCTCATCGCTTTGGCCATATCAATGCTCTGGCATTAGGGTCAAGAGCAATGAAGTGGCCATAACACAAGCACTCTAACGATTCGGACATTTATCAAGCCGAAAAACAAGTTAACCAACTATCCAAGCCAGACAACTCAAAGCCAGGGGCAAGTGCAATGGCTACGGCAATGGCTAAAATCGGGGGAAAAAATAGAAAAAACTCAAATAAACTTGTCTTGGACCCTGGCTCGCTTAGGAGCGACCTTAGTGCGCCGTTCGGGCCGCACAAATGGAAATGGAAATCACGGCCTGTGGCAGCAAATGGCAAATGTGTGTTACTGTAACTGCAACGCCGCGTGGCTTCCTTCCTGTTGCCCCAAGCTAAGTGGCTGCATCTGTTGCTGTGACAGCCCACCAAGTGCCAATGGCCTAAATAGATGGGCTGAAAAGATTTCGGAGGAGGTGGCAGATGTAAAGTGTAAAAATATTGGAAATATATATAATCATTTAAAAATGATTAAGGAAATGATAAAGAAAATTTAATTAATTAAGTTAGTTAAGGTTTTCAACTATAGTTAATTTCTCAATAGTGAATAATCTTTCATCAATTTTTCAATTATTATGAACTAGGAATAAACTGACTTTAAGACTTTAACACCCTATTATCAGTAATTATTCCCTTCTGTTTAAAAAAAAAGAATTAAGCTACATAATTAATTATATTGAATAACAAAATAAAAATTTTAGATCGAAGTCCAAATTATTTATTGAATTTTATTTAGAATACTAAAGTATAAGTAGGGGTTTGATCCTGATTGTGATGATAATTGCATATTCATGGTTGCATTTTCTGGTTTGACATGGAATGACATTTTATTACTTTAAAATGTTTTGGGACTTCTAGCAAAAATGTACTTCCCAAAACGTAACTAACAAGTAAAGTTCTAAAGTGCAATTAAATTGAAATTATTTTTAAATTAAAAGAATCACTTTCCGACAAAACCTAACACACATTATAAAACCAGAACAGACTGGTTAGTCATGTTGTTTGTCAGTGGATTTGATTCATATTCGACATGCATCATTCCAAACTTTGTAAGGGAATCCGCAGCCATATTCCAAATGGCACCTTGGTCACCCAAGCCTACGCGCCAAAAACAAATGCGAACAGATACACCGAAATAAATAAAGAACGACACGTAGCTCGTCAGAAATAAAAAACAGCGAAAAACAAACAGAATGTTATGCTCTCATAAACATTGCAAACAAATCTAAAGTTCGAGGTTGATGCGACGAACAAACAGAGACGAGGAGATACAAAAAAGCGTGAAAAAAATGAAAGAAAAACACCGAAAACAAAACGCAGTGCAATAAATTTTAGGCTCAAAGTAGCGCACTGTGGATGATTTTGATTTGGAATTTTTTATTAAATAGAAAATAAATAAAACTTCTAACAAAAAAAAAACATTTTTTTCCTTTGTAAAAACTTTATATAATATTTGGATATACTTCAAAACCAAACTTTTAAAGGTTATAAACAAAATTTAAATTTGTCAGAATACGCCAGAAACTTACAAGTTTTTAAATTTTTCCACTAAGTTTTTAAGAACAGTGACCACTTGGAAATACAATACAAAATATTTGTAAAAATTGACTTTTTTATGTAAAAATTAAGCACTCAAAAATCAAGCCTTGGTTTTTTGTGTTATAATGAAAGTTTGTAAGAAATAAACATATAATAAAGGTGTCGTTAGATGTTATTATTAATTCAAAAATAATTAAAATATATTAGTAATTTAATACTAATAAAATCTCCCACTGTGCGTCGGCGGCTCAGATGGCAAATAGCAAATGGCAAAATTGGAAACCGATGGAAACCTCGACTTGCGTTATGAATGCATGCCGAAATGGAGGCCAAGCGCAGCCAAAACTAAATAGCAATAGCAATGCAAAGGCAATAGAAATAGAAATAGCAGTAGAAGCACCGACAACAACAACATTTTGCGTATGCAGCCAAGCGTTGCATTTTCGGCTTTTTGGGGGAGGGGCAGCCGAGGGGGCGGGCGAGCGTTGCCAGACTGCGCCCGAAAAAAACAAACGAAATTACGTATACGTAATGTGCTGGTTTTTTGATGTCAAGTTTGCCGTTTTTGTTGCTAACATGCGCCAAAACATGCACAAAAAATGTAATATTTCTTTTTACTCATAATGATATGTGTGTTTGTGTAAGGCGTCAACAATTTCCGCATTTTACTTTAACTAATTTCTGTGAAGTAATTAATAAAACATTTAAAATGCGATGAGACTTACCCTCAGAATGTGATAGGTATATTTAATATAACATTATCCTAATCTTTAATGTTTTATTATTATAAAATTGGAATTCACATGATAAAAAATAATTTAAGACCGTACTTAAAAAACTATTAATTTTGTAATAATGTTTTTCTTTTTTGATTTGCTGCCCGTCTTCATTTAATTGATACTCGTAAAAAAGTTTCAATAAAGTTAGAAGTATAGTGATCACATCATCAACAGCCAGAATTCTTTTGGAAATTATTAAGAACCTCAGGAAGAGTAAAATCATTGCAGAGAAAGCAATAACAATAAAAGCAAGAGCCAACAACAAATCACACCAAACTGAGTACAACAATTTAATTGAATTTATCAGCGCACAAATTAATTTCTTTGCCCCGCTCCACTCCACTCCGCGGCATATATAAATAAATGCAAATTGGGTGTTTAAAACAAAACAACAAAAACTGGACACAATTGATGACGTTGTTGTAACTCAATAAATATAGAAAATGCATAAATAAAATATTAGGCAGTGGGACGATGGGGCGGATGGGGGATATATACCCAGCATGCAAAATCTTTTGCAGCTGCACTGCAAAAACAACAAAAATACAGCAAAAACGAACGAACGAACGTACAAAAAATTGCAAACTTAACAACGGATAGAAAACAAGATTTCAAGGTAAAGAACGCAATCGAACTTGACGTACTTGAACAAAATTTATAACAACAACGCTGAGAGGCAACAGCAACAATGCTGTGTAACTGCAACAACGCTAAGAAGAATTGGCAACGTTTTGGGCCAAAACATTGAACGGCAAAGTGCCGCAATTGAAGTTTTCGTTTCTTTTTTCGATACTCTAGAGTTGGCAGTTTGTCGATTCGAATGAATGTTCAATGAGGAGCGAAGATGTTTGCGGCTAGGATTATGGGGGATACTTGGGAGGGGAAATCGATTGTGGTCAGTCAATCAAGGAAATCGAAAAGTGGGAGGAACAGACTCTTCTACGTTAAATGGTACTTTAAACATATTTCCTCTTTCTTTTACTACCTTTGAATATTTGTTGAAAAATATGTGATATATTCAATATTTAAGAAAAGAGTCATTCTTAAATCGCATTGAAAAAGCAACTCGTTACCAATAAAATAGTTTAAGATGTAATTAAAACTGAACATAATTTCCCAGCTAGATCGCCGATCACTTCCCGAGGAAATCTTTAGCAAATTGCCCAGGCCGACACCTTTCATCAAAACACTTTGTGTGCCCCTGTCGACACTTGATTTCTCAATTTGCAATTTGTTGTGAGCACAGTTAGAGAACCATTTAGCAGACAAAAGATTTAATCAATCAGGCCGAGCCGCTGCATTTAGAGGCCCCAGACTAACTGTGGCAGTGGCAATCTGTCAACGGCTCAAATCAAAGTCAATCAAAACAGCAACAATAACTGTCACAAATTAACAGACCAAGTCAGCATGGAAAAGACCAGGCCAGTTCACCGATTGGGGCCAACAAACAGACGGACATTTATATTTGTTTGTGCTGCGGCATTTATGCAAAACATTTGCGCTGAAGCCGTTGGCAGGAACCGAACAACTAAGTGGCCAACATCAACTGACAACGGTGGTCCAAACAAATTTAATTGAAAATCAGAGCAAAATCATTTGAAGAACAAAAGCCACAGCCATGGGAATCCGATGGATGGATAAAGTTTGCGAGATGATGAGGAGCTGAGACAATGATTAACACCAAAGCCAAGGCGCACTGAAGGCCCAAGTCAATGAACAGCTGAATGAAACAGCGGATGGGTGAGACTACACTCAAGGAAAATGTTTGGAATGAATTCCGAAATTCATTGTATATTTTGTTCACCTCAAAGAGTTTTTTATTCTCAAACCCATTTGAGAAAAATTACAGGTCTACTATATGTATTTAAACTCAGATGACTTTGCCATTTCTTTGTAAATTAACTAAAAGGAAATACTTAAAATACTTTCAATTTTGTTTTAAATGTATTTAAGTTTCTCATATGACAGGACACACAAAAAATAAATGTATAATTAATGGCAATTTATTTTTAAAACATTTTTTTCTGAGTGCAATCCTTAGGTTGTTGCTGCCACATTGAGATGAAGCCAGAAACGGAAGGCCAACTATTATCATTCTGAAAAGATATGAGCCATGGCGAGCGCTGAAAAACTTTGGATTGGGGCAGGTCAACATTTCGCTGCTGCAGGGGATTTCATGTTGCAAGTGCAGCAGTAACAGCCGCAGCAGCAGCAGCACACCTGTTGCCAGCATTTTGCATGCAACTGGTTGGGTCGCCCCCTTTTCCCCCACTCCCAAGCTGTTGTTGTTGTTGCTGCTGATGCTGATGATGGGCAGCAATGGCAATTTGGCTTACGAGCATTTTCATGGGGTTAAAGTTGCCGCTCTGGGAATGATGAACCGATTTACCACACACACCAGAATCAAGGCGATGCTTCTAGGTTTGATTTACTGTGCTGTGTGTGAGTTACTCAATTAAATTGCCATTAGGGCTTACAACTCAATCAGTATCGGCTGCCACAGAATAACCACTCAAGTCGCCCCTTTTTGAGTGAGAAAACTAACACGTAAAACTCACTCAAGAAGTTGGCTGAGAAACTCACCACACCAAAGTCACACTACCCCTCCTTGTAAGCGGCAAAAACCGAGCGAGTTCTGTAACTATCCCTACGGAATGAAAGCCCCTTGGGTTATTTCTTCCTTGTTTTGCTTTGTTTTTTTTTTTAATTTTCTCAAAGTTGCTGCATGAATTTATAAACAGCGCCATAACGAAAACACTAAAAAAATGGAAACAAGTTCGCTTTCGTATCGACTATGGAAAAAGGGCAGCTCCTTTATAATCAGATGACACCTATTTGGCATTGAAGCATTTGATTGCCATATTTATGCAAGATAAAAAAGGCAACGGCGACAAGATTAACCACAGTCTTCTAACAGCAACAAACGCGCAACCGGTTTCGGATCAAAGGTAAACCCGAATTTCAGCCCAATTCCAACCCCTTCGGATCTCCAAAAAAAATAAAAACGCAAAAACTGCAGCTAAAGAAAGGCCTCAACAATGCAAAAAGGGCAGACAGTAGATGCAACGGCAAGGGTAAATGCAAAAACAAAAAGCCTGCAATTGCGAAATTCGAGCAGGAGGCTGCATCTTGAAGATGCATTTTTTGAATCGAATGCAACGTGAGGGGAAGTGCAGTGCGGGGAGAGAGGGGAAGGGACTCAATGCCTGCCTTGAAAGGAGATTTTTGGTGTTCTGACATTTGATATGTCTTGCAGCAGCAATGACAAGAAGAGCATAACTCCTTGGTGATAACTCCTTCTTGGCATTTCTATACCTAAATTAAATTTGCTATATATTGTACTAAAAAACGGTTGTGTAATAATTAAGTTAATATAATTTTTTTAGCCTAAGCCAATACAATAATATTATTAATTTGAAGACTATAAACATTTTATACTTACCTATCGTTGAACCTGAAACTCTGAAAATACTTAACGTATAGAATAATTAATAAAATGTTAAGTCCAGGTCATAAACCTTACTTGCTATTTTGATACCCTTATTAAATGTGTTTACCTAATTCTAATTTCTTTTTATGGTAACTGCTTTAATATACATTCACTATTTATATAAAATTGTTCTGTTTACTGATAGTTTGTCTTATTAAGACTTAATTATGTTTTAGGAAGCCGCGTTTCCCAACTCTTAAATTAGTAATTGTGTAATGATTAGTACCTATCATTTTATTATAGTGGCTCGTACACCGCCGGGCTATTTATTTGGACTTCTTCTCGCTTCTCTATCAGAAAAAAAGCACTCCTCCTGCCCGATCTCCCCGACTATCTCCCTGAATCGCTTCCGTTCTCAGGTCCAGCTAAATTTACGGTTCTGATCTAATTCGCAGCAGACTGCAGACGATGGACGGCAGCCAGTTGCTGTTGGCCAAGGAAGTAGACTGATTTGAAACGCGGCTAGGAACCGAAAACAGGAAACTGTTGTTAAATTGTAGCTGGCTCATTAAAGCAGCTGCCTCCTGATCCGCTGCCTTGTAGCCACGCAGCCTCAGATCCAGATACAAATGCGTTCTAGATGACTTTTGGCGGATGTGCGCATTCAGGCTGAATATTATTATGACGATTTCGAAATTAAATGTCACTGAGCTGTGCTTTATTGTACTGGGACTGGGATATAGACGCGTGTGTGTGAATATGTCGTAACCCCGACAGTTGTCATCGGCTTAAAAAACCAAGGAAAAGGGGAACGGGGGTGAAATTATGTGCGCGAAATTACTTTTGTATTATACGGTATGTGCGTGCCAAGAGCCCGCGGCTAAGTCAGCATTCAGTGAGGAGCTGAGGAGCCTGTCCCCTTGGTGGACCTATTTTAACCCCAACAAAGGCAATGGCAACAGCCACAAAATGCGCCAACAAATCACAAAAGCCCCGCACAACAAATAATCCGCGATTCTGGGTGCGAGAGTGTCGGTGTCATGTTGTTAAACAAAGTGCGTAGCCTATGCCTCCGAGCAGAGCGTTTTTATTAAAAAATAATCACACATTTATGCGCCGGCAAACCGCAAATCAGCGATATATTAATTGTCATCATGGGTGACTTTAAAGATGCCCTCGCCAAGTGAGATATTCTATAACTATATATAAGGATAACTACTTTTACCTTACTAAAAATATGATTTAGTTCTAAAGATATTATTTTATTTACAAGCCAATTTAAATTATACTTTTAATATTTTTTATTTGGTACTTTAATGTTTTTTGTTAGCTTTAGAACATGTTAAATAACACTATAAACTGAAAGAAAACAACTAAAAATTATTAATTAAAATACTTAATTGCAAGCTGTAAAAACTTTAATTCAACCATGTTTTGCCGGCTCTTACACTTTATAACACTTCAATTAAATTCGGCAAAAAAAATCAAGTCGTACCCCTTCTAAAATTCCCAACTTCCAGTGGAAGAGTATTCGACGAGAATAAAAACAGAACTAAAGGAGTCACACCACAATGTTTTGTGTGCCACAATTCTGCACGAAACATTTCAAACAATACACGTTACTATTTGTTCATTATGAAAATATACGCGATTTTATAATACCAATTTTCTAAGCTTAAAATGCGAATTTCAATGAATTCTATAGCATACTTGACGGCGCCCAATGAGCAGACTAAATAGCGATTGTGTCAACATTGAGTTATTGTTCGTTCTGGTATCAATTTCGAAATATTAAGTATTTGTATATCCCTAAGAACTGCGAGATGAGGTATAGATATTATTGCATTTAGGGCCCATTGTGGTCTCATTAGAGCGTTAAGCTCACTATACTTTCTTCACAAGCCATTATTCATGGGGTCTTATAATTTTAAAACTCCCCTGCGGAAATGCCACCATAAAAACAACTTGCACAGCAGAACCCAACCCAATTCCATCCAACTTGTTCCCAACCTATCCCATAAAACCCAAACCCAAACCCAAACTCAAACCCGAACCCAGGGTTAAGCCCAAACCGAATGCGTGTTTAGGTCCCAAGTTGGAATAGCCCGTTCCCCAATGTTGTTTCGTTGCATTTTGTTTTGTGTTAGATAACCAAAAGGGGAAACTCCATGGGGTGACCCTAATGGGGTTGTTTAATAATAATAATACGGCGAAGAAGATGCGAGGGGGCAGATCAATAAGCCCATTGCGAAAACAGGGCCAATGGAAAAGGCGGCGTTGTTAACCCCTTAAGCTTTCAAATTAGTGAATGCAAAAAGTGCGTAAGAAGCGGGACACACACACACCTATATACATACATATATATACCGACTGGTCATTGGCCTCAAAAAACCCGCAGAAGAAGAAGAAGAAGAAGAGGAATCGGAAGTAGGGAAAATATATAGGGAGTTGGGGGTGTACAATAAATCCAGCCAAACAACTTGTGAGCTCAGTGTGTGTGTGTGTGTGTGTTTGTGTGATGGATTTTGTTCGAATGAAATTTTCAAAACGAAATTAAAATTTTACGCATTTGCAGCACTTACGCACACACACACACACAAAACATATATACTAGCCCACCCGCAGGATACAGTCATGCGAATATGGAGTACTCCTTTGGTCATAACTCAACTGGCACACACATTTACGTAATTAAGGCCTACCCAAAAGCACTTCAGACTTTGCCCAACCCCGATCCCGATTCCGAGTCCCAATTCCGAATCCAATCCAAGTCTAGCGTTCTCCGGTTGTTAAACTACGGGACTCTTTGCCTCCATTATATTGGCAACACCCAACACCCAAACCGACCCACTCTGCCGACCTGCCAATCAAATTGTGCACCATACAAATTGTTTACTGCATTTTTGATTCCATTTTTTTTTGCGCCACGCCATCGCCATCGACATCGACCCATCGTCCAAATAACTTTCGATGCATTTTTTATTTACGCATAGGCCCCGGTGTGCGTGTTTCTGGAGCTCCTCCTCGAGCCTTATGCTCAATTAGAGCTCTTCATATCGAGCGGTCAGCAATTAAACCATTTTCCAAGCCATTTAAACCTATCCCGAAACGAATCGAATCGAATTGTAATTGAATGTTCCCCTCCTCCCCCTCCCCCCTTGAAAAAGATTTCCTGTGGCAGGTGTACGTATATTTTGCTGGTAGACAGCAGGTACATCATCTACCTGCAACTTGCAACTTGACCTAGACCAAAGCCGCTTACGTTGACGCGTCAAGTTTTGTCAGGGCTAATACCAAACTAACGATGGCTTTTTGACATTTCCTTTTCCTATTTTTTACTATTTTAGCAGCAGTAGTTTCTGTTGGCTGTTTGTTTTTTTTTTCGTCACCAGAAATTGTGCGGCTTCATTGGATTGCCTTTTGGCCATCTGGAGTGGGGATTGCTACCAGAAATCGAGTTGGATTTATGCATGTTAAGCCGGAAAGGAGTAGTCGGGCAAGTGGGCAGGGCTATAAAAACGATGTAAGGGTAATGTAATCGCTTACAAAGGTTGATTTGAGCTAGTAAATGTTGAAATATGATGGTTTTTTTTCAATTTCAATTCAATTAAAATCAATATTGTTATTTTAAAGCAATATTACAATGTTTTACTAAGTAAGATATGTAAATTAGGATTGTTATTTATTTATAAATTACAAATTTAATAAGCTTCACCAAAGAATTTTTCCCTAATTATACCTTTGAAGTAGAAATGTCTCCTTTTTTCAACATTAAGTATACGCAATGTGACAAATGGCCAAGTACTTAATTACCATACCCCTTGAAAACTTAATAATAAAGATTCTCTAATGAAAATTCCTTTCTTAATACCACTTTTTTAAATTCCAATGCTCCTGTGATGAATCAAAAAACCTTAAAAACCCACAGAGTCACGGCCAAGGCCTTTGATCGAGTGCGCTGCGAAGAGAGTCATCAAGGCTGCAAATACATCAACCACAACTGCAGCGAATAATGTGCCATAAGAAATCCCGATAGATGGACTGGAATCCAGGGGCTGAGAGGGGGGGTTAGCCCGAGGGGCAGAGTCTCTTTAAAATGACGCCTGTGTCCATGTTTTGTTTCTTCACTTTTTTATGTGCTTTGGGTAACATAATCGGTCACTGACTTGGCATTTGGCGTGGTAATTCGAGAACTCTTTGCGCCTCGACAATTGCGGGTGGTCAGGGCACCAGAAAGAGGTGAATATCTATATATAAAAAGAGGGCAGGACAGAAAGGGGGGCGGGGCCAGAACGGCAGCGGATCTCGAACCAGAACTGATCAGATCAGATGCGATCCGTGCAGGTCCGGTACAGTCGTCCTACCGCAATCAAATTTAAATTGCGCCGAAAACCAAAAACCTGGCCATGCACAACAATTTATCACTTTTTTAAAGAACTAATGTGAAAAGAATTTTAGATACCCTTCTTTTTTTGAGGTATTTCAAAATTATTTAATTATTTTTGTTCAGCAATAGTCTTTTTCAAAAATAGCTTCATTTTTAAATATTCAAAATATTTTCGTAATCCTAACAATAATCGTGTTTGTGTACATCAGAATTATTAAAGTGTCAAAATGTATTATGTTAAATCCCAACAAATAACAATTAATATACAAGTAAACATCTTTTTAACTTTATCCATAACTGTATGGCATTTAATTATAAAATAATCAGCCATAAGAACTAGTATTTAATGGTCGTAAAATCTATACCATATATTTTTCATCCATCCAATTAGTTTTACAATTTAAAACAATTCAGCATGTCAGTATTAACATAAAAATCATGCTGTGATGACCGACACAACTTGCAGGGTAAGATTTCCAGAACAAGATCCCGAAGAAGAGGAAGCGCATTTTCGGTTTCATTTGGTGAATTCGGGACGTTGGCCAAAGAAGAGTCAGGAGAGAGCGAAAGAGACGGGTATGGGGCCACAGAAAGAGACAGGCTCCAAAAGCGACCGGCTGCAAGCAGACTTCACTTTCGTGCTAAATTATATCATCGTCGTCTCCAAATTGCACACACACAGAATTCGAGGGGTGGCGAGGTGGGAATTTCGGGGGGCTAAATGCGATATAGGGGAGCCGACTTGAAATGGCAACAAGTTTGCCACAGGCCCAAGCCCCCCTCTCCTCCTCTCCTCTCCCCCTACCAACACAGAAAATAATTTCGCATTTATCCGATGATCAATACGGTGATGTGTATTGCCAAAAAAAAAATCTTAAGAAATTCATTTTTTTTGTTTATTTGATGTTATTATTCTAATAATTATAATTATCTCCAAATAAGTATAAGTATAAATAAAGTATTTGTATATGAAATTTTTGATAAATATTGTAAAGCTAACAAGGGATTTTGTCATTGCCTAATTTTATGGCATTTCACTCATACAACAAATGATCTCCATAAAGAATTATAATTATTTTTCAGTAAGGATTTCCATCACATCGCTTGGGAAATCTTGATTTTCTTAATATTAAGACTTTGATAGTTTAGTAGTTTTTAATTCCAAAGTATTAAAATCATTTAAATTAAAAGTTTATTGCATATTTTTAATAGGGATCTATTATTTTTCACTGTGCACCTCGAGCGGCGTTTTTGGGCGCATTCACATTTTGTCGCTGCCTTCTTCTGTGGGTCTTGTTCTTCTTCCTTACCGCCTAGCGATCCCCCCTTGAGATCCCTTCCCCCTGCGATCCCCCCTCCACCACTTTCCACACGTCGCCTGGCATATTCGTCAATTTTTGTGCGCATGCAATTTACGCAGCGCAGCGAAGGAACTGCAAAAACCAAACTGAACCGCAGAATACGAAAAACCTTGAGTACGGTCAGTGACCAGAAAAAATGCATAAACATTTTTGTTCTCTTCCCTTTCTTCTTTGGGCAAAAGTTGGTGGTGGCGGAATCGGAGGCATGCGGATCCGGGGGGCAGGGGCAGGGGCAGAGTCCACCGGCAGCGTCTTCGTAGTCGCTGCTGCAGCCAGTCAATTGCAAATTTTCGGAAATTCTGCGAAGAAGGGGCGGGAAGGGAGCAGCCAGCCGAGGCACGTACGATCGGACGGATGGGCTCCCCATTCCCAATCCCTTCCACCGAATATACATACCCAGCAGCCGGATATCTCCAGGGTATATTGCTCTTTTGAGAGGTAACAACAACTATGCCATTGACCAATTATTTTTTGAAATTTAAGGGATGGTTATTTCTTTAAGTTTAGTCTCCCCAAGAAGTTTTATTAAATTTATATGGTCCTTTAACGAATACATATACGAATTCATTTAAATGGGACCCTATTTGCAATATACTAATTTCATTAAAATTTTTTTTAGATTTTTACACTTAATATGTTATACAATTTTTTTAAAGTGGTATTTTAAAATATCAATTAATTACAAAAGTCTATTGACAACTTCAACCTTAAAATCCTGTATTGTAATTTTTTTAATTAAAGTGCTAAATTACCTAATTGGTCCATAAAAAGACACTATGATTAAAAAAAAAATTGAATTAAGAGGTTTAAGCCTAGTATCCAGATCGACAAACGATTACGCTAGCGTAAAAACTTTAATCTTTCCAGTGTGACCAAAAGTTTGAGAGTTCATCAGATTTAAGCGTGCTATGGTCGTACTGTCAATCAGCTGGGTTTGTTGACAAGCAGTTAAAATTCAAACATCGTATTTGCGGGAAAAAGCCTTTAAAAGATATTATCAACTACCTTGGCAAAACAAGTCTTCCGTGTACAAAGAAATTAAAAAACAATACAATTTAAATTTAACAGTTGTTTTTGTTAATGTACTGATAATTATTTGCTAATTTAAAGTTCATAGCTGCACTTTTATTGTGTTTTTTCGTACATTCTGGACCTAAAAAACATTTTGCTCTGACAAGAGGCACCCCAGATAGTATTAATGTTATTTTGTCTCACATATAAACACCTGCAATCGACTTTTGCGAGTTTTTTGAGTTTTTCCTCCATTTCTTATAATGTTCAGTGAGAGCGCACGCCAAAAGATTAAATTTTTTATTTTTTATCTTTTTATCTTTTGGGTTCACGTTTCCGCAGACTGGCAACGCTATGGAATTTTTTTTTTTTTCGTCGATCAGGAGACTGACGTGAAAAAAGGCCCGACGAAAAGTGAACGCCAGCTGTTTGCCTCTCGCTCTCTCTCATGACTGGCGTACGGTTTACGTCGAAGTGGATACTAGGCTTTAAGAATTGTAAGTCATATAATGGTTTAATTTTGAACTTAATTTTTGGTTAAATTTAATGTCATAGCATTCTAAAGAAATTAAAAAAAAACGTTTTAGCTTTTGCTAATAATTTCCCAAATAAAAATTTTATATTTTGAAAAGTCTGAGTATCTCGCAGTCGCCATCGTGTTAGCCCGTTCTTTTTGGCTGGCGTGGGCCCGTCTGGAGGGGCTGCCTCTTAATGGCCGGCGTATTTTTGGCAGACGCTACGCACACACATTTGGTGGCTATATGGTGCTACACTCGTGTGTGCTGTGTGTTGTTTGTGCATTCCTGGCAGCGCAGCCCCAGCCGGTTTGGCTCAGCACTTTGATGTGGTGCAGTGGTGCAGCGATGGGGGATCGGCGGTGCAAGGGGGACAGCAATAAGTCTGTCGATCCACTGCCATAATTTTTGTTTATTTTTTGTTTTGCTCTGCAATTTTTTCGGGCTCCCCCTTTGCGTTTTTGTGTTTTTGCAGGCCGTTCTGCTCTTTTCAATTATCAAGGACAAATGTGCGTTGAACTTGATCTCGCTTTTCATTGCCGCAACTCCTGCTGCCCGCCTGCTCTGGAGCCCATTTTCCGTTCCTGCAGATGCAGATACTTTTGCCCTTGCAGTTGCAGCTACTTCGGTTTTTGTTTACACCAGTCCAATTTTAAATTTAGATCTCTGTCTGCTCTCGGCCCCCACCGAAAAAGTCGTCGTAAAATTCGTTGCTTTAGCGCGCTGCAAACGCTGATTAGGATCCAGATAGGAGTTCAGCCAGCAATTAAGAACTCTAATTTATCTGCCAGGCCAAGCAAATTCTGTCTCAGGCCATAAGAAAGCCAACAAATGGGCCAGCGAATTTGATTCCGCCGCCATTACAGGCCATGATTTGAGCAGCTTGTCCGAAAAACTGCCCGCCATTTGGGGGGACTCATAAAAATGCATCGGCAAGTGAGCTACCAGCTTGCAGATCCCAGATCCCAGGGCCCACATCTCATATCCCATATCCCAGGTGTGTTCGATTCACAGACAGAACGTCTGACAAAACCTGCAGCCGACTAACCCAACCCAACTAAAGTCCCAACCTGGTGCAGAACATTGCATTCGAAGCCAGTTGAGACGGACTTGCAAGGTGGATTAAGTTGTTATGTTGGGCATTAGCAAAGGTGTTGCTGATGCAGGCAGCTGTTTCGAATACCCTTAGATTCCAGGCATATGAGCTATTAATAAAGACTTGTCTTGGAATCCTTATTTCTTCTGAATTTCAACGAAATTGTTTTAAAGTTTATAACAAAAACGTACTTACTTTAAAAGACGATTTTAAAGCTTCAAGTCGTTGGCTTTTAAAATTCTAAAATTATACATTTTTTTATGAGAAAGATCTAGGAAGTTCTCGGTTTTTCGATCAAAGCCCTGGACTATTGTGGCCAAATGTGGAAGTGTCATATCTCGTTAAATTCGTTATAAAATTTCCAATCGAGTGGCATTCACAGCTAAAAAATTTAATTTTGGTCGATTTTTCGCAAAAAATCATAGGCTATCCCCTTATGAAAAATGACAAAATCCGGAAGATCCGAAAACATCAACGTTTTTTTTCGGTTTTTTGATCAAAACCCTGGTCAATAATGGTCACATACTGGAATGCCATACCTCGTCGAATTCGTTATGAAATTTCCAATCGAATGGCATTCACAGCTGAAAAATTTTATTCGTGACCATTTTTTGTAAAAAATGATGAACTAACCCCTTATGAAAAATGGCGAAATCCGGAGTATACGGAAAAATCAACTTTTATTGCGGTTTTTGATCAAAACCATGGGAAATAATGGTCGCACAATGGAATGCCATACCTCGTTGAATTCGTTATAAAATTTCCGATCGATTGCCATTCACAGCTAAAATATTTAATTTTGGTCCATTTTTCGAAAATTTTAATGATGTAACCCCTTATAAAAAATGCTAAAATCGGTCAAAAAATAAATTTGTACAAATCAACCTAAAATGGTTAGTTTAGGTCACCAGTTGCAGAAAACAGTCATTCTTTTGCCTGTGCGTCGTATTTTAGCCAAGTTATAACCAAAAATCCCTTAAAAATATGTTTTTTTTAACCCAAAAACCCGAAAAATTTAATTTGAAATTCGGATTTTGAACAAAACTCTGGGAAGTAATGGTCACATGTTGGAATGTCATACTTCGTTGAATTCGTTATTAAATTTCCTGCTTTAAGAAGGGAATTTCACTAGTTGGCTTTTCACAAAACTACAGATTTTGGCATGTCTTCAACTCCAAAGTTTGTTGGCACTTTGTTGCTGAATGAGATTGCGGCATGCCACAGGTGAGTGTTAGATGGCAAATTGTTTTGATAGCCAGAAAATCAAGGGGAAAAGGCATTTGCTTTTTTAAGCAAGAGTTCCTAACCTGGCCCAATCCGCTAGCACCGCCTAATGGTGTGTCCTAAGTCATTAGGGATAGCATGAGCGGTTTCTTCTCATTCTGGCCATGCTGCAGCAACATTAATGGGCACAATAGAATGCCTGGCATTCATCAACCCTATAAGCCAACTCATCAGCAACAATTTTTGTAGCATTTTTAAGTTAATTTACCCAACAGGAAAAACATTCGAGATTCCTGTCGCCATCTCAGACTCCATCGCCATCTTCATCTCCATCTCCATCTCCGTTTCCATCTTCATCAGCGTTTCTACTACTGTCTAACTAAAAATCTTCCTCTGCATTCGATCATTTATGGCATTTTATTTGGCGCGTCAGCAAATGTTGCTAAGCAATTTATTTATGACATTTTTTTTTTGTTTTTGTTTTTGTTGCCGCCAGTTGTTGCCACTGCTGTTTAAATGCTGCGCGCCACATTTGCCAACTCGGGATCGTGCGGCAATGTGTGGCACAGCAGCAACAACGGCAACGAAAAAAAAAAAATAAAGAAACTGGCCGCATGACGCGTCCAAAACGCGCGACAACTCAAATCTTGTAATAGCCGCAGCTACAACATGACAAGAGACTCAAGTTCCATATTCATTAGTTACGATAAAGCAAAAAAAAAAAAAACGGAGACGAGGAACAACTACAGTAAGAGCCATGATCGTCAGGCAACTAAATGTGGCTAATGACTGCCAAGGTGTCTTCGCTGCAATACCCTTGATTTTCCTTCCTCCAAATTGCAAACCTAATCAGTCTGCATAAAAATCTCAATCAATTTAGGCATTTCCTTCGCAAATTGAAACAGTTTTCTATCATTTTGTATGATCTTTAAATTTAAAATACCCTTGCGAACACAAAGGAATGGGGAACAGGAAAATGGAGGGGAGAAATAAAAAACATCGAAATCAGGGTGGGGAGAAAAATAGTAGCGAAAATCAAGCTGGTTCAACATTGAGTTGGACAAGTGAAGGAAAAACCTGATTTTTCCTTTCGGCCCAGCGCAAACATCGCAGCCAGGGGGGCCGGATATGGCCAAATTGCTAGGGTTCCCGGCCGCCGGTAATTGGCATTGCCAATGCCAGCCAACAACAACCAAAGGCGACGGCAATAGCCACAAAAACAAATGCAAGGAAAACGACAATTTTTTCTGTAGTTTTTAGCAAAAATAAATATGAGTCCATCGCTCTGGACCTCAAGCTGCACAAAGGTTCTCTTTCTTTGGGCCCTGGTTTTTGTAGAAGGTTTTTATGGTTTATATACCCTTACTTGAGGATTATATTTAATTTTGAGGAAAACTTAAATTATATTAGGGAGCTCCTTAATAAAGTAATCCCTCCAAATCCCGTCATATCACATAATTTTATGATTAGGTGGAAAACTAATTCGTCAGGATTATTTTGTAGCTTTTTTACAAGATTAATATTTACAAACAAAAAATTTCTATAAATTTTTTTTAAATTCGATTTTTGTTCCAATGCAAATTATGTACCTAACAAATAAACAAAAGTTTTATTTAAGACCAAATTCAAGAACTTACAAAAAATTGCAAGTAAGTATCTATAAGTATCTTAACTATATTTTGAAACCAATGGTGTCCTTACTTAATCCTTATTTTTTAATTTTGTAAGCCACATTTCCTAAAGTTCCATCAAAGAGTATTAAGACTTCTACCATTTAATCCGGCATCAATTTTTTGCGAACTTTTTTAGGCAGCGACAAACGCCAGGGAAGACAGATGTGCGACATTGCAATTTGTTACAGTTGCAGTTGCATTAACGGCAGCAGTGCGGAGCGTGGAGGGGGGGTGGCTGCGTTTTAGCCAGGGTCTGGGTTTTGAGGCAGGGTCTGGAACTGAAACTGGGACTTGGAATTGCAACTGCGACTGCGACTGCGACTGCGACTGAGTCTGAGGCTTGGGAAGAGCTGGGAGCAGCGGCAATAGCAACCTAAATATTTTAATGCCCCGGCCACATTGATGGTTCGCTTTTTGCTGATGATGTTGCTGCTGCTGTTGCTGTTGCTTCTGTGGCAATTAACATTTTTTGCGTGCACAAATATTTTTCGACTTGGGAGAAAGAAGGCAGTTGCAGCAGCAGATGCACATGAAATTCACAACAGAAGCTGCTGCTGCTGCAGTTGCATGAAACTCAAACAAATTAAACCTAAGGTGAATACAACAAAAACCAGGCATAGAAAAATGAAAAATACATGCCAGCCAACTGAAAAAACAGCAACAATTGACTTCGGCCTGGCTGAAAACGTAACGAAATATGTTAAAATGCAACCAAGTGAGTAAATTGTGCGCAACAACTGGTAGAAAGGGGGTGGTGAAGGTTGAGGTTTGGGGTTTGGGAGAACTGTTTATGTAGCCCCTTCGCTCGCCCACTCAGACACACACACACACACACACACACACCCGGGCACTTCATAAACTAAGCAAATTATTATTTAAAAGCCCACCAAGTGGGAGGGTCTGAGCCTTGGGTTCGGCTTTGGGCTGCACTTGTACAAAAATTATGCACAAATTGTTTTAATTACGCGCTGCCGCAATTTGTGGCCTCTGGGGGAGGGGGGTCGAGGTAGGTGTTTGTGGCATGGAGCATCAACGGAATTTGCTGTGTGTTGTGGCAACAAACTTTGGGAAAATTGTTGCCAAATTGCATTCGGTTTGACGATTTTTGGTTTGCCCTTTTTTCGTTGCCTAGATTAGCTTCTCTTGGAACAAGTGGGCTAAATAGGGCTGCCAAAACACAAAACTTGAGAGAATTGGGAGACTTTTGGGGTATAATGTGCATTGAGTTTTTTTTAAACCTTACCGAAACTTCAAAACTGCAACTTAAAATTTTATCTGCGGTTAACTTGGATAATATATTTATTCAACTTGCACATTTTTTGTATATTTTTGTAGAAATCGGTAATAACATCATTCCAAACTAATTGTTAGTTCTTCAATTTGTATTCGTACTGGTCTTAAAAGTCTTCTCAGATTTAAAAATAAAGATTATTACTGCCTCAAAGCAGGCAATGAAATTTGTATTCTAGTTTTTAACATTTTTGATTATATTAATGCATATCAATAAAGATTACCAAAAATTGGCAAGTACGTTAAAACTGATGTCCCTAAAAGTAGGCAATGAATAACCTCCCAAACATACTTAATTAAATTTTTCAACTACCATAACTTTTCATTTTATTTGTGAATTTGAACACCCGCTTTTAAAAATATGCCCAAAACCCTTTTATAATTGCCCTTTATAGGGTAATCGTGGAGCATCTGCAGCTTCATTCAATCTTCCCTGAAGCCCTGGTTTTTGTTGCTGCTGTTGTTGTTTTATTTTTTTCTGTTCTATTCATATTATTTTTAATTATATGTAGCTACATAGAAAAAAGCTCAAGTTCGGCATAGAATGCGGGGTGGGGGAAGGGGGGTGGCAGCCAACGGCAAAATGGGACCCACCCATTTGATGGTACCGCTTCGCTACAAGTGCCTTAAAAATATTTTCACTTTACATTTTTTGCGTGCGAATGGTGAGGGTGAGGGGGTTGGGGGTGGCTAGCGAACGGTAGCGCCAAGTTACACAGACAATGTTGCTTGCCGCTAAGGCCTGATAATTACCGGGTTGTTGTTGCAACGAACCCCCTCCCCCTCTTGCCACTAAATTTATGCTGCCTTCGCATGCACACTCAGGTGCACGGGGTGTGTGTGTGTGGCTGTGTGTGTGTATTCTGGTGGGTATAGAAGTCAAGTCAATCTTTAGACTGTTTTTACATAATTATAACAACGATGCTTCTTCAGCTGGCATTTTATTGTTTTCGCTTCTCGTAACCCCCTTTTTTTCTCCGTTTTGCCGCTACTGTTGTGGCAATTTAAATGCCTAAACAATAATTTGTGCATAATTCTGGATGGGGTTATTGTTTTTGGTTAATGCATGCCCAGCCCAGGCATGCCAAGTCGCGATCTCTGCCAGCTGGCAATTATGTTATGCAAATCTTTTCGGGGCCAATTAGAGCACTTCCTCTGACTTGGCCAAGGATCTCCCCTCGCACAAAAGCCACAATATCCGATTTCCATTAAGGGCCCGCCATACATTTTGTCTATATTTTACGCACCTCACGCACCGCACGATTTGGGCCTCAAAAGATAGATGGATGGAATGGCAATGTTATTCGTACAAATGGGCGCTGGTTTCCGGTTTCCGGTTGGCGAAGATATGGTCGAAAATTTACGGCCTGCCTGGGAGAAAGGCCTCGAGAACTATTCGCGGAACCTTCAATTTCCTGGGCACGCACAAAAATCCTGCAAAAGTACAGTTGTGTGCAGGGCCTGGCATTAAAAGCCTTTCCCACCAGTCCACCCATCGAAGGCTTTTCCACTGCACCACCCATCGATTGGGTGGGTGGAAAAATATCGATAAACTGCACACTGCCCCTGCCACGCCCCCAAATCCCAAACTGCGTGCATTTTATTTATTTATGTATATTATAAATTTTACATACACATCATTACGTTGGGTCGGGCCAGAAGAGTGACTGCGTTAACTCTTTTTATGTGGCAGTGGGGTGTGTGTGTGTTGGGGGGGGGGGTTGGGTTGTTGTTCGAGGGGCGCCAATTTACGCACAATGAAGAAAGTTTTGTGGGCGTTTCACCTGGGCTCCAAAGGCCGAGGCGAAAATATAGGGAGGGGGGTGGGGTTTGAGGTAGGTGTATCTGGTAATTTTTAGCTTCCGTTTGCTGTTGCTTATTTGGGCATGACTGAACGAACGACCGCCCACTCCTGCACTCCTGCACTCCTGCACTCCGAATAAGTCGGACTGACTTTGCCTCCCCTCAGGTGTGCATGCGTGAAAATTTTTCCACCACATCGATTACTTTACGCAAATTAGTGCGTAGATATTTTGCAAAAATGTTCTATAAATAATTCATGTACAGTTCAGTTTGATGTGCGGGTAATCGGTGTAATACGAGTGCCGTTCTTTTAGCCCAGGTCACTTGACTTGGCTCCTTCTCCCAATGGCTTCGATTGGAGCAGGGATGGTGGACGGTGGTTTGTGGTGGGCGAACACACACATTGTCGCTTCATTTAATCTAAACGCTTAATTTAGCAAATTTATGCAATTTTCTTGTCACTATCGGGGGCCAAACAGGCATTTCTGTACTCACAACATAACAATGGAGAGGGTCTAAATTTAAGTGGTTTTACATTTGAAACGCTTTGATTTGAAATAATCTTAACTTCCTCAGAAATGTCTTATAAATATCTACCTTATTCAAATCAATTGAAAATATTATAAATTACGAAATTGAAAACTTCAACCCCATTAATCGCGAATGATTACAAATTTAATACCATTCATCCAAAAATTTAATAACTTCCTGTGCATATAATTTTCCATTTGCTCTTTTCGGATGCAATGGAATGACCTTGCGCGACCTTAGTATAATTGCCAGTTTGTTATCCCTTCTCAAGAACTTTAGACCGAAATTCTCGAAGAACGAGGCGTTTTTCACAATGCGCACCATGATAGATTCCCTTTTGAGAAGGGCAAAAACAGTATCACGGCCCACCGTAGATCCTTCCTCGGACTGATCCGCCAGGACAATGGTGTTGATGCATCGGCAAGCCGCCTCCCTAAAGAGCGATGCAATGGTATCCGTGCCCCGAATGGGCTCGAAGTTTGGGGAGCCGGGCTTCTTCAGTTTAATCGGCATCAAGGCATTCATAACCGAATTCCGCACTTCATAGGGAGATTCTGAATGAATTTCAAGCCCCTTGCGCTGGAACTCGCTGTGGAAAAAGCGGAGTCCTGGTTCCTTGAAGTCGTAGCTTGCACAGTCGTTCCTATTGATCGGCCGATTGCAATTGATCAGGACAATGTCCAGGAGGCGGGGGAATTCGGTAAGGGGAGCGAGCACGTCGGAGACCAACTCAACGCCATCCCATTTGTCCCGCAACTTTGCTTGGCTAAAATACACAGCGGTTGAGATTGGATTGTGGCTCAAAAGATCGTCCAAGGTTGTGTTTATCCAAGAAAACCTTCCTTTTTGCATCACTCGAACCATTCGTGCGCCATCGGCCTGAGAAGCCCCATTTTCCTGAAGGAGAATCGTAATTGCAAAGAATAGCACTAACACCATTTTCCCCAGACCAGGTTTTTATTAAACTAACCCTTTCAATTCATGAAATAATTACTCTCTTAAAAGCTAATGTCCATAACAGTTGAATTAGCAAGCAGAAAATTTAATTTTATCAACGGATCTGATCAATTTAAGTTTTTTTTTTATTTTATTCACTTGTCTCAGAAGATTAAATTGTTATCGTGCCATATAATATGTTATTAACTACTCTTTTTCATTTGCATTTATTATGCACAGTTCATTAAATACAGTTCAAAAGAAACTAATCTTTAATAACATATTTAGGGATAGCTTTTTATCGGTTTTCTTGAATTTAAGGAAAACACTTATTTCCAGTAACCTCAGCTATATTCGGACCAGTGAATCCCGCATTTCAGATATTAGATCCCTTTATTGACATGCAATTAAAAGGAACTTGAAAAGAAACAAAGTTTTAGCAATTTTGAACAGTCGTTCTTGTGAATCATCACATTTAAATTGATCAGGTAAATGCCAAAGAGTGGCGTTATTTTTTTAGAGCGAAAAACATTGGTACCTCTTATCAATTTTGAATCTCCCTAATAAAAAAACAATTTTTTGGTGTTGGTTTCTAATAAAAGTTTATATGTATGCCTTTGAGGTTGACATTCCGAACCAGCTAAGATTCTCCGAACTGAAAATTCTTTTCAGATATTTTAGCACTTCATCTTTCTGCCATTTTGAGTTCCCGTCACGACACAGCAGACAATCTTTTTTAAGCGGAAACTGAACTTTTGGAAATCTGGGATCTTCGTTGGGACGGAAGGCCAATCGTCGATTGATATCATTGTGGGCTTCCCACAGCCAGAGGATCTCGTCGTCATGGGTCTTCACCGCATCAATGCTTCTAACCATTGAAAACTCCCAGAAGTTCACATAGCATTGCTTACAGCCTAAAAAGTAGTTGGCGTATCCGTGAAATGCCCACAGTATATCACCTGGTTTGAAGAGATTCGGAGATTTGGCAGCTTTTACGGTCATGAAGTGGAATAAGGTCCAAAGGGAGCAGTTGAAGTCACGCGAGTTGTCTTTTATGGATATGCAGCCAACATAGCGACTTCCGTCAAACTTATATTTTACTGAACTTTTCAGAAAGTCCAGTAATTCGTTTCCATTTATTTCTGTATCATTTTTCCTTGAAAATATTAATGTATTATACAGATTTTTCAGCCACAACTTTCCGTTTTTGTTCAATGGGTTTAGGTAGTTCAAAAGCGTTAAAATGTTGCGCAGTACAATTAGTCTTTTTCCATCTATGACTGCTACTTTAGGCAGCTCTACATTAATAATATTGTCGATTGCACGCTCCAAATCAGCTTGATAAATCCTAGTTGGTCCAAAACTAAGTGTTTCCAAGGTTATTTCCCGCAGCTCCCCTTCAATATTTAGGGGTAAGGTGTTTGCCAACGAAGGCTGTGGCTGATAATTACGAGATCTGAGGAACTGCTCAATGGCATCCACATAACCTTCACTTGTCTCGTTTTTGGTTGACAGTTGTATGATTTTTCCCGCCTTATCGATGAGTACCAGTTTATCGGGGTGTTCGGTCAATCCAAAATTTATGAATATCTTACGATCATTTAAAATGCGCACTGCCACTTCTTTGAACGGAAGCAATTCGAGTAGAGTATCCCAGCCAATCGTAGGAGTTTCCAAACGAAAACGAGATAGTCGCGTGGTTTGGAAGATCAGAGCAATATAAGTCGACGAGATGCCTTTGAATATAGTTGTTATATTGTCGTTCCAATCTAACCGTTTGAAGTTTGGCTGACCGACAGCGTGGTTCTTTAGTTGGTACAGATGATGTGCCACAGTCATTTTAACATCCTCAAAGTCGGAATTAGGTATTGTGGTTCCCACACCATCTCGTTCGGAACGGAATTCGGAGGGAAAATAGCGGAGCTCAGGCGTGTTAAGAACCCTGTAGTCACGGCACATTTTCCAGTTCTCTTCAATGGCGCAATCGACGACGTAGACTTTCAAAACCCGTCGCCACTTGTACAAGTCCCTGGCCAACTTCGTGAATCCGGGTATGAAATCTTGACTGTCCTTACAGAAGCTGTTCATGAACTGGACTAGCTTGCCCGCATCGGACTCTTGAATTACTTTTTCTAAATCATGGTTCACAGGCACTACATTATCCCGTCGATTATAGAGAGCTCCATTAATTATACTTAAGGAGGCTATGAGTAGCAGACAGAACAGACGTTTTCGATACATTTGGGTCTTTGCCTTTGATTTGAAGTAAGTACGACAATTATATGTAGATCAGTTTTTGTTTCGCTTTGATTAGGTAACCGAATCCAATGGCAAGAGATTGCATCTTTTTCAAAATGTCACCAGCAAATGTCCAGAAACTTAGAAAACCAACCATTAATCCCCCGCTTGTTGCTATAATTTGCTTATTTTTACAAAGATTTGGGATTGTATCCCTTGGAGGCGGGGAGCTTCTAGATTAATTTATCCCCAGCATAGAGGCTTTCTAAATATTTAATTACTTCGTCAGTCTTCCACGTCGAATCACTCTTCCGGCAGGTGGGACATCTGTCAGCGCCGGGGAACTGGACCTTCGGGAACTTGGGATCTCCGGGTTTGCCAGCACTAATTTTATTGAATTCGTTGTGTGTTTCCCAGAGCCAAAGTATTTCTGCGTCGTGGGTCTTCACCAATTGTATGGGTCGACTTTTAACACTTTTCTCAAAATTCGTAACCCAATCCGCTGGGCTGTCATAAAAATACTTTACGAAATCCCGAATAACCGAAAGAACCTTACCCGGCTGGAATGGGTAAGGAGGCATTGCGTTTTGCACGGTCAGATAGTGGAACAATGTCCACAGGGCGCAGGGGTAGCCCCGCTGATTGGGTATAGATGACGCACAACCAACGTAATCAGTGCCATGAAATACTTTGCCAAATTCCTTTTCTTCGGACTCCAGTGTTTTTAAGAATTCCTGCCCAGTCAACGGTTGACGAGGGATTATTGGGAGCCAAACTGATCTAATTAGCGATGACCCATTTTCGTTCAGTGGGCTTAGAGCCTTCAGGACATTAAAGAAGTTGTCTATCGCTGTTAGTTTTTGATTGTTGATTAATCCCTTCATTGGAATTTCGAGGTGCAAAATCCTTTCGATGCCCTTGATCACATCAGCCCGGTGGACCCGCAGTGGTTGCTTTACGCCCGCAGATGCCACTTCGGAGATCATAAGGTGGACACAACACAGGAGAATCCATAGGTCCAATGACTTGGTCCTAGTTGACGACTTGAGGAATAGATTCATTCCGTAACGATGAATAAAGGCCGACTTGGGGTTCACTAATGATGAGACCCTGTTATAATCCTAGGGTACTTATACACGTAAATGGATTTGTGCCGCTTTCTTTGCTAATCGAATCAGCTCGAGTCTTAGGAAGTCTTAATGTCACAGAAACACGTAAGTAATGTATGAACTTTGGGTATGATTGGATTGGATATGATTGATTTAAGAATATGTAAAAGGATAAATCACTTCTCTTGTTTTAAACACATGTATAAATCTCTTTATTTAACTTCTGTCAACTGTTCTTCTCGAAGATATTGTTATCAAAATTTCTCTGATAAGCTTATTACCATGTTTATTTAGGAAGCTTAACGGCCAAGCTCTTAAAAGTTTTATCAAAGTTCGAAAGATGATACAACTGAGATTTCGAAGGATAATAGCAGCACAAAGAACAGGATCATGAAAAGCACAAGTGACGTGACCTTATTAATAATAGTCACATGCAAAAAATCCCAGGTTATTTGCATACTTAATTAGATTAGTTTCGATTTTGTTAGGTAACCGTTTCAAAATGGTGCAAATTGTATGCGATCATAACTCGAATTACTTCTTGACCGAACAAATACGGAATGTATATAATATTTAATAAGTTTGACAATATATTTATAATGCAAATAAAGTGAAGTTGTTTTAAAACAATTTTGTTAATAATTATTTGCCTCTGAACATTTAAATGCATCTTCAAACGTAACCCTGCGAGGTTGGAAGACCATAAAAGCTCAAGTTCTTGATATCATAGATGCGTTTCAAATATTTTAGGACTTCCTTCTCCTGCCACTCGGAATTATTGTTCCGACAGGTAGGGCAATTCTTCACGCTGGGAAACTGAATCTTCGGAAACTTGGGATCCTCCGTAATGGGATCGCCAGCAAGGCGTTGATTGACTTCGTTGTGGGCTTCCCACAGCCAGAGGATCTGCTCGTCATAGGTTTTCACTGCATTCATGTTTCGACGTTTTGCCATCTCTAGGAAGTGTTCGGAACAATCCGTGCATCTAAGGAAGAACTCAACGAATCCATGAATGGCTAGGAGAATCTTGCCCGGCAAAAAATAGTTCGGGGGCTTCGCTGCCTCCACGGTCCAATGGTGAAACAGTGTCCACAGGGAGCAGGTGAAGCCCCTCAGGAAGGGTCGTGATCCAATACAGCCTATGTAGCGCTTTGCCTGAAATACCTTCAGAGGCTTTTCATTAATATCAATCGAATCCTTGAAATCAGATCCTTTTATCCGATAAACGTCCATGGATTTGTACAGATTTGTTAGCAGTGTCTTTCCGTCTTTGTTCAATGGATTCAAATTCCTCAAAACATTAATTATTAACCTTAGACCTTCCAGGTTTCTAACCTGATAGTAAAACCATTTGTGAAGCTCGACATGCAGGAGTTTGTCGATCGCCTGCTCCAGATCGGCACGATAGACCTTTAGTGGAGGTTTAAGGACCTCTGCAAGGACCGCTTGATTTCGCTGATCCAGGAACTGATTTACATTCGGGGCTACAGAGACGGGTATTGGTGGATCCGGCATATAATTGAGCTTTTTCAGGAATTCTCCAACAGTGATCGCATAATCTTTGCTTTTAATCCGGAAAGGCGCCAAGTACTGGGCACTCCCCTTTCGATCGATTATGGCCAATGTCTGATTAGAAGGTTTAAGTCCAAAGTTGGTAAAGATCTGGGCATCCGGAACAATTCTCACTGCCACCTCTTTAAAAGGAAGCAATTCCAGCAGAGTGTCCCTGCCAATATAAGTGTCTTTTGGCTGGAGGACGAGAGCAATGAATTTAACCGGGTTTTTCAAACCTTGATGATCGAGGAAAAGGGTCTTGGCCGTGTCACTGTTCTTTAAGGGACGGAAGTTTGCCACGTTGGCCTCGTACTCATATTGGCCCAATAAATCGGCCAATACTGCAGTTATGAACAGTGGATCCTGGGTGGGGATGACAGATCCAAGGATTTTCTGCTTTCTCTTTGTGTCGGGGTTGAAGAAACGCAGTGAGGGCGTCTCGTGAACATTAAATTCCCTACAGAGCTCTGTGTTCCGCTCCTGGGCGCAATCTACGGCGTAGAACTGAAGAAGTCGTCGCCACTTGTACAAGTCCCTTGCAATTCCCTTGTAGATCGGTGCGAAACGTTGACAGTCCCCATAGAAGGAGTTGTGGAACAGGACCAGCTTGTTAGTGTTCAAGTTTAAGACCGGCCTCAGCGATCCAATGTCCAGTGTGATTATATTGTCTGCCCCGCTGTAGAGACTCGCCTCGGTCGACGGCATTATGGCATTAGTCCGGCCATACAATTGTTGGCAGAAGAGCAGCGGGCAATACAAAAGCGTCTTGAGCATCCGATCCATTTCCACTCGGTGCGGTGATCAACACTTCAACTGATTCAATCGCAAGTGCTCTTTGGTAATTATAGCCGCATTTCGATTTGCCCTGCTTCGTTTGTTGATTCGCCCATCCCAAATCTGGCGTGCCCTCATAACTGGTTCTCATAATTTTGTGACTCTCTATTTTATTCAGGTACACCCAAAAGCAGTCAAAAATTATTTTACATTTTTTTATATATGTAAATACAAAAGATAACAAAACTCGAAGTGGAAGGTAACATCGATACAGGAGCAGAAAAAATAAAAAAACTTGCCTGAAATTAATTTTTATATCCTTTACCCTTATGGAAAATATCAGACAAAAAAAATTTGAAAAAACCCAAAATTTAAAATGGTTGACTTTTTAACAATTTGGATTTATTTTTATGGTTTTTTATGATTTTAAAAATAAATTACCAATTTATTTAAAAGATGTATTATCATAAGTTATCATGTAGCAGTCACATTACTTAATTGTTTTATAGCATATTATAATAAACTTGGACTTGTCAAAGTTGGCTTCCTTTTCTGTTTATATATTGCGTTATTAAGTCCTAGTTTTCTAAGTTCAGTTTAATCCTCAATAACGATTATAGGTGGGCAATCCGTAAAAGCTCACCTTTTTAATGTTATACAAACGTTTTAGATATTTGAGTACCTCAGCTGTGTTCCATCCATTTGATTTTCGGCATTTGGGGCAGTGTTCCCGTAGCGGGAATTGAACTTTGGGGAACTTGGGGTCCTCTGTGGGGTCGCCAGCCAACCTTTTATTGACTTCGTTGTGGGCTGCCCACAGCCAAAGGATCTCCTCGTCATGGGTCCTCACGGACTCTATTTGTCGCCGCTTGGCCATCATCTGGAAGTGTTGGGCGCAATCCGAGCAGCCGAAAAAGTACTGTGCGAACCCGTGAAGGCATAACAGCACGTAGCCTGGCTTAAACTCCCTAGGATTCCGGCTCGACATCACAGTCAAATGATGGAAAAGTGTCCAAAACGAGCAGGTGATACCTCGCATAATTGGTTTGGAGCCAATGCATCCCACGTAGCGCCTTCCCTTGAATATCTTTTCCAGCCCTTTTTCGAGATCCTTTATTGTATCCGACAACTGGACTCCTGTGATTTCCTTAACCGTCCTGAGATAATTTTCAAGACCGACTAACAGTCGTCTTCCGTCTATGTTTAAGGGATTAAAGCGACTAAATAGTTTTATAAGACGCCGCAGTGCCTTAAACTTAGGGCCATTTATAAGTGGCGCCTTGGGAAGTTCAATGTGCAGGAGTTGGTCGAGAGCCTGCTCCAAATCGGCCTGATAGAGAATCGGTGGTGATGACAGCACTTTCTTTAGGATAATAGCTTCCAGCCCCATCGCTTTCTTTACTTGAGGTTTAGCTGTTGGAAATTTAGGAATACTTGTGTATCCATTTTTCTCGAGGAATTGAGTCACACTGTCCACATAAGCAGAACTACTTTCTCCGCTTGGCATTATATCATGTATTTTTCCATTTCTATCTATGAGGGATATATTTTGGGCGAATGGCTTTAAACCGAATTGAGTGAAGAGCTGGGCATCAGTGAGGATCCGCACAGCCACATCGGGATACGGAAGGAGGTCGAGAAGCGTTTCTATTCCAATCTGGGAGTGTTTCGGCTGATGAACAAGCAAAATATACGGCAATTCTTTGTCAAATGGATCGAAGATGTTCTGCGAATTCTCGTGGTTCTGAAGAGGTGCAAAGATAGGCTTCCGTTCTTTGGTTCCAGTGTAGTCATTTTTGGCCAAATGCGTAATAAGCATCTGGACAATTTTCTTGGGTTCCATACTGGGGAAAACTGTTCCGAGTCCATAGCGCAACTTCAAAAAATTCGAGGGAAAGTAGCGCAATGAGGGCGTCCCCTTAACGTCAAAATCCCGACACACTTTCACATTTTCCTCCTGGGCACAATCCACGGCATAAATCCGGAGAACTCGATCCCACTTGTGAAGATCAATGGCCAGTTTCTTGAAGGTGGGTACGTATCTTCGACAGTGTCCGCAAAAAATGTTCAGAAATTGCACTAACTTTCCAAGTGCCGGAGCACTTAAGGCTTTCTGAAAAGCCGCACCTTTGACCACATGCACGTTATCTGAAAGTGAGTATAGAGTTTCCTTGAAGACCGCAGCTCCCCTAAGTCGAACAGAAAATCCTCCCTGTATAATCACGATAAGGAGGATGCTGTTACAATACAATAGCCCGAGAAGCCGCGTCATTTTAATTTTATGACTAATGCAAGTATACGGTATTGCCAATATCCGATTAGTATCGCCTTAGCTAATCATCTTTTATTAGCTTCGCTCCCTACACTGACAGTTAAAATGCAAACGAGTATCTCATTAGCTTCACTTACTAAAACAAGAAGGAAAAATATAGTCGACGACTATGGAATACCGAAAATTCTGTTTCCAATTTTAAAACAATTATGCCCCCAACAGATGTAACCATTTGCAATTCCATTGGTGCGGCAAACCGAAAAGGTGTATTTTATTAGCATATAGCTTTCACTTTCTTCTTTTATAGCAGTCAAAGAGTGGGAAAATTTTTAAATAGTTGCGGGAGAGAAGCCAGAAATTAAAGTATAGAATAAACGAAAAAAAACAATTCGATAATACCAACTCAAAATAGAACAACCTAATATACGGAATTTTTGGATATGAATAAACATCCAATTAATCACCATTTAATATCATATTTTATACTTTTTGAATAGTTTTAAAACAGTTCGTTCTAAGACAACTGAAAATTGAAAATGGAAATGTATACTCAATCGTAACCCCGCGAGGTGGGAAGACCGTAAAAGCTCAGATTCTTGATATCATAGATGCTTTTTAAATATTTCAGAACTTCTTCCTTCTGAAACTCGGAATTATCGTTCCGACAGGTGGGGCAATTCTCCACGCTGGGGAACTGAATCTTCGGGAACTTGGGATCCTCCGTAATGGGATCGCCAGCAAGGCGTTGATTGACTTCGTTGTGGGCTTCCCACAGCCAGAGGATCTGCTCGTCATAGGTTTTCACGGCATTCATGTTTCGACGTTTTGCCATCTCTAGGAAGTGTTGGGCACAATCCGAGCAGCCAAAGAAGTACTCAACGAACCCATGAATGGTGGAAAGCACCTCGCCAGGCATAAAAGGTTGCGGTGCCTTTGCTGCCTCCACAGTCCAATGATGAAACAGTGTCCACAGGGAGCAGGTGAAGCTCCGCAGGAAGGGTCGTGATCCAATACAGCCAATGTAGCGCTTTGCCTTAAACGCCTTCAGAGACTTTTCTTCTAAGTCAATCAATTCCTTGAAATCAGATCCATTTTTAAAATTCGTACCCACAGATTCGTTCAGATTGGTGAGGAGTGTCCTTCCGTCTCTGTTCAATGGATTCAAATAACTCATAACATTAATTATGTTCTTCAGAGCCTCCAGATTTTTAACCTGATAAAGAAACCTTTTGTGAAGTTCGATATGCAGGAGTTTGTCGATCGCCTGCTCCAGATCGGCACGGTAGACCTTCAGTGGTGGTTTAAGGACCTCTGCAAGGACCGCTTGATTTCGCTGATCCAGGAACTCATTTACATTCGGGGCTACAGAGATGGGAAGTGGTGGATCCGGCTTATAATTGAGCTTTTTCAGGAATTCTCCAACAGTGATCGCATAATCTTTGACTGAAATCCGGGAAGGGGCCAAGTACTGGGCACTTCCACTTCGATCGATTATGGCCAATGTCTGATTGGATGGTTTAAGTCCAAAGTTGGTAAAAATCTGGGCATCCGGAACGATTCTTACTGCCACCTCTTTAAAAGGAAGCAATTCCAGCAGAGTGTCCCTGCCAATATAAGTGTATTTTCGCTGAAGAACGAGAGCAATGAATTTAACCGGACTTTCCACACCTTGATGATCAAGGAACAGAGTCTTGGCCGTGTCACTTGCGTTTAAGGGACGGAAGTTCGCCAGATCGGCTTCGTACTCATATCGACTCAATAATTCGGTCAGTATTGCAGGTATGAGTTTTGGCATTTGGGTAGGAATGGTATAGCCGAGGTTCAGCTGAAACGGTTGGGGGTCGGGGGTGAAGAAGCGCAGTGTGGGCGTCTCGAGGATATTGTATTCCCTGCAGAGCTCTGCGTTTCGCTCCTGGGCGCAATCTACGGCGTAGAAACGGAGAAGTCGTCGCCACTTGTACAATTCCCGGGTAATTCCCTTGTAGATCGGGGCGAAGCGTTGACAGTCGCCGCAGAAGGTGTTGAGGAACTGGACCAGCTTGTTGGTCTTCAAGTTCAGGGCTGGCCTCAGCGATGCGATGTCCAGCATGATCACATTGTCTGCCTCGCTGTAGAGACTCGCCTCGGTCGCCGGCACTCTGGCATTAGTGGCTGCCCGGACTTCGGGGGAGAGGAACAGCAGGCAATACAGAAGCGTCTTTAGTAGCCGAATCATTTCCACACGGTGCGGTGCTCACAAGTCAAATGGGCCACTTCAACTGATTCAATCGCAGGGCCTCTTTGGTAATTATAGCCGCATTTGGATTCGCCCTGCTTCGGTTGTATAATCCCCCATCCCAAATCTCCAATTCTCTCAAAACTGGTTTTCATAATTTTGTGGCTCGATATTCTTTCCAGGTACACCCAAAAAAAATGTTATTTTTATTTATTTGTATACAAAAGATAGATAAAACAAGAGCGGAAGTTAACTTTGGCAAGCCGAAGTTGTAATACCGTGCAATCATACCGAAAATTGATGACAGCGAGCAATGCGCTAATACACATAAGACATCAATAGGATATGATCAACTCAAGGCATCCAAAAAATGTTTTCAAAAACAGCAAATTTAACAAATTTCATACGGCAGCTACAGAGTTATAAAGACAGTTCAAGCCTATATCAACATGTTAAAAATTTGCTGATCAAGAATACATATTCTTTATAGGGTAGGAAATGTCTCCTTCTCTGCGATACAAACTTCTGACCAAAATTATAAGACCCTTGCGAGAGTATAAACAACTTAAAGTTGAAGGTAACATCAAAACAGAGGCAGTAAAGATACAAAAACGTGCCTAGAATTAATTTTTATTTGTTTATATTTTGCTTTTGTTGCTCTGATACACATTTGAGGTTTGTCGAAGTTTACTAGGTCTGGTTTCATCTTGAAGAACAGTTAAAGGTGAGGCAATCCGTAATAGCTTACATTTTTGATATTGTAAAGGCCTTTTAGGTATTTCAGTACCTCAGCTCTGTTCCATTCATTCGAGTTGTAGCAGGAAGGGCAGTGTTTCCGCAGTGGAAACTGCACTTTCGGGAACTTGGGATCCTCCGTGGCATCGCCAGCCAGCCTTTTATTCACTTCGTTGTGACCCTCCCACAGCCAAAGGATCTCCTCGTCATGGGACTGTACATATCCTATTTTCCGTCGCTTTGCCATCTTTTGAAAGTGCTGGGCACACTCCGTGCAGCCGAAAAAGTACTTGGCAAACCCATAAAGTGCTAGCAACACGACACTTGGCTTATAAACGGTTGGCCTTTGGGCCGACATCACAGTCAAATAATGAAAGAGGGTCCAAAAGGAGCAGGGGATTCCCCGCATAAAGGGTTTGGAGCCCAAGCAGCCCACGTAGCGCCTTCCCTTGAAGATCTTTCCCACCCTTTTCTCAAGTTCGCTTAGTTTATTAGCGAACTGCTCTCCTGTCATTCCATTAATGGCTTTCAGATGTTTTACAAGACTGTTTAACAGCCGTCTTCCATCTCGGTTCAGAGGACTAAAGCGGCGGAACACCCTTACAATATGGCGAAGAGCCTTAAACTTGTATCCATTTATAAATTTCGACTTAGGTATTTCGATGTGCAGGATTTGATCGATTGCCTGCTCCAAATCAGCTTGATAGACCTTCGGCGGTGAGCTTAGAACATGGTCCAAAATAACAGCATCCATTCCCATCGGCAATATCTCTTTGGGAGCTTCAGTTGTTGGCAATTTGGGAAAACTTGTGTGTCCCTTTTGCTCGAGAAAGTTAGCAACGCTTTCCACGTAAGCGGAGCTACTTTGTCCGCTTGGAATTATTGAATGTATTTTTCCATTTCTATCTATGAGGGCTATATTTTGGTCGAATGCCTTCAAACCGAAATGAGTGAAGAGATGGGCATCAGTGAGGATCCGCACAGCCACATCGGGATAAGGAAGAAGGTCGAGAAGCGTTTCTATTCCAATCTGGGAGTATGTCGGCTGAAAAACAAGCAAAATATGCTGCAATTCGTTGTCAAATCGATCGAAGATGTTCTTTGCATTCTCGTGTCTCTGAAGTGGTTCAAAAATAGGATTCCGTTCCTTGGTTCCAGTGTAGTCATTTTTGGCCAGAAGCCTTATAAGATGTTCCACTATTTCCTTAGGTTCCACTGTGGGAATGTCTGTTCCCAGTCCATCACGTGACTGCCGAAAGTTCGAAGGATAAAAGCGCAGTGAGGGGGTCCAAGTAATTTCAAAATCCCGACATATATTCACGTTCTCCTCCTGGGCACAGTCCACTGCATAAATCCGAAGAACACGATTCCACTTCTGGAGACCCACAGCCATTTTCTTGTAGATGGGTACGAATCTTCGGCAGTGACCGCAGAAAATGTTCATATACTGGACCAACTTTCCAAGGGCTGGTGCATTAAGAGTGCTATGAAAAGTCGACCCGTTTACCATATGCACATTGTCCACATGTGGTGAGTATAAAGTTTCGCCACTTCTCTTAAAACGAACTGAAAGTCCTACCTGTATAATGACGATAAGAAGGAGGCTTTTGTAAAATGATAACTCAAAGAATCGAAGCATTTTCTCCTGAGACTAATGACATACTAAATAAAAATAAGAACGCATATATTTTTTGTTTCATTAGCTTCGCTCTTTATTGATTTCTAGAAAATAGCTCTATTAAACCATAGCTGATTTAAATAATTACTAATCGTATGATGAGGTAGAAGGCAGTCCATAGAAACTTAGGCTGTCAATGTCGTAGAGGTTTTTCAAATAATTTAGAACTTTCGGACGCATCCAATCATCACCATTTTTGCAATGCTGACAGGCTGCTTTACTGGGAAACTGAATTTTTAGGAAGCCGGGGTCTTGAGTGTCGTCATCTTCCAATCGTTTATTAAATTCATTATGTGTTTCCCAGAGCCATAGAATCTCCTCATCGTGGGAATTCACAGATTTCGTATTTGAATGATTCGCTATGTCCGTGAAGTCGTCGGAACATGAAGGACACTCGAAGAAAAAGTGCTGGACGAACCCTTTAATAGAGTTTAGAACAAATCCTGGCTTGAATAGCTGCCATTGCTCTGCCGCCGCCACAGTCAGAAAGTGGAATAAGATCCACAGGGAGCAGGAGTACTCCCTTAAGAATGGTTTTGAGGATACACAACCCACATAGTGCCTTCCCCCGAAGATTTGACTTGGTGCCTGTTCCAGGGAATAAACGCGAAGAAGGAACTGGTCGCCTGTGAAGTTGCTCTTTATCTTCAGCCACTTGTTTATCCCCCTGAGCATGATCTTTCCCTTACGATTCAGTGGATTAATTTTGGCCAGGACCCTCATAAAATTCTTTAGAGCATTCAAGCTTTGGCCCTCTATATTTTGGGCCTTGGGAATCTCAATGTGCAGCAATTTGTATATAGCTCGCTCTAAATCAGCACGATATATCCTCACTGGTCCTTTCAGCACATGCTTTCTGATTTCATCCTGCTCCAAATGAAAAGAATCCGCACCTTCCGCAGATTTTATGGGGTGTGGTGGTGAAGGAATCGGATAACCTTCAGCTTTGAGGAACTGTTGGAGGACATGCACATATGCTTTCACCGTATGCGATATAGTTTCCCATGAATGTTCATTTCCATTCCGTTTGAAGATGGTCAGCCTCTCGCCATTAGCTATTTCTTTGAGAACTGCATAATCGTCAACAATACGTACACTTACTCCTCTGTAGGGCAGCATATCGAGGGCAGTCTCCATTCCTAAAACCGATTCACTTGGCTGGTAAACGAGCACCAGATATTTAATAGCCATGTCTTCTAACCAGAGGGTTTTCAAAGTTTCGTTGGGCTGAACAACATTAAAGTTCAAATTATGGTGCTTTGGGTAGCCCAAAACAGGAACAAGTTCTTCCTGAATGTAAGTTATTCCCTGAGTGGTTATATCGAATCCATGACGATAACCTAAATCAACGAGATCTACGTGAAAGAATCGCAGACTGGGCTTATGCCGAATTTTGTATTCGCGACAGACTTCTAAATTGTCCTCTTTAGTGCAGTCAAAGAAGTACACTGCGAGAACTTTCCGCCACGGACTAACTATGGGAATTAGTTCTTCCATGGTTTCTTCAAATAATACGCACTGATTGCAAAAGTTGTTAGAGAATAGCACTAGATTTGCATGGGTCGATGTACTCAAGATTTTATCCAGACTTTTTTGGTTCACAATTTCAGGCACATTCTTTCCGTAAATAAAATGTGGTTGAGTTGCTGTCGAGGCAAAGGGTAAAAAGCTTAAAATTAAAGATACCCACATCACTGACAACTTGAAAGGAATTGGAGACATGGTTTAGAAAGCTTTTTACGATGCTACTAAAAGTATATACCAATGTGTTTTAGAAGGGTTGTCGTGGAAATAATTGTCAACATTAGCTACGCTTCATTTATTATGATGATATCTCATTTGCTCTCCAAATATAGAAAATTTAGAGGGCCACAAATGAGTTAATTACCATCTGCTCTTTCTTAAAAATTCAAAATAAAATAAATATAATAGGTAAATAAACAACATAACAATTGTCATTTCAAGAACATATAAAAATTATAAAAACCAGTTTAAAACGAAATACTTTATTACATTGTACAAGCTCCTCAAAGTTCTATCCATGTTTAGATATATTGTAAAACCTTTGCCGAAAAGGAATTTTTCTGGAAAACTTTTCATCCAAACTACCTGTAGTACATACATTTTTTCTGGTATGCGATCTCGTCATTGTGTGAATAGACTCCTCAGATTCATTCAGTCCAAAAAGACTCAATTTCTTTTTCGAATATATATTTTTCAAATAACGAAGCACTGAATTTGTATCCCAATTATTGACATCTGTTTGGCACTCCGGACAGTTTTCCGAACTGGGAAACTGTATCTTTGGAAATCTTGGGTCCTCAAGTCTTCCGTTGGCAAGTTGTTTGTTGATTTCATTATGGGCCTTCCACAGCCACAATACCTCCTTGTCATAGTGATTAATCTTAGCGATATTTTGATGCTTGGTCATGTCCTCAAAATGTTTAATACACGAAACACAGGTGGAAAAGAAATACCTTAAAAAATCACTGATAGTCTGGATAACTTGACCAGGTAAAAGTATGTGTCCACTGTTGGTCACCTCAACGGTCAGGAAATGGAAGAGATGCCACAGGGAACAGGGGAATCCCCGCGTGTATGCCTGGGATCCTCGGCAACCCACAAAGTCACCGGTATAGAACGTCCTTCCGTGTTTCTTCTCATAGCAATTAACAAGGTCGATAAAGTCGAGTCCCGTCAATTTATCGTTATTCTTCAGCCAGCTTAACAAATCCCGAAGCAGCTGTGTTTTCACCTGGCTTACAGGACTTAAATGGATCAACACATCGAGGAACATTTTTAAAGCATTGAGTGCTTTCCCTTTTATAACTTTTATCTTGGGAATCTCAGTGTGCAGCAGAATACCAATTGCCATCTCGATGTCTGCTTGATAGATTTTCAAGGGTCCATTCAATATGTGATTAATGATCCTCCGGTTATTCTGGTTCAAGGAAAGATCATGTAAATTATTTTCATTTCCTTCATCATTCAAATCCTGACTACGTCCTTGGATCTGTGATTTCCGGTTCTTCCAGCTTGAGTCCCTCGAAACGGTTCGGGAATTCTGAGCCAGAGTTCTTAGCAGTTTCTTCAAACTATCCACATAGGCCTTACTTGAATCTTGTGCCGGAATCAAAGGATGGCTTACGCCCTTCCGATCGAAAAGGACTAATTTCTGGGCAAAGGGTTCCAAGCCGAAATTGGCAAAGAGCTGCGGATTCTCAACAATCCGAACAGTAACTTCGTGATGGGGCAACATATCTAGAAGAGTATTCACTCCTATCTGGGAGTGTCTGGGCTGAAAGACTAGCACCAAATATCTGCTCACATTATCCTTATGAAACAGCGACTTTAGGGTTTCCTGAGACTGAAGTGTTTTAAAGACCGGTTTATGGTGCAAGACTCCCTTGTAAGAGTTACTGGCCAGCAGAGTTGCTATTTTATTGGTAATACCTCTGATATTTCGACTTCTGATCTCGATACCAATTCCAATTCCATCACGATCCCTTTCAAAGTTTGAGTGAAAGAAGCGCAGGGTGGGCAAATGTTGGATCTGAAAGTCATGGCAGACTTTAATACTTTCTTCGCAGTCAACTTTGTAGATTGCCAGAACTTGTCGCCAATTGTTCAGTTGGTGAGACAATTTGTGAAGAGTGGATGCAAAGGATAGACAGTCATGGCAAGAATTACTGTAGAAAAGCACCAGTTTGCCCAAGGCTGGAGCAAGTAGCTTATTTTCCAATATGGTATTACTGCTCCTGCGATGTCCTTCCAATACGGAAGTTCTTGGCTTATCCCGGTGAACAAAGCTTTGATGGTAATGAGTTGCCTGTATGGTAAAAAACAGAAGGTTCAGTAAAGCCATAACCAAAATTAGCGGTTCAGGTGGCCGTGTCATTTTCAGGCGACTCTCGCGGTTTCACATAGATGCCGATACTGATTTGGTAAGCCATCAATCCACAACAAATTAAAGTCGCTTTTTAAATTTTCCTCGTTCCGGTAGCTTAAAGTTATATCACCTTTTGTATACAATATAAATATTACTTCAGAGCGAAGCTGCTAGCCAGTCGATTTATAACTGAAGTTGAGTGCACAAAGGCATTTATTTGAATTGATATTCATCAATAATCATGCACTAGACTCGAATTTGTTCTTCCTCCTAACCGAAAAAGACAGCAAGTGATTTAAATTGAAATCAAGAACTTTTCTCCTAAATTTAATTCCTTTAATTAGTGACACCGGAATTTCATCTAAGCCAGTTGAATTCGTATTGTTGGCCATACAAATTTGCCACTCCTTGGCAAACGATTGTTTGTCCAAGTTGGCAATTAAAAACAAATTCCGAAACAAAGTTAAATGCCCTGGTCCTTAAACTAATTAGGTGTAAATGACTCTAAGCGACCCCAATGGGTTTTCAATTATCAAAACACATCCAAGTGCCGAAATAATATCCTGTAGGTTTTGGTTGACCCAAAACAACAGAAACCGAATAACGAACTCGGAAATTTCACACACACAAGCACTTCTTTCACCAACTCTACCATACACATGCAACAAGTTGGCCACAGCAACAAGTTTGCTAATAGTGTGCACCAAAAGTGGCCAAAATATCAGATGCAAAATATGCCAAACTTTGCGGCTTGCCTGTCTCATTTACATGGGGAATCCTGCTAACCGCAGTTGACGTCACGGATTATGGCGATGAGAAGATGAGAAGATGAAACAAGACAAGCGCCACTCGAAACTTTCCTCGCCAAACTTGTTCGGGTGTGAAAACAAGCCTCAAATGCAGCTTAAAACTTTTTGGCAACAGTTTATGTCGAGCGAAAGGGTTTCATTTGTTGCCCCGCAGAATCCTGGCCAACTTTCAGCTGACTAATTTAATTTCGCACTGAGTCCCAGAGGCTGTTGTTCATGGCATATTTTATGGCAAATTAACTGTGAAAAGGCGTTGCAGTGGAAATTGTTGAGCTATTTATAGGGTAGATAGGATTGTTGGGCAGATAATAATTAAGCAACTTAAGTTTCGCGATTAAAAGATTGAAAAAAGATCGCAAAAATATGTAGTAAATAATAAATTCTAATCATCTTTTAATGCTTTGTTAAAGTTAATGTTTCGTAGAAAGAACCACTTTACGTATACGTAATATTTAATTTAATTTTGTTAGGAAAACATATACAAATGTGTAGCTGTCATAAACATAATGTTATAATAAAGATTCGACAAGCTAATAATTTCATAAAATTTCCAATTAGAAGTATTAATTATTTCTATTGAAATATAAATAAAAAACCTTTTGAATGCACCCCCACTAAACATGGTTCCTTCCACACCATTTATGCCTACCATGCATTTTGTTTAATTAGACTCTGGGCCATTTCCCGTTGCCACAACAATTGTCGCACAAACTTTCAATCAGCAAAAAATGAGAGAAAAAATTCAAAACACAATGAATAGCTGGGCAAACATGGGGCTTAGTTCTCAGCCGAACCGAACACCAAAACCCCAAACCAAATGAAGTCCAACCCATAACCACCCGGCACTGATAATCAACAATGCGCTGACTGACATGAACAATGTAGCAAATCGGTTTGCAAATCAGGCAGCAGAAAAAGGAGCCAACTCAGTCACTCAGACATGATGGCAGTCGTCAGTAAAAATTGCGTAAAATACAAATATTGTGCCAGACTCATTCCACTTTTTCCCCATTTCTCGATCCTTCCTTTTTTTTTTTTTTTGTTTTCGATGCTGTTTTGTTCTTGTGCCAGGATGCACTGCGTGAGCTTGATATGGATATATAGGGGGAGATGAGGGGGAGAAGTCCATCAAAACGATTTGAATGCGTCGCTGACGTTGATGAGTTTGAGTGAAAAGCGTATGGCAGGAGGGGGGATTGGCAAGGGAAACAGGATGAGGGACAAACAACGAGCCAAGTTCGTCAATCAAAAGCTAAACCGAAATCTCTTCATGCGTGGAACAGAACAGCCAAAGCAGGGCACAACGGCCAAAGGATGATATAGGATTCAGGACTACACTGAAGAAAAGTATTGAAGAAAAGTACTGAAGAAAAGTATTGAAATCTAAGACCTCGTGTTTGGTTATTCTTCTTATTCTGTTTTCTGTTAATTTTTATATAAAGAATATTAGGCAAAAGCTTATATTTGCATAAATAACAGCCAAGATCTTAAGAATATATCTAATTGAATAAGAGCTTAGTTAAAAAATTGTTTTTATATATATCTTATATTATTATTGATTTATTTTTTGTAGACTGTAGACAAAAGTTTTAAATGTAAACTACTTGGCATATTCAGCCATAGCATCCACTTATAATTATTTTTACAATTTTACTTAACTACTAAAGATTTAAGGAAAGTTTTTTGTTTTTGAAATATATGATTTGTTGGAGATTTAAAAAAATAGGTTCTTTAGTTATATATTGTCAATCGAAATGAGTTTCGAAAAACGAATAAATCTCCATAAATAATAATTCTCACTTAAATGTGAAAACTAAATCGCTAGCATTTTAAATCTTCAGACTATTTTAATATATTTTTCCCTGTGCATTAATGGATGATGACGCTGAGGATGCGTTGCCTGTTTGTTTTGTTTTAATTTCTCGATTCTTTTTTTCGCCTGACTTTTTCCCTTTTTCCGCTGCCACTCCCCCACTTTCCCAACCAACGATTTTTTTTTTTTTCGTTATTTGAAAAACTCTTCAGCTGGTGAATTGTAGCCATGTTTTTATTGTTGTTGAGTTTGGTTTAGTTTGTGCCGCTCTAAGCGGTGGCAGTTACCAGTTGGCATTACCAGCAGCCAGTATCTGTTTGCATTCGCCCACTTGGCCGTGTTGGGCGGGAAACGCATTTGACATTTCATCTGATGACTGTCTGAAATCGCCGCTGATGATTTGATGCGTTTGTTGTGTGTGCGTGTCGAGTGGGGGTGGATCGGGCGGGGCGGGGGGGAGCTATGAGGGGGCTGCAACAATGGCCTGAAATTTGCATTGTTAGCAAAACACTACACACAGCGAAATGAACGGGCCAAAGTGCCCGGCAAACGCACCCACACGCACACTTGACAAGTCGCCAAACCAAACCGAACCGAACCAAAACCAATCCTAACCAGCAGAATCCCCCGCACGGCAATGCCCCCCAGCTTTTACTTCCGCTTTTAATTAAAAATAAAAAATATGTACACTCAGGCATAGAGAAAAAAAGAGGATTTGCAACCAAACCAAACAATAACCTGCCGCAGCAGGCCAACAAAAATGGATGAGGGAAAAAATTCACAATTATTTGCGTACAAAAAGGCTGAAAAAAAAATGCCAAAGAGAGAGAAATTGAAAAACCGCATTGCATCGGGGTGGTCCTGCAGGCAGCTATTTGCATATGCGTATCTCACAGATACGCACTTTGGATGCAAATGCGGCAAGCGGGGAGGGTGGACATGTGAAGGGTCCTGGGCAGGACAGCAGCAGAAGCTCTTAATTTGTCTGCAAATGCAGCAAACTAATGAAAATTACGCAATTTGAAAAAATGGAAAAAGTTTTTGAACAGGTTGCAGGGTAGATGGGTTTAAAGGGATGAGGGTTCGGCTAATGAGAGGGGACGCCAGGTGAATGAGTAGGCTAGAAACATAAAAAACTGGTACATTGACAGATGCCCTTTCATATTTTACAAAACATTTGACTAACATACATGTAGAAAATATTTTGTAAAATAAAATATATTTAAACTTTTTCTAGACACTAACAATTTTTATGTATGCTATTTAGACTACCATAAACATTTTTTTGAGTATCAGCACTTCGTTCTCCTATTTCATTTTTTATTAAACGATATTTCGGAATATAAATAAATAAGAAAGTTCATTCACGTTTCTCAATTTAAAAATATTCTTTACTAAATTAAACAATTGTCAATCAAGAGTTTAAAATATTTAGTTTGCCTAGTTAATATGCTTAGCGAATAAATCATAAGCTTACCAACAGAGTAAACCAAACTAGGACTCTCCATTTGCGTGCATTAGCAAACAGGACGAGGCAAACACATCCTTTCCGGACGCCGGCAGACTCAAATCGAATTAAAACAAACAGTTTTAGTTGATTTTTTTCGCATCAATTTCAGGGAGGCAGCAGCGACCGCAATAGACAGCCCGAAGCCACAAGAGAGGAGTCTAATCTAAATAAGCTTAATAATTACCTGAATAAAAAATGAAACCAGGAGGGAAACGGAATCGGAATGAATCGCAGCCACATAGTTCCCAGCCGTTGGCAGGCCATTTAAAATGCGTTTGTGTAATTGATGATGTACAAAAGTCGCATCGGTGGCCGGCGATGATGCCTCATTAAAATGCACTTAATTAAAATGCAATGGCAAAATCAACAGCAACTGCGTCTGCAACTTGAGGATCATTTAAGACGAAATCCAGTTTGCTTTTCGATAGAAAAAGTAGCAGACGAAAACCCCGAAGACAAGCCAAAGAATCGAGCTACAAGATGGAAAAACACCAAGAATGAAGAGTGTCGCATCTGATGAATATGGAACTTGCAACTGACTTTGACTTTGGCTGTGCCTTCGCAACTATTTCGATGCGTTGCAGAAATTGCTGCACGAATCCATCGGAGCCACAGCCACCACATCCCCATCCCCATCCACATCCACATCCAGCTAACCGAACCAACCCAAGCTGGCCAGCAAAAAATGTCATAAATAAATTGCTTAGCAACATTCACTGACGCGCCAAATAAAATCCCATAAATGATCGAATGCGATTTTTAGTCTATGCAGCAACGGTGGTGGCGACAAAATGAAAAACAGAAGGAACAACAGCAACTTTAGAACAAACTAGCCAAACAAACTACTGAAATAAGTGTTTAACGAGGGTTTTGGATACTCTTTTTATTGGAAAATACCTAAGTGAATCTGAGAAACATTGGTGTTTCTGACCAAATATAAGTCGCTCTTCTTTTGTTTATAATGATTAAAAATATTTTTAAAATATATATTTTAAGTCTGACTATAAGGCGATCATATCATATCATATTTTGTTAATAAGTCTTAAAGGTAAATAATATTATTTACATAACTTAAAACCCCTTCGAAAATCTTAGGTTGAAGTCCATATATCTGAACCTTTTTTGGTTACATTTCCGTAATTTTAATTAACACCATAAAATATATAATAATACAAATTTAGAAACTTAAATGGGATTTTTAAATAATTAAAAAATATATATTTTGAAGGATCTTTAATAAGATATTTTGGCTCAGCCAAGGCTTAGCTGGAATACCCTACTTTTCAATAGAGTAATCCAGATAGGCGTTGTGTCGACAACGTTGTGATGTGACTTTTTCCAGCCGCCAAGCGAGCAGCCAACTTCTTGTTGCGACTTTTTTAAGAATTTCAAATGTTTTTCCTGGTAAATTAACTAAAAATGCGCTGAAAACGCTCGCAAACACAGCAGCAACGAGCTCGACTTTGGCTTGGAGGCAACCGTTTTTGTGTCGCTATCTGCAGATGCGGACGAAAAAAAGGAAAACAGATAGACCAGAATCTGGAGAGCAGCCGAACGCAGCAATTTCCTATTTTACCAAAGTGGTCGCAGCGAGTCCGCGTCATTAATGTGGCTTTTAAATGCGTTTTTCATCGCGCGCAGGGGAAAAAGCGGTGGAAATTGGAGACGGCGACAATTGGGCGAGGAGGGAAAACTGGAGGGACGACGATGAGGACAGAGCCAAGTCAAGTGTGCGCCTTAATTATGTGCGGCTCTTGAGAGTATTGGCTGATTTTGTAATTAGGTTTTCATTAGAACTAGCCCACAACTATGGCCAGAGCATCTTGTTTAGTGTCCACCAGATACATGGCATTCCGTGCTGGTCGAGTTCATAACTTCCCGGCTAATTTCTTGCAGGTCACCTGACCCACACACACAGCCAACTTCCACTGCTCCTCCTCCAGCTGATTGAGTTATACCCGTACTGCTGCCGTACATATGTAAACAACCAGTAGCCAAGTAGCCAAGTGTTTGGCCAACACGAGCAATAAGACAAGGCTAACGACTGCCGCTGGAGCACCACCACCCAGCGAAGAGCCCCACGAGCCCCACACGAGCCACGGTCCCAGCCTCCGACTCCCAGCCACAATCAAAGTGAAAGATACGGCTAAAGAGCCAGCGTCTGCATTTGTCTTGGCTGAGGATGAAGATGAGGATGAGGCTGTGGATGAGGCTGAGGATCAGCCGGTGTACAGCTACATCTACAGCTCTTTAGCCGAACATCCATTGAGGCAAAGAGATGCTAAGCCGCACACTGGGGAAAATAGTATGGCATCAAGATTGCATCTATTCTTTTAACTGATTTCTTAAGATGCTTTAGGTATAAGAATTGATTTCTTAAATCTCATAAGCAACCTCTTAAGTCTGAATAGATTTTTATTTTACTTTATATTATAATCACTTGTTCTAATTACAATTTAGCTGGTATTATTACCCAGTGAAAAGATCTATATAAATGGCTTGGCATCAATAATGCCTCGATTCTTTTAACTGATTTCTTAAGATATGCTTTAGGCATAAAAACTGATCTCATAAATCTAATAAGCAACCTCTTAAGTCTGTATAGATTTTTGTTTTAGTCTAGATTATAATCACTTATTTTAAATACAATTTAATTATTACCCAGTGAAAAGATCGAAATATATTACTAACAAATATTGAATGCTATTATGTCTGCTTAGTTCTTTAAATTTAGGGAAAAAAAACTCTTCCAATTTTCTTTATTCATTTATTTTTCTTGATTAAGATTAAAGAGGGCAAAATAAACACAGCTTGTTTTGAAATTTAGTGAAGAGTCTTACAGGCCAGTTTGTATATTTAATAAGTGAATAGCAACATTTAATCAGGATATGTTCTTGGTCTTAATTTGAACTTCATTTAAACAACTCTTTTGGTCAGTGCAATTCCCATGTGCGGCACTTTCTTTGGCCGTGGATTATGCAGACAGAATCCGCGAGGAGGCTGGAGGAGTATCGAGGATGGAGTTAGCAGTATGGGCTGTGTATGGATGATGATGCCATGGATGGAGCCGTGGATAGAAGGCGGCTCTGCTCACGTCTCGCAACTGCATTTTGATTTATCCACGCGCTGCTGCTGTTGCTTTTGCCTCTGCCTTTGTTGCTGTTGTTGTTGCTGGCGGCGCTTCGCCGACTGCTCGTGATTAGCGTGGCGTTTCGGAAGGTGTGTCCCAAACACAGGCAGTAATATAGCCACCGACCTGCCGAGCCACTGAGCACACCACCATCATGGAGCCACCATTGAGCCACCTGAAGTAGCCAAATGCTGGCGAAGGATCCGCCGGCAGCCAGCATGAATGAATGAGATGAGGAGCCACCGCCACTCGGCGATCGCATCAATGAAATCGAATGGAGGGGATCGGAATGTGTGCCAGCCCAGATCAAATGCACTTTCGATGGCCGATCCCACGGCCAGGTAATTAGCCCAGACCACACAGGTTGCAATTTGCATATAAGGTGGTATTTTAGCTGACTAAAAAGCCTTAAGATGGAGCAAAACTAAAAAACTTATAATGTAACAATAATAAAATTATAAAAAAGAAATTATTAAATAAGACTTTGATAATAGAAGGAATAAATGACAATAATAAAGACAATAATCTAAGAAAATAAAAAAAAACAAACTATTTCCAACGAACTACTTAAGAATGGAATGTTACAGAATCTGTATGGGTTCAATGACTTAAATGGACTATTAACTATCTACTTTAATGTTGTTTTACAGGGTTAGAGATATAGAGAACAGCTTAATTCCATAAACAACAATTTATGACCCTTTTTAATATTTGTATTGGAATAACCTTGAGATTGGTCAAAGCACTCAAAAAAAATACTTAGACACCCTAAAAAAAATGCAAAAAAAGAAAGAAGTTAACTAGTTTCTTATATCTTAAAATTCTGCAAATGAACATAAACAAATTCTTGTTTAAACTAGCAGGAAAGTGTTAAAAGCTAGTTATTACATACTTAAACAAGGTAATAAAATGGAACATTATCTAAATGATATTAAAGGCAAATACAAATTTAAAGTCTATAATTTGTATAGGGTATATTATTATTTTAGCTTCTCCTATAATCGTGTGGTGTTTCCGAGATCTCTTCTTTGGACACTTTTACAAGAATGTTCTATAAAAATGCAAAAATTATGAAAATTGGCCTGCTGTTGTTGTCTCTTTCGACCTCTCCCCATCTCTTTTCCCCGACCCAACGCTTTGCATTTTGTGATAACTGGTTTTTGTGGGCTGTATTTTAGCTATTTTTGGCGCATTTCGTTTTGATTCCTGTTCTGTCCTCCGCCGTTGAACGCGTCAATGAACCTTTAAGCCAAATGCATGCGAGAATAACTACCGCATTTCAGGGAGTTTCGTTGTCCGGCAGAGACACATGTCTATGAATTCTAATTATTCGCCGAGACAGCGGCAAAAATATGCAAATTCTCTTTTTGTCTAATACCTTATGCGGCCGATCATAAAAGCCAATCAAATTCCCTGACATTTCCTGAGTGTCAATCACTCGCGGTATTCGCTGGATACACAGCACTATACTCTTTTCGTTTGAAGCCTTCGCCCGTAAGGAATATTCCCTCGCAAGTTCGAAAAACCACAAATCTCGAGTGTACCAAAGGTAATCACTCCGCCGAAGATGATGATGATGATGATGACGATGATGGGGAGAGGAGCCGCCTTGTGCCCAACAACTCGTTCCGATCGATTCAAGGAGCTGCCAGTTGGCCACTGCCAGTGGGCAATCAAAAAATGTGTGGCAAAATCAGCGCTGAAATACTTTTTTAATGAACCTCTTCCTTTCCAGCAGCACCAGTGGATCCACTCAACAATTTGGCGACACGAAATCAAAGTCATTGCATCTGCGATGGGATGGAATGGATTGAGCTAGGTTGGGCCACAAAATGGGTTGCACCCCATCCTGCGGCCAGTCGGCAATGAAATGCGTTTTATAATTGCACACGCACTTTTTGTACTTTGGCAAAAATTAGAAGCAACTGCAGCGCCACAAGCACAATTGGCAACACACTCTTAAAAATCATGGTCACAAGTTGATTTAATTCTTGATCACCTGAGAAGAACAAATTCTAAAATAGCCTAGAAATGTCTATATAATGAGGAACAAATGTTATAAACTATGGTTGATTATTATTATCCAAATTACATGTCCATAAATACAAAATGTATGCAGGAACATAATAGATTTTCAATTCATTTGATCTCTAAAGAAATGTAAAGAAGTTATTTGACTTCCATTTGATGTCCATTTTGACATAGTTTCAAATTGCGGATTAATTTTCATTGATGGAACTAAAGCCTGTTTTTCTCCTCCTCATGTTAACCTAATTTAGCATCCATCCATGCTCAATATATTTTGTAAAATTTTATTTTAAGTTGCCGTGTAATTCTCTTTGGAAAAATTAGAGGTTATTAAAAGGTAAAAGATTTAGTTTTACGCGAAAAAATCCTTAAAAATTGTTACCATATTTTTTTAAGTGCAGTGAGTACCCAGAACTGAATGAACATTAAAGCTCAAATCGCGCATCATGTTGCCATGTCAGCACACGAAGGCAGGCGGCCAAGTTAATGACATTGCTGCAACTGGCCAGCAGAACAACAAAAAAACAGCCTGGCGACAACTTTGGCCAAAGACCAAGCCAGAAAGACAGAAAGTTGGTAAGGCAGCGCATTAACAACGCCAACAAGAACAACAGGCAGCGGCGTTGATGAGCAAAAAGTGGACATTTTGATTTTAGAAAAATATATAGAGAACCACTTTTTTTGTGTTTTGCGGTTTTGGTTTTATTTCATTTGTTGTCGCACATTCACATGCACAGGCACACACATTCGCATTCAGTCGATTGCCTCCTTCTGAGTGGCATGGCATCATAGTTGGCCAATAGCAGCGGCAACTGCAGCAGCAGCTGTCGCCTGTTGCCTGTTGCCCGTTGGCCAATACCTATATGAACTGAAAAAGTTGGCTAAAATATGTGCAACTCGCCTGGCTAAAAGAACTTTGTCAGCCTGCCAGTTTTTTTCTGGCCAGCAAGCGATAGCCAAAAATTTACGAGTGCCAAGTGCAGCGGAAAAAAAAAACCAAACATAAATATGTATAGATTGGCATGAATGTGAGTTATGAATGTGCTTTGAAGGATATGGTTCAAAACTCAATTGTTAGAAGCAGAAGGAAAAATAGGGTCATTTAAAATTATAAACAAATCATGAGTATTTAGGTTAATCCAGCAACTTTACAATTATTTTATTGTATTATGATTTAAATATGCTTTAATTCCTAAAAAGAACTGTAGCAAATGTAATCTATAAAACGTTGGTTTATTTAAACGGTTATTCTATGTAAGAGCTTATTTAATTGTAAGGGTTATTGATCTTTTCCACCCAGATAAAGCAAAGTAAATGCACATATCCTGGCCAATTCGATGGCATATTTAGCATTTAACCTAATTACAAATTGAAACCCAAATGCATACACAAAATTTGTGGATCTGGCCGGTGTGTGCTAACCATTTTAAACGCTTTGCATGTCAGCGGACAACTGGCGATGTCATGCAAAGCGCGGCCATTAACAAATCGGGGGGATGTCCATATATATCCCTGGCGGGCCATATGAATATTCCGAAAAGCCAAATGCAATTGGCAGACATCAGCATAAAGCGATGAGCGAAGGACTGAGACAAGCGCCTAATTAAAAATGCAATTGAATGTTTCCTTTTGGCGCTGCCACTGCTGATGGTTTTTAAAAACGGATGAAAAGAAGTTGAGCCTCCGTTTGTATTCGAAATGCAGCCTTAATTAAATATAATTTACAATTCGCCGGCGGTCATAACTTTCCAACAAAAGACCGTGACAGCAATGGCAGTTTTGCTGGGGGAGGTGGGGGATTGGATGGTGGGCGGTGCAGGAGGACAACAAGGAGGGGGCGTGGCGCCTACAGGCCATGAAAATGTTTCGACCAAAACAACAAAAGAGCATGTTTCGAGGCAATAATGGACGATGTACTAATGTCATTCTATGGTCTCGGCCAACGGCGGCAACATCAGCGGCATTTTTTCGTTCCAAATTATCATAAATTTGTCGTTGGCCGTTTCGATGTATAGTGGCTGCATAGAAAAGGTTAACATTGTTTTTCGTATATTTTGCGTTTTTTTTCCCCCATTTAACCGCGGCTCAGCTTAGCCCGGCTTGGACTGGCTTAGCTCTTGTCAAATATGCGGGACCCCAAAAGACGGGCCAACACGAAAAGCGCTGAAATTTACGGCTAACAAGCCATACAAACAAATAATTCCAGAATTCGTCACACGCTAAATTTTCAAACGGCGACCGCCTTTGGTTAAGACAAAAAATAAAAAAAAGGATAAGGGGAAACACATGTATAAATGGATTTCGTTTCTTTTTAATGGAATTCGTTTATGGAAACAAAAGAGTTCTTAATTATTCGCTTCAAAATTAATATTCTAATGATTATACTTATATAGAACAATTATTATTTTTAAGATCATCCCAAACCATTAAAATAAATTAGTTTCTTTTCATTGTATACTCTTTTTAACAGGTACATTTTATTTAATACCTTTTAAAACGATTTGGTAAGGCAACTTAACTTAACAGATTTGTTGCTCCTTTGACTAAGCTATCTCCCACCGAAAATCTTTATATCTGCCTCAGGGATCTGAAAGCCATTCAATGCTGCTGCCGTCCCTTATTTTTTTGCTTAATTATAAATGCAAAGTTCTCTGCCTTTTTTCGAGTTTTTTCCTTCGCATTTTTCGGTTTGTTTTGGGCCAGAAACATTTTTCGTTTGGCCCTGAGTGACAGGACTTTGTGCTGAGCTGGGGAAATGAATTTTACTTTTCGGCCGGCAGGAAGTGCCCCAAGGCGAGTGGCTCAAAAAAAAAAAGAAAAGGGAGGACTTCTTGGGAGTGGGAATGGAAATGGGAATCTTTTAAATGCAATTTAAGGCTGAGCACGGTGCAGCAGTGCGGCAGAATGAGTCGCTAGAGTTATATGCATTGTGCGGCAATGGGAATGGAAAATATGATTATAATTATAAATATTGCATAAGCAGCACAAACTCACGCACTCAGGAGGAGAAACGGGAGCGGGGGGAGTGGGGGGTGGGAGGACCTCACGCAGGACGTGTGACGCATGCGAGCACAAAAACAAAAACGCACAACGAAAAGTGCGTAAGTTGTGCCGCAGAATTGCATATAATGGCCGAAGTATATACAAAAACCCCCCTCACACACTTAATTTCTATATATACCGTATACATTCGTGAACTGAAGGGGGAAAAATTATACAGAAATGCAAACGCAATTTTCGAGGCCTGCAGCACTCTCGCTGTCTTAGCCAACTCCTTCTCACAGCGAAAAAAAAAAGTTTTGCGGCTACCCCCACACCACCCCCTTTCCCCCAACCCCCAAACCCCCTTTTAAAAACCCCGGCTGATGCATAGCGGTCGCTTTGTTGGCTGGGGGCAGATCAATATCCTTTTATGCGTTTACACATGCATTATGCATGCAGACTTCCCCAACCCAACCCCCTCCAAAAACCCACCCCCCCTTGGCTGCTCCTCTTCGGCTTAGAAAAATTACAAAAACAGCAGCAGCAGTGCAGGGCTAAAAAGAAATGGCCAAACAGAACATCATGCGTAAGTGCCGGCGAACCGGGGGCGTATACGCAATATTTGCTTTCAATTGCAGAATGGCTGGCCAATGGCAAAATGAGGAGCACGAAAAAAATAGAACGTGGAAAAACCCATTGCAAATGGGCATCAAATTAGCCATCAATCGAAGAAGGGGGGTCAGTCGAACAGATATTTATTTTAGAATATATATTCATCGGCATATCGAGCACTGCGTCGAGTACTTTCCGCCTGACTTTCAGTTCGAGTCCTATTTGATTTAGTTTTCCATTCGGCCCGATTGGTCGGTTAGTTGTGAAAACTTATTCGTGCGTTCATTTGCAGGCAAAAGGCCTTTCAAGGACCTCAATCGGTTTGGTATCTGAAAATGGACGGGGCCTATTATCCACTTATGAATTGCAGGCTTATGGAATTTGAAGTATGGATAAAGAATTATTTTTATAGCAACGGTTTTTTTTTAAGCTTTTTTAAGCATCATTAGCCATATCAAATGGACATCATTTGTTGATATTAGCTAATTAACTGTGCTCTACTCAAAACTTAAGCATGCACTTTTTTAAAAATAAAAATCTTTTGTTCTATACAAATTAATTAATATGTTCTTATCCCATTTTATTGCTTAGCTTAAAGTTTTTATTTCAAGTTTAATAGATGTTTCTCTTGTTTTCTCGAATAGTAAAGTAATAAATGTAAGAAACCCTACTGACAGATGCTTTTGCGAAAATAGAAGACCATCTGCAACAGTCTTCTCCCCACATATTCTGCATAATTAGCACCCTTGCATCGCTCGCAAAAAAAAACAATTCAAGCTCTAATTGTGCAAGCCATTTACACGCCGAAAGTTAATTTCGCATAAGCTGGAATGGCTCAACATCCCGCTTCCCTCCGCTCGCCTCCACATTTGGCTCACATTTTGCGACCTACAACAACAGAAAGCTTGTTAACAATGAAAACAACTTGGCCAGCACACTCGCACACTCTCCAGCAGGGCGAAATACTGTATGGCTTCCTGTGGCAGGCTGTCAGGCATTGAGGCAGGCTGAGGCAACCAGTCCGTGGCAGCAGCAACTGCGGCAACAACAACACCAGCAGCAACATCGGCAACAAGAAAAGCAACGACCGCACACAGAGAGAAAATATAACAAAATAGAGGGGATTAAATTGGTTTTATATAGAAAATACTTATTAAAGATGATTTTAAATAGGAAAACTATTATATTTCGTATTTATTCTGTAAAATTTTCTTTGACAGTCCTACATGTTTTATAACCATAAAACCTTAAAGTACAAAATTTATATATTATGTAGGCAAAACGAAGATTTAAATAATATAATGCTAGCTTAAAGACTTGGGAACTTTTCTGTATAAATAAAGTAAATAAGGTTTTTACAAGCCCTGATTTATTATTAATTTACTTATAAGACTTTTAACGCAAATAAAGCCAATGTTTATGGAGGCATCAAACCTCTTTTGTGTCCTTAGTAAATGTCTATCCAATTATAGATTAAGAGAAAAAATAAATAACTCAGAGATTCTAAGATTTTCTCGCTGTGCAACAGCAGCAATACCTTTGACGCAATGTCAAACACCTGCTGCCAATGTTAACGCCAAACACGAAAAAAACACTCACACATACAAACGCACACAAGGAAACTAAAAAGCCAAAGAGTAGGAGAGCAACAACAATAAAAGCAACAAAAGCAACAAAAACAATAACAATAGCAGCAACAACAACACAAATTGTCCGCCTGTGCGTTTGTTCTTCGGCTGGTTAGGCAACAAATTCTGCGCAAAAAGTGCAATGAACTTTGGCCAAAGCGGGGAATTGGGGGAATCCCGGGGAAAAGGGTTAAGGGCGGGGACAGCGGAAAAGTCACAGGCTTAGCCAATGTGTAAATAAATGCCTATATGTGTGCTTTGGAAAGGGGAGTGCTAGTTGAAAAAACATTTCATTGAGTCCCCAGCCACAAAAGATATCAAATGCCCAAAAAGCCGATAGAAAAGGTCTCGAAACACAGGTATGAGTTATATGGAAATGTTTGTCAGAGGAAGGTGAAAATTAATTTACATAACAGAATTTAATAATAAAGTGAAATTATATATTTACAAAATATTAATTTTATTTTTTAAATTAATCATTAGAAGACTACCTTATTTCCTTATAGCCTTTGAATAAATATCCTAATTGTATTTAAATGGCCATTTTATCTAATAGTGTAAAAACCAATGGTAAAAGACTTACTTCATATACTGAGTTAAATGGATCGTAAACCCAAGATGATATCAAACATACTTTGCCCAAGAGGTATTCTCAATTTTTTTTCGCATGCTAAAAAACAATGTCAAAAGGAATTAATTCCCAATTCATCAAGTTTCGGAGCCAAAGAAACTTACAAAAAAAAAACTAAAAAGAAATGCAAATAAGGAGAGTGCCAAGTAAAAATGCAAACCAAGAGGCCCAGAGACCGAGGGACCAAAAGACCAACAGACGGACACCGGCCGAGTAGACGCTGAAAATAAAGTCAACTTGAAATGCGCCGCCAGTTGACGTTGTTGGTGTCTCCTACCCTTGGAAGCGCCTACTCCAAAACCTAAGCCTAAGCCACTCCACACTACACTGTGCCACACCACACCACACCATGCCACACCGTGCCATGCCATGCCACTTGGATCTGCTCGACTCGACTCCATGGTCGCTGTCAGTTTTCGTCGGCGGAGCCCAAGTAACCAGCCGAAAGCAGATGATGAAGCCCTCAAAGTCAGTTACAATAGCACCAACAACAACTAACAACAACCAACAACCAGCAACAAGGCGACATCGGTTTAGGCCTTTGAAAGCACTACACCATGGACATGGCCGTCGAGATATCTGCGTACAGTTGAAATTGACTAAGTGGAACTTTTATGGGCAGAATCTTTTTATTCAAGTTTTAAATTTAAGCACCTACAAGTTGGTTCGACTTGTAATTACCAAGTAAAAGATGTAAAAAAAACCAGCCGATCTGCAGAAAGACTTTCAAAATAAACATTTTCCATCAAGACTTACAGGTACATTTTATACAACATTATCTAAAAGAAATCCATATTTTCTTAAAATAAATGTAAAATAATTCTTAAATGTTATAATGCAAAATTTTTGAATTGTATAAAATAACATATGATAACATATTTTAAATCCTATTATGAATACAATTAAAACCCAAGAAAAAATAAACCAACAATAGTTTTAATAATAATTGTAAAAATATATATAATTCGATGTCCCTTAATTTAAGTTATTTGAAATACGATTTAACGAAGTCCCACTGTCGATATCCAGGCCAGGCCAAAGCAGGCGACACATGTGCACATATTTTTCTTGCTGGATCTCTTTTTTTGCCGGCTGCACTCTTTCTTTTATTTTTGTTTTTTCCCATGCAGTTAAAGCGCAAATGTTCTCAAATTACCCATATGCAAAATGAGCGTGGAGGGGAATGGGGCAGTAGGGAGCAAAAGCAGAAGATTGGTCTACTGGTTCCGACCCGGCTTCGTTTGCCATTTCGGTTGCGCCTCATATTTCGTCTATGAAAGCTTTGGGTCTTCTGGCTGTAGCCATCTAACCATCTAACCATTTGCCTCAAGACGCCACCAATCCGAAACAGGCCTCCTGCTTCTGCCCCTTTCGCAGCAGATTTTGTGGTAAGTTGGCGTTGACTGGCGGATCTTCGTCGGTGACAATTGAAAGGCAGCCGGAATCAAAGCAGAGCAGAAGCCATCAAGGCGTACGATTTCATAGAACTGAAAGGGCTTATTTGGCAACAAGAACCAGCTGCAAATAAATTACGGAGGGTAAATGGCTGCAGATAAGCTAGAAAAAAGAAATAGTTTACTGTACTGTTACATTTTACGATGATTAGATACATAATTAAAACAACTTAAAATCTATAATAAAGTCGTGTTAATTAAATATAATATTTTATTGTTATTAAGAAATTATTATTTGGAGTGGGTTAAAATCATATAATTTTTAGACTTAGACACTTAGACTTTAAAATGTTTTTGATGTACGAATATAAGTGTTTTTGGAATTGCTTTTTCGAATACGATTAACTTGTATTGTTTAAGCACTAATATTACATCCTTATTTGACTAGCCTACAAGAATAAAGAATTTGCTAGAAAACTTCAGCATAAAATTGAAGAGTACTTGATTGATAGGAGGTCGAGATTTGATATGTCTATAGTACTTCAGAATAAATAGGTTCATTGGACGTTTATCGATATCGTTGAGAACTACAGAACTGAGCCGCTGTTTGTTGTTATATTTGCTTAACGATCAATGTTTATTTTGAGCCCTATGTGGATTGTCCGGCCCCCGAAACCCGCGCCTTAACCCCTCCGTGCGCTTAACCCACACTTGCCAAACATGCGACACATGGAGAGGGCTGCCCAAACGGCGTTTCCTCAGTGCCATAAAGTGCTCACTTATTGCTTTTTATGCGCTTTTGATATGTGCATCTGTGTGTGCGAGTGCGAATGCGAATGCGAATGCATTTGCCAATTCACTTTTCGTCACAGTTTTCGTCAGTCAGTCAAGTCAGTTTGTCAACCAGCCATTCCATTCAGTTCGTCTTTTGTGCCTTCTCATAAATGCCATACTCCTTTCCCCCACGTGCGAAAGAGATGGCAGCCGGCGGTGAAGAAAGAGAGCGAGTGAGGGTGCTTAACTCGCCGCAACTTCATTTCGTGAATGCACAATGGGCGACTGACTGCCTAACTAACCTACGACAACCGAATATTCGCCATTCCATTTGGCCAAGTTCAATGAACCGAACCTTTGGTTGAATAAACTTCCCACACACACACACACGCACACACTCTCTCACACAAACGCACGCATTGCGAATCGGTGACGCGTCGAAGCGCACAAAAAGAATAAGCAACGAAAAAACAACAGAAACAAAAGCCAAAAACAACCAAAAGAGTGGAGATAGAATGTCTTTTAGTAGGGATGGTCAGGGTTAAATTTTATACCTTAATGTTATAGTGACGATGGGCTCCAAGAGTGTGCGAAATATTCCTATTATATTCCTATGTCTAATAATTTGCAGCATTTAAGATACATTTTAGTGATTTAAAAAGAAAATTTGTATTAACCTAGAGGTTGAAAAGGTAAGGCGCCAAAAAGTATGCTAAAAATTATGAAGGAAAATACCTAGTAAGTAAGTATACGTATTATTTAATACGTATACGTACTTAACGTTCTTACGTATTATTTAATACGTATACGTACTTAAATGCATTTAAGCTCTTTAGAGATCGCAAATAAAAAAGTTAAATCGTAACCATTTTCATATTGATTATTGGGGATTATATATTTGTTGTTTAGAAATTTCAATGAAAATCCAAACGAATAATCTGTTGTGGTCTTGTGTACAATCAATGGTAAGTAATTAGTTTCCGTCATATTCCTGAGCTTATGACCATAATAAAGTAAATTGAGTAACCCTACTGTCATCACATTTGGGGGCGCGATGTTTGCTACTTAAATGATATGCCATCACAGTATTGGTGTGTGCAAATTGATTGTGCAGCTGTATTGGTTCGGCTCGCCAACTTCTTCACACTCAACGCAGACACAGACTGGTGTTTATGGAATGGCTGAACTCCCCTCCCTCCCGCACATTATTTTTATATTTTTTGCCTTTTTGACTCTTCCAATTTGTCTAATTTTCAATGACGTCGCCGTCGTCATCGACGCTCCGTCGATGCAATGAAGTAAAAACAAATTAGTTGAACTCCGCACGCTGATGGGAATATTATGTATGTATGTACATGGGTATACAGAGATACGAGTGCCGGGGAAGATGCACAGATCCGGATACATATGCTGCAAGTGATATGGCAGCCAGCGAGCAAATCGAATTTACCAGCTGCTGGCGAAATAATTCAATAATTCGCGCTGGCTAAGCCCCGGATCCCGATCCACAAGCACATATCCACAGACCAGATGCAAAAACCCAGAACAGAACCGCAATGCTCTCGCACCATTCCATCCTCTTCCGCATATTCTCCTCACTAAGCTGTGAAGACACAAATGAAATTTAATTTCAACATCCATTTTGATGGGGCAAATGGAGCAAGAACCCAACTAACCCGTAGCCAACCAACGAAAATAACTGCAAGATATATTAATAAAGCAAAAATTCATATATGAAATTTTAATATGCAAACGAGCAAAAAGCAGTGGGCAAAAAATAAAAAAGAAAAGTAAGGAAGACCAGCAGAAAAATACCCATACCATAAACGAGATGAAGTTGCTAGTTGGAGACGTAGACGGAGAATCGCAAAGTATCGAAGCATGTAAATCGAATGGTTGGCTTGGGTTCGGGGAAGTAAAGCCGAAAGACAGACGGAAAAACGAAAAAACAGACAAGACAGCCATGTGGACGGTTTTTGGCCAGACATTGGAAAAAATTGTGCATATTATCGTAAGGAGAGTGAGATTAAAAATGGGAATAGATTCTCGCATACGAGGGCGAAGACAACTTCAAGCGGAAAGTTGTGGAGTGGAAAAGTTGAAATGCACAAGTCACAAGTTCGAAGGATATTCAGTTCGACTTGAAGAACTCTCCGAAACTTTTCAACGCGACATGGAGAGGATCCAACTTAACCATAATGCCGTAATCTCTATTCATGCTGTTTCAATGGAATCATTGGATTAAAACACACACAAAAATAGAGCATTCGCATTACGTATACGCAGTGTGGCATTCGAATGGCATGTCGGCATGTAACAAGCCAAAAATACAACTGTTGCGAAGTGTGCCTGCCTGGTGCCACACTTTCGCCGCCAATGTCAATGCCACCGCAGCACCACACCACCACCACCACCACCACAATACCACCGCCACGCATTCGCCACCGCCAGAGGATGCAGTGCCACACAAATCCGAGTCCAACTCCAGTGCCCGGCATCGCCCCAATGCCACAGATATAAGTGCACACGGAGAAAAACTTGCAAGTATAGTTGATGAGTTTTTCACAAACATTTTTAATGTTTCCTTAAAATAAATACCATAGGGATAATTTTTAGGTTTCACTGAAGGCCTTTAAGTTATATTTATGCATTGAAAATAATCACCATTTGCAATTTTGTACTAATCTTTTTAAGAAAATTTCGAACTGCTTTAAAGTTATGATGAATTTTTTCATAACAAATTAAATAAAATATAATATTCTGCCTTAAAAAACGTTGTTTTAAATTGTTGATGATTAATGATTTAAGATTGATCTGATTTTGCTAACTTGTACTGAAACCTGTTAGTATATTTTCTGATAAAAAACATCTTGTTTTTGCTCTTTTTGGATCTGATTAAATAACAAATCAAGTTACCCATTTATTTTCTCAGTGAACCGCCAGCAGGCAACAGGCAGCTGGTGGCACGCGGCCAGAGCCGGGAAATGCAGTCTGGCAGGCAGCACGTTTCGTTTCGTTTCCATGCTGATGCTGGTGATGCCAAAAATAACAACCGAGAGGCGAACGGGGCCAGACGGAGTGGGGCAGGCCAAGGCAGCATGGTCATGGCCACGGCCACGAATGGACGCCGTTTTGGGCGTTTTGTTTGGCCAAAAACTGCAGCGAGATAGTGGAGTGGCGGGTGGGAGGGAGTGGAAACTCCAGTGAAGGTCGAAAAGTGGCAACAGAATTTCATTATACCGGCAGACGCAGTGCAATGCAGATGTGCCAACAGGCAGAGGAGCAGTGGATGCGCTAGGCCAGAAAGCATCGGGCATCGAAAGCGAAAGCCCCATGGACCAGGCTGTCGTGGTCTCGTGGATTTTGGCCCGGACTCTGCGGGTCCCAGTGTAATCATGTAATCGGGTCTATCATTGCTGGTTATGTAAGTGGCTAACTGCAATTAGGGAGTGGCTGGCATGAACGGGACAATCAACTTGTCAACGCAAATTACTGCGACAAATTAGACAGCTGTCATGGCATTTTCAGCAGGAGTGGGTGCCAAAACATGGAGTTTTGTTCCTGGACGGCGGGTCAAGGGTTCGTAGTTAAATGTCATTAATTGCAGTGACTCTTTGGCAAGTTTTGTTGCCATTCCCGTTGAGTTTTTATTCCGGAATTACTTTTAGTTACTTAGTTGTGCGTAATGGAATTAAAACAGTAATGGTGAAAAGTTGTTTTGCGATAAGTCCTTTGCGGTATTGTGAGTTTGATTTTGTTCAAAGGAATTTTCAAAAAAAATATCATTTCAAATATATATTATAGTTAGAAACCATAAAGATTAGAAGCAGCTATAATCGATAGCAATTTATTACTCAAAATTATGTTGAATGTGATTTTGTATAGGAACTAATTAAAAGTCTAGATTTTGTTTAGATGATATTAGAAATTTTAACATACAATAATGTATCAGGAACAATATAAGATGATAAATGGCATTCTAACTTAATAAATTGGATATTAAAATGTTGACTATTTTGGGTACCCTTGATAATTGATAATGCTGAAGCTTTAGGCGGTCATATTTCACACTCTAAAATCGATACAATAATCTTACGATACAATGATTTTCGTATCTGGGACAAAAATGTTTGTTTTATTGTTGGTATCATTGTGGATAGATTGCTTGCTCCCTTTTATGTATACATTTCAAATATTTGTCTTGAAGTAGTATTTCCGAACCCGGAAAATGCTGTCTTAGGAACCATTCCACTGCCTATTCCGAAAAGTGCAGACGTCAACTTTTGGATCTGGCATCTGCAGCTACTTATTCGTCCGGGGCAGAGGCTACTTAACCCTACGAGCACAACTGTACCCCAAAAAGAACAAAGCCAGCTAAATGAAGGGCATAGAAAAATGAAGCAAAGTACACACAAAAAAATGGGAAAAATGGAGAAAAATGTGAGAAAAAAAATGGTGAAAAACGAAACATACACATGCATACGCTAAAAAGTTTGCCCACTCGACGACAGACGTCAGTGGCGAAAGAGACGGGTATAGAGGGTGTGAAAGAGAGCGAGAATGCAACTTGGGCACACGTAGTAGACATGGGCAGAAGGGATTCACGGTGGTAAAGTAAAAAAAACGGAGACCAGGGGGATCTGATGTGATGTGATGTACATGGGAGCATAGAGCATGTAGACAACTGGCAACAATAACGGCATTTTCGATGCACAGAGGCGACGTTGACGAAAAGGACGCCCAGGAAAAGTGGGTGGGTGCGCCTTTTTTTTTGGGGGGGGTTGGGAAGTTTTTCCCGTCGACGACGAGTTGCCAACAGCCACTTGACACTTCCGTCGTCACATGAATGGAGCCGTAAAAATGCGACGCTGCTGCATTCGTTTCATTTTCGTTCTCCCTTTTTCTTTTTTTCATTTTTTGGTTTTTTTCTTTTTTTGGGGGTTGCGGCACTTTTTATATTTGGCCAAAAAGAGAAAAAACGTGTAGAAATGAAGCAAATACATTCATGCATAATTTTTATGGCACTTTGAGTGATAGGGGAGGAGCACCGACATCCATTTGGGATGCCAAAACGTTTTGGGAACACGCTCTCCAACACGACTTCCTTTTCCCTCTGTGTATTTTCTTTTTTTCAGTTTTTTGGTGCATCCACTTAAATGGGAAGCTCCAATGGGAGTTGGCGCTGGCAAATCCAAGGCGAGTCATTAACGCAGCAACAAAGTGATGATTAGTTGGGGGTGGCGCTGAGTTCTGGGCCTTTGCGGTTCAATGTACGCCCAAAAGCAAATAGGCTGTGGGCACACAGATACACCCACTCCACGGAAACACGTGTTGGCCAGGCCAGGCGCCAAGGTAGGTCAGGAAATGGGAGTGATGATGTTTTCGCACACAACTCACAAAAAAGGCCCAAGCAAGTACAGTGAAAGGTCGCTAAATGTAACAAATAGGAAGATGTAGTTTTTAAATTTACCAATCTGTTATAACCAATTAAATGAATTTAACACCTCACAATTATTTCCTGCACCCATAAAGGTAATTTATTTTAAATGTTATAACATTTTCCTGAATTGTTAGCCTTTCCTTCATAAATTTTGAAGCAAGTTACGAGAATTCCCTGTACTTTTATTGAGGCGGGTGTTGATTGTTTGGCTTTCGAGCATGGACATGGATCCGACTCCGAATCGGCTACTGGTGGCCACTGCTCAGCGTTGCGGAGTGGCACGCACTTGGAGGGATCTCCATCTCCATCTGCTTCTTGGACATGGACATGGACAGAGGGCAAACATAAACACTCCCCAAACCGAAGGTGCAGACAGCTACTGACTCCCTGGGCCAAAGAGGAGTGTTCTTGGGCACTTTTTTGTCGGTCGGTTATGATTGACTGAGTTCTGTTGAAACTTTGGCGTCTGCTGGCACGCATGAATTACAATTTTCGAGTAACGAAAACGCCTCGAAAAGGGGGGCTTACAATTAGCACTTTTTCGTACTCGCTGCTCCGAGTGGTTCCAGTTGCCCTGATAAGCTGCAGACAGCAAAAATTGCCTTGAGCGAGGCGCTTGAACTCCCCGGCGATCTCGCCCTCTCTTTCTGGACTCATCTGGCCCTCTCTTTCTCTTAGTCACCGTGCGGTGGCAATTTCTAGCTGCAAATAGTTTCGCGACCTAAAACTGACAAGACTCCCCCCCCCCCTCCGTTTTCCTTTTTTGCACAGACTACATATATTCCACCGGGAGTTTCTTTTTTTTTGATGATAACAAAGTTTGCCAACGAAAAAAAAAAAAACGGTCATAAAATGAAAAAGTAAAGCCCAAAAGCAAAGCCTATTTACGCACCATGTGTGCGTGTCGCCAGAACTCCACTGAACTGCCACCCAGTGCATTATAAGATAAACATTTGTTTTTTACTTTTTCATTTGGCAAATAACATAAAAGCGTTGAACTCGCTCGCAGACCATACAGCGGAAAATTCGCTTATGGGATCGGGAACGTATATGTATATAGGCATTTATAATTGATGGGGCTGCGACGACGATTAAAGACGCTACAAGAAATTGATTTTACGGGAGCGAATATTTCTAAAAAGTAAAAGATCTGCCCCAAAATAAAGAAAGCTTTCTTTAAAATTTAGTTTTCTTGGGAAATGTATCTTAGGAAAAACTTAAAAATATTTTAATTTTGACGGACAGAAAATATCTGAAAAAGGCAAATGATTTACAATAAGGGGGCTGGATATGACTAATGTAAGAAAACAACTATAAACATTAACTTAACAGTCGTGAGGCAATCTATAAATATTATAAATGAAAATTGGAATAACTCACATTTGTTTGTAATTCTTACATATATTCTTCAAGACAATGCATATTATATATTTAAGTCAAATTAAGGTGAAATAACTATTTTGAAACTAAAATGGATTAAACTCTTTAAAACCTTTAAACCTAATTGTTCTTTTTATAACCACTCATAAAAGTATGATGTGTATAAATGTGTAAAAAAAAGAAACTTAAGTACCCATTATAAAATGCTTACATTTTCGTAATCCCTTGGAAACAATTCGCCGAACCATATAAAATTCAGAAAAAATAGCACTTTAAGAAGGCCTATGCTATCAAAGAAGCAATCAATTGAACTGTAATCAGAAATAATATAACCCATATGCCACGCATGAAATTCCGATCGAAACCTTCGCGTGGAACGCACTTCCACGAAATCGAAATAATCACGAGTTCGCGCCGAGTTTAAGTTAAAACAAAGAAAAAATCCCAACGTCAGTCGTTCGGTCAATCAGTCAATCAGTCAGTCGAGCGGCTCAAGTGCTGAAGTTTATTGCACTGTGAGCGTCTGACTTTTGCTAAGGCAAATATTGTTTAATAACATTTTTAAAAATACAATTTACTGATTAAATGGGCAGCGACGACGTCGACGACGAACGTTGGCACAATGGCGGTCCTACCCCAAGACGAAATTATTTGAGTACTGTTGTTTTGATGGGGCACTAAATGAAATGGTGCGAGAACTGAACAGGGACAGAGTTCACTCCCGAGACTAAAGTCTGGCGGCCAGGGCCATTGGAAGATTCAGGGCTGCGTCCAGCCAGGCCAGCATCTCCATCATCATCACGAGCACGATCGTGGTCCGAAAGGAGTCCCGCATCAGCATTAAAAGCTGCACCTCTATCCGATCCCCCTTGCTCCATATTAGGTTCTCATTACCCAGAGCTTCCTGCAGCGAACAGTCCATGTATCCGTACGGGTAAAGGAGTTGCACGGACAGACGCCAGAACAGGACGATGAATACGCTGGGACTGAGAATCGGGAAAGTTGAATACAGGCCGAGGGACAACACCCTGCCACCTCAACTTACGCCATCCCCACGGTTCTCTTCACCTCTAGCCTTTAGTTGGATTTTATTAATTTCGATTTACTCAAAAGAAACACTTATTCCAACGCCTACGAAGCATAACCTAATCCAAATCTACATCGAATACAGGGAGCAAAAGTAATCGATATAGGGTTTTGTTTGGGACGCTTAAGCCGACAAAAAATAAATTAAAAAACAATTGGAAGATTACAATATATATTGTAATGGTAATTAAATTAAAATTAGCTAATTGTTACATAACAAAAATAGATCAAATATTTGACCAAGTGAGATCTGCACTAGTATCTTGGATATTTAAAAAAAAATCGTAAAAGGTCAGTTAATATTTTGAAGAAAATCATTTTAAATTAAATTCAAAATTAACAAAATATTTTACAGTAAAAAAAACGACTTATTTTACAAGCAATAGTGAGGTAAATCATTTCTACATGTTTTCACCCGCCGAAAAATATGCAAGTCGAAAGTAAATTGGTGCTTGTATTTGCTGTGCTAACAACTAAAGCTTACAAAACTGCAAAGCTTTTTAAAACAAATTTCTAATAAGAATATTACCTATCCTTTTTATCAATAACAAAACAAATTATTAATTATTATTATTTTTTTTTTAATATTAAACTTACCCTCTTAACTTTGTAAAATATTAAGTTAATTATGTTTTGTGGCCTTTTCAATACCAATTTCCATTTAGGATTCACAGCCTGTTTTATTTTTCAATTCCCTGATCCTTTCAAAGAGAGCAGCGTTGACCAAGGACCGCAGAGAACATCATCGGAGCAAGTGTTCAACCTGATTCCATCAAGGGCCTGAAATGCGTCCATATAAGACCGGTTTTGGAGCTGCGTTCCCAACTGACCGTGCTGGCACCAACCACTGGCCCATAGCCGCCCGCACCGCCGGGTCAGCAAAGTGTGACGAGATCCAGCGAACACCCTCAGCGGTGCACAGTCATCATCATCATGTTCATTGCTCTTTGCCTCTTTGGAGCAACCACATTCGGGCAGATCTTGCAACTGCGGCAGCGGATAAACAGTGGGCTCTTTTAGGAAGCCGCCTGGTTTCATCACACGCATGCCCAGCTGGCCACTGCAGTTGAGGCCCCAGGTGTAGAGGTCTCCGAAGGCGGATATGGCCGCACTGTGCCAACCACCGGCTGCTATTTGAGTTATCTGCAAGGCACTTCATATTGTCACTCTAAGATAAGTAGACAACGTAAATATTTACCTTAATCCCCGCCAGCGCTTCCATCAATTGTGGCGTCTCCTCCACTTTGAGCACGGGCTGACCCAACTGTCCGCGCCTGTTAATTATGACACGAGTGTGCAGAAATAGTAAGAAATTAGATTAGGCAAATCGTTAGATTACTGCTTCAAATCTTTAAATACCCTTACAGGAAAATAAATTATGTTTTATGTAACTAAAAGTTTGATAAAATTGCTTATTTGATAAAAACCAGCTTTTTCTTAGATATGTTCTGAAAATATTTACACTAAATTTTATGACTTCTCCTTATTATGTGAATATTTAAAGCTTATCGCTAATAATTCTAGATTATTTTCCAAAATAAGACCCAAAAACAGCTCTAATGTTCCCCTAATACTTGACAAACTTCCGGCGAAAATAACAGACTTTCCGCAAAGGTATTTTTGCACAACCAAGAGCATTCATGACCTCACTTACAGTCCATTTCCCCAGGTGAATACATCACCATTGACATTGAGGAGCACGGCGTGTTCATGGCCACATTGGAGCTGCTTCACCCGGAACTGGCGCTCGGCAAACTGGTGCAGGCAGCTGGGAATGCTGAACACGGCGTTTTCCGAGCTGACCGCTACGTTTATATGTGATCCGCAGGCAATGTGCTCGATGATCGGCGATGAGGGCGCCTTGGGAGCCCCAAAAAAAGAGCGCTTTGTTCCCGAATTGGATCGGGGTGGAGCTTCTAGTCTGACAACTAGTAGTTCCGCTTGCAGTTTGGGTTGCACCCGATACAGTTGACCGCTTTCTAGTAGCACCAGGCAGTGGGAATCGCCAGCGGCCAGGGCTTTAATGTCCCCCGCCGCCTTGAGGGTCACGCACTCATTTGGGCCATCATCCAATAGCCCACGCAGCCACAACTTCCTGCCAAAGGCGAGGGCCGCATACCGAAAACCGATCGAAATCGTGCACTGGTTCTGAGTCGAGACCGGCGCATTTATTTCTGTAATAAAGGCAGCATTGAATTAGTATGCGTACAGTGGGACCTCTTCAATAATAGCATTGATAAGTGAATATTTTCTACACTTTTTTATTGGTTAACAAATAAATAAAATATATTATAAATGTAGGTTTTAAATTTATAAATCCTATGTTGATAATCTGCATTTATCCTACGGTAGAGTCTAGAAATCAGACTTAAGTTTTATAAAAATAGGCTAGCTTTAGTGAAGAGCTGCTTCATGATGTAAGCTGTGACCTGCCGAAGCAAGCTTCTGATTTGAGTTAGCTAGTGTCTACTGTAGGGAACTAAGTAAATGATCGTCGGCTTTTGTTGCCGGTTACAAACCGCTGAAGCCGGCTGCGCAGTCGACGTCTCTGCTGATACATTCATGCTGGCCAAATGCGTTGAAGCCCGTAAATAGCAGCGGCATCTTCTTCCCGTTCCAATTCCAATTCCGCTCCCCCACCCACTTGGCCGCCACCGCTCGGCCCTCTCTTTCACTCCTTTGCAGCGGTTGCTCGGCGACGCTTGGTTGTTGTTGCCGGAATTTGTTGGAGCGTTGAGCGAATTTGTATCTGTTTTTAGTAGTTGTGCAGCGCTGAACCTGTGATGTTGTGTTTGGTGGTTGATCCAGTTCTTGGAAACCCCAACTTTTCCCGACTTTGACCACCAGAAGACTCCGTCGCCGGGCAGCCACCGTATTATCGGATTATCGGATCCAAGAAATATAGTTATAGTGACGCAGATCGTTCCGACCTCCGTTCCCTCGTTGATTATAGGATGGTAGGTTATCTCCCGGTTCCGTAACAGCCAATTAAGTGCCTTGTTATTCCGTAATTGCTCGGTTTGTTTTCATTTCGCGATCGTTGTTATGGAAACCAACCCCAAAACTTTACAACACTACTTCGTTATGTTGGCTGCGCTTCCAAAAGAACTTTTTCCAGCACTAATACCCTAGTTTTGGCGCGAACTTATCGCCATTCAAAAAAATAGGTGGTTCGGAAAAACAAGAAGCTACAGTTGATAACAGTTTTACCCTTTCAGTTATTAACAATATTTGTTCAAAGTCATTCAATAATATATGTCTGGTTGCAAAACAAAAAAATGTTTTCCCAATTTCAATATAAATCTCACTCTCACTGTTATTGTGTTCACAAAGTAATAATCATTTATTTCATATAATTTGGCCAATAAAACTTGTAGCACCCATTACCTTAAAACCATAATTATTGAATGCTTCTGTTGCACTCACTTATCACAATTCAAGCAAATTAGTTTTGTAATAGTGTAAAAATTGATAAGCTATTTCTTATCTATCAGCAGGTGCACCTTTTTCTTTCTAGCCTCTTTTTGTTTCTATAAACAAAAAACACACAAAAACCATTTATTTTCTCAACTAAAATCGTTAGTCCAACTCCCATTCATAATCTTGCATTTGGAAGTGGCAATTGTGTCATTAATCATTTCAAGGTTTTTTTCAGAGAACAATTCTATCGAGACTATTAGGAGCAAACCAAATCAGGTTATACTTTGTTTCTGGAGTTTCTCTTCTAACATTGACTAAAATTGTATCTCTTAAAGCAAACAATGACTAATATTAGAAATATTTTAGGGTCTACTTTCGCTGTTGCGTAAACTGAGACCCAATCCGGAAAAGGAGGCTCGCATATTGCTCCTGGGATTGGATAATGCGGGCAAGACTACGATACTGAAGCAACTGGCCTCGGAGGACATTACCACGGTGCGTATGAGGGCCGCGAAATGCTTTCGATTTCCCCATAAAATACGGAGTGAAACCCCGCAGGTAACGCCCACGGCCGGATTTAACATCAAATCCGTGGCAGCCGATGGTTTCAAGCTGAATGTTTGGGATATCGGGGGACAATGGAAGATCAGGCCATATTGGAAGAACTACTTTGCCAATACTGACGTGCTGGTGAGACTATAATTGATTTTAATATGTATTGCTTACTCAAATCATTTGCTTATTTCAGATCTACGTAATTGACTGTACGGACCGGGCTCGACTTCCTGAAGCGGGCAGCGAACTGTTCGAGATGCTGATGGACAACCGGCTAAAACAGATTCCAGTGCTGATTTTCGCCAACAAACAGGACATGCCGGATGCCATGACAGCCTCCGAGGTGGCCGAAAAGATGAGTTTGGTGCAACTGCAGGGTCGCACCTGGGAAATCAAGGGGTGCACCGCTGTAGATGGCACTGGTCTCAAGGAGGGAATGGACTGGGTCTGCAAAAACATGAAGAAGTAATCTTAATTATCGGAACCTTCGCCTGTTAAGTTTTTCCTAAGATCGAATTCATAAATATACGTAATTATAATGTCACCTCAATATTGCAACTGATTTAATCTCTAATTTAAGACTTATTTCTTATTTATTACTATTTATTTGTTTTAATTTCAATTTTATCTTGCTCCCTGTAAAGAACATTGTTCTTTTTAAATAAATACTATACAAAAAGGCAAACCTTTTCTATTATTATAAATATTTGTTATGCTAATGAGAAATACAAACTTCAAAAAATGTTATTATACCAGGAAATAGTACATCCTTCTTACAGGAAAATGTAATAATGATTATCGGAACGTAGAAGGCATTGCTTTGTAAATCCTATATTTCTACCAAATAACTATATTTTATTACTGAAAACATTTGTGAAAAGAGGTACACACAACATTCCATTCCCCATGTGTTTTTACGGACCCATTTCGCTCATCAAAAAGATCCTGCCCACGGGTTCACATAGATCCCGTCTGCTTATCCTAGGGTTAGATAATGCTGGGAAATCCACCTTGACTGCCCGCCTGTCGGAAATTTATAATGGCGAAGTAAGACTAGCTTGTTACCTTCTTTCAAACTCTTACCCTAGAATATTTGCAGTCCAAGGAACCTAACAAGCAGGTCAGTGAGTGGACCCTCATAATCAATAATTATAAAGTTCAGTTGTGGGATATTAACGGGGATCTGAAGAACAGGCAGATGTGGCCCAATTATTACCAGAAAGCAAAGGTCTTGGTAAGAAAATGTCTTAAGGGTAATAGATCTGACTGTAATCCTAGAAACGTAGATTTTTATACTGGACAGCAAGGATGCAGTGCGCCTAAGCGAGGCTCGTTGCGTATTATGCGATGTCCTGATGCATCATGAGCTTAATAGAACTCCTCTGCTAATCCTGTCCAATAAAAAGGACACTTCGGGATCTCTGCCCATGTCCACAGTAATCGATTTGATGGGTCTAGATCGCTTAGAGGGTCGGGATTGGACGATTAAAGAATGTTCCATGCAGACAGGCGCTGGAATTCAGGTAAGTGAAGATCCACATTATTAAAACACTTTTTATATTATGTACTTATTTACGACAGGAAATCGTGGACTGGATTACCAATAAAATCGATAAGAAAAAGAAGTGATATTTTTCATATTTTGATATTTTAAAAACGACCCTTTGTACATTAAATGCATAAGAAAAATTGCTATGCATTTAGGGAAAACTATATTCTAAGAAAATAATATATTTAATGAGTCATTTTGGAAACAATACTTTGTATTTTTTACCTTGGGGGTATTTATTTGGTAGTGTGCACGCGGAGGGACATCTCCGACCTTAAGTTTTTTTCATCCCTCCTGAGTTGTTAGCATGTCCTCGTCCGTCTGCCGTCTGTCCGTCTGTCGTTTCTGCACTTGTTAGCTTGTTACTTTCTTTTTCCTTCGGATATAGTGCCATGGCCGACTATCTGCTGTCTTATTTGATCAATGCTACTTGTGTTTGTTGTTGTTTCTGTGGTTCTTCATTTACATTTTGGCTTATCTTTATGTTGATCAATGCACTGGTTTTGTTTAGGTTGGTTTTTTCTTTCTTTTTTTAACTATTTATGCATTTTTTTTTTCTTATTTGTTCGCTAACTTATTTGGAATGTTATTTTTTTTTTTTGTTTGATAAGAATATTGATAATTTTCCTGATCGTTCCAAACATTATGGCCTTGATGTAGCTTATCAATAATTAAATTTATTTATTAGTATAGCCTGTTAATCAGTGACCTGCGTTGACCCTGTAAATAAGTGAGATGCTCGTGTCTGAATAGCAACAATGTGGTGACAAAGCCCTTTTTTCCGCGCTTGTTTGTTGTCATTTAAGGCCTATAAAAGGCTTAGGTATTGAATGAATTTTCACAGTTTAACAGCAGTCGTTGCAATGGCCTCTACTCTGGTGATTCTACTCATCTCGGCCCTGGCTCTCGTCCAGGCCAACACCATCTATGGATCTGGGGAGGATTATCTGGCACAACGGGATACCACTTCATCCCTGGCTCAGCAGGATGCTTTTTGGTGGCCCTACGAAGTGGCTCATTATCCCGAGGCCTACGTCCTAATGCACAAGGTGGATAGGCGACTGGAACGGATCGACAATGACGAAACTAAATCCAAGATCAAGGAATACGCGGTAGGACTATTGAGGCAATGCATCCAGGATGGACAAATGGATCAGCATTGTGTTGGACGTTCGATTGGTGCCACCATGTCCTTCATTCACCACCAGAAGAGGCAAGAAAATCGTTTGTAAAATACGTGTGCGTAACAAATTAAATTGGGAACATTAACTTGAAAAAATGAAAACTTTGGTTTTGGGGAACTGTGTTAGTTCCTAGGAAAAATAATCGAAAATAATAAGACAAAGAAGCAGTTATAAAAGCCATTTTTTTTTTATTGATATTTTTTATTCAATATTTTCAAAAATATTTCCTTTTAAACGATTTTTTAAATTCAGTATATGAGCAAACTTAATAGAACCGATTTATAAAAAAAATATTAAAATACAACGAAATCCAAATAAAAAATTAAATGAAATCAACTTTTGGAACCGCCTTGACTTTTAGGACTAGGAGTATTGGCATCAGTTTCGCCCTGAATTTGGTACCGAAGCTTTTCGTACTTTTCCTGCTCGGCACGCAGTCGCTCTTTTTCCATCTTGGCGAACTTGCTGCCTATGTAGAGCTGCTCCTTGAATCGATTCTTTCGCCGCTCATCCATGCTGTACCGCCGCAGCATGTCCCGCCGGTCCACAATAGACATACAGATATCCTGGCAATCCCGCGATGGCTGACAAAAGGTCCAGGACCCGAAAATGGTGTCCACACAGCCGCAGGTACGACAGTAGCCAACAAAGTGTCCAATCAGGTTGGAGTTCTCCTTGCGAAAGGAGATTGAGATGGGTCCGCCGAGGATCATTGAGGCATGACCCGAGAAGCTCCAGTCGGTGAGGTTTTCCAGGAGATCGTGGGCTCTCGGTGGAACCGTATCCTGCACACTAATATTTAAGGACACACCGCGTTGTTTGGGTGAGTTGACCTCTGCGATCTCCTTCAACTGAGTCTTGTTCATCTTGACGCACTGCCGCAGAAATCTGCGACGGGCACGACTAGCTTTGTGTTGCGAACAGGTGGGCTTTGGCTTTTCCTCCCCTTGATCAGTCGTTGTAGAGTTGGATCGGATATTTATGCGAACTCCCAGGACGAGAGATTCCCAGGAGCCATTCAGATCACACGGGGCACCTGAATTAATCAAATTGTTATATATCCTAGCTCAAAGTTAATATCTTACCATCAGCTGGATCCACAAAACAGCAGGGCAGTTCCTTCTCCGACACCTCTTCTGTCGTCTGATTGCATTTGGTGGCCTGAATGTTCTCCAAACGCTGGAGGATCTTGTCTAGCACCGGGGAAATCCCCGTTTGCTCCGTTTGCTCCGGGGAATCTTGTTGTTGCTGGGGTTGTGGCTGTTGACCCATTGGTTGACATGGTACTTGGCACATGAAACCTTGTCCTTTCTTGGAGCCACTTCCGATCTGACTAGCTTTTAAAGGATATTTATAAGTCAAAATAACTTAACCTTATGTTTACCAACTTACCTGGTTGTATGTTAGTTTGCACGAATCCAACTCGACCAGCTCCTGAATTGAATGCAGTATTTTGACTAGTTCCCACAATTCTCTGAGCCATCTCCAAAGGTGAAAGATTCATTTGAGAGGCCATGTTATCAATGACGTTATGGCAATTCATTTGTGGAGCCTGATTGACTAGAACCTCGGGATATGGCACTGGCATAGCGGATCCAGTTGGGGCATTATTCATGAGTACATTCCTTTTCATGGGTGTCCTGACAGGAGCTTTGCCCCTCTCCACAACCTCCTTCCACCAACTTTGCTTCGTTTTCAATGCCTGATTAAGGTTGTCGATTTGCTTCTGATACTCATCAGCCAGGTTGAAGAAGGAAGATTGTTTGATGGCCTTCAATCCGCTAATTATTTGTTTTGGATCCAGTCCTGAGAAAACATCTTGCCAGGGATTAATGGAGTGGGCTTTAGTCTCAGTTTTTGGGATACCCTGATCCAATTTAGTTTCAGATTTCGGGCTACCGTGCTCCAATTTATTCTCTGATTTTGGGATACACTGCTCGCCTTTACTTTCAGCTTTTGAGAAACCCTGCTCCAATTTAGTCTCAGTCTTCGGTGTACACTGGTGAACTCCTTTAGTCTCTTGTTTTGGAATAGTTTTAAAATTCTGTTCTTTCTTGGATTCCTTTTCAGGCACAACATTCTCTTTGATGGGTGTGCTAGAAGGCTTATATTTCGGTTTACTTTCCAAAGTTTTCTTGGGCGATTCACTGAGACCTGGTTTAATCAGGGGGATGTCATTCCAAACAAGCTGACGATTTTTAGAATTTGGTAAATAATAAGGCTTTAAGCCGCCGTTCTCGTTACTCTCCTTGTTCATTTTAAGAAAGGTTTCCAGGGCCTTCAGATAGTTTATGTTTGTCCTCGGATTTTCAACCGTAACAACACCGCCGTTTTGGTTAGTCTCCTTGTTCATTTTAACATATGTTTCCAGGGCCTTTAGATACTTCATTTTTGGTTTGGCATTTGCAACCGGCGCACTGACTTTGCTTTGGGTCTTATCTTCTGGTTGGTTAGTTCTTAAGGGAGTTGGTTTTGAGTTATCACACCGACAGGGGAAATTGTCATTATTTTTTCGACTCGTTTCGCTATCCAAAGGATAATCCGCTTCGCTGGTAATCAGCGACTCCCTGGGAAATTTTTGATTGCTGAATAGCTCACAAAAACCCTTCTTGTACTCATCGTACAGTCCACCAGCTTTGATCGTTGATCTTCTGGAGTTAATATCATCCAACATTCTCTTGAACGCTATGGAAGCGCTTCCGGGCTCCACATTTTCAAAGATCCCGGAAAGATCATTCTTTTTAATAGCTCTCAATGAGGCTCTACTTTCTGTTACCAGAAGAGCATCCTGCTTGATTTGATTCTGCAGATTGGGTTCCATTTCCTCGTTAATCTTTTGGGCCAATTCTTTAACCAAATCGCTCTTTTGAAGTCGCTCCACCACATCCATTAATTCGAATAGTGCACTCAATCGTCTGTGATCCTAAAGAGCTCGTGACTTTGTTTGGGGTTTCAGTCTTGGCGGGTAAACTTTGAACAGGCTGTTGCCAGGCTTTCAAAAACTCGTTGTATATACGATTTAGTTCGAAGATTCGACGCTCACCAGGATCCTTCATCTTTTCTGGCGGTTTTACTCTTAGCATTTTTTCCGGCACATCCATTTTTAGTATAATCACACTACTTACCAAAGGAGCTTTAGCCTTTGGTTTTACTATATCACTTTGATTTGCTCTACTCTGAATTGGAAGACGGGCAAGGCATTTTCCTGATGGATGTGGCTGATCATCGGTGGCATCGTATTTGATAATGGGGGGATCTTTTTCTTTGGCAATGGGTTCGATTGGTTTTTCCCGTGAAACAGGCCAGTCATCGGAGAAAATGGGAATTTCTAAAGCAGCCCTTTCTAAAGCTTTGGGCTCAGTTGATTTCCTAGCAACATCTTTCAATTCCATTGCACTTATTTTTACCTCACCTTCGACATCATCGCCCTCGCCTCTCAAACGATCCCGATATGCATTGTATAGTCTGTGGACATGGGACTGACCCATGTCATCCAGCATTCTCGACCAGGTGGCGGCCTCCTTGAAGGGCATATTGAGCTTCTGAACTTCTACCGACGTGGAGCTGATGGGAACTGAGATCCGTATCAAAAGAAAACACGAAATCGTAAGAAGATATCTAGACATCTCATGTTTTTGCTAGGACTTTGCAGTATATCATTTAAGTGGGTTGTGTTTATCCTGTGTAACTACTTAGCATATTTGATGTTATTTCCAAAAGTATTAAGATAGGCAGGTTTGAATAAATACCTTATTTTACCTTTACGACTTTAAAATTATGAATGTACTTATACCTAGATTTAGTTTCTAGAAGTAGAAGTTAAAATTTTGGGTGGAATTATTAGAACTTTACCTTAAATACGTAAAAAATAAGAAGTCATTTAAAGTTTTCTTGTAATTTATTGCAACAGAAATTTGGACTTTGAATTAAAAGCTCTAATAAGATGTTATATGAGGGGCTTGTCCTCTTCACTGGAGGCCACAATAGAGTTGTTATCCTGAGCAACCGCCTCCTTTTGCTCGCTCTCCATAGGAATGACGACCCGATTTTGCTCGTTGACCTGCATATACGGATAATAGATATTCACATGTGGCTTGTACGACTCCTTGATCACCTGGGGTGAAGTCCATCGCAGGAGACAGTGGGGCGTTCCCAACTTATCGCTGGTACCGGTCAAGTGACCCGCTCCAAATGGCTGTTGACCCACCATCGAACCGGTGGACTTGTCATTCACATTGAGGTTGCCCACATTGAATCTGAAGGCCTCGTAGGCATCTTGTATAAAGTTCTGATCCTTGGCGAACACTGAACCAGCCAATCCATGATTGATCTCGGCCACCTTGGCCATGGTCTCCTTGAGTTTGCTATCCGGATACACGTAGACACCCAAAATGGGTGCTAGAAGCTCTTCCCGGCATATGATATTATCCAGATCTTTCACCTGCACCACCGTGGGATCCACATAGTAACCGCGTTTCTTATCACAGGTTCCTCCGATCAAAACCTGACAACTAGGACTCTGAACGATATATCTCAGCCACATGTAGATGCGATCGTAGGCCCGCCGATTAATCACAGCCGAACAGAAGCAGTCGCAGTAGGTGGCATGCCCCACGAACAGTGAGGAAGTGACTTTTAGTAGGGGCTCCTTGATGTGATCCTCCCACAGTGATTCCGGCACATATAACATCGAGCAGGAGGAGCACTTCTGGCCGGAGTACTCAAAGGCTGCTCTAATAGTACAGGCCACAGTCATTTCCGGATCCGCCGAAGGATGTACGAAGTGGAAGTTCTTGCCCCCTCCCTCGCCCACCAAACGCGGATAGTTCTCGTAGTAGTTGATATTCTGGGCCACCAGTTGCCAGAGCACTTTGAGCACATTGGAAGTGCCAGTGAAATTAATACCCGCCAGCTTTGGATGCTGCGTTACGACGGATGCGAAAATCGTCTCCTCGGCGGGCACAAAGTTCACCACCCCCTTGGGCACACCCGCCTCCTGCATGGCCTTGAAGACGAAATAGTTGGAGAGGATGGCCGAATCGGAGGGCTTCCAAAGCACAGAGTTGCCCATCAAGGCCGGTGTGTAGGCCAAATTGCCGGCAATGCTCGTGAAGTTGAAGGGACTAATGGCGGCCACAAATCCTGGAAATAAAAGGATATAAATATTGAATGAAAACAGAGGTATTTCTATAGAACTGCACCTGAAAGTCCTCTCAACCGCATGGAATTCCTGCACTCCCGTAACGTTCCATTAATGGGTTCATAGTTGGCCAGTTCTCGCAGGAACACAGGATTGATGCGCATAAAGTCCACCAATTCGGCCACATCCGTTTCCGCCTGACGAAGGGTTTTTCCCTGGCCCAACATGGTGGCCGCAATGATGTTGTACCGGTGTCTTCCGGCAATCAGTTCCGCTGCCCGTTCCCAGGTGTCAATCCTTTCGCTGAGTTTAGTCCTATCCCACTGGTCTTGAGCCTCCAGACTCTTGTCGATGGCCATTTGGATGAGGACGCGGTGGGCGTGGCCATAGTGAGCTATGGGTTGCTGGATGTTGTAGGGCAATACCTGTTGAAGTTCCTCCTTGGCCTGGTACTCTTGGCCATTAATCACGATGGGTACGTGTTCTACCTTCTTGAGAACGCCCAGCAGAGCGGTTTCCAGTGCTGTGCGTTCCATCGAACCCTCCTCATATTGCAACAGCTCCTCGTTGACCACCTGCTCGTCCAGCGTAAAGTGCTCCGTCAGCCGGGTGTTCTTGCTGGTGCTTCTAACTGCCGAAAGGCTAAAAATATACGGTGGTTTTAAAGATATATCTCAATATTAAATTTCGAATGCATTTAAATTCAAATCAAGCGCGCTAAGCTAGCGATAGCTACACTGCAATCGATAGATACAACCCCAAGTTGTAAAAATAGTTTTTTTATGGCTATATGTATCTTTAAATTTGTCAATCTATAAAAAGATAGAAAAATTTATAAATTTATTTTGAATTAATTTGTTTAAATGTTTTTGAAGAAATTTTATATAATAAAATGAAATAAATTTAAGTGAATACTAACTAAACCTCAGCATCATTCCACTTTATTTTTAATTAGAACAGATTCCTATCATATAAAGATTTTTAAAAATTTTTTATTACGGTTATGCAAACATTGAAATTTAAAAAGTTATTTTTTTTAATTTTCTATTATTAAATTGAGTTTCAGCTATTTTTCTGTGATAAGGAATAGTGCACAGCTCTATACTTCTATTTCTGCTACTATCGATTGTTGAACAGCTGGAAATTCGATAACAGCGTACAAAATAATAACAAAATAGTCCCAGCTCAATTGTTATTATTTTGTGTGATGCAATAAGTCATAAATTTAATTAGGATGCAGCTCACCCGCCTTTTACTGAAGCCTCGAGCCTCGGAAGTATTGACCGCATATTTGAAACAATGCCATGAGCCACCCTGGACATCATATTTCGTAAAGGTAGGATGTTCCTTCTTGCTTATAAATAAATTAAAGGATGGTAAACCTAGTTCCGGGATGTGGCCAACGATCAGAGGGGAATGTCCCACTTCAACTGGACTCTGGACAGTGGAACCAACTACCACATTCTGCGCACCGCCTGCTATCCGTATATGAAGTATCACTGTAGCAAGAGGGAGGTTCAGGACCTCTGGCTAGAGGACAAATTCTTTCGCTTCCTGAAGGTTATCAATTTGGGTAAGTCTATCATATTGGTTGCGCTCTAAAAGACTGTCATAACTCAATAGAGGGATATAGCTTTCAAAACTTAAATCCTAACTATAATAGAATTTTGAATTAGGACAGTCTTTAAGAAAGTAACCCTCTATTACACTTTATTTATCGTATGATCATAGGCTTACCAATGCTCTTTTATGGACTGGCTGCCATCCGTCTAATTAGTCACACAGAGATCGTTCATGTCAGCGAGTCGGTGAAAGTTCCCATATATTTTCTATATGCCGAGGACAAGGGTGCCAGCTTTTGACCTGATTTTAGAGGCAGCCAAATGTGAAATGTGAAAGATAGCCTTCTTGTCTCAATATGTACATATTTATTAAAAGTTTAACATTTTATGGAGCAACAACTTAGCATATTGGGGTGTTTAAAAGTTTGTAGAGATTTTTAAAGGATAACGTAAAGATTTGTCTTTTTGAGATAATTACCCTAGTCCTGATTGTATTTTGAATTACTTTTAGGTTTATCAAAAATTGTTTACTTTCTGAGAAAACCAAATCGGTAAAATGTTCTGCCATTAACCCAATAACCATCATCCAGTTACCCAAAACAAAAAGTGGAAATTTCTTAGAAATGTCCAAAGACCTAAGCTACACCCCAGACCAACACACTTTCAACAATCAGGAACGATTAACAATGGAAGAAATCTCAGTTTTTACAGTCAGTCGGATGATTCTCGCAGGTCTCATCATAGTTGTCCAGGAGCAGGGCCTTCACCGAAGACTCGAACTGGGTCAGCGAACACGGAGCATCGCAATTGGGAATGGTCAGCTCCTTGGGGAATTTGTCTTCGCTGTTGTAATAGTAAACCAACTGCAGCAAAGATTATAATAAGTATTAAAAACCAACGATTTATTACAATGACAATCACCAACCTTCACTTCGAAGTCACCATCGCTAAATGACTTGCTGTGATGAAGCTCAAACGCTAAGGCTGATGCATATTCGGGAAGCTTGGTGGTCTGATCCAGTATTCCCAAGGAATTCATTACATTGACCAATGTCACATCATGCCCGGAATATAGAAATATTTTGCGATCCGGATTCAGGTTTCTCTTTCGCTTATTCTGCATTTTAAACAGTATTTCTGTGAGGAAGGCTCCACCCTTAATCCGCTTCATCAGATTGGTTTCGGTAAAAAGCGTATAGCTACGCTCTGCCAGTGGTCTTATCTCCTCGGGATATATATTCTCAGTCCAATCGGGCAGCACCAGACCAGCCTCCTCTTCGGTTTTGAGAGTGCCATACAGTAGCTCCACATCCAGTACATTTGAAATGTTCTATAAGATAAAAACCATTAAAAGATAGAAGGAAATAATATAAGTATCGACAGCATAGCATGGTTTAAATTTGAAATGTATATGTATACATATAATTAAAAAATTCAGAAATTTCTATACCGATTTAGAGTAAATATTTTTCAAAATATTTTTTAAAGTACTTATTTCAGCATAAATAAAAGCAATACGATAAAAAAGAATTAACTGCCATTGATGTAACTTTTTAATCAGCCTCTCCCACCTTGCCTGTATTTTTGGTTAACAGCTTGTACAATTCCAAGTTGTCCTCGTTCAGTTTTTGGAGTTCAGCTGGCGGTGTTTTGTAGAGTTTCTGCAGGATGTTGTCGTACTTCAAGCAGGGCTTCTTTTGGGCCAATAGCTGGAAGGGTAATCGTACTATATAATGACTTGCAACATGGTTTATGGTAACAAGATTGCACTCACAATATCATCATTGCGCGATAGCGTATTCACGGCCACCGGCTGCCAGGGAATGGGCAGCACATTGTTGTTCTCCAGCGGCGGCATCATGCCGGCCAAGACGCTCTGGGCGCTCATCTAAAAGATAACACACGGCCAACTGATTAGGGCACCCCCATCTCTAGGGTTATAGACCCAATAGAGGGTTTCTTATCAGAACGATTGACGCACCACACACCGCTCCGCCGCCGAACTGAGGACGTGCACCTGCTGCTGCGTGTAGAGGCTGTTCGAGGGCAGCAGCCGGTAGTACCGCATGCGCAGGTTCCTCCCCAGGTTGTATGCCTGCAGACTGCCTTTCTATGAGAGAAGAAATAATTGTAAAGTCACAAATATATAGTACATTAACATATAACAATTTATGTTTACTTTACTATCACACACTTTTACCACATTTGGTATCCAAAATGCCATAAGACTTAAAGGATGTAATGTAAGTTAATTTCCAGCCAGACGAATTTGAAATTACTTTTTTTCTGCTACATATGTATATAATAATACAAATTTGGTTTGTATACCTCTGAAAGTATTTACTTATTCAGAAGTTTTTCATACTTATTTTCTTTAGAATTCATGTATAAATATTTTTGATATATTTATAAATAAAAACAGAAAAACCGAGTTTCTGTAACTATTGCCATATGATTTACAACAATTGAGCAATACAAAATTTTAATATTTATTTGTTTCAATCGGAAGCAGAAAATTGAATATTAATTCGAAACAAATTAATGGAAAAGCAGTTCTATTAACATATGTAGTTGCAACTGGGCTTGGCAATTCGAGTGTTATGACTTGACTGAGCTATTAAAAACCTAATTGAAATTCTTGTATTTAAATGATACTATTTATAGTCATTGGACTTTAATGATTGTAGATAAAAAGCTGTAAATCAAGTAGAAACCAATTGAAAAATATTATTCTGGCTTTCATAATATTGATAAAAACACTTTTATAGATTAGTTGCGAGCTGTTATGTGAGACAATTGAAGAGGTTTTGTTAGGTACCAAAATGAAATCGATTGTATCTAACCATTTAAAGATTGTGACTACTGAAGCTCTACTGTATCTATTACGAACCGGTGTAAGGGCTCCAATGCCGCCTTGCCAATCGTGCGCTGCATGTGGATCCAATGGAAAGAAGCCACTCGGATTCTTGGCCCCGTGTCGAAACAGCTGGTGGATTGATAAACACAGTACTCAGTTTCCTTTGTTTACTACATATTATGGCTTATGCTAGCCGTGGCTGCAGCTTACTATGGATATCATGCGTAGATTCCGCAAACCCTGTTCGTCGTTACTATCACCAAACACAAAGTATGCCATCATCACGAAACAGAGGGCACTGCCCAAGGCGATCACCGAGATTTTGGTGCCGCGACGCGATTTGCAGTCCATTATTATAGGTTCTATGCTCCTGCTGCAGTTGATCGAGAAAATATATTTCAGATTTGCAGCCTAAAAATAGTTTTTTGTTTATTTTATGGCGAGTGTTTTCGTTTTCGCTGGCCCCGTCGACAAAAAATAATAAATAAATACAAGTCACGTCCGATGGCAACAAAAGCCGTACAACAACTGAGCGGCGGACGATAGAAGGCAGTCCCACAACTAGAAAGAGAGGGGTTGATAAGAGGCGAAAGAGAAGGGGCTATGGGAAAAGACAGAGAGAGCTAGAGAAAAACAGAGAGACAGTGAGACAATTTTTAGTATGAGTAAACTGAGAGCAAATCCGATGGACATGTGCGAATAATTAAATTAGTTGCTCAATCGGAATGTGTAATTTAGGTATCGACTGGGTGCTACTGTGTGACATACGGTTTTTTTTTAATTTGCACTCAAGTGAGGAATATTTGAAAACAATACTTTTGTCTTTATATTCAAAATGCAGGTTATTTGTCTTTCAATTTTTAACAACTCTTTATATTTGCCTCACGACATGAGGAAAAGTTTGCCATTTAATGCTAATTGGCTTTATTTCCTAGCACTCTATTACTCCCAATAAATATAACGTATACGTAAAAACAAGTCGTTTGAAAAATTCACTGTATTTAATGTTCACTGAGCTTATAATTGTTTTAATTATTAATGACAACGTATTATATATGGTCCTAAACAAAGAAGGAAGCAAACTGAAGCATTCTGAAGCTTAAATAACCTGAAATGTCAAAATGAATATCCATGAAAAAATTGGTAAACGTTAAATTGAAAAAATTACTTCAGATTTTCAGGGAATCAAATCACAAGTCTTTAGAGGTATGCCACTTTCAAATCGGATAAAATTTGATAAAGTTATGGGCTCCGGAAGTCCAGTTGTGGGCCACCTTTTAACAACACATCGGAAACTTGGAAATAAATGACATGAAAATGGGTCAAAAACTGTACCAACGTTAAAACGAAAATTTTGAATGCAGATTTTTTAAGAATCAAAGCACAAGTCTTTAGAGATATGCCACTTTGGAATCGGATAAAATTTGATAAAGTTGTGGCCTGCGGAAGTCCAGTTGTGGGCCACCTTTTAACAACACATCGGAAACTTGGAAATAAATGACATGAAAATGGGTCAAAAATTGGACCAACGGTAAAATGAAAAATTTGAATGCAGATTTTTAGAGAATCAAACCACAAGTCTTTAGAGGTATGCCACTTTGGAATCGGATAAAATTTGATAAAGTTGTGGACTGCGGAAGTCCTGTTGTGGGCCACCTTTTAACAACACATCGGAAACTTGGAAATAAATGACATGAAAATGGGTCAAAAACTGTACCAACGTTAAAACGAAAATTTTGAATGCAGATTTTTAAGAATCAAAGCACAAGTCTTTAGAGATATGCCACTTTGGAATCGGATAAAATTTGATAAAGTTGTGGCCTGCGGAAGTCCAGTTGTGGACTTTAACAACACATCGGAAACTTGGAAATAAATGACATGAAAATGGGTCAAAAAATGTAAATGTAAAAATTTGAATGCAGATTTTTAGAGAATCAAACCACAAGTCTTTAGAGGTATGCCACTTTGGAATCGGATAAAATTTGATAAAGTTGTGGCCTGCGGAAGTCTAGTTGTGGGCCACCTTTTAACAACACATCGGAAACTTGGAAATAAATGACATGAAAATGGGTCAAAAATTGGACCAACGGTAAAATGAAAAATTTGAATGCAGATTTTTAGAGAATCAAACCACAAGTCTTTAGAGGTATGCCACTTTGGAATCGGATAAAATTTGATAAAGTTGTGGACTGCGGAAGTCCTGTTGTGGGCCACCTTTTAACAACACATCGGAAACTTGGAAATAAATGACATGAAAATAGGTCAAAAATTGGACCAACGTTAAAATGAAAAATTTGAATGCAGATTTTTAGAGAATCAAACCACAAGTCTTTAGAGGTATGCCACTTTGGAATCGGATAAAATTTGATAAAGTTGTGGCCTGCGGAAGTCCAGTTGTGGGCCACCTTTTAACAACACATCGGAAACTTGGAAATAAATCACATAAAAATGGGTCAAAAATTGGACCAACGTTAAAATGAAAAATTTGAATGCAGATTTTTAGAGAATCAAACCACAAGACTTTAGAGGTATGCCACTTTGGAATCGGATAAAATTTGATAAAGTTGTGGACTGCGGAAGTCCAGTTGTGGGCCACCTTTTAACAACTCATCGGAAACTTGGAAATAAATGACATGAAAATGGGTCAAAAATTGGACCAACGGTAAAATGAAAAATTTGAATGCAGATTTTTAGAGAATCAAACCACAAGACTTTAGAGGTATGCCACTTTGGAATCGGATAAAATTTGATAAAGTTGTGGACTGCGGAAGTCCTGTTGTGGGCCACCTTTTAACAACACATCGGAAACTTGGAAATAAATGACATGAGAATGGGTCAAAAATTGGACCAACGGTAAAATGAAAAATTTGAATGCAGATTTTTAGAGAATCAAACCACAAGTCTTTAGAGGTATGCCACTTTGGAATCGGATAAAATTTGATAAAGTTGTGGACTGCGGAAGTCCTGTTGTGGGCCACCTTTTAACAACACTTCGGAAACTTGGAAATAAATGACATGAAAATAAATCAAAAATTGAACCAACATTAAAATAAAAAATTTGAATGCAGATTTTTAGAGAATCAAACCACAAGTCTTTAGAGGTATGCCACTTTGGAATCGGATAAAATTTGATAAAGTTGTGGACTGCGGAAGTCCAGTTGTGGGCCACCTTTTAACAACACATCGGAAACTTGGAAATAAATGACATGAAAATGGGTCAAAAATTGGACCAACGGTAAAATGAAAAATTTGAATGCAGATTTTTAGAGAATCAAACCACAAGTCTTTAGAGGTATGCCACTTTGGAATCGGATAAAATTTGATAAAGTTGTGGACTGCGGAAGTCCAGTTGTGGGCCACCTTTTAACAACACATCGGAAACTTGGAAATAAATGACATGAAAATAGGTCAAAAATTGGACCAACGTTAAAATGAAAAATTTGAATGCAGATTTTTAGAGAATCAAACCACAAGACTTTAGAGGTATGCCACTTTGGAATCGGATAAAATTTGATAAAGTTGTGGAGTGCGGAAGAGTTGTTGTGGGCCACCTTTTAACAACACATCGGAAACTTGGAAATAAATGACATGAAAATAGGTCAAAAATTGGACCAACGGTAAAATGAAAAATTTTAATGCAGATTTTTAGAGAATCAAACCACAAGTCTTTAGAGATATGCCACTTTGGAATCGGATAAAATTTGATAAAGTTGTGGACTGCGGAAATCCTGTTGTGGGCCACCTTTTAACAACTCATCGGAAACATGGAAATAAATGACATGAAAATGGGTCAAAAATTGGACCAACGTTAAAATGAAAAATTTTAATGCAGATTTTTAGAGAATCAAACCACAAGTCTTTGGAGGTATGCCACTTTGGAATCGGATAAAATTTGATAAAGTTATGGACTGCGCAAGTCCTGTTGTGGGCCACCTTTTAACAACACATCGGAAACTTGGAAATAAATGACATGAAAATAGGTCAAAAATTGGACCAACGTTAAAATGAAAAATTTGAATGCAGATTTTTAGAGAATCAAACCACAAGTCTTTGGAGGTATGCCACTTTGGAATCGGATAAAATTTGATAAAGTTGTGGACTGCGGAAGTCCTGTTGTGGGCCACCTTTTAACAACACATCGGAAACTTGGAAATAAATGACAGGAAAATGGGTCAAAAAACTGGACCAACGTTAAAATGAAAATTTTGAATGCAGATTTTTTGAGAATCAAACCACAAGTCTTCAGAAAGGAGACAGAAATATTGTATGAATAGGATGTTTGCCTAAGGATTTTAAAGATAAAAACATTTGTTATAAAAGATATATATATTTGCTCACTATCAAATTGCAACGATAAATCAAATTTGAACAGCTTGTACAATTCTACATACTTGCATACAGATAATGCGTAAGCTATACTTCTGAACACGAATCTGGAAATCGGTCTTAAGTTGATTTGCAACTGCTCGAATTTGAACGCAACGCAATCAATGGAAAAGTAAATCGGAAATAGAAACGTCAACAAGCGGCTGAATGAAGATCTATGTCCTAGATTTGGGTGGCAGTTCCTCGGGATCCTCCTCGGATAGTTCACTGGAGGGTTCCTCCACCAGGTAACCCTGCTCAGCCTCGTAGATGCGCCTACGCGAAGACTTTCTTTGCCTTCTGGGCACCTCCTCAGCTTTCACCGATTCCCCTGATCCCGACTGCTCGGTGATCTCCACAGATGAGTAACTCTTTGAGGAGCTCTGGGAATCGCCCGACTGATCAACATCGGATTCCTCCACTTGCTCCTCTTCCCCATCGGAATCGGAAATCAAATGAGCCAGGCAGAGATCCAGCTGAGTGTCCTCATACCCGTACCCCTCATCCTCCTCCATTTGCCCGTAGTCATGGAGCGAGTGATGAGGATAGGAATCCAGGTTATTGGAACCGATGGCCGTGTAGATCAGACCGGTTCCCAGGTTCTGGCTGATGGGCAGAGCCAAGTGCGATTGCACATCCGACAGGTAGTTTATGACGCCCAATGGTCCTGCCACATAGGTGGCACTGGGAATCGACCATGGCGATGAGCCGCTGGCCAGGATGGGATCCATATTGTAGGCACTGAATGTAGCCGCGGCACTGTGCGTCACCGGATAGTCATAGATCCCGGGCATGAAGTATTCGTAGTAGCCCAACATACTGCGGCTTCGCCTCGATCCAGACATTCAGGGAATCCCTCTTAGGATTGTCTGTTTAGGTTACCCAAAGCTTCGGCAATGGGATGATTTAGTTGGATATCTCTCCAATGGAGGACTCTTCGAATGGTGCCAGTTGGTTGACCAGAAAGGATATGTGAACTTGGATCTGTCGCATCAAATGGAACCGCAGGCAAATCTCAAAGATCATCAGATGGTAGAAACAAGTGGCTTTTCTTTAAAGGATCGATCAGGATGCTGATGTGGATATGAAGTTGCTGATATCAACTTCGTTGATGGCGGTGGTGGTGGTGGTGGTGCCCAAATGAAGACTAAACTAATTTTGAATTTCATACGACGGAAATTTTGAACTTTGCTTAAATAGCCTGCCTTAGTAACATTCGAACACAACCATCACATTCAACCAAATGGCACAAAACTGTAGGTATTCTTGAAATTCATTCGTATCAAAAGTGAAGGAAGGGGCTTAGAAGACTTGTTAGCTGGGGAAATTAGAATATTCAATAAATTCTGCTTAATTATGTCTAAATTCTCTAAATTAAAGATTAAACCAATAATGTGAAGGACATGAAAAATTAAAACAAAAAGACTTACAAAATATGTTTAATCATTGCATTCATCCTAAATCCAACATATGTACAACTTCCTTAACTCTACTTACAGTCTTTATTCATAAACTTAATAAGCGTAATGCAGCTTGCATCAATTCCGGTTATGGCTTCATGCGTTAATTCCCTCCAAGGACGCACCTTTCCGTGTCCAGATCCTCATCCGAATCCATTCGCTGGCAATCACTGTGATTCACAGAGCAGCGTTTGTACAACAAAAAACTGAACCAAACGGTTAGTGGAAGTAGTGCCAATCCTAAAGGCATTAAAAAGAGCAGCAGGAACTCCCGAGGATCGCTGGTCGAAACTCCATCTTCGCTGCTATCGTAATCCGACCAGTACTCCTTTTCCGAATCATCCTGAACGGGGAGTACCTCAAGGAACGCCTCCCGGATCTTGTGACCCCGATAACTGATGGCCACGCAGGCGTAGTGACCCGCATCCCTAAATCTCACTCCGTCCAGAATCAACTTGCTGAGATATATCTGGGGAGCCATCAACTTCTCTGGATCTGTGGATAGCAGTTCATAAGTCCGACCATTGTAACGAACAATGTGAGTGCTGAAATTGGAGGCAGTGGGTGAAGTCGAGGCCTCTCCAACTGACTGGGTTCCCACATAGGTGTGCCGGCGGAACCACTTGATCGTGGGATGCTCCTCGCTGTGGACGCGGCACTGGAACACCACCCTACTGCCCACCAAAGTCGTCTTGTTGTTCGGATACGAGTCCACGAACTCGGGAGCGGCCAAGGAGGTATCTAAAAAAAGGAGAAGGGATCTATAATTATGACTGATCCGAATTCAAAATTTGCATTCTTAAAAGCAAAGAAGTCTTTCTTTGTTTTACAAATTGGTTGACCAATCATGGTTTTATTTAAAGAATATATTATAGAATAGAATAGATTATTTTAATTAATATTTGTTTGTTATTTTGTTGATTGTAGTTTTATAAATTGGACTCACTTTTAACATCCAGCTGATAGGTGCGAACCAGTTGAACGTCCACAGCTTGGGCCTTATCCCAAATGTGAGGATTGATGCTGCATTTGTAGAGTCCGGAATACCGCTCCGTCACATTCCGGAGCCACAACTCCGGACGACAAAGACTTGGCTCACAAGGCAGAGCGGTCCATTCATCCACAGACTCCAACTGATGACAATTATTTTCACTGCATTGCTAAAGAAGTTAAAAGATTTATAACAAGAGAATTAAGCAATAGTACTTTTGTATCAATAAATACCTTGAAGTACCAATGTATCTTGATGTCATCCAACATACTATCGTCCACCAAACCCTTGAGATTGCACTGCAGCCTGACATCAAACCCGGCTCTCTGTTGAATCAACTCTGTGTTCTCTGCACCGGCGAAAAATAAAAAGAAAAGAACGAACCATTCAATCAAGGCAATGGCACGAAATTTGTTTACTATTTTCTGTGTCGATGATAGCCAAATTGACAGTATCTTATCAAGCACTGTGCTCTCCAAAGTTGCGATTAACCTTCTGAGCATTTTGACGAATGAATGCGGAAACGTAGAGTTACAAAAAGCTTCTAAGGTGAATCAAATTTAGTTTTTGTGTCACCACTCATAGTTTCCACTTCACATTAGATCAAGTAATTTACGGGTAGTTAAGCTTTTTTAAATGATTTAGGGATATTAACTAATTTTAAAATTACCTAAATTGGGTCATCCCAAATAATTAAATAAGACAAGTATATAAAATTAGGGAAACAATTAAAACCCAATTGCATTTTAAACTGCACTTCATAATAAGATACCCCAATCCAAAACCAACTTACCTGTATAGTCCACAAAAGAACCGCGACATTGTTGAAAGCCGCAGAAACAAATGAGAATCAATAGCCAGATGTGGCCAGACCACAGATCACAAATCATCGGATCCATTTCCACTTAGCATATCCACGACATTGTCTTCCACTTCCACTTGTTATCGCTAAAGGAACCTGTCGAACACTTTGATTAGTTAGTTTGGGGCACACACAATGGTCTGGCATTTATTTATTTGGCATTCCACTGGCTGGCCATTCGTTTATTTCCCATTTGATCGATTTTCATTTAATTTCTTAGCAAACATTCGTGGCTCTCCAAGTTTGAATTTATTTATTTATTTATTTGGTCTACGCGGTTGCATTTCCACTGGCTCTAGCACATTTTTCACACATTTTATTGTGCGCTGTCGGCGATGAGTGTAAAAATCTACTTTTGTTTATTTACTTGGCCATTTGAAGCGAACGGGTGCTCTACATTGGCTCACAAACACAAACAATGCGGCACAAATCCTTGGTTCTCATATATATAAATTATCAGAATTTCGCTTCTCGTTTATTAATAAATAGTGAGTGCCATTTATGCAACAATAAATCATTGCCACAGCTATAATGCCCGTTTATCAATTGATTGGCAGCTACCAAAGAACTTTCGGGGCACTCAATAGATTGAGAAGCGCATAGAAGGGCTGTAACGGTTAACTGTTCGGAACGGAAATTGTATTCAAAACTTAATGATCCATTTTAGAACTATGTGATGCGAAAAATGACTATTGTTGGGGAGAATTTATGATCTCCATTGGGGATATAAAATATCAAAAATTGAGTTAAATAAATACAGCTTGATTGGAAGAAATAAAGTCTTCATTTTAATTGCTTTTTTATGCTTGCGAAACATGTAGCTTTTGTCTTGGTCATTTAAATATTCTGTATGCATTCTAATATAATAAATAAATGAATGTTCCTCCTTTAAGTGGAATGTCGTGAACAAATCATTTCCCGATCACTTGCTCGACCACAAAACACAAAACTCATAAAACACTTTTGATGCGAGGGACGTTTGTTTATGCATTTCGTTTTGCCTCGTCCAGATCTGCGATCTCGGCCCATTGTGATGGAGATTTATCTGTGTTGCCCCACTTGATTGGCATCGACTCAATTGATTTATACGATATCATTTATTAGGTGAAAAGTTGATTGTTTAATAGACAATTTGTTTACCGATCTGGCCGAGAAGTGGAATCAAAATAGGAGCAAACACACTCACTTCGGCTAACAGCAGATGGACAACTGACACGATGGCTTCATATTCGCCCCTCTTCAGCTGATACGGCTTTTTTCGTTATCCGGAACTCCGGGTCTGCGTCTCCGGTTACCTAATGCCACACAGAACTTGCCGTTTGCGCCACTGAAATTCGCGAAGTTCGCACAAAACGTTAGTTTTTCCTCCGTCTGGAGCTCCAATTGCTTTTGTTTTCTCCCGGCAATTGGCTATTGTGGTCGGTAAATATTGTAGCCACATCGATCTCGCGATCGTTTTCTTCCGTACGCGTTCCGTTCGCGGGGCTGGCTATCAACAAACTACTGTAATACACGATTCGAACAAGTGTTACCCATCGGAGGCGACGGCAGCGGCCACAGGCAGCCGTGGGCAGTGCACTGAGAAAAATTATGACAAGAAAATATAATATGGAAGTAAAATAATTTATAAGTTTGATACCGTTATCTTAATTATATAGATCAATTTGTCTAGAACATACTGAACCAAATACAAAATATTTATTTTGAGATTATAGATTTCCTCACAGAGTTTTTAATAGAATTTGTATCCGTTTTTTGCCATAATGATATTTTCTCTTTTCTTTTCTTAGTTTCTTTACTGAAATTAATAAAATGGATAATGGATTTGTTAACACGTTTGATTTCTTTTAATAACTTTATTTTTAGTACATAAAAAAAATATTCTGCAATAGAATAAACATACTAAAATATACCACAACTTAAACCTGCATGTGATTCGCTTTTCTCTCAGTGTCCTATTGCTGTAGGTGCTGGCATTGCTGGGAACAACAAAATAAATGTGTTTTATAAGCAGTTTTGCTTATCGCATATCAATATCGGTGCGTAAATATACAGTAGTCGATGGAGTGGACCGATATGGGGCCCATGCAGACACCTATGTACATATGCAGTGAAGGCACCCGCACCGCCATTCGTACTTCCGCTTCCCCCCTGGGAAAGATTAGACTAAGCTTTATCGGGCGATCCGAAAATTTGTCTAGCCCCGGACGTGAATGAGATAGGAGTGGAGTACCGGCGGAGGTCATGTAAATTCAAAGCGCTATTTATACAGCTCATCGATGGGTTTTATCACCGCGGACGAACTGCTCAATTGCCGGGGTTTATCGGCTGGTGAGGTGGCGGCTTATCAAGCGGCCTATAAACGAAGCGGGAGCCAGCGGCAGCTCGTCGGCGGACCGCTTGCGATACCAGAGCCATCGATACCACCCATAGCACCCATACCACCGATGGCGTCTATAGATTGCTGCCAATGGCGACAACAATGCCACCAATTTGACCAGCTCCAATGCTCGCGCAACAAATCCAAATTAATGCCCAATGGGCCGGTCAACAAAAGCCCCCCAGCCAGACCTCTTGATAACTCCCCCGATGGGCATGTGAAACTGATTAATGTGGCATTATAAATAGATCTCGAGTATGTGGTTGGGTCTTCATCGAACGTTTGGTAACTTTGGGTCAAACTATATTTATGGTATTTACGATAAATAAACAAGCCTGCTGCCTGATTTGATTTTTCTTGAGCCATTAACCTATTAGATGGCAATCCATTAGACTGATACAAATTTGTAGTTTGCATTTTAGAAACTTAGAAAGTCATTTAGATAAAGTCATTTAGATAATTTTGTATATGACTTCGTAAGATTGCTTTACTGAAATAAATATAACTTTTTTTGTATACCTTTAATGACCTTAATAGCATTTTTTTCTAGTTTAAAAGACTGAATAAGTGTGAAATTGCTAATTGGTTATAGTAATTATTTATGAGCAAACACACTTAGAAATACGTAAATAAAATAATAATCAAGTTCCCTTTGCATAATTAGTTTACATTTAACAACCTGATCTTTGTAAATTCATAGCATTTTCGGCTTTAATTCCACGTTGATCTAGGCATTTTCCACAATAATTAGTTAGTTAACTTTTGGTGTTAGTTAAGAAGAGAAGAAGAATGAGTCACAATCAGGGCGAGCATAACAACTTTTTCTTGGAGAACAAGGATGAAAACGAACTATATGTTGCCCCACATTTGGAAAATAATTCAATGGACAGCACAGTTGAAGACGTCACAAAATCCGTAGACTTTAAAATGGACCAACTAAAAAATGAACTGAACCAGAGCAAAAATTGTATTATTTCCATGCGTGAGCAGGTAAGAGCAAAAATACCTTAAAAATTTAAGAATTTAATAATCTGTTATCCTACCTGATAGCTGCCTCAGAAACCAACGAATCAAGATCCCAAGATGGTAAAAATTCTCTTGAAGGAAAAGTACGAGGAAGCTCTTAAGCGGGATGAGAAACTTGAGGCGGAGGCAGAAAGATCAGTAAATGATCCTAATTCCGATATGGAGGAACATCAAGCTGAACTGTAAGACCAAAAATATTTTGTATCTATAATATTGATCAATAGCTTATTTTTGTTTTTACAGGAAAAAGCGGCACAAGAATGAAATAGAAGTATACCAAGTGGTGCAGGAAAAAATAATGGCCAGCTTCAAGAAGGATATGGATAATCTCATGCTAAAGTTCGACGAAGAGTTCTCACGACTGAGAAAGGTCCATTTGCAGCTTTTGGCAGATAAACAAAAAAAGAAAAAGGACTCCGCTGTTGTCACTAGCACTCATCAGCCTTAATACAAGTTTTAAGAAGTTTTAATTTTTAAAAGTACAGGTTGTTATTGGAAGATGTCTATGAAGGAAAGAAGTAGGATAGTTCAAAGATGCTTTATTTAAGCTTAAATTATCATGTTTTTAATTGTATTTTACTAAATTGAACTAAATAATTCAATAAAAATTATAAAGTTAAAGAAATAAGTAAAACTACTCATAAATATTGTAAAATGCACAAATATATTTTTTATTTATTAGGATTTAAGAAAATGAATAAAATTTCTTATAAATATTGCAAAATGCATAGCTTTAAGATAGACACAAATATATTTTTTAATTATTAGGATTTTCCAATGTAAAATTTTTGTAAATATAAACCACTTAATATATTGTTCTTATTGACTATTCAATAATAGTTTTATTAAGTGTCGTCAAAGTTATCCTCAATTTCCACCCTTTATTGTCCTAGATACATTCCTAAAACATATTCATCTCATTTCTCCTTTGGCTTCAATTCATTGAGTTCCGTGGCATGCTCGGCCAGCAGGTCCAACATCACCTCGATCTTCAGGTTGCACATGTTGTTCTCCTCCTCGAGGGCCCGGAATTTTTTGTTTAGCCTCAGCATGTCATCCACATCGCCCTTTCGGGACGAATGCATCCAGATGCCGTCCGCAAAGCGCAGCTCCTTGTTGCCCAGGGTCAGGGAGATCTGGCGGAAGTCGTCCAGTTCCTCGGTGGCCACAGGATGTCCGATGTTGCACCGCCCCTGACGCACCGGGATCGGCTTCGACTCGAACTTCTTGTTGAACAGCGGCATGGCGAGCGACTGTAAAAGAAAAGTTGACCATTTTCCGATTACTTCACCATTTGTTTTGGCTGCCCCGTTGTCTCGTTGCCCAGGACAACCGACACTTGTCGGGGGTCAGCGGCCGTGGCAGGACTCGTGCCTGGTTTCCATTGCAAGAAATACCTGCTTGAAGGGTGGCAGGTCGTCACAGATTGACAACGGACAGCAAAAGCCTGCCAGTGGCATAGATTCGGTGCAATAAAAAAGGTTCCCAGCCGCGCGAGAATACAACTAAATTAATAAGCAATTAGTTCAAAGTTCTTCGAAAACTGCTTTTGATACTGCTGAAAATCTGGCTTCAAAGCTAACTTGATACAAGAAACAAAAGTGTCACTGCAATCAATTCCAAATAACTAGTACTCTGTTGTCTGGTATCACAAATATCCCCTTTTATGTTCTTTTAAGTCTCTCTTTAACAAACTTAACACACCTGAAAAATTAATATTGAAAGTATGAACAATAAAACCCCTATTAAATGACATGAAATGTAAACATGTATTTCACCAATACATCTAGGAGTTTGTCCCCCAAAATAAAAATTCATGACCAAAACCATAATGTTGACTCAATAAGACATTATTAGAAATGCTTACATAGCCCCCTTAAAGTTTAAAAAATAATGTGATTCCACACAAAACAACAATGAGACAACCGGAAGAAAAGGATGCTTTTCCCAGGTAGGCAAAATAAAAACCAATATAAATTAAACCCATTTAAATTATTAATATACTAATCCTTCCAGCAGCGGTGTGCGGGAAGTGGCCGATGCAGTGGAGCGCCTGGTGCGGGATACCAACCAGGATCTGCGCAACTTCCGGCAGGAGCAGAAAAACCTGCGCATCTATGTCAACGGAGTGCAGGAAGAAAACGGCCGGCTGACCAGCGAGTTGGCCAAATGCAAGAACGCCATGGCCAGTGGGGACTACCAGGATCTCAGGCAGAGCCTTTTACTGACCAACAAAGCCTTGGAAGTCGCCAAGAAGCAGGTGGAATCCCTGCTCAAGGAGCGGCAGAGCTTGCAATCGATGCAGGACTATTCCAAAAGGACCATCGAGAACATGGAACTGGAGCTCAGGAACTATCGCGTCCAGATGCAGCAGTCGGGTGACGATCAGGTATTTATTTGAAAGGGAAAACTTTATTGAAATTGGTAAATTAACTTCAAGATGGTCGATACTTAGTCCAATAATATTCTAAATATTTTTTATAAGTATTTTTATGTGGGAAAAGGCTAGTACTTTTGCGACATCTGCGAAAATAATACATTTTAGAGGTCCTAAAAAACTTGTTAAGAAACTCCCAAATGTAGAATAATTTTTAAATATGTATATGTACTTACATTTTGTAGTAAGCCATGACTTGATAAGTATTTGACGTTTCATTATGGAAACCAAAGACTAACGAGTAAAATCCCAAAATTTCTTAACCATTTTCGGATTTCTCTTTTAGATAATTCAGCGGTACGCAAGGGCCATGAAAATGCTGGAGTCGAAGGTGTCTGCCCAGCAGGAGGAGCTGCGGACGCAGGCGGAGACCATAAAGGCGCTTCACGAGCACAAACAGCGGGGTGGAGAGCAACTGCAGCAGCTGCACTCCCAGCTGAAGGTGCAGGACCAGGATCAGGCCCGGGTGGCCAGCCTACAGAAGCAGCTAAAGGAGTACGAGCTGTCCCTCAGTCACACTCACAATCTGCTTTTGGAGAGCACGAGGCGGGAAACTACTGCCATTCGAAAGGTGGAGGAGGCCATCACCCTAAGCGAAGAGGCCACCAGGGAGAAGATGGAGGCCAAGAGGCTGGCCGAGGTCTACAAGGAAGAGGTTACCCAACTGGCCAACAACATTGGCAGCATCATGGAGGAGGCCTCAAAGCGCGTGGACAACGAAGTGGGCCAACTGAAGAACAAGCTCAGGCAGAAGGACACTCTTATCACATCCCTAAAGGAGAAGGTGAAATAACAAAGGATAACTTTCTATGTATATATATAATATAATTTAAATTATTTATTAGCTTAAAAAGGAGTCCGCCGAACACAAATCGGTAGTTCACTTGCTGGAGACGCGGAACAATCGCCATGAGCAGAAATACAAGGAGGTTCTCAAGCAAAACGAAAAGCTGGAAACCGAGGTGGAAGTCACCTCTAGGCGACTCAACGAGTTGGAGCGATCTCTGAACGATATGCAAGAAGAGGATGATAGAGATTTCAAATTGTAGGTATACAAAATACATTTCCATCCTACTTAGGTGGTTTTTCCACATTTACACAACCATACTGCTTAATTAATAATCTAAATTATTTATTATTTATACTTAACAATGGAGTTGATTATGTACTTTTCTCATAAGCGAAATTAAAGTTATAATATTTTACAAAATGTGATCAACTTCAGTACAAAGTTAAACATTTATTTGAATTCGTCAAATAGTATTAAATATACTTGTTGATATAACGTAAATGCAAATTAAATGCATTATTGCTTCCTTTGTAGGAAAAAGCATTACGAGACTCAAATGGAGCGCTACTTGGTGGACCACAAGAATATGAAGTCCAAGTACCGGAAGGCCATGGACGACATCACGCAGCGCTTCGAGTCGGTCATTTACGAGCTAAAGAAGGAGAACGACCAGCTGGTGGCGGACAACATGTTGCTCAAAAGCGGCGCCGCCGGAGACAGCTCCAGGCATCCATTCTAGGCCAAGCCGCTGATTTTACAGTTGTACAAAGATATATTTTATGATAACTATTGTACAGATTAAATTATTTTTATGAGAGCACTAAGAGGCAACTGCAGTCTGAGCATTGCGACCGGGAAACAAGCTGGGGAACCAGTAGGAAGGCTCTTCATCCGCCTGCTTGTCAATCCAACAGAGGCCCTCGCCGAGCACCTTGTCCAGTGACTGTTGGGCACGATAGTCGGTCCATCTAGGAAAACATAGGGATAACTATTAAACATTCAGTTGGATAAACAAGAAGAACAAATACCCCAAATCCTTAATAAGCTGACTTTGCGTAACGCAGCCTTGTTCGGTGTTGGAGGCTGCATTCAGAATGTTGGTCTCCTCCATGCTCAGCTCTCCGGGAATGGACTGAACTATGTACTTTCCCTTGCCCAATTTGTGCACCACGAAGCTGAAAGTTAATAAATTAAATTTATTACAAAACTATTAACGATAATTAAAATGCATTTTAGGCTGATAAATGATTCTTCCCCACTTCTTTCATATCATGAGTCATATAGAAAAAAACCTTTACCCATTGCCGAAGATGCTCAGTTTCTTGGCGGCCATAAGGATGTCCTCCTTGGTGATCTCCTGGTGCACTGCACTCTGACCCCTCGCGGCGATTAGACGTCGTCGCAGTTCATCCAGTTCCATGAGTCCACCGGTTTTGTGATTAGCAGCCAGGCAAACCTCCACCACCTGGACACCCAGTTCATAGTAGAAGTCCCCCATTCCGAGGACACTCCAGAATCCTTTGCCTGTGGCCAGGGGATCAACTCCGATGGCGGCACACATTTCCTGGAACTGCTTGCGAAACTGGGAGTTCTTGCGGATGTCCTCCTTGTGTTTCATTGCGAATTCCTCCAGTTTCACACGGAAAACCTCCATTTGTTTGGTCATTTGTTCGAGTTGGTTCTCCTGCAGGTCGGTTCCCTTATCTTTATACTTCTCCGCGGCCAGTTTTTGTTGCTGGATGGCTCCCAGGCCTACTCGTCGTCGCATTTTTGTTTTTTTGGTGGATATTTGTAAACAAAAGTAGAATTTATCCAAACCAAATTGATCACAACAAATGAAAACAGCTGTTTACGTTTAACCTAACGTTGTGCTTTTACGTTATGTTATGTTACGAAAATGTGCTGTTAACCTAGCAGCTGTTAAATGTTACAAATAGAGTGCTGTTAAGCGCATGTTAGTGAACCTCTGTTAACTATTCGAATTTCATGGAGGGATGAAATTATATGAGCGAGTTGAAAAGATATTTATTTTAAAAACCAAAATTTGTAGTTTTTCAAAAATCAAATTAACAATTCTTTACGCCTTTTTGTTATAATACTATTAAAAGCACTTGAGCTCTTATATATATAATTAGGTTTTTATCTTGCCTTGATTAATAATTCTTAAAAATATAATAGACATTTATTAGTTTTAATAAAGCCCGTTTTCGCTATAATCTTATTTTTGCAATTCAGAAATAATATTACTCTTCAGAAAGTTCATGTTATATTATAATTGTTCCTAAGAATATTCATTAAGATTCATTAAAAGTTCAAATTTTATGTGATTAAAACTAATAAAATGTTGCTTTGTGTAATGGGCTGCTATACATTCATTTTCTATTTACACAAAAATAAATTAACTCAAATTAATTACACTTATATTTCTTTAAGTACCATCTGGCTTAACACTAAATTAAAGGGCATTTGTCACTAGCTTCGCTCAATTGATGTTCAATTGACCGACCGCCCCCATTGATCAATCAATAGGCACATCGAATTCGGGGGATTCAAAAAACACTCGCAATGTGACGAAAATACATGACAAGAGTGTTTCTCCGAGGGGCCCGCATGATTATGATTGTGAAACGTCATCGGATCAGCTGCTAATATATGCCAGAAATCTATAATGGCGTTGAGTGGGCACTAAATGTCATGGATGTTTATGATGCCAGCGGAAATCGAACCCGCTGATTAAATTTCTCATCTGCGGTAACTTTTGTATTCCCCATTCCATCTCCAAATGTGAGACGGATTTCGTCAGAGACGTCCAGATATCGTCTGAATAATTATGCGAAACAAACAGAAATGAAAACGGAGCTCATTAATAAGCCTCTGATTTGGTTTGGATTCCGTCTTTGTTGTGATGGCATTTAGCACTGGGCGGGGCCCAAGTTCCCGGAGGCATCACTACGCCCAGTAGTCCCGGATATATTGGATGATATGTGTGTTTGCCCACAGCGGCACACGATCCACTGACCATCAAGTGTTCCTACAGAGAAAAAATAACACCCAAAGATCAAGTGGTTCATTTTTACTTTTTAAAGATTTTTATTATAATTTTCTTTTTAATAAATTAATCAGCATATTATAATATTTATATAAACTACGTACAGTATTTATATGTTTTACTTTCTAAGACATAGGCCCGATTTCTTACAAAATGGAATAATTATTTAATTACCCTTTTTTTAACGACAGTCGTATACGTTCATTATAAACATCCTGATAACAATTTTCTTAAATAACATTTCTAAATATATTTTGTGTCCCCCCATTATATCATTTGTTTTTTCAGTGCATGTCAATCCTCACACAAATTAATATTCCGAAATATTTGTATTCCTGGCCATATGTACAGTAACTAGGGCATACCTCAAACTCGGATACAAATCGATGGTTGCATAATGAAAATATATTTAAAACCTATTATTTATGACTAAAAGTCTTGGAAAACAACCAAGTCAATTAATCAATTCATATTGGTGTGTAAATAATCTTTATATTGCAGTTCCTCTAATTTAGCTTTAGGTATAGAAAAACATTTACTGAAGACTGGTTAATCAAACAAGATTAAGAATTTGGGAGTTGGCATTGAAAGAATATAAGTACCTTAGAAATGTAAGTTTAAATTATGATATTCAAATAAAATATTGCAAAAGTCTTACATATAATATGAAATACTATACCATATACAATATATATACAATCCTATATCTAGGAAAATCGCAGTAATACCACCTCTTGCAGTACTTTATTTCTGAATTTTCTTGCATCTGTGTGCATTTCCTTTTCCATCTGTTGGTGTTGGCTGAATCCGCGATTATTTAGGCAGGAAGCCAGCCGTGATCGCAGCCAGAGATGAAATGTATGTAAATATTTATTTATGTTTCACCGTAGTCGCCTGACTTGCAAACCAAACCAAATAAAACGCGCAGCCGCGCACAAAAATTAATGGAAATGCAAGAGCAACCCGAACTGAAATAGCACCAGATAAAAATAAACAAAACGCCGCTGACAGACAAAGGGCCAAGACACGAGCGAAAAAGCGAGGGAGTCTAAGTCTGATGACACACACAGTAAATAAAATAACATTAAATTACACTGAAAAATACTATTTAATTTCTAAAAATATCAGTCTTTTTAAATAACTATTTTTTTAAAAAGATTAGTACAATTTTCAATAGATCAAGAGAGTTTTGGCAGACTGGAATAAAACATAATACTGTGACTAGTGTTTATTTATATATAATAGTTCTTTAAAAACAATTTACAACCACCAACGCATCAAAATAACAAATTTCTTATATCTGGTTTTTAAAATTTGGTTACTTAATTATAAACTAGAGGTCTTAATTAGCATAAAATTGAATCCAAACGCACTTTATACTTAAACTCACAAATAAAATTATCCATATTTGATCAGGATAAGAAAAATGATATATTATTCATATTTGATCAGGATATGAAATATGATATAGGCAATATTTTTAAGGATATTTACTTAATTTGTGAACTAGCTTAAAATGGGTTTTATATTACTTCAAATGTATATTTATATTGCAAATAAAAAAAAAACCTAGATTTCTTTGCAGTGCATTAGTGGGCGATGATGCAATGCGGGATGTTTGACAGTCGGCGGCGAAATATTTGGGCAGCTGACAAACACAGTTGTGGACCATGGCCATTGCATGTAATCAGCCAAATTAAACGCGAAATGCAATATGCCAGAAATAGTTTGCCCGGCCGTCAGCTTGACCAGATGCTGTCAGATTAGTGCGCCGCGAGATACAAAGATACAAGATACAAATAAATGGGAGGGGCAGGGATACAGGGATACAGAGATACATCAACATCAGGCGGTAAGACAGGCGCAGCAAAACGGCTGCCTCTCACACTGACCAGTTCATTTCATTTGATTTTTCCATGCGCCGCAGATCGCATTACATTAATAGAGTCCATTCACATTTGCCCCTTCCCCCGACTGAAACGCATATGAAATGAAGCCACAGAGGGACCACCAACCACCCGGGGGACGAACAAGGGGAAGTTGGTTGAGGTCACCACTCCCGGGCTCATAATTCATCCAAAAAAACATCTCGAGGAGTCGGGAGGAAAATAGGAAAATAGGAAAACTTTCGGCTCACAAAACTCTTTTGTTCGCGGCCTGTGGAAAGTAATCATAAAAAATTCAAAGCATAAATAGAGGAAATCTTAGACAATGCCTGACGAGGGCAATAAAAACTGGATAAAACTGGTGGGAAATTAAGGAAAAATCTGTGTAGTGCTTTGGGTTTGAAATAAAACCAGTTGGAAAGTCGTTCGCCGCAGCGATCAATTATTATGCTGGCGGTTCTCAGTTGCTCGCCTTTGTTTGTGCATTTTCCAAGTGACTGCACAGAGAAAATAAAGTTTTCTCAATTTATTTTAATAATATAATAATAGGGGTATACAGCCTTTCTGATTTAAATCAAGAGATGATTGCCTCTTGGCTAGGTTTACAATCAAACAGTCTTTATTCTAACAATATCAAAGCCAATAGTAATTATATTTTTTCAAGCAATTACAGCTTAGGAAATGGTTAAAAATATTATATATAAATATATCAACCTTAAAATTAAGGTTGTGTTTAGTTTTCAAACGTTTTCTTAGCTTGAAACCTAATTTTAGTTTACTATTTAGACAAGAATGAGGTTCTTAAAGTTAGATACACACCAAATACACCAAGTCAAAATGATTACAATTAAGAGAACAAATAAAACTGGATGAAAAACCTGTCTGATATTTTTTTGCCGTGTACCCCCCTTCTCCGTTTTTTGTGGTAGCGACAATTGTCGCTAGTTTTCGCATTTCCAACCAGTTTGGGTGTGAAAAGTAACGGCCCGAGATCGCGGACACACCCAAGGCAAATAGGATTCCGCAAGTGGGTCGGTGAACTGACTTACGAAACAAATCGCGACTTATGTACCACTGGCGTGTTGCATGCAACAATCCAGCGAGGCATGGCCAAAGTGACCCACCGTTTTGATTTATGCTCGCGACCCACTTCAGCACCCATTCACACATGCGACTTGTCTTGGATTTCGCCAACCGACAAATGAATTATGATCTCGGTCAGTGGTGGTGGCCAAGCCATTAGCTTTCCCGTTGGTCAGTCACACGATCGCCAAGCGAAAGCGGAGGAAAACCACCTCCCAGAACCCGAGATCTGTGTAGCCTGTGTTGCCTGCGAAAGCCTCTATTCCCGGGGACGCCCAGTGTTATCTATTATGTCCAGCGCTTAGAACCGGACACCCCTGCAATCGGAGGCGCGTGAGATTTATGGGGCAGCAGACGGACTTGCAGAATAAAAAAAAGGCAGAACAACACAGTGAAGAGAAAACCCAGAGCCAACCCAGAACCATAACCATAACCAGAACCAGAACTCGAACCATCCACTCTGCTGGCTGCAATTAAGCGCCCAAGAGTCACGTAGAGTAATTGTAGTGCATATTGGGATCGGGGAGGGGAGAGGGAGAGGGAGAGGGTCCGAAACCAGGAAAGATAAATGAAGCAAATTAGCACTCGGCGACCCGGACGGAAAAACAGGAGGGGGGTTGAGGGCAGAGGGCAATCCATAAGGTAGAACATCGAAGTTAAAATGCGCCTGCTGCATCTGAATCATCGAAGGCTGATTCGCCACATCACAGTTACCAAGTTATGCCACAAACATAGATAGTTTCATAATGTCCCCTTTTAAATGTGAGTCACTATAAGTGAGTAATACGGATCAGTCATCTAAGTTCTAGGGTCCATTGTTAAACCCGAAACAAAAACTAATTTTACAGAAGATTAATGCCATTTAGTGATTCCAACATTAGATTCACCAAAAAATAGATACCAGATAGATATTTAAAAAAAAAAGGCTTTTTTTTCCCCTACAAATAAACGGACAGATATGAAGTTATGCTACAAACCTAGATGGATTCTATTGTTTCTTTAAAATATGTATCACCATATGTGATTAATAAGGATGATTCATCCATGACAGATTACCTTACTTTATTTTAAGATTATAAGTGTACAAGTTCAAAAAAATAAAAATCCCCTTTTTCCTTTCTATATTTTTACCGTCTTTAATAAGAGCAATATAATACAGTGTAAATTGGACAGATATCAAGTTATGCTACAAACCTAGATATATTCTATTTTCCCTTTAAAATATGTATCAGCATATGTGATTAATAAGGATGATTCATCCATGTTCATGGGCCTTATGTCAAATCAAAAACATATATAACTGAATTTTAATGTCTTACCATCTAAAACTCAATATGAAAAAATAAAAATTCTTTATTTCCCTTACATATTTTTAATAAGAGCAATATAATGCAGTGTAAATTGCACATCAGTTTTTAATCCATATAAAAGAGTTTTAGATTTTATTTTAATATTGAGTCTGAATTAAGGGAATCATTTATCGATCCTCCGAAAGTTCCTGATTTCAGATTTATTTAAAAGTGTACAAGTTCAAAAAATAAAAATCCTTTATTTCCCTTATATATTTTTACCGTCTTTAATAAGAGCAATATAATGCAGTGTAATTTGCACATCAGTGATTTCTCCATATAAAAGAGTTTAAGACTTTTTCTTAATATTGAGTCTGAATTGAGGAAATAACAACCGCGGACAATGAGAGCAATCAGGGAATGGCCTTAATTACAAACCCCCTATAAACGGACTGGAATGGGAACGTGTAATTCTATCTCTCGAGTGTCCAATTGATACGCATTTATCGCCCCTCCGAAAGTTCCTGATTTCAGCTCGGATCCCCTGCTCAAAACCGCATGCCTCAACCCTTTTTCCCTTCCCTTCCCCGCTTCGTTTTACGTTTTGTTTTGGGCAAGGCCATAATGAAAGCCAAAAAAACGGGGAACCAAAATGAAACCCTAAGCGGACAACGACAATTCCTGGACTGTCTATGCTTTTTGGGGAGCAGATGTTACTTTTGGCGGCTCAAAACGAGAATGCTTTGAGCCAACTCCGACTCCCTTCTGCGATTCTCCGGCTGCTGCTCAAAAAACAGGACCAGCAAAAGGAAAACGAGACGATCGACGGGGCGGGAGAAATGAAAAAGGAAAAAGCAAAGCACTTGTTCCAGCTTGAGCAGCTCAACGAGATACTCGAACGCGTGTGAGGATGTAGAAGTGCACTGCGAGAAATTGCTGTAGACATGGCTGACAGATAAAGTTCAGATACAAATGGCCAAACACACAATAATATGGACTTATAGGAAATTATCAGTGTACATACATACTGACACTTAAGTTTTTTAATACCAATATCTATCTTAAATATAATAGATTAATATCATTATATATCTTTAAAAGTTTTTTGAACATTTAATGGCATATTTGTGTGTACCAGATTTATCAGTTTGAGTCAAAACTTTTGTTTGATACATTTTTAAACTCTGAGGAAATCATTTAAAAATAAATTTTAAAAGTTAATTTTTTTAATCGCAATATTTCCTTAACGTAATAGTAACAGTTTCGGAAATTCATGTAAGTACTCTGAGAAAACCTTTTAAATACTTATTTCGATCACAATAATTCCTTAATGGTTAAGTTCCAGAATGATAATCTATTTCAAGTCCGAAAAGAATAAAATATCCAATATAAATATATAAAAAAAATAGATGGAAATCCGAGTATGATAACCGAATAGAGTCCTGATTTTTCGCCGTGTAGATGGGGATGTGTTTCAAGTGCGGAAACGGGAAGAGAGAAATGGAGATGTGGAGCGGGGGGTGCAGGGGAAGGGAGAGGGCGATTGCACCGGGCTGTGTCAGATTCAGGTTTTGGTTTTGGCGCAAAAAATGTGTGCTCAAAATTACCAGCAGCAGGTATTCGCACTCGTATTCGTATTCGCATTCGTAGTCGTATCCGTGTGGCTCCGATGATGAGGGCAGCCGCATCCACATAGCCACATAGCCACATCCACATAGCCACATCCACATCCATATAGCCACATCCACAGCAGCAGCCGCAGAAATTGGCGCAAAATTTACAGATGCCTCAAAAAATAAAAACGCAAAATGGAAAGCAAACTGCAGCGGGACAGGTTCCATCGTTGAGTTTGCCAGGCATTTCAAAGAAGAGGGCAATCGCAGTGCCCCCACTTTCCATTTGAATCCCTATGCCACATATATACCACCCCCTCGAAACGCATCCACACACTAAAAATAGCTTAGAGACTGAGAGAATACACGGAGAAAATCATCCGTTTTTCCGCTTCATATTATCCAATCTAAAAATGTATTCCACACCTTGTATTTATTAACTTTTACTGTATGCCTTCGGCCTTTTGGCAAAAACAAAACGAACACTCATCAATAATAAATAAACATAATTCTCTTGTGTTTACAAAAGGAAATTCACTTGATAAATTCGTTAGTTGAGAAACATTTGAGACAATTCGACTAATATTACAGGTCTCCAATTTTGTTTATTTATATCATCTGAGGTATGAAATCATTTGATAACAGATCTACTTGTTTACATAATCATGTGTCATGAATCATGACAACATTTATTACTGATTAATTGAAAATTAGTAGAATTACAAATGTTAACAAAAAAAAAATACTTATCATGAAAAATGGTGGGTTTGTTATTCATTTTCATTTTTGTGTTTAAAAGACATGAATCACGATATTTTTATAATTCCCTTTTGTTTTTCATGATATCCTTTCAACTTGAAAAGGAAATGCCAAAGTTATGATCAACTTAAGTTGGCCTAAAACCATTTATAGGGCTTTAAATATATTTAGTTAATTTAATACGTAAAAATAATCATAAAAAACATGTAATTTATTTCAGTACTCCCAAATAAATCTATTGATTATAAATAAGGCTTATTTTGGGTTTATTAACCAAACAAAATTTGCATAATTTTTGCCTGTGCAATGTATCTGCTAGATACATTTCACCCAACCGTATCCGCAGTTGCTGTTGTTGTTGCCACGCGCAACCGGGACAGAAATCCATATTGCACATTGCACACAATGAAAATAAAAATATAAAACAGCTGACGGGGGGAGGAGAAATGGAGAAGGGAGACAGAAAGCAGAAAGAAGGGGCTCTTTAATGAGCTCATTTATTAATTAGACAGACGTGACGTCAACCTCTGTGTATCCCGAACTCCCTCCAGTATTTCGACATTAAAACAGCAGTTAACCTTATGAGCAGCGCGTGCGACATTTCCATTGATCAGTTCCGTTCGGTGGGTTTCTTTTCATTCCACGGGTTACTTGGTTTGGTTGGTACGTGGGCCATAAACTAATTTCTGCCCGGCCAGGAAAAACAGCTTGAGTTTTCCGCATACAAGCTGCGTTCGGCGGAAGTGACGGCGGAAAAGTAGCCCATCAGTAGACCCAGACACGTACCCAGAAAACATCTAAAAGATAAAAATACTCAGACACTAGACACACACACACTCACACACACCCGAATCCCTGACATGCATTCAAATAATGCCCAGTGAAAAATCAAAATAAGCAAAGCTGAAACGCATTTCGGGGAAATGACGCAGCAACTGGGTCTCAAAAAAGTAAAAAGGGTGGGGGATTTGAGGGAAAATCGTGAAAAAGGGGATCTGTGCAACTTTCACACATTTGCGCACTGCATTGTTCCCCCTCGAGTGCCTGGTTTTTATAGAGATTTTTTGGCGCGAGGGTTGGTTTTTGCATAGAATTGCTGGCACCACTCCGACCTGTGCCACCGATCCACGTCCACATCCACCCGATCCCGATCCCGTTCCCAATCCCGATCCCATCTGATCCCTCGGTCGCAACCCTCAACCCCTGTTCACCTCTCAAGCAGGTAGTTGCCAATCCGAATTTGGACATCGCGCCAAAAAAAATAAGAATAAGGAAGGGAAAACAATCATCATCTGTATACAGTGATCACTGCTGAATTAGAATTCTTGGGTTTCGATTTTATAAATACAAAATATCGAAATTTAATAATGTTGTAATAATGTACATTATTTACTTATCTGTAAATCTTACCTATAAACCCCTTTAAGGTTGGTAAAATTCTTTGTATATTCTTGAGTACATATGAACATATGTACATATGTATGTTGAATACATTTTCCTAGTCGTTTAATGTTTCTAAGTTTCAAGTCTCCCTTTTCTTTAAAAAAGTTTGTTATCTATTTCCTTATTATATTTAGGTTATAGTCTTAAATAGGGGATATGATTAGATTACTTTTATTTTATTTTAATACAACATTTTAATTTATGGATAAAATGAAAATAATGTAAAATGAAATAATGTTAATGTAATGAAAGTAAAGTTAAAATATGGCTATTATTAGGATCTTTATACCCCCAATAATATTTGCATTAGATTGGGGATTTCTACAAAACAATGATCATTCCTTGTAAGCAACTTTAAAGCCTTGACCAAAAATAAAACCAGTTGCCTTAAAATCTTTACTTATTTTGCATGCTTCCTGAAAACCCTTCTGCGAGTGACCACTGTACGCTCGAAAACAATAATAAATCGCAATCCTTTGGGCGCGGCCTTTGTCCGGGCCACTCTTTAAAATGACTAATCGGTGCGGCGGTCAAAGAGCCAGACGAAATGGGTCTGAAGGCCCGATCCGAGGTCCACCATATAGCATATAGCACATAACAGCTGCATTTATCCAGAGTCTCGATGATCAGTTCCCGGTTTTCTGCTGACTCAGCAATAGTGATATTGAAATGAGCCGTGGCCCACATTAATGCGAGTGTGTGTGTGTGTGCGTGTTACCAACTCCTACCTCTATTTCTATGCGGTTTTTCAACTCTTTTCACTTTCGTTTGTTCAAGTTACGCTTGAACTGGCGCCGCCAACGAGAAAGTGTTTTTTTTCGTTTTATTTTTTGCATATTTTACCTCTCTATTATACAGATTGTTCCGCTGAATTTTTTTGTTCCCTGTGGCAAGTGGTTTTTTTTTTCTAGGCACGTCTAGCCAATTAGGCCGTTTAATGCCGCATGAAGCCCCTTTCGACCTTGGGTTAGGGCCCAAATCGCACTAACACATCGGCTAGTTAGCGCTTAGCATAGTATTTGTGTGGGATAAACAAAAACAAGCCGGGAGTCTAGCATAACTAATTGTATTTACACGGGCTATAATTGGCACACAAAAACAGATTCACTTTCCATAATTGTTACACGTAAATGGGCAATATCGTAGGTCGGTCTAGTATTTACGTTAGTAGGGGAAATACATTAAACTGATTTGTAGAGATCTCTCTTTGGCACTCATTACAGGTACTCTTTGCAATTAGTGTCGCTCTTTGGGGAAAGAGGAAACTTGGAAGGTGCCGCCGTACTGGAACTAATATTTGAGATGTTTTACCAGGGACTATGAAGTCATTTTGCTATTCAAATGTTTGATAAACTACTTTAAATTCATCACAGCAAACTGTTTTGATGCAATTTAGATTTATGATATAATATTGAGCAAAGTGAAAAAAAACTTCATTCAAAAATACAAGTTAATTTTTTCCATATTTAATTCAAAGAGTAAAGTTTTATTTTTACCTGAATAGCCAACTATACTATATAATTGCCATGTGTTTTTGATTGGTTAGTTTAGATTCCAAATAATTAAGCAATAGCTATTTTTTAAGGCTAACAATACAGTTTTTTAGTACATTTTTAAAATAATTTAGTCTGTTTTAAAACAACTTAACAATTTAGGAATCAAAGCATAAGCAATCTAAGGATTATAAATGTATAAAAACAGAATTTTACCCATTCCAGCAATCACACTTATACATTAAATAGAATTTTTTGAGTATTTCAAATTGGACTTGCAATCTATGACGTCACCACACTAGCCTCCTTCCACTTTGCGTCACCTCGCACTCTCTCCGTAAGCCGCGCGTGTTGAGTTACTTTTAGTTTAACAGGGAAAGAGCGTAACACCTGAGAGAATCGGCTGTAAAACGGCTGTGCTCATTTGGAAAAAGAGTATTTAAATGCCAGTTAATAACTAAATAAACATTTGTGTATTTCAAAATTTGCTTAATTATTATAGTTTGTCATTTAAATAAGTAAACATTTGTTACAAAGATATGATCAAAGTGCATATTGTAGTGTTAACAGTACGTAGGAACGGGAGTGAAAACTAACAGAGCCCGTGAGAACTCGAGTGGAATCGTTAACAGTGGGCAAAACTCGTTAGAGATGGAACACTGCCGATGTCTTAAAAACATCGATGACATAGGTGCCCGCAACGATGTCTCTCCACCTACGTTTTAGCGCTCATTCGTTTTTCGAAATTTGCCTCGAACGGTCGTGTTCTGTCTCTACACTCTCCTAGCTCTCTCCCGTGAAAGTCGTAAAGTGGAGAGCCAAGTTAAAAGTACAGAAAAAAATACACAAAATTAGTTCGTCTGCGGTAGAAAACCAATTGAAACTGCAATTGCAATGCATAAGATACGTACGTGAATTTCGCGCAGTGTTTCTGTGAAAGTTCAAGTGAAAGCTGAAAGTAGAAACAAAGCGAGAATACTTGCAAACAAACCAAAAAAAAAAAAAAAGATACAAAGATACAAAAAGTGTGAGAAAAGAAAATCAGAAAAATCAGAAACCATGGCCATTTTATGTCAGCCAATCAGTTTGACCCTTCAGCTTGCCCCCATAGTGCCACGCCCACCGCCCAGTGCCTCGGAAAAGAAACGAATCCGCCGGAATCTGTTTGGTAGCACCCCCGGGGACCCGGAAATCGACCAGCTGTTGGCCCAAACGCAATGCGCGGACCGAATGTGCGTCAAGGAGCGCTACGGCTTCGATATCCTCCTGGTGGAGCAGCGCGAACGGGCGCAGGACGATGCCTTAAGGGGCATGAGATACCCGACCAGCCGGGCGACACCAAGTGCCGATGCCGATGACGAGTGCAATCCGAAGGCCAGCCAAGTGGCGCGGGGCGTGGCCCTCACCGCCCCCGAGATCTCCGCCAGCGCTCAGCTGATCCTCCAGAAATGCACACACAACAACAAAGGCAGCGACAACAGTGCGGATTTGGCCAACAGCACGAGACATGGCCAAAAGCCATATGCGTTTCAGCCACTAGTCAAAAGTAAGTTTTTTCCCATGATTTTTATGTTTATTTTTGCCATGAGATCGAAATTGGAACACTCTTTGGTTCCCTAAAATTGTTGTTTCCCAAAGATAAATTTATCTAAAAGGTCAGAATTGACTAAATCATCAACAAATATTTCTACTGATCAGAAGGCAAACTATTTTCTATTCTAGAAAAGATATATGTATCTACGTAAATAAATAATTATTTGAAATATGAAAGCGAAAGTTTAAAAAAGTATTTTTTTAAACAGGAGACCAAATTTCCTACGAATTTCTACTTGGGCATGTTTTCTTTTCCAAAATACTGTACTGATTCCAAAAATAAGTATTTTACTTTAGCTGGCAATAGCTGTAGGTAGAAGTTGTGCTATTATCAGATTTGGAACTAAGAGTGGCGACATGCGGAAGTAATGTTGGTGTTAATTATAAAACATCTAAGGTTTTTTCATAGGTGTCCAATAAGCAGGCACCTGATTTTCGTTTCTTTATCCGTTATTCCTTCTTCTTGCAGTCCTTGTTTGTGCTCGTCCTTTTACTCGGTTCAATTTCACCCTTATGAAATTCTTTCCGTTGGCCGAAAAAACCACCCCTGTTTTCAGATTTTTATAATTTCGTAAAACCTTTATGGGTTGATTCCTATTGTCACGTTCTGTGTAATTTTTCTGAGTTTCCCGCTTTGGGTAGTTTTTTCCGATTCTGCTTTGCTTTCATTCAGGTGCGTATCCGAAAGATTTTTATTTTATTAACAGGGAAATGATCGGTAAATCTGATATTTCAAAATTTTGTTCATTCAGAAAAGGTCGAATATGTATATCAAAATTTATTGGATTGTACTATTCATTGGTTGTAAAATTTTTAATTTTTTTGACTTGAGGAATTCTTTAGATAATTCCAAATTCTTTAGATAATTCAAAAAATAGTTCTTAAGACAATATTTTCGAAATATCCAAACAATTAATTTCAATTTATCTGGGGGTTCTAATCGTCCAGACGGTATTGTATTTATTAATTTGCCCTTGTTTGGTTATTTAACTGCGCTAAGGGCTCGAATCAATATTTGCAACAACTGTGCACACAAACTGCACTCAGATGTGTGTTGTTGGACTGGTTTAAGTGCCGTTAATGGCTCTTTTTTATCGGTTTGCTTGGCAGGGCTCCCCCTTCGTCCTCCCCCCCACACTTTCATATTCATTTCACGTACTTTTTTTTCGTACGAACTCGGAATCTCTCCTCTGCATCGAAAGCTTGTTTTTCGGTTTTTGTTTTGATAGACGTTTGTTATTGTGCCCCGTTCCATTTTGCTCTGCTGTTTCCTAACCACTTTACGATACAAAAATGCTACGAACTTTATTCACACTTCGCTTTCATTGTGACTCTGACTTCGTTATCAATTCCGCATGTCAAGGCTCCGATTGTGTTATTGACTCTTGAGGAGAAACTCGCAATATTATTTTTTGCGTCACAGTTGAACTTGCATAAGTCGAATTTTAAATTGTTTTTAACCGAACTTCTGAATATGGCCAAAGTCGAATAATTTTCCTGCAACAATTGACGTTCTTACAGATTTTGATTCTTGGTAGGAAACACCTTTATTGATGCATTTATTTTATGTTCAATATTTTATATTTTAGCCAGTCATGATCATCTAATTTATTTTCTTAAACCGAATTAATTCGGTAATTTTGGTTAGATCTAAAAATTTTTCTGAACTTATATTTTCGTAGACTTACATATGTATATTTTTGGAAACCAAATACCAAGTCAGTTTTCCATAGTTTTTAATGAATAATCGTAAAAACTTGAAGAATTGTAATTGTATTTGTAAGATTTGTATATTTTGCCGAAACTTTGAGATAGCTAACTTCGATTTATAGAAGTTCGACTGTACCTTCAATTTTGGGCTTATTGTTATTTATGACTGATTTACTTTACGTTGATATTCCGTTGATATCGTGGCAAACAGATAGAGAAAGAGAGAATGAGGAGAAAGAGAGAGCTGTCGCCAGTTTGTCTTTGGCAGTGTGTCAAAGCGAAAAAAGCTAAACAACAAACTGTACGTCAAAATAAAAACTGTTGAATAACAATCGCGCGCCAAAAATCTTTCTTTCTTTCGCTAAAAGAGATTGCAGCAGAAAAGCGAAAAATAACAACGAAAAATGCAAAGGCAATTAATTGAGAGGCCTCAATTAAATTTAAATCAGCGCCAACGCCTTCTGGTTTTTATTGTTGTTGTTGCTAGCTGCAGTTTCGCAAAGGAACAAAAAACAAAAGTAAAAAAAAACAACAAAAATCAACTACTTGGCACACGCCTGCGACTGTACATGGATCTTATTGTAGATGTATTAGTGGGCTCCCCACTTTTTGTTGTTTTAAAAGCCGCACCCACAACGACAAGCGCAATCTCAACCAGAAGAAAACAACAACAATAGCGTCACTCTTATACGACGACGTCAGCCCACTCACACGCATACATATATATTATTTTCAAAAGAGAGCCTGTTTTCTCTCTCTCTCTGTTTGTCTGCCTGCTGATGATGTTTTTTTGCGTTTTGGCGCGAATTTCGTATTTTTGTATTTATTTTTAGTCGTCTTCGCTGATAAGCAATCCGTATGTGTGTGCGTGTGTATCTGTGTTATTGTGCGTAGTAGTACTACGCACGCACGTTGTTGATGTTTTTCAAAACTCTCGTGAAGGTCACGCATACAAGCAAACGCAAATCGCGTAAGTACAGCAGCGCCAAATGTTGTATTTTGTTGTGTTGTGTACTTTTGTGGCAGGTCCGAAAAACTGGTCCAAAAGAAGAAAAACAAATCAATTAGATACAAGTTCTGTTATCTCGCCCTCCCGCGTTTTTTTGTGCCATGTTTTGGACTCCACTGTACATTTACAGTTAACGCAGAAAAATACAAATGATGGTAAATGTAATAATTTTTGAATGCAAAAAAAAAATATAAGTTGCATGCAGTGAGCATAAATAGTTTATGAACAAATTATGTTTAAAAACCTAGGGCTTAAAAAAAAAATTGAAAGCAACATGTCGTATGATTAATAATACGCAGTGTTGCCTTTGACAATTTTTCCAATGACTTTTTAATTGATGATCAAATCTTATAGTCATTTAATTCTCTACTTTAAAGTATTAGCACGATTTTACCGCAACTCTTGTAAACAAAATTTTGAATTGATTACAATTTTTTATAGGAAATTCGGGTTTCAGTTTGCTTTACTTTGGATTCTAAATATTGTGTAGCGCTAACACCATGACTTTGGATTATATTTTTGCGATCTATTTGGCTTTCATCCCATTTGTTTTGCTTGGCACTTCTTGCCACGCCCCAAAAAGCAAGTTATGTGTGGTGATTTCCCTCTAAATTTATGTTTTTTAATTATGCATGCAGAAACTCTCTCGTGGGCTCCCACATAAATATTTATAATGTGAGTTCTTTGTTGCTGTTCCTGTTTTCATCGCCGCCTCTCTCTCCACACACATTTCGTAAACAAAACGCGTTTTGTTGTTTTGCAAAAGGGAAAAAGATAGGTGGAGAAAGAAAGAGAGCTAGTTAGAGCTGCGTGCTTATAATGATAACGGTAAACGCACTCCCCCACCTTCTCTTCCTCTTTTTCCCCACCCGTTTTTTACAATAGGCGATCGCTTATTTGCCGTTTTCCTCTCTTTTCCTCTTCTTGTCTCCGTTTCGCTTGACGTTCTTTGTCGCTGGCTTATAATTTTCTATAACTGTACATTTGATTATATCGCCGGCAGCGCGACTCTGTGGCTGCCAGCGATTTCCCTTCTCTTTCTTGGGGCTTTCAAGTTTCGGCCCCAAGTTTGCAACGCCCCCAATGAAAGGTTTTCCAATTTTTTTTTCGTTCCACTTTTACCAAAATGAAATCTTATTATTAGTGCTAAAATTTGTTGTCTTACTAAAAAGAACAAAATAAACGTTTTTGATCTAAAAAATTAATCTTAATTAATTCGGCCAGTAGTTCTAATAATTTCGGTCTAGAAATCGACTTATGTATTATGTGTAAGTTACTTTGAAAACAAAAAAAATGTTACTCAGAATAAGAATATTTCTAAAATGACTGGCCTTATAAAAATACAAAGGCCAGATTATATTATTTATTATTATTTTGGTCATACCGTACACATAGAAAAATCCAATTGCAAGGGTGCCCAAGTATTCGGTTTTCTAAGCAAGCCTAGGAGCTTTCTTGTTTTTGTGTTCCCCGTTTTTGTTGCTTTTGTTCGGCTTTTAGGTCACTGCGCAGTGGCTGCGGTTTGATCATCGACGTCGTCTCCAAACGATCGTCTAAGCTCCAGCGGTTTACGTGATGAGGCAACCGCAGCTGCTAGCGATTGAGGCTTGATGGAAGTACAGTCGACATTCTCTAGCACTGAATACAATTTTTATTATAATACACAATTCTAATTCCAAACACATCTAAACTAGGCTTGACATTAAATCTAAAGCTCAATTACCATTTATACTTTTCTAGACATCAAAGTTAATTAATAGAAATATTTAAATGTGTATTCTTTGTTATTTCAAATTAAACTTCAGAAATGGAAGAGGAAGTCTGACAGTTCGGAGATTTTTATTTCGTTAGTTTTTGAAATAAGTTCCTAAAAAACAGGAATAAGGGGCTTAAGGTTCAGTTAACAAAATTGTTTGATAAATTCAACATTGCTGAAACAGAATGATTTAAAATCAGTTGAGGGATTAGTAAAAAACCAATCTGATCAAGATAGACTGTACTTGTTTCAATGCAACAACGCCGAATACAAAATCAACTAATTGGGGTTGTGCGACATTTTGCTGTCTGTCATTATAACGCTTTCGTAGGGCGAACGTTCCCGTTCGTAGATTACCCTTCTAAGCACTTCCCCCTCCCCCTCCAGAGCCCAGGACAGCTGCAGTTTTTTCGATTGCAGCTATCGCTGTGGCCATGACATTTATTTATCGGCCAGCCAATGACCAGGTATACGATTATTCTCTATAGGTTTTTACTCTCCGTGTGTTTTAGCTTGCACAAGTGTGCATAATTCCAGCGAGATAAGAAAGCTGACCAAGAAAAACACACCCACTGACACGTATGCATAGGTAGTACCCCAAGTAATTAGATTCGCTGCACCTTGGGTTGCTTTCCCTTTTGCTTTCTGAAGGTCAAAAGTGACGCTGGCACTTTTATTTTTGTTTTCCCCATTTCCATTTGCATAGTGATTAGTCACAGTATGTTTTGCACTATTTTACATCACTAACTTTACCCCTTTATTTCTTATCTCTGCAGGCACTTACCGCGTTCGCAAGGCCATCAACAAGGGGATATTGAAACACGGCAAGAATAGTTACATCAGCAACAACAACAACAACAATAACAATAATGTGGATAATGGTACTAGCGAATTGGAAGATAAGGAGCAGTAATTCTGGAGAAGGACAACGGCGAATGGCCCCTTGGCGGAGCAACAATTGCAATATATGATATTTATTGTAAACGTAATTTTAATTTCTAAAATAATTTGTTTATTTTTTTGTGTACCCCCCCAAATGCAAAGAAACTTTTGTGTATGGATTGTACGTTTGTTTTAAAAAAGACTTGACGGTCCCAAAAATTGTTGTTGCTTGCAAATGAAAATGAAAATGAGAAAGCGAAGAAAAAAAAAAAGAAGCCAACCAGAAACAACAACAAAATAACAACCAGAAAAGATCGGCGCGCGTGCACGGCCAAAAACAGGCAAAAAACAATAATTATAATACATCCGGATGCATGGCGATATCGATATAATTATGGAAATTATTAAGTTAAAGATATGTGTATGCTAAATATTTATGTGTAAAAAGAAAATTATTTGTACATTGGCAATACGTAAATTGTACGCGAAAAAGCGACAGACTTAAATTGTTAGGAGCAGATTTACGATGTAGATTAAAATGTAATTAGGCAATGCTAATTTTAGACAAGCGATCGGCGCCGTGCATCCATTATATAGACTCTTACCCCCAATCCAAACCAATTCAAGCGTTCTCAGCGTGTTTTCGGTGCCTGATGCACGCGTGTGCCAAAAGTATTTACAATTTACTTTGTGTCATGATCTCAATCATTAAAAACAATTTTATTATTTTGTTTATCTAAATGTAATTATAATTGAAATTATTTAAAAATTCTTCTTAGCCCACCCCACACAAAAACACACACTCACCCACACACTTTTACACGCACTCACACTCTAAACTCATATTTATTGTATGTACATTATCGATGTGACATTTTAAATTGTATGTACTGTCTTATATAATATTTCGTATATTTGGCCAAATTATTTCCCCCCTCGAAGACCCCTTTAACTTTAAAAAACTATTTTGAACAACCAAACTGTGTATATTGTATGGAGCAGTACCAAACTCCAAGCAGCTAAATGAAAATGAAAAACCACAAAAACAACTACAACAAATACTGTGTATATTTCCTTAAAACTTTGTAATACTTATGCAAACATGATGAAAAAAAAAGAACTTTTTTACTGTAACTCTCCAGCGAGAGGAGAAGCGGAAAAAAAAACAAAAACTAAAAAAAAACTCTTAAAAATACAAATGTAAAACAAAAAACATTTAAAAGCTTTTTATTTGCCTACTTCGGCTGGGTTGTTTCTAGGGGCCCTTTTGGGCCGAGATGGCGTGATTATTCTCAAGCGTAAAGAAAAGTTGTGGCACACAAGTGGAGAAAGATAAAAATAATAGCATGACTCAGCTTTGGGCCTCGAGCTGCGGATGCAACAGTTTCTCCATTAGACATTAGACAAGGGCCGCTCTTTAATTTCCACGGACAGTGAAGCCCCAATTTGGACGGACAAAGTAGACTGTGGAACAATGAAGGCGCCACTTCTGCCAATTGAAATGGGTTTAATTCTTTTTTAAGACCCAAGATAAATGTGTAGGCTTATAGCTATATAGACTGTATAAGTAGATTAAATACTGCGTCTAAAGATTAAATTTCACGATTTTTTAAATAAACTCTTACGGATCGAACAATCGTTTTATCGAGGCCTCACTGTTCTAATTACATTCAATGCAGAGGTTTGGGTATGCAATCAAAAGTGAAGTGGAAAGGAAGTCGGACCTTTTTCCAATTAGTGCGTTTTCTTTTCTTCGCTTTAATCGCTAATCACCCGGACCAATTGAGAGGCTTCACTGTGGATATCGGGGTCTTTCAATGGATACACATGGCCCGCGGACATTTCGGAAAATGCTTTCTAGTCGTAATTTGTGTGCTATGCGTATGTGTGTCAAATGTATCTATGTATCTAGTGGAGTGGAGTGGGCACTTAACATTAGATTGGCTGTGACTTCCGGCGAACAAACGATCGCTGGGCGACTGATGATGATTGATGCTGGCCACCGTCCCCATTTACCCCTCCCCCATCTTCTAAATCAAACGGATGTGGATCCCTAACTTACAGAAACCAAAACAATGTACATATGTATACTCATTAAAGAGTTAGAGAATTTTAAGATACATTTTTAGAAGTGCATACAAAGTTAAAAAATAAATGATAATATGAGTTGTTCAATAGAATTTTAATATGGCAAACCTACAAATATTTATATAATTGTAATATTTATATTTCTTTATATTTATATGTATAAGATTGAAATATGTGAAGCTTTAAGATACTTATGAGGTATGGTGTATGTAGACATTGATCCCCGCGAAACTAAGTGCATTTTTCATGCTTTGCGAGTTAATTATAATTAAAGTTCCATAATATTTTATTCGAAGAAAACTAACGATAGCCATAAAAATTCTAGTTGTAGATTTCAGGCATTTGGCACTGCTCTCTTGAGCGAATCAAGAATGCAATATGCAATAATAATGGCACTGCTGGCAGAGAAGCAAATTACATGCTCTGCATTTCGTAACAAGCATGTACAACATATTTGCCCACTTAACTAGCGGCCTGGTACGGTTATTAGCATGCAATTTCAAGATTTTAATGGCTCTGCACTTGCATCTCAGTCACATACACACGCATTCGCATTCACGTAACGCAACAGAGCCCAGGCGTACAATTCTTGATGAATAAATAGCACTCAAGGTGATATCAATAAACCGGGGCGATCTTGTATGTATCTATTATATTGGAAAGTAATATTAAAATAATTATACTTAGGTATTAAATCGTTCTTTCTACTATTACAATTGGAACATTTCAAGATACAAAAATATTTTTTAAAATTGTTTTCTAATTCTCGTTTTAAAAGATAAAAGCAATTTTATTTGTTTTAAATGATTTTGAAACAGATGAAACAGATAGAACGCTGCCATTACGTGTAGACTTTCAATAAAAAAAGTAGCATACTTTTTGCGACTATTTACTTGCGCTACATTTCTTTTTGATACCCAATATATGCATATTTATATTCAAATGATTACTTTTTTATTCTAAGTGCTATTATTTTTACCACCATAGTAGGCTGAGGGAGCGGGAAAGAGAGAGGTAGTGTGGGATCTTGGCAGAGGTGTTTGTACCCTCGGCAAAGTCGCGTTGGCCGCAATTCCCAACTGCGAATCGCGTTTTTTTTTTGCATTCGCCACGCAATAAATTCAAAGCTGCAAAGCTAAATTTATGACGTCGATGGTGTGCCCATAACGGTAATGTTAAGTCAGAGCCATTAAAAAAAAAAACCGAAAACAGGGTGTCGCGATTTTGTAAGTATTGTAGCTCTATTCCTCCTTGCTTTCACATTTTATTTGACTTTTTGTTCGCTGCAAAATCACAATAATTTATGGCACGGCCAAACGGCGGAATTTAATTGCATTCCGTTTTCGCATTAATCACCATTAATGTCAGCGGCTGCAGTCGAGTGGGGTGCAATGTCTGGAAAAGCGTGAAAAGCGAGCCAAGGCCATCTGACAGTCGTATGAGGCAGAAATTGAAATCAATCAGCCCTGAACCGAGTGCCCCCACCCCCCGCTCCTCACACCACACTCCCCACTCCCACTCCCTATTCCCAACTCGCTCTGTAATCAGCCCTCTCGCTCGCACGTGAGGTCAGCAAGGGGGCTAAAAAGTAGGGAGAGATATGAGAAGGGGGAACAGTGCAGCTGATCCCTCGGCCACTGCTCTAATCTCCTGACCAACTTGTGGCTTCGCATCGTTTTCATGGCCCCACTCGACTCGGATCATTTGCTATACCCTACCAGGAAAGGGGACTATCAGTTTTCACTTGGGACTATTTAAAAGATTACAAAAGTATATGTAATTTATCATTAACTTATACCATGATGATAATCAGAGAATCTACTTTAAAATATTACATCTCTATTCTGTTTCATTTTCTCGCACTAATTTAGAGTTATTTTTTTAATTTCGAACTGATAGCTCTATTGTTCATCAATTGCTAATAAATTTTAGTCATCAGTGATCAAAGTCTGCTGGCTATATAATTACTAATGCTTGTGAACAGGTTTGTTTCTGTATTTGCTTCCGATATACTATTAAAGATAAAGCCTTTCTACTAGTAAAACAAATTAATGGAATATACAAATATTACTCATTAATCGGTTGATTTCGGCTTAAGCTAATTACAAGATTCAGGAATGACTCAATTTCCTTTGTTAAAATTCTATTGGAATGTACATAGGAAATACATACAAATTACAAACGAATTTCCAGCACAATCAAATGGATTTCTGAGTCACCCCCACATAAAAGGTTTTTGTTTGGATTGTAGGCTGTCATTTATGTTAAGCCCCATGGATATTGACCTAAGGTATTCGAGTCTTCGGTATGATGAGATAGACTTATTTTCCCACTGCTGTTGCCGCAGCAATTTCAGTTGGCCAAGTCCGGGGCAATTTGCAGCACAAATCAACGGCATGCAAAGCACTTTTGTTTATTTCGTTGATTGTTCCCACAATTTTCGTACAATGCCGGAAAATGTACGTGCCCAAGCGTTGTTACTGTAATTGCCCTCAAAAAAAAAAAAAAAGAAAAAAAAAAACCAAAGCGAACAGAAAATAAAGAAGATGAGGGGAAAAAATAAATCATACAACGTGAAAATTCTTTTCAAATGTCAGACAAAGGCGAAGTCGCAGAGGGGAAGCGTGGGTGGGGATCCCCTGCTTGACAGACTTGAAAGATTTCAGATCTCAGAACTCAGATCTCTCGGATGCGGACGCAAATCGCTGGGCGCTGTAATCGTGCCCAGTTTTCGGATAGGACGGAAAAGACATTGCCCACAAGACATTGTATGGGAAGATCACGTACAGCATGAAATGGGGGCGTCATTTACATTGCCTTTTAGAGGAGCGAGCTTAGAGCCAGGATCGCATCCAATCCCATCGCCTCGGATCGTGAGCGTGTGAATCAAAAGCAAAAGTATGAGATGAGCAGGCCAACTCAAAGTGAGGGTCTTGAGAAGGGCCAGCCTAACATACGTACTCGTAGATCTCAGAAACGTGATCTCCAAAGGAGAACGTGTTGCCTTGTTATTGAGACTGTCGACAGCCTGCTTGAATAAGATCACACCAAAAATGTTTCTAGTCTGGAAAACAAAAGGAAAATTTCAGCTCTTAATTCCCCACAAATGTTGACCGTAGGCAAATTTATTAAAAAGGACAAAAAAGGGAATTTTCAGTTCATAAATATAATATCTGTTTGCCAGCTGAGTAATGAATTAAGTATCGAACCCATTCTATTAGAAATTTAAAGCCAAACAGTCAAGTTCTAAATTTCCAAAACGAGTGTACCCAAAATATTAGCTTAAATTCTGAGTGGCATATTTATTATTCCTATTTTAGAACTCGAAAATGTTAATCCAATTCATTCCATAAAAAACAACTACTTGTTAGTTATGATAATATTGAATTCCTTATGAACTAAACGAAAAGTTTTAATGAAATGGCTTCAAGGCGAATTAAGTAAAAGCTATTATCCTTGGACAATGATAAATTAATAGTAATACTTAAAATTGTCCGGCTAACTGACATGGTCCCCTTTTTGTTTGACAGGTGATGGATGATGATATTAAAAGATCTTTTGAAGATTTAGGTTTTCATTAACTTAATTCATTTAAATAGAATTCGACTTACCCGTGTATTTCTATTTGAGGTTGAAAGCAAACAAGTCAAGACCAATTTTCGGGATGAGTTTTCCCAAAATATCCATGAGAATTCTACGCGGGATGTTTTTACTTACCAAATGGATTGGTTTGGTCTTCTTCCGCGTTAAAGAGACAACGAATAACACTTTGATTTTAGAGGAGACCTGGAAAAATCGTTCGTTCTGGAAGTGGCTCTCAATAATCTTCCGACTTGTGCCTCTTTGTGTCAACTTTTACACGTATAGTGTTTGGCTTGTGACTATGGAAATTATCGTCCAAATTCTGCACTTCACCCGCCTTTTTCTAACGATCCCGTGATATCTGTCGATGATTTACCTTCAGCTTTTCTATGGCAAAGAGGTGATAACGTTGGCCAACCGCTATCTTCGCATCTTTCGACGAGTAAGATCCTTGCCGATAAAAAACCGAACTGGATTCGTGGCGGACGGGAACTACTGTTTATTCTTATTTCTATCTGCTGTCAACTCTTAGAATTTGCGAATATGTTGGGAATATGGAGCCTTAATTTAGGTGATATCACATATAATATTATCTCGTCGACATCCTTTTCTTATTCTAACTTTGCCAGTGGTATGATCATTCGCATCAGCTTTATTTGGTACATTAGCTTAGGAGTTCTCTATTCCGAATTGAAGAAAAATATCCGTTTTGAGTCCATGAATCATGAAAGAAATCTGACACAAAGATTGAAAAAAATGATGAATATTTGCAGGGAGTTTTCTTACGTAGTGACTTCGTTGCAAAGGCTCTTAAATGTTCCCCTACTTTTGGGTCTGGTCCATTCACTTCTCTCTATAGTCGTTATATCCTACAATATGATAATCTATTTGAATTTCTTCGACTTTTGGATATGGTCTATCTTCGTAAAAACTTTGATCGATTTCCTCATTTTTTGTTTGGCTATTCAGGAAACATCTAATCAGTTTAGATGCGTTCGCCATCTCACTCTTGACGTGTTTTTAATGGACGAACTTAAAGAGTGGAACAAAACGGTAAGTAGTGTTTTATTTGAGCTCTTATACTAATTTTTTTCAGTTTTCTGACTTAAGGTGGAAATATTTGTCACCCATATAAATTTAAACGAGTTTAAGGTCCCACTCTTGGGATTTTGTGATGTTTCCAACGAACTATCTCTTAAAATTGTATCTGGAATTATAAGCTATCTTCTTTTTATCATTCAATATGCAGTTAAGCTTCAAATAAAGTAGAATGAAAAACTTCAATTTATTAGATTTCTTAAAAGTATTATAATAAATGTTGTATTCGAAAATAAAGTTTTCTTTATTCTGGCTAACAATAAGTTTTACAAAGATATTAGCACGTCCCAACATTTAAACCTTTAAATTTATAGGTTGTCCTATCTCTCTGTGCTTCACTCTTTTTCGTTTTAATTTTTTGTATTCATATTAAAGGTTCTATCGGGTAAAGAGTTTCGACAACTATCGTAATGTTTAGCAAAAATCGAAAAAAACGAGCTATATAAATTAGAATATTTTTTTTTTCGTTCTACGGTTGGCTAGTGAGGGTAAATTAATCAACAGAAGTCTACTAGAATAAGAAGGTAAGTTAAGATTTGCATCCCAGTGTAGGCGCCGTAAAGCAAAAAGAAGAAAGTTTTTTTGTACTGATTCAATACGACCAACATGTATTCCGTATTGTGGACTCCAGACGGGAGACCCATACTCCATACTCCAGAATCGGACGGACTAGCGAAATAAATAAAGTTTTAGTTAAATAAGGATCATCGAATTCTTTTCACCACTCCAATCACTCCTCCGGCTTTATTAACCAATGCAATTGTATTCAAAAACATTCGTTAGTGAAAAAATGTATAAGATGATTAATGGGTTTTTTTCAATCGAGCCCCAGGAAATATTTGAGGGCATAGTTTATTTTAGTTTTATCTGTCATCAGCTTTGATAGACATTCACACGCCCACTTGTCACTTCAAAGTTAAGGTGCCATTAACTAAATGCACTTCGAAGGTGTTCAATTTTCACAAATATTTTTCAATTTAGAACGGGTTTCAAAGCCAACAAGTCCAGCTCGATGATGGTTGCATCAAAGTTATCCGCCGGAATTATTCGCTTCATGTTCCTGTACGCCAGATGCATGGGTGTTATCTGCTTCCGATTTGGGAACCAAAAAGATAAAGTTACAGTCATCGAGGAATCTTGGAGCAGTCGTCCTTGGTGGAGGTGGCTTACGGTTATCCTGCGACTTGTGCCTCTCTGCACGTATGTTTATACCTACGGATCGTGGATCTTGAGCAGAAAAGTATTTGTCGATCGACTTCTCCATTTAAGTCGCATAGTTCTTTCGATTCCCTGCTACACGTCGATGATTTACTTAAATATTTTTCATGGTTCAAATGTTTCAAAGTTGATCAACCGATACTTGAACATCTTTCGTCAAGTGAAACACCAGGCTAACCGAAAGAAAGAATCATTTGGAGGCCAACAGGAGTTTTTGCTGATCCTTGTTTGTCTTGGGTGTCAAATTCATGAAATAGTCTTACTGTTTGGAATATTTCATTGGGTCATTAATCTAAAAAAGATGATCGTGTTGGTTAGCCACACATATGTAATTTTTGCCAGTACCACGATTATTCGTATAAGTTTTTTTTGGTACCTTAGCTTGGGCGTTCTCTTTGCCAATTTAAATGAAAATCTTCAAAGGGAATGCTTAAGGAGTAAGATAAATAAAACCCAGAGATTAAAGAAAAGTATGTCGCTTGTAAGGGAAATTTCTTGTGTGGTCTCTTCCTTGCAGGACATTTCCAATGCTCACCTATTTCTGAGCGAAGCCCAGATGCTTTTACAAATGGTTGTCATCTCTTTCAATATGATAATCGATTTGCGGTTCTCTGAGTTTCGGCTATGGATCTGGTTCGTTAAAATAACAATCGATCTGCTTATTTTAAGTTTGGCTACTCAAGAAGTATCCAATCAGTTTAGATCACTTAGGGAACTCACTTTGGATATATTTTTTGTCGACAAGTCAAAAGATTGGATGAAAACGGTAAGTAGATTTTTTAAACTGATTCATACTGCAGCTAATAAGGTTTTTCTTTCGGCATTAGGTGGAAATTTTTGTCACCCATCTAAACCTAAACAAGTTTAGGGTTCGTCCCTGTGGACTTTTTGACTTCTCCAACGAACAATTCCTGGTAATAGTATCTGGAATAGTCAGCTATCTGGTTTTTATCGTTCAATGTGTAATGCAGTTTCGCGTATATGCAAACAAATAATATTTTCTTAACGTTGTGTTTGTGTTGTAATTAATCACTGATGTCTATAAATTGAATGGTTAATCTACAAAATATAATCTATTAAATTTCCAATTTAATTAACAAAATGATCCTCGAGTTTTTTATTTTTAGGTCAGGATATTATCAGAGCTAAGCTTAATTTGCAATGCTAAATTAATAGTAATACTTACTATTGTCCGGCTAACTGATATGGTCCCCTCATAGGAGTTTTTACATGTTATATATAACTCACAGTTCTTTTTGTTTGACAGGTGATGGATGATGCTATTACGAGATCTTTTGAAGAGTTAAGTTTTCATTAACTTAATTCGTTGAAATAGAATTCGACTTAACCGAGTATTTCCATTTGAGGTCGAAAGCAAACAAGTAAAGTCCTATTTTCGGGATGGGTGTTCCTAAACTATCCATAGGAATTCTACGCGGGATGTTTTTACTTACCAAATGGATTGGATTGGTTTTCTTCCGCTTTAAGGAGACAACGGATAAGACTTTAATCTTAGAGGAGACCTGGAAAAACCGTTCGTTCTGGAAGTGGCTCACAATAATCATCAGACTTGTGCCTCTTTGTGTCAATTTTTACACGTATAGTGTTTGGCTTGTGACTATGGAAATTATCGTCCAAATTTTGCACTTCACCCGCCTTTTTCTAACGATCCCGTGCTATCTGTCGATGATTTACCTTCAGCTTTTCCATGGCAAACAGTTGATAACGTTGGCCAACCGATATCTTCGCATCGTTCGACGAGTAAGATCTTTGCCAATAAGAAACAAAACTGGATTCGGAGGCGGACGGGAACTACTGTTGATTCTTATTTCTATCTGCTGTCAACTCTTGGAATTCGCGAATATGTTGGGATTAATGAAATGGCGCCTTGATTTAGGTGATATCACCTATAATCTCATCACGTCGGGATCCTTTTCTTATGCCGGCTTTGCCAGTAATATGATCATTCGATTGAGCTTTATTTGGTACATTAGCTTAGGTGTTCTCTATTCTGAACTGCATAAAAATATCAGTTTTGAGACCATGCATCAGCAAAGAGAAGTGACACCAAAATTGAAAAAAATTATGAATATTTTCAGGGAGATTTCTTACGTAGTGACTTCGTTGCAAAGGCTCTTAAACATTCACCTAGTTTTAGGCCTGGTACATTCCCTTCTCTTTATTGTCGTTATATTTTACAATATAATAATTAATTTGCATTTTTTTGATTTTTGGATATGGTCTATTTTCGTAAAGACTCTGATCGATTTCCTAATTTTTTGTTTGGCTATTCATGAAACATCTAATCAGTTTAGATGCGTTCGCGATCTCACTCTTGACGTATTTTTAATCGACGAATTCAAAGAGTGGAACGAAACGGTAAGTAGTGTTTTTTTTTGAGGTCTTATACTAATTTTTTCTATTTTTCTTTTCAATTAAGGTGGAAATATTTGTCACCCATCTAAATCTAAACGAGTTTAAGGTACCTCTCTTGGGATTTTGTGATGTTTCCAACGAACTATCCCTTAAAATTGTATCTGGAATTATAAGCTATCTTCTTTTCATCATTCAATGTGTAGTTAAGCTTCAAACATAATTCATAACAAGAAAGGAAAGCTAACTTCGGGCGGAGCCGAAGTTGATATACCCTTGCAGAATACTCTGTAAATTATATTCTCCAAAATTATTCATATGATGCATTCTTAATACTCATAAAAAATCCCAACTTCCTAACTTTAAAAACACCAAAGTTATGGCATTTCCAATCGTTCAGTTATATGGCAGCTATAGGATATAGTCGGCCGATCCTTATGAAATTTGGTAGGTCGTATTGATTGGCCAAATATAAAACCCATAGAAAATTCCAACTTCCTAACTTTACAAACACCAAATTATATGGCAGCTATAGGATATAGTCGGCCGATCCCGGCCGTTCCGACATATATACTGCGTGCAAAGGAAAGAAGGCTGTGTGCAAAGTTTCAATTCGATATCTTTAAAACTGAGAGACTAGTTCGCGTAGAAACAGACAGACGGACAGACGGACATGGCTATATCAACTCAGGAGGTGATCCTGATCAAGAATCTATACACTTTATAGGGTCGGAGATGTCTCCTTCACTGCGTTGCACACTTTTGACCAAAATTATAATACCCTCTGCAAGGGTATAAAAATAATATAATAATAACTTTAAAATGCAGCCAAATATCTCATCGGGCGCAAGTTTTACTTGTCATTAACCAAATGCACCATGAGTTCTATCGTGTAAAGAGTTTGTAAACTATAGAAATGTTTAGCAAAAAAACGACAAATCTTGATGTATTAAGCACCTTTTTAAACCTTTAGTCCTAATTAATGCGAGCTATATAAATTAGTGGGCAATTGAATTTAAAAACATTGTGAGTGAAAAAATGTTTAAGGTGATTGATTTATTGATTAATTGTTTTTTTCATTCGAGCCCCCAGGAAATGGTTGAGGGCATAGTTTATTTAAGTTTTATCTGTCATCAGCTTTGATAGACATTCACACGCCCACTTGTCACTTCAAAGGTAAGGTGCCATTAACTAAATGCACTTGGAAAGAGTTCAATTTTCACAAATATTTTTCTATTTCGATCGGGTTTCTACGCAAGCAAGTCCAAGTCTCGATGATGCTTTCATCAAAGTTATCCGCCGGAATTATTCGCTGCATGTTTCTGTACGCCAGATGCATTGGTGTTATCTGCTTCCGATTTGGGAACCCGAAAGATAAAGTTAGAGTCATCGAGGAAACTTGGAGTAGTCGTCCTTGGTGGAAGTGGCTTATGGTTATCCTGCGACTTGTGCCTCTCTGCATGTATGTTTATACCTACGCATCGTGGATCTCGAGCAGAATGGTATTTGTCGATCAACTTCTGCATTTAAGTCGCCTTGTTCTTTCGATTCCCTGCTACACGTCCATGATTTACTTAAATATTTTTCATGGACCAACTGTTTCTAAGTACATCAACCGATACTTGGACATCTTTCGTCAAGTAAATCATCTGGATAACCGAAACAAAGAGTCATTTGGAGGCCAACGCGAGTTTTTCCTGATCCTTGTTTGTCTTGGATGTCAAATTCAAGAAATAGTCTTTCTGCTTGAAATATTTCATTTGGGCATCAATCTAGAAAACGTGATCGTGTTGGTCACCCACACATATGTAATTGTTGCCAGTACCACGATTATTCGTATAAGTTTTTTTTGGTACCTTAGCTTGGGCGTTCTCTTTGCCAATTTTAATGAAAATCTTCAAAGGGAAAGTTTAAGGAGTAAAATACGACATTCAATTCCACGTCTCAAGATAAATAAAACCCAAAAATTAAAGAAAACTATGTCGCTTTTAAGGGAAATTTCTTATGTGGTCTCTTCATTGCAGAACATTTCCAATAGTCACCTATTTCTGAGCGAAGTCCAGATCCTTTTGCAAATGGTCGTCATCTCTTTCAAAATGATAATCGATTTGAGGTTCTCTGAGTTGTGGCTATGGATCTGGTTCGTTAAAATAACAATCGATCTGCTTATTTTAAGTTTGGCTACTCAAGAAGTAGCCAATCAGTTTAGATGACTTAGGGAACTTACTTTGGATATTTTCTTTGTTGACAACTCAAAAGATTGGATGAAAACGGTGAGTAGATTTTTTAAACAGATTCATACGGCAGCTAATAAGGTTTTTCTTTTGACATTAGGTGGAAATATTTGTCACCCATCTAAACCTAAATAAGTTTAGGGTTCGTCCCTTTGGACTTTTTGACTTCTCCAACGAACAATTCCTGGTAATAGTTTCTGGAATAGTTAGCTATCTGGTTTTTATCGTTCAATGTGTAATGCAGTATCGCGTATATGCAAGCAAATAATCATTTCTTAACTTTATAAAATGTTTGTGTTGTAATTAATAACTGATGTCTATAAATTGAATGGTTAATATACAAAATATAAGCTATTAAATTTCCAATTTAATTAAATAAATGTTCCTCGAGTTTTTAACTTTTGGGTCAGGATATTATCAGAGCTAAGCTTAAGTTGCAATGATAAATGAATAGTAATTCTTACTATTGTCCGGCTCATTTTTTTTTTTTTTTTTTGTTTTATAGATTGTTGAACACGCCACACAAGGATGGACCTTGTTTTCGTGTATTGACCAATTATTATTAACATGTTAGATATAACTCACAGTCCTTTCTGTTTGACAGGAAATGGATGATGCTATTAAAAGATCTTTTGAAGAGTTAAGTTTTCATTAGCTTAATTCGTTTATATAGAGTTACCCGAGTATTTCCATTTGAAGTTTAAAACAAACAAGTCAAGTTCGATTTTCGGGATGGATGTTCCCAAAATATCCATGGGAATTCTACGGGGGATGTTTTCACTAACCAAATGGATTGGTTTGGTCTTCTTCCGCATTAAGGAGACTACAAATAACACTTTGATTTTAGAGGAGATCTGGAAAAACCCTTCTTTCTGGATGTGGCTCACAATAATCTTCAGACTTGTGCCTCTTTGTGTCAACTTGTACACGTATAGTGTTTGGATTGTGACTATGGAACTTATCGTCCAAATTCTGCACTTCACCCGCCTTTTTCTAACGATCCTGTGCTATCTGTCGATGATTTACTTTCAGCTTTTCCATGGCAAAGAGGTGATAATGTTAGCCAACCACTATCTTCGCATCGTTCGACAAGTAAGATCCTTGTTTATAAAAAACACAACTGGATTCGGAGGCGGACGGGAACTACTGTTGATTCTTATTTCTATCTGCTGTCAACTCTTAGAATTCGCGAATATGTTGGGATTAATGCAATGGCACTCCAATTTAGGTGATATCACCTATAATATCATCTCGTGGGCATCCTTTTCTTATTCTTGCTTTGCCAGTGATATGATCATTCACATCAGCTTTATTTGGTACATTAGCTTAGGTGTTCTCTGTTCCGATTTAAATAAAAATATCCGTTTTGAGACCATGAATCATCAAAGAAATGTGACTCCAAGACTGACTGAAATTATAAATATTTTCAGGGAGATTTCTTACGTAGTGACTTCGTTGCAAAGGCTCTTAAATGTTCCCCTATTTTTAGGCCTGATCCATTCACTTTTCTTTATAGTCGTTATATCTTACAATATAATAATTAATTTGCATTTCTTTGATTTTTGGATATGGTCTATTTTCGTGAAGGTTCTGATTGATTTCATAATTTTTTGTTTGGCTGTTCATGAAACATCTAATCAGTTTAGATGCGTTCGAGAACTCACTCTTGACGTTTTTTTGCTGGACGAATTTGAAGAGTTAAACGAAACGGTAAGTAGTGTTTTTATTTGAAGTCTTACACTAATTTATTTTATTTTTCTTTTGACTTTAGGTCGAAATATTTGTCACCCATCTAAATCTAAACGAGTTCAAGGTCCCACTCATGGGATTTTGTGATGTTTCCAACGAACTATGCCTTAAAATTGTATCTGGAATTATAAGCTATCTTCTTTTCGTCATTCAATGTGTAGTTAAGCTTCAAACATAATTCATAAAAATAATATAATGAATGTTTTATTCGAAGATAAAAGAGTTTTTTTTTCTGGTTAGTAAGATTAAAAATGATACCAGCACGTCCTTACCTTTAAACCTTTAAATTTGAAGGTTGTTTTATCTCTTTCTTTTTATTTTATTATAGTCATATTAAAGGTCAAATGTCAATATTAAAATGCAGCTAACGATCTTATCGGGCGCAAGTTTTACTTGTCATTAACCAAATGCACCATGGTTTCTATCTTGTAAAGAAATTGTAATGTAAATTTAAATGTTTAACAAACAAACGACAAATCTAGATATATCAAGTCCCTTTTTAAACCTTTAATCCTAATTAATACGAGCTATGTAAATTAGTAAGCAATTAAAAACTTTCCATAGTGAACAAATTTATGAAATGATTGAATTATTGATTAATTGTTTTTTTTATTCGAGCCCCAGGAAATATTTTATTATGGTTTTATCTATCATCAACTTGGAAAGGCATTCACACGCCCACTTGTCACTTCAAAGGTAAGGTGCCATTAACTAAATGCACTTGGAAGGAGTTCAATTTTCACAAATATTTTTTTAATTTCGATCGGGTTTCAACGCAAACAAGTCCAAGTCTCGATGATGGTTGCATCTAAACTATCCGCCGGAATTATTCGCTGCATGTTTCTGTACGCCAGATGCATTGGTGTTATCTGCTTCCGATTTGGGAACCCGAAAGATAAAGTTAGAGTCATCGAGGAATCTTGGAGCAGTCGTCCTTGGTGGAAGTGGCTTACGCTTATCCTGCGACTTGTGCCTCTCTGCACGTATGTTTATACCTACGCAACGTGGATCTCGAGCAGAATGGTATTCGTCGACCAGCTACTGCAATTGACAAGCCTTGTTCTTTCGATTCCCTGTTACACGTCCATGATTTACTTAAATATTTTTCATGGCCCAAATGTTTCTAAGTTGATCAACCGATACTTGGACATCTTTCGTCAAGTAAAACACCAGACTAACCGGAAGAAGGAATCATTTGGAGGCCAACGGGAGTTGATGCTGATCCTTGTTTGTCTTTGGTGTCAAATACAAGAAATAGTATTTTTGCTTGGACTATTTAATTGGGTCATCAGTCTAGAAAACATGATTGTGTTCGTCAGCCACACATATGTAATTGTTGCCAGTACCACAATTATTCGCATAAGTTTTTTTTGGTACCTTAGCTTGGGCGTTCTTTATACCAAATTAAATGAAAATATTCGAATGGAAAGTTTGATGAATAAACAACGACATTCAATGCCAAGCCACAAGATAAATAAAACCCAAAGATTAAAGAAAACTATGTCGCTTTTAAGGGAAATTTCTTATGTGGTCTCTTCATTGCAGAACATTTCCAATGCTCACCTATTTCTGAGCGAAGTCCAGATCCTTTTACAAATGGTCGTCATCTCTTTCAAAATGATAATCGATTTGAGGTTCTCTGATTTGCGGCTATGGATCTGGTTTGTTAAAATAACAATCGATCTGTTTATTTTAAGTTTGGCTACTCAAGAAGTAGCTAATCAATTTAGATCTCTTAGGGAACTTACTTTGGATATTTTCTTTGTCGACAAGTCCAAAGATTGGATGAAAACGGTGAGTAGATTTTTTAAACTGATTCATACGGCAGCTAATTAGGTTTTTCTTTTTCATTAGGTGGAAATATTTGTAACCCATTTAAACCTAAACAAGTTTAGGGTTCGTCCCTTTGGACTTTTTGACTTCTCCAACGAACAATTCCTGGTAATAGTTTCTGGAATAGTTAGCTATCTGGTTTTTATCGTTCAATGTGTAATGCAGTATCGCGTATATGCAAGCAAATAATCATTTCTTAACTTTATAAAATGTTTGTGTTGTAATTAATAACTGATGTCTATAAATTGAATGGTTAATATACAAAATATAAGCTATTAAATTTCCAATTTAATTAAATAAATGTTCCTCGAGTTTTTAACTTTAGGGAGATTATAATTTCCTTTAGGATATTATCGGGGCTAAGCTTAAGTTGCAATTAACCACATGCAACTCGAACACCATCGTTTAAATTTTTCTACTTTTTCCCATTCTAATCGAGAGTGAAAGCTAAACGGTCATGTTCGGTCAATTGAGTGCTTCTAAACTATCCGCCGCAATCCTGCGCTTAATTTTCCGCTACACCCAATTTATGGCTTTTCCTTTTATGGGCATCAAGAAAACTATGGACGGCGATAAAGCCTTCAATCGGAAATGGATCAGGTGGCATTTTGTTACCCATCGACTGATGACTCTCTGTGGGTTTATCTATTACTACGGATTGATCCTACTTTTGGAAGACCAATGCATCATGAAGATATGTCATGGAGTAAGACTTCTGGTGATCATCACCTGCCATTTGGTGTTTTTGGAATACCAGATTTTACGTGGCCCAAAAATTGTTCAACTGGTCAACTTGTTTCTTCGTCTTTTCCGCAAAGTAAGCCTCTTATTCAAGCCGAAGAAGTTTGGCTTTGGTGGCAAAAGAGAGTTGCAGATGATCCTAGTATATTTTCTCCTCCTCATTTATGAGGTATTACTTTTCTGGGTTGTGCAATCGAAGAGAATTTCAATAATACTACTAATAGAATGGTGGTGCTACATTTACATTGTCGCCGGCATTGGAATGTTCCTGCACATCAATTTTCTGGGCTATTTAAGCATGGGCCTTCTCTATTCCCAGCTAAATGAGTGGGTTCAAACAGAACTAAAGGAGCTTCACCTTCGAGGCAATCGTCAGCAAATAAGAAAAGTTCGAAGACAACTGAAGAAGTGCCTCTCTTACTACAGAGAACTTTATAAAATCAGCATTGCATTTCAAAGACTGTTCGAATTGCCCCTTTTTCTGGGACTAATGACTAATACTTCAACAGTAGCCATAATCGGTATTAGCTTGTTTACGAACTCTAAGTTAAAGATACCATTTTTTTGGATTGCTTTTGCCAAGCATGTTTTGGACCTACTTCTGCTGACCATATCTGTCCAAGGTGCAGTATCTCAGTTTGGGCTCATTCGATGGAACAGTTTGCATCTTTACAAGCTCAGGAAAATGAGGGAACTCGACGCTATGGTTAGTAAAATATTTCAATTTAAGTAGACTTACTATAAAATTCGTTAGAAAGTTTAAAGAAAGTTAACATAGATACTGTATTGTATCTACTTTTTATAGTACCGGTTTTTTTTTCTTATTGCAGATAGAGATTTTCTTCAACCATCTAAATTTGTGCCAGTTTCGGGTTAGCATATTCGGCCTCTTTGATGTTTCCAACGAATGGTTTTTAATGTACCTATCCGCCTACATTAATTGGATTGCTTTCACCGGCCAGTATGCACTGCAAATGGGAAAGTTATAATTTAGCTTATTCCAATAAAACAAAATAAATACAAGCAAAATTTGTAAATAAGTAACATTTAAATTGCATATTAAATATTTACTTAATAATAATTTTTATATTATATATTTATATATTAATATTTATTATTTAGTAAAAACTTTCAAAAAAGGTAATAGCATTTGAATTGCATATTAAATATTTACTTAATTATATTTTTGTATATTTATTATTGAGTAAAAACTTTCAAAGAGGTAATAGCATGTAAATTGCTTATTAAATATTTACTTAATTATATTTTTGTATATTTATTATTTAGTAAAAACTTTCAAAAAAGGTAATAGCTCTAATTGGTCATTTGAACGCATAATAGATTAATCAAAGTCAATGTTATTGTAGTACTTAATCAATTAAAGTCAAATCACAACATTTATGGCAACTAAATAAACAACCCGAAAGAGCCAACATCAAATCAAAAAGGGAGTGAGTGAAGAAAACCCTGAGCTATGAAGTATACTGGAAAAAAGACAACTTGCAGTCATGATTGGACGTCTTAAGAAGGTGAGCCTGCCAGCTCTCTCGGCGGTTATCCTGTTTTGCAGTTACCACTATGCCCGAGTCCTGGGAGTGATTTGCTTCAACATTGGTGAAAGGACCTCCGACAAGTCCTTGGTGGGTCGGAGTAACCACAGCTTCAAGTGGATCTGCCTGAGTTTGCGGCTCGTCTGTGCCACAGTGGTTTGTTGCTTCTGTGCCCCTCATGTCGCCGAAATCGAGGATCCTTACGAGTGGCTGCTGCAGTGGCTCCGTCTGTCCGCCAGTATCATGTGCTCCATCAGCATTGTGGTGGTTCAGATTGGCTTTGAAAAAGAACTGCTCCGGATTTTCAACAGTTTCCTTCGACTTTTCCGACGCCTTCGTCGCTTGTCGTCCCTGAAAAAGATTGGATTTGGAGGCCAACGGGAGTTCTTCATGCTACTGGTTAAATCCGTCTGTTTGGTCTACGAACTGTACTGTGAGTTGGGCCAACTGTGGTATTCACACAATTGGCTGGGGCTTGTTACCATGGTGTGTGAAATAATTCTGGAAATCGGTTCTCTGATGATCCTACATATTGGTTTCTTTGGATATCTCAGTGTGGCCGCCCTGTATTCCGAGGTAAATAGATTTGCCCGTGTTGAGTTGCGTCGCCAGCTGAGATCCTTGGAGCCTCCTGGCGGAGGTCCTGTGAGTCGACGTCGTCTAAGGATCGTTGAGAATCGTCTGGATGAGTGTATCTCTGTTTACGACGAAATCGAACGAGTGGGTCGCTCATTTCATCGCCTCTTCGAACTGCCAGTTCTTATAATTCTTGAAGGGAAATTATTTGCCACCATAGTTCTGTCCTACGAGGTGATCATTCGAGCGGAGCTTTATCCCAGCAAGATCGGAATGTGGGGTCTGGTGGTAAAAAGTTTTGCGGATGTGATACTGCTCACTTTGGCAGTTCATGAGGCGGTGAGTAGATCAAGAGATATGCGACGCTTAAGTTTGGAGAACTGTCCCATCAATGATTACAAGCAATGGCACATGAAGGTGAGCTATCTCTAGTGATCAGAAATTTTACCATATTAACTATTTCTGCCTCCCTTTTAGTGGGAAATGTTCTTAAGTCGCCTGAACTTCTTTGAATTCCGAGTCAGACCCTTGGGCTTGTTTGAGGTCTCCAACGAAGTGATCTTGTTATTTTTGTCCAGCATGATCACCTATTTTACTTATGTGGTGCAGTACGGAATTCAAACCAATCGATTGTGAATGCATCAAGAAATAATCGTATTAAAAAATGAATTAATTTTTATTACTAAGCTGTAACTCTGTATTTTGAGTTACAGTAAAGATATAAACATATTTTATTGTTTATTCAGTACTCTAAAAATAAACAATTTGTTAAATTTCATTATTTATTTACACTTACAACTTAAAACATAAATTAAATGATTAACTGAACTCTACTACATTGATCGATTGATCAGTTTTGTACTCATACTTTCTTAGTTTACATATTACACAATAATTTATTTTTCGCACTAATAAAAAGATAAGTCCAAAATAGTCCTTCTTTCTATTTAATGGATCTTTCTTCCTATGTATTTAATCAATAGTCACCGCTTCTAAACAATTAAATAGACTGTCTTGCTTGTCATTAGTGAAATTAAATATGAAATCCAGATATAAGTCAACAAGTGACTGGCTGCTCAGCCAATTGGCAAACTAATTACTTAATGGGTAAACAAATATATTGCTGGCTCTCACATTTTAGGTCTGTTAGTCATGACGCGAATACGGCGCTGTTTAAACGCTTCCAGGATATGTGGGCTTTTGCTTCGCAGTTGTTTTACATATGGAGTGGTCATGGTAGTGATTACCTTTCGAATCGAGAGAAAGGACTCGAACCTGGTGGCCAGAAATCGACGAGCATTCCGGTGGATCTGCATTGGTTTCCGACTTTTAGCCAGTTGTGTTTCTAGCTTCAGTTACGTCACATGGGTTGGCCAATTTACAAATTCGTATCTTCGGGCTTTTTTCATTCTTCGATTGTTGGGATTTCTAATATGCAGTGCCATTATCCTAGTGCTGCAGTTTTGGTTCAGCGAAGAGCTATTACATTTGGTCAACCGTTTTCTAGAGCTCTTTCGCCGGCTGAGAATTCTAACCAATTCTCAAAAAATGGTTTTGGTGGCAGTCATGAATTGACTTTGATGTCCTTGAAAGTGATCTCCTTATTTTTTGCATTCCTGGCTTTCCATTTCAAGTTCTCACCCATGGCCCTGCTTACTATGCTGTGTGATTTCTACACCTCCGTTGGCACTGGAATGATCATGCATCTGTGTTTTATTGGATACCTTAGCATTGGAGTTCTTTACAAGGACCTAAACAACTATGTGGACTGTCAATTGCGGGCCCAACTGACTTCTCTGAATGAAGGCAATGTTGGGGATAATCCCCAGCCAACGCTTGAAGCCATCTCCAATTTGGATAAGTGTTTATCCCTTTATGAGGATATTCACCAGGTGTCTCGGAGATTCCAGCGGCTCTTCGATTTGCCACTTTTTATCACCTTGGCCCAAAGTCTTTCGGGCATGGCCATGATTTTATACTTCTCCATCCTGCAGCGAAAATACATCTTCAAACTCTGGGGCTTGGTTATAAAACTTCTCATAGATGTGATCCTGCTGACCATGTCCGTTCATTCAGCTGTTAGTGGTTCTCGATTGGTCAAACGACTCGGTTTGGAGAACTTCTATGTGACGGAGGGCAAGAAGCACCATCAAAAGGTAAAAACTTAGAACTAACACAAGTAGGTCTTACTTCTTAATCTATAAAACCAAAAAAGTTTCATTTATGTTGTAAAAAAAAATTTATAAAAAAAAAAAAAAAAAAAAAAAAAATTAATAAAAAAAAATAAATAAATAAAATTAATAAAATAAAATTTAATAGCTTTAATAATAAGAAGAATTGTGCAAAAAATGATTTATTTGTTCACATATGTATGAATTTAGATTTTAAACTATGTACAGTCGAACTTCCATAACTGAAACCACTGAAACTGCCATCAAAATAATTTTGTGTTGTTAATACTTTGAGTTATATAATTGGTTTTCCTGAACTGTACTGTATATTGTACTATATATTGCCAGTCCAACTAGTTTTGGTTTCAAAGGGACTTCGAGTTAGGGAAGTTCAAGTTATGGAAGTTTGACTGTATGACCTATGACCTTGTTGATCCCAAATTTCCCTTATTTAACTTACAATTTTTCCAGTTGGAGCTTTTCCTGGGCCGCCTTCACCGCCAGGAACTGCGAGTGTGTCCTTTGGGCCTGTTCGAGGTCTCCAACGAGCTGACCCTGTACTTCCTCTCCGCGATGGTCACCTATCTGACCTTCCTGGTACAGTGCCGCATGCAGTTGCCGCAAATTTGATTCAACGTCACGCATTGCTTGCGGTATCGCACCCTCCCCAAAAAGACACCTGTACCACCTGCCCACCTGTCCACTGCGGTTGCACGCAAATAAAAACAATGAATAAAGAACGGAATTTACGAAAAAAAAAACCCCAGCTCAAATCGGCAGTTGCAGGACCCAATTCCCAATTTCCGGCTAACCGTTTGTTCCGCTGCAATGTTTGTTCCCATGAAAGTTGGTCGCGGCATTAATTAAACATTCATGCTGACGTCAAGCAGAAAATTTATGCAGCAACCCGATGGTAAAGGGACAGAGGGGGGCGGGGGGAGGGAGGAATCAGCGGACAGTTCGCGCTAAGAGGCGCATAAAAACAAGGCCGAGGCCGTCGCTCTAATTAGCATAGGTTAGGGTACAGAGCCGGTCCACTAAAAAGAAAAACCCATAAAGGTGCACTTGCCGCTGCACTTGTTCTTTGGATGTGGCAGGGTCAGAAAACAACAAAAAAACGGGGACAACAGAGCCCGCGAACGGCGGCGATAATAAAAAATCAAATTGCCCCAGAGCAAAGACCCAAGATGAGATGAACACCATTATCTCGGTAGTGAAAACTGGGAACGGAATAATGACCCGATCGGTTCTGCTCCTGCTCCTGCTGAGATTGTTCGCGTTTTACTGGAATTCTGGGGTGCCCTATCCTATATACCCTATGATGTGAAGAGCATGCTGGATTCCAAAAGATTTTTGTAACAAAAGGAGTTTTTCTTACATGAAAATTAAATATATCCTTTAAAATTGTAATTACATGGTTCTTTTTATTACAAACGATTACTTAATATTTATTATTTAATTTAATATTATTTATAGCTTAATTTAAATCTTAACTTCAAAAATGCTTACATGATTTTCTTAATTTCGTTGCATATTCTTTAAAGCAAAAACTGATCTGAAGAGTATGCTGGATTCCAAAAGATATTTGTAACAAAAGGAGTTTTACTTACATTTAAATTACATATTTCTTAAAATTTATTTGTAATTACATGCATTTTTATTACAAACAAATACTTGATTTTAAGGGTTATAAATTTAATCCTTACTTAAAAATTGTTTATATTAGATCCAAAGAAAAAGTATTGATTAAATGACAATTCTTAAAATATCAAATTTTTAAAGTTTCTGAAGATATAATGTTAGCAAATTATATTCCTTTATTACTCACTTGTACGGCCGTAAAACTAATTATTATATTTTGTAATTTCTGAACTGCTGTTTAGGTGTTTTTCAATAGTACAATAGTGTATACGATTAGTTCTTATTTTCGTGTTTCTTTATAGTTAAAACTTACGTATACATTAGTAACTTTGACAAAACAATTGCTGGCTTAAATAATTTTCTTTTCAAGCGTTTCAGCTTGCATATGACATTAAATGAGATATGTGGGTATCTCCCAGTCGAAAAACAGTGGCCCAAAATATAGCTTGACTTTAATTTCCCTGCTTCTCTGCTTTATTTTTTTTTGTGCGTGTTGTGTAAACGGCAAGATAATCATAAAACATAGCATTGCTCAAATAATTGTACTTCATAAGAGACATAACAGAGACACAGAGGGGGGGAGGGGTGGGGGTGGTGTAGACGGGGAGGTATGAGACCGAGCCAAGTTACAGTCAGTTTTCCCATGATTGTTCTGCTGCCTGGGTAATTATGGGTCACTTTTTTACTCAATCTTTCTCTCTCCTTTCATTCCGCAATTATCATACTTACCTGCAACTATGTACCAGGCAAAGCTAAAGGCATAAAGCCAGAATCAAGAGAGACGAAAAAAAAATTAATGATGCTTTCAACATTTCACTAGACAAAAGAACCAACTTGTGCCCGAACTTGGGAGTTTGAGTGCTTGAGTGCAGGTAGCGGTGCTTGGCTTTTGGCCAACGAACACAGCCCACCTGGCCGAAAAAGTACAGCTACGACAGCGAGTGGCAAGAACGGATGAACGGATGGCTAAGGAGGAAATCTCATCATCATTACGATGATTATGGCCGATGAAAGCCTCGATTTCAATCAAGAGTCCAAGAATCAGAGCGGCAACCGGTAGCAACTTCAAAAATCAGCAGGGAACGAAGACCCATTAGCCCTGAAAGCATTCCTGGCCCGGAAGCCCATCGAGAATTGCTAAAATGTAACTGCTGGCCAGTTGATTGCTATAATTCCACTCAAATTGAATGGCGAAAACAGAGAACGCCCGCTAAAGCTAACAAAAAAAACCCTTTTTTTACCCATCGACAATGGGGCGTAATTAGTTCTAATTTATTTATTGCTCAATTAGGTAAAGGGCTTCGAGTTGGCAGCTCGATGATATAAGCCTTTCGGGCTTGATGATATAACAACAGCTTGAGTTGAGTTAGCCGCAGGCCTGTTATCTAATCTGATCTACATGGGACCACATCTAGTCATGAATGTTTCAATGGAAGAACAACCTCGACAGGCAAAAAACAAAAGATTTTTATTTCTGGGCACCAGAATGTGAAAAATTACGCGTGCGAGGAACAGTTATGCAATCATACATTTAAGTTTATTGTTTAGTTTTTTCTAGTTAAGCTGAATGCTTGAAAGATGGTATAGAAACTTCAAAACCCTATTAATTTTAATTGGTATGCTTCACTAACTCAAATAGCTAGAAGTTCTGATTGGGCACCTTTATAACATAATTTAACAAAATCCAAGATAATTATAAGCCTTGAATGTGTATCGTATCTTATCAATACTTTTTGGAATTTATCACACCAATTTGTTCCTGCCTTTTTTAATTGCAGCAACTAGGTAGCCAATTATTGAGCTACCACATCAATCAATTTAGGTCATATTCAATCAAGGTGTCGTCACGAACTGCATTGGAATTTTCCATCTTCGGAATGCACAGCTAAAATTGACTTTATTGCTTTTCGAACTGAAAAAGCACGTAGATTGCCCCCTCCATCGCCCTTTTTTCCATGTGCCATTTGTCGTTGTCAATTTTATTCATAGAGCTAATTAAAAATGGCACTTTAATGCAGTTGCGACCAACCTTTTCTAGACGCGTTGCCATCTAAGTACACACACGCACAACTCTTGTGTGTAAATGTTAAGGTGGATCGTTTTTAATAAGCAAAAAAATACACTATTTATTATCTTTTATTACTAATGGATTAATGTAGGCTAAAACTTGATTTTATAAAAAATATTCAAGAAGTTAATGTGATTTTCTAACCTATCTAATGAATATCTTGAATTCATCAAAATATCAAATGTTTCTACATCACCTTCGACATTTTAACTTTTTTTATTGAGTGTATCTGCATAATAAAATCTAAATCTCGCTGTTCTAATAAACTGCACATTTAGCATTTCATTGTTCTTCAAAAACTATTTATAATATATACAGAAAATATAGTTATTAATTATGCATAAGTTTTTACTATATCGATCCACCCTATTATATATCTATATACATTGTTTATTTGTGTGTGAATATTCGTATTTATATGCAGAAACCAAGTGAAGACAAAACGTTTCGCAGGCGACTGTAAAAGTTGGAGGCCCCAAAGAAATTGGCACGAGCTGAGCACACGTCCCGAGTTGGGAGATGGAGTTGGAAATGGAGTTGGAGATGGGGTCTCGGGATCGGGATCGGGATCGGGATCGGGATTGCGATGGGGATGTGGATGGGGGTGTGGATGTGGATGTGGATGGGGGCATAGCCCGAGATCTGGTTGGGTTGGGGTACAGTTTCTGGCTCAGCATTTTACGAGCACACATATGGCGAATCCGAATCGCGAATCGTGAATTGCCAACTGCGAAATGCGAAGGGGAACCCGTTTTGTGGGCTGTTTTGGGGCGCGTAGGCGCTCGACACACGCCCATTTGGATGCTGGAGGAGCGCGTGTGCAACGTGCCAACATCTGGAGACGGATCCAGTTTGCAGCCAAGAGCCAAGAGGCAAGAGAACCCAGCTAAAGCTCTGCACAGTAGCCACGGGCCCAAGTCCGACCTGGGCGCAAGATAATCGATGTATACTAATTATTTGCTTTGGCTGCAACTGTTTGTCATGCTCCGCTCAGTGGCTGTACATCTGGGCATCACAGTCGCACATTGCCGGTACAGCAAAAACAAAAAGCCCCACAACTTCGATCCGGCCGACGGTAGCCAACACCCCAAAGAAAAAAACGAGCGCGGACGATGGACCCGTGGATTCACACTGTCAGAAACATTAAATATATTTGTCGAAGAAATTAGTTCATAAACAACCAAGAAATGTCTGGTTGCTGTTAAAAAATAGGTAGAATTCTGAAATCTGCAAGTAGTAAGTCTTTTTATACCCTTGCAGAGGGTATTATAATTTTGGTCAAAAGTGTGCAACGCAGTGAAGGAGACATCTCCGACCCTATAAAGTATATATATTCTTGATCAGGATCACCTCCTGAGTTGATATAGCCATGTCCGTCTGTCCGTCTGTCCGTCTGTCCGTCTGTCTGTCCGTCTGTCTGTCCGTCTGTCTGTTTCTACGCGAACTAGTCTCTCAGTTTTAAAGATATCGAATTGAAACTTTGCACACACCCTTCTTTCCTTTGCACGCAGTATATATGTCGGAACGGCCGGGATCGGCCGACTATATCCTATAGCTGCCATATAACTGATTGATCGGAAATGCCATAACTTTGGTGTTTGTAAAGTTAGGAAGTTTTAATTTTCTACGGGTTTTATATTTGACCAATCAATCCGACCTACCAAATTTCATAAGGATCGGCCGACTATATCTTATAGCTGCCATATAACTTATTGATCGGAAGTGCCATAACTTTGGTGTTTGTAAAGTAAGGAAGTTAGGATTTTCTATGGGTTTTATATTTGGCCAATCAATCCGACCTACCAAATTTCATAAGGATCGGCCGACTATATCCTATAGCCGCCATATAACTGATTGATCGGAAATGCCATAACTTTGGTGTTTGTTAAGTTAGGAAGTTGGGATTTTCTATGGGTTTTATTTTTGGCCAATCAATCCGACCTACCAAACTTCATAAGGATCGGCCGACTATATCCTATAGCTGCCATATAACTGAACTATTGGAAATGCCATAACTTTGGTGTTTTTAAAGTTAGAAAGTTGGGATTTTTTATGAGTATTAAGAATGCATCATATGAATAATTTTGGAGAATATAATTTACAGAGTATTCTGCAAGGGTATATCAACTTCGGCTCCGCCCGAAGTTAGCTTTCCTTTCTTGTTATTTCTAATATTATCAAAACGAAACCAAATCTGTTTAATTTATTTCACATGCACTCCTCTTATAAACACTCCACTGACAAATGATTTCTATTTAAATGACAATTAGCCTTGTTCTTGATTTTTAATCTCATAAAATACATATGTCTTCGAAAGTGCTATTGCACGATGCCAATAAATCGTTTGAAGGGGAATTGAGTACGAGGTTGTATATGGTTGAATCTTGTTAAACCGGTGAATGTTGCCTTACAATGTATTAACAAACCTGGTGAATGTTGCATTACAATGTATTATTATTATTAAACTTTGCTTAAATGTATTCTGTTCTTACAAAAGCTTTTCATGCTTTCAAAGTAAAAGTATTGCAACATTTTGCACTGAACAACGAAATCTGAAGGATTTTAAATAGATTAGTTTATCATTTAAAAGGCATGAAAACAAATAAAAGTTGCCTAATAATTTACAATGACAAAAAGAATGTATACTGAAAAAGGTTGAACTTGGCAAGATCATAGATGAGTTTCTAATACTATTTCTTCGAGTGTATGAACTCGGACAGACGCACAGATGCGAGTTCCCCAGTGCCACTGCCCCTGTGCGAGTTGAAGCTGAGCAAATATATCGCCGTCAGCTAAAATAATGGTCATCGACAGCAGCAGCAGCAACAACAACAACAGCAACAGCAACAACAGCAGCAGCAACAACAGCAACAGCAACATAAGTTGTTGTCTTGGGCAAGGTTGCGGATGATTTTGAGTTTTGGAATGGGAATGGTTCTGGGTTTGCGTATGGATATAGGTATAGCTACAGGTACGGGGACAGGGACGACCACTCCGCACGGTAGTCAAGTTTAGACACCTTAAGTACACAGGAAAGCGTCATTTAAGCGCTCGTTTTCAAAAACGACAAGCACTAGGCGTGGCAAAAAGGGGGTTCCTTGTGGGGGGGAGGGGGGGGGTTTTCCCGGGACGAAGGATGCTGCTCCACGTTGGCTGCGCGATTAATTACACGGCCAGCAGATCAGTTTAAAGCCCAGCCAAATTATAGATATCCGCAGCTGCAACAGATTGCTGCCGTTGCACTGCAGCAAGGTCAAATCTGGCTGAGTGACTAATGCTGCATGTTGCACATTGCATGTTGCATGTTGCATGCTGCTCTGCCACAGATCGATTTCAATCAACACTCCCCCCGCCGGCAGCAGCAACTTTTGCCTTTCAAACAAACAACAAAAAAGTACAGTCCACAAAGATCAACAACAACAGCGACGACGGCAGCAGCAGCAGCAGCAGCAACATCTACAGCAGCAACATCATCGCGGCAGAGTGAGAGGGGGCGATGTACGTCAAGTTTTCGTTTGGCTTTGGCCAGCTTTTTGATTTGGCCGAGACGTGTGGCAAGCCCAGGTCTCAAAACTGGTTTGCGTTTTCAGATTTGGGAGCTGCAAAAAAAAAAAAGTTCAACAACTGCCAGCCGAGCAGCGCTGCTGCAGATGTTGTTGATCTCATGCTGTTGTTGCTGCTGCCGTGTTGTTGCTGTGAGGTTGTTGCTGCTGTGTTGTTGCTGCTGTGTTGTTGCTCTCGACTCAATGCAAAGACAAGTAGCCGAGAGACAACGACAAACGAGCGAACGTTGCGTAAATTACACGAAAGAATAAGAGAAATACGAAGCTTGAAGAAACACTAAGCAACGACAACAAATGGGAAAGCCCACTGAGAAAAATTAAAAGACGAAACTAAGCATAATCTTTTAATATTTATTAGATTATTCTCAATGATTTTTAAAATTTTTCCAAGAGATGATATAAGCAACTACAACGTGATCTTATGGTTAAAAAAAGTTTCATATTTTTGTTGGGTTAAGAAAGTTTTTGGTTTTACTTTTGAATTAAAAGATAACTAATACTGTATAGACTTTTTCTCTCTGCAGGAGTATTAAAAACCGCAACGAAAAGTTATTATAAAATACTGCAACAAGCTAAACCCACAAATCAATGATATTTTACGATCAACTGTAGTCGGCCTTAATTATTAAATGGACAAGTTTGCCGACTTCTCTCTTGCTCGTTTTCATTATTTCTGTCCCTGTCTAAATGGTTCTACCCCTCTCTTTCTCACGACTGTGCTCTTTCTAACGCTCTTGTGTGGATTCCATTTGCCATAAAGTGCGTAAATTTTGTGGGAAAGTGGGTCAGACACACACCGAATACCGAATTTCGGTTCATCGAACACACAAATAACGCGATGCCAGAATGTGTGCGTGTTGGATCGCCCCTCGATCGCCACCCTTTCGGCTTTTTTTAACCATCCCAAATGACGCAGTGGATTGCTTATACGATTCGAATACGCCACCAATCGAGTGTAGGGTATTATTTTGGGGTTCTCCTCCACGGGCCAACTTATTTGAACTGTGTTGCAACGTTTGCAACTGCGGTTAATGCAAGCCAATAGATAAGATAGCGAAACTTTCCTGAGCCATCGGGTTCTTGACCCCATTCAGTGTTCCCCTTTTGTAATATTCAAATTGTCAGTAAGCCGTAATGACGATGTAGTAATAAAGATAAACCTTGAGTGGGGATTGATAATGAAAAAATGCGTTTAGCACATAGATAACGTGAAAGCTCTTGGGTAAATAGAAAAATGGAAGAATTTGTATATGCATTAAGGGCAATTTTTGTTGGGAGTTATATCTATATATTTAGTGCAATGGATAACTCATGCCATAAGGTATATATTTGGTTAAAAGGTTGTGTTATTTGTAAATTTATAAGAGTTTGCAATGCCTTAATTTCCTTAAAAACTGGTATATTGATTTTAGTATTTTATTTTATAGAATTAAGTTTTAAACAAGATTTATTAATTATGCATTGGTAAATTAAAGCAGAAAAGAAAAATTATAACGCATATTACACAACTCAACCTCTTACATTTCAGAATAAAACTCAGTTACAGAAGATTGCGTAAGAGAACCCTTAACCTTTTTGTAAAAACCAGACCTGTTTTAAAATTCGTTGTAGTTTATTTTAGTTTCGGCGTAGGGCATTCACGAATTCGTGGAAGTTTATTCTCGGCGGTTGGGCAACTTGTTGTTTGGCTTAGTAGGTTTTTAGGCCAAAAACGGGTATTTGGCATTTGCTGTTTTTGGTATGTGAGTTCGTTTGTACGTACGCGGGGCCCTCCCCCGCACCGCTGCGCCGATATCTCCATCTTTGAGATACAAACACAACCTACAGATGTTTTTCTTTCGCGGTCTCGTATTCTTTGGGTATTGTTGTGCCTGTTCGCGTATCTGTCGCCCACTTAATTTTCTATGCACTCTGATCGCATGTATGTTATATAGCTGGGCGCAGTAACAACTGTCCCACAATCAGGGAATTTATCGTTTTTGTTCTGGGCTGGGAAATGGCAATGTCTAGACTTCCACTCGGCCTGCTCCACAAACGCAGATCAAACAACATTCGGGCACGCTTGTTTGCCGGAGCTTCCCATTTAACACTACCCTCAATTTTTGGAGCTCCAACAAACCCCCCCCCACCATCACTTCAATTGTAGTCTTATGACAAATGAAGTTGTTATTTTGTTTATGTCACGTTTATGGACACACGATCTCTTTCTATTGCCCCCCACTCACGATCACGTTCCGTGTTGATTGCGATTGTGGTTTCTATTTTGTTTCCTCTGATTCGTAAGTGAAAGTATGTGGAACATGACGTAGCTGCTGCTCTCCGCATGTTCGGCTTCTGCGGCGGCTTCTGTGGATTCCTCAAAGGTCAAAGTGTTTGCCGCCGAGTTTGTTCGCCAGCCCACTTGATAAGACGCCGACGACTCAGCCACCGGCACCCCACTGTCTTTCGGTCAATAGAATGCTGTGTGTGATACCTCTTCCTTAAAAAGTTACCATTATTTACTTGGGTTTTAATGAAAATAAAGTTAGATATAGTACTACTAGAAATAGTATACGAAGTAAAGAAGAAATAGTACTACTTAAAAAATACCATTTAATTCGCATGTGATAAATAAAATCTTTAATCTCTTAATTAACATCCTTAAAATAGTAATTATTTGATTCAACCTATTTTAAACTTTTATTTCATTGAATTCTTTGGACAATGGACTTCTATCACAAGCCTTTTATTGAAAGAAAATCATAAACCTTCAACTAATTTGTCTAATCTAACTAACAGTTTAAAAATGTTTAAAATCTTAAAGTATTTTTTAGGAATGCGAGTGCTTGGGCAGTTCCGACTTCGAGATATTTGCCACATGAAACCTCATATCTTTTAAAAATCAAAGAAATCTCCAAATGATTTTATGGAAATAAGTAAGAAAATCTACTGGGTAACCGATAGTTCTTACTTGTTCTCTGTGCAAGTGCAATGAGCGTTGACTGTGTCGCTAGTTACATGTGTACAAATGCTCAAAGACAACAAGTAGGTGGGCGGGGGTGAGGGGGCAACTGGGTGGTACATGCAGCCGCGACTCTTTGGCGGCGGCATCTTTCAACTGGCGGCGGCATCCCGACAATGCCGCAGCTCCAGCTGAGACTCCTACAGCAATTCCCATCCCAATCCAATCGCGGTGTGCCGGTGCCGAGCTTCCGAACTAATTACATTGCAAAATACCTGAAATGTTGCGAACGGCAGGAAATCAGCGAAACGGGAACGGTGCTCGGTTTTCTGGAATGGCCTGGGTTGTGGGTCTGGATCCGGTGAGATCAGATCAGAGCTCCGCTGGCCGGAAATATGCATGGCTTGGCCACAAAGCTTTTGGCCAGCTCCAAATGGGCGCAGCGAAAAACAAGCGCAAAAATTTGAATGTGCTCTCGTCAGTGTCAGGGATTGGAAGATCCCCACCTCCAAGCTGCCATCAAACCCCTGCCCCCTCGAAAAAAAAAACAAACAACAACAATAAGCAGACCGTGTGCAGCGGAGCAGAGAGCTCGGAAATTAATTCAGTTGCAGGCCAAGGCGCGTATTTCTGCCGTTGTGTTTGCTTTTGTTTCCATTTCGCCACCGTCGCCCTCACGGGTCAGTTGGGATCGAATCCCGGGTTCAGATGCCTCTCCTATAACCCCTCTACAGTATATATAGTATATATATAATAGGCGTGACAAGCGCGCTACGCTCCGCTGACGCCCAAAATAATCAAAGACTCGAGTCGAGACGATTGCGATGACGATCAAGTGATGGAGTGAAGTGGGGGTGCCGAGGGGAATACACTAATGGAAAATTGGTTTTAAAAAAATCCATTAAACCGATGTTTTTTATTTCTTGAACAAAAAAAACCTTTTAAAATTAAGAAATGGAACATTTTTAATTGATTTCCAAAACCAATGTTGTATCAAAACGAGGCTCTTCTTTAAAGTTTTTTATATATAGTTAGATTTACAATAATATCATCGATAACACCCAAATCATTCTCAAAATATGTTTGTTCCCAAAAAAACTATGTAAAAAAGAAGCTGCTCATTCACGAATTATTTGCATTTCTTTAATACAATTTTTCCTCATATTTTCTCCCAGTGTAGTGGGAGTAATGAAGGTGGGATTTGAATAGCCGGAGTACAGGTAGTGGGGGAGCTATGATAATTACACCAGGTCAGACGTGAAATTTCAATTCTTTGTTGCTCATTCCCATTTCTTTAATTTTTCGTTGGTCGCTTAACGAGCTCATCTCCGAGGAACTCTGGAAATTGTATCAGAATGTCTTGTGGTATGAGATATAATGAACGATAATGAACTCAGGGCGGTTCAGGTGAACTTCAGCAGTGGAGGTTAACCGAAATGATGATGGGCAGAGATACAGAGTCCATAGAAAGAGGGTGTTAAGAAAACTTGGAAAATATTTTACATATTTATTTGTTTTATGAGGTTAAAAAAACTTTTTATTAATAAATATAAATGAGCAAAAGTGCACGTTAAGACAAAATAAGAATAGTAAATTGCTTCTTATTTAATCAAACTGATTTTTAATTTCATCGGAGGCCTCAAAGCCCCCTGTTATGCCAAACTGAAGAAGTATAAAGAGATACGATATAATGGCGGATAGGATGAGCAGGATAAACTCGTTGTTCAGATGGAAAAATTCCAATACTTTAATCTCCAGTCGCTGTGTTTGCTGCTGACTGATGAAAGTTTCCACCTGAGAAAGTTAAAGTACTTTAAAATACGGAGTCAGCAAAGGACAATCTCCACTAAACTCACACTCTTATCCCAACGCTGATCCATATCGCTGCAGACTATATCCAAAGGCAATTTCTTCGGCATTTGTGACTCCCTCACCGTATAATCCGCACACATAATTAGCAAAACCAGATTGGCAAACTTAACAGAAGCCATGACCAACGACACCAAAGCCACTTCATCGTCATTTAGATAGTGAAGAATATATTGGTAGAGCATCAGGCAAATGTTTACAAAGTTGTAGTAAATATAGAAGAGGATCTGCCATTGCAACATTTTGCGAAAGGCGTTAGTGACTTCATAGAGCTCACTGTAGATCATGGCACATTCATCCAACTCATCAGCGAAATCGCACAGGAGTCGCATCCTGCGATAGTGACTCATTCGCTTTCCCTCCTCCTGCGATTCTATCGGTTCCATCCGCTGCAGCATAGCCGAAATATTCGCAGCCATATGTTCGTACATGATTCCGGATACCAAAAATCCCAGGAAACAGGCATCCAAAACAAAAACCGTTCCACACCACATGTAAATGCCAAAAACGACAGCCACCATTCGTGCGACGTTCTCAAAGTGCTCTTCCTTGAGCAGCGGTACAAATTCATGAAAATAACCGCAGAGTGTGAAAAACAATTTTAGCATATAGAAAACCACAAATTTCGGTGGGAACAGTTGCTTCAAACGGGTAGTGGCACATATCCTTTGGTAAAGGCACAGATATCTATTCAAAACCTTTTGGAACTTATCCTCCCCCTTCGCCTGGATTATAAATGATATAATTGCCAAAACGGAAACGGAAAGGACCTGAAGTACGGCCATTAAATCCGCATAGCTTTCTATTCTATTGCCAATAGCCGGTGCAGTTAATGTTGGCCAAACTCCTGCGTAGATAAATACCAACAAACAACGCCACAGGATACTGAGGATGCGATTGTTGCTGCCCCTTTTTGGGGGCTTTAGCTGCAGCTTCTCCTTGTCCAATTTGGAGGAGAGCAGCGATAGAACGCGAGCAAGACGATACTGCCACAAGAGCAGGAATCGCGAACAGAGTTCCACTCTAGTCCCGGCCATAATCGAGCTGCAACTGAAGCGAAGCCCGCCTAATGACATGTCCTGCCATTCGTCCAGGGGATTGCGATAAGGAGCAGTCGCCCTTGCTGTTGATTTTATTAATTGAATGTGTGGATATCGGCAATTGCCATTCACGCTCCGCTGAGTGCCTCGCTGACTGATTGGCCCCAAGAACAACAATCGGGACTCGGGGATCGGGAATCGATGATGATGGACAGGCCAGCCCCGGGACCCATAGGCAGACCCAGTCCCAGACCCAGACCCAGATCCACTTGGGCACTTGGACGGGCCCAGTTCTTGCCCTTCAGGCACACTGGCACACAACAGATGGTGCTCGAGAAATAAAACCATCATCGGCACAAAAAAATGGGCGTAAATTGATATTTATGCCCGTGTCAATAAAGTTGTTTCGGGTTGATGGACTACAGAAATCAGCCGAATTTCTCGGTGGAATTTTGTAATGAGGTGAATGGTCGAGTATTTACCAAAAAATATTCAGATCTTCCTGAGGTATTTTGCTCTTATTTTTATTTTCAGTTGGTTGACTCACCTTTAAATATAGCTTGGGGTTAATGGAAACAAAATCACAAGAAATATATTTCCAAATATTTAAAAAACAAAGATATTTGAAGCTGTAAAATAAATATATATTTATAAAAGAAATTAAATTGATGAATTTTTAACAAAAAATATATTGACTAAGTTTCCTTCTAATAACTTAAAAACAACATTTTACATTGAATTTAATTTTTGTGGTTTTACACGATTAATTCATTAAATGTTGTTCTACTAATTGCTTGTATTTATCAACCGAAAACAAGTTGATAATCAATCTCTTTTATGGTTTTTCTTGTATGTTATTTAGAGCTATTAGTTACGTTAATTCAACTCATTATCTTGATTCTTCTAATTCGAATGTTAACACCTGATAAGTTAATTATATACAAGTTCAAGCACAAGCAATTAAGTATTCATTAGTCTACATAATTTTAAAATTAAGTAGAGTCTAAAATGTATTCATTGGTTATTGTAATTTCTTTTATAGTTTACTTTCGGACAAAATGTAAATTGGTGATCGATGATCTTTAACGTTTATATGTATATCTTTATTTTATTTTCCTAAACTTTAGATAAAAATGTAAAAAAAATATTAATGTAAACCCTTTGATTCTTTACAATGCAACAAAATTACTTTGTAAATTAATATTGAAAATAATCTTTGAGTAAGTATCAACATTAAATATGTTATCAATTTGAATATAGTTATTGGCGAACTGAAAACCTCGACCCGTTTTCGTCGCACATTTCCATTTAAATCGGTTTTTTTTCGTTTTTCGTTTGTTGCTATTTCGCTGTTGCGAAACATCAGCGCCAATGTTGCATGTTCATTTGATTTCTCCCTTAACGCTTCAATGTGAATTTCATTTCAATTCACTAGTGGGCAATTAGTAAGGCGATGACTTCTCGGGCCGATTATTTCTGCTGTGGAAATGGAAATCGTTGAAGTGGGAGTAGAGGTAGGAGAAGGAGTATGCGTTGGTGTAGATGGTGCAGCGTACCCACTCCCATTTTCCATTTTCCCCACTCCCAATCGGATTGCAAGTTGCCAAACACGTTTGCCGGGCATTAGAATAGCTCCACTTGGGGTCAACAAACTCGCAGCTGTACGAGTTGTTTTTCCAATATGTCCCAGCCAGAAGAAACAAGAAGGAAGTCGTGCCTCCAGAGCCTCTGAACTGGCAATAGAAAAACAACGGAGTCAACAGCCTTCGGCAAATCCAGTTGGGAGTTGCAAGTTGCGAGTTGCTAGCTGCAGACAGCAAAACACACCAGCAGCCAGCAACATCGGCGATCAGCAACAACTAGCAACCAGCAACAGGTCTAGTCCTGCCCCGATCAACATTTAACTTTAACAACCGCGCTGGGGAGGAGCAGCAGCTCGAAATGGGCGTGCAACAAGCCTGGGCCCCCAATAACTGGTTTTCCTAGATAGATATAGACAGATAACACCGGCTAGAAAGTCGCTGCCCGGCTCCAAGTTGCAACTGCAACAGCAACAGCAACAACAGCGGGAGCAGCATCCTGCAACCAGTTTACGTACAGTTCGCCTCCGTGTTATTACAGTCCCAAGTACATGGAGTAATTGCAGGGAGCATGGAGCAGACCTGACCCCAGTCGAAGTCCCCAATCCCCAGTCCCTAGTCTCTAGTCTCCAGTCCCCGAGATGACCAAGCTGATGATGGGGATCGCTTTTGGGATGGGGATGCACCGGAACAAATATATGCTAATAGGAGACACCCTAATGGAACAAATTTTTTCTAATATTTTAAGATCACACATTTGATATTCGATTATTATTTATGGTTATTATATGGTTATACAAGCGTTTATATAAAATATTTATTTTCTTATCCAATTGGTCGCGAACGACATTTCATAAGATTTATTAAGCGGTTTTAACCTGAAGAAACAATATAGTTTCAAACTTTTTTTTTCCCAATTAAACTGATAATTCATTTAATAACTGATTATTGTTACTTTATTTGTAATGTCAAACATGGCCTGCTGAAAAATCCGAATAGATTTCTGTGACGGCCAAATGTGCCTTAAAGGAAAATTCTGCGACTTAAATTAAACCTTTTTATAGGCTTTTTTCTTCGTGTGTTTTTATAGTATGATGCTAGAGCTGCTGCATCTGGGCATCGGGCAATGAACTGATGGAAAGACAATAGGAGCAGGTCCAGAGCCAAGAGCCAAGCCCTGATCTCGGACGGAGGCCAATCTATAGCTTTGGATGCTTATGCTCCATGCTGCTGTTGCTGCTGTTGTTGTGTTGTTTTGCTAAATTGGAAATAATTGCCCCGAGGCAGCGGCAGAATGCACGTGTGCACTTGTCAGGGGCGATGGCAAAACATATTTTTCAGGGTTTTTTTCGTACCCTGCAATATTCTTGTGGATCACTTTTTGATATAAAGATTAAGATAACATTACAATCGGTTTTAGACTTAAAAGTATTTCAAGGTTTCCTTCTCTTATTTTGAAAAGACAAACAATGAGAAATATTTATTGATAGTTCGAAGATAAAAAATCTTTTTTAATATAATCTGTGATTTGCAACTATTAAAATTTGACTATACATACATTTATGTATTTATAGAGAAAAGATCAAAATGTGATCTTAATTTTTTCTTAATTTGAGATATAGAGCAAAACTGACTTTTTTTAGTCATTCAAATTAAATTATCTATCTTTAATTAAGTGGGATTTCTTCCACCCCCTTTTTGCCGCCGCCCTAGTCAGTTGTTGTTGATGTTATTGCTGCTGCTGTTATCATTGTCATCGGTAGTTGTTGTTGTTGTCCGCTATGACATAAAGTAAGCTATGGGAGGGAAAAGAGAGGCGGCGGAGAAAGGGAACAGGCGAGCGAATCTGCAAAAGCAAACACAATAAGCAAACAAAACGGAGAGTCGCGCAAAATAATAATAACAATAAAGTCCACTACGGCACAATAAAAAAGTACAGGAAAGGTTCAACGACATTAGGAGATTAGAGAGCATTCACATGCGACTACGCAACGGCAGCAACAACAAAAAAAAACACGGAGAGAGTGGATACCATATGCACATTTAAATATGTAAGTGACGGAGAGAGCAGGAGAGAGAAAAACGAAAAAAACAAACGACAACGCATAGAGCACGAAAACAACAAAAAAGAACAGGCAAAACAAAAAAGTCATCGACATCACATGGATTTTTATGTTGATGTTCGAAGGGCGACGGGGGGTTAAGTGGGGGAAGGGGAAGCAAGGACAGGGGCGGGGTTCCATGATACAAAGGGGCAACGGGAAGGGGGTGAGAGTCAGGGACAGGAACATCAACAACAACAACAGCGAACACAGAAACAGAGACAGCGACAGGAAAATGTTTTTCATTGTCTATGCTCGTTGAAGAAAAACTAAAAGCAGCCAGATGGAGCCGAAGTTGGATCGTCAATACACTGGAAAAAATTGGATAACTATTTTTTGAAATCAGTAGAAAAACCCAGGCTTACTTGTGTTATGTTAAAAAGAAACTATTATGAAACATAAAACTATAATAGAGAAATAACTCTTTACAAAGATTCCAAATTTCCTTTTGAATGGTCAAAACGATTTCAAAATCAGTGTGATCTAGCTTTATTGATTGGTGACCCCGATCATTTTTAACGTTACACATTGAAACTTACAAAGTGGTGTTGCCCTTAAATGTTTTTAGCTTAAGTCATTATAATGTTGCATTGAAATGTTGTTAAGCCTTCTAAATAAAAATAAAAAATTCTGTGTTTTATGAAATTAAGAGATATTATAATTAAAGATCGTTGAACTGAGCAACGGAAGTTTTATGAGAACTAAATATCTGGATCATTAATTTCAGTGCAGGAGTTGGAGTCATTACAGTTGCGGGAGACATGCCCCATGCGTTTGCATAAGCAGCAGCAACAAAGACAGAAATAGGAAAGAGCAGAAGAAAAGGGAGTGGGTGGAGTGTGGGGGGGGGGGGGAAAGTGCACAAAGACAGCCCATGCAAATGCTACCCCCACCACTCTGCCACCCCCTTCGGCTTCTTCGCATTTTGGCGTGTGTTGCACAAAATGCCTCACTTGGATGCATCGCTATTTCCAGCCACAAACAGATACTGCTCCATATAAAGATCCCGATCTCGATCCCGATCCAGATCCAACCCCTGCATAGCTGGCAGGGCTAGAAGTCGGCGGCATTTGCTTACACTCAATTTGGATATTTAATTACGAGTGCGGATGGTAAATCTTCGGCCCCATCAGTCGCCTGGTGGTCGTCAAAAACAAATGGGTAAATATCGTAATGCCGCACTTTGGATACCTCTTTTTCAAGGAGAATATGGTTCATTTAATTCTTATTAAGGGATCACAGAACGAGTATAAAATATTTTATCATTTAAATGGATTTTTTTCATTATTTTGTATTCCTTTTTCGAATTTCCATCAAGTATTGCCCTTTCCTTTATGTTTTAATGCCATATCCAATATACCCTCAGCCGAAACGAGAAAAGGGTTAAATCTGAAGTGCAGAGAGGCTGTTCGATTTGATTAGGTTTTCAAAAATCAATTCTCCAAAGGCAAGGGAATTTATTTGCTTTGCCGCCTGTGTGAGAAAATAAACATGGAGGAGCATCTAAGTATCAGACGATGTCTTGGCCATAAACTCGGGTAATAGTGGTGATTAGGGGGTGGGTGAAGGGTTCGGAGTAGGGGAACCTGATCCCTGGGACTTTCTTTCTTTCCAACCATCCAAGCGATTGTCTCGCCTTTGTTTGTTATCACTTGAAGTTTGAGCAGTTTTACGAATTGATTAAGGCGGCATTTGTTTACGGGCAACAGGTAAACAGTGAGAGAAAAGAGGAAGACAAAGGGAGAATCGGTTGAGAAAGGGTACGGAGAATAAAAGGGGTTCCGGACCGAATCGTGGGTCCAGGGAGGGGAAGAAGTTTTGGGAAGCCGACAAACTTTCCGTTTAAATGCTTTTACAGTTGAATTGCAAGCATGTTCTGAACGGCAGTTTTTGTACCGGGTACTTATTGGCTTCAATGGGTATATTGTATTTCACTTTACTGACAGCCGATGGGTTTTTGACCATCTGTTGGCTGCCAATCAGAACTGAAACATCTTGGTAATAGAAAATAAGCCGATTAGTTCAATTATTAGCATTTAATTTGTAACTATTTTATTTAAAGCTTATCAGTTTTAGCAATAATTTTGGCATTTTCTGTGACTAGTCTAGATTTTTAGGAACCTTGCTAAAAAAATATTTTTATCTCGTGATTATATGCTTCTGGAATTCTTGATAAAAAGCCTGCAATTCGGTGAGCAAGAGGATGATCCAAGTATGACACAGATTTTTGTAGAACTTGTTGAATTCTATATATTCATTGATAAGATATGAAAATCTGAGTAATAAGTATAGTCATAGTCGAACAAGGGTTTGCTTTGCATTTTTCGAATTGTTTTTGTGTAATGTTCTGTATTTTATTTGACGACTTCGCAATCGTCTACGTCTCCGCTTCAGATCGCTTGGGTTCTGTGCGGATCGGTTCTGTGCTGATTAACTAAAGCATGACGGATAACTGACGCGGCCAGCACACCTGACAATTTGTTAATGAGAGCAACATCAGCAGGGCTCAAAGGCGGCAGGAAGCCAAGCGATAAAGCCAGACCGAAAAAAAAAACGAGAACGAACCAAAAAAAAGCGAGCAGGAAAGCAAAGCAAGCGCAACGGATGACGGATGTCCTGCAGCGGAGTAATGGCCAAAACGAGTCAGAACAAAACGGAGCGGAGAACATAACTAACTGCAGTAAAAATGTAAATAATGCAAAACATTTTCTCACCGCGTTTCGCTGTGCCGCACTTTTCAGGCTTCTTCACAATTCGCTGTATCTTTTTTTTTTTTTTGCTTTTCCCTCAACATACATACCCCTCTTTTTCCGGCGGAAGGGAACTTTTTTCATGGGAAATTATATGCAAGTGCTATCGGCAAAAAAAACTAAAAAGAACAAATCATGTGAGAGATCAGCGGAGCTTTCTAATTGCGATGACAGTCAAAACAAGCAACAGCTGTGAGATACAAGATACACGATACCAGATACAAAATGGATAGATGGCTGGAAGGATGGACGGATAGCTGTCCAGGGCCAGAACATATGGACGCAGAAACTGAGATGACCTTTTTTCCAATAATAAATGGATATGCATATATATCCCTATCCCTATAGCGTCTGCTGGTGTGTGCACTTCCCCCTGCCCAACCCATTTGTAGTGAAATTTAATCAAGCGTTTAATGCCACGGTGGAACGTCCAGGGAACATAATACACAAGCCATGAGGAGTGCAACCAAGGGAGGGGGATGCACTAAGAAAAAAGGTCCTTTAAAATTGGAATTAATATAAGTGTTTTAGGATCCATTAAATTCTTCAAGTAAATACATCAAATATGAGTTAGACATTCTTTAGAACTTAAAACTTTAAAAGAAAACTTTTTTGAGTTAACAATAATTTTGTTTGCCATTAAAAATTTAATTTTATTAACTGATTACAATCTTTGCGTACTAAGCAGCCCATAAATTTCTTCATCAATGAATAACTTTATAGGCAAAAAGATAAATCAAAATTTTTATAGCTGAGACTAGTTAATTTGTACTTTTTTGTTACAATCTACAATGTATAGATGTAAATATTTAGCAAACAAATTATCAAGCTGACGTGTGTAATTTAGATACATGCACTATGTTTATTTGCTAATAAAGTGTTAACAACTTACTAACGTATATAGGAATTGAAGCTTAATAATAAGTGATAATCTTTTTACAACTGTTTCTTTTTTACACTACTGTTTATTTCGAAATTTATTATCAATCTTTTATTTGCAATTAATTGATGGCTCTCTAAAATATTGGACTCTTTAATATCTATTCTAGGTATTGGATGTATTTGTTCGGTTCTTTCGATATTTTAGGTTATGTAAAACACTTTTCCCAGTGCATTGAGGGTGGATGAGGGGCTTGGCCCGAGCGAGGGCGTTTTTAGTGATGCTGAACCGGGTTCTACTGGGTTGGGTCGGTTTGGTTTGGTCGGGTTTTCGGATGGGCCCAGCTCTGGCTGCTTGATGTGCCTGTCATATGTCAGTCTGTCTTTTCTTCTTGTCCTCTCACCTACGACGCTGGTTAATGACATTTTGCAGTTAATTGCTGCCGCTGCCGCTACCGCTGCTGCTGCTGCTGCCATATGGGCCATGGTCATGGTTCGGGCTAAAAGCGGCATCGAATCCGAGATCGGGGGCCTGGAGTTTAGGTCTGGTAAACGAATATGCGCCTGTATGCTGCGAGTTGCATTTCCAGGCAATGTAATTTGACTACATTAACTGAATATGCCATAACATGATCAGGCGAAAAGAGAAAGGCCTGAAGGGGCTGGGGAAACTCGGAAAGTGAGGGAGGGTTTCGAACTCTAATGATGCTGTGTCAGTGTCTAATCCATCCATCAGACTCAGTGCCAAGTACAGTTTCTGTGGCTGGGAAAATAATACGCAGCTTAAGATTTTACTTTACTAGTTTTTAGAATAATACAGCAAAAAAAAAACGCTTGCAACAAGATTTATGTTTTAAACAAATATTTATTGTGGAAATATTATCGCAAGCCCCTTTCATATTTTCGAAAAAAGACTGTTCAGAAAAGTGCTCAAAAACGGAACCTTTAAGCCCATAACTTATGTTACAGACATCCGATTTCAAAGTGATATAAATTAAAATGATCGTGGTTTAATTTTCTAAAAATCTGTGTTCAAATCTTTCTTTGTATTTTTGGGTCGATTTTTCGTCATTTTTATGATGTACCCCCTTTCCAAATTCTCGAAAAATGGCTTTACAGAAAAGTGCTCAAAAACTGCACTTCTAAGCTCATAACTTTTCTTAAAGACATCCGATTTCAATGTGGCATACTTTAAAATGATCGTGGTTTAATTCTCTAAAAATCTGTGTTCAAAACTTTCTTTGTATTTTTGGGTCGATTTTTCGTCATTTTTATGATGCATAACCCTTTCCAAATTCTCGAAAAATGGCTTTACAGAAAAGTGTCCAAAACGGCACTTCTAAGTCTATAACTTTTCTTACATGGCATACCTCAAAATGATTGTGGTTTAATTCTCTTAAAATCTGTGTTCAAATCTTTCTTTGTATTTTTGGGTCGATTTTTTGTCATTTTTATGATGTACCCCCTTTCCAAATTCTCGAAAAATGGCTTTGCAGAAAAGTGTCCAAAATCGGCCTTTTAAGTCTATAACTTTTCTTACAGACTCCGATTTCAAAAATATGCATTCAAATCTTGGTTAATGTTTTCCAAATTTGAAAGATGGTTTGTCCAAACTTTTTGGTAAGCTCATAACTTTTCCTCAGATCCGTCCTTTTAAAGTGACATACTTTCTAACCCCTTAACTTGATTCGTTCTCCATTCAGGAGATAATGCAGAAACAAATATATAAACGATTTATGACAGTGCAACAATCTTTCGGATAACCCATGTTTTGAGGGCTTGGCCTTCAATCACTTTTTACAAATTCACTTACCTGTGTTCCCTCCTCCAAAATCAGATATCTTTTGATTGCCTTACAATACGAACTGTCATTATCGCATCAGTTGAACGTCATGTTACTATTGTTCAGGATCCCCCAACAGTTTTTATCTTTATCACGAAAACCAAAATACATATAAAGGTGGTTAACAAATAATAAAAGTGCTTTTTAAAATAGTTGAATCAAAAGATCTGAAGTTCAAGGGTATGCTTTCTATGGAACTTTCTTAAACACAATTTAAAAGATGATGTAAAATCTTTGAAAATGCCATTTGTTTTCAATAGGTGATGAAATTAGTCGCAATAAAAGCCAGTCATCTTTTGAAGAACCCAACAATGATCCCCTCCGTATTCCCCCACTAAACATGCTCAAATCTGACATTTTGGATTGCCACACAATATCAACTGTCATTATCGGATCAGTTGAATGCCAGGCTACTATTGTCGAGGATCCCCCTCGCCTTTGCCTTATCTTTTTGGCGCGCACTTTTCGCCCAGCCTGGTGAGCAGGTAATATCCTAGAGACAACAACAAAACAGGAATCAGATCCAAGTAGGCAGGTACATATGCTGGAAGTGAGGGGAAATTCGGGGGCGAGGGACGTAGGCGTAGGACGTGGGACGTAGCGTAACCGGCAATATATATTGGCAGCAAACCAGTTTTTATAATGTCAATTCGAATCCTACACGTTCATGTCCATCCACACGCATTAAGCGCGACAGTCGCAAGTCCAAATGATGACGATCACCGGCGACAGAGAGCGAGGATCGGCGGCGGGAAAGGGACGGTTCGCTCGAAGCAGAAAGAGACGGGGCATAGGGTTAGGGTATGGTATGGTATAAGTCTCAGAATATGGGAAGGGGTCTGGGGTTTGGTAGGGGGAACAAGGAACTGGGAACTGGGAAAGGTACCGGGGAAGCAAGGCTCGTCGAGTCGTTGGCGTTGAATTTGATTTTGATTTCACCTGAGTGGCTGAGCCTTTTTCCCTGCCCTTTTGTTGTTCCTCTTTTCTCGAGTTTATTTTTGTTTTTTGTTTTTACCTCGGCGCTGCTCTGCTTGCCTTGGCCATGTTGTTGTTCTTATTTTTTTATTGTCAACCAACGCAGCAAACAAATGCAAAGCAACGACCTACGACTTCTTCACGTGAGTTGTGTATTGTCCTTTTGTGTTTTGGTACAGTGGGTATTGAAAAAACTTTTTCAGCATACTCTGTTTGAAGTGCTCAGAAAGCTTAAGGGGCTTCAAATATATACATACGTGAAATAAATCCTTACTTTTTAATATACAATTATTTATTTTAAAAGCTTTGGGTAAGTTTTAAGGTTATTGGTCGGTGAAATTTGAGGGAAAATATTAAAGAAATTTGTTTGAAAAAGTTAGGTTAAACATTAGTTTAAATTTTATTCAACGCCTTTGGGTATTATATAATATTCTTGGCTAAATATTTTTACTAAGTTATAATAAAATACCCATAAAATTGTACCCACAAAGACATGATTGAGTAACCACTGTAGTGATGCCCACCTTCGCATTGTTGTTATTATTGCTGCTCATTTACACTTGTTTTTTTTTTTGCTGCTCATCTCGAAATGATTGTTGTTGCTTATCCTTTTCCAGTTCGTTGTTGTAATATTGCCATATTGAGTTCATTTTCATCAGCTCTTTCTTCATTTGGCTGATTTTTTTTGTGTTGTATTTGCTGGCCCTTCTTCATTGGCTTGTTGTTTCTGTTGTACCTTATCTTTATGTTGTTTCTGTTCGTTCTGCGGTGGTTGTTGTTGTTCGAGGTTTTGTAATTGATGATGTTTATGTTTGAGTATTGGCCCCTGTCCCCACCCCCACCTCCTATCCCCGCCCCCTTTTCGGAGCTGATTTTAAGATTACGCACCTACGGTTTTTTTTCGTAGTTCTTCAGAGAGTGTGTGTGTGGGTTTTCCTTTTATTCGGCCGAGGGACTCCTGAGTGTGCCTGGCATATTAATGCCAAGATCTTAATTTATTCTAATGGGCTTATCAAACACTATGGGGTAATAATAATAATAATAGATAAAGTTGAATGGCGCGCTAAGAAAAGTAATGTAAATAATATGGTAATATTCAATGGGCTGTGAACGAGCATAGCGATAAAGCGAGTGATAATAGGCTCCGTACTGAAAATCCCCTTATTAACAGCCGAATGGTTTATTTCCGATAAGAAAACCGTGGGAGAATAGTAGGAGATATAATTTATTACTGCAGATCGTATGAATTTCGTATGTGCAACTTTCAACAATACCGTTATGCACTTGCGTACAGCGCAAATATTTGCATACCAAACTCAAACGGAAACAATTCACTGTGAAACGAATTATCTTACTTTCAGGCAAATTTATCAAGCATGCAGTAGGTATTTATCAAAGGCAAACATGTGCTCTTTACAGATAAGTCAAACAAATAAGCATATAAGAAATATTTCTAAAAAGAGAAAGAGGTAAGTAAAAATAGGTATTTGTTTAAAAATTTAAGTTTTTTAAAAAACAGACATCCCAACAATAAGAACACCTTTGCTCCAAAAATAAAACACGAAAAATGTATTTATATTAATATTAAAGGATTGCATTAGGATGTATTTAAAAAAAACATCCTAAATTCTTTAAAAAAAACTAAACGAAACAAGTAACTTAGGTATTTGAAGCTATACTTAACATTTTTTCTTTTCCATTAATTTTATTTAAGTTTTTAAATATTCCCGCCAACTTTTAAGCAGACCACATACAAGATATTAGAATACGACAAGAATCGAAAAATACTGATCAATTTATGGTATTTTTCTGGTGGAACCAGTAGATTGAGTCATATTCACTTTGTTGTATGAAACCATCAACCAAAATGTGTTGATACGTACTAACCAAGTTTATCTTTTAAATTAAACTGTATTATCCAAATCAGATGGCAATAATTTACTAATTTAAATGGAGTGGAAAGAACTAGCTCGTGGTTCCCCAACCGCTCTTTTTATAGCCTTGCAGCCCTGGAATTCTAGTTCCCCGCGAACCGGTTCAGTGGCAACCAGTTCTTCGCCAATCAATTCCTCACGGGCCGTGTTTGTTTTAAGTTAAAATTAGTAAATCAACCAATGCAATCCACTTGCCAGGCAATTTGGAGTTCGGAACTTGACAATCGAGTGATAAAGCAATCCGGGAAAATGCCAAAAATCTGCGGGCGTTGAAATATCGCTGCGAATCGGTGGGTTTTCGTTTTCGTACATAAAAATATATGTGCGAAATGAGTGTGTGTGTGTGTCTGTGCGCGAGTGTGGGTGAGGGGGCGGATTGTGCGATAAGGGGGCGTGGACGAGAGGATGCTGAAACATGATGGAACATGAGCAATGCAAATCCTTTAGACAAAGAATCAATTTGCCAATTGTGAGGCCCTCGAGGGTCTTACAAGTCCTATAAGCAGGGAAATTCCTATATGATGTGATGTAGTGTGTGCCTGATAAGGGGAATGGGGAGGGGTAGGGGGGTGGAGTTTTCTATGGGTGGTAAGGTCGTGTGGAAAGTGTCAAGGCATTTTACAACAGAGCGGCACACACGAGCAAGGTAAAACCCTCGAGCCCGAATACTAAAACCGAGCCAAAAACACCGCGCCCTTATGCGCAGCTCTGCATTAAACATGACTCCAAAAGAGTCCTTCCCAGGATATGCCCCATATGCCCCGTCCCGCTCGCACTTAACCCTCGCCTCTGCGGAGTGTGTGTGCATCGTAAATTGTTGCACATTTAAATATTCATGCAGCCCGGGCAAAGAAAACATAGCTTATATTTTTTACGATTACAATTTTGGTACTTTACACGAATTTCGTCCTGCGCCTGCGCACTTTTATGTCCCCCAAAATCTCTCTCTCTCTCTTGCTTTCTCCTTTTGGATTTTTGGAGTGCCATCAAAGTTTTCGAAAGTGTGTTCGAGTGCTGGACCAAAAGGCATAATAATAGTATGACCAAGACAATGGGCCAGTCCTCTCTCTTTGGCTCTTTCCCCCCTAAAAGCCCACATTCTTAACCCTCTAAAGGCCACATTTCGCAGGTCCTGTTGGCTTGTTTACCTTTTTGAGCTGGCCATCATTTCCGTTGCAAAATTCACTTCGTACACACACAGTGTGTGGAAACTTCCTTCCTATTAATGGAATTTTCGACAGCATTTTGTGCATTTGTGGTGTGTGGGTTGTGCCGCCTGTAATTGATTGGGGTTTACACCTGATACGAGTGTGATTGACATATCAAAGAAGTCCATTTCCGTTGCGACACTTCGAACACCAACGGTCACTCAAAAAGTGGTATAGATCCATTTCAACACCATCTTTTATTGAAATAATGTTTTTGAAAATCTTAATTTTCGAATTCATTGTTATTAGAATTGATATTTTATAATTTTTTATATCAGTAGAAAAAGTACAATACAGTTTTTAGCATCAAAATTGTCAAAATTCTTTAAATCGAACTTCCTAGTTTTGTTAGCAATTGATTGTTATAAAATTGTATGCAAGAGTTTTTCGTTAAAAGATTAGAAAAGAGATTGAAAAAAAATGCAGGTTCATTGTATTCAAACTTTGGCATTACTTTGGGATTTACTGCAATTCTTTTGTTTCATGGTTAATTAAAAAAACCAAAAAAACCATTCTGGATTTTATCTTGAGCTTCTTCAAATGTTCAAAATAAAATATATCATTGCTCATTTTAAAACATTAAAGATAATTTTATCAGATGTCTAGAAATTTATGTGACACACCAGAAAATATTGTTCTGTATTTCTCAATGCTCTCTAAAAGCTTGTCAGTTTCTTAATTAGACGCCAAATAAATCTGATTAGCGGCCTTCAACTAATGGAAAAACTCACATTTACCATTTCCACTTTGTTATTTTTTCAGCGCAAAATGCATTTTTAAAACCAGCAGCAGCAACAACAACAACAGTAACAACAACGCAGTCAACAGCAACAACAACGAAGCAAAGAAACAAAAACAATAATAATAACAACAAATCATCAGAAGAAAAAGAGAAACAACGTTAAAAGTTTTGGAGTTGCTCACTGGCCACAACGTTTTTTGTTTATTTTTTATGTTCGTTTTTGGAGGGCAGTAGGCGAAACGACAAAGGAAAAGGAAAAGTGCCGGGCACGGAAAACAGGACACAACTCATCAATATTCGAAAAAGCAATTGAGTCGAGGCATCAATTCATCAATTATTCAAAATGACCGAAGACGAAATTCTCTTTGACGACGTCTACGAACTGTGCGAGGTCATTGGCAAGTAAGTTTCGCCCCTCCGGTTATATCTTTGGCCGATTCTGCTGCTGACAGCTGGCATCCATGGCCATTATCTCATTATATATTATGTATCCGCCCCGTACTCCCATCGACACCCACAAGCTGTAAATCATCCAACTATTGGCCAGGGACGAGGGTTCCCCCTCCATGAAAAACTTTCCAAACGCCCAACTTTTGCATTATTTAAAAATGTATGGCCAAACATTTTCTGTGTTAGTTACTTTTCCTGTGATCATCATAGTTTAGCTTGAATGAAGTCCATTCACAAAGTTGACACAATTTTAAAGTTTAACTTTGTGCATTTTAGTTGGGTTGAAAAAGCATTTTTGTAATGTTGGAAATGTGTCATTAGCACAATTCTAAAGTTTATTCACCAAAGTGTCAATAATAGAAAGGCAAATATCGCTTTTATTTTTGTTTTTAATCATACACTTAAATTTCAATAGTAAATGTATGTGTATACATACAAAGATGAACTTGTATTACTATATTTTTTCCAACTTAACTTGGTGACATCATTCAATTATATTACGCTCATAAAAAAAAATTAAAAGAAAATCGCTGCTTGAATTTTAATGAGTTATCGAGTAACGCTTTAAAAATAAAATACCAAGAATTAAGCAAGTAAGATTTCGTGTCAAAGCTAAACTTTGAACTGTAAAGGGAAGTAGTTGATTAGGTTTCCTCGTTCTCAACAATTTCGTTTGCAATATCGGAGTATTTTGGTTTTGCCGAGGAAAAATAAAATTTTATTCGTCCCCCATTTAGACACAATCAACTTCCAATTGAAGTTTAATCCGAATTTACTTTCCCTCCGTTCCCGGAATTTTTTTGCAGAGGACCTTTCTCCATTGTGAGGCGATGCATACACAGGGAGTCCAATCAGCAGTTTGCTGTCAAAATCGTTGATGTGGCCAAGTTCACAGCGAGTCCCGGACTGAGCACAGCGGGTGAGAATTATATATATACAATCCACTTTCTTATTATGGCACGATGGGACGACCTTGTTCGATTTGGCCCCAGGCTACCGACTCCAGTGTTGTGTGAATAAATTATAATTAAGCTGCTCAATTATTCAAAATTATGCCGCTGCCACACGTGTAGCACGCCCCGAGGGCTGCCCCGCCCGTTTGCCAGCCCAAGACGCCAATTAAAAAGAAATTGCTCAAGTGCAAGGGCGCCAGGACCTGAACCTGTTCGTGGACCTGGACGATGGACGTGTTCGCAAAGGGGAGGAGGAGCAGCCATCCGGCCATTGACTAAATGATACATGGCAGGCACATAAGTCAGCGCTAAGTCCATTAGTGCCACTGCCAGCTGGTGTAGTGGGTGGCGGAGTCGCCCCTCCATCTAATGTCAACTAATTGCCGCTGTTTTCCCCCCGCCCCATCTGAACTGAGTTTCCCCCCTCCTCTTTGCAGATCTGAAGCGCGAGGCCACAATATGTCACATGCTCAAGCATCCGCACATTGTCGAGCTGCTGGAGACCTACAGTTCCGAGGGAATGCTCTACATGGTCTTCGAGTTGTAAGTTGTCAGGTTCGGCGACGTCCTCCTGCCCATCCCTAAATCCTTTCACTTTGCACTTGCAGCATGGAGGGCTCCGACTTGTGCTTCGAGGTTGTGCGACGGGCTGTTGCCGGTTTTGTCTACAGCGAGGCGGTTGCTTGGTGAGATTCCGAAGAAATTACTACGATTTGCGTTTGTTTTGGTCAAATGGAATAAATTATTAACTATAATTAAGTAAAGGAGATGTGCCGGCAGTAATTTGAAACAAGCTCTGTGACAGATAACTAATCCTAAAGTAATTGTATTAACTGGAAGTTTGGGAGAGGAAAGAAAACATTTCACCTTAATAATATTTAATCAAATTGATTTATTCATTTAAGCTCTCAGTGAATCTAAGTAATTAAATGAATGTTTAAGAATGTTTCAAAATAGTGTGGCTCTAATTTCTTTTCTTTTCGAATATCAGACTATTTTCTATGGCTTCTATTCAGCAATTGTCAACATAAAAAATGGCAAAAATAAACGCTAATAAATTACATTACGAACCTTATTTGTTAACCCCTACTTTTTCCTTGCAGTCACTATATGCGCCAGATCCTTGAGGCCCTGCGCTATTGTCACGAGAACGACATCCTGCACAGGGACGTGCGACCCGCCTGCGCACTGCTCGCCACCGTCGACAATTCGGCGCCCGTGAAACTGGGCGGCTTCGGATCGGCTATCCAGTTGCCGGGCACCCGGGAAACCATAGAAACACACGGACGGGTGGGATGTCCGCACTACATGGCGCCGGAGGTGGTGACCAGACGGCTATACGGCAAGGGATGCGATGTTTGGGGTGCTGGGGTGATGCTCCACGTCCTGCTCTCCGGCAGATTGCCCTTCCTGGGATCAGGAGTTCGGTTGCAGCAGTCTATAGCTCGCGGTCGGTTATCGGTGAGTGGATCAAAGAAATAGAGAATCTATAACCTACGAAGGTTCTGATATATATTCTTTGTTTTAAAGCTCTGTAAATTTTAAAAGAACATCTAATTCATCATACAACTTTTTCAGTTTGAAGCACCCGAGTGGAAGTCAATATCGGCGAACGCCAAGGATCTAGTCATGAAAATGCTGGCCGCCAATCCCCATCACAGACTCTCCATAACCGAGGTGCTCGATCATCCGTGGATACGGGATCGGGATAAACTACAGCGCACTCACCTGGCGGACACGGTGGAGGAATTGAAGCGCTACAATGCCCGGCGCAAGTTAAAGGGTGCTGTTCAGGCCATCGCAGGAGGCACCAACATGGATCCGCTTTACGCCACCGATGCGGACAGTCAGTATTTACTTCTAAACTTAATACGGTTCAAACATAATGATTTTTAATCTTATTTTGTTTTCATCTGAATTATAAAATTAAACGATTTAAAATAATTTCAATTCTTAAAATAACTTTTAAAACAATTAAAAAAAAACCAAAGTGTGAAATTAGTAAAACTAGGGATGAAAATTTCAATTGGTATTGATGCAAATATAAATAGCTTTAAGCAGAAAAAATAATTATAATTCGGTAGATTAAAGTTTAAATTTTAGCCAAAAACATATAATTATATAACGACAGTTTTCAATTTAATAAGGTCAAATTTAATGCAAATTCCAACGAAGAACAGTTTTAATTGTATTGCAATTTCATAATTAAAATGTGAGAATATTTTCGGTTTGTCAGATTGTATATTCATATTTATTTTTGCTATTTTGCAGTGCCCATTGCCGGTGCCACGGACGAGTGGGCTGACGAGGAGGCGGGCATCGAGGCGGTGCAGCGCATCCTGGACTGCCTGGACGACATCTACTCGCTGCAGGATGCGCACGTTGACAGCGATGTGCTGCGGGACATGCTGCGCGACAGCAGGCTGCACCAGTTCCTGCAGCTGTTCGACCGGATCGCGGCGACAGTGGTGACCAGCAATGGACGGGCACCCGCTGCCGAGGCCGTGGGCCGTTGTCGCGATGTTCTGGAGCTGCTCTCGTCGACGGCCGGCGGCAACTCGCTGGGCGGCAAGTATGCCAAGGACGAGCTGCTGCTGCTCCTGGCCGCCCCCCACATGCAGGTGAGTGGGGCGCTCCGAAGAGTGCCTTCTTTCTTGTTTACTGTTACTCTGTTGGGCATTTTGTGGCAAGCCTTATTTTGCAATAATCTGGCAATCACCGGGCTCTCGGGCTCTTTGTTCGCCTCTGTGGTCATATCAATCTGCGGTCCACTCGAGCCGCCCAATTCGCTTTGGCTTAAGCTTAAACAAATTTGAAATGTATTTAGTGCAGGCAAACAAGGCGACCACGGAGTAAGAGCCTTGGGCAGAGCCATCACTCCCAGGACTCGGTCGCCGACAGAGTCACTAATCCTTTGCTTAAACAGAGACTCATACCGGCACACCATCCTGTTCATGCACATAAATACACTTGGGGAAAAAATTGGTCATTATTAAATTTTGTGAAGATAAGCTTTTTATTGAATGGAAAATATGTGGGTTTGCAAAAACAAGTAATTTCAACCAAAAAGTCTGGAGCCCTTTTTCAAAATTCCTGCTCAAATCAATAATATTATTAAAATAAAAACATTTCAAATATTATATGAAATGAGTTCTTTGTTTGTTAGTGTCTTGTTCTTAATTATTTTAATGTGTTACTAGTGATATATTTTTTAAGAAAACATATCAATAGTATCTTTGAAAAGCTTTTACGTTATAAAGGTCCTAACAAAACATAACCTTGAGCTTAAATATAATACCGCCTAACAAGAAGAAGTACAAAGCTGTTTATATTTTTTGTTAGTGTAAGCACATACAGCAGCTAATGCAACCAAATACAAACAATTTAATCAGAATAAACCAAAATGAATTTCGGACGTAGCCAGGCCACAACAACAGCTAAAGCAACAGCAGCAGCAGGAACAGAATCAGAGTCAGAAACGAAAACAGGGGCTGGAGCAACAACATCCGAACCCCAGGCACCCATCTTCCCGCCCCGAGGGCTTTTTGCGCTGAAAAGTATGCTACGAGTACACGGCTCAAGTGCCATCGTTGTTCCGACTACGTCGGCATATGGCCATCCACCATCCGCCTTCACTCCTTCATTCCTTCACTTTGCCACTCTCCACTTGAGTCGGCAGCTGCCGAAAGGGGCACAAAAACATTTAACGATAGCGAACAAAAAATAAATAAGCAAAAACGGACGGGGGTAAAGTTTTTGTTTCGACGAATCCCCAAATATCCTTACGGCCGTAAAAAATTATTCGAACTTCCGTGGGGACTGAAAGGGATTTCAATTGCTGCGTTATTGGATACTAGTAATATTGCTAATGGCCATCCGTAACATACTTACTGGTCACATAAAGAGAGCTTAGGGAAAAGTTTGCAACTGAAGATGTGTATCACCGAAACATGGCATAATATTGAACAGCAATAAAAATTATTTGTTCGCCAATTGAAAACCAGGTCATGATTTTGTTTAACTTCTTGGGCTATTTATTATCCGAATTATCCAATTAATGGATTACAATATTGCTGTTTTTTAAACAGGTAAAAATAAGTAATAATTTTAATTTTTAACGCAAATGTGATTAAATTTATTGAAGTTTAAGTTTAGACAAGTAAGAAAAAACATTCAATATTTCATTGATAAATTTCATTTAATGGTAGAAACTTATTTAAACTTTTAAATACAAAGTTTGAGTCTTAAATGAAAAACTAAACTAACTAGCTTAAATCATTTGTTTTCTGATTGAAAAAAGGATGTATTTTTTTTTTAAACAAGAAAATAATCATTATTTCCCAGTTCCATTCATTTTTCAGTTCAAGATAACCAAGAAAGAAAAGCCTTAAACCAAAACCCTATGAAAGCAATAAACTAACAATGGTTAGTTAGACATACTTAGCTATGTATTACCAATTCAAATGCAAGTAGTTTCAAGAGCCCTCTTTATCAACTGAGCTCTCCAGCTGAACTGCACTCATCAAAGTGGGCTTTAATGTGGCCCAGTCAAAGAACTTGAAAAGGACAACTCTGAGGAGTGTTTATGTGCGCTGGAATTCATCCACCCACGAGTATCCAATTATTTGCCAGACTCGGCCTAAGCTCCTCATTGGTTTACCCCCGCCATGGACCCCATTCCTGTTCTAGGGTATAAAGAATACCTCTTCCCCAGGACTCGCTGGATGGGTTGAGTGGAAATGGTGGGTCTGGTCTGGCCTGGGTGGGCTTTCAGTGGGTGGCTGGGTGGCTTTTCGGTGGGTGAGCGGGACTGGCTGGGTGTGATATGGACGCAATGCTATAACATAACTCTGTGCCATCCACTGTCGTTAATTGCTCCTTGAAGCAGACTACACTTTTTCGCTGGGGCGTTTGCTGCTTTTCCTGATTTTCCTCTTTTATTTATTTTTACGCCTCTCGTGGCTCGGACTCGGCCATATCTGTCTGCTCGTCTGTCTTTGTGTGTGACGCAAGCCCAGTCTCATTTTCATAAATCCGAGCAATCTGCAAAAAAAAAAAAAAACAACCAGCCCAAAGAATGAAAGAAAAAAATGGACAAAAAAAATATGAACAACTGCAGGAAAACGCAGGCCAACGATGAAAGCAATGAACGAATGTGTTAATGCTATATACACAGCTCAGCGGGAGGCGTCGAAGGGGGTGGTAGGTGGTAGTTTTGGGTGGTAGTGGCGACCCCGGGGGGTGGGGGATGCTGGGCTGTCCAGGGCTGCAGTGCCAGCAACAATGCCAATGTCCAAGTGAAATCTGCAAAAGCTTCCGCTCTCTTCCCTTCTCTCTCTCTCTGCAAATTGCAGCAAACTGCAGTTTGGCCTCTCTTTTTCTTTAGCTTTACCCATCTCTTTTCTTTTTAACCCACTGGGTGATGGCAGTAATGGCAAAGGTACTTTATTTACTTTGGTTTGTAACACATATAAATATCTGGTTTTGTTGGACGTTCTACCAAGATCTAGTAAAGAAACATACTACAATTTATGTAGATCTTCATATCCTGTTTTTATTGAGAACACTTATAACTCGTAGCTTATTGTGGATAGCATTGAACTTGGGAACTAAGTAACTGTTACTATCTACATAATTTCTCAATGTCAATTTAAGGATCTAGTTTGTAATCTATCAGATAAAGTTAACACGATGTCGATTTGTACGGAAGTACAAAATTGATTTTTAATGTAACAAATTTCGACTAGATCTTTGTATTTAGTAAGGAGTTTTCCCTTAGACTTTAGTCTAACATGAAATTGAGAAACTATGAAATTAAACCTAAACAATATTTAAACTGTGGTACAGGGAAAACGGAAAGGGACCTAGTGGCATGCCATCACTGGTGGCCAAGTTGCAACTACGGAGCACTCGTGATTGACTTAAACAAAAAGCGCGCACCCGAGATTTCAGTTTAGTTTGCGGCGCAGTCGCCGCTGGGGAACGTCGGCGGATTTATTCGCCTCGGATTTATTTGCCACTTGCCCGGTGATGTGTGAAAATGGCGCCTAACGAGGCGCCACCCCCCTCTCGCGAGAATTGTGGCCAAAAAACCTTCGTCAAGTTGAGTTCACAGCTTGAGTTTGAGTTGGAGTTTCGTGGCTTGAGTTCTAGTTCGCGGCGTGAGTCTATTTCTCAGGGGGGTTACCGCACCCCATCCCGCTTGACCCAATTAACAGGACGCTTACCCGGACCCGGCTCAAAACCCCGGAGTGCGTTGTGTGTATATGTGTGGGTCGGTGAGTGAGTGAGTGTGCGTGCGTGCGTGCGTGAGTGTGCCAATTACGCGCGCGAGTTTCCGCCGTAACCTCCGTCAGTGTGCGGCTGAAAAAGCAGGCGACGGCCCACGTGTTTGGCGGACAAAATCCACATGGGAGCAATTGACAAAATGGCAACCGCCAGCCGGATGCGGATACGGAACCGGGACCGGGATCTCAGGGACAGGGCCGCTCCATGGCGCTGGGGACGCGCCGTTGCCCTGCTCATAAATTGGCAGCACAAGAAGATACTGCAGCAGCAGCTCCAGCTCCAACCCCCAACGACATTCAGCCATAACTCAATTTAAATTCAAATGTGTTACGCCAGCACAACATAACAACAACAACAACAGCGAAAAATAAAACAAATGTAAATGTCTTTGTCAAGAAACACAGAAATAATCGAATTATAAATTGATAAAAGCCAACAAGTTTTTTCGCTGGCCATTTGAATGGAGCAGTCCGAAGATGCGTGCTGCTGTTGCCGCTGCTGCGAGAATCTGTCCACGGCCACCACCGCCGACCCACTGCTGGAGGAGCACCACCACCACCACCTGGAGGTCTTCCAGTGGATCGGGCTTGGAGACCGCCGAACTACTGCCCGCATACATAACCCGCTACTACAATAATCTGCACCACCAGGTAAATCGGCTTGTTAAGCGAAAGCGATAGCATCGCGGGGATTATGAATATGTGGTTGGGGGACGTAAAGAGAATTGTGTCTTTTATATGGAAAAAGTGGGGGTTTTATTTCGGATGGGAATGAGGTGGCCATCTCGACCATGTGGCCTGCAATGCACAGTGGAGTTGGCTTTTCATCTGAGTTGCGGCCAAACTTTGATTAAATTTTGTTTACTGTTTTTGTTCGGGCTGCAAGTGGAAATGCCCGCCAACGGGTTGGGAAAAACTAGAAAGCGGGCAGGAAAACATCGCCACCCGCATAATGCGGTGAAAAAGTGATGATTATGGAAGGTTGGGCGAATAGACCACTTAATTACTTTTCAATTTAAATCAAATTAATGTAATGCGGTGATTTGGCGGAGCGTGGTTTCAATATGGGTGAACTAAATTTACACTCTACCGCTTTTCAATAACAAACTTATATAAATCAGTAAATAAAAGTTGTCTTTACTTCGATGAAACTGAACTAATTATAGTATACTTGGTGACTAAAATCACATGATATTCGGAAGCCAATCTAAAATGTGGTTTGTGTTTGTTGAATGCCAAACTTCAGTTTGACATCATATATTTAAACACATTTGAAATTGAATTCAAAACAGTACCAATATTTGTACAACCCTTGGACATTTGGATTTAAATGCATCGACTATATTTGCATAACTAAACACTAAACTAATTAAATCCTTGTGAATTAATTAAAATCAATGATTTATGTTGGCTCAGATTATAATTTATAATATCTTTTGATAAATTTTAATACGGAGTCCTAAAAAAAGAGTGTTTTTTGGTGAATTTAATGTGGATGGTGGTAAAATTAAAAATGGTTTTGTTAAAAAAAGTTAAGATTTAAATTTGATTAGATCCATTAATATTACTGTTAGAGTAGCATTACATTAGAATAAAAATATTAAATTGATAAATGTTTGAGATTATTTTAAAGTGCAAAATGGTATTGACTTGGTTAGTCTAAGCCCCATTCGGGTATAAACTTCAATTGATTCTAATGCCAGCATTAAACGAGACTCCTATCCACTTGCCATATTGAAAACCAATTCCCCAACCGAGGAACTCCCATCCTTAAGTAAGACTTCAAGGAACATAAAACGCTTCGTTTTTGCTAGCCTTTGTTTATTGTCCTTTCCCCGATGGACACTCATTGAATATTGGCCAATTGCAATGGCAAAATCAATTTGCCAAATGGCCAACGAATTTGCATTTTTGTGTGCCACATATACCCATGTCCCCTCATCCCCTCATCCCCACTTTGGCTCGATTTCTGGGATGCCATCAGCATTATTACAACGGTCGTTTTACCTTTGACTTGTTTCTGATTTGCACGGAATACGGATACGGATATACACAGAAGGCACTACGGATGTGGATGTGTGTGGTGTTTGTGCACGTGTTCATCTTCCCCCGAGTGTGTGTGTGTGTGTAAGTGTGTGTGGGTTAGTTGACAACTAAACGTGTCAACGAGGCTAAGCAAGCAAACTGTCAGGAGCAGTAGTTACAGGACCAAAAGCGGGGAGGATGTCCTGCCTCCACCTGCCCCACTGACACATTAGGGTTACTCTTTTGGCTGCACAACACATATAAATGTCCCGCCTGCCACGCCCCACCGCCCCTCCACGCTTAGCCCCCAAATTGCAGCTCTGTAACTGCCATCATCCTTGTTATTGTTATTGCCATTGTTGCTGTTGTGTTGCAGCCAAATTTGTTGCCACTTCGATGAGATGACAAATTCGTGCCAAATTGCTTTCACTCTTTTTGATGCACAGTAAAAAACATCTTGATACGTTACTCTTGTTTAACTGTGGCCATTGATAGGCTCTATTAAATGGTATACTTTGAAAAATGAGCATTTGAAAGATCATAAAAATAATATAAACCATTTTCTAATTATTTAAAAATAAAGCTCAAAATTAAATCAAATTTTAGTTGAATTTCTTAAAAACCTATTTTGTTTGGGTCACAAATCCCAAATATAAAGCAAAAGAGAATAAAAAGTAATTATATTTCTGTAAATGGGGCTTGGGTTTTTATTGATATTACGCAGCTTGGTGTTTTGTATTTTTAAGACTGTATTTTCCAGGGCACCTCTGACCTCTGCTCACACTTTTAACCCCCCGACATTCCGTTTTCCATTGGCGTGTTGCAGCACACAAAACGTTGGCGACAGCAGCAAGTTAATAGTTTATGGCCAGGATGCGATTACAAGAGCTCCATTTTCCGAATGGGCCTTGACCTACACTGCCTGTGCTGGAGAACCTTGGGCCGAAACGAATTCGGACTGAAAATCACTTGACATAACGCTGGTGGGCCGAGGTGCAAGCTGTCGGAAAGTGGGAGGTGCTTTATTTTGCATTAATTAAAAGCCCGTTATGCAGCGCGTTAAGCTCGTGTGATGGCTGCCGTGCTCGTCCTTGCGAATCAATCGATTGTCTGAACTGCTTTCTTTGCACTTCGAGGCTGAAAAGATGCTACTACAGCTCTTTAATGCCCTCTTAAAATAGGGTATTATAAGTTTTACCATATGTTTGCATATTAGTTATGAAAAAATCTATCCAAACAAGGCACTTTGTATAACTCGTTCATATTTCGACACCCAATGAGAGTATAGCTTCTTAAAGTGCTGTGATTTGTATCTAACAAAATTTAGTACTTGTATGTAATATACGCAGGATGGCAAGCAGCACTTTTAATGGTCCTTCCTTCAAATTCTTGATTATAATTGCGAAATCGACCCTATTTCCCATGACCAGAGATGTTAAATTGCTCTCTGAAAGGACCGAGACTATATCTCAATGTCAAGGATATTAAATGTCTCATTAAAACATTAAGATATCACAAAAACTTTTTGCTAAGATCTGAAAAGCAAGTTATTTAGCTGCCATAGAAACCATCTACCTTAAAGGGTATTTCAATTTTCAATCTCCAAGCAAAGCCTTCCGTTCTTGTCCTTTCCCCATCATATTCCCCCTTCCTGGCGCACATTCAGTTGGCCTGCTATTCACAACAAGCGCTCCATAAATATTTGCTGTGCCTCAGCACAGATTCATAACTCATAAAGGGGCTGTCTCTCCGACTGTCTGTCCGTTTCCCCGTGTCCCTTACTCGTCCTGCGTCCTGCGTCCCTCCTCCTTTCTCTGTGTTTGCCTGGCCCCAATGGATAGCTGGGGCCTTACCACATGTAATTAGGTTGCGGTTTTCCACCTTCTGCTGCTTCTGCCACGTCTTCCTCTTTTGGCAATGAATCCTTTTGCCACACGCCCGCATCCTCTTTGGCAAGTGTCTGAGTGTCTTGCTGATTGTGTGCGGGGATCTAGAGTGAGCCGCTGTCGGAGGTAATTAGGAAATAAGTTCATATTGCTCTTACTAGATTCGAATTACTAGAGTTCTATATTCACAACTCAATCTTTTAAAAAATATAAAAATATCACAAAATAATGTTTAAATATGTTTAAAATTTCAACTCGAGCTTATACTTATGCTATATGAATTTCTAAAGAATAAATTGAGAAATAAATTTTAATATCACTCATACGACATGTGAGCCAGGTAAAATTTAGTTTTACGAGATCAGAGCTCGTACATAAAAAAATGGTCCACTCTGCGTATGAGTGATATACCATAAAAGCATATATTATTACGAGTATTTTATGACTTAAGTAAATCAGAATTTTGAAAAAGGGTATTGTTATGACCTTTCATTACACCTAAACTTCGGGTCCTCCCTGCTGGCCACTAGTCACCTACTTTGGCCAGGTTTTTTGGCCATTGCTAACCAATCTGCAGCTGCAGCGCCCTGATGAAACGTTGATGTTGTCTGATGCTTCTGCTGCTGCTGATGATGATGATGATGCAAATTTGGATGATGTTCATACTGATGATGACGCCAGCGCTGACGCTGGCAATGATTGGGTTAACGACTACGTGGCGCAGACGTTGTGCCATAAATTACGAATATTTGCACGCTCTCCACGTTACGCGTTAGACGAAAGGCGGTGGCAGAGCACACTGGCCTAACTTGCCAATTTGGCCGATAACTGCAGTTTAGCGGCCATAACTGCGATTTATTATGATTTGCAGCATGTTATGATGCCTAATCGTGGGTCCACGTTGCGTATGAATAATATTTGGTCGGAAGTCAATTAGGTCAATTCTGCATTAAAGTACTTTAGGGTGCAGAAAAGCAAATGGTTCTCTATATACAATATCTATGTATTATCAAAGTTTTTTTGTAAGGGAAAGCTCTATGCTTTTCCCTACAGCAGTGACTTGCATATTAATTTTAATTACAAACGTAATTGTATTTCGGATATTAATTGCTTAAGCCCACTGTGCCAAACTGGCAGCAGCAAAATCGTCTGCGATTGCCAATGAGTGAGAAATGTGGCTGCTAGACAGAGACAACTACTGCGCATGTCCGCCGTCGCAGTCGCAGTTTGCGTCGCAGTTGACGTCGCTGCCAGCATCCTGCATCCTTTGGCAGATTCAGCAGGCAGCGCAGAAGTCAGGCCACCAAGTCAGAGCACACACTAGTCGTCTCGGTCGCGCACAGGAAATTGATTGGGGGCAGCAGGCTGCATTCAGCTGGGCGCCAAAAAGAGAGAGCGAGAGCAAGGACAAGCCGTGCAGAGAGACAGAAAGAGAGAGAGAGCAAGGACAGCCAGCAGAGAGCTTCAGCTGGATGCTGGCAGGACTCGAAGATTCAGTCTATAATTGTCCACCTTGCTGACTGGTTCTGTGCCAGTTTAACGCGAGCCCTTGCCTGGACAGCACGGGTATACAGTAGCAGCAGGACACGCAGCAGCAGCAGCAGCACACACACACACACGCACGCACAACGGCTGCTGCAAAACACACACACCAGTGAGTTGCCATACGGCGCAGCGAAATGCAAAAAGGAGGAAAAACCCTAAGAAAAAGTCAAGAAAAACTGACGAAAAACTCCAGCTAAAGTTCGGGATAACCGAAAAAACTATGAAAACTTTTTAATTGCAAGCAGTGCACACTTTCGTTACTCAACAAAGTTGCGCGCAAAAAAGTAGGCAACATAAAAACTATAAAGGGAAAAGCATTGATTTTCACTGGAAAAATTCCCCACACACACACACACACATTTACGCAAACAAAAAAAGAAGTGTGCGTGGTCGTTTTGGCGACTTTTTTTCGCAGCCTCTCTGGCTTTTTTTTTTTTTGCATATTGTCCGATCCGGTCAGCTTCTTGATTTTGCACCCCGCTCCCTCTCTTCGCTCTTGGTGTGTATGTGTGGGAGTTTCTGCCCCTGTCTCTCAAAAGAGAGAGATTTTTTCTTCACTCTCTCCCTTGGAGAAGCAACAACCGCAACAAGGATAAGGCAGCGACGCCAGCTGCGACGTCGGCAGAGCAACCATTTCGACCGCATTGCCAAATCGATTTGCCAAAAACGATTATCAATGATTTCACGAACGCGCCACCAAAATTCGTTCACCAATTGAATTAAATTAATCTCATTTCGCCTACGTGTATGTGTGTGTGTGTAAGTGTGCTGGTGTGTGCGGTGTAAATCAAATTAAATCGGTGCAGAACAAAAACTAATTTATACCAATTTATCCCGAAAAACTACAGCCAGTGCAAGCAAAAAGAGAAATCAAATAAAACAATAAATAAAGAACAAAAAGATGTACTCTTTAATTCATTAAACCAGAAAAAACCCTTAAAACCACACAGACAACACAACGAGTTAGATACGCACAACAACAACATTTCGTTGCAGTAAGTATGAGCAGCTTAAAAAAAGCATAGAACACCTGAACGAAAATCCACCCACCACCCACCTGCAAACTTGGAATTCCTCAACAAAGTGAAGTTCGCTTCACTTCACTTCGCCACTCAGCACAGCCCCGCCCCCTGTCCTAACGCCCCCTTTTCCGCCCCTACCCCGCCCCCTTCCGAACTCCCCCGACAAACGCTTCCTATGCCATTTCCGTTTGCCTTATCAAAAATGTGTATATATACACAAAGACAGGGAAGCGGGGAAAAAGGGAAGAAACCGAAGAGAAGCTGCAAGAGAATTCAACTACAGTGGTCGCGGGGAAATTAGAATTTTCGAATACTACCATTGGTATTCAATACAAGTCAAAATAATTGGTGAAAAGAAGGACGTCCAGAAGTACTTAATAAGTTTAAAGTCAGTTATTAATATCATATTTAGTTTTGTATATTGTTTGTAAGCCATTTGTTCCAAAGTTGCATCATTGAATTATTGGTAAAAAAAGAGAATAGATTTTGTAAAGTAAGTGCCATGTTCTTAATAAAAAATATCCTAAATGTAGAATGTTTAAATGTTACCCTTCTTTCGCAAAGAAAACTAAAAATCTGCCTTAAATAGTGTTTGGATTTCGTTTATGACTTTTAAATATTAATCTTATTTATGACTAAAAATTGAATTGTGGACCCATAATTTTTTAAAATGCTATAAACTGGCCAATTAAATTAAATCTAATCTGATGTCTAGTAGCTTTTAATTTAACAACCGACCACTGTGCATAAAAAATTGGTGAGGTTTCATTTGCTCTGCTTTATTTTCCTTTTCATTTTCTCTGTTTCTACTTTCAAATTCATCAGTACCGCATTTCTGCTCCACGAAGGAGCAAGTGCAGCTCAGTGGTTTAGACGGGGAGTCCTTCAAGCCCCAGTGGTCCTTCAGGATTGAGATAGACTGCTAAAACTCACTTTACCTCAGTAGTTGAGTTTGGTATTTTTTTTTTTTTGGTCTGACTGCGGTTCTCCGGTCTGCCTTTTATCATACTTTGCTGCTCTCTCACTGTTTTTGCCATACTTTCTTTGTTGGTTTTTGAATCTTTTATGAATTGAATTTGGTTATTTTGAACGCGTATGTTCCGCTGCAAAGTTCCCGCTCCCACGGCAACGTGGCTTCCACGTCCTTGGCTGACTTCCTGCCCCGCATTTGTGGGCCCCCAGGATAAAGCCAACGCTAAAGCTAAGAGAAAACCGAAGCCAGGACGAGACGAGCACGTTCCCATTCAATTATGGGCGGCATGTGGCACATTAGCATTCAGCGGAAGCTGCGCCAAAAGCAAACATTTCAACGCCTCCCAGTTCGTGGGGTCCCTTTTATTATGCGAATATTATTTAAGCATTCACAATTCCGTTTTAATTTAATTCGATGGCAGCGGCAGACTTTCGGCAGTCAGTGTGGAATTTGTTGAAAACTATTTAGCATAAATAGTCTCCGCCTGCGGTCCCGATAGTCGCCTGGGAATAGCCTGGCAATGGAGTCCTTCGGCCCTCTTTATCTCCATCCTTTGTCCCTCTGCCCTCCTGCCTTTATTAGCGCATATAATTTCCCGAGTTCCATGTTCTTTTTTTTCTTCTCTGGTTTAGGTTTTTTTTTTTTTTGTTTCACAGTCTTGTTTTCTTCCCCATGCCTAGGTTTTTATTTTTATTTTTAAGGCTTTTTCCCCAAACGATTGCCTTTTGGAACCGTTTAGATAAAAAGCTCTGTTCTGCCTTCTGCCACCCCACCAAGTTCTGTTTTCTCCCCCAGGGACAACACAGGTTTTTATACTGTAAATTTTTATTTTTATCTCTGAGGCATATAAAATACACATTTTCAGTTGCCTAGACAGTGAGTTTAATTAAAACGAGGCGCGGAATAGAGAACTGTCTACACAGAAACAATACAAAGTTTGTAGGGCTTAAAAACAGAGATTTCAGACATTTTTATGTACTGAGAAAAACTGATTAAATCTTCAACAAAAGTTTATGAAAGGTAGTAAAATGTTTAGATTTTATCAGGTCTTAAGATAAATCTTGCCAATAAACTGTCTGCTAAAGGGTTATTTTTGTTTATATTTTATTTTTTCCATACGTATTTTTCAAATACAACTTTGTAGGCTTTTATTTCCTTTAATCGATTTTTCCCCAGTGCATATTACGCTCCATTTGGTTCCCATCTGTTTCGTTGATTGCTTTTGGGGCTGGGGGAAATAAGGGAAGGGAAATGCGAGCAGGTTGCCTACCGTTTCACTAATTTCAATTGTACAGGTGTGTGTCTAAGGGATTAAATATCTAATTTATTTGTATTAAATGTGAAAACAAAGGTTTCGAGCAGTATGCTACATAAAATTGAAATTCCTTAAACCTTAAACCCGAATTTTCTTATCCCCGCTGTGCTGAGTTTGTATATAGTTAACACCCCCTTAATCCCACACACCAAACACCCACCCAAACACACTCACATCCCAGTCGAATAAATTTCGTTAAATTTTGAGCTTTTCAACGATTTTCCTTTGCAGAAATCGCATGCTAGAAAATTTGAAAATCTAAAAGCTAAACCAAAAAAACCACAAAACAAAATCAATTCAAAATTAAACTCTAAAAGTTGCATAAAATTAAAACACATACATCTGTATAGAGAATTCAATAATAAAGAATATAAAACCAAGCTAAAACCCCAAACTACAACAAATTAATTACAATTGTGATGAACAAGTTAATTGCATCAATTGCAGCACATAAAATCTCAAGCATTTAAAATAGCTTAAACCAAACGAAAATATATTTGCTGCCCATGCAGGCTCAATTAAAAGGAAACAATAATTTATTGCCACATCAATTCAGCGTCGTGGGAAGCGGAGAAAATTGGAGATACACATACACACACATGATTTACCAGTGATAGCAACAGAATTTACATAACAATTAAAAATAGAGACAACAACAATAATAATCACCCGACAAACCAAATTGTTGTAGACTTTTAACTCGCCCAGTTTGTTGTTGTTGATTAATCGTAATAGAAGTTGTTGTTCATGAAAGGAAAGATAATTGCTGTGATCACAGGGGGAGTTTAATAACAAAAATTACCAAACAAAAAAAAGCTCTAAAAAGTGGCCAAAATAGCTTTGATGACAAGCTGAAAAAGTAGGGCAAATACAAATTATACAAAAAGTGAGAGCAATGCTGATTGGCCCAAGCAACTACCACGACAGCAACAGCAGCAACACCACAAGACACAGCAGCAACATCGGCGCATCTCCCGGCCTGAACCACATATCAAAAGGCTAGAAAGTGCACCGGGGAGAAGGGCGGAGGAAGCAGAGAAAGCGGAGAAAGGACACAACATTTACCCGCGCCACTCCTCGCCACCGCCCCCGCATCGCCTGCAATGCTCTGGTAGCCAAGACAGTTTTACGGTGGATCACTACTGCGCCGGCGGCGACCCACAGGCAGCAGCAGCGGCGGCAGCGGGCGGACCCGGACCTGGAGCGGCTGGATCTGGAGCGGCCGGATCTGGAGCTGGTGCAGGATCTGGAGCGGGCGGACCGTCGGCGGGTCAATGGTCCAATGCTGGCGGCGGCGTGACCTCCTGCGGCGGCGGCGGTGGCATGGGAATAGGGCCCCCAATCGGCATCGGCATGTGCCAGCATCATGGGCTGACATCACAGTCGTTGATGTCCGGTGGCTCGCACATGTCGCTGCTCGGAAGCAGCGGCAGCAGCGGCATGAGCGGCAGCGGCGTCGGCAGCAGCGGTCAGGGGGTGCCAATGTCCATGCCCCAGTGTCCCGCCGCCGCGGCAGCCGCAGCAGCAGCTGCAGATGCCGCCGGTGGCCATTGCCGCAGCCTGAGCGGCCTCAGTTCGATCAGCATACCGCCGCCGCCGGCGCTCTTCAATCCGTGCAGCTCGGCGCTGTCGCTGCAGCAGGCGGCGGCCACCCGCTGGGGACCGCGCACCTCCTGCCCGGTCCACAGTCCGTTCCGCGTGCGCGTGCCCAACGGCTCCATCTGCTCCGGACACCAGGTGAGCGCGTTTCGGAGGGGTGGTCAGTGGTCAGTGGTCGATGACCGAACAGCTAAATGTATAAATGTATAGTTTAACAGGGCCATAAAACCACAATCTGTCGCTAAAATCCGTTGACTAATTCAGCTTGCCACAAAATGTTTATTGCGCTTTTGAGTTTGCCATAGAAACTGTATATATTAACTAAGTAACTCCATAAGTAGTTTAGTTTCCCAATTAATCGCCACTTGACTTATGTCTCTGTCTTCCTTTCTCTTCTCTCTTCCCAATGGCTTACTCACTTTTTGGCCCGGCAGGTAAGCAACGCTAAGCGGAAATCCAGCATTTTGGCAGTGCTCCGAAATGTGTCAACGACATGTAAGATTATTTTCATTTGGGTTGCCGACATCGCCCAAAAAACACACAAAGATCAGGCGTATACGCATTCCGCATATGCTCACACACAAATGAACCACATGGGACAACGAGGGGGGTTTAAATGGTTTATCAGGATATTTCTTAACAGTCTTTATCTATTTACATTGGTTTTATTAATAGTTTTTTAGTTAACAATATATAGCTTCAATTATTCAGTGGTCAGTCAAAGATAGAAGTTGCAGAAGTTGCTTATGTTTATTTATAACCACTTCTTCAAATGTATTCAATCTGTTTATGCTTTTGACCAACTAAATTCTTCATAAATACATTGCTTAAATCATTTTAGAATTATTTATTCTATGCCATGCACCGTTAGCTCATAGGAATCCTATTAAATGTTATATGTGAATTATGAATAAGTAAAATACAAGAAGAGAAGTCAAATTCAAAATTGAATAGCAACTTCACAGGGAATACAAATTTTTGATGTATTCAGGATGGCTTATTCACTAAAGAAAACATAAACATTGCTGCAGTTTAAAATAGCAAGATTTACTATACATTTCCTACCCTGGTTTCTTTATATTCTAGTTCCTTGGGGAATATTTATTTTTGTAATTCCCTTAAAGCACCCATAGAAACAGGCTGCTTAAAAGCTTCTTAGAATGCCATAAAATGGACACCTCACTTTATATTTGCTATTCCTATGATACGATAATCCGAACACAAAAGGAACAGCCATAGCAACTCTCGTTGGGACAGCTCACATAGTTTCGCAAATTATAAAGAGCTCGATTCACATGATTGCCCAAGCGGTGACCCGGTTACGTTTTCTTTTTTTTTTTTTCGTCCCTGGGTTAGGGTCCTTCCTGGTCTTTGGGGTTGGGCTAGGGGTTTTGGGCTTTGGTTTTGGCTTTGGTTTTGGCTTTGGGTCGCTTTTCCTAAATCAGCGACAGGCGCAGGTTTTTGCTTGACTGCGCCGGGCACAAAACAGGGAAAAAATAAACTACGATGTGGCAACAGAAACTAGAGCAGCGACAGGGGATCGACTATCAGAAATCCCGGCCTTTTGTGACAATTGCCATTTAACGTTGTTTTCCCCGATTCGCTTTCCCTGTTTTTTCCCAGCGCATTACATTTTGGCCTTTTCCATATCCGCTACCTTCCTGTTTCGCCCGGCATCAAATTGAATGTCACTAATGCAATTAGTTCACACAAAATAATTCTCTTCCACTCGATTATAGAGCATAATATGCTCGTTGTCATTTATTATGAGAAGCCAACCGAAACACGCACAAGGATGAAAGTTACGGAGCGAGTCATATGCAAAGTGGGCGATTGCCGAGGGGGCGGGGCCGCCTTTTGCAAAGGCTCCGAAGGTTGCTGCGACACAGGACCATTACGCCTTTCAATTTCTGCGCTAGGGCAGAATTTACATAAATATTACACAAGAACGGGGCGCTGTTCGAAGGGCGTTGCTTCCAAAGGGCATGAGGCATAGCAAATAGGCTCGTTACGCCGGCGGCACGGTTCTGAAAGATCATCCAGCCAGGGGCAAACCAGCAAAAGGTGTGGTCACCAACGCCTCAAATTGAGTTTCAACTTTTTAAAAGGAATATTACAACGCACTAACTATAAAAACTCTGCACTACATAAAGCTTAGGCAGCGACTTAGATTCTGGTAATGGAGTTCGCCCAAAGTTGCTCATTCTTAAAGACCCAAAGTTTTCAGGCCTTGTTGAAAAAGTTTTCTTGCGTGGGCGGACTGAAAAATAATCTTTTGATAATTTTTTCGGCATTTATTATGGGTAGTTCACTTGTCATTGCCCTTGACAACCTATCAAAGGTAAATGAGGCTCAAAAATACTCAAACTTTGAAACTTTCCCTTTTCCCGATAACTTTTGGGCAAATAAAAAGGGACTTTTACGAAAACGCTGATTTATCAGCTTGGCTGGCAACTGCTAAAAACATATGCTAGGATAACTTTGGGTCAGGAAAAGATAACATATTTGTTTAACAAACAAACAAACGTATTTCTTTCATTATTTATTTATCAAGTTAGAAAGTGGCATATAAGATTACATTTTTAAAGGTTTGAAGTAATAATCTTTTTACAGCCGTTTATTTTCCTAACAATAGCAGAGAAAAATATATAATATTTATGTTAAATGCTTTAATAGCATTATTTTTTAATGTTTTAAATGGGCTAACAGACAATTTTTCTAAAAACCTTTTAAAAAATAGCTAAAATTTCATGACATATTTTCATCTTTCGCATTACCCGTCAAAAAGCCCTTAAGTCACAACCATTTCATTTGATTATCTCCCTTGAGGTGTTCCCGTTAACATCTTGTTGGTGTCTTATCTAAAGTATCCAACAAATGATTCCAAAAATTTCTCTCATCGCGACCATTAGCTGCCTAAGTACCTCAAATTTGATGCCACAATGCATGAGAGAATGTGTAATTTCCAGGGGGGAAGGGGGTGGAGATCCGAGACTAACTAACTTACACCTGCCTGATGGTGGCCGTCATGGCGTGGCACATGCCACATGCCGCACATACACGCATCCGCACACATTCACGAAAGTGTTGTCATACATTTAGCATTCCCTCTGGCAGGCAAACAAAAAACTTTTATCTTGATAGAAGGTCTTGAGCAGCGCTTTTTTCGGGGGACCGGACCGAAAAAAAGCTGGCGAAGAATAGAAAGCGAAGACGACAGGGCAAGGAAATGGAAAAGGAAGGGCGAAAAAAGTGCCCAACTGACAAACTGACTGGTGGACCGAAGGACCGACTGAATGACTGAAGCCTTGACACTCTTCATTTGTGAATGCGTTAATTGCGCCCGAGGATGTATGTATGAGAACATTAGGGTGGAACTTCGGTGCATGTGATATTGTAGGACCCACTTTCAGTCTTCCAAAAGCTTTTTTGTTTGATAAAATAAAACAAAAGATGAGACAAATATACTATATTGATTGCTAAGAAATACGTTTGGATTGGCTAACATATAATATGATTTATGTAAAAAAAAAAAAAATGTACAAAATAAAAGCTAAAAGCATACGTAGGATTTTATGTTATTATACAACATGGCGTATGAGTGATATCTACGTAGCTTTCGTATATATGATTTATAACTTAAATGCTTGTTAAAAATATTAAGGTGAATTTAAAAATTCAGTGCGTGTGTTTTAAGTGTGTTCTTTTAAAAAACGATCAAACAAGTTCTTAACTGGATTACATGTCGTATGAGTAATTTTTCTGAGATAAAGTTTTCAGAGCCCCAAATTTTGAATTAAATTAGGTAAGAACACGTTAATTGCCTGGCAAAACCCAATTCCTTTAAGGTAATGCGAATTAAATAGTCTAACTTTGTCATATGGCGGTCCACCCTGCCGAGCATGTGTGTGTGTGTGTGCGTGCGTGTGTGCCAATGATTATGATGCTGATGATGATGAACAAGCACAATGGCCTGAACAAGCAGTTAGAGCCTGTAAGAACAACAACAACAGCGATTACAAGCAGCAAGTGTGTACATTATTTTGCAATTTAACAATCCCCACACCCCACACCCCACAGGACATCCCATCCTTTTTTCAAGGCAGGCATAAAACAACAACTTGAGAAAAACAAAACAAAAAAGAAGAAAGAAGTATGGTAGGGGGGCTGCTTTTTGGGGAGGGAGAAAGTATGAAAAAAGTGAAGAAATAATTAGTTTACTTGTTACGAAAGTGAGTTATCGCCCTTTGTGCCGCTGCAGCCGTTGCGGCGTTGTTTGCCTAGTTGAAATTGAATAAACAAATTTTACATGCCGCACCCACACGCACACGCATAAGCGCATGATGTACTCACACACACACACACACACACATAGACAATGTGTCGAGTGTGCAAAAATAATAATGTGTGTTTTCTCACACACAAAGAACAGCTCAGCAAAGAATGAGGAAGAAAGCGAAGCAGGAGACAAGTCGGGCTATAAAATTACATTTACATATGCAGATGTGCAAGTGAGTGTCCTGTTGCGTGGGTTATTTTCATGGCTGTGTGTGTGTGTGTGTGAGCTGAAGAAAGTGTTGCCTACCTAACGGCGTCATTAGTCACACGCACACAATGAAAGCGAGTGAGAAATGGCACACTTACAGAAATGTATTTCCTCAAACATAAGGCATAAGTAAATGAAGATGTCTAAAATCGGCATAATTTTACACTTACAACATAATGCATTGCATGCTTGTACCTTGAAGATACATTCAAAAAACAAACTCAAGTTGATTTTGAGCCCAAGGACATTGCCTTTCTGGTTATATTGCTTACAGCTTAGCTACCTATTTAAAGGAAATATATACAATTGCAGCATGCAATCTACCAAATACGTTCTATTGACTATTAAAAATGTTATAAGTATTTCCCTTTCATAAAATTTTTAATAAATAAAGCTTTATTCGGTTTATAAAAACCATGTAAAAAACCAAGCAACAATTATAATCGCAAACCAGCATGTTCAAACCATTAACCGTTTGCATTAAAATTGTTTTTAAAGCGATAAAAAGTGCTTTCCATTTACAAGGTTTTCAATTTTGCAATTCAATACCATTACATGAAGATTTATTTACACGAAAAAACCTTTCTGGAAAATTAAACCAGATTGAGGGAAAAATTGAAAGCTGTCCGCCGAAGGTCCACCGTGTGTTCAATATTCAGAGGGGGTAAAAACCATATTTAATATTCAGAAAACATATTTTTTTGGAGTGTGCGAGCCGAAATGATGGAGAGAGACAGATGGGGGGCGAAATTGAAAGGTGGCAAGGTGGAAGCGATGACAATATGTTTCGCCCACGAGAAAGAGTTCCCTTTTTTTTTTTTTTTGCTTTGCACCTCTGATAGATGGCAACGATAAATGCATAATATGCACGCACACACCGGAAATTTGTGGTTGTTTGTTGCCTGCTCGAAAAACCAAAACACGACACCAAAAACCGACATCGAAAAAGCTTTTGTTGTGAGAATATCAATATATATTTGTATGGATTTTTCGGCGTGGCGGTAAATTTAATGACGAGCGGGAGGATATCGCTGCCATTGTTCGGCTGATAAGGGAGCCGGGCAACTATTACCTGGCGCTGAAACGGGAGCCCACCTGTCAATCAATACCACCCCGCCGCATCACATCACCAGCGAGAGCCGACATCATCATAATCACCATCCACGTCGTCATCGTCAAACATCACGGGATGTTCCAGGGGGACAGTGTCTGTCAATAATAATGCCAGCTAATAGGCAGGAAGTGTTAGCCGCCGTCGCCGCCGCCGCCGCCGATGAACGAAGAAAGGATGCCGCTCAATTACCCCGACATAGTCATACGGTGAATGTTGTGTATTGGAGACCAATGTTAACTGTAAGACTGTGTCTCGGTGGTTGCCAGCCCAGCAACACAATCGTATCCACATCGAATCGTATCCTATCGCATCGAACCCAACCGGATATATGGATATATGGAGACATGGGTGTGTGGAAGTGAAGACGGCCGGACCGCAACAATAAGTTCGGCCAAGTGATAAGTCCCGATAGCAAGTTTCATGGGGTTACCCCCAGGGAAAGCTGGGGAAAGCTGGGGAAAGCTGGGGAAAACTGCTACTGCTGCTTATCGCCGAACACGCGACACAAAACAGACAGACAGGCCAGCCCACAAATGCTCGGTCTTCAGAGGTGGAAACTGAGTTGGAAAACTGGGAAATGGGAGCTGTGAGCTGTGAGCCCTGGATGTGAGATGCGAGATGTGAGCCAAACCTGACAGCTTGACAGCCGCCTGGTGCACACACGCATCACCTCAGACTTTAAACAGCTTTTATTTTGTGCGACCCTGTACACCCATTACTCTATTCAAGTTCAAGGTTGTATAACATTCGCGTCGAGCGAAAAAGTACAAAACAATAGCTATATTTTGTAATATTTATTTATTTTTTAAAACCAAATTATTTATCATTCAGTTTGGCTTGTTTATTTAACCTCAACAAAATCAATTGTGTATACATTCATTTTTTGTTCAATACTTTTGTGTCAGTTGGTTCCATCTTGTTTTGAAATCAAACAACAATTAGCATTGCGATTGACGCTCCATTGTACAATACAATATATTTTGCGTACTTTTTTTTGTTTTTAAGGTCAAATAACCAATTCTATAGTTGCTGGTTTTTTTTCAGTTAAATAAGTTGCCTTTTGTCACATGTTGTTTGACTATCAAACAGCAATTATCATTGAGCTTATTTTATATTATTTTTAAAACAATGTGGATTTTGTAAATGTTGGCTATTTTATTTATTTAATCTCAGGGAAACAAATGTAAAATTTAAAGAGAGTCTAAATACAGAATATTTTAAGTTACAATCATTGAGTTTGGAAAAGTTTATTTATTTGTTCTAACACAGTCTTAAGTCAATTTATAAATTATTCATTCTGTTTAAAATTCAGTTGGCTTTTGTCGGAGTTCTCTTGTTTATTGGTATTATTATGTTATTTTGAAAAACATAAGCGTTGCTTTGCAAAAGGTATCTTAAATTCGATGACCGTGTTTTCACCTGTTTCTACGTGAAGAGTTGGCCCTGAGCAGGGATTAATTAAGCCGGGGAAGATTCATTTGGCGGTCGGCTCACATATGGGTTGCACTTAATCTGTGCCCCGACCTCGGGCGTCGTTGTCGCTGCTCCAAACCCGATAAGGTGCCAAGTGTGGGAACTATCCTAGCGTGCCCTGCCACAAAGTGGGATTAACAAATGAAGCCTGAATGGGAGTGGAATGGAGTGGAGAGTACAGCCGGAGGAACACGGCCTCCGGCGAGTGCCCGTAGTACTAATTAAAATTCGGCATTAATCCAGATGATTCAGCTGTCAACGGCTGCCCCCTCGTCCCCCTGCTCTCATCCTCCTCCTGTCTGTTTTTCCTACCCACCTCCGCCCCATCCGAAATGGATGCGGAAGCCATTCGCAGTCGCGCGTACGTGTGTAATTGACGTGTGGCCTGGAATATTAAAGAGAGGCAAATCCTAGAGCACTTCCTCCCACTTTCTACCCCACATTCGGTCAAAAAAAATATCCCTCCTCCTCGCATTCCCATCCATCCTTCGTCCATGCTGTGTAATTATTAAAACCAACAAATAACGCTCGTGCGGTCGGTCCTAGGTTCACCCACAACTGGTGGATTGGGTGGTTGGAGGTGGAGGTCGGCGGTCGACGGTTGCTGGTCCGTTGGTTAGTGGCTTAGCATAAAGCTGGAAAAATGACCAGCTCCCTGGATGGACTGGCCACCAACAATGGACCTGACTCAGCTGCTGCTGCTGGACAATTGGCTGGAAAATAGCTAAAAGTGGTTAAAGCCCTTTACTTTATTTTTAATAAACATAGATTTGAAATACAAATAAATTAAGGAGGATTGAAATACTTTCCCTAATATATTTACCAGAGTTTTCAAAGTTTTAATAGTGATTTTATTATGAAAACAACTTATTTTAACTCCAGCTCTGTCCCCCTTTAAGTTTTCAGTGCCATAAACAAGTCAATCCCATTATTTCTTTAAAACTTGCTTCAATATTTACTATTTATTTCTCTGCAGTTTTCTCTTTATAGCTCAACTTTTTCTTCGCAAAGTTTGCTTCATGTCAAAGGATGTTTAGAGTGCACTGAACAGAATGACATTTTTTCTTTGACAAAATCAGCTCTCGCGGATTTTCCATTGAAATGTGCGACAAACACATACGAAGATTTTATAAATTTAAGTTTAGCTTTTGCTTCAGTTAAATTTTGAGTGACATGGATGGCAATTAGTTCGGAGGAGTTACGAGTCAATTCGACTATTTCCATAAAACTTGCTTCAATATTTACTACTCGTACCTTTGCACTTTCTGTTTTCGAGCTCAAGATTTAGTTTGCAAAGTTAGTTGCATGTCAAAGATTTTTGAGAACTTTATGGACAACTTTGCCGCTTGAATTATTTAAAAGCCAGAGTTCTGCACTCAGGCTCTTAGTCGAAAATAGTGCAAAGTGAGAGTGAAAGCTTGTTGTTTGGGACTGAAAAAGTTGTCGTTGCTTTTGGCTATGGATGGGTATATTTTTTGCTGTCCAGTTCAGCTCTGATGTGGCTGCTGGCTCAGCAGCAAACAAATGGAACTCGGGTCTTTTCCCGGGACAAAATATAGGGTTATGCTGATTGTTTAGGACAGGACCTCGGCACACAGCAAACAACGGCGGGCATCTGCATACAAAACGGGGGGAAACTCGGGGCCAGGGCAAAACTTTAACAAGCACTTAAGTATTAATCATGGAAATCAGGGGCAGCTGCCAGCCACTGCCTCCCACTTTTTGTGGGTGTGTGGTTAGTGTGTGTGTGTGTGTGTGTGTGTGTAGGCCAAAAGTTTGCCACGCTGGCTATCAATGTCACAGAAACGGAGCGCCTAATGAGGCATTAAACTTAACTGCTCAACTTTGCGCCTGTCAAGCGCTTATTAAATTTACCGTTTTATTGGTCCAACAACTTGGTGTTAAATATGGACCTACCGCCCCCTTTCTTCAGTGGTCAGTGGGCGTGGCCGTGGAAGGAGAGGCTTTAAGTGAAATCAGATTACGTTGTTTATCGTTCAGCGCCGACTTGGTTTTTAGCTAACCAGGCGTGTGTCCTTCTGGATTTCCTCCATTTCCCCAGGAAAAATCCCCGTCCTTCGCCATCTGGGCGCATTTAAATAGTTGCCAAGTTCAGCAAATTTTATTCGATGTAGTTAATTTTGTTTCCCGGCAAAAGGAAATTGTATTACCCATTTATTTAGTCAAATTTCGCTGCGGCGGCTGATGCTTGTGGAGGCGTGGTTGTCTTTCAGGGTGTTTCTAACTCGCATTAATGTTTAGTTGGAAGTTCTCGTGTAATTGGATTGCAAACTTCTGCCAAAACGAGCAAATACAATAAATTGCAGACAGACAAGTAAGGAATAGGATTTGATTCTGGATGGAGGCTTACATTTGTGGACGAGCCTTAAAGGGGTAGTTCAGTCGGTATGGTATTTTCTTAGAACAACTCAAAAATAAACGCTTTCATTAGCATAATCAAGGTTATTATTTGATTCTAGGGGTTATTTACTGGGTTTGAGTTGGTATTTTGTATAGATCATTTACAAATTGAGGGTGTAGTCCTTTAGAATTAGGCTGAAACTGTCATTATATAATTTTGTTTAAACGAAAACAGAAACTTTTAAATTATTTGTATTGTTCTTTTAAAATACAATAACATCTATTTGCCCAAGGAATTCCTGAAATCCTTTGCCGCAAAACACATCGACCAACCCAATCAAATAGATTTACTTATCCCCCATTCGATACAGTTCGAAATTGAATGAAATCGGTTGCCAAGTTTACTGCTGGATCAAAAGACCATCTGAAGGATGCTCGACAGAGATATTTCCATTTCGCAATCGCAAATCAAGGCGCACTAAATTCGATATCCTACCCCCGAAAATGATTCGCTCGAATCGAACACGTCGAAATTATTGAATTGATGTTTCCCGATAAGCCCAAACTCGATTACCACCTGTCAATCCCCGACCCATCAACCCCATCGCATCCTCACCGAAAAACCCCCGGTGAATCCACCCAATCATTCTCATATTCTTGTTTACACAGCTAACTGAGTTTGGGGGATTCCCCCCCGCTGCGATGCTCCCAAAGTATTATGAAATATTTATGCACACGCCATTGCGGATATTCACTCAAAAGTGGTGAGTGCTGAATCCTGAGTGGAGTTGAGTGTGTGACGGAAGGCTCTCGAATAGTGCAGTTCGCTGGAAAAGCGGAAAATCAACGGAGAGCGTTGTGTATGTTTTCCCTGAGAGCGACATCCTTCGAAAGAGAGCTAGCTGCTCAGTTGAGTTTTTGCGGTCGATGTCAGGCAGCAAATGTCTGTGGCGGAAATGAAACGTGCTGCTGTGCCAGTGTGTGTGTGTATTTCTGTGTGTGTGAGGGCTTAGTTGTGTGGGTGAGGGGGGCTGTAGGTGTAGGTATATGGGGAGGGGGGGATGGAACTGGAGGTGTGGGTTCAACTGTATTTGTGGGTCTGCTACGTGCCCGTGTTTGTGGCATTGAGTAATCATCAGCGTTGAAAATTGCTTTTTTTATGGGGCCAGTGGATTGGGGATGAATGGTGCTAGGGGATGAATCCGATGGGGTAGTTCAAGCGTGGGGCAGAGGGGTGCCGAAAGGTGTCGGGGCAGTGGGCGAAAGTGCTGGCTGTGCGTTAGCTGTACTTAGCATATATTTAAATGTACACTCGCATAAAGATGGCAAACATTAACTTAAGGCTTTCTCAAGCTTAGTGTGTAGACATAAATTTTCTTCAAACTAAATGAGTTAATCTTATCTAAAGTCACATAATCGGAAGTCGTATTTAAAATGTTGATTAATCTTTTCGAAATTCACATATCAGAAGTCGTTTCTTTAACGTTAATCTGGTGAATTTAACGTTTCAGAAAAATACAAGAGACAAACATATTATTTTATTTTTGTTTCCTTGTCTAAGGACCTTTTTAGTAAGTTTTTATGGTTTTCATTGAGTTTACATAATAATAAATGCCATTTTAAAACCTTAAGTCTAAAGTCCCCATCTGCAATTGAATTTATTCATTCAAACATATATCTGCAAATAAGCTTTGAAAGTTTTCAATTTATATTTAGTGCTATAAATTCATATATTTGTCTCAAACATTTTGTAACCAATTAAAGGAGCTTAGGACATATGCTTTTATTAGCTTATTTCTAAAAATCAAATATTTTAACCTTTAACACACATTTAAATGTGACTTTGAAGTCGTTACTTGATATGCTCCTTAACAATCTAAAATTGAGATCATGCAATCTGGATTCAAACTTTTACTGCTCGCATGCTTACCTCGAATATGACTCCTTCTGCATCTTGAGAGCCCAATCTTGATATTGTTTTGATCAGTGTAAATTTGTATACCATGCACATCGTCCTTCTGCCAGTGCGTGCGTCCCCGCTGTGCGTCAGTGTGCGTGTGAGTGGCACAAGTGTCACGGCATGGCATCGCAGTAAAATCCTTTTTTATGGCCTAGCCCAATGCCTTTGGCTTCAGCACCAGCTTCAGCTTCAGGTCCTGGCCCACTCCTTTTGCTGGCATTCCTGCGCCAGGATATTGTTGCCCCCGCCTTCGGAGAAAAAGGGCAAGGGCAGGAAAAATTAATTTCGCAACATATTCAAAGTGTTATTAAACATAATTTATTAAAACCGAAATTGTATTAAGTCAGGCCGAGAGTAGTATGTATGAATGGCGGGGGAGTTTGCCATAAATTGTTGAGATTTTTGTCGTTGCTCGGTTATCCCTGGTTATCCATGGGGTCACGGGGTCATGTGCGTGCCCTCGTTTGTGGCTGTCGCCGCTTTTAACGGCTTTTCGGAAATGGGCGTTTCATCCTCGATGCCATGTGTTTTTTATCCAGCTCGTTTGTGTGTTTTTTTACCCCCCATCCCCATCCCAAAAGCTGTGCGGCTGAGCAACAAATGTCGCACAGTTAATGTTGTAAACAAGTTGTGCGGTGCGGTCGGGAGTCCCTCGTTTGGGCGTTATGATGTATGTGGCAGGCGTGGCAAATCGGAAATTTAATTTCCCAGCCAAACGAGTCCGGCCACATTGCCCGGCCGGAGCTCATAACGGCTAGCTTAATTGCCGGCCATAATTTAGGATAACCCTAAAATGAAGCCTGCAATGGCCGGAGCGAGCCTCAAATATCTAGCATGTGTTTAAATCAAAATTATTTCCCTTTCAAACCATTTGCTTCCGGGAACAAAAAGGATGGACATTCCTTAATGCAATTTTCGGGCAAAAATTACAAAGCTTCCATCATTTTATGAGCAAATAAATTATGGCAACGGATGGGGCTGAAAAACTACGTGTATTTATTCAAATATATTTTTAGATTGGTGTTTGAAACTAATGGAATATTTAAACTTTATAAATATTTACGTTTTGAATTCAGTTTAAACAAAATTAAAGGCAGAATATTCTTATGAATAGTTTGTTAAATTTAAATGAGCTTTTTTGAAGACAACCTTTTTGTCATATTGTAAAAATTATGGACAATTAATAGATACATCAAAAAAGGGATTTTTTTTATTATAAATGTATTCATATAAATAACTATAACTATATAATATTAAATCAGACTAGCAGAGACGTGAAGTTCCTTTTGAAACCTGGTTAAAATGGGTAAAGTTATAAGACCAGGAGGGATAATTTTTCATTTTGGGGTGTCGCACTTGCTCGAAGTTCTGAGACCGAACTAACCTCGTTACCTGGCCGTGTTTGCTTTTCCAGGCTCTGCTCCATAGCCACGATGTGGTGGCCCGGGATGTCTACGGTGAGGAGGCGCTGCGCGTCACCCCGCCCCCGATGGTGCCCTACCTCAACGGCGACGAACTGGACAACGTCGAGGGCGGCGAACTGCAGCATGTGACCCGGGTGCGACTGGTGCAGTTCCAGAAGAACACGGACGAGCCCATGGTAAGCTGGATGGCGGATATGCCTCTGGGGGTGGGAGTGATGGCCAACTGACCAACTCTAATCCCTTGCAGGGCATCACGCTGAAGATGACCGAGGACGGGCGGTGCATTGTGGCCAGGATTATGCACGGCGGGATGATTCACCGCCAGGCCACGCTGCACGTGGGCGACGAGATACGGGAGATCAACGGCCAGCCGGTGCAGCACCAGTCGGTTGGCCAATTGCAACGAATGCTGGTGAGCCCGCCAATCAATCTCTTCCTGCCCCTGCTTCCTTCCCTTGAAATCCCTGCCCTGACTTTGTTCACCTGCTAATTGAATCTGTCCAATGCTAATCCCTATGTTGCAGCGCGAGGCACGCGGTTCTGTTACCTTCAAGATAGTTCCTTCGTACCGCAGCGCTCCGCCCCCCTGCGAGGTAAGTTATCGAGCCGGGTTGACTGCCCACTTATTATGTATATATTAAGTGTACTTTAAGGCCCACTAATCATACTACTAATCATACAATAAACTATAAACTAAACATGGTATACCCCCCTCATTAAGTTATTTGTTTTGTTCGCCTTTTGTCTCAGAGTTATACTTAAAAGGTAATCCCAAGAGCTCAGGTGAACTTTAAATTAATTAGGCTCCAGTTAAGAAATGTGATTTAATATGAAAGTAAGATGATTTTATAAGGAAAGTAACAAGCAGTAGTCAATTGGCATTTTAATTTATTAGCTCTTTATTCAAAGCCTACTTGAAATTCCAAAAGCATTTACCTAATCACTTATAAAATTCAAATAATTAAATAATTAGTCAGAGCTTGCAAAATCGCCCACCCAAACCCTTTCAATTCGCTTTGAAAAGCACCATCGACTTCAAACCTTAATACCTTGGCATTATGTTATTAAGTTCAATGATGTGAAATGCTTGTTTTGTTTGTCTGTGTGGCGAAATCAAAATATCAATAGGGATTAATTAGCCTGAAATGGGAAACTGAACAATGAGGGCTCGAAAACCCAACTCAGGCAGTCGAGTGCATTATGCACATTATGAAGTAATGGGAAAAATAGGTCTGTCTACGCAGCCGTGCGTTATTTATGGCCGTGTAAATATATGTATGAGGTATCCTGAATACCCCCCTCCCCCAAACTTCCGTTGTAGTTGTAGCTATAATCCATTATGCAATTATTTCACAGTGCATTAACATAACTCCACACTCTCTCTCAATCTGTTCCTTCCTTCCGACCTCTCTTCCCCCCCAAACTCATGCCACCATGCAGCTTTTCAGGATCAGACCCGCTCCGGTGCTTGTAAGTATCACGCTCCCCACAATAGACACGTAATCACGCACTCACCACCCACCCACCACCCACTCGAGATTACTTTTACTCGAACTCAACCAAGCCAGCCATTCCCATCCTCGAATTCCGGTAGATGTGCATATTCATTAACCGACAGACAAGTCAAAAGGCACAACTCACACAAGAGCCGTAAATTTGTCTAATTTATGTTCATCACTTAGTCAACAACAGCAATACGGCAAGCGGGGCTTGATGCCCTATTTGGGGATATTGTAATTATGAGCCAAAGTTTGGAACAACCGTTGCCACATGGCAACATTTTAATTTGCAAAATGTTGCATACACAAATAGTAAATACATATATGTAGCTAGATATTTGTTCAAAACAAACAAATAGTAATAGAAAATTAAATTATAAAGTGTTTGATAAAACAACATGGTTTGAGATTTGCCGTGGCAGCAGTTCCTAAAATTTCTGTATTAATTTTAATTTAAATGCAATTTGCAGGAGTTGACATTCGTGAGAGACATATTAAACAATGAAATTCCATTATTAATTTCAGCCACAACATTTATTCAGTTGCTTATTGTACTTGCAAAATTTCAAAAACATTTTATTTTCCAAAAATGTTGGTAAGCCAGCAAAATAAAGTGGTTTTCAATTTAACTTTCTCTTCAGAGGACTGACAATTAAAATGCATTTGATTTTTCTGACTCAAATGACCCAAACTGTATAGAAAAGTTGTTCCATAATGGATTACAATTCGCCAGGGCATCTAACATTCCGAAGCTTCCGTTTGCCAAAGTTGTTTGTTTCTTTGTTGCTACTGATTTTGTTGCTGTGGCTGCTGCTTTTGACATGCAAATGAGTTTTGCATGTAATTCGCAAACCGAAACCCATTTCGCTGAGGCAGCCGCAACTCAGTTGCAGCCTGAGCAAAAGTAGCTGAAATGGCAGAAAATGGAAAACAGAAACGGAAAAGGAAAACCGAATCATCGACCTGCAAGCAACTATTTGTGCTCATCTGGTTTATTTTGTGTCTCCCTTCCACTCTCCGTAGATATTCGTGCGCGCCCAATTCGATTATAATCCGCTGGATGATGAGCTTATACCCTGCGCCCAGGCGGGCATATCATTCCAAGTGGGCGACATACTGCAGGTGGGTTAAGAGAAGGCCTAAATCCGATAGAAAGTACGATTCATTGCCGTTTTATCGTTGCAGATCATTAGCAAGGACGACCATCACTGGTGGCAGGCGCGACTGGACACGGTGGGCGGATCGGCAGGACTGATACCGTCGCCGGAGCTGCAGGAGTGGCGGATCGCCTGCCAGACGGTCGACAAGACCAAGCAGGAGCAGGGTGAGTGACCGGGGGAGATCCTCGCCAGCGGCAGGCGTCTCGAAACAAACTATCCGTGTTCTCTATGTGTAATTGGATGCTCGATATAATCAACCAATCGTATGCTATATGAATAATTGTACTTATATTGGAAGTGTATGACGATCTCGTAGTTAATCGAAAAAGGGAAAGCGCGCTCTCTCTCTATGTCTCTTCCTCACAAATATACATGAAACATACATGAGCCACCCAGAAATACACCCACATCTGTACACTAACACCAACAGAGAGTTGCATGCCCCAAAAAGTAGTCAAAGGAAAACCTTTTCAAATTAACCAACCAAAAAAAAAAAGGAAAGCCCCCTTAAAAACGCTGCCAAATTTCAAGCCAAAAAACCAAAGACCCAAGACACCTACATATGCACACCTGTACAAAACTCTACTTACTTAGTTGCTAACCATGAATCTCGCATCTCGAACCAAACCAAAGAATTGCTATAAACTATGTATGTATGATAATATAATGCAGGAGAACCGGGTGCTGGATGTTCCGCTCACGCAGATGGGTGTGATGGATCAGCAGGTAGTTACCATATAACCAAAAACCACCAACACCCACAGAACACACCTCAGAACAAAATACACCACAAAAATCAAATGAATCTCCCATGGAGAGCTGCTAAGACTCGTCTTTTAACGTTTCTTCTTGCGTTTTTGATATGCCACAAACAAGACAACACACAATATTACCCGTACTATACAACAGAATTTCTATCGATAGCAAGTTTTGTATAAAGAATTTACCCACACTCCACAACCCAGTCACCCACCCAATCACTCAACTGCCCGAAAGTTGTAGCTTATGTAGACGGCACCACCGAACCACCCAGCCCCCAGGAATCGAGTAGAACCGCCTCTCATGATCACGATCGCCATCTGAAACAGTAGATGCACCTCAGCCATCGTTGTTTATGAACCCACAGTGTTGAAACTCCCGCTTATAACCCTAAAAGTATTACCCAACCAAAACAATTAGTTGGTCCCAAAAATATACATACATATGAACATCAATACACGAGTTCACTCCACTGCACGTTAGGCTGGCTGAAAGAACACCGCATTATTTGATACGAAAGAAAATCTAGGTCAGGAAAGGAAATAACTTACTTTGAGTCCATCATGGAGCATTAACGTATCAGTCATCGTAATTCCATCTAATATAACTAAGCAAAATCGTGCTTGCTTCATGCCCGAATTTATCCAATGCCTGCTCTACAGCATGTTTGTGCCTGCTCTATAAGCATGTGGCTCTTAACTTAATCAGCTCTCACTGCCTTTTGGTAACACAATTCAATAACACTTGCTCTCCGTTATAACCAACAGTTAACTGCTCCATCTTCGGGCGCAAGAAGAAGCAATGCCGGGACAAATATCTGGCCAAGCACAATGCCATCTTCGACACGCTCGATGTGGTCACGTACGAGGAGGTTGTCAAGGTGCCAGGTGGGTTTGCCTTTCATTATGCTCCCTGCCACAGGTGAACTTTTGTTTATCTACACGGTCTGTTCCTCCTCTGCTTTCAGTTGGGGACCCGAACTTTCAGCGCAAAACGTTGGTGCTCTTGGGTGCTCATGGGGTGGGCAGGCGGCACATCAAGAACACCTTGATTTCGAAGTATCCCGACAAGTACGCCTATCCCATACCACGTAAGTTTATCCACGATAGTAGTACATTCGGTAGCAGTATTAAAAAAGCTTTACCCTAATAAAGACATTTATTATTTAACTACCTTTTTTATTTTTTGATTTATCAGCACATTGCCATGTTAGGAAAAATAAAGTCATCGCTCAATTGCTCGGGTTAATGATGCAGAACTCGCTATATCTTCTTTCTATTCCATAAAAACTGAATCACCATAAATTGTCAGCTGTAAAAAAGCGGTTTATTTCCTATGCCAAAACATTATATAGGTTTTTCCGGCAATTTCTCATTTTAAAGTCTTAAACAGATTTATATCTAGTTTACCGCTCGCTTAATTTATCGTCCAAAAATGAAAATATAATGCGTTTATATATTTACCTTTAATTTAACATATAGTTAATGGGTTGGTAATAATAATGAATTAGCACCGCAAGAGTAATAATTACTAAACATTTTGTTGTGCAGGTAATAGCTATTTCCGTTTGATTTCGTATTTATAAAATATTTTGTAACTAATTGGCAATAGGGTTTACAATTTAGTGTGAGAATTAGTAATAATATATCTCAATTTATAGATACAACGAGACCTGCCAAGCCCGAGGAGGAGAATGGACGCAGCTATTACTTTGTGTCGCACGACGAAATGATGGCGGACATCGGTGCGAATGAGTACTTGGAATACGGTAAGGAACTCAGACAAACCCCACATACAAATAAATCCCATTAATTCCTTGTACCCTTCCAGGCACTCATGAGGATGCCATGTACGGCACCAAGTTGGACACCATCCGGCGTATTCACACCGAGGGCAAGATGGCCATATTGGATGTGGAGCCGCAGGCACTGAAGATACTCCGCACGGCCGAGTTCACGCCCTATGTCGTATTCATAGCGGCGCCCTCGCTGCAGAATATAGCAGATGTGAGACAATACTAGGAGATGGATCAAAATCGAACCCCACTAATTGCTTTATTTTACCATTGGCAGTACGATGGAAGCCTGGAGCGGTTGGCCAAGGAGTCGGAGATGCTGCGCCAGCTGTACGGGCACTTCTTCGACCTGACGATTGTGAACAACGACATCAGCGAGACGATTGCCACGCTGGAGACGGCCATCGACCGGGTGCACACCACCCCGCAGTGGGTGCCCGTTTCCTGGCTGTACTGACAAGACAGCGAGCTGGAATGCCCCGACTGCCTCGAGGGCTGCGACTGCGAGTGGGACGCCTACACGCAGGCCTCCAACGTGGCGCTCTACTGAGGGCCAGATGCAAACGAAGATACAGATACAGATACACGCCACATCACCACAACACACCATTAAAGTATTACCAAGGCACAAACAACAGCAACTGAAGAAGCAACAGCAACCACTACAAGAAGACAGTGAGGATTGGAGTATTGGAGGATGGATAGAAGGCGCTTGGCGCCGAGCTATATAATTTAAGAGTAGATGGGTATTATGGGAACTGCGCTCGCAACGCAAAGACAAAAGTGTTAATTGTCAAACAACCAATTTGTATTTGCCTCTTTATTTTGTTTTCCGTTTTTAACTGAACGTTTATTTGTATTATTTTTAACCGATTGTATTTGCCATTCCATGCTCATTGTGTTATTTTTACGATTATTGTTTTGTTGTATTGTTTTTATTCCACAATTAGTCAAAACAGCATTAAACGCTTATGTAAATCTTGCACTTGTTAGTGTCTAAGTTAACTGGAGGTAGACAAATCGAAACCCCGAACAGGAACCGAATCACTCCAAATTGTTTTTACTTAAAAGTTATTTCCGGTGAGAGTCTTGTGAGCAGAGATAGGGCGTTGAACGAGTTAGTAAATTATAGAGAAAACTACGTAATTAAATATAATTAAACATAGACACAAGGAGACATAACAGCAACAAGAACACGAAGAACAGAAAATAATAAACAAATTACGATGTGAGCAATTTCAAGTGTTTCAAGCCAAGTAAGAACTAATTAATTACATATGGAAGATCAAGTAAGGACAGTGGTAAAGTGCACGTTTTAAATGCAATAAACATAAAGAAAAGGTAACAGAAAAACCAAAAAAAAAAAAATTAATTCCAGTCACAACACTACACGAAGGAAAAGAAAAAACATATAATACCAAAATACCAAATTGTTGACGTTTAATTGAATTCAATGAGAAATGAGTAAACCACAAAAAATGCAATCAAACATAATAAACACACAGAAAAAAAACATAATAATAATTGCAGCCGCGTTTAATTCAAGCAAAAGCAAAGTAAACAAATGGAAAAACATAGAGTGAGCACAAAAACACACATACTAACTGCAATTACGAATTAAAATAATTAGCAAAAAGGAAAGAGGAGATTGCAGGTCAACGCAAAACAGGCAAATACACGTATAAATATATGACATAAAACAAGATGAATTGTAGGAAAACGAGAAAATATGTATACACACACATATATATATTTTTCGAACAACTCAAACTCAGGTTGGATACATTGAAAATCAGTCAAGTTCAATAAGAATAATATAGCGGAGCGCTTCCTTTTAACCCACAGCCAAAAAACGAGAACCTAACAAGGAGACCCAAAAACTGAAACGATGATCGGAATCGTACAGTGTTTAGCACAACCGAATCGAATGAGATCTTAAGTCGCTTTGAATTGAATTGAAATTGAATTAATCGTACACCCACAGGCCCAGTAACCACCCAAGCAGCAGCTTCAAATTTTGAGATACTTTACAATGACACCGACAAAACAAACTGTCTTAGCAATCAAGAAACCTGGCATTTTTTTAGTGCAGCTTCATAATCAGCATCCAGCGCTCAGTAATTTCGCTTTTTTCCCCAGGAGAGATCCGAAAGGTACATTTTGTATTAGCTTCCCTCACATAGAGCTTCTGAGATGGACAGAAACAGAACAGAATTTAGACTACAACTACGGAGTGCACATGCAATCACCTACTAAATGTAGTTGGCGATCCCCAAACTTTGGGATAGGAAAATCGAAAATATACCACACTTGAGATCGAACTTAGTATTAAACCGAACACCACACATTTGTAAACACGTGCCACAATTCTCTAGCTGTCCCCCCCAAAAACAATTTAAGCCTGAGCTTGATTCGAGCCCAACCACACGACCCACTTGAATTTCCCAACCGCACACCACACAAGAATAACATACTTATATCCAGAACAATTCTATGGTTTCAAAATGGTTGAACAATTTTGCATAGAGTATTATCGTTAGACGCTGGGCTATAACTTTTCGGTTCTGAGCGTGCAAGGAGGAGATAGCAGTGAGGCAATGCAAATCATAGAAGTATCCCAAAAAAAGAACAACCGAACCTACCCGAAAAACTGAAGAACTAACTACCTACCCACAACCACAAACGCAGCCAAGTGGCCAAATTAAATAAGTATTATACCTTTAACGGGACGAGGCGAGAGGAGGAACCTTATAAGGATCACGGCTATCGATGGATGTATGTACATTTTGAGGACACCCCAACCAAGGATGGGTGTGCCAGAAAACACCAAAAATGATGAAATGATTAGGAAGAATGCTCAAATCAAAATCTTATATTTTACGGTATAACAATGATTAGGAACGATTGAAATGGATTGAGTGTAGGGGAAATCGAAAGGGATATCCCGAGATTGAGCTAGGATTTCGAAGGATTCGTTTCGTACTTTTAATTGATCCTCTTTTTCTTAGCCGATTGCGAGCAGATTGTAGCTGTACTCTAAGAATAATTTCACCCTAAGATTAAGTAAAAATTTATTGTTGATATTACATAAAAAAGAAATGAGACGAAATGAAAATGGTCCCGGAAACCAAATGAATTAGAATTTTTCTCTAATTTCATAAGTCAATGATGATATTATGATAGCGAGGGTAATGATGGTGAAGATGAAGTTGAAAATGCTTATGATCTCCAATGTCAATATGTGTAGATTGACGCGATTTGAGCTAATTGAGTGAATTGTTATTAAAATAATAAATGAAATGAATGGATCGACAGATGGATCGATCGATCGATTGGGGCGCAGAAGGCCGCGGCGTTAGTAAATATCATTTAAAATAAATGATAAAAATGTCATTATATATACATAGTTTAAACATGGGATTAATAATAATAAATTAAAATGAAACAGAACCGACGAAGCTGAGAACGGGAATGAGAATTAAATAAAAACGAGTAAACACTGAAATACCGAATTTTAAATACATAAGTTTTGAATCATGCATGCAGCAAAGACAAAGCAAAAACCCACACTGAAACCGAAACAAAATTAATAAAAAGAACTTCTATATATGAAAAGAGAACAAAATATACGAGAGATACAATTTCAACCAGCTTTTGCAATGATTTTCGGAAGTCTAAAAAGAAAAAAAACCCCAATTCCGCTGCAAAAAAAAAAAAGAGACTCAAATTCAGAACCTTTCGAGTTCTTAGAAAGCCAACGGCGAAATTCGCAGAAATGCTCAATGGCCAGTCAAGGCAATGTGACAAAGCGGATGCCCTGCAGCCATGACTGTCGAGCCACAGATACATTTGTATCTTAAGCTTCTAATTGAAACATTACACTTCGAGTGTTCAAACGTTGTCGCCCAGCACTCACAGCTTGACCCAAATTTGTTAGCTTGTTTTCAAGGTAATGCGAATTTGATACTTTCGTTTTTTTTTTTCTTTCGGCTTACTTTTGGACTTATTAATTTGTATATTTTGTTTTTTTTTTGCGCAACAGACAGTACCAAAAGTTTGCTGATTACTGGCCACGCGATTCTATGGCTTGTCTTGCGCAAGTCTGGCCCGGCAAACTGCAATCATTTCAATCTGCCTCGTTTAGGGAACCCACCTCCTCCTCCTACTCCCCCGCCTTCTCCTTCGATTGAACCAAACTGGAAGTTGGCGACGTGCTTGGAAATATTAATAAGCGGAAAAGCTGTCCCCCAGCGGCAGATGTCAACAATAGATATTTGTGCCAGGCCATTAGCATTAGCCAGAGCCATTACCGTTGGAGGAGTAGAACTTCTGCTGGCCGCCAGTCAATGAACTGCAACTGTTGTCGCTGCAACATTCGCTTGGTCGACGGCAGCAACATGTTGCTGGCGTGGCGCAACACATATTGCTGCTGCTACCGCTGCTGATCGGCGGCTTGTTCTCTCCGGCGATCGAGTTTTGGTAGCCAGTTTCAGTTCAGTTTGGTTTTGAGTCTGCGCGCTGGAAGTTGTGCTGATCGCGTTTGGAGTGTAAGTGCTGCCGCGATTCCGGCTTTTTAATTGCAATTGAAGGCACGTCGCCGCTCGGTTTTTTGTGAGTGTCGGTGTTCAGGGTACTTGACTGACTGCCTGCCTGTGTGCAGTGTGTTTGTTGTGCTTGTGCTGGTTGTTGAAATCCGCGCGAATGTAATTCGATCTCAGTTCGTCCCCGTGATCTATTCATAGATCGGCTTATCACTTGAGGGCGCCAACCGCGACCTCTGACCCACAGGCCGTAAAACTCGGCAAGTCGGCAACTCGGACTCGACTCAACGATGCCAAAGGCAGCCTGCCTTGTGGAATGGCCCCCGGCATAAGAGTGATAAGGCTAACTAGTGGCTAACCACTCTGAGCTGCGTAAACTAAAGCCCCCCCCTCGTCTCGGCCACAGCTTAAGCTTCTGCCCAAAAGTCGCTTCTGGCTGATGGTTACGTCAATTCCAATCCGCGTTCGAGTTCTCGTGCAGGTAAATAAACACCGCACCAGTCAATACAACACATCGAAAATAGCAGCAGCAGCACCTCTCGCAGTCAGACAACTTTTGTTTAACGCCGCTCAAGGAAACAACGCGCACGGACCAAGCATAAAATTAAGCGCGATATAAACTGTATAAACTGCAGACCTTATGCCCCCACGTCGGTGCCCTTCGTCCGGCTTCAATCTTCCAGACCACTACCACAAAAGAGCGCATGAAAGGCGCATAAAGAATCTTCAATTGACTGGGCTCCAGTCTACCACAGTGTAAAGCACTGAGAAAAAACGTGACCCGCTTTGAAAACATCTAAACAGTTCATCCAATATTCGATTTTTTCAGAAAAATAGTTCAAATATTGATATCAATAATATTTGTAGTTCACAAAATTAAAAGGATTTTTTTCGTATAATAAATCACTTAAAAACAAACTTTAATGAGCCTAATTTCAAAGAATAGTGTTTTAAAGTAGCTGTTTTGAAGCTCTTAGACAAAAAACCTTGTTATTTCTATTCCAAGTCACGTGTTTCTTTCAGTGCAGAGGGAGTCACAGTTGAACGAGTTGATTTTTAGTTGCCTTTGCTTTAGAGTCCGAGTGCGCGCATTGAATTTTTGATTTAATTCGTCTTCTTCATCTCGAACTCCGGCTCGCTTTTTTGGGTCTTTTGCACAAGGTTACGCATCCGCTATTGTAAATACCCCCACCGCCAAAACTAACTATCATTAAGTCATATAACACATGCCTTTCAAGCGGGACGCGGCTTTCAGGGCTCAAGTTTGGCAATTGTACGACATTTTTGTGGTCTTGCCGTGGCGAACTAAGCTTATTAGGGTGTTATACTTGTTCTGTTAGAAGTTGACAACCTTCGAAGTCGGATTCTGTGCCGGAATGCAAGCAAAATGTTGGCATCTATAGGGCGTTTCCTATCTTTAAAGTTCATTGTTGGGGGCAAGTTTGCTACTTAGTCAACTGATTATATTTTATTTATAAATTGTATAATCAAGTATTTCCTGGAATTGCCCATAGCTCGTGAGCAGATATATTAGTATATGCAGTATATGTATTCAACATGAAGCAGGCAGACAAACGGCTCATTCCTTTGTTTCATTCAGGGCTAGTTTCATTACGGCCAATTTTCATTCAGTCACTCTTCCTGCTGTTTTCTGTTTGCCTCTTTTTTTATGTTTTTTTTTTCTGCTGCTGCTGCTGGACAAGTTTAGCGACGCCTAGATTTTATGGTTCACGTAAATTGTTAACAATTTGAGTGTCATCATGGCTGTTTGTCTGGCGTTACGCTTGACTGCCCCGGGGCGACAGGTGTGACTCACGAACGTGGCTAACACCCGGCTAACCTCTGTGTTTTTGGCCCCGTCAAACACGTCGCTTTTCTGCTGATAACGGCTCGAATTAAATGTTGCCTCGCCATGCTGTTAGAATGTCGTAGTGGCTTATGGCCTGGGCCAATTTCTTGGCGGCTTCCTTTGGCCGGCCATAATGCTAATCTCTGGCCAGAAATATTGGCGAACGGCATAACCGGTATGAGCAGCTAGTGGGCCAACAAGAAAAAACGGTTACGAGGCATGCAAAATGTTTTTAGGAAATAATTTGCAAGTCAATGCGACGACAGCCAAACCAATTTTGATGGCTTCACATTGTGGTTGTTTTTACGGCCAGAGAGCCTGCGGCTAATTGCAGCCGCTTGAGGTGATCGGAGCAGAGCTCCGGCTCATCGCCAGCTGGTGGCCTCTACGAAATCCACTCCGAGCAGCTCGACACTCAAGTCTACTCGGTTCAAGTTCAGCGCCACCGAAGGTTCAAGGCCAATTAGAGTGCGCTTAAATTATCGCCCCGTTTATGGAGTGGAAAAACAAACACGGCGGCCCTGCAATTATTGCCATATAGTTAACCCCTTTGTATGGCAACCACTGCATTGGCTTTCAAACATAAACAAACTATTGAGGCAGCTGTTGAGGAAACTATCCGGTTTAAATCATATTTAAGCAGTCTGCTTACTAAGGTAAACTGATTTATAGGCTGAAATGCTAGAGCTTGCCAATTACACATTGCAGTAATCAGTTGATTATTCATTTTTTCTCGGTTGTTATTGGGCTTTATTATTTCCAAACAATTAGAATTATTTAAGAAAACAATGTCTTAAATACCATATCCCACTAATCATTGTAAGACATTTTAAAAAGAGAAATAGTATAATATATAAAATTATAGCATTTAAGATAGAGTATAATATTCGAACGTTACACTAATATAATCAATTATTTTGATGATAAGCAAATGGTGTTACTCCACTTTAAGGGTTTTAATCGGGATAAAAATGTGGCAATGATAAGGAGCTAGAGTGAAAAACTGACATCTGCCTCCCCCTTTATTATCCTTTATAGTTCTTACCTTGAATGCTGAGCGATGAGGTCGTGGCCCGTCCTTTTCTGGCTGCTGATCCTGGCTCTCCTGGCGGCTGGAAATGGGGCCGAGTCCCAGCTTCGGATCGGCAAGGCCATCAATTTGTTCCTGCGTTACGGATACTTTAGTATCTCCATGCGGGTGATACCGTATAATGATAGCCCGGAATCGGCCCGGTGGTTGTTTAGGGAGCCCACGAGGAACTTATACAGGGTGAGTGTACCGACCCTATCAGTACTTAATTGTATAATTTAATTTAATCTTTGACCACAATTATCATAAACATTAAAGAGGAAAAAACAAAAATGTGGTTGGACAGCAAAGCTGTTATCAAGAAACATTACTTTTAATTATGGTCAATTTTTTATACTTCCGCCAAGTTTGGTGTTGGAATAGACCCACTTTTTATTTTATATACCACATGCTTGCTAACCAGATTGTGAGGAAATGATCTTTAGTTTAAAAAGTCATTGCTGCTCAATTTAAATTGTAATTAGATATATGCTGTAATGAAGTACAACTTTTTTGTATGTTTTTAGCACACATGACAAATGTATCTGACTTGAACACTAGTTTAAGATTATATTAGTTTCCCATTTCTAATTCATTTTCCTGCCCTTTCAGAATCTGAGTGGCCTGGTGGATAGTCACGAGGACACCACGCCCGGGATCTTTCACGGAGACTTCCACATGGAGTTCTGCGAGAACCGAAGGCAATTGTTCCAGGCCTATTTCCGGGATTTCACCATCGAGCGGTTGGACAAACCATGGGAGGCGTTTTCGGGCGGATGGTTTCCGGATAATGCGGCCAAGAAGCTGGGCATCAATGCGTCTTTTCTCGTAGGCGACTACTCGTATGTTTTGGTGCGGGTGGTGCGCTTCAGGGAAACAGGACGACTGAAAACCGAAATACCCGCTCACCAGCCATTGGAGCCGGATGTGATATCAGGAATGGATAGAATCAAAATCGGGAACATAACTTCCGCAGTGCGATTTATGGAGGAGGTGGGCACCCACTACGTGAACTCGTACACCACCGGCAATTCGCTGTACCAGGTGTTCGTGTACAACCGCAAGAACTACAGCATGATCAAGGAGCGGATCAAGAGCAAGGGTCTGAACGGGCTCTCCAAGCTGGATCTGTACAATTACTTTGCACCCTGGTTCGCCGAGCAAATTGGGTTTATTCGATCGGCCAGTGGTAATGCCACCGTGGAGCGATGGGCGAGAAGGAAGCTGCACTACGAGTACTATGTGGTGAGGTACGTCACCCTGCTGAAACTGCATGGCAATAGTACGCTCCTGCGATCCCTGGACGCGCTACTCGGCAACGAGGCCATCCTGCAGCTGGACCTCAAGGCCCTCAATCACGTTTTCCGCGAGCAGCCGGAAAAGGAGAGCTGGTTCCACGAGGTGCTCGACAACAATATGAAGCTCTGGGAGCTCAACATGCCGGAGAGTTATATTCGATGATTTTTTAGTTAACTTGTAAAGAAGATATCTCTAAAGTGATATCAAATTTTAATTTTATTCCGTGCGATAACCGGCGGGCAAGGATCAATAGTTCCTAGACGCTTAGTTGTAGTTAAAGTTCTGCCTGTGATAGTTTTAGGTAGTTTAATTGAACCAGAGTACACATCCGACTTGCATTTCAGCTGACTTAGCTCCTAAGATTGCTTTTTTATATACTGTAATTATACTGATCAAAGTCGACAACTGCTGTTTTATTTATTGATTACTGTTTATGTACACATTGGAATTCCTATGGGATTTACTGAGTTGTCATATTGGTTTTCGTTTTGTTCATAAATAATTCAAATTTAAATTTGATTAACATACTGTAGATACGAAACGGGTTAAATACCCAATAACCGCTTTAGCTGGTTCCACCCGATTCATCCAAGTTGCCAACCGGGACTAGCAAAGTTTTCCACCTATATGACTTATTGTAGTATGTTTCGTCCAAAATGTTGGTATATTTTAGCGGTTGAGTAACGGTCACTTTTAAATTGCTTTGGTAGCACGTGCAATTGTTTTTATTTTGGTTCGCTGGATTTGTTTTGAAGTATGGATACTTTTTCCAATTGCTCGGGCTTCTGCCCCTCCTGCGGCTCCATTCTTCCCGAGCTGCAAGTCAAGGGCAATGTGATTTGCTACAACTGCAAGCAGGAGTTTCAGCCAGATGGTGAGACAAGAATTTCCACCATATTCGAGTGGTCTTATATTATTTTAATTTTCCAATAGTTTACAGCGGCGAGAAGTCGGAGTTTACCATCCACTTCAACACCTACGATCCCGAAAAGGTGTTCAACAGGACCAAAAGGGAATCCGAATCCTCGGAAGCGGATGGCCCAGTTGTCGAAAGGAAGTGTCCCAAGTGCAACCACGACAAGATGTCCTATGCCACCCTGCAACTTCGATCGGCGGACGAAGGCCAAACGGTGTTCTTCACCTGTCTCAAGTGCAAGTAGGTGTCATCAAATTCTATCTAATTCCATGGATAATCATGTATTTCTCTCTTTCAGATTCAAAGAATCGGAAAACTCTTAGATGCTAACAATACCTTTGTAAATAGTCTTTTAACTAGTGAAAATAATCATGTTCGACGGCCTAAAATATATACGATTGTAAAGTGTGAACCAGTTTATATCTTATAAAATAACCTACCTCACTGGCTTTGAGTCGGTTTTTGGGATTGTAAACAACTAGATTTGAGACCAGATTGATTTCCACCGCATGGGTGCAGCTTGGAAACAAGTTGTCCCAATGGATGCCCACGGAATTTGGAAAGCTATGCAGTGAAATGGAAAATTATATACTCAGTAATCATTTCTAAGTCTTATACTCACCGTATCTTGCTGTAATCCGGCAGGGAAGTTAACTCCGGCCATTGATTTAAACGTGGAGTGCCCAAAGTTCGGATTATAATGGCCAACTGCTCGATATCAGTGGTCCCTGCAAACAAAGGCACTCCTCGAAGCATCTCAGCCACCACGCAACCTAAATAATTGGGATAATAATACGATCTATATATAGATTCTTTTGTAAGAATTTAAAATAAAAGAATTTATGAAATGACTAAATACCCATCACAAAATAATATCAAAGAATGTTATATCTTCCGCTTCTCAGAGTATTATATTGTTTTGACACAACCGATAATCAAATCTTAAAGTAATGACATAAATATTAATGGAGACCTTTAGAGTTACACTTTTTGAATATTCCTTGGTAAAAATAAATAAGTTTAAAAAATAAATCTGTTCAGGAATATTTGTTATATCTTTGCGCAGTGAGTTTAAAGCTTCGTATTTATCACCCGAAAACATTTTAAAATAAATCATAGGTGATATTATTAAATGAAATGATGGATTTCTTCAATTTATTGTTTAAAAAATGTTAAGACTTACCTGCAGCCCACATATCCACCCCGGTTCCGTACTTCTGACTGCCCCAGAGAATCTCCGGAGCTCGATACCACCGCGTAGACACCTGCGGGGAATACAGACGCGCCTCTTCCTCGGGGAAGTACAGACGGGCCAGTCCAAAGTCGGCTATCTTGAGCATGTCCGCATCGCTTATCAGCAGGTTGGCTGGCTTTATGTCCCGGTGCATCAGACCCGCCTCGTGGAGATAGGCGATGCCCTTGAGCATTTGGTGGGCGAACTTTCGCACCTGCTGGCGGCTCAGGGGATTCACCTCGCTCTTGAGGCGATTGTATAGGGTGTCCGGCTGGTATTCCAGCACCAAGGAGAGGCCAGTCAGGTCGGGATATATGTCGATGATACCCAAAATCTGGAGTTAATTGAATGATTAATGGAATACCATATTCATACAAGTTTAACTTACATATTCTGACTTGCAGAGCTGCAGGGTCTTGATTTCCCTTAACGTATTTAGAGCTATATTACCGAATTTGTTCTTGAGGGCCACCTTTTTGATGGCCACCTCCTTGTTGCGCTGCAAATCGATGGCCTTAAACACGCAGCCATGGACTCCTTCGCCGATTTTCTCGAGCATTTTATAGCGACTTGGCGCATAGTCCTCCATTATGGGTACTGACAATTTTCAATTTGGTAATTGCCTTAGGAGTTTTCTATTTTTTTTCCGTCCCCTGTAGTCCGTGGTAACGGCCATAACAAATGCCGCAGGACCAGCTGATGGGTCCACCTGTTGCAGGATGTTTACCAAATGGATTGGTTTTTGGGGGGGAACTTCGGGGGTTGGAAAACCTAGGCCAAGGCGGAGCTGTCACAGCTTTCGGATCGGGGACATGCGCACTTCCTCCTCGAATTCCTCCTGTCAGCCAAGTGTCAAGTCAGGGGGATACATAATTTTTCGGACCCTCGCACTGCAAAAGTTCTTCGTTGGCTCAGAGTTGAATTAAAATATTTGCGAAAAATGAGTTCGTTAGTGAAATAAAATCAAACTCCAATATAAGCAAAGCTGGTAGGTTCAACTGTGCAATAAAATATAAGTTTTAAGTGAGTGGAACACCTGAAGAAGTGCACAATTGGAATTCCTTTTTGCCTTAACAAGGACTCTGAATAATGCAAGGCTCCATAGAAACATTAAATTGCTTTATAATTACCGAACGTGGCAGCATGGCTGCAGCAATTTGTGGCAATTTTGCTGGCCTGGCCTTAGCCTTGCCCCACCTGTCCTGTGCAACTGCATGCGAGCCCCCACAAATACAGGTAGAAGGCATAAAATACACGCCCACAGGGCGCAGCCTTGCCTTGGCAGCCTTGGCGCACCTGAAGCCACCCAACAACACCCACCACCCACCGCCACCCACCACTTACCTCCAAGTTCACGTCCTCGATATGCCCTATTCACATTTAGACTCGTTTTGCAGCCCACGCGGTCAACATGTCCCTTCCGAGTTGGACTCCATTCGCCAGCCTGCTTTTCCTGCTCCTTTGGAGCACCGCCTGGGGCAGGACCGCCAAGAGATCGGACGTCTACATCGCGGGCTTCTTTCCCTACGGCGATGGGGTGGAGAACTCCTACACGGGCCGAGGGGTGATGCCCAGCGTGAAGCTGGCTCTCGGCCACGTTAACGAGCACGGCAAGATTCTGGCCAACTACAGGCTGCACATGTGGTGGAACGACACCCAGGTGAGTTTATAGAATCAGTTATATAATAATATCAGGATTCATTGGGGGTAGTAAAAAATAAAGTGATAATTATCCATCCTTTTTACATAGGTAGTGATTAAGATTTTCATTTTTTCTTATTTAAATATATTTATTCTGTTTTGTTGATGTTTAAAAAACAATATCATTGGAAAGGCATAATTCTTCTAATATTATTATTTTCATAAAGTTCCAAAATTATATTTTAGAAAGCAAGCATCATAATTATTGATAGTGATAAGGCACTAACTTTTACCTTAATACTTTTAACTGTAAGAATTAACGTAAATAATTTTACACAATAGAACATTTCAAACCTTTCTCTTATTTTTGAAATTCCTAATTTCTCCTCTTTTTCAGTGCAATGCTGCTGTGGGCGTAAAGTCCTTCTTCGATATGATGCACTCGGGCCCTAACAAAGTAATGCTCTTCGGGGCGGCTTGTACCCACGTAACCGATCCCATTGCCAAGGCCAGCAAGCACTGGCACCTCACCCAGCTGAGCTACGCGGACACGCATCCCATGTTCACCAAGGACGCGTTCCCCAATTTCTTCCGCGTTGTTCCCTCGGAGAATGCCTTCAATGCCCCGCGATTGGCCCTGCTCAAGGAGTTCAATTGGACCAGGGTGGGCACTGTTTACCAGAACGAGCCGCGTTACTCGCTGCCCCACAACCACATGGTGGCCGACTTGGATGCCATGGAGGTGGAGGTGGTGGAGACCCAGAGCTTCGTCAACGATGTGGCAGAATCGCTAAAGAAACTCCGCGAGAAGGACGTCAGGATCATCCTGGGAAACTTCAACGAGCACTTTGCCCGCAAGGCCTTCTGCGAGGCTTTCAAGTAAGTAGTTTTTGTTAGTACTTAATATTAGATAATTGATTAGAAATACAATTTTGACTTGAAAAGTAACGATTGACAATAAGCTAATTATTTCATAGTGAAGAATAATATGAACTGGTAAATGAAAACCTATAATATTTCAAAGGATCTACCTCAATAGATACTGATATTACTTAAATTCGATGTTACCTATCCACATAGACCCCTTATTAGTTTTTAAAAATATTACTTAGCAATTTTAAGATATTAATGCAATCATTTCCTTTTAGATTGGACATGTATGGAAGGGCCTACCAGTGGCTGATCATGGCCACATATTCCACAGATTGGTGGAATGTCACCCAGGACAGCGAGTGCAGTGTGGAGGAGATAGCCACTGCCTTGGAGGGAGCCATCCTTGTGGATCTCCTGCCCCTGTCCACAAGTGGTGACATCACAGTGGCCGGCATTGTTAGTAGCAAAATATGCTAATAACTTCTTAAAGAATACGACTAATATTTTTTTTCCAATTTTTTTGTAGACTGCAGATGAGTATCTGGTGGAATATGACAGACTACGGGGTACGGAATATTCCCGCTTTCATGGTTATACCTACGATGGAATTTGGGCAGCCGCTTTAGCCATTCAGTATGTGGCCGAAAAGCGCGAGGATCTGTTAACACATTTCGATTATCGAGTCAAGGATTGGGAGAGCGTCTTTCTTGAGGCTCTGCGTAATACCTCTTTCGAGGGTGTGACGGTGGGTAAACCTATAAATATTTATTCTTAATTTAAAGCTAATTTTACTTTATACTATAGGGACCTGTGCGTTTCTACAACAACGAAAGGAAGGCCAATATTCTGATCAATCAGTTCCAGTTGGGGCAAATGGAAAAGATCGGGGAATATCACTCTCAGAAGTCTCATCTGGACTTGAGTTTAGGAAAACCAGTGAAATGGGTGGGGAAAACACCTCCCAAGGATCGAACTCTGATTTACATCGAGCACAGTCAAGTAAATCCAACTATTTATATTGTTTCGGCTAGTGCTTCGGTTATTGGAGTGATTATTGCAACTGTTTTTTTGGCCTTTAACATTAAGTATCGCAATCAAAGGTGAGTTCTTGAAAACAATTGCCAATTCCTTTTTATATATATTGAATATTCCTGCTATTCAATTATTCCATTGCACATTTTTTAGGTACATCAAGATGTCCAGTCCCCACCTGAACAATCTTATAATTGTGGGCTGTATGATGACCTATCTGAGCATTATTTTCCTGGGATTGGACACCACTTTGAGCAGCGTGGCAGCTTTTCCCTATATTTGCACCGCTCGAGCTTGGATTTTGATGGCTGGGTTCAGTCTCAGTTTTGGAGCCATGTTCTCGAAGACATGGCGGGTTCACTCTATATTCACCGATCTTAAACTCAACAAGAAGGTTATCAAGGATTATCAGTTGTTTATGGTTGTCGGCGTGCTTTTGGCCATTGATATAGGCATCATAACCACATGGCAGATTGCAGATCCCTTTTACCGAGAGACCAAACAAATGGAGCCACTGGTGAGTGGATTTATTTAAAATACTATTCAAATATTTACAATTTTTCTTTTCCACAGCATCATGAGAATATTGATGATGTTTTGGTGATACCCGAAGAATGAATACTGCCAATCTGAGCACATGACAATATTCGTTAGCATTATTTATGCGTATAAAGGCCTGCTGTTGGTGAGTAAATAAAAGGGATTTATTTGCATATATTATATTTAATTTAATTCATTTTTCCCCAGGTATTTGGTGCCTTTTTGGCCTGGGAAACTAGACATGTTTCCATACCCGCCTTGAACGACTCCAAGCATATTGGCTTCTCAGTTTACAATGTGTTCATCACCTGTCTGGCCGGAGCGGCTATATCCCTGGTGCTATCGGATCGCAAGGATTTAGTTTTTGTCTTACTATCGTTTTTTATCATTTTTTGTACGACAGCCACTTTGTGTTTGGTGTTCGTACCGAAAGTAAGACTGGTAGTAAGGAAGTTTTGTAGTTTTTGTAGCTGTTATATGTTAATATGAATGTTGTTTGCAGGCGGTGGTGGTCCGATCAGTTTTGGTTAGAGCATTCAGACCGATCGGACCCCACCGTCTACTGAGCTGATCTTTCGTCTAGCGCTGATACACCTTGATACAGAAACAACATGTACTCGAAATTTTCAAAACAGTTCCTCAAATGCTATATAACACTACAGACTAACTATAAACTTGTACTTCTTAGAAGCCAATCCAAGTAGCAGCAAGGTTGTAGACTGAAGCTATTTCCTTGCTGTTGGGATACTTTAGACTATCCTATCTCACTATCCGTAGAATTGATCCTTCCTAGATGTTATGCTGGTAGTATTATTGTTGGTTAATATTCATGCGAATCGATTTGCAGTTGGTGGAGCTGAAACGGAATCCCCAGGGCGTGGTGGACAAGCGGGTGAGGGCCACGTTGAGACCCATGTCGAAGAATGGACGAAGGGACTCATCAGTCTGCGAACTGGAGCAGCGTTTGCGCGATGTGAAGAACACGAACTGTCGATTTAGGAAGGCTCTGATGGAGAAGGAGAACGAGCTGCAGGCCCTGATCCGCAAGTTGGGACCCGAGGCCCGCAAATGGATCGATGGGGTGACCTGCACCGGTGGCTCCAATGTGGGCAGTGAACTGGAGCCCATCCTGAGCGATGATATAGTAAGGCTATCGGCTCCACCGGTTCGTCGAGAGATGCCCAGCACGACAGGTGAGTGATTAGAGTGGGCGACTTGCTAGATATGTTCATGCATTGCGCCCTCTTTGCCATAGAAGTTACCGAGATGACGTCCGTGGACAGTGTGACCTCAACCCATGTGGAAATGGACAACTCCTTCGTCTCGGTGCAGTCTACGGTGATGGCGCCATCGCTTCCTCCGTGAGTCTATTAACTATGGTTTAATTATATATTATTTAATGATATTTCCCAAACAGCAAAAAGAAAAAGCAATCCATTGTGGAGCACCACTCGCATGTGGCCGCTCCCACCATGATGCAGCCCATTCAGCAGCAGTTGCAGCAGCACCTCCAGCAACATCAGCAAATGCAGCAGCAACACCAACAGCAGCAGCAACAGCAACAGCAGCAAATGCAACAGCAGCAACAGCAGCAGCACCACCAGCAACATCACCGCCATTTGGAGAAGCGAAACTCGGTGTCGGCCCAGACGGATGACAATATCGGCAGCATCACCAGTACGGTGGGCAAGAGGAGCACCGGGGACTGCTCCAGCATGCGGGAGAGGCGCCAGTCGACCGCATCGCGGCACTACGACAGCGGCAGCCAGACGCCCACCGCCCGGCCAAAATACAGCAGCTCGCACCGCAACTCCTCCACCAACATCTCCACCTCGCAGTCCGAGCTGAGCAACATGTGTCCCCACTCCAAGCCCAGCACTCCGGCTGTGATCAAAAGTAAGCGGAAATCCATTTATTTTCCCCATGAAAAACAAAATCAGTAACTCTTAAGTTGGGGAATTTGCAATACAATTGTTCTTAAGGGCAAAGATTTAAACACAGGGAGAATTAATCATATACATTGCACTCCAAATCAAAAATTCTCCCTTTGAAGTTTAATTTAAAACTCAAAACTCAATTCTAGTTCACAAATGATTTTTAAGCATTTTGTTCTCAGAATCGAGAACATGTTAGACTAATTTGTCGTAAAAAAAAAGACCGAAAATGTGAACTACTAATATAAGAAATGGTATACGGCTAGATCCAAATTATATACGATAAAAATCAACTCAATTTTCGGTTTTTTGATCAAAAAACTTAAAAATAATGGTCACATGTTGGAATGTTATACCTCGTTGAATTCGTTATAAAATTTCCAATCAAGTGGCATTCACAGCTGAAAAATATTATTTTTGACCAGTTTTTGCAAAAAAATCAAGTGTAACCCCTTATAAAAAATGCGAAAATCGGTCAAAAAATAAATTTGTAAAAATCAACCTGGAATGGTTAGTTAGGGTCCTCAGCTGCATAAAACAGTCATTCTTTTGCCTGTGCGTCGTATTTTAGCCAAGTTAGAGCAAAAACACCTTTAAAATATTGATTTTTTGATGCCAAAATCACGAAAAAATCAACTCTATTTTCGGTTTTTTAATCAAAGCGCTGCGAAATAATGGTCACATGCTCGTTGAATTCCTTATAAAATTTCCAATCAAGTGGCATTCACAGCTAAAAAATTTTATTTTTGACCATTTTTTGCAAAAAAATCAAGTGTAACCCCTTATGAAAAATGCTAAAATCAGTGAAAAAATAAATTTGTAAATATTAACCTGGAATTAATAGTTTAGGGCCTCAGCTGCACAAAACAGTGATTCTTTGCGATGTGCGACTTTTTTTGCTGACTTTAAATTTAGAGCTATTTTTGAGTGAGAAATATATATTAATTTTCCGAATTAACATCTTTTCCCCGACCAGCTCCCACTGCCTCGGACCATCGCCGCACCAGCATGGGCTCCGCCCTGAAGTCCAACTTCGTGGTGTCGCAGAGTGACCTCTGGGACACGCACACGCTGTCGCACGCCAAGCAGCGCCAGTCGCCGCGCAACTACGCCAGTCCGCAGCGCTGTGCGGAGCACCATGGCGGCCACGGGATGGCATACGACCCGAACACCACCTCGCCCATCCAGCGGTCCGTCTCGGAGAAGAACCGCAACAAGCACCGGCCGAAGCCGCAGAAGGGCACCGTGTGCCAGAGCGAGACGGATAGCGAGCGGGAGCGGGATCCGCCGCCCCCCAGCCAGCCGTGCGTCCAGCCGCGCAAGGTCAGTAGGAGCAGCAACATCCAGCACGCCGCCCACCACCACAGTTCGCCGAATGTGGCGCCGGACAAGCAGCGGGGCAGGCAGCGGGGCAAGCAGGAGAGCAGCATCTACGGGGCCAGCAGCGAGACGGAGCTCCTCGAGGGCGAGACGGCCATCCTGCCCATCTTCCGGAAGCTCCTCACCGAGAAGAGCCCCAATTACCGGGGCCGCAGCGCCGTCGGCCAGAGCTGCCCGAATATATCCATCAAATGCGATATCGTCGAGTACTTGTAGGGAGATACATTATGTAGTCGAACTCCTATTGTTAGATCCAGTTGCAGTGTAAAGATTACCTTTGATTTTCCGCGTAATGCATCTACATACTATGTGAGGCAGGACACACACACACACCATTTAGAGAAATAGTAGCAATGACATGAGATAGTTGAGAAATAAATTACTAATTAATTAATCATACATCAGGTGTTGTTTTTTATTTACTGTAGGGGGTGTTCCTTACTATCAAAGGGTTAGTTTTACAATGAAAAGTGAAAGAAAAAAGTCCGGCCAAAAAAACAACAGTGCAAGTAATAACCCAAAGCTGATAAGTTATACCTCGTAAAACTAGTAATACAATTTCTAATCCAATTCCGAAAAATTAATATAATTTCGGTTTTGAAAATATTGGTCAAATGTTTGAGTTTTATACCTTGATAAATTCGTTATGGAAATTCTAATTAATTGGCATTTACAGCAAACAAAATTTTGTTGTACTTTTTAAAAGAAATTTACTCGTACGAAGAATTAGAAAATCGGTTCCAAAACAACTTGGAATCGATAGTTTCAGCTGTTGCAAACTACAACCAAAAATAACCCATGGAAATATGTTCAAACTTTTTTATCCCCTTGAATGTTAGGTACTTGCCTTATTTTGTGGCATTAAATTAAAGATCACATATTTCACTGTGTACAAGCAGATAGGTCAAATTTAATTTATTTTAATGTGCAAATGTTTATGATTGTAGAAGTGATGGGTGGTCTATTGCAGAGCGATGCGCCGGAAATGATTGTTGAGAGGACCCTCGTCCGAGTAGCCGGCAATTTCCTGCGGTATGATGCCGGATTCCTCGATGGAAGTGCAGGGCCGGCACATGCACTCCAGTGGCGCCTTGGTCAGGACCTTCTTGAACTTCCTTTCGCCCGGCTTCACTTTGGGACAGAAAAGCGAGACGGCTGCCTCCCGCTCGCCAGACTCCTGGCAGCACATGCAGGACCGCTCCATCTGCCAGATCTTACTGCCCGAAACCTACAAATTGCATGGTGACATGGTTACATCTTGTCATTATAATAAAAGGAAAAACCCACCTGGATATAACTCGCACAGCGACCGACACAGGCGAATGAGGGAATCGGCTTGGGCACACAGCCAGGATACTGGAGCACATGAATCACGGGCGTCACTTGGCAATCGTCACCCAAATGGGTGATATCTGAAAAGGAAATGGTGTCGCCCAGAGCCACAAATATTCGAAAATGAAATCCCTACCATTATCCGCCACAGAATTTTCGGCCTGTGCCGTGCAGAGTTTCAGGATGCTGACCAGGACGCAGTAGAGCAGGATCAGGACGAAGACCTTGTTGTTCTCGTGGCGGAGCAGGTGGCGCAGCATCTCGTCGGTGGCCCGCCTGTGAGTGTCCTTCGCGTGGAAATGGAAAGCGCCACTTGCCGCCGGGGGCCTTTTATAGACCGACTTGGCCAGCGGATGCCAATGTAATGGCCGCTCGACTGCGTGAATTATGGCCTAATAAAGCAAGCGCCGTTCAAACCTTTTTGCCTAGTAATTGCGTACACGAAAAGGGCATTTCCCCCGCAGCGCATGACCACGGCAAATCTCTTTATTTCCCCCACACACACACAACTTATTAGCTAATCAGAGCCAGGCCAACAGGCTGGCCAAGGCCCACAGTAGCACCACCAAGGAACTGCCAACCAGGCTGGAACCGCCATTCCTGCGGGACAGGAAGAGCACCAGTCTGTCCAGGCGCTTCTCGGCCCACTGAAGATTCTGCTCCACCGATTCCTTGGCCTTGGAGAGCACCTCCTCCGATTGACCGAATAGCTGGTGGTTGCAATCGAAGAATTCCTCAAACAACTGCTGCTGGTTCCTGGTGGTGAAGTACTCCGCCATATCGCTGATCACCTCCGCTGTTTCCGACCAGCTGCCCAAACTAAAATTAAATAGGTGGTATAAATTTATGAAAACTATGTGTAAAAGAAATATGTTTATACAAAGATTATGAGAACATGGAATGGTTAAGTTCCTTGGTTCACGGATTTTTCAGACATGATAATGGAAATTTTAATTTCCCACGAACTGAACCATTTCTTTTATATTTCAATGTGAGTAGTTTTCAATCCAGAGAAAAATACCCTTGCTTACATTTTGACAATGCTTTTTTCAGATTGTCAAACCTTTCTTAACCAATACATGGAAAGAAATTCTTATATTTAAAATACATTTTTTGAAGTTTTCAAAATAAAAATTAACTATACCATAGTATATGTCTATGTCTTAAAATCTATTAAAAACAACTTACCATAAGGCGAGTTCGGTGATGTTGGCAGTTACCATCTTAAAAATGGGCTCGACCAAGTCGGGATTCTCCTCATACAACCGGGCCAAGCCAATTTTCTTCCGTTCAACAGTCTCCGCACCCGTGATGATCATCTTGTAGTAATGGGTTTCGTAGTCCCTTGTGCAGCTAGCTGCGGACCAAAGGAGTTCCTTTTCACTAGGTCTAGTTTCTAAGTGATACCGTGCCCACACCAGAGTGTATGAATTGTAACTGCTACTACTGGCGGCACAAAAGAACGTTTCTCTGTAATCCGGCGATGGTTGTTCAGATGTTGCGAATTTCAGGCTAACCAATTGATTGCAATTGCTGGCCTGGTATCTGCATAGCCATTTGACCAACTTATTCCGATTGGCCACATCCAGCGGAGTATCTTGGTCACTCCAATCAACTCCAAGTGACTGAAACACAGCCTTTGTGATGTCAGAGAGATATGTTCGGAAGTCGGGCAGCTGATCAGGTGTCAATCGCTTGGCCACCAGGTTCAGGTTTTCATAGACAGCATACCAGGGCACATAATCCACCTCGTTTCGCAGGTACTCCAGGAATTCAAAGACCTCGGAATAATCAACATAACCAACTCGTGCGAAATTGAAAAGATCATCGATGATCTGTGCTCGATTCTCAACAGGTATTCCGCTGTGATCCCGTGCAGATAGAGCCACCTGAAGGCCTTTTGTCAGGGTTTCATCATAGAGCACTCGCTGGTAGTTCGATTGTCTCAGGTTCAGCACAATCCAGTCAATGGGATCGGCAAAAAACAGCCGAAGCAAGTCCACGGCAGGGTGCAAATATGAACTCGGAGTAAGGTCATCGAAATTTGGCGCCAGATTAGTGGCATAAGTTATAGGCACTGTATACTTTAGTGTCGCATTGCTGCCATCACCAGGATTCAGCAGGAATCGCCGCTGCTCCACATAGACGAACTTATTTCCGCTGGTAACATTCACAATCAGCATGGGATATCCCACCTGCTCCGTGTAGTCGGCGAAAAATCGGTACAGTTCCACACTCTTATTCTTTGGCCAGTTTTGATAGAGGTGGTAAAATAAATCATTGGGTTCTGTGTTGGCCAAGTGGCTTTAAAGAAAAGATCCAGGATTAAAAGGTGTTAACAGTAGACATCTATATTAATTTGCTAAAGGTTTTTGTGTAAATGTTCCTTTAAAAGTTTGATTACTGATTGTCTCAATAAAATTCTGCAGTGACCACTTACTATTCTTTCAGGTAGTTTCTAATGGCGATATTAAAGTTTTGCGCCCCCATAAGATTTCGCCACATCCTGACAATGCAGGCTCCCTTGGCATAGGTAATCCCACTAAACTTGTAGGCAATCTGCGACGGAGTTTGTATCTCCGATTCCGGACTAGTCATAGGTTGAGTACTGTTCCGAGCATCCGTAGCAAAGATCAGCTGCATTTGGCGCACCACAAACTGCTCGTCCAAGTGATACTCAGGATAGAGCTGCAAGGATTTGGTTATAGTTAGTTTGTTTAAATATATGAACTAAGTAAAGGTTTCCACCTGGTGGGCCATGAAGTACTCGAAGTAGCGGGCAAAGGCCTCATTTAACCAGAAATAGCTCCACCAGGAGAAGGTTACGCTGTCACCGAACCACATGTGCGAAGTCTCGTGGGCAATGATGCGGATGGCAAACTCTTTATCTGACCAGTCGTCGGTGTATCCGGCTTCCTGAACCAAGACGTCATCGCTTTAAAACACAATAAATACCTTTGATTAAGATAGATCATAACATTAAAACATATAATGATTTGGGATGGCTAGGATATCACAGAGAAGATGAACCAATCTTAAAATGGTATGGATTAGTTTTACCTAAAGATGATGAGCCCCCAGTTTTCCATGCCGTTGTGAGGAAACCTGGGAGAACTGGCATATTGAAGCACCTCATTGCCCAATCCAGCATATGGAAGCCGAAACAACTCCTCGTAGGCTGGAACCACCTGCTGACCCACTTTATAGCTAAACTCCGTGTTATTAAAGAATTCCGGACGAGTTAGCACAGCGAAATCGCTCACATTTCCACGGGCAGAGTAATTGGCCACCATGAAAGCCAGCAGATATGTGGACATCACAGGAGTCTCTTCGAAGTGATCCACGGAACGATCCTGACTGAAATTAAGGGATAGCCGAACTATAAGCGGGCAGTTTTATAAATTAAATTAAGTATTTTCTCTAGCAAAATAACTATTAATAAAATATTGATAAGTCTTTGTAACTTATATTGATTTTTGAAGGATTTGTAAAGATTTCATTTTTTAGAAACCCTCGAAAAAGACTTGCTTCATCTGTGGAATTAAAACCCCTACTTTTTCGATTGAAAAGATTGTGAATTGTCAATCACCTTGCCGTTGTGGTTTCCCTTAGCTTGGTGTTGCCAATCGCCTGATAACCATTAGGTCGGATAATCTGTAGCTGGAACTTGGCCTTCATGGCGGGCTCATCGAAGCAGGGCAGGACCAGGCGAGCGTTGATGCGCTGCATCTGGGTGACGGCCAGCCACCTGGTGGCATTGGTGCCCTGCTCCACATAGCTGGCGGAGAAGAGACCGGCCATATCGGTGCGAATGTGCCCGGTGTACTTGAACCCGAGCGTATAATCTCCTCCAGGCTGCAAGGCCTGTGCCAGTGGAACTGTCACCTGTTGGGTGGTGCCATCATAAATCAGCCGGCCGATATCGATGGCCTCCACCTGTGCACCATCCGAATCCAGAAGCCAGCACTCCGATATCGCCAGTGTGTCGGCATGTAGAGTGATTTGCGGCACCTCCAGGTTCCCAGCCACCCGCAGAGTAATGCTCACTTCGCCATCGAAGAGAGTGGGCTCGGCGGAATCTGCGAGAACCCCGATGGTCAGGTTATAATACGAGGGTACGACACGACCGTCTAGTCGGTAATCAGCGCCATTTACGAAGCCGATTACTAGCAAAAGTAGTAAACACAATTGACGAGCCACCGAACTGCCCATCTCGACCGATGTTCAATTACTGGGGACTCCGATTTCGACTATGGGATCGCCAAAGTCACAAAACCAAATAAAAGTTCCCCCCCGCAAAACAGGTATTCACAGATGTTTCGATTACAAATCGTTCAACATCGTTTAGGCGTATCACCTCTCTCAACTAAATATTCTTATCAACACGCGTTCGGGCACTCCATAACCTACTAAATGAGATATCAATTATAATTTTAAATTATAAAATGACAACCTGACAGCTGTTTAATTACTTCAAGTCAGAAAATGTATTACTAGTTTGATCTATTAAGATATATTTTTTTAAAAGCTTGGATTAGATTTTTTATTTCAAATCAATGATTGGTACATACACACGGGGGTTTAAAAATAATTAGATATATAGAACTGACCATAAGATTAAAAATACCTTTAACATTCACACTCATTCAGTAACACAGTGGGAAGTCCAACATGGTTCTAAGGAAAAGCATTTAGAAGTGATAACGATTTTATGATGTTGCTAACATTGAAATCCCCGAAAAAAGTTAAATGAATCAACTGAATTAGTTGGAAAGAATGGTATGATCGATATCTCTTAAAGAAGTAATAAAAACTCTGCAATAAATAAGTAAATGTGATAACAATTTATGACTTTTGACCATTAATTTCATCATCGATTACAAAATAAATTGACTTCGAATCTAAGCAATAATAGTTAGCAATGTTGACTTGATTTATTGGCCAAACGTTCTTAACTTTATTGAAATCCCAGATAGATTACGAAGTTAATCATCATTATAATCATCCCTTTAAAACATCAATCACAATAATTTAAGAATTGTAAAAATGTCCCTTAGAAGAAATATGAAACAAATGATGGTGAAAGATCTAAAATTTGATACAATAATGAAACTTTCGATTGATTTATTTGGCAATAATGCATTTATCATTCCATTTCAAATTAACGGCCTGATAAATATCAGTTTATAAATAATAAATAAAAAGCAGTTTTCATAAGGTATTATATAAAATTTATTGGCTTTCAACTTCAAAGAAATGTTGCTAAAATTGGAGCAATAATAAGCGAATAATCCATCTATCTTCAAAACATAGTTCATAGGTAAGAAATATAGTTTACAACCCTGATACGAGTTTATTGCTTTACCATGATCGATTTATTAGGCAATGGACACTTAAGTTCAATGAAATCCCCTAAAGATTGTGAACTGAATCATCCGCAATCGACGGCGCTAATCAGATTGTAAACTTTGTCGCCAGGGACGGCCATTTAAGCCTATTGTCTGAGCGATTTGCCAAATACCCATAATAATAGTAATAATAATAATATACGACGGGCGAGTTATCTACAAAGTGTGTTAGTTTATTGGGTGCTCTAAGCGTACAAAATACTTTATGGCCTAAAAGAGTACTCGTGACCCGATTGCACCTGTCCCCGAGTGGGTTGATCCAGGCCTAATGGCGCAGCATGGTGACCAGGGACACCAAAAGCAGACTGATGGCACTGAAGGCGTTGACCATGGCACTTCCACTGCGATAGTTGGCCAGATAGCTACGGAAAACGCCCAATTTGGCGGCCGCCCAATTCAGGTTCTCCTGCACAGTCTCCTCCGCGGAGGTCAAGGTGGCCTGCGAGGTGCCGAACTTGGAGCCATAGTTCCTGTTGAAGTTCTGCAGATCGGTCAACTGCTGCTGGGTGGTGAAACGGGCAGCAATGTTGGAGATCACAGTGGCCACCGCGGAATAGCCGCCCATGCTGTTGGGGGAAAATAATCATACATTAATTAACTAAATTCAAAAGTAGTTTATAATAAATACTTACGCATCGGCCAACTGCTCGTACTTCTGGGTGACCAGGGCAAACACCGGGCTCACATTCTCGTTGTTCTCAGTGTAGAGAGTGGACAGCACGGAGGACTTGTCCTGCTTGCGGATCTCGTCGCTGAGGATCAGGTCGAACACCTTCTCGATCAGAGCCTGGGTCTTCACACATCCAAAGGAGTTCTGCAGCAGGGTCTCCTCGGTGGCCACGGTCTCGGCCTTGAACTTGTCGTACAGAGCCTGGAACTCAGTGGCTCCACCCTCCCGCAGACCCACACAGTAGACGGTGGCCCGAATGTTCTTGGGCACGGTGGTCAGCGACTGGAAGTAGCCCTTGGCCTTGCTGATGCAATCGGCACTGCCGTAGCGACAGGCCCAGGAGAGGATCTTGGTGCGCAGATAGATGTCCAGGGCCGTGTCGCTGGAGGTCTCATTGAATCCCAGCTGGTTGTAGGCCTTGTTGGTCAGTGACTGGATGTAGGTGCCGAAGTCGGAAGTGTCATTGCCCAGGCGAATGGTCAAATAACTAAATCCATTAAAGGCCGACGTCCAGGGAATGTAGTTGGTCTCCGTCTCCAGATACTCGATCACGTCCAGAGTCAGGTTGTACGTAATGTTCCCGGCCCTGGCCAGATTGAACAGATCGTCCACAATCTGGGCGCGGTTGTTCTCGTGCACACCGCCCCAATCGGCGGTATTCAGAACTTGGTGGATGGCATGCCAGTTGCTCTCAGTGTAGTTGACTCGGTAGTATCCAGTCTGCTGGACATTGGCCACAATCCACTTGATGGCCGGGGTGAAGGACACAGTAGTGGCCACGTCTGGCTTCAGGATAAACTTGGGCGTGGAGTTGGCGAATTTAGTGGTCGTCTCACTGGTGGTATAGGAAATGGGCACAGTGTATTTCAGATCCGCGTCGGCTCCGTCGTTCTCCTTCAGCAGGAAACGCTTCTGGGTGAAGCGAACGGATAGGCCATCGCTGGCCAGTTCGGCGTTGATCAGGGGGTAGCCCACCTGGGTGGTGAAGCTCTTGAAGATCGCCTCGGAGCTGTCGTTGTAGCTGCTGTTGGGCCACTTGGCCTGCCAGGCACCCAAAAGATACTCGGGCACCGATGGCTGATACTCGCTGTGAAAGGGGGTTGCCTTAGTCATATGGCTAATAATTCATTTACCAATTACTTACTATTTCTTAAGGTAATCCTGCAGGGCCGTCCTGAAGAACTCTTCTCCCATGGTGTGCTTGATCATGCGGATGAAGGAGGCTCCCTTGTTGTACGAGATGCTGTTGAACATGCGGCTCAAGTGGGCTGGAGTATAAGTGTTCTCATCGCTCAGCGGATTGGTGGCATTGGTCGAGTCCATGGCCATCACGGATTGAACCTGATCCACGACGAACTGCTTCTCCAGTTCCCAATCCTTCTCCACCATGGCGGTGCCGAAGTACTGGAAATACCTAGCGAATCCCTCGTTCAGCCAGGTGTAGCTCCACCACTTGCAGGTCACCAGATCGCCGAACCACATGTGCGCCTGTTCGTGGGCCACCACGGCAGCGATGGACTGGCGGGAGGCCAGAGTGGTTGCCGAGTCGTCCACCAGCAGACTGCGCTCCCTGTAGGTCAGCAGACCCCAGTTCTCCATTGCTCCGGCCGAGAAGTCGGGAATGGCGGCCATGTCCATCTTGTCGTTGCCCATGGAGTAGTAGTCCTTGTCCAAATAGTCACCCATCTCCTTCAGGATCTGGACACCCACATTGTAGGGATACTGCGTCTGGGCATAGTACTCTGGGCGGGCGAAAACTCCGAAGTTGTCGTCCTTGCGGGCCACAAACTCGGAAATGATGAAGGCCAGCAGATAGGTGGACATCTTGGGTGTCGTCTTGTACACATCCGTATAGTAACCCCTGCAAATGGAAAAATCAGAAAATTTATATTAAAGAGCGTTAGATAATTAGGGTACTTGATTCAATTGCAGAAAATTTGACTTCAAAAAAGTTTAATAATCTATTAGATTAATCAATTTTGGCTTAGTCAGAGACCTTTGATGAATCATCTGACATGTTAGTTCTGAGAAATAGTATTGCGAATTGACTTTACCATTATCTCTATCAGTTAATGACTAATATATATTCAAATCCTTAAATTGAAAACCCAAAGGGAGAAAAAGGGAACGAGCTACTTACTCTTCATCACTGGGATAGGAAGCGATCAGCCTGGTGTTACTGGCCGAGTTGAAGGTCCTGTGGCGCTTCAGGGTGACATCGAACGTGGCCTTGAACTGGGGCTCATCGAAGCTGGGGAAGGCGCGGCGGGCGTGGTTGGTCTGGAACTGGGTGGAGCCCAGCCACTTGGTCACATTGTTATCGTCCACATAGGAGCTGCGGTAGAAGCCGTGCATATCGTCCTGCATCAGACCGGTGTACACGAAATGCAGGATATATGTCGTCTGGGCCGTCAAGGCGGTGGGAGCCGTGAGCTTCACAATATCCGTATCATCGTTGGTCTGGTTGGCACCGAATCTGGTTGGAGTCGGGGCGGCCACTCCGGTCGCTGGCTTCTGCCAGTACTCGCTGAGCGAATAGGTGAGATTCTTCGAGTGCAGGTGCACGGAAGAGGTGGTCTCACTCGGATAAATCTCGATCCATACTTCGCCATCGAATGTAAATTTCTTGGTGGCATCGCTCTCCAGAAGATAGGGTCTCAGGCTAATGTTGTAACTCACAGGCGAGATGTGTTCCGAAAGACGGTAGTCTGCCAGCTCGGTGGCCAAAGTGACCGGCGGCTGGACCTCCACATCCAGTTGGCGAGTTCCGGCGGAGGCCAAGGACACGCAGGCTGCCAGGAGAACAGCCACTCGCAGGGCGTACATTTTTGCTGTTGATAAGAATAAATTTGAAATAAGAAAGAATACTTTTTATTTTTGTTAAATGCTTTAATTGGTAAAAATACTAGATTTTAAGTCATAAAAGTCGTAAAAAACTCGTTTATATTAACCAAGCTTTACAAAATCTTTTTACAAAATAAAATTACTTTTAAAAGACTTCATAAAAAATTGATTCTATTTAGCTTTAATTTGATTTAAATTTTTCTGGGGATTTGCAATTAGGCAAACATGACATCCTAGAAAGGACTTATTCCTTAAATTTAATCCCATTGCGCTTTCAATAATTATGGCACACTTAACAATACCAATTCAAGTGTATGCCTCAAATACGAAGTAATCCTTTTTAAAAGGGTATTAGCACATTTATTCCTTAAGTTTCACCAGAACGATCGGCGATTATGTAACCACTAATCAACTCACTTTTCAAGGGTTCGATCGCGGACCCGGGACTAGAGTTAGTATTTCGCACGCCACTCGGCACGCGATTCGATTCGAAAACTAAATGCCGCCTGGCTTTGGGGCCGATATATAAGGTGGGCGCTTTGGAACTTGGCCATTATCAGCGGTTTATCTGCCACCTTTAGCGTTTTATTTCGGCCCAGATAAAGTTGGCCTGGTCTATAGATTAAGCGGCGATAGCGATAAGAAGTCATAGCGGTGATTTACACACTCCACCATGGGCTACCAATCCACTCCGACGTTTTTCGAATATCGCCAGACGATGGCATAACACTGGATCTTCGATGCACTTGTTTGCCTCTGAAGTCTTGGCACTTTATGGTGCAGTGCCTCCAACCTTATCATGATGGGGCATGATTTGCAGTCTTTTAAGAAGCAGTGACAATTTGTCTTTTAAATCATGATGACATACTTATTACTTAGACAGAAAACCAGAGACTTCGACTATTTAATACATATGTATATTAAATACATAGTTAATATTTCTAGTTCCTTTAACAAAATTTGAAGGACATTCGATTTTTTTTCTTTGTTTTATATTTTGCATGATATGTTTTTTATTGTGAAGCCTTAGAATCCTATGAATCCTTTTGATCTTATGGAAATTCGTCTATCAACATCATTATTTTTTGTTGAGTTTAAAATACATGATCTGATATTCTAACACAAGTGGCTTATCAGGATTTGTGCTATAATCTGTTAGGAACTTATATTGCATTTTTTTACGACCTTGTTCCTTTTCTGAAGCACTTGACGAATTTGATTGATGAGTGCTAAAAGCAAATCAAAATCCCAAGGAAAGTGTTTTTTATGGTCTAAGTAAAATAAATGATTAACATTTTTATTTTACTGACTTTTCCAGCTTAGGTAGCTAAGAAGGAATATTTTGTTTAATGGAATCATATTATCTTATTATCTTAGCCAATATCATTAATCACATTCCAATTGACGTTAATCGGTTTGTCACTACTTTAAAAATAAAGTTGCAAAATCCTCTTGATCCTTTGGCCCATCCAAATATTAAGTACAAGTTATGCGCCAAAAGAAACATATGATATTTTTGTTACTTTCTTGCAATTGCAGTTGATAAAGACAATCGAAAACAATAAATTAGATTTGCTGCTAAACAAAGAGATCTTGATTTCTTTATTAACGTTTGGGAAACTACTGGCTAAGATTTGGAAATCCCTCACACTTATTCAGTTAGTTGCCATGGCTGATTATGAATGTATTTATGGCTTTCTTATGAGCGATGAATTGCGAACGTAAGAACTCTGGTTTTTCGACTTCTTAGAAGAGGAAATTTATGAGATCCCCCCGCTTATCTGACCAATTCGATCACACAATTCACGGCCATAAAGCGCCGAAGGGAACTATAAATTCTCAGAAAAGCAAAACAAGTTTCATAGGGATTTAATGGAATTTATTGGCGCACGGGTGCAAATCTATGACTAACTTAGGGATCTACATTTTAGAACAGTTTGGCGGCCAGAAGGCAGGCGAAGATGGCCAAAATGGAGGCGTTCAGGGCGGAACTGCCGCTGCGGAATGCGGATACCCAGGTGATCAGGGGATCCCGGTTGGCCTCCAGCCAAGCGTTGTTGGCATTGACATTGGCATCCACACTGGCTTGCAGTGTGGTGGGCACATAGGCGGAATCCTTGACGGTGTCCACCAGTTTCTGCAGCTCCTCCTTCTGCTTGGTGTTGACCACATAGGCGGAGATGCCCACAATGTCGCTGTACAGGGGATTCACGCCACCAAAACCGGTGTTCAGTTGGGCGTATTCGTCCCAGTTCCTCTGCAGGAAGTCAATGGAGGCCAACAGACCCACCTCGCCGCGGGAATAGGCCGGACTCAGCAGAGTGATCCTCTCCTGAACCCTCAGGCCATTCGACTGGTCAATGCTGCTGGACACGAACTTCTCCAGCTGGGCGGTGTTCTGGGCGCAACCCAGGGCGGAGATCAGGAGACGACGCTCGGCCTGGTCGGTGGAGCTCATCAGCTTGTTGTACACGAAGTCGAAGTTCTTGTCATCGGACTGCTTCAGGGCATTGCAGTAGACCTGCGACTGCAGATTCGGTTCGATCACGGTGCCATCCTCCACCAGAGCAGTCAACTTGGCCTTGGTCTCTGTCAGGCAGTTCTCCAAGCCGGCCAGACAGGCGATGTTGATCAGCAGGTTGCGGGTGAACTTCACCAGATGCTGCTCGCCACTCAGGTCGTTCACTCCGAACTTGTCGTACTGCTGGCTCACCAGCTCACGGACGTAGAACTGGAAGTGGGCGTAGTCCGCATCTCCGCTCAAGTAGCGGTTAAACAGGGTGATCACCGTATTGGCAGCGGACCACGGGGAGTACTGGTCCTCCTGGGGCAAGTAGGTCAGCAGCTCCAGCAGAGTGGCATGGGGCACGCGACCACTGGTGGTGAAGCGGTACAGGTCATTGATCAACTGAGCGCGGTTCCTGGGATCGATCTTGTGGGGACGAGTGGTCAGTCCATTGGTGATCAGTCGCCAGTTCTCGGTATCGTAGTTCACGCGGTAGTAGCCAGTGGACTTCTTATTTAGAATCAGCCAGTTGCTCTGATCCATATTGGCGTCGATGGTCAGTTCGGATTGGTTCAGCAGATAGTGGGTGGCCTCCGTGTTGCGGAAGTCGGGATTGGAGAAGTCGGCATAGTTGACAGGGACATACCACAGCTTGTCGTTGGTGTAATCCTTGTCATTGGTGTACGTCGACTGCTTGATGGTGAAGGCTCCACTCTCGTAGTTACGGGTCACGGTCAACAGGGGTACTCCACCCTGGTTCGACCAGCTGCCCATCATATTCGCAATGGTGGCGGGCACGGCGTAGTTCTCCTCCACAGCGGCCTTGGCAATGGCCTCGAACAGCTTGTCGGGATTGGCAGCAGTGTACTGACTGGAGGGGTTTAAAATAAACAAATTAGTTTGGTAGTCACAGCCAGGAGCATCTCTGAACTCACTTGTCGACCAGGTAGTTGTGCAGACCGCGCTGGAACACCGTGTTGGTCAGGGCATGACGCCACATGTCCAGAACGGATCCGGCCTTGGCATATGGAACGTTGTCATACAGCAGGGCAATCTCCGACGGCTTCTGGACGAAGTGGGTCATGGGGCGGGCAGTGGCGCTGGCATCGTAGACCAGAGCGCTCTGGTAGGAGCCAGCATGGAAGGTCTGGAAGATGTCCCACTCGGGATAGGCCTGCAATTCGAGTTGGTTATATGCGTTACAGATAATCACTGCCATCAAAAGCCTACCAAATCCACAGCCAGGTTCTCGAAGAGAGTGGCGAATCCCTCCTTAAGCCACAGGTAAGTCCACCACTCGATGGCAACCAGATCTCCGAACCACATGTGGGCATCTTCGTGAGCCTCGATCGTGGCAATGTTGGTCTGCGTGCTGATGGTCGAGTTCACTGGGTTGTACAGCAGGTACTCCTCACGGTACGTGGCCAATCCCCAGTTCTCCATGGCTCCGGCGGCAAAGTCCGGAATGCCAGCCTGATCCAGCTTGGGCAGGGCGAAGGGAACTCCAAAGTAGTCGGACAGACGCTTCTCCACCAGCATTCCGGTGGTCAGAGCCCACTCTTGCTCGTTTTCGGTTCCTTTGCGAGAGAAGACGCGCTGGGGCAGACCATTCAGTTCGCCCTCCGAGTAGACAAACTCGGAGACGATGAAGGCCACCAGATAGGAGGGCATGTTGACAGTCGTATTGAAGGCTGTGACTCCAGAGCTGCAATGGAATAATTTATTTAATTTAACATTTTTCTTATTAATTCAGCTTTTTTCCCATTGAATTGGACTCGCAATGTATCATGCTTGTATGTGTGCATTATATAAAAGCCAAGCAATCCCCTATAAAATCGTTATAGGCTAATATAGTGACAGTAAAGACCTTATCATAACCATAAAAGTGCAGTTTCATAATTTGCAATCAATTAATAAAGTACAAAGCCCTCAACCAAAACTGTAAAAATATTAAACCTTTACTAAAGATGAGAACAAGGGGAAACTTCTACCGAAATTTACATAACATATTATATAAAGGCAACCCCCAAAATGTACCCACCTGGATGCAGTCTCGTTCACGGGCATGTTGCTGATGGCATTGTAAGAGGGATCGTGCTTGATGGTGATGGTGAAGTTGGCCCTCTTCGAGGGTTCATCGTAGCAGGGGAAGGCGTGGCGGGCGTCGGTGCTCTCGAACTGGGTGGTGGCCAGGTACTTGGTGTTGCCCTCCTCGTCGGTGTAGGTGGAGAGGTAGAAGCCTCCGTTGTCCGTACGCAGATGTCCCTGGTAGCTGATCGTCAGAAGCCACTGGGTGTCGGCCGGGAAAGTGAGACCCGTTTGGCTGAGAGTGAGGAACTCGCGAGCGTCCTCGTATTCATAGGTCAAAATATAGTTCACGGGATTCTCCACTCCCTGACGAACGATGTTGGCCGTGAAGTTCTCCAGCTGGCGGGCATGAATCACAATCTTGGTGGTCTGCACAACCACATCCAAGGTAATCGACACAGTGCCATTGAAGACAGTGTCTCCAGTGTGCACATTCGTGCTCAAGGACACTGCATAGTGGCTGGGAATCGTGTCGTTGGGCAGGCGGTAGTTATCCTCGTCGGCGAAGGGCACCACCGCTCGCAGGTTGGGATTCTCGAGGTTCTGGAGCTGCTCGAAGGGCGGGAAACTGCGCACTGCCGCCTGGGTGGCGGAAATGGCCACCAGGAGGACCAGCAACAAGGACATGCCAACGCGAACCATGGCGAAAACGCGGCAAGACTAAACTGGCAAACTCCACTACAGCCACTTTTAAACGAGACAGTACATCTTATCTGGAAACCAGAAAAAAAAAAGATTACCATAATCTAACAAGTAGAATGACCATTAGCTAGTATAAAATACATTGGGCAGTAAATCAACTATTCCACTACCCTTAGAAACCCATGAATTTGTATTTTGGCAATGGTTGGTAACAATCACATCTAAGATAACGTGGAGTAAGTGTGAACATTTCAAGATAGACACGCTGATAAAGGTCCCAAGTACACTTGATTTGATAAAAGTTGGCTAACTTTAAAAGCTTCTAAGTTTACAAACACTTCTTGAATGTGGGCTCTAATTGATGAAAGGAATGTCAGCTTCTTATCAAATAGTGAAAAAGTGTTCAATTTTTAAAAGAAACTAGAACTAAAACTTAAACACTTTCCATAAAACTAAGGTTCAAGCATACTCATAAGACTTGCTGATATGGCTGCTGAATATATAGCCCCCTAACCCTTCCAGTTTAATATACCTTGAGATAAAGAGCAAACCATTAATCTGTTGGGGATTACTAAGCAAAAATGCCTCTAGATTACTGAATAATTCACACGGCGCTTCGATTGGGTAAAACCCAAGAGAAATAAGAAGTCCCCCAAAACGATTAAAACTACAAAATGGCTTTCATTCTTGAAGGTTCCAGATCCCTATCTGATATGAGCACGTGAACTCCATAAACCATCTCGGCCATTGTAAATATCCACTCGATAATCGAATTTCGTGCTAAGCCCAACTATCAGTGCTTTATCGACAATGCAGCCATTTTCAGAATTGTGATAAGATTGACCAGCGCAAAGTGTGGCAACTAAGCCATAAACCCATCAACTCAAAATCCCATCCACAGAACTTTGAACACGGGGAATCCATCAGTACTTCGGTTTTATCAATTCTATTTTAACTCTTATATACACAATCTTTAATAGTGACTCATGTTATTTTACAGAATTTATGTTTAATACTTGACCACATGACTTAGCCTAAAATAGTTTGAAGAGCAGCAGAGCCATCGCACTGGCCAGAATGGTGAAGAAGGACGATGTGATGGTGGCACTGCTGTTCTCCCTGAAGGAATCGGAGATCCAGTTGAGCACAGGATCACGGTTCGTATCCAGCCAAACGAAGTTCGCTGCAATTCTGGAGTCAATGGTGGTGCTCAGATCATCGTTAAGATAATCGGGACCACTTGCTTTCACAACATCGACCAGGGCGTTGAGCTGTTAATTGATTGATTGATTAGTATTTTGTTAAAGGATGTCATAGAAAGCACTGGGTTTGGAAATCACTTATGAAGGTGTCTAAAAGAAGGCAGCCATATATTTTAAGACCCTTTTTTTCACTGCCGTCTTTTAGATACCTTTGTAAGAAATTTCAAACCCTTAGAGTCTTTAACACCTACCCTAGTCTTCTGCTTCTCACTGACCACATATGTGGCAATACCACGCAGGGCCAAATCCAGGGGCTTGGATGTCGTCTGCGAAAGCTTGGCGTATGCCTCCCAGCTGGTTTCCAGGAACTCCAAACTAGCGGTGACACCGATTTCGCTGCGGGAATAGGCCGAGTTCAGTAGGGAGGTGCGCTCCGAATAGCTCAAACTGTTGGTGGAGTCCAGGGAAAGGTTGAAGAACTCATTCAGCTGCGTCGTCTGTCCTGAGCAGCCCAACGATGAGATGAACAGGCTGCGATCGGTGGCATCCGTGGAGGCCAGCAGATCCGACTCCACCCTCTGGTAGACGACATTGGTGGTGGATCGCAGACCGGCGCAGTAGGCCTGAGTCCTCAAAGTGGCCTCGATGGCGGTGCCGTTGTAAAGGTACTCGGACAATTTCGTGGCCGACTGGCTATAGCACTCAACAGAGCCCACCTGGCAGGCCAAGCTGACCAGCACGATGCGCAGATAGTTGTTCAAATAGTGCTCCCCGGGAATCTCGTTCACTCCGATTTTAACGAAGATGGGATCGATCAGTTTTTGCACAAAGGTCTGGAAGTTGTAGTAGGCATCATCGCCTCGCAAATAACGATCGTAGACTGTCAGAATCGTGTTGGCAGTGGACCAGGGTGCGTACTGATCCTCGTTCTCCAGATAGCTGAGCAGCTCCAACAGGATGCTGTGACTGACGCGATCGGTGGTCAAGAAGATGTACGCATCATACAACAATTGAGCTCGATTACGCGGATGGATCTTCCAGGGCTGAGACTTCAAGACTGCAGTAATCAGTCCATAGTTCTGCGTATCGTACAGGGTGCGGTAGTAGAATGCATTCTGGATGTTCAACAGCAGCCAGTCATCGCTGGCAATCTGGGAGTCCGAGATCACGGTCTCCGTCACATTGAGCAGATAGTGAGAGGCCTTCGTGTTGCGGTAGTCGGGATTGGAGGCGGTGGCAAAGTTGATGGGCACATACCAGGTGGCTGTGTTGCCATCAGTGGCGTTCGCCACGTAGCGTTTCTGGGTGATGGTGAAGGTGCCAGCCGCGTAATTACGGGTCACGGTCAGCAGGGGATAGCCAGCCTGGTGGGACCAGCTGCTGAAGATATTGTCCACGGAGGTGGGCAGCGTAAGACCCAGTTCGTTCGCAGACTCCTGGAAGGAGGCAAACAGGTCCCACTCATCGCAGGAATTGAATTGGCTAAAAGAAAGAAATAAAATATGAATACAATAAAGTATATACTACATTTGCATCCTTTCCATCCTTGAATCTTTCAATTGTAAGTTGTGAAAATAACTTTTTTTGAATGAAGTCTATAAAAGAGGTAGCTTAGTACTCACTTCTTGGTCAGGTACTTGTTCAATCCAGTGCGGAAAACGTTGTCCGTCCAGGCGTTCTTGAACATGTACAGAACGCTGGCGGGCTTGGCGTACGAGAAGGTGTTGTACCGGTTGGAGATCTCATTGGGTGTCTGGACGTAGTGCGTCATGGGGACGGCTGAGGCCAGGGCGTCGTTCAGCAGGGCGCTGTTGTAGTCGCTCACATGGTAGATCTGATAGGTGTTCCACTCGGGAAAGGCGATATCGTTCGATTCGTACGAGAAGAGGGTAGCGAATCCCTCCTTGAGCCACAGATAGGTCCACCATTTCACGGAGACCAGGTCGCCGAACCACATATGTGCGTACTCGTGTCCAATAATGTTGGCAATGCTCGTCTTCAGGTTGATCGTCGAGTTTTGCTTGTTCCACCACATGTACTGCTCACGGTAAGTGGCCAATCCCCAGTTCTCCATGGCTCCGGCAGAGAAGTCCGGAATTCCGGCCTGATCCAACTTGGGCAGGGCGAAGGGAACTCCGAAGTAGCCGGCGAGGCTGGACTCCACCACTAGACCAGACCAAAGGGCCCACTCCTGCTGGTCCTGCTTTCCCTTGCGCGAGAAAACCCTCTGACGCAGGCCATTGAGCTCTCCAGTGGTGGACTCGAAATCGGACACAATGAAGGCCACCAGATAGGTAGACATCTTGGGCGTGGTCTGGAACACGGTGACTCCAGAACTAAGTAAAAAAAAAAAATAAATAAATAAATATATGAGGAAAATAAAAGGACTCCTATTTATTTTCCATTTCCCGCAATTAGCGTTTTTTTAAAAAAGTAAATAACTATAGTCAACACTGCGTATGAGTAATTTATCACTTATACGCACATTCATCGATAAGTAAATATATTGAAAATTATGTAATACCAACCTGGTGGTAGACTCATTCACTGGCATGTTGCTGACGGCCGTGTAGGAAGGATCATGGTGAATGGTGATTGTGAAGTTGGCCCTTCGGGCTGGCTCATCGTAACAGGGGAAGGCATGACGGGCATTGGTGCTCTCGAACTGCGTGGTGGCCAGGAAGCTGAAGGATAACATTAATAATCATTAGTTTCTAGTTAAAACGGGGAACACACTTTATTTGTATGTCACATGTCACCGCACTAATATTCGATTATTAAGATAAGCCAAATTGGTTCATTGATAATCAAACAAGCAGAAAGTACGCAATCAAGTACAATCGTTATAAATAGTTCGATAAGGACTTGCAAGTCGGGTACGTGTTCTAAATCCAATAAAAACTAAGCCAAGTACAAATTGCTAAGGTTATTGGTTATTGAACGTTGATGTCATTTAAAAAGTTTTAATCTTTAAGTAATAAAAAGAGGTGGCCTATCCAGGATTTGGTGGTAGGGGGGTTTTTTAACCAATTTTTTGTAGCATATTTTTTTATACCGTATGTTAGATCACTTTTTACCCGACAAGGGAGAGGTTTGAGAGCCATTATCCCCTAATTATAGTCACTTTTAAACTGATATGTTCGAATCAATTGATCTGCACTTCCTTTTTTTTAGAACCCTTAAGCTACTTACTGTTGCTGGCCATCATCATCCGTGTAGCTGGAGATGTAGAAACCGCCCATGTCGCTGCGATGAGTGCCATTGTAGGTGATGGTCAGTGTCCAGTTGGTGTCAGCCGCAAAGGACACGCCACTGGTCGTCGGCGTAAGGACGAGGAATTCGCGCTGCAGTTCGGGGGTCACGGTGAGTGGGATTGCTGTGGCCGTGGCCGAGTCCCGACTGATGATCGATGCGACGAAGTTCGACGTTTGGCGGTAGTGCAGCTTGATTTCCGTGCTCAGTTCTGACACATACAGATTGATTTTAACGGTGCCGTTAAATTGAGTGTCGCCACTGTGAACATTCGTCCAGAGCTCCACATCATAGGACTCCGGTGACGTATTATTCGGCAGTCGATAGTTGCCAGCACTATTGTCATCCACACGGGGAGTGGCAAGGAAGGCGACTCCCTTGGTCTCCAACTGACCATCGTCCAAGGACACCGAAGGGATCAGGCGAGCCTGTAGGCTGCCCACTGCCAACAGCAGCAGGACACAGGAATTCAACAGCCACCGTGCCATGTTGGCTGCTCCACTATTGGTTATTGACGGGCCGCCGCTCGGCCACGGCTTATTTATGGACTGCTCCCTATCTTATCCCAATCGACGATCGCCATAAAGATTATTGCGCAATACTCGATAAAACCGGCCAAAGCACCCGTTATTGGCCAAGAGTGCACTGGGCCAAGCCAAACGTAATGAATAATTAAGCCGTAAAAAGTTCAAACATTCTTAAAGTCGGTACTCGATATTGCAAGTAGTTCTAGCAGTCTGACCGATAAATAAAAAGTACCACATTTCTAAGTACCTACTCTTATTTCCCTATTGATATGATTCATTAGCCCGATTAGCAGAAGATTATTAATCAAGTGAATGTTCTTATAATAAGCCATTAGGTCTAAACACAACTACGCAGTAAATTTGTAAATTATTGGGCTGTCTGGGACTTCTTACAGTTGAAAGTCACCGAAAAAATTGCAAGTTGTCATGGGAATTTTATCAAGACCGCAATAAATACTTAAAACTCGTATTTTTAATGAAGGTTTCATTCATATTGAGCATATGAAATACTTTTTTAAATTTAGTTTGTCAAGGATGCGACTTTACTTTTGATCATATACGATTTATAGTTCCTTGAAGTTGTCTGCCAATACTCTTAACCAAAGCTTGTCATATAAAAAAGGCTATAGATCAGCTGACTGTTTATTGACGATGACAATTCCTTTTTCGAATTGCTTATCAATTCTCCACAAGACCGTCTAGGCCAAAACCGATTTCACTTATCGTAATTCGAGCTGTGGTGAATAACTCTTCCCTGTTAGTTGACAATGAATCAAGTGTGTAGTTTTATAAGAATTAATTTATTTGTATTTAAGCTTGTACTTGTACAGTTATAGTAGAAACATTGGTAATCACCTATACATATCTATCGTTCGCAGCACACTCCTCACCGCCCGAGTTGCATCCTTCAGGATGCCTTGCGGCCGACTCGATCCATTTGAGGCACTTAGGGAGGCGGCCAAAAGGGCATCACTTCTCCCGGTTGACTGAGGAACCTCGCCAAGCAGCCAATTGTGGATCTGCTGCTCGAACCTGTCCTGGAAATTTTCCGTAATCTTCATCTTTTTACCCACCAGCGGTGAATCGGACTCGATCAGTTCGTGGCTCGATTTAATACCCTCCGCTTCCATGTGATTCGCAATGGTCTGGGCGCTGCAGCCTATAAAAGTAGACTAAAACTGAAATATTAAAAGTAGAACAAATATTAAAATTAAATGTTACCTTTGTTTTCTTATAAATAATATTGTAATGATATATATTTTTAAATATTTCTTTAAAATTCTAAATTATTCTACAACATTGAAGGACTCTACTCACATTTAACCTCTGATGTCGGGGCACAAATTTAGCAATCTGGTTGAAGTGCTCCACAAAGTTTGGTGATCGGCAGATGAGCATGTAGTTGCGTTCGATATACTGCCAGATGACCGGGCGAGATGCCGAACTCGACTTGAACACATAGACGATGTACATCATGGCCTCGGGCTCGGAAAGGATCAAGTGCGTGGAGCCCTCGCCCAGCATGACCTCTAGGTAGTGCAGCAGGTGGCGATGACTCTGTGTGCACCGCAGGGCATATATCATGTCATCATAGTTTTCCGATCCTCGATCCGCCGCCTTCAGCACATCGATTACCCTGTGGAAGTCCGGATCGCTCAGGTATCGCACTCCCATGCACAGAACAGTGTCGTATGTGCCATAGTATTCCGAGTCCGTGGTGAAATTGACTTTATTGATGAAATACTCCTTGGCCAGGTTGCGAGTGTAACCCAGGCACTCCGGAAGATCCGCCAAGCAGGCCGTGTGCAGGATCCTGTTGCCCTGATCCAGGGAAATATTTGCATTCTGTTCCACGTAGACACGTCGGAAAATGGGAGTGACCAGTCGGCAAACAAACTCATTGAAAAGTTTGTGAGATGCAGTGCCTACAAGATTTTCCGACAAGCGATCAATGGAATCTGCCGCCTCATTCCAGGTCAGTATATCCTGCTCGAGCTCCAGGTACTTTCAGCATTTCAAACACCACATCCACCTGCTCGATGTCATTGTGTTCGATTTGGGGCTTAAGATTGCGGAACAGACCAGCTCGATTAACCTTGTGGATGACGGAGTGATTGGCCTGCAGCTGCCTGGCAATGGCCATTAGGTTATCCGTATCGTAGTGGACGAGATAGAAGCCCGTCTGCTGTTTGTTCACTATAATCCAATCCCTGCCACTGAGTTGCATATTCAGATCCGCCAGTGCCACGGAGTACTGCGATTGCGGTGGCATGAATATATCCACCTGGGTGTCCTCGAAATTGGGTGATTGAGCGGTGGCAAAATTCAGAGGTATCCACCAGAGCTCATCCTTGGAGTGAACCGATCGCTGGCTAAAGGTGATACTGTTGTTCTCGTAGTTCCGCGTGACCACCAGAATGGGCAGCCATTCGCTGTGCGTCCAGGAGAGCATGATATCCCTAATCCGGGACGCCCACGACTTCTGGGAGAAGTACTCGTCCTCATGAAGCTCAGTTTGCAGGGCATCGAAGAGGTTCAGCTCGTTGGCCGCTCTGTAACGACTGGGCGAGAGAGCAAAGGACCTTGGCCCATGAGTTCCAATTGACCAGTTCTAATCGACATTCACTAAGACTTACTATTTCTCCAGAAAGTGACTTATGCCGCGCACGAAGACCTTCTGACGGAAGGCGTGGTGGAACATCCTGATCACGCAAGCCGCCCGCTTGTAGGAAATAATGTCAAAGACCCCCATAATATCCTTCTCATTTTCCACGTAAGAGGACATTGGACGGACGTCGAAGAAACTGTTATAGCTGTAGGCACTATCCGCCTCATGGGCCACAAAAGTCTCCATTACTTTGTACTCGGGGTAGAGCTGAAAGGAAACAATATCAAGTTAAATCATTATTCTGTTCTTTAGCAATTTATGAAATTAAAGGCTGACTCATTTCCTTATCAATAACAAATTTAAATTGGCATTTCCTTAAAGCCCAATACTTATCAAAAAATCAAAAAATCAATCACAAATGTCTGTCTTTTTGTATAGATGTTTTTGTTTCGTTGGTTCTTTAATTAAAATAACTAATAGGCTTATGAAAAAAGTACAACCAATCACTTACCAAATCAGTGATCACATATCCGAAGTAGGTGGCAAATCCCTCATTCATCCAAGTGTATGTCCACCACTCTGGGGAAACCAAGTTGCCGAACCACTGGTGAGCAATCTCGTGGTTCTGGGTAATCCTGTCCCACAACGGATTTCTTATATCCAGCGATATGTTTTTCAGCAAACTGGTGTCTTTGTAGGTAATTAGACCCCAGTTCTCCATGGCTGCTCCAAAGTTCTTCTTAAGCGCCACGTGATCCAATTTTGGCAAGGGATAGGATACCCCGAAATAATCCTCGAATGCCGCCACCGTTCGCACTGCATTTTTTAAGGCACTCTGACCCTTTTCCTTGGAAGCTGGTGGTGCGTAGAGACTTTGGGTGATCCCTCGATATGTCTCAGATGTGCTCTCGAAATAGGAGATCACAAATGCCACAAGATAGGTGGACATTGGTGGAGTTGTATGAAACAAGGTGGTTTTTAAATCTCTGCAAAAGAATAAGGAGTTATTAGGGATTTTACGAAGTATATTTTACTGATTTACCCGTGAGACCATATTTCCTTAACTGGCATATTAGAAATGGCCGAATGGCTGCTGCCGTGTGTTATCTTGATGCTGAAATTCGACTTGATTCCGGGCTCATCGTAGCAGGGAAATATAAGACGTCCAAATGTCGGCTCTGATTGCGTGGCGGCTACAAAACTGTAGGATATATAATATAAATTAAGTTAGTAAAAATCCAAAAATAATAATATATTAAAAACACACATTATTTGTTGAAAAACTATACAATACATAATTATATGAAAGTCCCATTAATCAATTGAGATTTCTTGCCAAGTGTATTTGCGGTCTTTCTATGAATTATAATTAACAAAACCATTTTAGTCCAAAAATTCCCAGTCCCATTTTCAGATCATTGAACGCTAAACAAAAAAAAACCAGTCGAAGCCTGCGGCAGCCGGAATGATCAATCACATGGAGAACCTGCTCTCACTTCCACGGAACAATCAAGTCTCGTTATTCCCAACCGAAAATCATGGGTCATGCGAATATGTTGCCCAATCGAAATCAAAACAAATCGGGGGAATTAAGCTAAATACAAATACTATACAGTGCACATCGCTGTTTGTTTTTGTTGTCTTTCCACAATCTTATTGATAAGGTACGGCTCCTAATTGGTGACACAGTCATTCCCCTTTATAAAGAATCCCCCCATTAAGAAATCTCAGTAGCTGGGAACCCGGTGTCGATTTGTTTACATCGTCACCCTGGTGACGCGCTCGGATCAACCGATTCTGCCATATGCGATGAGCATATACCACATATATATAATACACGCCTGATAGCGATAAAGACCCTCAGAACTGTCTACGCCAGCAAAGTAATTAAAAGGCAAAGCCAAACAAATGGAAATAATAACAAAATAAAAGTGAGAGCGTAGGCAAAGTAAGCGACCAACACAAAGTGCACGCCGAATCTATTTTCAAGTTATGTAAGAGGAATTTACTTATAAATTGAGAGAACGCGTGCCTATAAAATGGGTATTTCCTTACGTACAAACAAAGTACTTTTAATATCTTTAAGTTTGTATATATGGCGACAGTTCAAAGTTTAATATGTGAATATGATAAGAAGGCAGAATTAATATTAAAATGCGAATATACGCACCAAATAGAAAAGATGAACGTAAATAAAAAATCATATTGAATTTAATGTTTTTAAAAATGCAATCAACTAGAACTTAAATAGAAAGGTGTGTTTTTTAACAAATATATTCTTTCAACTGCGTTTAAGCTGTTTTATCGGTCATATCACTAAATATTCTGGCAATTTTCTATTATACTTTTAAAAACATTTATTCCTTGAGTCTGTCAATCTTTTGAACTGTTGCTGCAAAATAAAGAATACTCACGCGGGATGGCCTTCCTCATCACTATAATCCATATAGTAAAGACCGGCGGGTCGCTGTGTCATATTGGCCGTGTACAGGATCTCCAGTCGAAATCGCTGTCCCTCCTCGAAGGCCTGGAAATTCTCGATGGGATGGATGATGAGAAAAGACGCAGAACGATGGATCGTGTGGGTTAGGTTGTCCACGATCTCCGAGCCCCCGTCAATTAACTGATGGACAGTGATCTGAATATCGGACAGGTTCTTGGCGTGCAGCACTATCTCGTTCGTCGACTTCCGGATGACTACGTCAATGGTGGCATTTCCGCTGAAGAGCAGTACGCCCCTGTGAATATCGCTGGAGATGTGAAGGTGGTAGGCCAGCGGATGGGTATCGTTGGGCAGGCGCAAGGAACGCGGACGTTCCGGAACGGACGATTCGCTGACCACCAGGGCCAGGGTCACCAGAAAAAAAGCACCCAAAGCCGCCAGTCCAGACAACGGTGTGATCATGATGATACGAAGTACGCGAACCGAACCGAAATTCGTATTTGTTCGCTCCCTGGCAACCGAAACTCGACTGAGCGACGTTGTCGAGCACGCCGCCGGTTATACTTAGCTGAAGCTAAAGCCTCTCAAGTCCCGATAAGATAATGCCGGACGACGGCTGATCGATGGGAGCTCGTATAAGAGAACACCTACATTCTACATTATGAGTGGGCAAACACACTCGATTCGGTTGGTCGATTGGAGTAGGGGGTCTTCCACTCGACGGAAGGGAGCGGCATTGAGCAGGTCACGGTGCGGTCCTTGGCACACTAACAACACACACACCCCGATGCGGGCTTTCCACCCAGCACTCACTCTTTTTCCATAGCAGGTGCTGGTACACATCCCTATAGGGTATACCCGCACTCGTTTCCAGTTCAAATGTTTGCAAAGATAAACACAATCAACCCCTAATTAATATTATGTGTAGCTACAATCAATAACCTGTTTTTGCAGATCGTTAATAGCTGAATGTACTTCACGAGTGTGGCGTTTTATTGTTTACGCCACCAATTTCTATTGGCATTCGATTGGTATTCGATTAGCTTATTAGAAATTTTTTTATGAATATTTAGCAGCATATTTAAGCAAATTATTATATATTTTTTTAAATTTGCTAATTATAAGAAACCTATTTATGTTTGTAATCTTATTATCTTTTTTCAATTATAGGAATATGAATGAAAACAATTGGAAAAGGTTTAGTCTTTTCGAATAACAATATATTCACTATATTATTCTGTTAAGGTTATGCAAGAGTTTCCAATGAACTAAGTATTTAGTAAGTTCTATTTATTTGATAGGTAATTTATAATTAGATCTTGTAAAATCATTGATTTATTGAATCATTGATTCATAATTCATTGATTCAATCACAATTCACAGAAGTCTTACAATTGTTGTTATTGGAACACTCAGCCCTTTTCATAGTAAACTTTTATCTGTACATATTTTTACCTTCCTGCTTACGCATATTTGGTTTGAACTCTTAAGAAATAAACAAGAATGAAGACTAACAAAACTCATTAAACGGTATCTGGTAGTCATAATACCTCCATGCCATTAGTCATTTTGTTTTCGTTCCCTGTTCGCATCGTTCGCAAAATCGAGATCGTTTATATTCAGCGATTCAAAAGCCCAATGATTCAGTTGAAGCTTAACTTTGCCAGCGAAAAGATGTCAATGATTCCTACGATCGCACGACTGGGACTTTTGTTGTGTATCCTGGGCTATGTGGCTGCACGACAGGACTTTAGGAGTAAAAACTGTCGTCCAAATGAGGGCTATGTAAGTTTTCAAGATATAAAATTCAATATCGTTTGATTTAATGTTTATTTTGATTGCTAGTGCCAGTTACATATGGACTGCTGTTCGAGAAAGTGCATGACCTATAATAATAAGTGTGCTCCCAGAGCAGACATTCCCTATCCAGTTCCAGTTTCCATTTCTCCAAACCAAATCTACGATGATGTGAAAGAACCAGTTAAAAATATCAATCATCACGTGCGAATTGTTGGACTTCCCAATGAGTCACAACCATCGGATGATATTTTTGAAGTTCAAACAAAGTCTAGTTACGATCCAATGGAAGGAAAGGCCGCAGAATGCCGAAATGTCGGCGAACCGGTAAGAAAACTTCTCCACCAATTTGACCAACTTTCACTTTCGATATGTACTTATTTTTTAGTGCTCCCGGGCTGAGGAATGCTGCAATTTGCGATGTCACACGTATTTGCACAGGTGTGTCACCTAAGTTAATTCATCACAATGAGGAAATGTGAAAATCAGCAAATTACCAAAACTTAAAAAAAGGCGCAACGCTTCCTTTTTAATTTGCAATGTTAATTTAGTGTAAAAAGCATTGTAGTAATAAAAAACCTTTCAAAAATTATATTAATCTAACAAAACCATATCGTTAATAAATGAAAAATAATAATGCATAAATTACCTTAATATGTATTTTTAAAAGTTATCACCTATTAGGTAAGGCTAAAACTTTAAATATCAGTTTATTAGTTATCCTAGGAAATAAATATAATAAAGATAGGAAGTTTATTTAGAAAGAGGTTTTGGAAAGAAAACAAGCATCAAGCCATGTTTAAAGCTTGGGAAAACAGTATAAAGCTAGACATAAATAAACGAAAGTAAATGTCATTGAAAAATTGATAACTCATATAGGGTAATGTGCTGGTGGAAAATATACCCACCGTTACTGATAATATTGTTTACTTCTGTAAACATTATCAGAAATTAAAAGCTGGGATGTGAAAAAACCTTATGGACTTAACCTTTTAATTCCTCGGATTTTGTAAATAATCACATAGTTCGTACGACTGTTTTATGTTTTTATATAGTTCCGGCAATCCTCTTAAAAATGATTAAAATATGCTCTGTATTCAATGTAAGTCTCTTAAGCCCGTAAAGCTCAGAGAAAGAATGGTATGGACCTTAACCCACTAAAATTTAGAACAAACAAAGCGACCTTTAAACACTGATTGCGCAATATGAAGCATATCGTGCTACTTTTATATCTTTCTATATCTGTGAATGGTAACGTATCTGATGCGTTCAACTTAAATATTGACAGTGGCAATTCCCAATTATCTCGAGCGTCTTGACACAAATGTAACCTGACTTCTTGACTTTGTAAACAGAAGAGCATGTCCAACAAGCCTAGAGCACTGCAATTAATTAATGCCGCTGGGTCAGCGGGCCAATGATTGTGGGTTTAAAAGCCAAGTTGTTACCAACTTTGGTCTTTAGTTCACTTTCAATTAGACAGCAATTTAAAGTCATGTTGGGAATTTTATTGGTGCTTTTAGTCTTCGCTGTAAGCCATATCCAGGCTTCGATGTATTAAAACAACTAAAGGACTTTATTAAATTTGTACTTGCTTTACATTTTGTAAAAGAAACCTATTCCTAGGACAGCAAAATATTTAAACAAATTTAAAAAAAACAACTTCTAAATTAATCATATTTTTTATCTTTCTTCCTTTTTGTTAGTCCCAAATCAAAGCTCTGCCTGTGGGAAAGGATTCCTCTCCGAAGGATGTGAAATTACCTCTGATTACGAAGCCACCGGTGCAGCAGCAGCTGAATCCTCTCAACCAGGATGAGGTCACCATGTTCACCAACATGTTCCTCAGCTTGTTCCGCGGAATAGCCGACTATCGAAACCTAGTGGCCGCCGATTCAGTTCAGAGTGTCTTTCAAAGTCCGCCGGTTGTGGATTTCAGTCACCGGCTCTTCGCCAACTAGACATATGGTTATTCGATCTAAAACTGTTTTTTGCTAAACCAACTATAATTACACTGCTGATAAACAAAATCTGTTTTTTATTTGGATCAGTATATAAACGTTCTGCCAATGTAAGAGTCTTCAGTTTTAAATCCACCATGAAGGTTAGTGCAGCAATTACAATTGTTATTCTTATGTTTTTGGGAATGGCCATCGCTTTACCCAATCTCCATCACGTTCGCTTTGGCATGGATGAATTTTGGCCACTTAGTATGGGAAACGCCACCGATGTGCTGCCTTTGTCCACAAATTTAACGCAGGTAATGATCCGAAAAGCGATTGATTCGAAATATACATTTATTAATTATTAATTTTTTTCTCAGATACAACGACTTCGCTGGGCCGACAAATGTGTGCAGTTTAGAAATAAGTGCTCGATGGCAGAGCACTGCTGCAGTCTTCGATGCCTGAAACGTGTTCATCGATGCATTACTTAGACTTCTCAAAACTTCTTTAGAAACATTAATTTTAAAATAACACCCATAAAGTTTTTAAAAAAATCATTTTCATTTTATTTTAAACTGATTTGCTAATCATTTTTAAATGGCTAATTTTATTAAAAATTCTACCTACTAATCCTATAATGCTATTGGGGTTGTGCAAAATGTGGTTACGAACGTTTAATCAATTTTCCCTAAAAGTATACAACAATATAACAAACTCTTATTTAAATGTATTTTTAATCATTTTTTGGAAAAAAAAAAAAAATAAAAAATAAATTATAAATATTTATAAAAAAAAAAAAAAAATTTTTTTTGAAGACGGGGGGGGGGCCCCCCCCAAGGGGGGGGGAAACCCCCCCGGGGGGGGGGGGGGTCAAACGGAGGGGCCCCGGCAAAACACAAAAGCCCCCCCCCCCCCCCCCCCCCCCCCCCCCCCCCCCCCCCCCCCCCCCGCGGGAACCAAACCCCGGAAAACCCCCCCCCCCCCCCCCCCCCCCCCCCCCCCCCCCCGGGTTTTATAGCCTTGGTCAAAAGTATGCAACGCAGTGAAGGAGACATCTCCGACCCTATAAAATATATATATTTTTGATCAGGATCGTCCGTCTGTCTGTTTCTACGCAAACTAGTCTCTCTGTTTTAAAGATATCGAATTGAAACTTTGCACACACCCTTCTTTCCTTTGCACGCAGTATAGAAGTCGGAACGGGATCAGCCGACTATATCCTATAGCTGCCATATAACTGAACGATTAGAAATGCCATAACTTTGGTGTTTGTAAAGTTAGGTATTTGGGATTTTTTATGAGTATTAAAAAATGCATCATATGAATAATTTTGGAGAATATAATTTACAGGCCCGAAGATAGCTTTCCTTTCTTGTCATTGGTAGTTTTGTTTCTGCTAAATTTTAAGAACGTTAAAAAATTGATATACAAAATGTTCTATTTTACTGGCAGTTCATTTCAGAAAAATAGCAGTACAATCTAAATATTTTACAAATTTAGGAAACTTATTTTTTTCTTGTTTTTCCATTAAGGCAAATTATTAATTATTTCCAAATAAGACGCTGATGTCACCAAATCTTCCCCTTTAGTCCCACAGTCATTTCAAACTCAAACATTTTAGATAAAAATAGAAACAATATATTTAATTCAAACATGGGCCATCTGTTGCCAAACGTTGGATGAAAACAATATGTAACGAATAATTAGAGGCGAACAATTCGAGTTGAGCTCGACGACCCCCAATCTAGCAATTTTCCATTCTTCGGAGATTCCAGCTAAGCACACACATCGCAGGTGGGATTTGGCTGCATTTTGGTGATGTTTTGAGTTTTTGGGTATAAAAGGGGTTTGGCGTAGACTGAATAGTGATCAGTTTCGATTCGAGCAAAAGTCTGAGAATGCGTGCCTTCATTGCAATTACCCTTCTGGCCCTTGTGGCAGTGGTCGTGGCCCAAAGAGGTGGCGGAGGACGCGGTCCAGTGGGAAATATCGTTAGCGATGCTGTTGATGCACTTGATGATACCTTTTCATTTACCTTTGGTCTTTTCTGAAGATGATGATGACGACTTTATAACGGAGAATAGTTTGCCTGCCAGCACCACCGACAGCAGCTGATAGTTCCACTGATAACTCTACCGACACCACCACCAAATCGGGAGAGATTTAAAGAGCAAATTGGTCGATTTGTAGAGCATTCAAAATTACCAAGAAATAGGCATTCAAAATAAATAAAATATAATTAATTTGGCACATTAAACCACTCTTTGTTTGATGAGAATTTTTCTCAGATGATAAGTACTGAATGGGTATGATTTTAATTTATGTAATTAAATATGATCACTATCCAAGATAATTTTAGAAATACTTAAGTGGTATTGTAGTGCGCGTGGTCTATCCTAAAAGTAAGCCCTGTGACTGAATAACTTTGCAACTCTGTATATAAAGTAAGCCCAGATCTTAACTATCTGATTTATCCCATACACCAATAGTTCTTTCTACGAGACTTTAAAAACTTTCAGCCTAGCTCTGATTAGATTCCTCTTTGGCCGTTCTTTTATATAATTAGTTCCATATTCATTGGTAGTTTTGTTTCTGCTCAATTTAATTGTTAGCTTTCCTTTCTTGTTCTATTTAAAAGTTCATAGAAAACTAGAAAATCATAGAAGAGACTTCATCAACATTTCGTCCGCTTATTCAGCTGGCAATAAAAATCCTTTGTAATAATTGACACAGTTTATTTAGATATATGTATTGAAACAGATTTCATAAACGATATTAGCAAATTATAAAGTTATTATATTTGCTTTTTTATTGAAAAACCATTTATTCATAAAATACTTAAATATATAAGTTCAACCTTTAAATATACAACTAATTTTCCACTTAAAGTAGAGATTTAACGTGACCGATTGGATCATTTGAGTCTTAGCATTGCGGGAGTGAAGATGTTGATCGTCCGACTGGTACTTTGTTTGAGTATTCTGGCCTTTGTGGCTGCAGAGGAGAATGTTACCGGCCCAGCTTGCCAGCCAGGTGGAGGATACGTAAGGTTTAATAGAATAAGATAAAAGACTTGATTTTCTGCATCTTGGCTTTTTTTATTTTCAGTGTCTAACGGATATCGATTGCTGCTCAAACATGTGCAATCAAGTGGCAGCAGAATGTAGTTAAGTCGGTGAATAGGTAAGATAACTTATTGATAAATATAATCAACTTTTACTCTATATATAATATATGATTTAACTTCCAAGTGTTTCCGGCTGAGCATTGCTAAAATATGTAATGACACACGGACTTCCACAGGTGTTTAAACTTATTAAAAATCTAATAAAGTTGGACCCTAAAAATACTTTCGAGTATAACTAGAATCTTTTTAATATATGCCTAGTTTTCTATTCAACAAATGCTAAAAATATCGAGAGTATTTCAGAAATTTAATGAGCTACTCTTCTATTTATTCATTCACTTAGCTGGCAATATTTAACCGTAGCCAGAACAAATGGTACACCCGTTCCACACAAATTGTGGTCCAAAAGCAGAATGTGTCATTTGAGTCTTAACTTTTCTAGCGAAAAGATGTTGATCGTCAGATTTTTACTGGGCCTTGGGACTATTATCCAAGCTTGTTCCCCAAATGAGGGATATGTAAGCTATCAGTATATAATATACTAGGATGGATTTTTAAAGGTGATCAATTAAATTACAGTGTCAGATGCATACAGATTGCTGCTCAAGAAAGTGCATGTCGTACGCCAATAAGTGTGCCGAGAAGGTTTAGGAAGATGCACGATCCCCTTTTGTTAGAAATGACACTAAAATTGGTTTAATGATATGCTTTATTCACATTCGACTGATTTAATGAAACTTATCGTATTGCGTATGTGAACTGTTTTGTACTAAATTATAGCTATCAGTACAAAGAGGAGATCACTTTGGATTAGTAGATGAGACCATCTTTAGAGGTCCTTGTCACATCGCTAAATAACAAAGTATAGGTGATAATTATTTGTAGTTTGTCTTCAGCCACTGTTTAACTTTACATCCCCATCCCTGTCTGCTCAAGCCTTTCAATCTGTTTAGTCATTCAGTCGGCTGGCAATAATAAACCGTAACCGTATCAACTGACAGAGTGAAGTGAAGTGTTTGGCTGCTCACAATCAACTTACATCAGTTAGTGTTTGTCAGCAGCGTTTACCAGCAAACAATATTTCCGACCACTCCACGGTGCCTCGACATTTGAGTATTGAGCAGACAATGCGACAAAGCGGCATCAATGTGAATTTTTCCACTCATAGACATTTGCATTGACACACGACTGTGATAGGGGAAAGGAGGAAGCTCCCCCTAACCCCCCTCCTCCTCAGTTTTTGTATGAGTGTCTCCGAATGATCCTTTCCCCCATTTCAGTGCACACAAAGCGCACACAATGAGTTTAGACAGCGATTGTTTGGCTTTCTTGGCGTGTGTTAGCCGCTTCCTTTGTTGTTGTCACGCCCCGCATTTCTATCGGAGTATCCGAGTGCTGCAGTTGGATCAACAATGGCCGAAAAGACCCATTAAAATATGGCCGACTGACACTTGAATTTTTTATGGTCTACCGCCCCCGAAAGTATGCCACATAAAAAACTGCAGCATAGGTGACCCTTTTCACGCGTTTTTAAACGCCCATTAAACCGCAATCTTCCATGTTATGTGTGTGAACCCATGCACATACCAAAAAAAATTGATTATTTTCGCAAAGTTATTGTCTAGTTTGTTGGCGCACGTGCCAAAGTCGGTCGGATTTACATGGAAATCGCATTCATAGTTGAGTGTTTTTGGCTGCATTGAATATTCTGGGTGCTCCAGGAATTCCACTTGGATTTCGGTCCTGCATTTGAAATTCTTCGATTTGTTTTACCAACATGCGGTTATTATTTGGCACTTACGGTCTCTGCTGTCTGTGGTTTTTTCCCATCCCCCCACAAAGGAAGACATCAAAAACTGCGGAACCGGAAGATATTCCAGGCATTCAGCCGCAACACCCCTTCTCCAGCGATAAGAGATGGCAGCTTGATGAAGTTTTCGGCGGCAATGCCTGGCAGGAAATCACTTTCGTTTCCCCGAAAAAAGCAAAGAGCCATGAAAATCGATTGCTTTTGGCCATCAGCGAAAATTCCATATGCAGATTGATTGGCCTACAAATATGCAAGGCATTTGAAAAACGGCCAATTTGTCATCTGTTTTTCATTGCAACCGCCGAGCGTCTTTAAGCCCGGCTTCACTTTAACGACTTATGCCATTGAATTGTGTAATGTATGCAGGTGTGTTAAACTTTTTCATTGCACGTCGCGGCAGACACTTAAATGTCGAATGAATAATTCCGCCTGCCATCGCCAGTCGGCAAACTTTTATTGCTCTTGGCACACGAGCGAGTGGCAGTCAGTAAGTGCTAAGAAAAACACGGAACAGGTGCCTCAGGATTGCCGAATAACTTAAGGCAATTCTCATTCCGTCAGCTGCTTAATTGGAGTTCACAGCAAACTAAATGATGGCCCAATTCGTCTTACCGGAAGTTCTTTGCGGAGAGAGTGCATTGCACTGCTTCATCGAAAACGTGGCGTATACGTGATTCGGCCAGCGGCCAACTGACTGACTAGCTGAACAGCCAGGGCTCGACTTATCTGTAACGACCTTTCCTTTGGCCTTTCAGACATAAATACCTACTCACTGGGAGTGGAAGGCTTATCAAAACGAAATATAAAATATTAAAAAGTTCGCTTTGCATGTCGCTGATTGAATACTCTTTGAGAATAAGGAGAAATTCTTAGACTCACAAGAAAGAAAAAAAAAACACTTTTTTTGTATTAAGTATATAGTTTTTTTTGTAATATTATTTATTATTATTAAGATGTATCTTTAAGATGTAGTTTTGTATATGAATTTGAACCAAACCTCATGCCTTCAGCAAAAGAACTTTCTTGGAGATCATATTTATGGATATTAAGTATATAGTAGTTTTTATTTTTTGCATTTGACAGGATACAAATTTGAGAGGATAAAAACAAATTCCAAAAAATAACAATTACAAATAAATTTGTAAGGAATTTACTCCAAAAACTATGTAAGAAGTGTCTTCTTCCGCAAATGAAAACACCCAGTGGCTTGACTTTCCCACATTAGGGTAATATTTACAGCTTGAAAAGGATTTCTTTTTGCGAGCATCACACATGTTTATATTTGCATTTGTGACTGAGACTGAGGCTGAGGCATAAAAACAGGGATTTACTTCGCGACGGTGTTTGTGAGTCTGGCAGGGGCCATGAAATTGATTTTAAATGCGGCGCTGGCTAAAGAGGATGGGCCACTGTGTCAAAGGACTGGGCAAACAGTTGGGAGCGATGATGATGATGATACCCGCGCCGATGTCGTTGTCCTCGGATGAAACCGCACGTATGACAAGTCGTTAGTGCTGACTTAACTGGCAAAAGGAAAAGCCACACGAGCAACAGCAGCAGCAAATCAAAGCGAGTGTCCATCAGCATTACGGGACTCTCGCCAGAATCCTGGGCAGACTGGGCGGGAAAATGGAAAAGCGGAAAAGTGTCAACGCCTGTCAGGGGCGGCGGCCATGACCAACCATGAGCCTGTTTGTGAGCAGCGGGCAAAACTCATTATAATTCTGCCGCTCTGATTTTTTTTTCTCCTCTTTTTTTCCAATTGAAAGCGTCGGCCCTTTAATGTTTGTTTCGGTTTCAGTTGCTGTTACTCTTTTAATCGCACACGCATATTTAAAAAAAAATATATAAAGCAGAGTGTGCTGCTGTCAGGCGGACGCTTTGATGTGTCAAACGTTCGATGTGGTGGAAGAGGGAGCGGCTGGAAATTAATAACAGAGGATGCGAAATTTGCATTCAAAGGCGGGCACTGACAATGTAATCGGAGTACAAGGGATCTGACCCCCGGCTTTAAGACCGGCGACCTTTAAAGGTGAACTTCGCCCCTGGCCGAATTTGCATTTATCGACAGGAGGTGCGACGGCGGCAGTGGCGGTAAACTCTCATTAAAATGTAATTGCCCATTAAAAGAGCGAACAGGCGACTCCTTGGCTCCCTGATTTGTCCACTTTGCTGTTTCGAGTATCGAGTTTTTGTGCAGCACCGCTTTGTTTCGAGTTGTTACGTTAATTGAATCGGCGAAATGACAAGCAAAACGATTCCTTTTGTATGCCCACGGGCAGATGGCGATGGCCACTTGGGCACTCGTTACGCATACGCTCCGTGGCCCACACAAAACATGCCCCATGGCAGTGACCGCACATCGGAACAAAGCATCCACTCACAGGCGCACATGGAGAAAAATATCTCTGTCATCAATTTAGGTTTGCTCCCACATATGGACCATCATTCAATGTAAAATATGATACAGGGAAGGGTAAATGGCTTATTTTATTTAGAAATAATTATTAAATATATTCTTTGCTTTAGTCAAAGAATTTACAAAAAACAATTAATGATACAAATAAGTTTTACATGAGTTCTCGAACAGCTTTAGTTCGTTATTGTCATCAAAATATGTTCTCTGTGTACTTGCTCACGTGCTGCTCCTGACATGTCCACTCTACTCTATTTAAAACATTACCATCATCATTATCATTATCACCCCAGAAGTTTGCAGTTCGATGTCGTTTCTTTTTTTTTTGTTTTTTAGTTTCGTTTTTTGCCTTCTGGGAGTCGGTAAGGCTTGACCCAACAAGCTACAAAAATGGAAAAACACAAGTTTCGTTTTTAGTAGCAGTTTCATTTTCCATTTCCATTTCACTTCGATGGTCTGATTCGATGTTTGCCTGCCTGACAGTTCGTTTGGCCCACTTTCGGTTGCTAATTGTTTCGGAGAATGGCAACTGAAAGCTGCAAAAAAACTTTTATTGAAAAATTGATATCCTAAACGGAATACTTCTTTAAGGTGCAGTCAAAAACTTTATAATTTTCCTTTTTCCCTAGTTTTAACTGTCAACTTTTGTACGAAATAATTAATGAACTCATGCCTATTAAGATGCAAAGTTAGCATTCTATTGACACTCGGAGTATAAATATTTAAGCCTAATTGCAGCTGGAATCATTTTCTCTGTTGTTAGTGAGGATGCCACAAGCGGCGGCAACAACGGAACTCAATGTGGTGTAAAAGGATTTCCTTGTACAAAACATAAGCCTAGCCATTGCATATTAAACATGCACACACATTCACAAAGTGCCACAAACAAGTTAAGTCCGCTTGAAAACCATTGCGCATACGCAATGTGGGCTTATGGGTGTCGTAGTACGAGCTGCTGACTGTTTTAATGAAATTATCTGTTACACATAGCCCCAAAAAAACCCGGCTGCTATGAGTTATTAATTAAATTTTTTTCCAGCAGCAACTCAATTTCGAGGCCGCTTTTGTGGCTTCAGTTCACAAATTTTCCTGATTTGCAGTAGACAAAGTTAGCTCAAAAAAGTTAGCCCGAAGCTTTTACATTTCACCTACGTGAGTTAGCCGTGTGGCCATGTTTGCGATTTACTTGCAATCCACCGCCTGCACTTGTCGCACCTGCAGTTGCAACTCCCGGTTGCCACGCAACGGCAGCCAATTACCTCCAAATCCCGGGCATCGCGTGTGTGCTTTCGGCTGGATGCCAGTTCTAATTACCCGTCTGACTTGTCTGATTTCCAAGAGATTTTTTAATTAACAAAGCTGCAAACCGCTGCCAAAGGTGTGCAAACACACAAAGCGTAGACAAAGCTTCATGGCACCCGCAAATTGAGACAGACACATTGCCTAAATTTAATCCCAGTCGTGGAAGAAATTATTCAATAGAGATAGGAAAGTTTAAGCCATGCTCTTTAGTACAGCTGAAGTTCAAATTTTAACATACGCTTTCACAACAAGTTCGACATGCAAGTCGTTAACCTTTCCATAAAACACATTTTGTAAACAGAACAAAAAAACAAGAAAGGAAAGCTAACTTCGGGCGGAGCCGAAGTTGATATACCCTTGCAGAATATTTTATAAATTATATTGTCCAAAATTATTCATATGATGTATTCTTAATACTCATAAAATGTCCCAACTTCCTAACTTTAAAAACACCAAAGTTATGTCATTTCCAATCGTTCAGTTATATGGCAGCTATAAGATATAGTCGGCCGATCCTTATGAAATTTGGTAGGTCGGATTGATTAGCCAAAAATAAAACCCATAGAAAATCCCAACTTCCTAACTTTAAAAACACCAAAGTTATGGCTTTTCCGATCAATCAGTTATATGGCGGCTATAGGATATAGTCGTCCGATCCTTATGAAATTTGGTAGGTCGGATTGATTAGCCAAAAATAAAACCCCAAAAATAAATCCCAACTTCCTAACTTTAAAAACACCAAAGTTATGGCTTTTCCGATCGTTCAGTTATATGGCAGCTATATGATATAGTGGCCCGATCCGGCTCGTTCCGACTTATATACTACCTGCAATAGAAATACAACTTTTGGGAAAGTTTCAAGCAGATAGCTTTAAAACTGAGGGACTAGTTTGCGTAGAAACGGACGGACAGACGGACAGACGGACAGACGGACGGACAGACGGACGGACAGACGGACATGGCTAGATCGACTCTCCTGGTGATGCTGATCAAGAATATATATACTTTATAGGGTCGGAAATGTCTCCTTCACTGCGTTGCAAACTTTTGACTGAAATTATAATACCCTCTGCAAGGGTATAATAACGAAAGCCATGCCAAAGTTCACTTTAAAATTTTTAAGTTCTTCAAATTTTACAAGGAACTTTGTAATAAGAAAAATAAATAATAAATTATAGAACAAAAAGCCGAAGCCTTTTTTCTTTTAAGTCTCAAAAGGGCGGCTGCTTTAAAAATATAAATTTGAAGACTCCTGCAACCAATCAAAAAAAAAGCACATGCCACAAATAACCTTTTCGCTTGTAACATTTTAGCCATATTTCGGTGTACAATTTTTAACGGCACTACGAGAGTTCGCTAAATATTTCACTCTCATTTGAATGCAACCACAACCGCACTAAGCACTATGAAAATCCAAAACGTTTGCATTCACATTCAGACATGGGCAGAATTTAAATTGATGGACAATATTGGAGAGCAAATAATTTGGGCGGGCCCGATGTTTTGCGGTTGGCCATTTTCGAAGTGATTATCATAATCAACCATAAATGATCAAGTGATTCAATTTGAGTGTGCTTTTCGGTCACTTTCCAGCCCACTGCAGATTAAATTCTATTTTATTTTTCCGCTTTCCAAAGCGACATCATTAATCACGCAGGGACTGGACATTCATTCATTGTTGGCCCGAGATAACTGTCAAAAACTTTAATTATATTTTCAGCATGACAAGGACAAGGACAAGAATGAGGAGGATGTGGCAGTCTCAGGCTGACAAGTTGGCCAACAGCAAAATACAAGTACGTGCCGCAGGCGCCAATGAGCAGAAAACTTCCGAGAAGCTAGAGAAAAAACTCGCAAGCCCAATAAATGTATTTGCTGTGATTTGGTTTGGCTCTTTGGCTGCCTGGTCAGCTGAAATATTATACTCGATTCCTGCATTGACAGGCCCAACCAGTTGCTGCACTTCAATAAAAGCAAATTGCCATTCAATTTGGACTGTCAGTGCCGACCACCTATGCTCCTGGGTGCTCCATTGTTATTTTTATTTGTGCAAATTGAAAGCACTCCGCTTAATCCCGACGCCTCGAATGGCTGCTGGAAAACCAATCAGCACTGAACATCAATTAAAAAAAAGGGGAAAAAATAAGAATAGCTTGGGAGAATATAAAGCGTAACCAGAGCAACCAATCTGCCGGGATTTACTTCAGGCAGTCCGTTGCCCTTCGAAAGGAAAGAGTTCCCGAACCCCCTTAGTGCCTCAAACTGTGCCAATTCGCAGCTATATGTGTTTGCACTGTGCAGTATTGCCCAGGAAAATACCTCTTTAGTGAAGAGTTATTTTTACACGCAGTGCATTCTTTAATGGGGGAATCATTCGCTGTTACGTACAGCTTACACTTGGAATTTAAACTTATTAATAGTTATAAAAAACTATCCACAGCCTTTATTTAAGTAAAATCGCCAATGAAAGTAATAATTAAAACGCTCTAGCCTGTAAAATTGTATGAAATAAATAATAATACAACGAAACCAAAGGTAATATGTAAATTTCTTTGATTGGCTGTAAAAAATGTATTTGCTTCCAAAAATATATGCAGATATTAATAAAAACGCTTTGACTTAAACAATTATTTTTTTCAGAAATTGTATTATTCGATATGTGAAATGCATATTAAAAATCATTAAAAAACTTTACAGATCACATTGAGATTTTCATTAACACACCATAATAAGCAAATTGTACAATTTAAGCTAATTAGTTTTTTATTTCCGTGTGCATTTATATAATACATACATGTAATGCCAAAGTGCTAAGTGAGTACCATTTCTGGGTATCAATAAAAATCAATTTAATCGAGATTACGTCTGCAGAGGAGAACGAAGCTGGCACATTGATTGCATTTTAAGTTGCCGGGCGTGTTTATCGCAGAAATCGCGCTTGGCTAACGAGCCTAACGAAGTTTTCAATGTAATTCAATTGCAAAGGGAAACAATGGCGATGCCATCATCGCCATAATTGGCCCGTCAATCTCGTGAGCTTCATTAGCCGTAACGGCTTAATGCGCACCAACCGGGCGTATGCGTAATTTTTGACACTGCCACTGGAAGAGGCGACAAACGGGCGAATTCAATTAGCAAAGCGAACAGCAAACAACAAACGATGGTCAAAAGTCATGGCGGCAAGACAACTCCCTATGGTCGATGTCGGATTTTCGATAGTCAGGTTCATGGTCAAAAAAGCAGGTGAAATGGGGTGAGTTGGGCAACAACAGCAGGCACGTTGATTGAATTGCCAAGTTTGTTCGATGCGCGACAAATTCAATTCGTTGGCACTCACATGCACCGAATCTAGCAGGATCTAGCAACAGGCTGCAGGCGTTCGGGTATGCGATGGATGTTCCATCAGACAGGTAGAGTGTGCCGGTTAATTGCTTTGGAAATTGCATGTGACGAAACATATGGTTTATGTAAGGAGGATGTGGCCGTGACACGGCGCTATCTGCCTGGTTAATTGGATTATGGATAAGCCAATTTGAGCATGGGCTCGGTGCTTCGACACCAACAGATGCAAAGGCACATCTCAGGAATTTGCAATCAATGTCATAACTACTTTGCGATATTTTTTGGGGAAAATGATTAATAAGGATCTTCTATAAGAATGATTCATGTCTTTACCAGATGGAAACTACTTTAGAAAATATGGTATACTATAAGCAAAGTTATTTGTATTACTTTTTATGACACTGAAAACACTCCAAATCTTTTAATTCCTAAGATTACAAAGTAAAATTAGGCAAAATTTGTTTAAGCTAGAATTTCTAAAGCTCACCTCAAAATCTGATTAAATTAGAACACATTGCAAGTCATCCAATTTGTAGCTAATATCGAATTCCTTGGCAAGCAATTTTGAAAATCATTATTAAATTACGAACATTTATGTGTTTAATAACTCAACGTCTAATTATAATTCATCTCAATTTCACAGATTGCTAAGAAGCTGCCTTCCTTTCCTTAACCAATATTGATTTAACAATGTTGATTTTGAGCTGAAAAACTTTGCCATTTTTCCTTTATTTACGGTAACGTTTTATAAATTCATAAAAGCTTCCTTTTGGGTGAAAGGTGGTAACAAAGTGATTGTATGTTTAATTTAAATCGATTTAATAAATCTGTGAAAGAAAAATGTATCAGATTTCTATTTCATATATTGTAAACCTGCTTCCGGGTGGATCCGAAAAAAATGCCTATCCCTGGGCAAAGCATATATCATTTGGCCAACTTTCATTCATTCAGTCTGCAGTGGCAACGACAATAGCCCTATGTTTGTTTATGCCTCGTTAAACTTTTCAGCCACACGCATAAAACATAAAGCGCTTTGCTAGGGCAGATCAATGCCTTATATGCATAGTGGGGGGGTTGTGGGTGGTGATGGGTGTTTGTGGGTGGCTGTGGGTGGCTGAGGGTGGCTGTGGGTGGTTATGGCTGGTTGTGGGTGGCTGTGGGTGGTTATGACTGTGACTGTGAATGGGCTTACTCTGAAATTGAATTATGGAACACACACAAACATGCAGATGTAGAGGTGAACATACATACCCGTGACATATCGAGCGAGACGCCATGAAATACAATATCTGACTCTGAAGTAAGAAGAACTGCATGGCGCGATTTCGATGGCTTCGTCGTTTTAGACTGCTAACGGTAGCGTAGCTATCGGTTCCCGCAAGACCCCCTCCCCCCCTCGGAATCAGCCTCCCTGCAGACACCCCCCTCCCCTCTATTTTCATCCATCGAATGCAAAACGGCAGCCTCACAAGCCGGGGCCAGCCACATTGTTCGACTCTTTCATTTTCAGCTTCACATTTCTCTATCTACCTACCCCTGCCACGCCCCCCTGAGCCACCTCCGCCCCTATCTGGGTTGTTGTTATTGTAAATTATGGCCGAAGCCGCAGAAAAATAACAGCAAATAAAAAAAACCCAAGCGGAGACTAGGGAAATAGGAAGAGGAATGTGTTTCAACAGAGAAAAATATGAAGAACTTTGCCGGTAGATTAATATATTCTTAGCTTTATTAAAAAGTTAGAAGATTTTGTGTAAGAAAAAGTTATTATTTGTTAAGTTATTAATTAATCAAAGTTTGTTTTTAGCCTTTGACATTTAAAAGAAACTCATTTAAAAGGGGATCTAACAATAAGATCTCTTATTGAAAACTGTTTAAAATAAGCGTGTAGTTTTTTGACTGATTGCTGGCTTAAATAAAACTTCAAATATTCATTACTCTAGACTAAATTTAGATTTTAGATTAATATTCTTCCTAAGTAATAAGCTATGATTACTCTGTGCCCGTAAAATCCAGGCCTAATATCATAAAAAATATAATTTTTTCAGTGTGATAGAGAGATGAAGGAGGTGGTCGGTCGTTTGAGAGGGGAAATGGGACCAACAACCTGTGTAGGAATCCTGGGCCTGGCATCCATCGGTTTATTGTTTCTGTTTCATTCCATTTTATTGTCGTATGTCATACAATGGCGTAACATTTACATTTCCCATTAAACTTTCCGCTATCAGTTGCCGCTGATGCTGTTTTTGTTGCCGCTCTTGTAATGCTGAATGTTGTGCAATAAATTTAAAACGCCCATGCAAAAACAAAACATGTCTGCCCAAGAATCGCAAAAGTATTTCCGCCCGCTTAGATGGTGAAAAGTAAGTAAATCGCTAAAAACAAAAAAAAAAGCGACTGAGCACTCGAAACAATGTTTTTTGGGCGACAAAAGGTTTGAGAAATGGAATATTGATTTAAACGCCAGAAACACAGGTGAGTCGAAAGGGGATTTTTTTTCGGGCATTTCTGAGATGCAACAATTTGTCATTGAAATGCAAGCGCAGCGAAAAACTAACCGAAAAATAGTTAAACAGCTGCCGACGACACAGGAAGAAAAATAAGGACGAAGGACGAGGACAAAAGACGACAGGCAAAAAGCCGAAGCGCAGCAGCCGAAGTGCGAATATCGTATGCGGGATTCGCACGACCAACAGTTGCTCCGCCTTGGCCGTGTGGCAACATGGGGTTTCTGTTGCTGGCCATGTTGCTCCTGCTTTTGGCCTCCATAATAGACACCGTCAGCCGCCGCAGTGTCACAGTCCACGCTCGTCCTTTGGACTGCCAAGTCGCGTTTTCAGTCGCTCGCTGGCCGCTCGCAAGTCGCTAACAAATCGTTGACAAGTCGCGGTTTCGAGTGAAGAACTGTAGGGGTCTTGACTCCAAAAATAATCAAACTTTTCAAAAAATATATACATATAAAAAAAACTACCAGTTAAAGTTCAAGTTTGATGCAGGTGTTTATGGTCAACTGTTGCTGTTGCAGCTAAAAGCTGGAAGCCGAGGAAATCCAGTGCATGTAAGTCGATTGCAATTGAGATTTATTGTCCACACACACACACTCGGTTGACACGGCAGACACTCAGGCAGCGCACACCTGCCGAGATTGCGCCATCAATCTTGGCTATCAATTAGATCAATCATACGCCTCGTGCGCCCTGCGGCCATGCCAAGTGCCGTATCGATTGGGAGTATGTGGAATATTGATTGGCGAAAATAAACACTCACCTGCCTACCCAGACAGTTGGTCCGCGCGGAGGCAAATACACACAATGGGCTAAAAATAATTGCCAACCACCGGACCAGCTGACTGAGAAGCCCTTCCAATCGAGCTCAAAGCCCCGAGATTAGGACCTACAAGCGAACTGGAAAATCATCCTGTTCTGGCGCAAACTAAGCCCACTTCCAGATCAAGGCCATCCGGCATGGCAAGTTCCAATGAATTTTGGTCGCCTGACCAGCCAATCATTATTTAACCCATCAGTGGTCTTCGGTGCAATTCTAGGAAATATTTTGCCCTACTTGCTGGAGTTCCTTCACCTTTTTCTAACAAGGCGGAGCTTTCCGGTTCAATTATTCAAACGGCAATCATTTTACAATTGCTTTTGCAAATGGCAATAGGTGAGGAGACGTTTTTATGCTCCACTATGCAATCAACGCATTATCAAGGAATTTCCCAATTTGAATCCATTCAAGAACTTTGTCCTTTATTTTGTAGATTAAATTAAAATTGTTACAACACATGTTATTGTGTTCTAATATTTTTGCCCAATAAACCAAATCAGTCGGGTTTTATGGTAATAATATCGAATATCTCCAAAATAACTTTACAAATTTTAAATTTAAGTTATTTTCCGCAGAAAAAGTGTGAAAAGATTAAAAAGTGATTAGTTTTAATTACTTTTTCTTCAATATAAATCAACAAAAACCAAGAACATTACATTTACCAAAACAAATACAAGCTTCAGTTATATTTCTTCAATTTCGATTTGTTTAAATGAAATTCTCATTACGTTAAGGGAACCCGTGAACTTATAGTTAGGTCACATATCTTATCATATTAAATATTTATAATTCATTTCAAGAAAGTAATTGAAGTAGACCCTTTTATTTGTTTTGATCTCCTGTCCCTTTATTTTCCCCAACTTTTTCAACAATATGCTTTTCGCAAACAAAATGGTTTCATAAAAAATAAAGCCACACGAGGGAAAACCATCACTAAGTCACACAAGAAGCTAGTAAAAACAAAATTCCGATGAATTTATTCAATAAGTGGTGAGGAAAATGTTACCCTAAAACCGAACTAAAAACTTTTCACCAACTATCGGAGGAGCAAGATGCCGGAGGACCTACTCCTCCTCCCTTCTCCCACCTGTGGTCCATCCTGCAGCAGCCAATAAGTTCCGCTCCCGCTCTCCTTCACTTCCACTTCCGATTTGGCCACTCGATGTCCAGTTGCGTCCACGCTTAAGCCAAGTCAGTGTGGCACGGCTGTGTGGCGGACATGTGCCTGACACTCGTCAATGTCAGCTGGATATGGGATGGCATCAGACGCCCCCTTTTCCCAACTAATCCCAATGAAATCAAAAGCGAAAATCAAGACGCAACTGAAACTGATTGCTGTGGATAGTCGGAATTTGCTTTAAAGGCATGTCGAGCGGGAAAATAAAGAGAGAGAGGAAAATCAATGGCCCCTCCAGTGGCATTTGAAGACCGCCTTTAATGGGCGGTGGGCGTGTCACTTGCCCCAACCACTCACACACTTAAATTACAACTTCACACACTTGTAACGAATAATAAAAGCGCAGAAAAAAAGAGAAGAGTGCAAAGGAAAAATCAAATAGTCCCCCTAACATTTTCCTTTTAGCGGGCGGACCTCGTCATCGCCATCGTCATCATTTCGACAGCAACGATTGCACATAGAGAAAATTTGAATAGAATTGCTTAGGCCTTGAGTTAACAAAGAAAACTAGGCAATGCATTTTCAAAATCTGCAGACCTAGTTATAATGTATAGACTGAAAATAATATATTATATATAATTTGATAGTGTCCTCTATGTTTCCTAGTAGTATTTTAAATTTATCATAGTTTCTTTCTCCATCTATAAATTGTATTGTTAAATTTTCATATTATTTCTGCTCGAGAAGAAGGTAAATAAAAAATACAAATATTTTTATGAAAATATATTAAGTTATCAGAAAATATTAAGTCCAACATTTTTTTTCTGCGCAGCATTACGCTTAAGGAAAGTTTTGTTCTCTGTGTGTTTTCTGTTTCCGTTTCTTTTTGTTGTTGTTTTTTTGTGATGTTTCTGGGCAGCGCCTACATTTCTATGTTAGCAGCGGGCGGCGTCGCTTTACAGTCCCCAGCGGCCTGATTAAATTCTTATCCCCCCACCGGACCGCCAACCGACCACTGAGCCCGGGCAATACTCTCGCCCAGACAGGACACCCAGCTCAGGATAACAAACTCAGGACTCAGCCCGGCTGGATAAGGCGCTGCATGCGTTTAGTGAGACGCGCAAATGATGAAATAAATGAAACTAATCCAAGAGAAAGCCCAAATGGCAAAATATTTACATTGCCAACCGCACTGGCCACAACACTGTGGTTCAGGATTTGCGCAAAAAAGTACTAACATTGCTACGCCATTTGCTCTTTAGTTTACTTTTATAGTTAGAATGGTTGTTTCTAAGTTGGTTTTTCACTCAGGCTTAAAATCAAAAAATGCATTTAATCCTTGAATATCAAAAATTTGATTTCATTGATATTACATTTTCAAGATATTTTCGAATACGTTTTAAGCTAGACGAGCTTCCAATTTTGTATGCCTGAAGATGCAGCACTAAACCTTAATTTAATTTTTCAATAAATATAAAGTATTTTAAATTACTAATATTTAAGAAACATTTTTAATAAAGTCATAAAAGTTGAAGGTATAAGTTGGAGTGTTTAGTCTTAACCTTTTTCAATTTGTAATTAAAAATGCCATTCAATGCATTAGACCAATGTGCAGAGTTTGGGCTGAAGACCAGGCCGGTCTGTCCCACTTTTTTTTATACAGCCACCCGACGGTGTGATAAACATCTTTGCCAAGTAAGCAACAATTTTTATGCCCCAAATTCGGCCCTCTGCCTCCTTTTTCGATGGCCAGGAGCTGGATGGCCAGCGGTTGTGGTGTCGATTTTGGTGGTGGCTGTTGGCAGTGGTGTGGTTGCGGTGGTAGTGGTGGTGCTGCGATGTCGATGGTTGATTGGATGACGAGGCGGCTCAGCGCGTGCAGGCAAATATTTTTAATGATTTTCTTTGGGGCAGGCAAAGGCTTCACTTCACTTCGCTACGGTTTGGTTCGATCTGGAGGCGTTCAGCTCTGTTATGTGTCTGAGTTTCGTTTTACGCCCCAGTTAGTGCAAAACTAATTATACTTAGGACGCAGGACGACGGTGAAAGATGGTTAACTTACCAAGGTCAGTCATTTTTAGCTGGGCTTAAGGTATCCTTTTAGTATTAAAAATAATCTTATGGCTTTTTTACCAAAAGGTAAAATTAATGAGAGAGGTTACTACTTGAATTATCATAAAACTAACAGCTCTTCGAAAGAATTGTATTAAAATATTCATCCGGAAACTGTATTCAATAGTGTTATTCATTATATGATTTCGACCAAACTATCATCAGCTTTGCTAAAATATTATTATCCTATTAAACTCTAAAACACTTTGACTATTAAACAATTCAATGAATAAATAATGCAATAGCATTGAAATTAGTCACCCGCTATTGCAAATGTTTATTTGATGAGTGAGTTAGAAATTGGCATAAATGTACTATTTAAGCTGCTCCAGCTAATTCCCTAATTTACCATTTTCCAACACGCTCCTCTCGATTTCTAATGCCCATTTGATTAGTGAGCTGCCAACGATGTTGAACATATTTAATACCTGTACGCGCCTGATTCCACCTGTGAATTCCTATCACGTGCTCTCACATGTGACTGAACTCCAGTCTGTTATCTGTCAATGTCTGTTGCTGTGCTGCATGTTTCAGTTGATGTTTCTGTTTGTGTTTCTGTTGCCTTTTTCGGTAGCTGCTAATGCAAAATTATGGGCTTCTGCTCAAACACGCTCTTGCGTTTCCGTTTCCGGCGCCGCCATTTCTGTTGCCGCCATCGGAGTTGTTGGTAATTCACATGAATGTTTCGGTGTTGGTCCTTGACTAAAACTGGGCGTAACCCTTTCCGACGGCCCACATTTCAGCTCAGCCTGAAAGTGGACGGACAGATGGATTGATGGATGATGAATTTTTCGCGCACGCATAGTGTTGCTTTCGGATTTTTTTTTGAGGGGCATTCTAGATAAGGCCAGCACTGCCACGCCCTTTCACACTAATGGAGTCTGCTGTGGGGCTAAGCTAATCACAGAGCACTTTAGTCAAAGGTTTCAAGTGCGAGAAGGCTTGAGAGGCACCGAAAATAAAATGACACTGAATTTAAAATTATGGTAATTTCACAAAAAACACAATCAAAAAATTCCATTTTTTAAAACATTGTAAACTTATAAAAAACATTTTTTACACCTTAAAAACTAGATAACAAATTAAATTATTCTACAACAAATAACAGGATCATAAAAATACAAAGAGATTAACAAATTGTGTAATTTAAGAAGTCTATATTTGCAGATTTTTTTGTATGACTAGAACAATAGCTTCTTTTTAGTACATTAATTCTTTTATATTTTGTAAGCCTTATCTCTTACTTAACATATAGAGACCCTCTAGCCACAAGGAAAACCAAGCTAAATGAGTTCTAGTGGTAGATGTTCAGTGGCGAAAAGGAAACCGCATTCAGGGACCTTGGAGTTCATGTTCCGAAATAACCAACACTTGGCCAGCCAATTAGGCCAACTCAAGTGGTCAGTTCATGTGGACTGTGTGCCGGCTCTCATCCTTTTTTCCTTAACCCGCTTAAGCCGGAGCAACAGCTGCGGCCAACATCGAGTATTTTCCCAGCCCTCTTGTAAACCCTTTTTGCAGGCAATTAAAAAACAGTTTTCCCCTGTTTTCCCCCTTTCATTCGTTGTTGCTTAGCAGAAAGTGGGGGCAAAGCATAAATTATTAATTAAGAAAATATCAGGAATTCCAATGCAAATGCAGTTATAATTAAATTTCAAAAGGCAAAATGATTAGGCTTTTAAATTAAATTCTCAGCTAATTGTTAATGAAAATCCAATAAAACCAGGGGGGTCTCCCATGGAGACTGAGTGTTCGAGACTGGACAATGCAGCCTTTTAATTTGCTTATTAAATCCACCGGCACACGCACCATATTTTACTGCTGACAGTTTCAATTCACAAATTACAACCTCAAAGCGCAATTACCAACACGCGTCCACGTCCAAACATATATATATATGTATGTGTCTGTGGAGGGAACCCGACTGGGAGACAACAACAAAATCCAATTTGGGGTCTGGCCCCGGCTCCTGGTCCATATTCCCAGCTCCCAGCCGCAAAAACCCGAAGCATGCCGCAAAATCTGTTACAATGCCGCAACTCAAGCGCAGACGGACGATCTGAGACGCAGGATATGGACGAGGACTATATCGTTCTGAGGTTGCAAAGGGGCACCAGCCACAAAACTGCCCATGACTAAGTCCAAGGACCCATGTCCCATGTTTCGTGTCCCTATTTCCATGTCCTGTGGCTGGCCGGCCGACAAGGGCAAGCCGATTATCTTTTCATGCAACATTTGTAAATCTAAAAAGTTAAATGACACTAATCTAAATTCCACAACAACGACTACGACGACTTATGCCCCGAAAAATGTTTCCACGAGTCATGTATGTACGTTTATATGTATGTGTGGGCCCAGGACGAGCCCACCAAATATTGCAGCCTAAGCGCAATATCCTTGTGACTGTGTGTTCTCGGGAGCTGCAAACATTAATCTGGTATCTTATGGTGTTGTTCTTTTGGGCCCGCCATTTTTCGGAGTTCGTCGACTTTGGCAGTCAATTGGATGAAATTTACATAAAAGGATTCAAATCAATTTACATTTACAAAACGAAAGTAAATGGTTCGATTTTCAGGATATTATAATGTTTTAATGTTTGAAATTTGTATTTCAGAGGTTTGGTACTCGGTCGTATGAGTAATATTTTAAAAAACATTTAGCTTACTTTTCGTCATAAATTAAATTAGAGTTAGTATTATCATGAAAGCAAAAATAAACTCTTACTGTTTTCAGCAACTTTAACTCGAAAAAAAGTTTCGACTTTTTTCCTACATTTTTGGGATTTGGTTAAGAGCATTTCCAAATCGTTGCGATCCCTCCCGGACTTTGCACTTGTTTAGCATTTTGCGTGTTTCCCGTTTTTAAAAACATTTTCCCATTGTCGCTGCTGCTCCTGCCCTGGGTCACCCACAAATACATATATAAAGCCGAGTTTATCTTAAGAATGTAGATTGCCTGTAAAATATTTAATTACACTCTGCGGCACGGCCACAGACAGCCAGCACGTATACGCCATGTGCGACACCAAATGAGTGTGTGTGTGTGTTGGAGAGTAGCCCTTTTGGCAGCCTTCTAAATTTGCTTTGAAGGTGTGTGAGAGTGTGTGAGTGTGGGTGTGCAATGGTGTGCGTGGGAGTGTGCGATGATGTGTGTTTGAGGGAACATGGCAATTGCCAAGTGCTGACGTTGAGTGCGCTACACACGAGTGACACTTGTATACATCTCTGCAAGTGTTGATGTGTCTATGCCACAGCTTATATATATATATATATATTTATATATATGTATATCCTGGGAGTTCGTAGGTGTTCGTGTTTGTTTGTGGCCTTTGCTCAGTTTACTCCGTTATTTATTTGCCACACAGATGGCGCCGTGCCTGTCAAATAGTTGAGCTCTTCCTGAATTTTTAATCAACTTCTTTGGCACTTTTTGCATATGAAATAGGTCCAATTCATGTTCCCCCACCTCTCACCCTCTTTGTTATATTCCTTTGTTGCCTTCTTGCCGGTTTCCCTTTCGGCCTAGTCATTCATTAGTGGCTGGGCCACGTAAAGTGGCAAAATGCTAATTATGTTTATTGAGCAAGGCGCCAAAGCAAATAATTCTGAAGAGGCTTTCCCAAAAAGCCTAAAAAATTATATTAATATTTACACGGAAAGAAAAGCTTAACAGAGCAAGAAAAAATTTTAATTATTAATGCTTATTTATTAAATATTGAAAAATGTTTGATTCACAAATTGTTAAATTTTGTTAATCGCAATGAATTATATTGTATTTTTTAATCAGAGCCGAATTAAGTTTGTTGTAACCATACAAATTATTGATAAAATTTAATATAATTGAAATTTTCGTAGGATTTCTCATCCAACTGACTTCAGATTTTTGTATACTTTTTGCCTGCGTATAAAGTTGTATGTTTATTTTGTACATATATACATTTGTGTTTGTTTCCTCGCAATTCCCGCCACAAAGGACCCAGGAACGAACACACCTTGGGGAGACAGGACAACAAAATCGGCTTTGACCTTTAATGAGCAGGCGAATGCGGACACGGACACGGACGCGTGTCGCTGGCCGCATAAAAGTTTTGCATTTGATTTGCGCCAAGGTCGTTTTATAAATAAGCTCCCGACCACAGCCCTCGAATCCTAGGACACCCATCACCCATCGCCCATCGCCCCACCCACCGGCAGACATCCTGTCGATCAGAGCACGTCAGTTGAGCTCCACGCGGTTCGGCTCGGGTCGGTTTGGCTACCACTTGGTGGGGCAGTCATTGGGCCCTAACCTTGAGCACACCCAGCAGTTGGACCTGCACCTGCTCCATCCCCATTCCCATTCTCATCCCACATCGTCCTCGTCCACCTCCAACCACGGATATCCTTGGGTGTGGCCAGTAGCGTGCCTTGAGATGCTAAATGTAAGCCCAAACAGCTGGAGCTGACTACACTAAGCAAAAATTTTAAAAACCAAATTTGCTTTACAATCGCCCATTCAAATTTAAAATCATTCAGTTACTCGTTATGTTCTGTCAATCAAAAAACAAACCAATTCTCGGTTTCTACAAATTAAGATTTACTTACAATACAAACAATATTATTTTTTTCTAAAAAAATACAGACAGTTAAGTAATATATAACAAAATTTAGAAAACAATTTTTGACTTGCTCAACAGACAAACATAAATTTTTATAATGAATTTGACAAAAGAAATAGCATAGAGGAGATGTTATATTTCTTTTAACAGTTCGTGATCGCGTTAAAAATATTACTTAAATAAATTAAAAAGCAGCTTTACTTATAATTGAACACATAACCTTGCAGTGTATTTCCGTCAAAATCCTGAGAAAGCACATAATTAAAAGCGACATTTGTTTTTGGCTTTTGCGGCATTAGAAAGCTGTTGCGATTACCAAACTTAAATGGGCCGCATTGTGTATATACGCACCTATAAAAAAACAGCCAAAAGGCCGCATTCGATGTGTCTAATTAATGATTAGCCGCGGCTTAATTAGAATGCCAGCGATTGCGGCTGACAACTGAGCGATGCTGGCGCTGGCTGATGAGTTGGCAAGTCGAGCTTGAAATTGCCTGTGGCAGCCCGAGATGAGGGCGAGATTAATTTAACAAGTACAGGCAATTTCACTTCGCAAATTGCATTTTATTTCTAGAGCGGTGCCACGTGGCGGATGAGTTATATGGCCAGCTAATTGCAGGCCTCAGTCAGGCAGTCAGGCAGTCAGTGAGTGACGCGCTGTGTAATTACTGCCTTTGCTCAGGTGGTTTCACTTGCAACTGCCCGGCCACTTGAACACTCGCCCAGTTGTGGGCCTTTGTTATCTGCCTCTCACTATCTCACCGGCTGCACCTGCTCGCAATGAATGACCTCAGCCAAATTTTAGCTGCCCTTTCCGAGGGTATATTTAGATTTCGGGACAAAGAAGGTCCCTTTAAGTCGGCATAAGCAGTCAGCTTTGAAATGAGAAAATCATCAGCCAAAAATAGATTATATTTACTTGCCCTTTCATTGCGTTTAAGGCCACAGAAAGTTAGCTAAAAACAATATAAAGAAAATTCTTATAAATAAAAAACAGGTTCTTCATCTCTTCCGACAAAATAAAGACTAGAAAAAAATACATTTTAAAGTCAATAATAAATAACATTTTCTTGCTAATTACTTTCAGTCATGTTTACACATTGCTTCTCTATTTTGTTAATAAATATATACATTTTTTCACCATTTAATCGATTTTATATATTATTGAAACACTGCGTTTAATCTCAGTTTGAGGGTATTTAATACCTCGCTTCAATTAAATATTGTTATTCCAAGATATCTGCTCGCGTGCTGCAAACAATTTTCATGTTGGCCAGACAAACAATAACGACTGGAATTGATTATAGACTCTTCATAATTTATGCTTATTAAAGCCCCTTATGCCAATCAACGCCACGCCTCTTCCCATCCAGCTGATTTTGTTTCCGATTGATAAATTTAATTAAGTTTTATGTGTGATTCGTTTTCCTCTTTGACGGCCAAAGCTAATGGGAAAATTGAAAAAAAAAGTGTGTGTAAAAGGGAAAATCTATCTGGCAAAGGCAAATGAACTGAGTGTGAAATTGTGGGCAAATCTGAGGCTTGCTTTTTGGTCTGTCGTCCTGCTAATTAAGTAGCCGAGCTACTGGCAGTGTCCTTCAACCACAGCCACAACCACCACGTCAACAGCTTACCGAGAATTTATTAATTCAATACTCCATTTGGACACTCGATGTGCATGTGCAGCGTCTGTGTTTGGCAGGCTGTATGCCCAAATGGCTGTAAATCGAGAAATTGAAATGCAATTAAATGCACATTCGGATGCGGTCATACGCACTGTTGCCCCGGAGAGGAAACCCGAGTTGATGTAACATTTAAATGGAAATGAATCCAAGTGCCTGGCAAAGGCATTAAGTCAGTCGTGCATGATTTCATTCAGCCAGTCGAGCATCCATTTACCCAGCCAGATTCCCATTGACATCTGTCCAAGTGTGGCTAAGTAAATGGCTTAGAGGCCTTCGCAGGCAGGATGCAAAACTACGGATAGAATACGGCTAAAACCGAAAGTGTTGCCCTGGCTGCTGCTGAACGTGTCAATGAGTTTTTAAGCCCGCTCTCGTCTCGGTCTTAGCCCTTTTGTTATTATTACTTTGGCAACAACTCGACTCGACATGTTGCAGGCTCATCAGCATCGCATGCAAACAGAGAGGGACACACAGACAGACAGACAGACGGAAAAACAGACAAACAGACAAAGGATGCCAGCCAGGATAAGAGTCGTGTGGCTCGCAAGGAAAACACAAACATTCAAAGATCCAAAAAGCAAAACAGCAAAACAGAGCATGGAGCACACAGAACGGATTATTTGTTTTCGGCAGCTTTTGTTTGTCTGCTATAACAGCTCTCTCCCTGCTTTCATTGCACACACCACATTGCGCACAGATGAGGTAAAAATAATGGATTTTCAAAATTACAAACGCAGTCACAAAGGACTGAAACTGTAACTCGTAAAAATTCTAAGCTAAAACCCAACTCAATAGCTATTGAAATAATTTTATTTTGAAACTAACTAATTTAAAGAAAGTTCTTACCTAAAACAAGAACATAAGCATCTCTTACAAAAACTAAATACATTTAATTAAATTGCAAATTTTAATGCAAATTTTTAGAGAATCAACCAACAAGTCATCGGAAACTTAGAAAAAACTAACATGAAAATAGGTCAAAAATTTGATCAACGTTAAAATGAAAATTTTGAATGCAGATTTTTAGAGAATCAAACCACGAGTCGTAAGAGGTATGCCACTTTGAAATCGGATAAAATTTGATAAAGTTATAGACTCTGGAAGTGCAACTATGAGTAATTCATTACAAGTCATCGGAAACTTGGAAAAAACTAACATGAAAATGGGTCAAAAATTTAATCAACGTTAAAATGAAAATTTTGAATGCAGATTTTTAGAGAATCAAACCACGAGTCGTTAGAGGTATGCCACTTTAAAATCGGATAAAATTTGATAAAGTTATAGACTCTGGAAGGAAAACTAGACTTGAAGTCACTTCATTACAAGTCATCGGAAACTTGGAAAAAACTAACATGAAAATGGGTCAAAAATTTAATCAACGTTAAAATGAAAATTTTGAATGCAGATTTTTAGAGAATCAAACCACGAGTCGTAAGAGGTATGCCACTTTGAAATCGGATAAAATTTGATAAAGTTATAGACTCAGGAAGTGCAATTATGGGTCACCTCATTACAAGTCATCGGAAACTTGGAAAAAACTAACATGAAAATGGGTCAAAAATTTGATCAACGTTAAAATGAAAATTTTGAATGCAGATTTTTAGAGAATCAAACCACGAGTCGTAAGAGGTATGCCACTTTGAAATCTGATTAAATTTGGTAAAGTTATAGACTCAGGAAGTGCAATTATGGGTCACCTCATTATAAGTCATCGGAAACTTGGAAAAAACTAACATGAAAATGGGTCAAAAATTTGATCAACGTTAAAATGAAAATTTTGAATGCAGATTTTTAGAGAATCAAACCACGAGTCGTAAGAGGTATGCAACTTTGAAATCGGATAAAATTTAATAAAGTTATAGACTCTGGAAGTGCAAATATAGGTAACCTTAGTACAAGTGATCGGAAACTTAGAAAAAACTAACATGAAAATGGGTCAAAAATTTGATCAACGTTAAAATGAAAATTTTGAATGCAGATTTTTAGAGAATCAAACCACGAGTCGTTAGAGGTATGCCACTTTAAAATCGGATTAAATTTGGTAAAGTTATAGACTCAGGAAGTGCAATTATAGGTAACCTTATTACAAGTGATCGGAAACTTAGAAAAAACTAACATGAAAATGGGTCAAAAATTTGATCAACGTCAAAATGAAAATTTTGAATGCAGATTTTTAGAGAATCAAACCACGAGTCGTTAGAGGTATGCCACTTTAAAATCGGATTAAATTTGGTAAAGTTATAGACTCAGGAAGTGCAATTATAGGTAACCTTATTACAAGTCATCGGAAACTTAGAAAAAACTAACATGAAAATGGGTCAAAAATTTGATAAACGTTAAAATGAAAATTTTGAATGCAGATTTTTATAGAATCAAACCACGAGTCGTAAGAGGTATGCCACTTTGAAATCGGATTAAATTTGGTAAAGTTATAGACTCTGGAAGTGCAATTATAGGTCACCTCATTACAAGTCATCGGAAACTTAGAAAAAACTAACATGAAAATGGGTCAAAAATTTGATCAACGTTAAAATGAAAATTTTGAATGCAGATTTTTAGAAAATCAAACCACGAGTCGTATGAGGTATGCCACTTTGAAATCGGATTAATTAAGTTTGGTTAAGTTATTGCCTGTAAAACACCAATTCAAATGAAAAATTGAAATAAATTGTTAATATATGAACTGGCTCCCATAAAAGTGTCTCTACTCAAAACAAAAATAGGGGCCATTATTAAAGATACATTTTATCATTCCTCAAGAAACGCCTGAGGGCACTGCTATTATTTCTTCTGGTGTATCTGCAGTCAGGTTGTGGCACATCCTGCGTCTTTCTGCCTTGCTGTGAATACATTCAATGGGACCTTTGTCCGGGGCTTTAAGAGGCAGAACGGCCAGTAAGAAGTCAAGCGATATTAACTCATTTCAGGCGCACAGGCTGTAATAAATATCTGGCCTGCCCACAGTTGGCCTAGTTCGTTTGGCAATAAATCCTCCAACTGGCCATGTAAATTAACCGCCATCGAAACTTATGAAATGTGCGGCATTCGGCATAAGCCATAGCCCATTACCAGCATCATCATCGTAATCATCATCATCATCGCTGGCAAATGTCAGGCTGAAATTAGTTGGCTCGTGTTGTTCGCCTCATCAAAAAAGGATGGAACCGATGATGAGCCTTTGGAGTGGTGGTCAGGCCACCGGAACATATCCAATATGAGCGTGTTGACCGGCCGAAAAGAGCAGCAACAGCAGGCGTTAAGCCAACATCGCTGGAGGAACCTGCAACAAAAACACAACCCAAACAAACAAAAAACGTCCAACACTTTCCTGAGCGTGTGTGTGTGTGTGTATGTGTGAGTTAGCCTGACCCCTGATGGTCGAAAGGAGGATAAATGGGGGTTACGGGAGCTACGGGGACTGGAGGTCGAGTGATAATCACAGTCAGGGTCGATAGCTGCGCACATGTTGACGCCATTTCAGTGTCACCCTGACAATGTTATTAAAAATCCATTCAAACTCCCCACATGCCAGTGTGTGGGATGGCAAAAAAAAAAAAAAACTATGGGAGGGGGTTTATCTTCTGGGACCCAGCTGTATTGAAATGATTTGCCTTTTGGTTTTGCAGCCTTTTTCCTCCTCTGGTCTAGCTAATAATTAGGCTTCTGTGGAAAATATCAATCATTTTCCATCTATTCAACCTTTTTTAAAAAAAAGCATTTACGATGATGACAGAAAAAATAAAAGATCTAAAAAGTGACTTTGATTCTTTAAATTTTATGGTACTATAAAGTTTAGCTCGAAATATAAAGCAATTTAAACTTATTAACAATATTAACTAATAAGCTAAAGATTTTAATATTAATCATTTTTATTTATCGAATAAAATCTTACAAGGGAAGCTGAACAGACGCTTTCCGATTAATCAAATTTGTTAATTAGCCAAAACTTGACAATGTAAGCAAACATTCCGACCAAGAACCATTTACATATAAAATAAAATCCCATTCCCAAATGATAAACTTGTTTTGGAGCTCATCAAATAAGCCAGCTGGCAAACTACGATTATTTCGAATGTTCGTGGTGATGGGAAATGTGCTCAGTTCATTTCGATAATGGGCAATAATTAGACGGGCATTAGCATAATATCGATTCTGGGGAAGATGATGAAGTGACTCTGGCAAGAGGAAATGAAAACATTGCCAGATGGCTTTTAATTTCCTGCCAACAGAATGCGGCCAATAAAACCCAAAATAAAGCCAACTTATTTTGTGTCAATAGGCGGCAAGTAAGCCTGTCCAAAACAAAAAAAAAAAGAGAAGAAAAAATAAATAAACTACAAGCCCCAAAGGGTGTTGAAATAAGCACAAAGCAGAAGTCCTTTGGACGGCCAGCAGGATTTGCTGCGGCCGGGAGGCGATGAACTGATTAAATTGTTGACGGAACCGTTCCCAGGGATTCCCCGCAGGAAACTAATTCCGCCGGCCAACTGAGCAAGTTGCCCCTGAAGCTGCCATTGAACTTTATCGATAAGCATCGGGGAACACGAGGAACAAGAAAAGAAATGCGGGAGAAAATCGAGGAAAAACCAACTGCTTGGGGGAGATCCTTCGCTGGGCTAAAGGGAAATACATTTTTATGGACAATTTGGTTTTTATGTCAATTTACTGCTGTTTCCCCACTGAAAACACAAGAAAATTCATGGAGTTACCAGAGCCAATATCACTTCCATACCCCGATATATATGCGTTTGCCCCGAGCCAAGTCGTGCGCACATTAAAATGGGCGTTGAGGGGCGCATCCCGCTGCTGTTCGTCTGATTGGTTGTATTTGCAGCATTTGACTTCATCTCCGGACTGGGGGATATTATGGCCGCCACTGCGACACGATGTGATAATTGCCAGCAGCGGTACTACCAGCCACCAGCCTTAGAAAATCCATTGGGGAAACGCGGACATCTGCTTTTAAGATTTCTGCGAAATTTAAGTTTTCAAATGGCAGCTGACGACTATGTTCGGGATTAGCCATTGAGCTGCTCATAAACCAGCGACTAAACTGCGAAAAGCCCTTGTCAAGATACAACTTAAATTGAAAATGTTTATTGGGGCATTTGTTGCAGAAGTTGTGATAGCAGTAGGTTAATAAAAGTTTACATCAGCTAAGTTAACTTTAACAGATTGGTTGACGATAAACTAGAACAATCTGTTTTGCCCAGCAGTCACTGCTGATGACACTCTTAAAACAAAACTACTAAGCTACCTTTATTGAGACTTTATAAGCACCGGAAAAATTTGTAAGCTTATTTAAATTTATTATAAATGTTACATGAACTCAGAAAAATAAAATAACTTAACCCGTTCATCAAATTTACAAAAAAATTTGTCGATAATAATTGGGTTTGAGAAAAAACTCTCTTTAGTTTATAGACTACAAGGAATACAAATGTGCATTTCCCATAATTAAACATAATGTTTACATAATTTTTATTGAAAATCAAGATATAAGAGAATAAATAATAATATTAAGACATTTAATACAGGGCATATAATTTGTTTTAGATTTGTTGCGTATGGTTGGAAGGTTTGCTCTTTAAGATATTTTAAGACCTTGCATATAAAACTTGTTTTAATAGACCACGTCCTTCGCATTTTAAAATGAAAGAAACCCACTGAGAAAGAAAAACTACTAATTTGGGAATTTTAAAATTAAAATAAATATGAATTTTTCCAACCAATAACCTTAAAGCGAATATCCCCAAAAACCAAAAAATTACTGGGTATTAAAAACTTTTGCTTCTTTATTTAGTGCAATTTGAGTGGACAAGGCTTTTCAGTTCTTCCGCAACCCCTTGTCCTGATCCTTCGCTTTCCATTCCGCTTTTCTTTTCTGCCCGTTTTGCTTTGCACTCGGCTTGTTCAGCATCTGTTTTTGATGCTGCACATAAAGCGGCGGAAGAACATTCAACATTTTTACTGTTTACATCTGTGGAGAGTTGCGGCTGCTTCTTCATTTCGCCACTTCCTCATCCTCGGACTCTTTCACTCCGCTCGGGCTATTACCATTTAGCTGTCTCTTTCACTCGCTAAGGACTTGATGTTTGCTGGCCGCGCTTTGTGGTGCAGCTTTTTATTAAGGCAGCATTTATAATTCATTTTGCGCTAATTTCGACTATATTGTTGATGGCAATTGTTGTCTGCCTCTCGTTCACCCATTACACAGGCCCTCTCGCTCACTCCAGTTGGGCTGTGCAGCATGTGTGTCAGCCATTTCTCATTTTTATGTGTGGCCATGTTGTAAAACCAAATTAATGCGATGTAGTCTCCTCCACAACAGCAGCACAAACAACAACTGACTACAGTGTTGCATGTGGCTCTATCTCACGCTTCATCACCCTTCTCTATCTGTTACTCTATTCCCATCCCTTTCGCTCTGCCCATTCGTGTATCTCGTTTGTCTAAGCTGAAATATGACTTCCTGGCAACACGTTTTTACATTTCCGTTTCCGCTGATTTAATACCACAACTGAAATTATTACCATAAAAGTATGCAATGCTGACAGAGCAAACAGAAAGAGACGGTGGGATGGAGATGGAAAGAGAGGGGTCTCCATACACTACATATATGGACAATTACACGATGCGGTTTATGGAGCCCGCTGGAAATTCTAAATAAATCTTTAACGATGCACTGGGACTGAAAACAGGGGACAGGGATTCACGTGTCAGCCCTCAGAAAGACTCTCCAGTTACCCAGTTTGTCAAGTACACTTAACAAAATAGTGACGTATCTTGTAGCTGTATAAAACTAAACTAACCAACGATTCCGATGGTCGTTATACAATATTAATAACATTAAAATAACTCTTTATCAGGACAAGATCAGTTAAAGTTCTATAGTTATAAACTATCAAAAAGATGCTGACTATTTTCAAGTCATTCCCGATAAATAATAGCTATAAAAAATACTTTTAAAAATTCGACTATTTGCACTACTAAATAATCTGTTTATTTTAATTGATTTGATTTTTTAAAATTATATTTATTTTTATTAAAATCTGTGTATAAGTCAAAGCTAACTTTGAACAGTTTTTGATTTCCAATGGTTTGAGATTTCTGAGACACAACGAAATTAATGGCTGTTTATAGAGCCATAAATCAAGCTTCTGATAACTAATTATACCTAAAACCCAATACATTTCCCCGAGTGTACCTTTCCCGCCCCCGTCTTATCCAAGTTTCTGTTGGCTGTCATGTCGGGGTCCGCGTTTCTGTTGTCTCTCTGTGGCATTTTCCCCATCTATTTGTACGTCTGCTGTTTACTGAAGCGTTTTTGTCACATAATTCGCTGCGGCGAAGGACGGCAATGCCGCGACAGCCATAAAATGTTGCCACAACACGTAACTTGGCGAATGCCGAGCACATTTTTCATAATTTGATACATCCATAATTACGTAATGCGTTGACAGCGTTTTGGCAAAACACAAAAAAAACTCACTGGGATGCTGGAAAAACAATTTATGGGCCATGGTCTTTAAGAAATTCTCTTGAAAATTTAATGCGTTGACATCTTTTTTTTCGCGTATTGTTTGCTAGGGCATTCATTGTTCGTTGTAAGGCAGTTGTTGGCCTGTTTTGACAACTGTGCCCGGCTAGAAATTTTTTTTAATTAAAAACTATTTTCACTATTTCCAAATACTTTTTCTTTCTTTGCTTTGCTTAAGCTATGCATTTTTGTGCCAGAAAAAACTATTTCATTGCAATGCAAAGTCATCAGAATGCGCGGAAACGACTGCATATTTTAGCATTTTTGGAAAAAACAAATTACAACTATGCTACCATCCAACTAATACTTAAAGGAATTTTAAAAAGGAAAATAAAATTCAATTAAAAACAATATAAATTCCTTAAACATATCAATAACGGTGAAATCCATTAACGATGGACATTCCACAGAGTAAAAGGGTTATCCTACAGCCGAGGGCAACCATATCGGAATACATTCGCAACCAGCGAATGCTGAAAACATTTCGCAGGAAAATCGCAGATAGCTTGAAAAGTCAAAAAAAAAAAAAAAAAAGAGGAGTTGAAAACCCGACAGAAAATTGCAGCAATGTAGAGCGAAGCAGAAACATGAAAAACAACTTACACAGGAGAATTGCGAAAAAAGCGAGGGAGTGGGCAAATATCCTCGAGCTATAAATTGCGCATTAAATATTTATAAACGGATTTAGCATTTGCTATTTACAAACGAAAAATCTTATAGCGGATTTGCATTAATCTGGGGCAATTAAAGCCACTCGACAGCTGTTAATTGTGAATAATTCAGTGGAAAGCATTACAATTGTAATTAAACCAATTGCATTGCCAATTATCAACCAATAAACAAATATTGGCCGTGTCAAAACAAACAATGGGGCATTTATTAACACAATGAAGGAGTTTGGCTAGGATGTACAGGGATTGGTAAAACCTGGAAAAGTGCAGAGGAGGAGGAGGTGGAAACACATTTGTCATGAGTGCGGCAATTAAGTCTGGAGGAGGCAACAGCTGCTGCAAACGATTCAGCCAAATGAATGAGTTATGTCTGCCACAGCAGCAGCAGCAGATTGGGTTGCACTTAATTAACAAAGGCACAACTTTCCAACCCAAGATGACCTAAGGTCTCCGGCGAAAAAGAGAGACAACAGTTAGTTGGGTAATGAAGTTGACAATTAAAGGAAAACTTTTCCACGTCCAGAAGGCAAGTTGGCAAGTGCTGAAGGTTTTGGAATTCATAAGCCAAGAAATGCTAATTCAGACGGCTGCCTTAAATATTAAGCTTTCCAGTTTAAGAAGGTAGAAAAGTGTTTTGAAAATTTCGTAGGGAAAAACATTTTTTTCTTTAGAAAAATCGTAATTTTTTCTGCGAGTCACTTATTTTATATTTAAGATATTTATACCCGTTACTCGTAGAGTAAAAGGGTATATTGTATTCGTGCAAAAGTATGTAACAGCTAGAAGGAAGCGTTTCCGACCCTATAAAGTATATATATTCTTGATCAGGGTCACTAGCCGAGTCGATCTAGCCATGTCCGTCTGTCCGTCTGTCTGTCCGTCTGTCCGTCTGTCCGTCTGTCCGTCTGTCTGTCCGTCTGTCTGTCCGTATGAACGCTGAGATCTTGGAAACTATAAAAGCTAGAAGATTGACATTTTGCATGCAGATTCTAGGAGTTCCTACGCAGCGCAAGTTTGTTTCAAAAAGGTGCCACGCCCCCTTTACGCCCACAATCGCTTATATACAATTTTAAAATTTAAATATTTCGAAAAGTAAAAATGCAGTTTTATTGTGTTTATCAATACCTATCGAAATGTAGAAGAAATTTTTCAAATCGGACCATTCGTTAAAAAATTATGCGTGATCAAAGTTTCTCTCTCCATCTCCCTCGCACTCCCTTTACCTGAGTAACGGGTATCTGATAGTCGGGGCACCCGACTATAGCGTTCTCTCTTGTTTCTATTTATACTTATTCAAATTAGTTATATAAAATGTCTTTGATTTTGAGATCTTAATAGCTACAGTTTTTGTAAATGTAAAGATATTGAAAGACAATAATTTTAATTAAAATGAAAAACTCTTCTTGGTTAAAGATCAAATGTCGAGCATTTATAAAGTGTTTTGATTAAAAAGCAGGCAACATTTGATATTCAACTTTAATCAGTTGGGTATTCAGTTTATAACTTTCTCGAGGGTACCTTATTATCTCGCGAATTTTCGTCATAGAAGAAACCAGTGCTCCGTGGTCTGGGAAAGCCCTCAGCTGCCTAATTCAGCCACGTAGCTGGGCATTCATAAATCTGTTGCATAAACTTTCGCCCGGAGCCGAAGGCAGTGGGAAAGGGAAGGATGGTGGCAAAATCTTAGCCAGGCAGCAGGACTTGCACATTAACATGAACCCATGAAAGATGCATGAGGCGCACAACAATGGAGCAGAAAGGCAGCCGGTTGGGAACCTGCGGGAGTTGAAGGCTCGGGAAAATCCCCATGCTCGTTTCACCCGCCCCGGCACGTCACAATATTTTATGCGATTATAATAAACTAAACTCCATAAAGTTGTCATATTCAATTCCCGACCCATGCAACGGCATAAATTAGGCTTACTGGATGGCAAATGGGTGGAGGGACACTAAGCAAAGCTGCAGTTGCGTGCCATGCAAACACATTCACATCGATTGATCGATCGCTGCCACATGAAAATGTCAGCACAATTAAGCCCACTGAATCAATTTACGCCTCAGCTGTTTGCCACTGGAAAGTGTCCACTTGTGGGCGAGGGGAAAATAGAAGGCCGGCTTAGTCGGAAAATTCAACGCAGCTACACGCAAAATGTTGCGTTGCGGTAAGCTTTTAAGACCTGTTAATTGAGTGCCTATCGATTAACCAAGACCCAGTGTTAATTCAACTAAGCCACAAAAGAAAATACAGGCGAATAGCTTAAGGCTAAATGGAGCCTACTATTATTGTCTGTGTAATTAAATGTGTGGGAATTGGTATTATATAATTAGATTGTCATAAAATTCAGTTCATTAGTTAATTTACCTTAGGAGGGGTTACTTGGCCAAGACAAATAATAGACAAGAAATGCCAGGAATATCGTATAAAAATGTATTCAATATTTAAACATTTTAAAAGACAAGTAAAACCGCAAATGTTATTTATTATTATATTTATTTGTCAAATTATTTTGATATAACAAGATTTTTACCATGATAAATCTTTAAATCCAAGTAAACACCATTCTTGTTAATGAGTTTAGAATAAATCAGACAAATTATGTGTCTCCGTGATTAAAAGGTTGACTGCTGACACTCTTCTTATTCCTTATGTGGGATGCAAAGGGTTGCCTAACTTAATTTGGGCGCTCTAGGTTTTAATTGTCATACCAAACAACACACCCTTAAAGTCCACATAAGTGGATGGGGCACCGACACGAATACTGCTTATAAAGGCATAAAATATGAGCACGTCTCGGGCAGGATGCTGTCCCAGCAGGACATCGGCAGCCTCAGCATAATTAAAGCCGCTGACAAGCCATGAAAGACTGTGTTTGGGGACAAAGAGGTTACCTCTACGCGCTACATTCTGGGCGGCATGATAAATGGCATTAATAAATTCGACACGGTAATTGTGTATTCCGAAAACGCCTCATAAAAGTCAAATTTCAACTGGGCAGCCTGCACATTGCGCATACGCAGCGTTGGCCGAAAGGTAAAACATTCAATTAAAGCGACAGGCAGTGCGGTATGGCATTCACCAGCAGCAGCAACGGCAGGAGCCAACAGCATCATCAAAAACGCATCAAGCTCATTAGGGGAATGAAAAAGAGAATCAGGGGAGAGCACACAAGGAGGTATACACTCGCAAAAATTAACACAAATTAATCTACAAATATGAGTTTCTTTTTTGTCTGTTTCTTAAATTAATTCCTTCTGTCAATTATCTTTTACTATTTATCTTATTGGTTTTATTACGACACATGATATCTTCCTCACTGCAAACTTTTAAACACCTTTAAAAATGAGTATATTAATTATTATTATTTAGTTTATAGGGAAAAATACTTTTGGTTCGCCTATGGTTAGATTAGAATAATATTTTTAATATTAATAATATTTTGTTTGTTACAGCTTAGTGCTTATTTTTGCCAACAATCCATACATATTTAGATTAAGTATGCTAAGACCTAGTGAAAAGAATCTAAATAAAACTGAATTCACTTTCTAATCAGCGGATAATTAAAATCGAAGCTGGCCTAAAAAATGCCAGCCATTCAGGTCACACTTTTTGTGGAGTGTAGGAGGAGGCAGTCAGTTGCTCTGTCATTTTATGGTTGCTGCGACACGGAAGTGGCTGCGTCCTTTTGCCGCCCTGCTGCCACAGTTGCCACTGCCTTTTGTTTACATTCCGTTTCGTTTTTCGCCTGAAATGAGCTCTAAATGACAAGGCGGGCAGGCGGCAATAGCAGGCAGGACGGGCAGGAAAGGCAGGACTGGCAGGAGCAGGAGCACAAGGACGAAAAATGCGACAAACTGTGCCAAGCAATTTTCAGCTCGAATCGTTTGTGCTCATAGTTCTTGTGTGTGCGTGGGGCAATTTGCTGCAAGTGTCGCCCAAACGCATTTGCAGTTGTTGCATTAAGCCAGAAGGCGGCAACAGCGATTACGGTATTATCATTGTCATAATCATAAAAACATATTGCAATGACAGGAGCACAGGGATGGTGTAACGGAAGGAAGACCAAATTAAGCAGGATATTCGAGGCGAGTGCGGAATGCTCTGTGCCAGTTAAAGAGAAGACTTTTGAGGGGTTTGACTTTTGCACAGTTCTGAGGAAAATTATCTTTTGTGGTAATTGCCTTTTATATGTGTAGTCAAGGACAATAATAATTAGCAGGATTCTGCAATATAATTATTAACATTACCTTAGGTTTAATTGCTGACATTTATTAAGAGTAAATATAGTTCTTAAAAATAAGTAACTTTATTTTTTTAATATATAAAAAATATTCTCCATATAATATCACCCTTTTGAAAACCTTACAATTTTCAGCTGTTTCCCAATATCTCCCATAATAACATTAATAACATTTTATGATTACTATAAACATTAATTACAAACTAATCGTTCTCACCTCATTTTAAATACTTATCTACAAGATTCCTTTACCCTTGAAATACGCCCTTCTCCGCGATTCTCATTCAAGGCAACTAAGCGAACAATCTGGTTTGTTTACCCAGCTTAATCGATCAGCGGCATGAATCTTGAAAATCCATCTGTTCCAAGCCGCAGATTTTACGCTGTGGCACCTTCTTGCTTGCCGCCAGCGTCATTTGAGCACTTCAGCATGCTCGTAGCAAGTGTCGCTTACCATTTTGTTATGGTGCCCCGGGGGGGAAGGGGGGGCTGTTTTTATGCCTTCGCTATCTGCCTGCCGGATATAAAAACAGCAACAACAGATTGCATAGCAATAAACGAGGATGTCGACATGTATGAATATGTGCCAGCGCATGTGTGTGTTTCATGCCACAAAAGACAACGCTAAGTGGCCTGGGGCGAAATTTTTGCCATTGGCGCTCGTTAAATTTGCATGTGCATGCTCTCATGTGTGTGGATGTGTGTGTGTGTGTGAAATGTACATGCGGACGTGTAAGTGTGTCACCGTGTGAGTGTGCGAGCGAGCAAAGTAAACGCGCAACAGTCTCCGAAAACGATTTGCGGTCTTTGGCTGTCTTGGAAAGCGCTTTTTCACTACTTGCGGCAAGGAAGCGAGCCAACCTTCATTTGGCATGCAGCAAACGTGTCAAGGACAAGTCTGATGCAGCCACCGACTCGACACGGTGCCACCCACCATGCAAACAACACCCACAGAGCTTCTTGCGAACACACGTGAAGAAAATGTAAACAAAATTGGGCTTTACTGTGGTTCTTCAAAACAATTTATTATAGGGAAATCTTTGAAATTGATTTTATGTAAGCCTTTCCTATGGTAGCTATTTACATATATTATCAGATTTTATATGAAGTTTAATATGTGAAATTTTGGTTGCCAATAAGTATATTCTACAACCAAAACATTTTATTTTTCAACTCCCTTTAAAATTACTCATACGACACGTATGCCAGTTTAAAAAAATTATTGTATCAAAAACTTATGAAACCGATGTATTTGGTATTTTTAAAAACAAAATACATTCTATTTTTCAGCTTCCTTTAAAATTACTCATACGACACGTATGCCAGTTTAAAAAAATTATTCCATCAAAAACTTATAAAACCGATGTATTTGGCTCTATTTTCAAAATTTTAATTATATATTAAAATTTAACATTTTCTTTTGGCTAATAAGGAATGATGACTAAGTATTTTCACTGTGCACCCCACAATTCTCGGGCTGACGTAGCTAAAATTGAAATTGCCCATGCGAGGCAGACAATTGAGAGCGCGGCAGCCCCGAAATTATTCATCACGCTGTGCGTCTCTAATATTTATTTAAAATTTTACTTTGATTAAAATGCGCGTGCCAAGTAGTTCCCAGGGAGTCAACAAAAGGCAGGCACGAAAAAAGTGCAGAATGTTAATCTAGAAGCTAGATGAATTAAACAGAGGAGAGCTTGAAATGGAAGTGGAAGTGGTTGTGGAAGTAGAGTAAAGAGCCTGAACGTTTTGTAATTAAAACTTGCCGGCCGCACTTGCACAAGTTGATTATGCGGCACACAGCCCGTTATTCCCTGGTCGTGGTAGTGCCCCCCCATTTTTCCCCATTTTCCACCGGCAAGAGAATGCTGTCAAAATCATAATCTGCGGCCAGGGTCCGGGCACAAAAGAACGCCCCATGGCCGTTGACAGTTTTCGACGCTCCAGAATGCCAGGCATTCCAGCCAGCATCATACCTTCGGTTGGCCGGATTATGGATGCAGCCCTCAAAGCTTTTGGTGATGCGGATATTAGCGCATGATTGGAAGCCGCTAACCGACACTGCAGGTTCTTTGTGCAGGCAATTAACACAACAAGCCCACAACGAATCCCGATTGGAGACCCCTATGTCGGTGGCCAGAAAAAGAAATCAAGGAGCCAACGGTTCAAGTGCCAATCAAATTTGGGACTTCCATTATCTTTCCTGATGAATTTCGTAGCCCTTTTGTTGGCTTGATTAAATTACTTTTCATTATTTGCCAAATAAAAGCCGAAAAAAAGGATGAGGTATGGCGATGGCAAGGACAACGGCTGGCTTACACATTTAATAAGTTTATTAAAAAGGCACAACAAAAAAAAAAAAAAAAACAGGAAACGGCAAAAGGCAAAAGCGGGTTATTATGGCAACAAGAGCGAGCAAAATCTTATCTAACAAGGGGGTAGCCAATCCCTTTTTTATTGCCCTCCCTTTTGCACCTGCCACCTGGCAAAAGTTGCGCGACATAATTGCTGATTTAAGGTGCTGCTGCTGCCTTACCTTTTCCCCCATCCTCCCCCCGCCTTACCCACCCCCTTTGATCCCTTGGGCCTTGCCAGCGATTCAGGCAGACACATTGCTTACATATTTCACTTTCTGAGCGCACGCCAAGAATGCCAACAACTTTGAGTTGTGCAAACAAAGCTAACGGCTTGGCTATAGCCCCCGCTGAAAACCCAGTACTTCCTATATCCCCGCCATTCAGACCGTGTGTCATTCGTTCGGTAACCTCGATTCGGTTTTAAGCCCAAGCTATGTCCGTTGCAGGGAGATGCGAGATACGAAAGGCCAGAATGCAACAGAAACCCTCGCTTTACTGCACTGGAAATAAATTGTTTGAGGTACATTCTAAAAATCCATCAAATAAAGTAATGTTAAATTCATTGCCAAATTATGCTTTATTATAATTGTAATAGCTACCATAATGATTCCGAAAAAAGAAGTTGGGAATTATAATGAAATTTATAAAAAGGTTTTGGGCTTTAGGATATAAATTTGCAAAAGTATATAAAATAAAATATTTTAACTAGAAAATGGGTTAGATTATTATTTTTCAAATAAAATTAGAGTCTTTTAAATAAATTCTATTAAAGGGAGAAACATAAGTTATTTTCACCTAAAAATATTCACCCCATAAAATCTTAAATAAATCTTAAATTATTGAGCCCTGATGATTTTTATGAAGTATGAATGATAGCTTGTGGTTCTCTAAGTGTAGTCACTACAAAGTTTCCATGGAAGCCGGAAACTGTGACCGAGTCACCACCACCACCAACTCCACCCCGCCAGATCAACGCTTTGATCTTACAGCTTTCTGCTGCCTTCTGTTTTTGTTGTGCGGTCAACGTGGAAGTCCGGGACTTCCAGGAACAGGAACAGGAGCACAAGCAGGAAAAGCTCCGTTCAACTCGGTGGTCAACTAGACAAAGGCTTAAGGTCCTTAAGCGGGATTATTACTTCACGTGTTGTGTGGCGAGAATGCTTCTGTGCCACTGGGACTTCGTAAAAGGTTATTACGACATAGTTAAGGAAAACCACGGAGGTTGGGGAGTGGAATTAGAGTTTTGTTTACCAACAGGGACATTGGGACATAACAGAACACTTATCGAATAAAAGTCAATAAAGAACTTATTTGTAACTGAAGGGTGTTAACATCAATATGAAACAATAATGTTTATGGAGTGTAGGAGAGTATAGGAAGGTATAACTAATATTAGTTTGTGAGATATTCTAAAAGCCTGAAACAAAAAAGAGTCTGCGGATATAGAATAATATAAAATAAAGAGCCGTTCCCTAACATTTTGCCAATTAATATTCATAATTAATACTTTTATTTTAACAAGCAGCTGATTAAAATAAACTCTCCAAAATTAAGGTTACTAACAACTACAAAATACTACGCTAAGCCTTTCCAAATCCTCTAATCCCTGCCGTTAACTATTTGCTAATTGTAATGCCTTTTTGTAACCTTTGTGGAGGCTCAACCCATTTCAAGATTTAAGCACTTTCTGGTGAGAAATTCACGCAATAAAAGCGCTTAACTCGCACACTCTTTTAAGGGATGGCCCTCAATTAGCATAGAAATTGGGACTGCTCCTTGATTTGGGTTTGGTAAAGGGGTTTTGTGGAAGGTTCGGTTTCGGGTTTCCGATGACAAAAGCCCGGGGGCGACAGAGTCTGACAGCTGTCAATTGGGGCTTTTCGCATATGCTGATGGATTAAGGAAGCAGCCTTTCTGCCAACTAACTTCGTTAGCCGGATATCTTAGCTGTGGCAATGTTTTGGGAATTAAATGAAAACAAATTGTCGCAACTAATTCAATTTCCACTCAGTCAAAGTGCCGGCGGACGTGCCGAGCTGCAAGGATGCAACACTTGCAAGGATGCAACAGCGGATAACTCGATTGTCCCTTGTGGAATTTGCCTGCCAAAGAAGAGGCCGCTCCACAAGTTTGTCCTATCGATTTGTTTGGAAATTATATTTGAAAAGTTGCAAAACTCAATTTCGTCCTGCCGCTTTATGCCCTCACCTTGTTTTCCCAGCCTCGCGCACTCTAAAAATAACAAACAACAAGGACAACTTTGGTGGATTCCTTGGGCCAAATGCAACAGTCAAGAAGTTGGCCAGCCTCTGGCCTCCAAGTGACCCCATCGGAAGTTGCAAGTTCGCCCTGCCTGTGAACACGAGCATTTAGGTTTGAATAACATCAAGTCAACTGTGGGGCTTTGTGGGTCGACTTTAAGATACGCTAAGAAAGTTTGCTTTAACTAACGCATATAAAGGTATTTTATTTCTGCTCTAACTTGATTATTAACTTGAAAGCTTGTTCAGTTAAAATGGCTTCTAATAAATTGTTTAGTTGTAATTTATTTAAACAGTGGATTATATTATATATTTCACAAGTCAAATAAAGTTGATTATTTAAAGGATGGATGAGATTCTTTAGTTAAACATTTTGTTCTTTACCCTTTTTCAATATTTAAAATTTAATTTATTTAATACTGTTTCCAGTTTCACCTTACCAAAAGTCACTCAAAATAGAATACCCAGAACTGGGATATAAAAAGGTCAAGAAAATCACTGAATAAAAGACATAGAAAAATAGAAAAGGCGACGGCGGCGAAGGAAGGCCTCTGGAAGCTCAAGTGGCAGAGCCATAAGCAAATCATGCCGTAACATAATGAGGCAACATAACAGAGTGGCACAGGACAAAGGAGGGACAGGGGGCAGTGGCAGGAGCATCGGCAGGAAGCAACTGCCACAAGCAAATTGCATCGCCAGTCGCCGGTTGCCAGTTAACGGTTGCAAAATTAGTTTAAACTTGGCGGAAGCAAAGACGCCAACTCGAACCACACAGAAAGAAAGTTTATAAATAACTCAAGGGCTGTTCAATTATTTATTACTTTATCTCAAGTACAAGGATATTTATAGGACGTACTACAGAAATCACTAGGATTTTATATATCATATATAAAAGTGTTGAGAGAAGTTAAAAACTCTTTTTCGAATACGGATGTCTGATGAATTCAATGCAATAGACAAAGTGCTTTATCTAACAGCTCTTTGCCAATAACAATATCCTATAATTTATAATATATGTGATCATGGTCATAATAGTTAGAACCTAAATATATAAAAATGATATGGATGATCTTAAGTTTTATATCAGTGTTAATGTAATACCTAAAAAGAAGGATAAAACCTACAAATAATAGATAAGAAATCATTTGGGATAGCAACAAGTCTAACCCTTTTCAAATCAAATAAGTATTAATTAGCCAATATGTCTCACAAATTTGCATATGTTAATATCCTGTATAATATTGTCTCAGTGTGAATCAGGACTAAGACATGCTTTTGTTGCCCTTTGCAGATGCTGCACCTGACCGGAGACAAGTCCTGGCATTCCGTGGAGGCAATGTAAGCATTCCGGGACAAGACGTCGACGGCAGCACATTAAGGAGGACCAACTTGAAATTACCATAAAGACCGCAGGGGACGAGGAGTGCGGGGCAGCGGCAGGAGGGAAGAGGGCAGAGGGCAGAGGGCAGAGGGTAGAGGGCAGATCGGGGTGACGAGGGGAGAGCGGTTTGAAATGCGGTCGCTTAACAAGTCGGCGGCGGAGGAGGAGTTGGCTGGCCTCAATGGCAACTCCAGCGACTCCATCTATACCATCAAGAGCAAGTGGATCACCGACTGGTAAGTGAACTTAATACAATAAAGGCGCCTTTCAAAAGTGTAATTCCTGTATTATGTTGAAAACTTTATTACAAAGCTTTTTAGAAAATAGAAAACTCTAAAAGAAATGTTAAGAAAATCAAAAATCCATTGAACAGAACTTTAACTTTTATAAATACATTAAAAGGTTTTGTGGTAAAGTCTTTAATAGTAGATAGATTATATTCTTGAAGCCAAATAGCTGATTATTTCTTAAAGTAGTTAGTTATAATATATTTTCCAATTTCAGGAGCCTCAGAAGGGAGCGTGAAAAGCTGTGCAGTGTCATTTTCAAGCGGGTCCTGACCCACACGGAGTGTAAACGACTCCTGGAGGCGGCGAAGATCTACGGCGAGAGTAGTGACTTCAGTTCGTGGTCGGTGAACGATCAGCTGCAATGGTACCGCACCTTCGATGTCAACAACACGAACCTTCTGTTGGGCCTGAGGAATCATTCCTCGGAGGGCGGTGGTTCCACCATGTCGGAGTCCAATTCCGGTTCGGAAATCCTCGGTCCGGTTCTGCCGCCCTTCGCCTTGTGGCAGACCATCCTGATCGCCATTTGTCTGGCCATCTGCATCATTCTGACTGTGGGCGGCAATATCCTGGTGCTTCTAGCTTTCATCGTGGACAGGAATATCCGGCAGCCAAGTAATTACTTCATCGCCTCGCTGGCAGCCACGGATATGCTGATAGGTGAGAACTTTCTAAATATTTCGGAAAATAAAGTAACAAACTTTCATCATTATTTAACATTAGAGAAAGGTACTGAAATCAATAGGATTTAAAATCACTTATAAAGGCCTCTAAAAGTATGCTACAATATATTTTTAATCCATTAGAAAGACAACTTTTCTCTCTTGCATACTTTTAGACATCTTTATAAGTGATTTCAAAACTATACAGATTTTTATGACATAGTTTCATTCACAATTTAAAATCAAATAAAATCTTTAGATATCTCTTAGTATACAGACATTATTTTGAACTTTATTTAAAAAATTATAATTATACCTAATCCTAACTTTTCTCTTGATTTTTCTAGGAACCGTTTCGATGCCTTTCTACACGATATATGTGCTCAAAGGCTACTGGGACCTAGGTCCGATGCTGTGTGATTTGTGGCTCTCGGTGGATTACACGGTCTGCCTGGTGTCCCAATACACGGTGCTGTTGATCACCATAGATCGCTATTGTTCGGTGAAGATCGCGGCCAAGTACCGGAGTTGGAGAACGCGAACGCGGGTGATCTACATGGTGACGATCACTTGGATCATACCCGCCCTGCTCTTCTTCATCTCGATCTTTGGATGGGAGCACTTCACCGGGAAGAGGGATCTTTTACCCGGTCAGTGTGCCGTGCAGTTTCTAAAGGATCCGATCTTCAATACTGCCCTGATCATTGGCTACTACTGGACCACGCTGATCGTGCTGTTTGTGCTTTATGCCGGGATCTACAAAACTGCCTACGATATGCAGAAGCGCAGTGAGGCCAAGCAGCGGAAAATGCAGTCCATGGTGGCCTTGAGTGCCGGGGCCATGTCCGGGATGGCAGGACATGCGGCCGGCATTGGGGTGATCGAGGAGAAGATCCTGAAGACCAAGGTGGAACTGGCGGGGGATCAAACCGACTTGGACAGTGCCTGCACCACCGTGATCAAGAGGTTGAGTGGTTCAGGTCAGGCCAATCCCCTGGCCACGGCCACGGAGGAAGTGGAGAAGATGACACCGGAGCAGCGGAGAGCCTCGGCGGCGAAGATCCAGGAGGAGGCGAAAAAGCGAGAGGCAGCCGTGGATGCGGAGAAGAGCGAGAGATCGAGCAGTCCGGCCTTCGACTCCGACGAGGAGTCCTCCGTCAACCAGGCCCAGCAGCTGATCACCCAGCAGAAGTTGAACAACATGCGGAAGCGATCGTCGATCGGTCTGGTCTTCGGGGCACAGGCCGCCTTGCTGGCCACACGGGGCAAAGGTAACTTGCAGAAGAGCACCACCAACTCCAAGTCCATCGAGGCCATGCACCAGTACCACCACCACCAACAGCACCACCACCACAACCAGAGTCCGTTGCAGCGGGCGCAGAGCAAGGAAGAGGTGCGCTCCCTGCACCACCAGAATCAGAACCAGAATCAGAGCCATCAGTACCAGCACCACCACCAGAACCAGTCGAACCCACCGCTGGACAGGCCCAAGCGCACCTCCTGCTCCACCCTCTCCCAGATTGCCGAGCATGATCGTTTGGTTGACCTGTCGGCCCCACCACCACCACCACCTCACCGCAACACCAGTGATCCCCTGTCCCCCGTGGACCTGGCCCCCATCGAGGTGCCCAGCGAGGAAGTGCACCAGGGTCTGGTGCAGACCATCTTGCCACCCCCTGACGCCTTTCAGTGCCCCACCCCGCTGTCCGAGGACTACTCGGATCGTCCCTTTGGCAACAGTTCGGGCAACAGCGAACTGGCCCTGACCTATGACCTGATGACCAACTCGGAGCTACGGTATATGGATGAGAGCTCCGCCATGATGGCCACCATCACCTCCCCGAACGACAGTGTCCAGGGGAAACCACCACCACCACCAGTCCTGCCTCCACCACCGCCCGCACGCAGAAATCCACCAAAACCGAACCTCAATCAAAGCTTGAGCCAAACCCCCACCAGCCAAAGCCAAAGCCAAAGCCAGAGTCCCAGTCAAAGCTTGAGCCTCAACCTGAATCCGAATCACAACCAGAGTCAGAGTCAAAGTCAGAGTCTCGAGGAGGCGGTGGCCATTGAAAAACGTCTTCTCGTATCGTACACAGGCATCGAGGACTTTGCCAAGGTGAGGCGGGAGAGCTGCATCGAGGCCATCTGCCTGCTGGATGTGCCCGGGAAGCTGACGGCCGACTGTCCCCACCGGAGGGCCTCCAGTCCCATGGAGACGAGCAGCAAGGACGCCATACTCTACTCCCCGATGCCACCCATGCCGATGCCCCTGTCACCCAAGGTCAAGACCCAAACGCCGCAGACGGGAACACCACAGTCGGCGACGGCACCACCACCACAGATGGTCCTCGAAAGGATTGAGGAGCGGGAGGCCTCGGATAGCAATACCAACAAGATGCCCTCCACCTCGGGCACCACCAGCAGTACGGGTGGAGGGGGTGGAGGAGGTGGTGAGGAGACCAAGAAGGACACCGAGGAGCAGGACGCAACCAGAGAGGAGAAGGGTCTGGCCGCCAGTCGAAACTCCAGCAAGCGGGCCTTCATCCACTCGATAGGCAAGCACTTCAAGAGCAAGAAGGCCCTGCCCCTGATCCTTGGAGTCGGTGGCAGGCAGAAGTCCAAGTCCGAGAATCGTGCCCGCAAAGCGTTCCGCACGATCTCGTTCATTTTGGGTTGCTTCGTGGCCTGCTGGACACCCTACCATGTGCTGGCCCTGGTCGAGGGATTCTGCCGGCATCCGCCGTGCATCAATGAGCACCTGTACATGTTCTCGTACTTCCTCTGCTATGCCAATAGCCCCATGAATCCATTCTGCTATGCTTTGGCCAATCAGCAGTTCAAGAAGACCTTTACGCGCATCCTCAAGGGGGATCTGCACATGACCTAAGGTGGTTGGAGATCTAGAAGTGGTTTAGTTGGTTAGTTGATTAGTTGGTGGTTGAGTCGAAGCTCCTCTGGACTTCTCTTTGGCATTGCACTTTCCACACAAGGACCAGGCACTTGTGAGCCCCGAGAGCCTGGCGCCTTCAAAAGTCCCAAAAAAGAAACCCAAACCCATATCCTCCCTAGGCCCTTAAGTTTTCTATATACATATATATATAAACCCCAACCAAAGTGCTCCGCCAAAGGGATTAACCCGAGGATCTCAGCCACCGAACACTTATTAAATTCAAAATTTAATCTGTGCGAGAGCAAGAGTTATTTGTAAGTAGCCAAAGGTGTGTGCAATAGTTAGAATCGTTTGGGGGGGAAAAACTATATAGTTTGGGATGCATCTAGGTCTAGAGTGGCACTAAGCGGGGCGAAATGTTTTAGACAATAAATATTTTAATGTTAATAACCAATCTATGATAACCAGGCAAAATATATGATATGATAGTGAATAATATACCATAAAATAGAGTAAGCATAAGAATATACACATTACACGAGACTAAAATCCCCGAAACCATAACACTCATACATATCCCAAAATAGAGAAGTGCTTGTTTTGTTGTTCCGCAGAGTATATCAAGAGTAATCGGACATATGAATGGATTAGCCAATAGAAAAATAATGAAAAGAACTGGAACTTGGAACTCCTTGAATGGTAACACTTCGTCGGAAACTATCAAAAAGTACCTAATTTTGTTTAAGAGCATCTTAAGACATTTTTACTTTGCCAGTTTTTTTGGTAGTTAATAGAATTTAGAATATTGCAAAAAACAAACACTGTGTTCAACTGTTTCGACGAACTGTTGCCGTCTTGGGGTTAACCAGTTCCATGTCAATCCTGCAGCAGATATACGATTTTAAAAATGCAAGAATCCCAGCAAACATACCCACGTAATTGTCCATGGATAATATATGCCAGACAAGTTCAACAGTTTTGTGTGAATATTCATGAGTATAGAGCATACAGAAATACATACAATATAGCTACATAGATGTCAATTTTTGCGCAAGCCAGCAACTAAACTTATACGGATATATAGACGTCTCCTTAGCGCCTTTGCCAAGTTGCCTAACTGAGTTCACACTCTCATTCTGACACTCTCTCTCTCTCTCTCTTTGTTGAAGTAATCTGTTATTTGTTAACCGTTTCGTTAACCGATTCGATTCGTTTTCCAGTGAGTAATGTGCTAAACAAGTTTTTGCCTTTGTTTAACGTTTCTTTTTAGCACGTAAGTGATAAGTGTAACAATAACTAAAATTATTACTAAATAAATACATGAATGAATAATGACATCGTTTGCGACAAAGGGAAATGGGATGATCCTATTTTTGGCATCAGTTTGAATTGAGTTTTTTTTAGCTTAAAAACTTCCTGATTTTATTTTGGGAACCACAACAAATGGATTTGAAAAGAATTGAATTTAAAATTTCTTCATTGATTTAATAAGTTACTAGCAATATTTTAAACATTCCCAGATCATATAAATAAAATGTTTTAGAAAATCTTTTATAAAAAGTTCCAAAATCTCTAAGTTAGAGATTTTTGGAAATCTTTCTCAATCAAACCAACAAAAACTCCAAACAAATTGCGTTGGAATTTATTTGGAGGTGTTTTTGAGAACAACCCAAATTGGTTCCAAGTGTTGGGGAATGCCTGCCGCAGCTAACTTTGAAATTAAATTCAAATTCAAATTGAAAACAAGGGAAAATAAGTGCGAGTGTCGGTCGGCACGCGTAGTCCGCGATCCGCAGTCGAAGTGCTCGGTGGTGATCCAGGTGCAGTTCCAGTTGCCACTCCCGAATTCGCTTCAGAGGTGATCCACTTCCAGCTATCGCTAACCCACTTCCGCTAAGGTTCGTTCGAAGTCCACCGATTTGAATACGAACACCTTTTGGTGACCCCGCCGCCTGCTCGAAATGGAGATATTCCTACGCCTCATGGCCTTTGTGCTGAATGCCTTTGGCATGGTGGTGAATAAGATACTGGACCTAGTGCTGCTCCGGCGGAAGCCCAAATATCCGGGCATTCGTAATCCCCTGCTCAAGAAGTCCGTCGTGGAACTGGTCACCCAGTTGCGACGCGGTGAGGTGAGTCTCCAAGTCCAATTACGTCATTCGTGCGGGGTATTTGCAAGTCATTTTTTGGGTTCACATCCAGATCACCTCGGTGGAGTTGGTTAGCGCCTATATAGCGCGTGTCCAGGAGGTGAATCCTTCGCTGAATGCCGTCGTCGAGGATCGCTTCGAGGCTGCCCTGCAGGATGCCAGATTGGCGGATCAGTTCATCGCGAAGGCGAGCTCGGAGTTCGATCGAGTGGCCCTTTACACCAAGTATCCCATTCTGGGCATACCCTTCACAGTCAAGGAGTCGTGCGGCCTCAAAGGTAATCCTTTATCCTCTTTTTTTTAATCCCAAAAAGGTTTTGAAAAGTTGTCTAAAAAAGCAAAGTATGAAAGGTTTTTTTAAAAAAAAGAACATTTTTGTATAAATGTATATTAGATTAAACCCTGTTATCTCTATATATTATAACTAAAATTAGGTTTTAAACTAAGAAAAGAAAGCTTATGAAATTTGTAATTTTAAACATACTTTTAGCTTACCAAGACAAAAAAATATAATTTTTTGTAAGAGCTTGAGGTTAACAAGGATTATAGTTCATAAAATTAAGCTTTTACTTTAAAAGTGTGATTTAATAGTGTAGGGACTTAATTAATAATTTTCAATACTTATTTTAATATTAATCTATTGACTATTTAAATTACTCTTGGATCTTCTTAAAAACTGGTATTAAATTGACTATTTTTGCTGGTTATTATTAATTTTCTGATTGCTTCACAGGACTATCCTTTGCCGTGGGCAGTCTTGCTCGAAAGAATATGAAAGCTGCCCAGGATGGCGATGTAGTGGAACTGGTCCGAGCTGCCGGTGGGATACCTCTTCTGGTATCGGCCAATCCGGAGTTCTGCATGAGTTTCGAGACCAGCAACAATATCCAAGGGCGCTGCCTGAATCCGTACGACCTGAAACGCACTTCCGCCGGATCTTCGGGCGGTGAGGGATCTTTGAATGGCTGTGGAGCCACCACTTTCGGAGTGGGTTCCGATATCAGCGGTTCCATTCGCCTGCCGGCCCTCTTCTGCGGCGTTTTTGGACACAAGCCCACTGGCGGACTGACCTCGGTCAAGGGTCACTTCCCCTACTCACTGACGGACAAGAAGTTCCCCAAGATGCTGCAGATCGGTCCGATCACGAGATTCGCCAGGGACTTGCCTTTGCTACTGGAAATCATGGCGGGCGATAACAAACACAAGCTGAAAATGTCCGAACCAGTGGCCCTCAAGGATATGAAGGTGGAATACCTGTAAAAATTATAAAATTAATGTATAATCTTATCATTTTTGGTTTAGGTATACTACGCCTTTGGGTACTCGGGTCTCAACTGCCTCACCCATCCCGTGGTGGACTTCGATATTAAGCTGGCCATCATCAAAGCCGTCAAGTGCTTGGAAAGAGGAGGCGTCCAGTCCAAGAAGGTAGGAAATATATTCAATAATAGGATAATAGGATATTTTGAATATTCCCTTACAATAAATAATTTTCCTATTCAGTTGGACCTTAAGTTCCTGTCAAATTCCTTGGAGATTGGCTTAGTTTCCCTGGTGGACTTAAAGGGCCTGCCCAGCATCGTGACCCAGAGGCCGGATCGAGATCCCTCCATGCGCCTGCTGATGGTGGAGCTATTCAACAGTATCATAGGCCACTCAATCTTTACCAAAGAGGCCATGTTTCTGGAGGTGATGAAGCGTTTCAATGGACTGATGGCATCTGGCAATATGGAGGAATACCGGGAAGATGTCCAGAAGATCAAAAGCCACTTGAATGTGAGTAAATAAGAGATAGTTAACTAAGATGCACAAAAGAAAAATCATTTTAAACTTTTAGTACTTACAAATTTTCTAGTGATTTGTTCTAGAATTGTTTGGATAAATTTTCTCCGAATTTAAAGTAAAAGGTTTTTCTGTGCGCTTTATGGTACACATATTCTACGCTATATTTTAAATATCTTATTGATACCCGACAGCAACTACTTGGCACTCGAGGGGTCCTCATCCTGCCCACCTTCCACACCAGCGCCCTCTGCTTCCACACATCCCTGGTGAATGTGACGGGGATCGACAACATGCTGCTCTTCAACATCCTGGGTCTGCCCGCCACACATGTGCCCATGGGCACCAACCAGAGGGGCATGCCCATTGGACTCCAGGTGGTGGCCGCCCAGTACCAGGACAAGCTCTGTCTGAAGGTCGCCGCCGAGCTGGAGGCCGTCTTCCACGGCTGGGTGCCACCAGTGCCACATGCCACGGACACCAAGTGAAGATCCCTGGTCGGTCATCTATCTAGTTAAGGTTCAAGGTTAAATTTAATAGAAAGTTTTAGTTTTTGTGAAGATTAAAGTGCAATACGTTTAATATATTCTTGTAATTTGTAGCTGTTGGTTTAAATTTGTATTGCCTATAAATGCGGCTATCTTGACTCCCAAAAACTGGCCACTCTAGAAATGCATCAAATGTATCGAAAGTTCTGATAACTAAAGCGGCGTGTTTGCTTTGCAGAGATTTGATATTTCCTATTGAATTGCAATTAATGGGTAATACGAACATGTTCAACTATCAATATGTAAGAACTTCAATTATTTATTGCCCATAGTTTCGATAATTAAGTTCTAACTTGCAGTGGGCTTATCCCAACCAGTTTTATTGGGAAATTCATGTGAGTTCCTGGAGTTTTCCTGAGCCACTTCCTTAATGTGTTCATACTTTTAGAATGGTCATATGGTCTACCGACAAGTGACACCAAGATACCTTGGTTATCCTGGATATGTATATGATCAATTTGGATATGTACATGATCAATTCGGAAATGTTTATTTTTCTGGAAATATGCTTTATCGTGGTGGCAATCGTGGAAATAGCCATCGTCGTGGTGTTTGGAGTTCCTATGACCGCAATGGATTTCGAGGCTTTGGCAGAAACAGACGACGAGGTGGCTTTCAGAGAAATAACCCTAGACGGGCCGCACCTGTACCATCGATAGGATCAACTGATACTGACCCAGTCAGGATCTCCAATCAACAGGGAGGAAACTCCTCCAATGGCCGCAGGGAGGAGACATACAGCAGTTACAGTGTGTTCTACCAGTGTCCTGGTGTTGGTCCGGAAGAGCCAAATCCTAACCGCATAGAGGAGTTGAGCCCGTCATCGGGCTCATCCGGTTCGGATGAGGAGGAATTCGAAGACGCCCAAGATTAAAATCCAGGATCTTAAAGTCTAAACACATCCGTAATCGATTTCTAAAGACTCATTTCAAGCTAAAGCTTATAGTATCTAATACGATACCAATCTGTAAAAAAATATTGTTGGGTCCACAACTTTAAAATACTTTGTAAAGAACTCGTCAAAGGAATTTAAATGAGCTATTAAGAATTAATAGTTAATCAATTTGAAATACCTAGAGCTTAATACATAAAAAAAAGTATTTTAATTTCAGTTAAAATGCATGTTTTTTATTCCGAGTCACTTTAGTACTTCAACAACACATTCGAATTTATTCAAATATTTATAATTTGGAATGCATAGTATAGAAGTGGTTTTAAATTTAAATTTAATTAAATTTATTTAAATATTCTAAATGTTGAATGCACCATTTACGGTTTGTATAAGTAATTCAACGCCAAATCGGCTATACTGTGTCTGTGTGCGTTTTGATCGTAAGCTCGAAATACACACTCTCTCCCGCTCTCATTTCCAAAATGTTTACATTTCGTACTTAACGCTCCCAAAATCCAGCCCCTTCCAGCTTATCACCACCATTCCCTCTTAGAAAGTTTCCGATTCTCCGCTCTCTAATTCCCCAGTCCGACTGACTTGATCGACTCTCATTTGTTTTCATTCTCTCCCCGGACGCTGCCACGATCGGTTCTTGTGCGCAATGGAAATATTTCTTCGACTAATCTTGATCGTAGTAAAGGCGATAGCTTTCATCATATCACCGATTCTGGACGCATTCGTTTATCCTCGAAAATCCGACAATACGCTCATACCGCCGATCAGGAATCGCCTGCTCACCCTGAGTGTGCAGGAGCTGCGCAGTCGCCTTCGATCCCGCCAGGTAAATATATTTTTACATAACGCGATCCACAGCAGCGCACATAAAATTAATCAGACATTTATATTCGGGAGAACCTTCACAGTCGAACTTCCATAACAAGAACCAAATTGGCTTTAAAAGTATATGAAAATTCTGTGGCATTAAAATAATTTAGTAGTGATGAATATCCAAAATTTAACAGTTTTGTTTTTATGAACAAAAGTCTAATTTTAAGATAAAAATTTGTCTACATATGTTCGCAATGTTTAAATTTGTTTATTGTTTTCTCTAAAATAAACCTTTTTTATTACCAACAACAATTAAAAAAAAACACATTAATTTTAATTACTAAAAATTTGCTTTATTATCCAGAAACTCAATAATGACGCAACAAAATAAAGTAAACCATTAAAAATATACAGCCCTATTATCTTAAAATAATTTTGCTTAATTTTAATTATAAGCAATTGAACGAAATTATCATTTGTTTGAAATTATAAAGCTTTGATTCATTCAAATAACATTTTTCTTAAAGTTTTTATACATTCGAATGACTTTTTTCTTATCATAAAAAGTTCAATGCGATAAGCCAGCCCACGCGTTTTAAAAGTATAACAAGCATATCATCCAATATTTCTTACTAAATTTTGAACTAAATTAAATTTTTAGTTGACTTCTCTGGAATTGGTGCGCACTTATATCGAACGAATCGAAGCTGTTAATAAACAATTAAACGCACTGGTGGAATCTCGGTTTTCGGCTGCTCTGGAGGAAGCTACTGAAACCGATGACCTCATAGCCAGTTGCGCATCTACAGCGGATGTGGAGAAACTCTTTGAAGAACGTCCACTACTGGGACTTCCCGTGACCATTAAAGAATCATGTGCCCTCGAGGGCATGACCTTTGCCGTGGGCAGTCTGTCCAGAAAGAATATCAAAGCCCAAGCTGATGGTGAAGCAGTGAAGCGATTGAGGTCTGCTGGGGCTATTCCTCTACTGATCTCGGCCACCCCGGAATATTGTTTTAGCATCGAGACGGACACCTTGCTGAATAACCGATGCCTGAATCCCTATGATTTTGAGCGGACTCCGGGTGGAAGTTCTGGTGGAGAAGTGAGTGGAATTATTAAGATCTGTTGAACCATTTTTAATTTATAATCTTATTTTAATACTCCAGGGTTCTTTAAATGGAGCTGGTGCCTCTCTTTTTGGAATTGGATCAGATATTGGCGGTTCCATTCGCATTCCCAGCTTGTATTGCGGAGTTTTCGGACATAAACCAAGTGGAGGAGTGGTTTCCGTGAAGGGGCACTTCCCCAACTCAAAAGATCCAAATATCGAACACTATCTGGTGGAGGGACCCATAACCCGGTTTGCTGGAGATCTATCCGAATTACTCCAAGTGATGGCAGGCAAAGAAAATTCAGTAAAACTGCGATTGAACGAACCCGTCGAACTGAATCGGATTAAGGTGCAGTATGCGCTGGGCTTTGAAGGTATCAACGGATGGATGCATCAGTCTGTGGATAGGGATATCCAAGATGCAATTTGCAGAGCTGCAACGCATTTAAAGACCCTCGGCTTAGATGTGAACAAAGCCAAACTACCCAATCTCGAGAATTCAATGGAGATGGCATTAGCTGGAATCGCCGCTCAGGATTTAATGGATTATCTAATAGAGGATGAAATTGCAGAGGGTTCGTGCAAGGTCCGTGAGACTCTGTGGGAGATTGTGAAAAGCGTACGAGGTTACTCGAAATATACAACCAACGCCCTTATATTTGAACTTATGCGACGCACCGGTGCCTTTATGTCGCAATCAAAGTTGCATTTGTATCTGGAGGAAGCAAGGGGTCTGATCGGGGAGTTCGCGGTAAGTGATCAATTAGCGAGCACGCAAACTGTGGCTAATCCCATGTGTCGTAAAGTGAAACTAGTCTTAATACAATGTCTCAACAATTTTTTATGGGCTTTTTATTTGCATCGACCTTTGTAACACATTTTAGAGTTCTACTCTCAAGTCGCTTAACAAGTTTAATGATAGAAAGTTAGCTTTTCTATAGTCTAGTACATTTTCTTTGATAGTTACTGGATAAACAACAGTACTTATTATTTAAATATATAATTTTTGACACCTATACTTACCTATTTAATTTGACTAATTGAGAGTTTCTACTGATTAAAATAAAAATTTATCTGTTTCTATGTGAGGAATTAATTTATGATACAATTTAATAATATATTTTCTGTTTGCAGAATTTACTTGGAGATAACGGAGTGCTGCTCTTCCCCACGTTGAATTTGCCTGCTCCGAGGCACAAGTGGTCGATCCTATCACTCTGGGGCGTCGATTATACCCTGATATTCAACGTACTCGGTCTGCCCGTCACCCATGTGCCAATGGGTGTAAATGAACGTGGACTCCCCGTGGGACTTTCCGTGATTGGGGCTCCAAATCAGGATAGACTGTGCCTTCGTGTGGCCGTGGAATTGGAGAGAGCCTTCGGAGGATGGAAGCCCCCAGTACCTCACAATCTTGGCAACTAATCTTAACTACATACGGATTTATTAACAACTGGATGATCTGCAAACCTCAGGATTACTAAGATCTGTTTTCATGTAATATAAATGTATTTTTAAACAAATTTGACTTCATGCTAACCGTTACAGTACAGTTTTTAAGAGTTAATAAATGTTATGGGTACATATTTAGCCAAGTTTTAAAGATGTTTAATTATGAATGGTTTTATAGGGTATCAATATATGAAAGTAATATTAGTATACAAGAACAATCAGATGAAGCACCACCTTTTGGGGATGGTTTGAGTCCAGACTAAATGTTACTTTTAACAGGGCAATCATAGCTGCTTAAAAAATCTAGATAGTTAGTTAGCAATACTGAATATTTTGATTTTTGGCATCCTCATCTTCCATGCCGTCCTTTTCCATGGCCGCGCCCTTCTGAATTGCCAAGTACCATATAATATTCATCTGCAAATTTAAAGCATTTAGAATAAGCCTAACTATATCAAAACACGCTCACATTGCTCTGTTCAAAGTTTTTGTGAGTCAATGCCGTAAATTCCCAGTACTAAATTTTGTAATTTGGCTTTTTTAAAATTATAACCGTTAAAGTCCCGCCATCGCGTTCTGCTCATATTTACGTTGCCGCCCAATCTGGCAACATCGTTTGCTATCGAAACTAAACCAATATCGATACTATCGTTCCAGCTCCAATGGGCAGTTTCATTGTATATTCTTTATCACATTTGTTTTGCTTTCATTCGTCTTTTGAATTTCGCTTCGAACGGTTGTCAGTCTCTAAACTTTGATCAACCAGTTCGGGCAAGAAACTTAACTCCGCGCGAAGAGCTTAGGAAATATATCGCTAGGAAATATTAAAAAACATTAATACTTGGATATAACAACATTTTTCATCCAAAAACTTGACTTGTGCGTGGGTGAAGAAGAAGAAGCAGAATCTTAGGATACTTCTAATTGGACTATAAATAGTTTAGTCCCTAATAAAACTACAACCCGCGCGTTTTTGGTTAATTAATAAAAAAAGTGTCCGTGCGCTACAAGTGGAAATAAAACTCGATATCTGGGCCCCTGATTTTCTGGTTACAGCACACACATTATAACGGGAACTGGCTCAACAAGTGGCTCGGGGATTATCTAATAAAACCCCTTCTCCCACCGAAAATCATACAAATCATATAGATTAAACGGGGCAGCAACAACAACAAAATAAATATATCAATTTTAAAACAACCAAAGGCCCAATGTGTGAGTGAGTTAGTGTCTGCACATGTGTGTGAATCGAGAAACGCAGAGCAGCAACAACAACAACAACAAGAGCCACTACAACAACGCTACAACGGCAACGTCAACAGCACGCAAGAACAACAGCAACAACGGCGGCTGTGAGTGCGACGAAGACGACAACAGCGTGAGTCATATAAGTGAAATGAAAATGCGGATAAAGCGAGAAGCGCCGTGTCTTCTGTTATTTATGCCAATCCAAAATACCAACAACAACAATCGCATTGGTGGTAAGTACAACAAAAAATAAAGAGCAATAAGAAAATCATACAATTAAAGATTACACTTAAACCAATCAAGCAAGAGAGCGGGATGGAGAGAGCGAATTAATCCCTCTCCCTCTCTTCATTTTTACCGCTTGGTATGCTGTTTACTTTTGCAGGGGCGCGAAAGAGAGGGGGCGAACACACGTAAGCGTCTCCATTTCATTTCTACCACAGAAAAAAAGCAACAAATTAAAAAAACCAACTCGAGAGAGATCAGAGTTACTTTTTTCGCTCCATACATGACTCACAATTCGCGTGTCTTTCAAAAATAAAAGCAAAAGAAGCGTTTCGATTCGTTTCTGTTGGCTGGTTAAGTAAAGTAAAAAAAATCCAACAAAATACAAGTACAAATAAAAAAAAACACCAGAAAAAATGTAAAGCAAAGCAGGTTTCTCAAGCGGCCTGGCAACGCTGAAAAACCCGCTTTGAAACGACCTTTCGAGTACGAATTCATCGGCACAGCAACAACACACTTTACTAACTACAACAACAACAGTAGGGAGACGCATGAAAAGGGAGGAAAAGGGGAGCAGAAGGAGAAAAAGCAACAGCCGCAGCAACAGCAGCTTGAAATTGAAGTTGGGAGCCAGCGAGTAAGAGGGAGAGCAGGAAAAGAGAGTTGCAGGGGGCCAGGGGCTGAGTAAAAACGGGGGACTGCATTGCAGCAAAAGGTTTCTGTGACCCCCTTGAAAAGATCCAAAACTAGAGCTTTAAATTTGCAATAAGTCAACAACGAAGGTAAAAACCATTTAAACTATATTATTAAAAAGCTGATTTGGCCAGGATTTTACATTTCTTAAATATACAAACATGTTATAAATATGAACAGTCGTAAATGGCGAAACAACAAAAATACAAAAATACTTATGTACAAAATTTGTACTTGTACAAAAAGTAACAGCAAATATAGAAATCTGTCTTTGTTGGCAAATAAACAAATTATAAATAATAAATACGGATTAATAAACATAATTTCAAAATATCGAATATTTAGTAATTTAAAAAGTCTTTAAAAGTAATTAGACCATCAAATTACAAGAGATATACAACCGAAAAGAGAAAACTGGCTAATAACTTGTTTTTATAAGTAAACAAGCCACTGCATACTAATTAGCAGTTTTCTATTTTCTTCTACCTTCATCTCTTCTTCACCTCAAGCCCCCTTTGAAACCCACACATTCCAGGCCCAGACGCCTCTGGGGGCTTGCAATGCACTATTGGCATGCGATTTTACTTGTTTTACTAGCCGCAAACAACAACAGCGAAAAAAACTGAACCAACGTTTCCTGCCGCGGTAAAAAGTTGGTTGTATTTTTTTTGTAGCTGTTTCTTTTTTTTCTGTGTTATTTTTTTGGCTTTTGAGGTCGCTTGGCTGATAACAGCAATTTTCTATCTCAGTAGTTTACTCCAAGTTGTTCGTGCATGGAAAAGACACTATGCCTATTCGTACAGCTGATAAAGTAAAGTCAGTCAGTCCAACATAATAAGACCCCTTTGAAAAATAATAAAAACTATAGCATTCGTTATCTTATCAGAATTTGTTAATTATGTTTCAAATTAGTGAAGGGACTAGCTTAAAATCAAGTCATAGCTTAATACGTATTAGATGAATACATTTTTGTTAAATATGTACAGAAAAAAAGAACTGTATGGACAATACAATATTCAAATAGTGAAGAATAACTATTATAACTAGATAGATCAAACAATTAACTGCATATTATGAGAATTTTAAATCAGAGTTCGTGTGACCACAGAAATACTACATTATCATATTAAATGAGCTTCAGTTGCTGCTATTGGCAGCTTTTGTTAAAATTTTTTTTCAAAGTATCATGTTGCTTGTGTGTTACTATAAAATACTATCAAATCGGTATCGGGCGCGCTTTCAAAGCGTTTTATAATTATGCCTATTCATTGTGATTGCGGCTTCTGAGCTTCAAGTGAATGTGGAAAACTTTGGCTTTGCATTCTCACCCGTCGCAATCAGCCGAACTCTACTGAGCCGAAATAAATGTCTTACGTCAGTTTTGGCAGGCGGCAAATCTAAACGAAATATTTTTGCGGTTTATTTGGACGGGGGACCTGGCGCGACAAGTTTCGCACTGTGGTCCACTCAAAACAGACCGTGCTGACATCATTGGTTATAAAATTAAGCAAATCGCTAACCGACAATTATAATCAGCTTTTTAAACCGCCGAATTAATGCGTATTTTCTGGTTTCTGTTTTTCTCATCAGCCAATCAGAAGGACTATCCCAACAAGCGGTCCAGGGAGAATCTGGCATGTGACGAGGTGACTTCGACGACGTCATCTTCCACGGCAATGAACGGCGGCGGACGGCCACCGGCGCTTACCCGCAGCTGCTCCAGTCCGGCGGTCCACGGTGAGTGAAAGCTGCGAAAGGGGGAACCCATCTAAAACTATGCGACCCAAAGACGGGTTTGCCAAAGGTTGTGACTCAGTTAGAAATGCTTTTGTATACTGAACAAGTATAGAAAAATCATCCATTTAAATCTTGGGAAACTGTCAGTGTGTTGTTATAAATTTTGGTACTTAGTTAGCCGGAAATGTTTAATAACAAAGGAAATGGTATGATCAACCGCTCAAATATGTTGAGGCCTATTTATGATACATACATTTCTAATAGTTTTGATATAGAACAGTATTGTAGTGATTCACAGAAATTTGCATACCAAAATAATCACTTCCTTAGTAACCAAATAAAATGCGCTTCTGATCAAGAGCGGAACTGAAGTTAGGGGCACTAATATCTTTGCCCGATCGAGCAATCTCTCGATTGTTCTGCTGTTGCATATTTGCATGTATAGTGCTGTTTGTGTGCTTATCATTGCATTTCATTTCCTACTCGGCCTAAGTTCCCTACCCTTCCCTCCCTCCGTATTCCCCCACGTTTTGATAGTACTACATGGCGATAAATTGTCTCAGATTGTCATACAATCTTTCCGTCATATTTCCCCTTCCCTTTCCCACACTGGTGAGCTCTGCTTTAACATTAAAAACAAACAGTGTTGTTTTTGCAATGGCACGTGCTGTGAGATAAATCGTTCGCTCAACAGCCCCCTCTCGCTCGCACATTTAACTCGTATTTTTGCACGTTACGAAATCGAGCGTACGTATACGTACGTACATATGTATGAAAAGTATGCGAAAAGCAGCAAAACACATGCAAAACAATAATAACAAAGCAAGCCACAGAGGTTACAACAACAACAACTGTGATACAGAGAAATTTTCAATGTCAAACTTTTGCATATTACTCACTTTGAGAATCATACTTAATCTCGGGTTTGAGTGGGGTAACTATCGATCTACCTATATCTCCCACTTTGCATCTACATTTTTCACCTGGCAAAGGTGTGATCACATCGTGAAGTTCCTTGGGCTTACAGTTTTTTTTCTATATTACGCACATCTATTCGAGGATTAGTAATTCATCAGCATTCTATATTTACGACTATTTAAAATACATTTATTTTAATCTGATCCCAATCGATCAGGTACTACAAACAATTTGATTCTATTACAATTTTATTCAATGAAATTATAACACAAAGCCCGACCATTAATATTAAAGATTCAATTGTTCTATTTAAAAATGGTCTAACAACTATTACATATATTACCATAAAAAGCATAAAGCAATCATTGGGAAATCAAAAATTTTATTGACTGTAATGATTCACTGTACGTCAAAAAAATCATAAGTTCAAAGGAAACTCCCAAAAAAAATTAATTTTGTAGTAAATTGGAAATACCTCTGATGTTCGTAATTAGCTCCCCTCCATTGCCATTTTTGTTACTAGGCACAAGCGATTCCTGTTTACTAAAATGCCAACTGAGTCACAATGAAAATATTTATGGAATCTGTTAATTGCATTCTTAATATACGACTATGTATATTTGTAGTACTATCAGTTGGGGCTTGCGTAAATGACACAATGATAGTCATCCTTACGTGTAAACTTCCAACGTGCTGCCGATGACTAATGCAAGTGATTTCCGTGTGACCCACAAAGTGCAGTCAGCACCAAAAAAATAAATATAAATGAAATACACGAAGTTGAGTTGCCATGGCTCTGAGTGCTATCAATTAACACGCAAGCCAATGACAAATAATCGATGAACCGCGGGGTGGAGGGAGTTCTGGGGGAAGGGTGTCTATGGCCAAAACCGCAGGGCATATGCTGGGACCGCACTTCAATCAAAACATTACACTTAAAAAATTAATTAAGAAAACTATTTTTACTCTTACACAATCTGGGTAATCTTGTACACAAACCACCATTCTGGAATTATTAAATTATTCATTTATTTCAAGGACATGTTCATGTTCCAAGTGTAGGAATTCTAAATTTGGTTTCCATAATTTTCGGGAGCTTTATCAACAATAAGCGTTATACCTTTATAATGTCTGTCAAACTGAATTTTTGAGATAAGTTTGAATGATAAGTAGCTTAGATTGTCAGAGTGGTTTTTATTTGAAGACTCAAAGTTGGATAACATTAGCTTCACAAGACAAAAGTTAGTTTTTCGGAGTGTAGTTAGACGGTGCACAATTATAGATACACATAGAGAGGGAAGAAAAAACAATTGTGCGGCTCATTGAGAGTGCTACGAACTCGAGGACGGCCATGAGGCAACGTGAAGCCACCCCTCGGCCCGCTGACCGTCCCTCACCTCCCTCCCGCTCCGCCACCTTCGACTTCGCCCACTGCCAATAAAACTGAACCCAACTGAACTGAGACTATGCCTCTGTGTGTGGCATGACTCATGCAACAGCAACAGAAACAGAGGCCCCAGCAGACGAATCCAATCGAAACGAAAACGGTTTGGAGGAGGGGGAAAAAAAAATAAACAATTTGTTGTAGCAAAATTTAGACGTTGTATACAACAATAGATACTGAAAACAGGGCCAGGCCATCACTATACCCATCCCCATCCCCATCACAATGATCATTTGCCAGACTCTTTTGTTGCATGACATCGCGAATTGGCAAACTTCCATTGCGATATAGACAGAGAGATCCCCCGACAATGGGCACTTTTTGTACGACTTTTGGGGCAGCAAGAACTTTTCCATTATTTACTCATAAAAACTAATGATCCGATCCGCATGTATCTTTCAGATATAGAAACACATCCCGCCTCGCCCCTGTTCCCGCATCTATTGCTGGGCAATGGCCGCGATGCCAACGATCCCAGCAGCGTGGGCGCTAACTGTGTACTGAATGTTACCTGCCAAAGTCCCAATGAGAGCCATCTGCAGGGCCTCAAGTACATGCAAATACCTGCCAGCGATACGCCCCATCAGAACATCAAGCAGTACTTCCAGGAGGCCTACGACTTTATCGGTGAGTTTCCCTAAAAACAATCTATTCAAAAAAAAAAAAAAAAAGGTTGCATAAAAAACATATTTTACCATCACCATCATAAAATATTAACCCCCTTTTTTTTGCTAAAAGTATCCTTGAGTTCATAGTATTTACCTCGGGTGGAAATACTGCAACCCTAATTTTAATAAATTTGTTTTGATAAACCTCAGTTTCTGACAATCTTTTGGTTGTGATTTGATAGCTTCAATATCAAAATGTTATTATCGCAATATAGCGAGAGATAAGAACCTGCTTCTCTACAAAATAGATGACGAACTTAAATGTCTAATAGAGAAATGCGACTAGATAATGGTGAAATTTTCCAAATATTTTCTAGAGATTAGCCTGACTAAATAATCTTGTTTTCGTTTGGAAAAATAATATGGAGTTCTGTGGAAGCTAGAGCTCCCCGAATTAAGTCTGGGAATCCGAGATACGCTTAGTCATCATCTTTGGTGATTTGCGATTGGCAATTGCTAAACGTGACTTGTTATTGGATGCCTGGCGGGCTTTTTCAGCGGTCAGCGGGCTCATTTGTGGATTTTGCATAACGTTTTTAGTCTGGCTTCCACTTCCCTTTCTTCTTGGCTGGCTGGAAAATTCGTTATTGACTTTTTTGTTTGCCCCTTTTTTGGTTTTTGTGTGCTCTTGGCATTTGTGTGCTGCCCTCAGCGCTTTTCCCACACAACCAAGCACACTACACTTTTGTTAATTTTAAATGAAAATAACAATATGTACCCAAAACCGAGAAAGGGGGGAACGGGTCGGCCGGAGAGAGCTTTAGCCGTGGAATATAATGCTGACGTCAATCGCATTTTTCCATTTTCTATGTCCAAAGCTGTTCATCAAGTATTTTTGTTTTGCATTTTTTTTTTATATATTTTTTTTTTGTTTCCAAGCTAATGTCTTGGCACGTGTGCACGAGCTTTGTCGTTCTTATTGCTGTTTTTTTCCTGGTATTATTACTGTTTTTGTAGCGTCTGTGATTTAAGTAGTGCAAATATTTCATTTAAAACAAGCGCGAGAAAAAACCGAGTGGGCGGTACGAGCGACTGACTACCGACGACCTCCAAAGTTGGTGTCTTAAAAATGTATTATTGTTCTACACAGAATGGATTATGTTTTTTTAAATATGCTTAATTTTGAAGGATTGTGACCCCATTTCAATAAATATTGGTATGGAATATAAAAATAAGATTTTTTTATGATAAATATTTTATTTAATTTACACCTTTTAAACATATTGTCATAAAACTCCAATTGATTTCAATAAAAAAAAAATCGTTAAAAACAAATTCAAAGGGGAAAAATAAATAAGACAAAAACAAAACAAAATAGGTTTAAAGCGATTCCTAGAATATTTTATTTTTCACTTAAGCTGAAATTAAATGAAATCATATTTTACAAACGATTACAAAACTATTCTTGGAAAATGAATGACTAAAACAAATTAAAGATGAAAAGTGTATTACGTAAATTTGCATATTATAACTATACAAATGTTTCTTTATTGAGAGTGTAAAAAAAAAGTTCCATGGGACTTTTTACGAAATAGTGACACTCTGACTTAGATTTCCATTCTAAAAATACCTAGTAAATAGTAAATGGTTTACAATTTAGGATTATAGTCATTAAAGTTCATTTTTAAGTAAGGCTCAAATCACGGTTATCCACACTGTGGAGTCTATCCTGCTTCCTCTCATAGATACAATTGGGGTGTGTGGATAAGAAGCAATGCTCCTTTCCCCCTCTTTGGGTTGTTGGTTTTGCTGCTCCTACGCTTATCCATTCGCTCTTTACTTTGCCTCCTTCGTTCCTTCTGTCTCCTTCTTCCGCCGCCGCATTGTTGTTGCTGTTGCGTGTTGGCGTTGGCAGACAGCATGGCGGCATTTGCGTCGTCGTCTCGTTGTTGTTGCTGTTGCCTGCCTCTGTGTCGTTACTGTGTTGCGACTTTGGCCACACTGAAAAACATAATTAAAGGAGAAAGGATTTGCTGATATTATTGTAATTTTTTTATTTTATAAATTTCACAAATTTTAAAACTAGCAAATCCTGTTTTTAATATATAATTTTATAAGTAAATTAAAAAAAAGTACTTTGATATTTCCCAACAAAATAATTCGCTTTTCTAAGAAATTAAAGTTACGGCCTTATGAAGGTCGAGTTCGAGAGATAAAGACTTATCACAAAAGCAAACTTAGTTAAACTTGATAATAAAAGTTGAAACTGCAACTAAAGTATCAAATTTTTTTGGTCGGTGCAGACAAGTTGTCCCGGGTAATGGAAATTATATGCAGATTGCCTCGTACCAGCAGCAACAACAAAAGGAACGAGGCTAACCAACCGCAAACGTCCTTTCTGATAAGGGTTGTCCTCGAATCGCTTCCTGCGCTGCCCGACTGTTAATGTATTTTTGGCCACCACTGTGCGCTGGGATGACTCATCGTCATTTCGTTTTGTTGTTCGTTCACAATGCAATGTGGAACACTGAAAGAACGAGACGGCAAGAGAGTGGGTGGTGGGTGGGTGTACCATAGTACAGCCGCATCGATTTTTCTGTTGGCTTCTTATTGTTGCTATTTATTGCGCCGTCAACGGCACTTTTCACCCCTCTCTCTTTCGTTTTGGCATATGTTCTATTTTTGTAAACATTTTGGTTCCTGTTTATGAGTCATCGTTTCGTTTTTTTTTAGTGGGTTATCCTTGTACAAGTGGCCTCGCTGTTTGGTGGTCGTTTTGTTTTTGTTGCGGATGTCAGGTAGGGGAGTAGCAACAGCTGCTCAGTCTCTCCCTTTCTCTTGCTTTCCCCTCTCTACATTTTATTTTGCATCTGTCAGATCAAAATCCTCGATACGTTCTTCAATTTAACAGTAAACAGAAAGAAAAATTCAAGAAAGTGGGGATGTTACTTAGATATCAAATAAATTATTGATCCGGGGATTTTGTGACCAGACGCTAACAATTAATAATGGAGACAATTAAGATAACTTAAGTGTAACCCTCATCATTTTAATTGATATTGAAGATTTAAAGAAAGCTTAAACCGGTGCTCCTCAATTCACATTTTTTTGTAGTGTACTCAATTTTGTTTACCTCGCTTTTTTTTATCCATGCTAAAGTATTATTTTTATAAATGCTCTGGCTCCCTCCCTCACTCTCTCTCGCTCACTCACACCCGCGCAAAAACACATTAGTACTCAGGCACGAAGTAACGATGGGTGGCGGTGGGGGTAGACGTCGAAGAAAAAGCAGAAGGAGGTGGCGGTGAAGAAGAAGAGGGGAAAAGTATATGTATTTTATACTGAGTGCATGAGTCATGATTTCGCTTGGCTGTTTGTGTGTGTTTGCCCCAGCCTTTTGCGCATTCGTTTTTGGTTTGCCGTCGTCACCTTATGCCTATTATTATTGTTTTATTTGGCCAGTGTATATGCTTCCTCTTATTCCGTACAACTTATGATTTCTTATTGTTGCGTTGCTTTTCGTTTTCCATTCATTATAACAGCACTTTGTGTAAAGGGGAGAGGGTCGTGGGAGGGCTAGGAAGCACCGCTATTTGAAGCAAAGCTTGAAATGAGCTCAACGTTCGAGGCCCCATTTGTTGTACTTGTAGTTGCCGGATAATGCTAATGTCATTATGCTGTGTCATTAACATGAATGATAAACTACAGCAAGCCACTTGGCCTAGAAAGCAATCAAAGCCTCAATTGTCAGGAAATTGAACGGTATCACGGTATTTGGGTAGTATTTGGTCTATTGCACTTGTAATCGCGATTTGGGCATTACAAGGACATTTTTTCGGATACTCACACATTTTAAGATCTCTACCAATTATTGTCTTAAATGGAAAACAAAATACAGTTTATATTGGTACAAATATTGACCAAGAACCTATAAAAAGTCATTAGTTCAAGAACGGTATTAAATTTTTCCAAAAAAAAAGGATTCACCCTATTTAACAAGGCCAAAAACATAAACAAAATTTTGCTTTTACTAAACAAGGCCAAGAATACAAGCTACTTATAAACACAGGAAATTTAAAATTCGTGATATAACTAGCGTAGGTGTTCCCTACCAGAGTCAATACGGTGCTGTTTCATCTAACTCGCCCTTCCTACATCCTTCCCCATCTACTCGGAGGCCTAATCAATTTGTCAAGTTATCGCCACGATGTCTGTACTGTACTGTACTGTACCCGCATATTATTTGTGCGCCAAGTTATCAAGTTATCAAGCCATCAACTTTTATCTGCCAACGACGGAGGAGGCCTCTTTGGCAAACTAACTTAATCTACAATGGAGCATATATGTATATATAAGGTTACGGTTTACGTTTACGGCGACATATACGGGTACGAGTACGGGTTGTGCACACACAATCGCAGAAGCAGCTAAGTAAACTGGAAACGGAGGCCCCTTCGAGAACATTTGGTGATAGGCAACCTTCTATATACATACAGTTTGACAGCTGATTAGATAAAACTATGAATGCATACGTACAAATACATTTCAAATACAGTTGTGCTTAAAAAAAGAAAGGTTTACCATTTTTTAAAATGTTTAAAATCACTAATTTCGTGAACACTATGTTAAAAGTTTTTAAAAGTCATAGAATGTTTGATCGCAGCTGTAACAAACCGATAGATACGTGTGCTCTACACACGTTCAAAAAAGACAACTCGAAAAGTCCTGCGCCTAATGAGTAATCGAAAATCCGTTGGCAGGCAAAAAACAAAAAAAAGAAATAACAGAAACAACAAAAATCCCGAGGTGACATTTTTGTTGGCCCCCGAGCACATAATTTCAATATTCGTCAGCCGGCTATTTATAAAATGCCAAAATCAACCAAGCAAAATATACCGAAAATCTTCGCACAGGAATTTCGAATTTGAAATTTTTGCGTTGCGACTTTGTTTTCTTTTTGTTGTTGTTGTGCTGGGCGCATGAGAAATGCGAAATTATAAGGCTCTTAATCATTTAACAGGGAACCGACGCCTACACTTTCCCACTTCCTCTTTACACAGTAAAAAATATGATTATTTTGGTCTTAATATACTAGATATATATTTTGGGTAGCATGTGTCATAATTCTTTGTTATTTATAATCATATAATTCTTAATCAATATTTTTTTTAACATTATTCATAGCCTCTGAATCTAATATTTATTAAAATGAGTAACATTTTCATACAAAACAATTTCAGATGATGATTATTTCGTATCTTTATTGTAGCCTCTTTCTATACGTATCGTTTGACACTTTCGAGCCATAATAAACTATCTTATTGATCTGAAATAATATTCTCTGTGTGCTTATTCATTAATGCCTTCCTTTTGAGATATTTGCGCCCGCGCACTTTGTATTTTCCTCGGGTTTTATTTGCGCGCAATTTGTTTATGAAACATTTCGTTTGTTGTTATTGCCGTTGCGCATGCTCTTTATGAATCACTCGAGGAGAGCCCTGATCCATCCACCTTCCTCACTCACTACTCACCCGATGTTTGTACATAAGTTGAAGGCGACTTCAAAGTGCAGGCTGTCTTGGGAGCTGTTGTTGTTTCCGTATGACTCGGCACGTCAAAGTCGAGATTCGCCAAGTTGAAGGTCAAGTTGAGACCCCCTCCTCGCCACCCCGATCGTCCCACTCTCTTTGTTTTGGATGATTCAGCGGCGTCTTATCGCCATTTAAGTGTCCTGGCACCTGCCGCACTCAGACTCACACTCCGTCTGTCTCTTTCGGTCGCACTAAAGCCGTCTCTTTTCGACTTAATCTGAAACGCGTATGAGTAAGCAGGTATTCTTAATGATAAACAGTCGCCGAAAGTAATTAAATATTTCGAATATAAACAAAACTACTTGTTGCTTGACAACGTGCTTCAGTAAAAACAACAATGAGGAGCACACAAGTAGCAATGGATTACAAAATATCCAGTAGCTAATGATTTGGAAATCTTTGAAAATTTATATCTTACCATAAACCCAAAATAAAAAGAAATTCTCTCAGTAAACTTCATATTTTTAATAGAACATGCTAATGTTTGCAAATATTGCATTATTCGTTTCTTTTGTGCTATTTCCCTGATCATTGCTGTACAACATACAACCCCTCGTTCATATATCATGTTTCTCGTGCTCAAAGGTTGTTTCAGTTTCTGTTTTCGATACTGATTCTGATTCTTTTGCCGTTTCTGTTTCTGGCCATGACTCAGAGGGAGTTGCGAGAGTTTTGCGCCCTGAGACATTTTGGGTTGACCCTAAGGTCCAAGATCCGGGACTTAATCATCACGAGAAAAAGTGAAATGATGCATTGGGTAAGCGGACATTGAGAACAAGAACCAAAAACGACGCGACAGGCAGTCGTCATTGTCTGGGTGAGACAGTGATACCATACCCATACCCCATACCATACACCATACACCATATAGCACCATACCATCCATCCCATACCAAAGGCATCCCAGCTGTCAGACAGTCGTCTGCCACTTGGCCCACTTCTGAGCCGAAATCACCAGATGACGCACCCGGGGGCCCGACAATAAAAAAAAAAAGAAAACATCGCTACTGTTGCACTTAATCATACATTCATCGGTGTAAGAATTCGGTGACTACCCAAAGTTGGCATTACGCATCGCCCCTTAAACGGAGTCACGACGCTCAGCCCTTTGGAATGGTGTACTGCCCCATTATAGACACGACTCCCCGGGATCTCTATGTATCACTCATCCACAGTCATCGATGGGAAATGCGCTCCGGTGAACTAAGTCCGTTTAGTCATATGTATGTATGGCACACTATTGGCGATTAGTAATTCCCCACAGCATATATGGCCGTGTATTTGTCACGAACAATAAACAATTACCAAAGTACCGCTTCTCAATAATCGAGCAAAGCCTTCGCTTCGAGTTCCATTTTCTGTGAACAAAAACAATCAACATAGAAATATGCAAAGCAACAGAAAGACAAACAATCAAGTAATTGTTGGTGTTCTTAAAAACCATGATTAACGGTTTCATCAAAACTGTAATAAGACGCTTAAGACAACAGAGTTGGAAAAATGCACTAAGAGATTATTAAAAAACAGTATAAACAGGAATTAACAGCTAATCTTCAAACTTTATTCAATCCTTTAGGATGCTGTATACCCCTTACTATCCTTCTCGATTACTTATAATTTTTTTTTTATTTTTAAATCTTTTGTTTTACCTAAAATCAAAAGTTTATCAGCTGTTTCGGTTTATTTACAAATGGTTTTTCTAATAGTAATTTTTACCTCTTACCAATAACCTTCACCTTTTTGCTAATCCATACTTAATAATCTCAGTGTTTAAATTGAACTTGAGCCCAATTAGGTGGAACAACTTCATAGTGACTCAAAGCAAAGTTTTGCGAAATTCATTCATCATTTACAGCTACTTCTTTTGCGAAACTCCTCAGCCCCTGCCTTCATTCTGCAATAGTATTCTTGGTCTCTTCTAGCCCATATGAGTCATATGGTGTGTGGTGTGTGCGAGACAGGCGCGTTTACGGCGCGGTTTATGCGCGATTTTAACTGTCTGAGCGACGGGGTCATTAACTAAGAGGATTTATGAGCGCCGTGCGAACGGAACGGAACGGAACGGGGACGGTGACCAATTGTCTGCCATTGTACGCTTAATGACCATCTTTCTTTATCTATGCGGCTGTCTTTTGGCCTCCCCCGATCGGTGGGTCTATTTTTGGCCAGCCTATGAATTGGTCATCTCTCTATTTGGAGCTTTTGATTCCCCTGATGTACACTCAAAGAAAGATCTAAGCTGTTAAAGTAGGTTATAAAATTAAGTATACGAGTAACCGTAGAAATAGTCGGCTTCGAAATATTTTATTGAAACACTTTCTTCAAGAAAGTCAATATGAAAAGTATATTTCAAATTATCAAGAAATGTAAATAAATATAAATGATGATTCAGATGGGTCTTTTCCCGATTTCTTTGATGAAGCCTAACTTAGTTTTGTGAATCCCCTTTTAAAGCTAATAGCATGACAAATTGAGGGACTTTTTTCGACGAGTGTAGTCTCTGAGGCAAGAACCATTTCGGCACTCTGACGTGCGTACTTCAGGTACGTTAGCACCTAAAAACCTCCATTTTCAATGGTTATCTTTGCCTGGTAGTTGATTATTTATTTATGATGGCTTTTCCCCGGTGCCCGGTTATAGTTGCTATATCATCATCAACATCGTCGTCCCGATAACACGGTTAACTCGATTTAATTTCACTTGACTGGTGTGTAAACTGCAATTCATAGTTGTAGTCGAAATTTGTGAAATCGAAGTTGTGCGGTAGGGAAGGTTTCCTTATCGCTGTCTACTTTGCACCCCACTCAATTCATTGATAAATCAACACACTGTTATCTCACCTCTTCAGGTGGGTTAAATAGGGAAATGGGGTGGGTCTTGTGGTGAGCTATGTACATATGCACGTATATCTATTTCTATATAGAGAAGGCTGACAATATGGACGCAATTCCGAGTGAGTTACACGCGCCTTCCAGATTTATAGCTGATATCACTTCCTTCGCTATATGGCAAGGGGTTTATAATGGGGTGTGCGGTGAGTGCACTGCGAGAAAAGGGGGTGCGGTTGGGGCGGTAGGCGCCTGGTGACTAACAAGGCTTCGCTTCTGCCCGGCTGGGTCGTTATCAACTGTTTGGAAATCGGACAAGTGTTGCCTTGTTTGCATTATGAGTAAGCATCGATTAGGAAAGGCTCCCCCATTCCCCTATAAAAACCCCTCTTGGAATTCCCGTTGCCCACAACCAGCCCAAAATCACACCACTACCAATTCCTGAGCGATAAGATAATGCTTATTTTTTTCGGTTGTGGCTTATGAGGTTACAGTCAAAATTCTATAGCTGAAAATTCATACTGCGAGCGGAAAAAATCACTCAATAAGGTTAATTTTAAAATATGTATTAGTATTTAAAGTGTCAAAATAAAACATGAAAATCGTTTAATAAACAATTAAGACCCTTTCTAAATTTAAACGAAGACAACTTCAAGGCAAACGAAATGATGTCGATGATTTACAAAATAAAATTCTTCATAGAGTGTTTAAAAATTGTTTTTAAGGGGGAAATACATTTTTAAAACTCAAAATAAGTTTGTAATTAAAAGGAGTTGATTTCATTTGGGATTTAGAATGTATCAAGACAGTAATGTTTTTATGATGATTTTTTACAATCAAACCGCTTTAATGACTTTTCACTGTAATCAATATGGAAAAAAATGCGACGTATGCTGCGGATTCGGATTCTTCTGGGTTTCTCTTCCTCTTTCTCTGCTTATCTTTGGCCAAAAATAACAACGTAAATTATGAGTTAATGTGTCCACGTGTGTGTGTGTGTGTGTCAATAAGAGGGTGTGTGTGTGCGCGTGCGGGGGTATAAAAATGTTCTGTCAATAAGCCTCGTCGCTTTGTGGTTGTTGTTGTTGCCTCTGGCAATGATGATGACTCATATCAGCAAAATTCACACAGTTGAGTTGCCGACCAGGAGAGTGGGAGAGTAAACCAAAAGAGAGAGAGAGAGGCAGCACTAATACACTGAGAGTATCGACAAGGCAATATCAACACAACGGCAACGACATCATCGAAGCTTCCACGTTCGATATTAAAAATACGAAAAGTTTCTCCACCAACAGAGATTCAAAGTAAAGCTATTAAAAGCTGAAGCAAATAAAAAAATTCAATTCTAGAACTAAAAAACGAAACCAAAATCGGAAAACTTAAAAATTGATAAATATAAGAAAAAGCTACTTTAAAAATATTCAAAATAATTAACTAAACAAAATTTTATATAACACCTAAATATTTGGGGAATATCAAAATACTATAGAAAACCTTCATCTGGCAAGGGCATAGTAAGATAAGATAGACATAGGCCATAATCACTCACAAACCATTTTAAACTTACCAAATTTGATCGTTAAAACCTTTTAGCCCCTTATCTATCAGTACACTAAAACGATTGTTTCTTTGATTTCTTGCAGAAGATGCACGGAAAACGGGTTCCCGAGTGCTGTTGCATTGCCACGCGGGGATTTCGCGCAGCGCCACCATCGCCATCGCCTACGTCATGCGCTACAAGTCGCTCTCCCTGCTGGAGGCCTACAAACTGGTGAAAGTGGCCCGGCCGATCATCTCGCCCAATCTTAACTTCATGGGCCAGCTGCTGGAGCTGGAGCAGAATTTGCGCAAGAGTGGAGTTCTGGCGCCCGCGACACCACTCCTGAATAGTCCTAGTAATCCTTCAGGATCTTCAGTGGGTTTAAGTACCTCGTCTAGTCAACTGGTGGAGAAACCGGAGGAGGAGGAGATCGAGGAAAAGCGAGATCATCGGGATCGGGGCAAATCCAAGTCGGACAGCGAGGCAATGGACGAGGATGTGTACGACTACGACGATGTGGACAGTGGTGCCGGGAGTCTGGCGGGCAGTAATTGCTCCTCGCGACTGACCTCACCCCCGATAACACCGGATGACGAGGCGCCCAGCACTTCGGCAGCAGCTTCCACAGTCTCTGAACTGGATTCACCCAGCTCCACAAGCAGCAGCGGAATCTGCTCCCTGCTGCAGTCCACCAGCTCCTCCGAATCCTGCGTAATCAGCAAGCCAAATCTGCTGTCGCCGACGAGGCAACTGGCTCTGTTTAAGCGGAATTCGCCGGCCAAACTGCGATTAAATCTGGAGTCCAGCTATGCGCCCGCGTCACCCATCCCAAAGTCATTGCTTCATACTCCGGTCTGCGAGGAGGCGCCGGAAATCAGGAACATCCATTTGGCAGGCAACTCGACGAGGGACTGAGATAGGATCCCCGCGAAAAGTCGCCGCCGAATAGCAGCTGTGAAACGAAAGAAAATGTACAGCCAATTGCCACTTTCTTTATGATCAAAATTAGAATTGATAATACTATATTTTTCTTCAAAAAGATATAGAAAATGACCAAGTTTTTAAGTTTTATATCACTTTGGAACTACTAAAACTTAAGAATTTCTTACCTGGCTGAAAAGAAACGTGGATTTTACCAAATCAAAAACGGCAAAAGGGCTGCTACTTCCTATAAAATAAGGTGATGCTAAATGATATATTAAGCCACCTCTGCAACGTGTAAATAAAAACGTTCATAAACTGTACATACAAGCGTACCTTAAACAAAACAAAAATGGAAAGAAATACCAATTGCAGCTTAAACTATTTGCAATACTTTTTAAAGGCTTTTGTAATGTATTTCTTCGCATCCCTGAACCAACACAAAACAACTTAAGTAATCCAAAATATCCAACTGGATAAATTGTTTGAGAAGAAAAAAAACCTCGTATATGTTAGTTTAGTTTAAATTTAGTCGTAAGCGAATCTTAACTATACCTATACACACATAAACTATATTAAAATTCACATAGAACAATGAAAATCCAAAATGCACTGCAACTATTTCTGCTGACTTGCCACACAAAACTTACCCTACCCGATTCCCAAAAATTTAAGAAGCCCCGCCATATACACAGCAAAGATCTTATCAAAACTGTTCTAAGTTTTATCAATCCGCTATAGCCACACCACACTATAAACATGCATGTAATTTAGTTACTTCTTGAAAGTGAGGAAAGTTTGTGTTTTTTAGTTTTAGTTATTTATATGAAAAGAGCGCGTGAGAGTATAATGAATGCGATTGAATTCATTTGAATTAGGCAATAAGTCTAATAGGCTAAGCTACACCTGAAAAGTGTAACCCGTGTGTTAAGTAAAAGGAAATTATAATAGTAACCAAACCAACTGCTGTTTTCATTTGCATTTTCAAACAGGACCGCCAAAATGGGGATAAGTGCTGCATAGTTCGGAGATGTCGGGATCTAACAACACTGGCTGGCAGGGAAGGTCGAAAATATCGAGTGCTATCGGCTAACGTATATCGATATTTTAATTCAGGTTACAATAATTTTAGGGGAATCCCAAAAATACTCGCAATAAATTTTAATTAAAAATTTCTCATTTTACCAAAACCATTTTAATTATATAATATAGAGTTCATAAAATATTGCTGATTAATTTGGTGTCAAATGCTTGGAATTAAATTTGTATTTTAATTTTTTATATTCCCAGTTAATCGATTTTAAAAGTAAAATGACAAAAGTAATCGATTCGTCCCTGGTTAAAATACTACCCTGCTCCAAAAGCATCCGTCAAAGCGGTTTGTTTAATTTTTCTTTTCCTGCATATTCTGATTAAAATGGTGTAAGAAAAAAACAGAATCGGGTGAGTAAAATAATAAATACTTATTTAATGCCAAAGCAAAAGGTGATTGAAAGTTCCTTGCAGATTTTTTGCTTAATTCAGCGTGTTATTTTTGCTGTGCAAGCTTAATTCTAAGCCACCAAACACACACAAACGAAAAGTTTACCGTTTGAGAGTGGCACATCGAATTGCAAAGTCAGCATTTTTCACGTGTCCCAGGTTTTTTGTTTAATTCTAACAAAATCAAGCGACGAGCGGACTCTGAAATGTCGGAACTCGATTGGGACGATCCAAATTATGTGGAGGCACCTGTAAAGATGCAGGAGTACTCCAAGATGAATGATAAGTACGAGAGGAGCCTGAGACGCGATGATAATTCACGTGGATACGGAGGCGACAGGAAGCGGGATGATTACGGCGGAGGAAGGCGTGAAAATCGTGATGGTCGAGGCTATCGCGATGATTACGGCGGAGGACGACGGGATAATCCCGATGAGTACGGCGGAGGACGCCGGAACAACCGCGATGATTACGGCGGAGGACGTCGAAATGATCGGGACAATCGCGATGATTATGGCGGAGGACGCCGAAATGATCGGGACAATCGGGATGATTACGCTGGAGGAGGAGATTTTAGTGAATCCCTCAGCATCGCTTCCGAAATGATCGGAAAAGTCATTGGAAGAGCTGGTGCCAATATCTCCCGGATTCAGACTGATTTCAATGTCCGTGTCAAGGTGGACAAGAGCGACTTGGTGGTCAAGATATCCGGTAGCCTTCAGAGAAACGTCTCCGATGCCATAAATTACGTTCGCAAGCAGGTCAGCTGTGACTCGGGCAGGGATCGAGATAGGGAAGGTAGGGGCTATGGCGGCGGAGGAGGACATGGCGGCGAAGGATACGGCAGATCCAAGGGAAGCAGCTATGAATTCAATCCCCCGGCTTCCAGGTCCATCCCAGAAGATGGGGATCTCACTGGCACCATCGATTGGGCAGCCCTAAATAAGGCTTCGGTGAGTAGAACCAAACTTATTGACTCAACCACTGTTTTTTAAACATTTAAAAAATCCATTTTCTTGTGTTTTCTTAAACATTTTTTTAAATATCGTTCTTTTAATAATTTAAATGTTGAATTAGTATAACTTATCTTAATAACTTATCTTTTAATTTTTTAAAGAAGTTTTGTTTTTATAGTGAAAATGCCCAGATCACTTTAAACATTTTTTAATTAAAACATATTCCTTACTTAAAGCTAAAGCCGTTCAAAAGAAGTAAAAAAATCAATTATTTATAAACAATTATGTTTTACTTTTATAATATAATATACGACTAAATTATACAGATACAGGTACAATCATTGCTCAGTGTCTTATCGACTTTCGTACTTCACAATTATATTTAAAACTCGTGACACACGAAAAACATCCAGATAAAGTAATTTATTTGTCACAATACCCTAAACCCCATTTAATTCCCTACAGGAAAAAGCTACTGCAGCTCGCTGGGCCAAGTGTCCACCACTGACCAAGAACTTCTACAAGGGAGGCGCCCGAGGTGGCCAATCTTACCGAGTCGCAGATCGAGCGCATTCGCGCGGATAACAACAAGATCACAGTCTCGCACGTTTTCGAACCGAAGGAGGGTGAAACTGCTGCGCCCATTCCCAATCCGGTTTGGACATTCGAGCAATGCTTCGCCGATTACCCGGATCTACTAGGCGAGATCACCAAGATGGGCTTCCCCGGGCCCTCACCGATCCAATCGCAGGCGTGGCCCATTCTCCTTCAGGGACACGACATGATCGGCATCGCCCAAACGGGCACGGGCAAAACACTGGCCTTCTTGCTGCCCGGAATGATTCACACGGAGTACCAATGCGTGCCCAGGGGTAAGAGGGGCGGGGCCAATGTCCTGGTGCTGGCGCCCACCCGAGAGTTGGCTCTGCAGATCGAAATGGAGGTCAAGAAGTACTCTTTCCGCGACATGAAAGCGTGAGTATCATCAAAAGCAAATTGGTCTAACCATCGTTTTTATAGAAACAAATTTTATATTTGGGAAATTGATTTTTTTTGAAACCAAATAGATGGTCTTTCATTTTCATATATCGACAGTACTCTTAGTAGAATATTTATGAATATGTTAAGTAATTCCCATTCAAACTGGAATACATAAATAATTACTAACTATTAGAATTTGAATAAAATAGTTTCACTTAAAACAAGTGTCTCAATTAACACAATTTTTATTTTTATATTTTCCGAGTACTGAAAAGTTTAGCCAGGACTCTATGCAAATTATAGTTTCTTTAATAAACTATATATTTTCAATATTTTGAGTAGACTAAATCCACATATTTCGCTTTATTTTTTAGTGTTTGCGTTTATGGCGGTGGCGACCGCCGCATGCAGATCTCGGACTTGGAGCGCGGTGCGGAGATCATCATCTGCACTCCTGGACGTCTTAACGATCTGGTCCAGGCCAACGTCATCGATGTGAGCACCATTACGTATCTGGTGCTCGACGAGGCGGATCGCATGTTGGACATGGGTTTCGAGCCGCAGATCCGCAAAGTGATGCTGGATATCCGTCCGGATCGCCAGACCATCATGACGTCGGCCACCTGGCCGCCTGGTGTTCGACGCCTGGCTCAGAGCTACATGAAGAATCCTATGCAAGTTTGTGTCGGCTCTCTGGATCTGGCGGCCACGCATTCGGTTAAGCAAGTGATTGAACTGCTGGAGGACGACACGGAAAAGTTCAACACGATTAAATCGTTTGTAAAGAACATGACCAAATCGGACAAGATCATAATTTTCTGCGGACGCAAGGCTCGTGTCGATGATTTGTCTAGTGATCTCACACTAGATGGTTTCATGACCCAGTGTATTCATGGAAATCGCGAACAGAGCGATCGTGAGCAGGCTATAGCTGACATAAAGTCCGGTGCTGTGCACATTCTCGTCGCCACCGATGTGGCTTCACGTGGCCTGGACATCGAGGACATATCGTAAGAAATTATTTATTGTATTTATTTAAGACACCTGTTGATACCTTTTCCACATCCTAGTCATGTCATCAACTACGATTTTCCGCGCAACATCGAGGAGTATGTGCACCGTGTGGGTCGCACAGGACGCGCTGGCAGGAAAGGCACTTCGATAAGCTTCCTCACGCGCGAGGATTGGGGCATGGCCAAAGAGTTGATTGATATCCTACAGGAGGCGGATCAGGAGGTGCCCGACGAGCTGCACAACATGGCCAGGCGTTTCAAGGCCATGAAGGAGAGACGCGCTGCCGAAGGCGGTGGAGGAGGTGGTGGTCGCTTTGGTGGCGGCGGAGGACGAGGAGGCGGACGTGGCGGCGGAGGCCGCAATTTCGATAGCTTCAACTTCTAAATGAACAATAAAACTATAGTTATTAAAGACCACAGCGCATTGAAGTGCCTTGAAAATTGGTTTACAAAACGTTTAACAATTATTCTACTTAAAAGTAAAATATACACAGAAATAAATCCCTTTTTGAAAAAGGAAAAATGGTTGTATAACACACTTTGTGTTTTGCTAGAAGCAAATACAATTCTATTTTGGGGTTCTTGTATTAACAATAAGGTAGTTTAATTTCCCAAAGATAAAAATTAGTCAAATCTTGAAAAATCACACTAAAAAATTAGAATGTTTATTGAGTTCAGTTGGCGCCACCGGCATATTTCTCCAGAAGTTCCTGTTTCCGCTTGCGCAACAGCGCTTCCTGCACGTCCTGTTGCGTGGGCACAGGCACATGGGCAGTGAATTTTGGGGCCAGCAGACCGTGCGGATCCTCCACCGCAGCTCGGGCCTTGGCATCCTCGATGGCTTCGCGAGCGGGTCCCGAAAGGGGATATATTTCGTCCTCCTCCTCTTCGTCATCGATTATGCGACCATCTCTGGCCATTTTGTCGCGCCATTCTTGCACTGCCTTCTGGATGGCTGCTCGTTCGATTCGCTCCTCCAGAGGAATCAGAACACCATCTTCGTCATCCCGATAGCCGTAGTACTCTGCATCGATATCCTTCATCAGTTCGGCGCGTGATTTCCTGGGCGGCGGTGGAGGATCCTGTTCGAAGAGCTCTCGAACACCTGGCAAATCTTTGGCGGCTCCAAAGTATTTATAACCTCGATTGCCGGGAACTTCGCGACCCTCCGCATCGAACATTTTGGGACCATAACGTCTATAATGAGGGCCTCCCAACGAAGATATCTGATTTTCCCAATGGCGTTTTTCACGCAGCAACTTGTTGATTTCATCGTTGAGATCGCGGATGCGGAATTCACCCAAGCCAGCTGTAAATAGTGGGTGTAAGTACATCTTATACGGAATTCTAACTCTAACAAGTACCATTTTGTATCTGGGCCACCTTCTTGGATATCTCTCGTATAATCTCCAGGCGGAACTTTTCGCAACGGGGCAAATCGTGGCATTCGGAGGCCAAATAAGGCCGGCGTTCCTTTTCGCCGGATTCCACTTCTTTGGCGGCCCGCCAACGTGCCAAAGTTGTCCTATACAAAACAAACCAATAAATATACAAATTCTTTTGATTTTCGCATTCCTGGGTTACTTACATTGCCTTTTCTGCATTGCGCGCCTGAAATAACACATTTATTATACATTTTAGTCGCAATTTAATTAAAATTTCGCAGACTTACCATTTTGTTTACTATCTTCTTCTTCCAAAAATGTCAATCACCACGAGGCTAACAGTTTCGATGCCACATTTATCGATAGGCAATACAGTAGGGATAATATAGTGATGATATTGTGGTAAAGTAAACTATTAATAATTTTTAAAAGAGTACAGAAAAGAATGGAATTTTAATTTTTTCGCTACTATGGGATTTCATTCTTTTCTCAAATATTTTAAAAATTATATATAGTTTATTTTATTAAACTATTTTATTTTAATTATATTATTTTATATTATATTATATTAAACTATTTAATTTTTAAAATACTTACATTAAATTATTAATGTACATTCTCTTGATCATAAAGCCTTAGTAAGAGTTTTAGTTCAATAAATTGAAATCAAGATAATCCGATACAAGCTTTTCTTTAACAAAAAGATTTCGAGAAAAGTTTTAGATCTTTGATATGTAATTTATGGTAACTCACAATGAAATTGTTATACATCCTATTTTAAATGTTTAAGAACAATGTTTTTAATGATATGTATATACTTAAAGTTACTTGTTTTAATACAAGGGAACTTTTTTAAACGAATTGTCAATTATCATATATATTAGTTTCATTTGAGGTTCGTTTCAATTTTGTAAAAAAATTTAGTAGCATGAAATCTGTAAAGGTTTATAATTTTGAGCCATCATTTTTACAATATAAGCTTTACATAATTTAAAAGTACGTTTCCAATAAATAGGCGAAAATTTAATTTATAATTTAATAATTTATTACAAATATTTCAGTAAGAGCTTTAGCCATTCACCATGAACTGCCGTACTTTCAGTGCTGCACAACCTCCCCCAGTCAAGCAATGTTGGTATTTCGGCAATCCCTCGCACTTGGTCACACTGACCTGACCAGTTGTTTTTTCACGCCAACGCCATTTACGCTCTTTGGAAACCTTTTTTCGCGAATCCAACCAGATCCCGGATAAAAACACACCTGCCCCAGGATGTTGGCCCTAATCAACAGGATCCTCGAGTGGTTCAAGAGCATCTTCTGGAAAGAGGAGATGGAACTGACGCTGGTGGGGCTGCAATTCTCCGGGAAGACGACGTTCGTCAATGTTATTGCAGTGAGTATTTCGCAGTGGGTGTATGTGTGCGAATTTGCCAGTGTATGGGTGAGAGGGTGGTTTTTTTTTTTTGGGTGGGCGGGGGTTTGGTGTGGAGAAAGCCGGGGGATCAGCTATGACTAAATGTCAGTTAAAGAACAAAACAAACCCCCAGTCACAAAGGAATTACCTTCCCCAATTTCCCTTTGTTTATTTCTTATCTGTCCATGCTCCCCCGTTTTCTCTCACTGCATCAATAATTAACGCTATGCTAACCGTTTTATTCTAGTGGTAAAGTTTACCGTTCCTGCCGTCTGTAATCAATAAACCAATATACATATACGCATGTTCTCCGCACAAATGACGCCATTATCATTGACCCCGCCCCCTTTTGCGCCTCCCCATACCGCCTCCATATTTTGTCACATATTTCTGCGCGCTGATAACGACGCGATCTGAAGTTTCCATCTCAGAAATCCTAGGCAAACAGTATTATTTCCCGGGGGTTTCGGAGGTGGAGTTACTGCCTTTGTGACCGCCTGACTTATGAGTCATGTGAAATGAAATGTACCCGCATCCACTTGAATTAACCGTGGAAATTTGTTTGCTCAAGTGCTCCTAAAACGGAAAATTTCACCCGCTTATCACTGTTATTAGACTCCGTGTAATCTACTGTTTACTCAGATTCATTCAGTAGTGTAATGTCGCGGTTCTGATTGCAAACTAAATTGAGGTTGACAGACAAGTATATAATCTACTAAATATGAATTTATGCACTAACTAATTCTTAAGAAGTTTATACCAATTTATATACTTACCAATATCATATTTTATTCAATTTCACCGGGAATATATGTGCAACAGTCTTATCACATTGCAGCTATAATAGTCAGCTGCTTGTCCACATTCATTCGATACATCATGATTTGTCATACTTACTGTTTTGATTTCAAACCATATCAAAATAAAACCACAAAACATTCATGTTCCCTTAATGAATCCTTGTTAGCTTGTCATGCGTAGATATAAAAATGAGTTGAAATAACATTTCATAGTTATTTGTTTATATACGGGTTTAACGGGATATAACCACTAATATTTTAGAATTATACTAACAAGATTATTTGTAATTTAGATTTTGTCCTAGCCTTAGGGTCTATTTTTTTTACATAACCTTCATTGAATGAATGGAGCCGGGTTGCAATCCATAAAAACATCTATATCAGTTTTGTAATTCTTTTTAAAAGGTCAAGAATTATTACATTCGTTGCACTTAATTTTATAATGCTTAAAACACTTTCGTATTCTTATTCGATGTTGACTTTCGTATTCTTATTCGATGTTGACTATGCTTTAAATACCACTAAATTTGATGAAATCTGCCTGAGGAAAAAAATGTATTTTTACACAAATTTGACATACATTTCTGTTCTTTTTCAGTTGCATACTTTTGGGCTTTATTCTCTCAGAATGAAGTTGCACTAAAGTATTTGAAATTTTCCAGTAGTTTTACAAAATAAAATACGTCTTGAAAAAAATAAAAGTATTTATGTCTTATTAATCTTTTTTCGTTTATTTCAGTCCGGCCAATTCGCTGAGGACATGATACCCACAGTTGGCTTCAACATGCGAAAGATCACCCGGGGCAATGTGACGATCAAGGTGTGGGATATTGGTGGCCAGCCCCGATTCCGATCTATGTGGGAGCGCTATTGTCGCGGCGTTAATGCCATTGTGTAAGTAATAATACAAGTTAAGGAACAACGAAAACCAATTAACACCTTAATGTTTTAATCAATAGCTATATGGTGGATGCAGCCGATCTGGACAAATTGGAGGCCTCGAGGAACGAGCTGCACTCACTATTGGACAAACCGCAACTGGCTGGCATTCCAGTGCTCGTGTTGGGCAACAAACGTGATCTTCCAGGCGCTCTCGATGAAACCGGGCTCATCGATCGCATGTGAGTATCTAACATATAGAAAATCCGTTTTAACGATTAATAACTAATGACCGACATTTATTTTCAGGAATTTATCGAGCATACAGGACCGAGAAATCTGCTGCTATAGTATTTCCTGCAAGGAGAAGGACAACATTGACATAACGCTGCAGTGGTTAATTCAACATTCGAAAAGCCAAAGTCGTTAGATAACGAACACCCCCACACACGCCCTCTACCCTCAACACTCACACACTTAGGCACTATATCTCACACAGAACAACTATATATACATATACACTAATAATAATTTGCAGAGTGATGAACAATGAGCAAAGCCAGCAGTAAGCCAACTATTTGGGGTACAAGATTTAAAAAACAAAACTAAAACACAGAGATTAATAACTATGCCTTGAAAAATCTGTTTGTATGGTATGTCTGCATGTATGTTGTATGTGATTTCGCAGTGCAGGGTTCGGGTGCTCGACTGTCTCGAATTTGTAGATTCACAAAGGGAAGATGCTTAAATGAATTCTGTGTAAGTTGTAAGTTTTGTTAGTTAATCTATATGCCAACACACACACACAAAAATACACACAACCGAAACACACGACACACTCGTGTGTACTTAGTATTTCATTCTGGCTTGATCGACCAATTATCCCCTTTATATGTATGTCGCCTCTACAAATATCGTTGCCCGTCTTCACGTTTAGTTAGTCTTATGTTTAGTGTTTATTGGTGTGATTATATAAATATTATTTTAATAATTTTTGTATACAATATATAATTTACATTTCGCTTATATGCTTCAATGCAGAATATTTATTTATAACTGGAATTTTTGCTTAGCGAAAACTGAAAAAAACGAATGCAACGGGAAATAATAAACTATGAAGACGTTTTAAACTATAAATATATATAATCTATATGAATGTAAAATCAATTAAGCCAGCGCAAGCCATAGTTAATGAAATTCCATGATTGATTGTAAAATACGCAAAAAAAAACAAATTGTTGAGTTTTTCTAGCTGCAGCCAAAAAAACCAAAAACATAGAACCCCAATTGAGATCCTTAAGCCTTGTCACGCTTTTCCTATACTCATTAACATTCACCTAGTTAATTATGATAATTTATATGAAACAGCAATGCAAATTATAAACTACAATAACCAAAATCGAAAACTGAAAACGAGCAAGGCATACAAACAACAGCGAGAAAACGAAACAAAAATGAAAAACCAATAAAGACAAATTATAAAAACATTACAAAAGCCCAAGTGACTCTCATAAATTACGATCAACTGAGATTGCAGCGATCGCGAGCATCAAATATTCCAAACACTTGTTCAAATGTAATTTATAGAGGCAAGCCGACCAGCATTAGATGGCCACCCAAATGCAGACGTAGCAGGTTAACAATTGATAAATGCAGACAGGCCCATGGACGCATAAATATCGGGAAACGAGGAGGAGCCGGTGAGCCGTGGCCCTTGGCTAATTAGGAATTCTGTGTGCAGAATCAAGGCATTTGCTACCGGAGGATAGCGTTCGAGGGGCCGGGGGTACTATCTTCCAGGAATACGTGTCAAGCACGAGCCGTGTGAGTGAGTCATGATCAAATATTCTCATGTCCCAAGTCCGGGAGCTTCCTGCTTCCTTTGGAAATCCGAATTCGAATCCGCTGCAATCCCAATGCCCCACACTGTGCGCGCGTTCGTTGCCTGAGTCTTTCGTTTTCTGTCCGCTCGCCTCATATTTCAAATTGCGTTAATTACACTTTTAAATGCGGGGTATTAACAGTGCCTGCGATAAGCATCTCTCTTCGCGGCCATTTGCCACAAGCCAAACATTCGGCCATAACTCGAGGCGAATCTCCGAAAAAAAAAATACGGCTAACGACGTGCTCGTAAATTTTCATACCAAAACTATAAACAAACATAAACAAGCCGAAAACATTTACGAACATTACGCATATGCCCTCTGCTTAGATGTCGAATAAAATCGTAAAGGCAAGTGGACAGTGCGGTTCATAGCTGTAAAAGAAACACCTCGAATAAACTTAAGTCAAGAAATCAAACAGATTAATTAACTGATTTGTTGACTGGTCTTTCACTTGCAATGATTTTATCTGATCTAAAATTGTCAACGATAGCAAATCGAATTGATTTTTCCTTATGGTAATTAATCATTATTTTTAATACGTATTGACTGCTGAATTAATTGGATAAGTAGTTGAACTCGTTTGAATAAATTTGTTGCAGTGAAATCATATCTTTTAAACTCTTTCCTTCTTTAACTTCATGACCCCCACTGTGTTTTCTGTGTAAAATAAAAGTGATATTCTGTCACAAAGGCAGACGGTGCTTAGTTCTTTCTGCTTAATTTTCAGCGATTTGTGCGACTTGTGCTGATTATATAATGACATATAAAACATGCCCAAACAACATTTAAATTTGCTGTAGCTGTTTTTTATATTTTCGCAGACCTCATCGAGCCAGATCCATTCATTTGTATTCGCCACAGTTGCCATCATCGTGACTCCTTTGATGAAAAGCCGTCAACAAATGCAAAAAAAATAAAACGAAAATAAAAAAATAAAAAATGGAGAACAGAATGAGCAAATCAAATTAACAAAAAACTAGGCGGGGTGTTGTACATAAATTTACGCAGAAATACTTATGTTATATTTTTCAATATAATTTATTAATTTGTGAGTTTTAATCTCTTGGGTTTTCTGAGAAGATTTGAGATTTGCTTTGTAAGATGAAATGATAGGTTTTTAATAGAAGAAGGGTTCTGAAAAAGAATGCTTCTCATCACAAAAATTGTTACTGTTTGTAGGTTTAATTCCCATTCAAATATATATCGGTCGTATTTTCAATTAGATTTTCAATATATATCCTGGGGTTTGTGTTTATCAATATAAATATGTTTATAACTGTACGTTCTCACAATAGAATTCCCACAGTTTTAAAAGATTCAAATGTCTTTTATTTTATTTTAAATGTTAAAAATTCACCAAAGCTTAACATTTGTACAAACAAAGAACTACACCCAACAGCGTCGAACAAAGTCAAGTCAGCCTTATATTTTTCTTAACCTTTCCCCCTCCCGCCTTTTCTAACCAAATTGTTCTTAAATATATTTTAATTGAAGGCCCCCACAATGGTTTCTGCACGAGGCCACCAAAAGTGTGTCTGGCCCGAACATGCTGTGCCACCTGAAAAGTTCCTGGAACTCTGGCAAGCGAACCCCTGCCCAGAAACAATAACCCGGAGCTGGCATAAAGTTCAGGCCTTAACAAGATGGAACAAAAGGCTGTCTGGCTGGCTGGTTGGCTGGCTGGATGCTCTACCGCGTACTCGCCAGACTCGTGGGCAACAGTTTTCATGTTTGTCGCTTATTTTGCTTTATTTTCCTGCAGTCTGTCAGTAGCAGGATGCCCGAGATTCAAAAGGGGAAGAGGAAAGAGGGCCAAGACGCGACGACAACTTGGCTGACAACAGGGCGAATGCAAATAAGTCTCCTCGTTGGCTCATTTCTGTTGAATTTGCTAAACTCCCGACGACTGCTGATTTCCACCTCTGCCTTCTTGATTTATCTGGCATTTTATTGGCCAGCGCCATTTGCTTTCGAAGGCCTAGACCATAATTTACGCATCTTCCTGCGATGGTTTCTGTTCTGTTTTGTTTTTTTTTTTTTTGTTGCCATTTTTCTGGCCCGGCCTAATAAAGTTCTCTCAGGTGTGAACAGGCCACTCCACCACTTGCATACGAGGCAGCTTAATTGATGACAACATCTTGGAATTTTCGTTGGTATTCCAACTCGGAGTTGTCGCCAGTCTTGGCTTTGCCTTTTTGCTTTTGGGGGCCCAGCTGTTAAGGCCATCGTCGTTTGGCTGGCCAACTGAAATCAGTTAAATAATGAAACATTTGCACGATACTGGCGAATCGAATCGGCCGAATCGGAATCGTATCGCGAGCCAACTCAAGCCCAAGGATAGGGAACACAGGAAAACAGCTCTGGCTAAAACTAAAAGCCAGCACAACTCGGCAGCTAAAGCAGCCTCAACAATCAGCACAATCCGCAGTTGTATGGTGCTACATATCGTACAAGATTTCCGGGAATTGAAAACTGCTAAAAATCGTGTTTGATTTTATACGTTGTTGCTGTTGCTGTCCGCTCCTTATGCATGCAATTTCGAGGGGAGACTTCGGGATCGGAGAAAGGAGGGACCTGCAGCATCTACGATACGCGTCGTGGTTCAACATGCAATCGCAACAAACGAAAGCAGCTTGTTAACTAATTAAAACCAAAATATATGCAAATCAAAGGCCCCAAAAAGAACCCAAAAGGAGTCCTCCTCGCGTTCTCGTCCTCTGCCTTCTTGTTTTCTCTGGATTAGCTACTGTTTTGGAGTTTGGATTTCGGATTTCGAAGTTGGACTTCTTTTCTCCCTCGTCGCCTTTTTGTCAACGATCTTTTTTTCGGGGGCAATTAAGCGGGCCAACGAAGAGTCGTCGTCGCTGCCATAATGCTGCAAAATCGAGAACTAAATAGCACAAAGAGCATTGTGCAAAAATTAATTGCAACATTTTGAGCAGGGACCACCGCCACCGCACCGCCCCCCTCACCATCCGCACATCCTGCTCCAAATGCAATCAATTCAGTATGGATTTCTGGCGAAGCAATCGATGCGGATTTACGAGTCGCCTGCATTTTGCCTTTCCGAGCCAGCCATTTGGCCCATTGTCGAGTGTCCCCCAGAGGGCTCGAAGATGATCCTGCACTGAGAGAAACCAATCTCTGGATTCAGACATCAATTCATAAAAAAAGTGACAAGAAAGGTACTTATTCCTATCTCAAATATGGCTCTAAAGCATTTTAAATTAAATATTTAGAGATACTATATTTTAAATTTAAGGGTTGGTTGATACAATATTTTTGTTGGTCTTTAAATTAAATTAAATAATTATTAGTTGCGGATACTCAAATAAAACAAAATCTTTCTGCATCACAGAGTTTTTAATGAGTTTAATTTCCTACGTATATGTTTTCTTTTGAATGTAAAGGTTAATTTCAAAGATAAATGGATTCTGGTATTGGGTTGCAATTTAGTTTTAAATGATTTATGATCTATCTATTTTGATAAAGGGCTATAACTATATAATCTGATTTTGTTTTCAGTGCATGATATAGTGGTGGGTGAGCAGCTCCATCCGCCGTCGTGGTCTTGTGTATTCTGCTTAGGTGCGGACATATGTAAAACAAGCCATGAAACAACCGGCTGGGAGCAGGACTCTCCGCATTCGCATTCCCATTCGGATTGAGATTCAGTTTCGGAAGTGAAATTTATTTTGCATACGACCATTCGCCCCACCGAGGAGCCATTGTCTTTTGTTTTGGGCCCAATCTGAGGACGGAGGAATGGAGCACTCTGTGGGGTCAGCCGGCAAGTGCTCCTGGGAAACTTTTCGCTCGGCGCATATATCAGGAATGGGCCAAGGAGTTGGGCCAAGGAGCAGCCGGCCGTTCGATTGTCACTGGGAAATTATCCAATTTTGTGGTTTGCATTCAAATTGAGCACCGGCGGCTGTCAATTTACCAAAGGGCCCACGGCAAATCAGGGGCGAAAGGAAGAGGACTCGGACGAGTAGCTGTCATGTTGATGAATGCAATTGGCAATTGCCCCCGGAGCGCTGGTGGTCCCAGTTCGTTTCGTTTCGTTTCGGTTCGGTTCGGTTCGGACTTGGTTTAAACTCAGCTCGGGGTTCAGCCGCCCGAAATCATAATCGCGATCTCTCGGCGATCCCGATTTCGAACCCTTTTATTGCCTGCTTCCGGATATCCAAGCCAAGACCATAAAATGCATGGCCAACGCCGTTTATTAATTGCATCAAGATCAACTCGCCAAACGCCGCCAGCTTTAAAACCAGCAAACAAAAAAAAAAGATAAAAACGAAAACATTAACAATAACTAAAACGAAACAAAATTGTGATAAGAAATTTCACTAATGAGTATTTACCTTTTCAGAATGGTTGCGGCTTTGGCCACGGCTTATTTGGGGTAGGGCTATAACTTATAAGCGCACGTTAACGTTAACGGGGCGTATGCTTAATGCTAGATTAGTATCGCGAATTTCATGTGCGCTGAACTTAACGGCTGATCGCTCAAAAAATTAATCAAGCTGCTTTAGGCTACTTTAATGTTTTCAGCATTTTACATTCTCCGCACTCTAACAACTAAGGGGTATTAGCAAATGATTAAGGAGCCAAACACTTTTAGCCATTTAAGTAATGGTCTTAAAATTTACTAAATTAATTTTAACAAACGGGCTTTTGTGTTATTTATATTTTTAGGGAATATGTAATAAGATAAAATTCATAGTCGGGTATATATTTTCTTACAAAGCTATATAGTTTATTAGAATTTTAATTTATTCCTGATGTTACAATTTATTTGCTATTGTTTTAATGAATTTAGTAAAATGTGTTTAAAATATTTTTAAAATATTGGACTTTTTTCTAGACCCTCAACTAAATAAATCTATTTGATTCCCAATTTCATTTTAAATATATCTTTCACTTAACCAAGAAAAGTTTAATGGTTGTTATGCTGTGGTAAGTTTATTGAATGGTTATTAAATACAAATTAAAGGAATAAAATCTCTTTTTTAGCAATATTTTCAATATAAAAAACAAATACAGAATATAGAAATTAGCTAAAAAGTAAAGAACGCTTTCTTTTATCAAAGGCAAAGAGCAACCAGTTTTCGATGTCTAGAGATTATCTTTGACTTGTTTCAAAATGTTGTTAATATTTTCACATACTTTGGTGGGATTTCCTTTCCCTTTGCTGGCTGGCGGTTAACAAATTGCTTTCGTTATCGCCGATTTCGATGCAGAGCGAGTTGAATGCACTCCCTGGCTCGATTCGAGTGAACTCCGGCTCTTCGATTGGAATTGCTGGGAGACTCCTTGGCCGGGACTCACTCACGTACGAGGAGCGATCGGGCCAAGTCATTTGTTACATTATAAAATATAATAAATTTCAGCTAGCAGGCGAGCGGAGAAGCAGCTAGATAAATAATGCATTTGCCAATAAATATCCTGCTGCCGCCTGATTGACGCCTGACGTTTGTCATGGGCCGGCAATTTGCATTGGGTTCATTGGAAAATGTCAACTTTAATTGAATTTGCACTGACGAAAGGCCCCGATTTATGTCTCCCCGTCGTTTCGTAATAAACATGTCAGGCGAAGTTTTCGATCTCTGCCCGCTACTCGCGGCCACAGATTCAGATTCAGTATTTGACTTTGGGCCAACTAATTTGAGCGCTAGCTGGGAACAGTTTTTTTTTCCCCCAAACAGGATGGACCAGAAACCTGCTTGGAGTGGAGGCTGCGGAGGCTGCTCCTCTGGTGCAACTGGAATCCGGAATCGCCTGCCCCTTGCACCAATCCCAGTCGCTAGCTTAATGCCATAATTTATGCGCACAACTCGCTTTCGGTGCCGCAACTCTGGCTCCGCCTTTTGGCCAATCAGCGGCCGAGTTTCTGGCCATGTCTAGGGCTGGCTCAAGACATCCGCACGGCTGCGGAGCATCCGCAATATGCGATCGGACCTATTCCTGAATTATGGAAATTTGAATCGATTGTGTTTAACAAAAATACCATATCAAGAAATGGGAGAGTAAAATGCGTTAGCAGAAGAAATCAAGATTGTGATCTTTAGCACTTTTTGTTTATTGTATATATTTGTTTATTAAGATAACTTCTTGATAATCAATATTTTAAGTATTATAACTTTTTTTCTATTCAATACATTTTTTATAAATGCTTACTTTTCTTAATTGCATTATTTGGTAACGTAACTTAAGGCCAACTAACATTATAGTCATCTGTAAGTCGTTCTATAAATTTCCCTTAATTATACCCGTTACTCGTAGAGTAAAAGGGTATATTGTATTCGTGCAAAAGTATGTAACAGCTAGAAGGAAGCGTTTGACCCTATAAAGTTATATATTCTTTATCAGGGTCACTAGCCGAGTCGATATAGCTAATGTTCCGTCTTTCCATTTGTCCGTCTGTCCGTCTAGTACGTTGTAAAAGTCTGTCTGTCTGTCTGTCCGTATGAACGCTGAGATCTCGGAAACTATAAAAGTTAGAAGATTGGCATTTTGCATGCAGATTCTAGGAGTTCCTACGCGGCAAGTTTGTTTCAAAAGGTGCCACGCCCCCTTTAACCCACAATCGCTTATATACGATTTTAAAAATTTAAATATTTCGGAAAAGTAAAAATGCAGTTTTATTGTGTTTATCAATACCTATCGAAATGTAGAAGAAATTTTTCAAATCGGACCATTCGTTAAAAAGTTATGCGTGATCAAAGTTTCTATCTCTATCTCCATCTCCCTCGCACTCCCTTTACCTGAGTAACGGGTATCTGATAGTCGGGGCACCCGACTATAGCGTTCTCTCTTGTTGACTTTTCTGTTAAAGTAGATATAACCTAATGAGTATGTATTAATATTTTCTAGTAAGGAAAAAAAAATGTTAGAGGTCTTTTTTATTAAGCTGCTTTTTTTTTTCTTTTTTCTAATAAATAATATTATTTTTTATAAATTGCATTGTAAAACTAACTAAAACTAGCATTAGTAATCGCTGAAATGATTATTGATTATTCTTGATTATTGTGTATAAACTGCTGTTAATTTCAACTACAAGTCATTAATAAGAAATAAATGTCTTTTGTATTGTTGTTTTCAGTGAGTCTTTTCGACCTGTTTTCTAAATTTATTCTCCTATAAACACACAGTTAAAATCCTCATCGAATGCAGCTCCCCTCCGACAAGATGTTTGACCTCAGCGGAAACATGAATTACACATTTCTTTGGTGCTCGAAATTCGACTCACAGGGGATTGCACCTGCCTGGATATAACCTGTGGCCAGGATGAAGCAGTAAAAATGCAGCGCGTGCCGAGTGTTCCCCAAAACACTATTAACAAAAACCGCCAAAAACAGGAGACGCAGGAAGCATTAAACCCAGAAACCGAAAGTGCAAGGTGCAAGGCTCAAATGTGAGAATAGCCATGGGAATGGGAAACCATTCGGCATGGGTAATTGAATTAAACTCCGACATTGATCTACAATGGGCCTAAGCCGAAAGGCAAGCCCAAAATGCAAACCCCTCAACAAAGTAAAATCCAAAAAAAAGAACTCCAAAATAGGAGCTGAAAAATCCACAATCCTAGGCGGATTAATGAGTTTCTCGTTTTGCGCTTGAGTGACTGAAACCGCAACACATTCGAAATTCGAACAGAGATTTAATGCCCCAGTGGACATGTACACACACTTTTATTCCGGTGCAACCCAAAGTGGGATGAATTGATCTAATCTGATCTCGACTCAGCGATCTCGCTTTGTCAATTGCCAATTGATCTTTTGGGCAATTGATCCGCTTTCGATTTCATTTCTCCGGTTGGGTTCTATTTGTGTTTGCTTCCTTTTTTTTTGGGTGCGTGCTACATGAGATAGCAGCAAAAAAAAATATAACCAATAATAATAAACAGATGTGTGCTGCTCATCAATAAATTTAGCAAATATTGCACAATTATTCACAGCGATTGCCATCTAAATGTGGTTTTAATTGTTGGCATTAATTCGTGGACGATCGGCATGGAGATGAGTGTTTGCCATGCGATAACCACTTGACTTACATTACCAACATGCATGCCACTTAATTATGGCTTAAACCCGGTTTAGCCATAAACTACATTCGCAACGGGCAAAATTGATTCTTTGCGTTGTCAAACTTTATGGACGGACATAAAAAATCGAATCAAATCAAAGCAAATATTGGAGGCTAAGCCGCAGGAATCCTCAGAGCCAGGGCACGTGTAAATAAATTGCTTTCCGATGGGTTAGCACCAAGTCGAACCCTTCCACTTGACCTGACCGCTGGTCTTTATCAGTGACCAGGCCAGCAGCGAAAGGGTTGCGTCTAATCCCTGGCAATAAAATACAATTTTGTCCAGGCGCAGAATGCATAGCAAACACGGTAGGACTTCTATATATCAAACACCCAAATTTTGCAAGAAAAACTTTTGATATTTAACTCGCTATACATTAGAGGAAATATATATTAAGATTTTATTTAAATAATAACCATATTCAAGTTAAAAATTAATAAAGCTAATTAAATTACTTTGAAATGAGAATGTACACTTTATTATATTATTGTAGTTATTGTTCTCATAGCTTCGAAATTCTTTTAAAATTTTTACTTGCCGTTTTCAGTATTAAGTTTATAATGTGTCTGATTCCGTCATAAGAATCGTTGTCTATAATGGTGATTAATAGCCGTAGTCTTAAAAATGAACATTAATTGTCTGTTGTTATACCTATCTTATCTATACTTAACTACTCTGCTATAAAACTAATAAAATATAAAATTAGGAAATAAATGATGACGTTACCAAGCTGTTCAAATAAGACAAACACCAGTTAATGAAGCTTCACTGTATATCTTTCTCAGAGGATTGCGGAGGATATATATCTTTCCTTCTGCTACTGCTCCGCTTCTTGTTGTTGTTGTGTAAATAAGAATTGAACTGTGAAGAAGCGATGCGAATGACGTTTACTTTTTATGTTTGTTTATCGCTGAAACCGAAAGCTGGACACTCGCCTGGACAATCCACCCTGCCACCAGTCCACCCACACATCGCAGCCCATCAATTCGTAGGATTTTGTTGTATTTTTTGGATTTATGCTACTGGACTTTTGGCAATTGGATTTTTTTCTCAGCCATTCAGCTGTGTAATTGAGTTAGCCAAAAGATCAGAATACGGCCGGCAAAACTATAAACTTGAAAAACTATAAACCTGGCCTGGAGTTCTCCTATCCGAAGTACATTTAATGACGGCCATCGCGTGAGCCTTTGTGGAGGAGGAGGGGTTTTATAAGGCCAACTAAGGGGGGTACTCACTGCTTTTATGGCTTATTACCGGCCTAATTGAGGCCATTGTCATTCTGGGCTCTTTGCAGATCTTGCTGCAGCTCGCATGTCGCCTTTGGGTTCGGGTTCACTCGCCCACTTAATTGACATGTGCGCGGTGTGTGTTTGTTTGGCGAATGACAGCTTTTTGGGTGCTGAAACCCTGAAATGCTTGCTGAAATATGAAATATGAAATACTGAAATGCGCGAGTTGCACGTGAGGCGACAATTATGCAGTCCCATTGGCCTGCAACATGTTGCCAAGTGTTCCTGATGTTGCTGTTCTCTGTGGGAGAGATGCCTCGGCCGGGAATTACACGTATTTCAGATGGTAGGTGATTACGTAACATGCTAATACTTGTTATTAATACCTGATGGGGTTTGGTTTGCAAAGAAAAAGTTTTGCTCTAGAATATTTCGCCTTGAGCTAACAAGCCATCTATCTATGATCTAAATCACATTAATTCGAGAGAAAAGGACAACCTAAGAGAATGGTTATAATTAAATACTAAACAACTTATAATTTTAAAAGTCAACTAAACAATTGATGCGTTTTATTTTTTTTTTTTGAATAGAGCAAAACCTTTTAAAATTAAACAACAAAAACATAAAACTAAAAATATTGTCGCTTTAATATATTTAAGCTGCTAGTTTTTTAAGTTGTTATGGCAAAGTGTATTCCTTTCCCTAATTAAATATTTGATGTTCCAAACAAACTATTTGAATGCAAGCTGCTAAACAAATTTCTAATGTGGTTAAGGTCTTTTGGGCTGTTTTAAGGGGAATTTCATTGTATTTTATCCTTTCCTCTCCGTTAAATGTGACTATTGTAAATGGTTCTCCTAGTAACTTGACGCAAAGTGGCATAATTACATGTTTCGATGACAAATGTCAGGCCTGTAGCCACTGGCCGGGTCCCAAAATGGAACCTTCTTCATTAGGGATGCCTTTTTGGAGAGGGGAAGCCCCGAACCAAAGGAATGCTGCACGAATGCGCGCGATTAACTAGCCAAAGGAATGACCAAAAAACAAGAACTAAAAAAAAAGAACGCAGAAGGAAACGTTGCAGTCCCGGTTCCTACCACAATTGCATTTTTGGTTACATTTCGCTCACGTTTCGGCTGCAATTAAAAACGAACGAAAGGGAACCAAAAACCAAGAGGGGGCGGAAAAGAGGAGGGGGTGTGCCGCGCTTAGCCAACTATGAAGATTTAGATAAGCGTCTCATTTTCCTAGCAGCTTGCCCAGGGTCCAGTTCTCTGGCCAGTTCTCGTTTTTGGCCTCTCCACGTTTTCCATTTCATTTCATTTTCATTTCTGTGCGGCACAGGGGCGTGTTTCCTCACACACACACACCAAAAATTGTCGCCTGAAGTGGGTTCCATGGAGGGAGGGGTGGAAAAGGGAGGGTAGGTGGGTGCAGAGACCTTGAGTGTCCTACACTTGCATTTAAATTGCATGCAACTTTTGTAACTGTACTAGCCTGTCGTTGCATTTAACGCAGTATTTAAAAATATAGATTTGCAATTAGTTTAATTTATTTTAAACTGGGCGTTAAATTTAAAAACGTTTTGTTTTATGATAATGTTTTTCTATTAATTCCAATTCCAACAACACTGTGCCATCATAATATATAAAAAAACATTTGTATCATTACATCTATAAGTGAACAAAAAAGTCCACAATTTATGCATCACTAAAATAGTCTTTTACATGAAATTTAAATTACGGTTTATACCAAAAAGGTTTCACTGTACCTCTGAACTGCATTTTTTTTTTGGTAACTGCTATATTTACCGGGGTGTAACAATTGTACTCCCCTCCTTTTGCTTATGTGCGACCCAAATTCATTCGTAATAATGTAATTTTAAATGTTTGCTAGTGTGCCGCAGTGGCTCTCTTACAGTTTTTTAATTAAAGATCTGACTTTGGGGGTGAGAAAAAATTATAGAGATAAAATAGGGTGCCCCTAACAAATTGCCCGAACTGTGCACCGACCAATCAAAACTGATCCGCTTTCTTGGTCGTGGTCGTTTGTAATGATTGCAAACACAATCGGACCATGTAGATCTCGCCTGCCTGCGGTTCCCTCCCTTGGCAAAGAAAGAAAATGCTTTTCCATAGAATTTCCCTCGGTTGCCCTCAGATCATGACTCGCGGGGCCCGGCGGACTGCGAAAAACTGCATAGAATTTCAACCATAATCGCGGCGAGCGGCTAGGCTAACAAACCAGCAAACAAGGCGAAAACAACACAAGTAACAACAAACGGCACAAGCAAACAAAGAGCGGCAAAAGGTATCATCATAATCATAATGCGCATAAGCCGCCATCCAAAGTGGGCGGGGGAAAAGGGAATTCATTCCAGCGAATTCGCAATTCTGCGAAATCAAATTGCACAAATATTTCTCTTATGCAATGCACCAGGGGGATACAACTGGCTGGAGGTGGAGGGATCTGCAGTATAGCTAGCCAGAGAGATCCCCCAGCTGGAGCACTAACTAAGTAACTAAGCCCCAGACTCGCAGACTTGGCCTAAACCCGCTGCCATTGTTAGACGCAGATGCAGACGCAGACTCTAAGACACCGAAGCCTCAGATCTTCGGCATCAAGCACTTTGGGGTTTACACGTCGCAAAAGTTGCCGATTTCGAGTTGTCGAAAATGTGTCAAAAAAAGATCCATAATAATTTTTGATAAAATATTTAAGATCTAGAAAGAATAAAAGAGAACATTTTGTGCTGTAAAGCATTGAATAAAATGCTGTAAATGGAAAAAAATAAAATATAAAAAGTATAAATCGCCCCCGGGTGGACTCGAACCACCAACCTTTCGGTTAACAGCCGAACGCGCTAACCAATTGCGCCACGGAGGCGGTGATCATAGTGCGGCAGAACAACTTCTTGAAGACAAGGTAAGGCAGCCAGCGCATTCAAAATGCGGTCTACCTATAAATAATCCATTAGTGCGGTTAAGATAGGAATGGAATTTTACCACATAATAAATAATTACAGGTACATTTATTACGCCGTAAAATTCTATTCTTGTCTTTATATATATATAAAAGAAAATAAGAAAGGCAAAATACTGAAGAACTGAAACTTAAGTTCTTTCATTCCACTTATCAGCAACAAAATGTTGTGGTCAGAGGAGATTATTTGTTCTACACAGGAATATTTAACAAACTTTACTGTACAAAATTATATATTAGAATATATAAAATATTATGAAAAAAAGTTCATCTACTTCGATCCTGCCAGGAGTCGAACCTGGAATCTTCTGATCCGTAGTCAGACGCGTTATCCATTGCGCCACAGGACCGCTGAAACACCGCGATCCCAACACCTGTTGTTAATTATGAATGATAAACTAAGATAAATTAGCGAATTTTACAAAATTATAGAACTAAGTTAGAACACGGTATCCGAAAAAATTTAAGCAATTACTGAATTGGTTGGATATAAAATTAATAAGTATTCGGATTTAAGGTAAGGAGTAAAAGATTAATAAAATAGTTGCGATCCTGCCAGGAGTCGAACCTGGAATCTTCTGATCCGTAGTCAGACGCGTTATCCATTGCGCCACAGGACCCGTGAAATACCGCAAGAATAATAATTTTTTAATTTGACCATCTAACTTAAAATATATAATATAATTTATCACAGGCATTGTTTTTATAAATTAAAAAATCAAAATGAAATCTATAAATTTTTATCTTTGATCCTGCCAGGAGTGGAACCTGGAATCTTCTGATCCGTAGTCAGTTATCTATTGCTCCACAAGAACGGTAAAATATACAGATCAGATAATTTTTTACCATTTACAAAAGAACATTAATCTATTAAATTATTATTAAATGTAACTTTTGTGTTTAGTGGAACGAACAAAAATTATAGGCATTACTAATATAAAGAAGTATTCCAAAATAATATTTTGTTACAAAAAAGATAATTACAATTCGATCCTGCCAGGAGTCGAACCTGGAATCTTCTGATCCGTAGTCAGACGCGTTATCCATTGCGCCACAGGACCCATGAATTTATGCTTTCCAAATACCAACATGTAATTGAAAAACTAGTTTCTATAAATAGACCTCAAATATTCATGGATCTTTTGCTCGTCTTTCTTAGGCACTTTGCATCTCATTATGTTAATTGATAGACAGTTGAGAGATTGAATTTCGGTAATCGTATAAAACCGCTATTGATATTAGTTTGGAGCTCCGCTGAACAAACGTCATAAGTTATTTATTGAATTGTTTCCGTATTGGGGGCTAAATTAAGAGTTGATCTGGTTATTGAATGAAATCGTTTTAATTTTGGCATCGGTTTACACGATACGATGAAAAATTTAAATTATACCATTTTAAGTATAAAATGTAATATCTGTATTCAACATTTTCAATTTGACGTTGATCAAATTATTGACCCATTTTCATGTTAGTTTTTTCTAAGTTTCCAATGACTTGTAATAAGGTGACCTACAATTGAGCTTCCATGATTCTAATATTTAACTTTCAAATTTGACCCTTATTCTATAACTTTACCAAGACTCGTGGCTTGATTTTAAAAGCTGATTTTTTCATTTTAACGTTGATCAAATTTTTGACCCATTTTCTTGTTAGTTTTTTCCAAGTTTCTGACCCATATTTGCACTTCCAGAGTCTATAACTTTACCAAATTTAATCCGATTTCAAAGTGGCATACCTCTTACGACTCGTGGCTTGATTCTCTAAAAATCTGCATTCAAAATTTTCATTTTAACGTTGATAAAATTTTTGACCCATTTTCATGTTAGTTTTTTCCAAGTTTCCGATGACTTGTAATAAGGTGACCTACAATTGACCTTCCAGATTCTATAACTTTACCAAATTTAATCCGATTTTAAAGTGGCATACCTCATTCGACTAGTGGTTTGATTCTCTAAAAATCTGCATTCAAAATTTTCATTTTAACGTTGATAAAATTTTTGACCCATTTTCATGTTAGTTTTTTCCAAGTTTCCGATGACATGTAATAAGCTGACCCATAATTGCACTTCCAGAGTCTATAACTTTACCAAATTTAATCTGATTTCAAAGTGGCATACCTCTTACGACTCGTGCTTTGATTCTCTAAAAATCTGCATTCAAAATTTTCATTTTAACGTTGATCAAAATTTTGACCCATTTTCATGTTAGTTTTTACCAAGTTTCCGATGACTTGTAATAAGGTGACCTACAATTGAGCTTCCCGATTATATAACTTTACCAAATTTAATCCGATTTTAAAGTGGCATACCTCTTACGACTCGTGGTTTGATTCTCTAAAAATCTGCATTCAAAATTTTCATTTTAACGTTGATCAAAATTTTGACCCATTTTCATGTTAGTTTTTACCAAGTTTCCGATGACTTGTAATAAGGAGACCCATAATTGATCTTCCAGATTCTATAACTTTACCAAATTTAATCCGATTTCAAAGTGGCATACCTCTTACGACTCGTGGTTTGATTCTCTAAAATCTCATTAAAATTTTCTGCATTAAATTTTTTTAACGTTGATCAAAATTTTGACCCATTTTCATGTTAGTTTTTTCCAAGTTTCCGATATCTTGTAATAATATGACCTACAATTGAGCTTCCAGATTCTATAACTTTACCAAATTTAATCCGATTTTAAAGTGGCATACCTCTTACGACTCGTGGCTTGATTCTCTAAAAATCTGCATTCAAAATTTTAATTTTAACGTTGATCAAAATTTTGACCCATTTTCATGTTAGTTTTTTACAAGTTTCCGATATCTTGTAATAAGGTGACCTACAATTGAGCTTTTGATTCAAGCATTTGGTTGCAGAAGAGTATAAAGTGAATTATTAGCCTTAAGTATTAAATACAAATTTTATTAAGCTTAAATATGATTTTGAAAACTTTGATACTTAAAATGAAAATCAAATATTTTGTAGCTTAAAAATCTAGCATTTTCTCCCAGAAATCGCAATCTTCCAGGTTCGTGTAAACCTCTGGAGCGTCTTGCAGTCTCCTGTGAACGTGATAAGCCCAAATCAACCGCATCATCATCATCTCTCAGTCGTCGTGGTGGCTGGTTTTGGCGTGGTTGGAGTTTCTGTTGCTGTGGCAGATGTGGCTGCTGCAGTTGTTGCAGTTGCCCCCATCCCCATCCATCCCAGAAACGAGTAAGCCAGGCCAATCGGCATCGCAGGCCATGGAATTACAGCATCTCTAATCTCTCGACAATTGTGGGCGCGCACACCGAGAAATCATGCGAAAAGGAAATGGAATCGCTAAATGCAACTGCATCGAAGGAGAAGGATGAGGATGATGATGAGGAGGAGGCGTGGGGTAGGTGGTGGCAGACCCCAAGCAGTCTGCTAAGGTCTGTTAATGCTCGGTTGTATCTTTTTGTTTTTGGCCATGACAATGGTCCCCGATTCCTGATTCTTGATCCCTGTCCCCTGATCGTGTCTCTCACTTCTAAATCGAGAGAATTCCTTTAAATGGTTCTCGTAACAATTTTTCCCTGCCATCCTCCTCTGGTTCTGTCTTTTCCCTGCACTGGCTTCTTATTATTGCTGTTCTTTCTTTTTTTTTTTTTGAGAATTTTTGTGTGGCGAGCAAATGAATCATACCAGCTGGGGCATGGAGGAGCTCCTCCCTGCTGTGGCGTCGAGTGCCGGGCACTGTGACCAGTCCAAGTCCAGTCCTTGGATAAACTGCAAGAAATGTAGGAGCTTCCAGTTAAGTATTGGTTTTACTAAAATCACTTCTAATTTAATATATAAAACTAAACTATTTTATTTTAATGAAACTAAACTCCCATTCCTAAAATGTGTAAGCTGATCTTGAAAGAATTTAAATTGGTTTTCAAGATACACAAACAAATCCAAAGCTTTTTGTTTAATAATTACCAATTATTTTTAATCAATTATGGTAATATATTCAATATATTCTTAATGAAGATAACAGAAAAAGGAAGGTAGTTATTCCAGTTTCATATTTTTTCTTTTTTTTTGACAAGTGCAAAGAGAGGCATCCGGATAGAGGGAGTTCGAGAGAGGTGGACTTGCACAAGATGTGTGAATTTTTTCGGTTTCTGGCCTGGGACCAAGACTGGAACTCGGACTGGACTGCGAATGGATCGCAGTTGGGGCTGTGGCGAAAAGAGTGAAAATTTATTGAGCTGTGGGCGCGCATTATTCATGCACTGCATTCAGCTAAGCCATCGTCCAAACAGCCGGCGATCCGACGATCCGGCGATCCGGGACCAGGTCCCAAAAGTAGGCGACACCAGGCCGAGCTCAGGATCTCGGGACTTCGCTTGGGGACTTGGCCCGTCGCCGTTTGCCGTCAGTTTGGGTTAACAGGTTAATGTTGACCACGGTCCGAAAAAAAAACAAAAAAAAAAATGGAGAGAGAACTATGCATTGTTTTGGCCATGGCTTCAGGGGATGGGGTTGCGATTGGAGACCGTGACCAGATCGAACCACTTATCGCCTGTCAGAGGCACTCGATGATGTTGTTTCGGGCCCCTAATGATGACGAAAGTTTAGCCAACTTTCACCGCAATTGGCCAAGAGAAGTGTTGCCGGCTTATCACCTAACTCGCCTCTGGTAATTACACAGGGAATTATGTCGGGAACAATAATTCGTTGTGGCATAATTCTGGGAAATTGAAATTTATGCCTCCGTGTTCTCGGGCCAGCTTCTTGGCCATGCTCAAAGCGCATTTATCGCGCAGCATCAATAAATTCTCCCGAGGCAGAAGCCCGACCAGAGGAACAGTGGAGACCAGCAATCGCAGGTATCAACATTTCATAATATTTACAATAAACATGCAACTGTGTGGAGCAGCAGCAGCAGCATTAAGGGGTTAAGGGATTGGCAAGAAAGGGAGCCAGAGCCAGCGAGTTGGTAACAGAGGAGGCAGTTTCTGGCCACATTTAGCGCATCATGTTGCGTGAAATTTGACACTTTTCGGCCGGGATGACGACACAAATTTTCACCGCATCTTGGCCAGACAGACGGGCAACATGTTGCATGTTTTTCCTTCGTTTTGGTTCATCTTGTTTTTTTTTTTTTTTGTAGAATCCCTGCCACTTGCGGGGCTACCGAATTTATGTGCCTTTGTCATATTTGCCAGGCTCTTCTTTAGGCTCTTCGCCTCGTTTTTATTTCGTGCGTTTTTCTGTGTTTTGTGTTTTGTGCGTTTGCTTAACAATAATACACAAATATGGCCACTGCCTGGTTGTCAACAACTAACCCAAAGGCCAGTTAACCTCTCCACAGCCTCCATCGTCATCTCCAACTCCATCTCCGTCTCGCGGACCAACTGCAACAGCCAAGAGCTAAGACTTTGGCCCGAAGCCGGGCCAAAAAGGCAAGGCTCATTGCATGTGCCATGCAAAACGCACACAATCAAGCGACAAATTGATCGCACTCCCAGATAGCGCCGGTTCTGGACAGTGGAACAGTCAGATGGTTCCAGAAATACTATATCTAATTTGGACTAAAGTCAGTTAAGTATAATATATAGTCTCTTCATTCCAGTGAGAAGTTTAGTTGCCTCATAAATTTTAATTATGTTTATACTTTACAGAGAGTATTTCATTACAACAAATAATTGTTTTCCCCTTGTGGTGATGATAAACTAAAGAAAATTAAGTTTATTTACCTAAATTTAAACTAACTAATAGGAAAAGTGATGTGCAGAAATTATGTGTAATATTTTGTATATATAATAAATTATTTTTCTAAATGCAAGCTCTTTTCCTCCTTGTGATGTGTCATTTATTCTTCTATTTAACACAATCTATGTATACCTTAAATAATTTGTATGTTATTATAACTAACAACCTGATTTATAATCCTCATTTGCATCCACTGTGGCAAACCGCTGAGTCTGCAGCTTGTTGCCTGATTCCGTGGCAGTCATAGGCCTACCTACACAGTTTAGGAATATCCCTGGCAACCCGCTCCTTATCCTCCCTCGGAAACCAACGAGGTAACTAATATCTGTTGCAATTGCCAATGCCAATTTTCCTATTTAATATGCCACGAATTGACATGGGCCGCTGCCATTAAGCATTTGATATGACCAGGCCCAGAACCAATGGGCCATTGGCCATTGGCCATGTTTGGAGTTGGGCGCTGGACATGTGATGACATTGCATGGACCACAAGCAGATGCAGTTACGGATGCTGTTGCAGTTGCAGTTGCAGTGGCATTGGCAGTGGCATCCGTGCCTAATTTAATCAAATTAGCTGAGAAATGCAATGGAATGAATTTGTTCGTTTGGTCAGAGAGAGGCAGAAACTCATTACGTTAATCAGTTGATTGTGCAAATCTAAAACAAATTATGACAGCGCATATGCCCGGGCATATGGCCATTTCTATAATTAATTCCCGCCCCGTCCGCAAATGCAATTTGTGCAATTTAATTTCATTAGAATAATTCTAATTAGGGCAATGAGTTGTAGGTGCTATCACAGCCGAACAATCGTTTGACTAAGCGCCATCCAGCTGAATGGGATGCAGCTGTTTGTGAGCGTGTGATAACGGAAATTTAATTGAAACTGTGGCAGCTTTTGTGAAATTATTGGAATGGCCAGAAAGCCAGAGAGCCAGAAAGCCAGGAGCAGCCAACCAGCGCGAGAACCAATTACATTTACCAGCCGACTTGACCTGCCCCCCATCCCAAAACTCAAAACCCAACCCACAACCGAAAACCCATTGATGCGCTGGTGTCCAATGATAAATACGGCTAATGGAAGTTGCCCTCTCAGATTATAATGTTTGTTGCCATCTAAATTGAATTGCAATCGAGGCTCGCTCCTCTTGGATCGGTATTAAAATTCATTTAAATCGACTCGAATGGTAGAAGCCATAACCGACCAGGGCTATCGCAGCTAATCATCTAAAGAAGTGTTTTGTGTGTGTGTCGCCATTGTTGGGTGCACATTTCCAATCAGATAAACACGCAGCCGAAACGCACGAACTAAAAGTGAAACAGAAACAGAAACGGAATTACGAAGCCCACAAAAGGGAGGAGGACCTCCGGCGACCAGGACAATGAGAAAACGGTCGAGGACCTGGTCGGAGGAGCATTGTTCCCTGGCTCCTCCTCGTCGTTGTCACTAATTAGTTAATGCATGACCAAATATTTGCTGCTGTCTTGGCCTTTCGAGTGAGACGAGCCTCAAAAGCAGCCAGCACTCAGGCAAATTCGAATTCTATTGAACTGTTTAATCAGTGATTTACTGAACTTAATGCACCCAAATTGATCGGATTAATACGAGCGTTTTTGGAGATACTGTCGGAAGTGAAGAGAAAATAAATAGAGTGAACTCCACTTATATGGAAATGGTTTTATAAATATTTATGGTTATAAGTCTTACAAAAACAGTCAATTTCATACGCTAGTCAATAGTGTTAAATTGGCCTGGTTCTCCTTTAATTTTTATTAAATCCAATTTGAAAAAAAACATGACCAAAAGAATAAATAAAATATATGTGGTTAAACCAAATTTTACTTCATAAATGGTTTTCATCATTTAAACTAAAATAAGCTGTCCCAGCATTAAATCATATCATAAATTCATGTTGCTGTTGGTTGTGTTTGAGTTTAACTAATTAGTTAATGCAGGGTCCCAAAATACAAACATTTGATGGGATCGGTAGAGACAAGAGTTCCCCCTAATAGACCTGCCCCATCCACAATACCTATACCTATACCAATTCCAATCCCATAGACAGACCCATTGATTTACGTTCATATTTAGTGCGGTTTATTTATGTCGTTTGTTGCATGTTCTCCATATCCAACTGGTTTCAGGTGGCGTGCCCCATTATCATCCCATGCGAGTGTGTATCGGTGTGTGAATTGGTTTCCCATTGGCTGAACATATGCCCACTGCCACGCTTATCTGCGATGCTGATTAACTGATTTATATGGCTGGTCATTGCTTATGCATTGATCACCGCAATTTGTTTCGTCTGATGGACTCACTAGAAAATTGGTATTGGAATTAGAGGAACAGTTTTAGTTACCATTACAATTGACCCGTGACATGTGCGACACTTTTGCATGTGTCTAACTCGGCGGACTGGGGGTAATTTCCAAGGCACCGCCTCGAATGACTTATTTTGTTTCAATTATATTGTAATTATATAGCAATTAGGTTTACCTTTTCGTTTTGCTTTGTTTTCGGTTAGCTTTGCCGTGATGGTAGAGGACAGTGCCTATCACGTTGAGCTCATGTGATGCTGACTAATCAGGTCCATATATACGTAGGTACAGTGCGTTTCGGTTTTGTCAGGCAGTTAAATAATTTTATAATTTTGATTCGGTAAAATTATTTATACACATTAAGTTATTTATTTAAGTTATCAATGCATTCATATTGATTAATTTTGCAATAAAAAATCATTTCAATAAGTTTGTATTATTTAATTACTGATTAATTACCCACTAAGAAAAGTCAAATGACTATTTTTTATTGGCTCTTTTTAATTTCATTAAGAGTAATGCCTTAAATTTCCTTGGCAACCAAATTTCTTGATAAAATTTATTATCTGAGAAGAGCATGGAACCTCTTTAGAACTTACTTTTTATTCACGTACCTGTCAACTAGCGATATATATTTCAATAACTGAACAAATCGGACCTGCTTGACTGCGTGGCCGTGCCGTGCACCTAATTGCTGTCCCAATTATTGCAATGCCCAGCGATATACCCAGCCGATAGGTTTGCGTTTATTTTATTGTTAGCAATAGCAAATATTGATAACAAAAAAGGCGAAACAAAAACCCTGGCAAGGTACAGCGGAAGCGGATGCCGAGTGAAAAAAGGGTCCAATGGGGTCATCATTGCAGTTTACTCGACTGGATGTCGGATTAATGGCCAGCTAACACGCGTTCGTTTGGGACTTTTCCTGGCCCATCATTCTGGCCTGGTCATCGCTGTAAAACAAAAGACTTAGGCAACAAACTGTGTTCTTATGCCACTTCACCCAAACACCAAAAACAACTGCGCTACGAACATGCCATTTCACGCCTCCAAACAACTCATAATTCATGCGTTCAATGGCCAGCTACAAATGCTGCATAACAAATGACCAACATAGAGGCCCAAAGTATCAAAAATTGAGGGAACCAAGGCACGTTTCTTGTGTAGCAAAGACGCATCGAAATTTAAAGAGCAATTCATAAGCATAAATGGCCATTATAGAGACATCATTGCGGCCCCGGTTTCGATGGCTGCTTATTGGATTTATTACCAAACCAATTTCGATTTTCTGTCAACTCATCTGAAAGCAATTAATCATCGGCGGAGCCTTCAGTTACCGTTCCTCAATTAGAATCGTTTTTGTGTGTTTTTTTTTTCTGTATTTTTATGTATATTTTTTCTTCATAAATTATTTTTATTTATTTTTGTGATTTTTTTATGGGTTTTTCTGGTGATTGCCATTAAATTTAATACAATTTTCCATTTTTTTGTTTCGATTTTAAATAAACATTATTTTTGCTTTGATTTATATATATTCAACTATCAATATGGCCAAATTACAATACATTTATCGTTTACACTTAGCACATAATACATATTATTTATATATATAGTTATACATATCGTATTCTGTTTATACCTCAGACATAAATTAGGTTAGGACTAAACTGGCTTTATACACACAACTTAGGGGGTTACGGTTTTATGTTTAGTTGGATTTGTTTTTTTTTTTGTGGTTTTTTTTTTTTTTTGTTTTCTCTATAATTTTACAAAAATTGCTAACAAATGTATTTTACAAATTGCCTTTAACATTTAATTTAATTAAATTTATTACATTACGTTTAAGTCTATGTATATTTTAATGTGTATGTGTGTATATTTTTAAGACTTAGGCATTAACATTGAACATTTAAGTGTGTTTTTTAGTTTAAAAAGTTGACGGCGGCCTTTGCTTTCAATCTAAAACATTTTTCTTCTCTACATTTTGTTAAATTTATTTTACAATTGCTAATGGCGCGCTTTAGTGAAATTTGTTATATTAATATTTATATATAGATTTTACTTTTTGTTTATCACGTCTGTTTTGTTTAGAGTCTAAGAATTTAACTAGTTTACAGTAGGCGTACGCTCTAAAGTATTTGTGCAATTTTCAATTGCGTTTTGCGAATTAGGACAAACATCTCAAGCAACTTTTCTTATACCTACGATTTTTGTTTTTTGTTTTAATTTATACAAAAATGTTTACTTTTGGACGTGCATTGTAACTGTTTTTGTTTATTGTATATAATAATTTTAGTTCTCTGTGTGCTTGATTCTCGTTTTCTGTTATATGTACACAATAAATATTTATGAAATTTCCCCCCTCATTCTGTTTTTATGGCAGTTCATAAAGCACAATTAAATACGCTGAATTTGCGGCGAGAAATTAAATTAATTAAGCGAAATATGAAACATAAGGAAAAACTATACAAACACTCACAGAAAAGCCATAAAGGAAAAATAAAATAAAAGTAATGTGCAGCCCTTTAATTAATTTTAATGGGGCTTTTGTTATTGCTGCCGGCACTCGGCTCGCAGTTTCAGCAGCAACAGCGACAAAGCTTAAATAATTAAAAATTGCACGCAATGTTTACAATTAGGAATAGCCAGCGTTCGTCCAGTCCGCACACCCCCCCTCCCCCACACTCCATCAAATTTTGGTTGGGATGTCAAGGCCTTGGTGCCACTGTCAATTGCTGGCCAAGGAGTCCTCAGTTTGGCATTGTGTTTTGTCTGGTTTTCGTTTTCTTTCGTTTTGTCTCGATTTATTTACTGCTCCATCAGCTCGACTGAGGAGTGGGTGAGTCGCGGCTCTAACTGAACAGATTGTTGTTCAAGTTGTTCCCGCTCCATCACGTGTAGTCAGTGCGCCAGGTGCCCTGCAGGAGAGAAGAGGGAAAAGTCCAGGTGGAACGTTAGTAAAAGTTCGGGAATCACAATCCACACAAAAGCTTGCACAGAGAACAAATTTTTAATTTTAAGTGAAAGTAGAATTTAACTAATTGAGTGAAGGATTTCTTGCAACAACACCTTTTAGGTACTTCGCATTGCTAACTGTTTATAAGTATTTGAAAAATGTTAACTAATAAATTTTCAATATATTTAACTAATAAATTTCCAATATATTTAACTAATAAATTTCCAATATATTTAACTTATAAATTTCCAGTATATTTAACTAATAAAGTTCCAATACATTTAAATAATTTTTTAGTATATTTAGAGTTATTTTAAAAGTTCTTAGATTTATCCTAAATTTTCAACGTTATTACTTTAAAATGATTGGAAATTCAATAAATTGCAATGTATTTCTCATCCGCAGTACTACACAAATATATCTAATAAAGTAATTCAGATCAGCTCAGAACCTTTGCTTTTATTTTTTATTTAATTGTTTAATTAACTCAAACTACTAAAACCTATCCTTATATTTTTCCTATATTTTTTTCTGTGCCTTAAAAGCTTTGTCGAAAAGCTGTTCTTGGCATAAAAATTCTCTTCTACTCACCATCGAACTGAGGCCCAAGTGGTAGGGCTGCGAGTGGGGCACCACCGCTCCGCCGAGAGAGCCGGCGGTGGAGAAGCCGCCCTGCAGTCCGCTCGAGGCGCCCAATGCGCCCATGCCGCCGGTGTACCAGCTGCCGTGCATGTGCGCATGTGCCGGATGCAGTCCGCTCGAGAGGTGTCCATGTTGCGCTAAAAAGAGCGAGGAAAATGGGGGAAAGGCGAGTGTTAGCTGGAGTGACGGGCATTAAATTGGCTCCCAAAGAGCAGATGCTTACCCATGGAGGCCGAGAAGCCGCCGCCGAATCCCTTCGAAGGATCCAGTGGCTTAAAGTCGCCCATGCCCAAGTGTCCGCCAATTGGCAGACAGCCGCCGCCCAGACCCTTCTTCTTCTTGGACTTGGAGCTCAGCTTGCGGTTACGCGTCTGAATGCCCTCCTTTTTCATCGTAAGCGGACGATTGACCTGCAAATAATTTGGGAAAAGAGAAATAAATTAGTAAACAGGCAGAACGGAGCGCTAAAATAATAATGAAGCTATTATTGTACCATCTAAATTGTAACTGAAACATTTTAGACTTCTCACTACCAAGACAATCTTTATTTAATAAAGTTATGTTTAAGGAGGTCCTAAATTTAAAAGTAACTAAAATCATACTTCAGAAAAGGTTTTATAAAGTTGGATTATTTAAATCAAAATAATTTAATACAAAAAAAAAGGCTCATGGAAAATAGTTCTAGGAGAACTAAGTTTTCCTGCGTGTAGGTGGAAAATCAATAAAGTAAAAGCGAGCCGAAAAGAGGGCTAAAACCGTCAGCGACTGACCGCTAAAATGGGTCAAATTTATGCAAATTCATGGACCGGAAATGCCGCTAGCTGCACACGCTGTCTGTGTGAGACAGGGTTGGTTGTGTGTGTGTCCCCCAGTGCTCAGATGTGTGTGTGTGTGTGTGAGTGCAACCGGGAAGTGAAAATGAAGTATTACAAGCATTTCTACACGATCAGATAAGCGACATTTGCGAATGCGATTAGTTGGCGCTGATAGCGCTCCCAACGGCACCCGGGTAATGCTTTTTTTTTTTTAGTATTTTTACTTGAAACGTTTGCTGATGTTGCTGCTGTGCTGCTGCAGTTGTTGCTGATGTTGCTGCTGCTGCTGCTGCCGCTGTTGCTGCTGCTATTCCCTTGGCCATTGTTGGGCTCTCTTCATATGCAACTCCTTATCACTTGCGAACATCTAAGCGGCAGCATGCGCTTCATTGCGCTACAATTACAATATTGGGTTACCCATTCCCAGCAGCAGCAGCAGCAGCAAAACATTAGCAACAAAGCCGAAGAGGGGAGGCCAGAAATGTGGCATTACAAAGGACCAAGGGCTACCTGGGCGTGAATTACGACATTGTGCTGGGTGCCTCTTTTTTGATTGTGCCCTCGAGAAAGCAAACAGAGAAATTGTTAAATTGCCGAACGAGCACTTTGAAGAGCCGAGATTTTTCAGAGGGTTGTGATTCGGCGACAAAAACGTATCACTTACAATGCGATACACAAAATAGAGAACCCATATATACATAAGTATCCAGGGGAGATGGGAGGATCTCAGGGCAGCCCACGTAATTGATAGTCTCTCTAGCGTTTAGCGCAAATTGCGGCAATTAGCAACTCGACGGCAGCTGCGGATCTCTGTTGAGCTTTAATTGATATGCAGCAACAAAGCATAAAGTTGTTAATGCCCAGGCCTAGCTCATTAAGAAATTCAGAGGAAAGCCCCAAAGGGGAGCACCACACCACACATCAGCAGATTAACTTTTTTATGCATAAAATCTAAATCGAGCGTGGAGCGAACACGCGCCGTTGCAGCTGACTGGCAACTTGACAGCCCCCGAAGATGAAAAAACCAGCCAGTGCATCAGCCCACCCACAGATATACACTAGAGATATATACCAGAGATATATACCCGAGATATATACCCAAGATCCCGAGGAAAAAAGAGAGAGTGCGACAAATCCAGAGGACAAGGCGACGGTAAGACGGCGCCAGGCACCGTTAGGTAACCTTTATGATTTTCTATATTTTTTCCCTTTATTGTCACTTCACCACAGGACATTTTCCCAGCAGGTCACCAAGGACTATTTGACCTGCTCAACAATTGTATCATTTGGCGTTAATTAACATGCTGATTCTCCAAGATAAACTTCGATTTCGAGGAACTCTCGAACAGACACGCGCAGATGCTAGATAACAGATCAAAGATCTAGCAAGTGCATATCCAGAATAAAGCAAATGCTGATACAGGAACGAGTGTTTCTTAGATTACAGTGGTTGTGGGTTTTTAGGCAAATGTACACATGTAATTACATTAAAGAAATATTACAAACCATATAAATTTAGAGGCTACATACTCCTGTTAAGCATTGATTTACCGTAGGCATTATGAAGTTATTAGCATAAATTTTCCATTTTCGTAACACGAATGCTCTAATTGCCTCTAGCCATGCCCCACTGTACTACGCCACGCCAAGTGCCTGCAACATTTCCATAAAATGTGCCAATCACTTTGGTTAGAGAGGCCCACACAGGCGGCACAGCTCGAAATGACAAACGAATTGAATTGAAATGAACTGCAAGCCAGAAAAGCAACCAAAGTCAGAAAAAGTGAAAGAGACAGCGAAAGAGGTAGGGAAAGAGAGAGCTATACGGGGGGCAGACAGAGACGGAGATGGCAATGGCAAAAATGCGCGCTGATTGGCATCTTATCGAGATGGGCCACTGTCCAATTGAAGGAAAATTTTTGCAAAAATAAATTTCGCCTGTTCAGCCACCCAAAGTGCATTTTCTCGTATGTCGGAAAAGTTTTTACTTTGAGCAAATCAGATTACGGAAAATAGAGCAAATGTGAATGCGTATGTGTGTTTGCTTGCTCTTTGATATTTGCCTTTTATGGACGGGCTCAATTAAAAATATTTCGCCTTTGCCGATTGCCATCGAAATGCAGCCGCTACTTTGCTTGCAAGTGGCCACAAGTGGCGACCGCAACTTAATTAGTTTGCCACACAGTGGGGCAGACAGGTGGCCCATCACTTAAGGGCCACTGACATGTAAATGTGCCAAAAGTTCAACCGCAAAACTCATTAAAACTTGACTGCAGGCCACGAAACCAAATAAAAACAAGGAATGAAAAAGAAACCCCAAAAAAACCAAAAGACACCAAAATGGGAAATAAGTTGGGGGGGCAAAACTTGAGCTTATCCCCTGAAAAGCGTGGCTAATGAATATTTAATAAGAGAGAGAGGGCGAGGGGGTGGCTGGATGGGATGGCTGAACATTATTCAATTGAATGCAGTTAGCCGGGTAGTCGATTACATAAATTAACTCTGCAAAGGGGGAGATCTTCTAGCATCCTGCCACGCGTTGCCCATAACTGGAAATCGCGGGGAAAGCTTATCGCATTTTCACAGGCAAACACCAAACAGCAAACACCAGACGCTTATCGCTGGATGGCAAAGTGGTGGATAGTGGGTGGTGGCCGACTGGCATCTTTAAATAATCATCGGGCATTCATCATCATGAGGGTAACAAAGCAGCAACCTGCTGCGGCAACAAATGGAGTAGCTAAACGGCAGTCAACCCCCTGGGGTGGCCGGAAAATGGGAAATGGAAAGGGGGGGGCTACTACAGCCAGTGGGCGGGCTTTCCAGACACTTCATTTTTGTCACTTTTAATCCGGGTGCGTGCGCTTCCTGTCCAACACTCGCCGAGAGTGTCCGATTCCGATGTTAAATGTGGCGTTAAATCGCGCGGATCGAAAATCAATATGCGTGGGGTGAGTTAAAAGATACTTTTCCTATGTAATAGTTCCGGTGACCAATGGTGTGATCTACACTTAGCTTTAACTTTGAATTTTGGATTGAATTACTTTTGATACGTGCTGCTACTTTACACTTTTTTTAGACAGAAAGCGACTCTTTTAATATAGTGATTTTAATATTAAAAATTAATGTAATATTGTTTAACTGAATCTAAAATTCCACCTGTCCCCTGTTTTCTTATGAAGTATTTTCTAATGAATTTTTCATTTTTAAACCTTTTTTTCTTACTGTAGTCATAGAAGATTCTCAAGATACTTACATTGTGCAGCTTGTAGTACAATCCGCAGGCGTTGCACACGGGTTCGCCGCTGGCATTGCGTCGCCAAAGGGTTGTGGTTGTGGTCTTGCAGTTGGCGCAGGATGTGCCCGCCCTTTTGGCCGCACTTTGCAGCGATTGCAGGGTCTATAAATAGTAAGAAAAAGTAGACAAAGAAGGGTTAGACATTGGCCAACAAATTATGGTTATTTTTATGTATTTCCTATTTCCTTAAAAGAGTTGATTATGCTAATGCTGATGCAACGGCTAATTGAACAGCGGCAAAACTAACGCACCAAAGTCAGTCACAAGAATCTTATGTGCCCCTCCTTTCGAGTCTCCCTCCTCCGAAAACAAAGTTGCTTAACACACCAGGCAACAACATTTTTTAGATGGCATACCACAACAAAAAAAAATCCAGAGCCCGGAGAACTGAGACTCAGACGGAGATGGAGAACTGTTGCTGCCTTGCGTTCGACTTGGGTTAACAGCAGCATCAATTCATTAAAATGACAATTTTTACAAAACTGCCCAAAAACAACAGCAGCAACAACAACGGCAACAGCAACAACAAGCTGGGATCATGTCTGTGCCACGCTTAAATTTCCACGAATTGGCTACAAGAACCGAGAATCGAGAATCGAGCAAGCAGCCCAGAGAATCGAGAACCAAGAATCGAGAGCCCCAAAACCCAAACCCAGCCTCTGTTCCTTATCCATTCCCCCCTCCCCATTTTTGTAGTACAGACTTTGTCTGCGTTTTGGTCTTCGTTATGGCATGCCCCCTCCATTGGTGCCCCCTCTATAAATACACTGCAAGAAGTGGATATTATTTGATAAAAAATATGGGGTTTCTTAGGAAATAAAAACGATGGATTAGTGTGTTGGCAAAACATTTATGTGGATCCTTTTTAAATGTTTAATAATCAGTGATTTTTAATAGTTGACAACTAAAAATACCCATTATTTCTCCCCGTGCAGCCTTCCAGTTTGGCTTGTTCATGCTGCTGATACAACACATGGCTACGAGGCCTTAAACTGGCGTTGATCATGTTTGACTTTGATTTTTAATTGTTGCCTCTGCCACAAGGGAATCGCCTTCGTCTCCGAGAGTTTGGAGTTTGGATACGACTTCGATCCGCAGCCCGATCTCGATCTCGACTGCGATCTGTTTGGCTTTGCTCTGGTCTGGTGTGTCTCACCTGTTCCCGATTTGGCGATTAACATAAATCAGAGGTCATATGGCAAGGGAGCTGAGCCGGTGGTGTCTGCATTTTTTTTGGTGGCACTGTCTTGTGTTAACGAGCTTGTAACAATTTCTGCAGACAGCGCACGCGGACCGAAAAAAAATGCCAACCAAATGCGAAAAGTGAGAAATTCAAAATTAATTTCAACGCCTACAAGGAGGGTGAGGGGGTGCGGCGGGATGAGGAGAAGATAAACTGGAAGTTTTGTGGTAATTATGCTGCAGTCTCTTTTTCAGCCGGGACGACAACTTGGCCGAAATGCTTAAGCGTATATAAATTAAGTTGTTAACATGACAATGCAACAAAACAGTTCGAGGAGCGACTGCGAAACAGGATCAGCGATTCGCATTCCAATCCCATTCCATTTCCATTTCCATTGGAAGGTGGGTGTTCAACTCCTGTTGGCCAACACAGTGTCACTTCGATTCGGTGAACTGACGTAACATAGGGTACAGTAAGTACCACAATCACGGGCCCAACAATCGAGTAGCAAATCACATAAATCAATGTCACTGCGCTGCATGCAAAGAGCGAGCGGGAGGGGTATAATTGACTTCTCGGGGAGAAGGAGTGGGAGGGGGAGGGGGCTGTGCTGGGGGTGATGGGAAAATTGACAAACTGTCAGACATTGACAGGCGTTTGGGGTTTAATTGAAATGCAAAAAGCGCAAGCGCCAAAACAACAACAACAGCAACAACGGCAGCAAACACACAAAACAAGATGGCGCTTGCGATTAATAAACAAAAGCAAAAGGCACATAAGGAATGCTTTATGTGCCCCACACCATTATGCAAACAGAAACGGTGCGAATTATAGCCATTTGGAACAATTTAATAACTCAACATTTGGGGAAAAAAAGTATTTAACACATTGTCAAAATCATATTGAAAAACCTATGATATTTTGAAACCATTCTACTTTGACAATAAGTCTTTAAAATACTTATTAAATAAGCATAAAGTTTTTCTGTTCTTGACTTATATATGGTCAAATAACTAAAAGTGATTTAATTTTACTAGCACACAAATTCAACCGTTGATAAGAAAAAGCTATGAAATATTATAGATTATAAAGCAACCTCAAAAATTTAAATATAAATCGCTACAATTTTGACCTCAGTTGTTTTCTGTGTGTGCTGTTGGCTTTGAAGTTTTCAGTGTTGTGGCCATAAATTGTGATTTATCAATGCATGACAAAATGCGTTGCATTGTTGTTAAGGCCCGCATTTGCCGTCTCTTTCTTGACCGGTATGTCCCTCTCTTTCACTCTGCTGTTGGCCCAACATTTGACACCTTTTGCTGCGCTTTGCTTGATTTATATTTTTTCAAAATAAAGCTCACAAAATGGTCGACTCGTCTTCTTTTTGTTTTTCTTATCTTTCAGATTTTTCTTTTTTCCCCACTGCTTTGCTTTTGTGATGTTATGCAAATTTCGTTTTCATTTCACACAAAAAAAAAAACACACACACACAGGCATTTAAATATTTAATTGTAAGTGAAACACAGAGAAAAGATTTTTGTTTGGAAGTGGGTGAGGGGTTGTCGGCTAAGGCTAAGTAAATATGTACCGAGTAAATAGATTTTCCTCCTCTACACTGCTATTTATTGCGCAGAGCTTTTGTGCGCTCTCTTTTTGAGTCGTTCAGTGGCAATGCCCTTTGCCATCTGAGATACGAACCGGGACACAGTCAAGATGCTGGGAAAAGTGCGGGAAAAGTGGGTGGGGATTGGGGTGTTTAAGGCGGAGGAAGGACGAGTTTCTGCCCAGTAGATGTTATATCCATATCTCAGTGTAACATCTTTCACTTGGGGCATCTCTTTCGCTCTGCAGAGCTCGCTTTTTGTATCTTTTGCCCCTCCACTTCGCTCTATCTGTATCTGTGTTATCTAACAAAACATTCATTAAATTTTTCGCAGTCGTTTTGCAGTCTACCCTTAACTTGGCTCACAGCGCATGGCCGCCCCCTCAATCTGGGGGTTGTTTTGGAGCCACCCACTCACACGTATATATACGTGTATATAGTATATATCAAGGGAAGATAACTAAAGATAGCGGGCAGAAAATTTCTATATCTGATGCTGTACATCGGGGGGTGCAAAAAGAGTGAGGGAGCCCACAAAATGGGGTTTGTTGAGTTTGTGTCTGGGCACATGACAGTTACATTCAGAACGGTAAGCGCATATCTCTGACTGTGAAATTTAATTTAAAAATTCAAATTTTATGGCCTCTCTTTTCCTTTTCTCATCCTCAGTTCCTGTTCTATTTTCCTGCAGCTGGTTATTTGGTGAATAGGGGTAGAGGCAGGGGCAGAGACAGGGGGGCGTGACTCAGTTCGGTCTGTGGCTTTCCCTGCAGCTAATTTGACTAATTAAAACATCAGCTTAACTCATTTCCATGCTCAAGCTGCGACCTGGCACGAAACTGTTGCTAAAAATCACACCTGCCCCTGCAGAGAGGAGTTGGTTATAAAAAATCAATAAAATGTTATATGGCCAGCAAACAGAACAAGCCATTAATGTCGCTCATTAATGCTGCTCAATGAATTTTACGATCCAGTCTGGGGAGGGTATCCAACCACACGACGAAGGCTCTTTGGGTTCTGTTTGTGTCGCATGGAAATGCTAAAATGTCAACGGGCCTTTGTTGTGAATTTTAAGCAGCAAACAACAGTGGCAACCAGGTCTTGACCCGAAACATAGAGAAATCGACAGGTATATTAAGTAAAAGTTGGAGGCTTTCAAAGTTTAAATGCGGAAAAGATTCTGTTGTTTAAATTTGGTTAGGAAATGACAAAATATTTTAACGAACATGACTTAACTTTAATTTAATACTTTATAAAGACATTGAGAATGAAAACTGATAGTACCAATATTAAGTCTGTGCCAAGTTAAAGTATTATACTTTATTATATTAACAAATCCCTGCTATTTCTTTGAGTGCAGTGACTTGCATTTAAAGCCGACCATAGTTGCAATAGACTGACAACCCCTCACACCTCCGTTGGTAACCTTAACTCCCATTGGAAGGCATGAAAATCGTCATTAATATTTGTCACTGGCCATTGAATGGGGGCAGCGCGAACCTAAATAAATTATGGAGTTGGCCAAGAGGCAAGGTGGAGCCTAGTGGTCAGTGGCTGACCAAAATGAATGTGCGCTAAACACGCGCAAACACCCCCCTCGACCCCCCGTTCCCTAACCCACCAACTGCGTGTTCGTTGTCTGTAAATGGGGAAAAAAAAGGGTTAGAAAATGCACAAGCAACCCTTTTTTTGGTGGGGGTGGTGTTCGGGTGTGTGCTGTAACCTGTGCAAAATTATGCATTTGCATATTAAACAGTGACCATAAATTTCGTTAATAGAAAGAGAGGGCAAGCAAAAGCGAAAGCTGAATTCCCAGTTAACAAGCTCACCAAAAAAAAAAGAAATATATATAAAGTATAAAAAAGAGTTGATATAAAATGAGAAGAGAAAAAGACAAAAAGTGGCCAAGACAAAAGGCTGGCTTGGCCTTAATCATCGACGGGCAACCCTTTGGCTGGGGCAACGTTTGAGCCTTCGTTTGAGCCCTGCTTTGAGCCTCTTTCATTATTATTATTGGCACGCCCCGTTTTTGCTGCGTTGCGTTGCGCTTCGTATCGTTAATTTTTAATTGATCTGAGCGCGCGGCTGCATTCCCTTTTTTTCACCGATCAGGCTCGTCAGCTCGCTTTTGTGGCCCCAAGTGCATTTTAATAATATTAGGCCCCCACTTAACAAGATATCCTAGCGCCCCAATAAGAATAACCGAAAAAAAAACAAGCTTAATGCCCGCGATTGCGTATACGCCCCGTTGGCTGCGTTCCACGATCACGATGATGAAGAGGCCAAAAGGAGTAACGTACATTGAACTTTTTTGCAAGTCGCCTTGTTGTTTTTATTTCATTTTCGATCTGCTTTAGTTTTGATTATCGATCGTCTGCCCTTATGCATTTAATTTTTGAACGTAACAGCCTACAATCGATTCGATTTTCCCACGGGGAACCCGAGATGCCACAGCTGGCCCCAAAATGTGTTAATTAGTTTTCCCCTTTGTCCCCGTCTCTTTCGTTTCCACTGCTGCTCTCTCTTTCTCAGTGGGTTGGCCACGAAATTCGTTGGCCCGCTGCGATCGTTTAAGCCTGGTTTATGGCTGTTAGCTTTTAGCTGTTGAGCTGTTAGCGTTGAAATACGCCTGCGGATTAATAATTAATTAAGCTCTATTCTCCAAATGCATTTATAAACGATTGTGTCAAGTGTTGATGGGTTTATTGTTGCTAACAGTTTCCAAATGGCAATAGCGAGCTTTTCTTGGTAGTGCTCAATGCGGCATGCAAATGTGACATAAGCCAATGTAATAAGCGTAAGAATAAATAATTTTTAACTTTGTTGTATCTTTTTTTTTTTTGCCATGACGTGGCCGTCGTTTTGTTCAATTTACTGTGTGAAAATTCGCATAAATTAAGCAGGCAGCAACTGAGGCATAAATATTATGCAAAATGCAAGCGCCGAGTCTCGCCCCTTTACCCCCAAAGCCCCCCCCCTGATTATATAAGTCACGATCGGCGAGATGAGCAGCTGCCTGTTGACTGCGATTGACCCCAGCTAAAGTTGTGTGTTCTTTGCGGATTTGCGGCTTTTAAACATGGATTGGCAATTAGCTATAGACATTAACTGCTACTATTGACAGGGCGTTGCAAAGGTGTAAAATTGGGAAACATTTTTAATTTCGAACATCATTTCCTATTTGTGGAATGCAACTCTTAAATAAGAAAATGCTGATAAGTGTTTAATAAAACCTCTTGAATGACATGTTTCTATTTAAAAAACTCTCAAAATAAATACTCTTTGTTTTCCTTTTTTTAGGTTTAAATTTGCACTCCAACATGTCTTACAATTTCGATCTGCACTGTCTGGCAAATGTGACAAATGCCATTCAAGGCTGGAACCAAAAAGGCTTGGCTATTTTCGTTGTGGGGAGGGCAGGCAGCCTGGCGGCTAAAAGCGAAAACAAAACGAAACTTTAACGCTTATAAAAGTTTTCGGGCCTTATAATTAAATGCAATTATTGCGACGCCAGCGGGCTGCTTAGCCAGAGTTCAGCAACAACAAAGGAGCAGCAGAACAACGGCGGAACAACTGGAAAACATATGTAAAAGCGAATGGGGCCGGCAAACTGGAGAGCTGCAAAACTGAGCTGAGCTGGCAACTGGAAACTGGCAACTTAAAACCGAAAACTGAACTGAAACCGAAACTGAGTTGCGGGCTAAAATACATAAATTAAAAATTTGCATTGTTCTGTTTCGAAGCTCGGGGATCGAGGAGGCGCACACCACACAAAATAAAAAAAAATAAGAAGAATTTTGCAGTGTTTTGCGCTGGAAGAGTAACGACTTGTTGACTGTTTTCATACAATTCGGAAATTTAATTAAAGGCGGCCCCAAAGCAGCAAAGTAGCAGACAATGAGGACCGGTTCCCCGCCCCCTTTTAGCTGCAGGTGCAGCAGTGCAACAGCATGGTATGCAAAATCCCAGCAAATCGCCGGCAAAACACCAAGCCACACAAAACTTGACCCTCGCGTCGTCTCGCGACTCGAAGATCAATACAATTGCCACCCAAAGAGATTCGGGGCCAGCTCTTCTGTGATTTCAATGGTCAGCCCTCGGCGAACACAGCCGGCTAAACACAATTGAATTGCATTTCAAGCAGCTAAGGACATTTGAAGTTGATGGGCCGCATCCTGTGCCACCGCAGAGCAAGTGAGACAGACAGATGGACGGACAGACGGACGGACGGACGGACGGGCCATAAGTCAGCTGAGTGCCACATAAATTTTAATTTGTTGCATATTTTGTCAACGAAAAAGTCCAATGGCCAACACTCGATCAACAACGATCTGCGAGGAGCTGGCTCGGGGATCCAGCTGTGAATTTCTTGGGAATTCCCTACGTCAGCGGGGACCAGCGGGGGGATAATAATGGTTTATTTATGTTAATGTTATGCAATCAAAACGCATACGATTTAAATGCCAATAAAAAATCAACGCCGAGCCACGCGAAGGCAGCGTTTAACAGTTTGTTTGTTTGCCCCGTTGTTGTTATGGTTGTTGCCTGCCTTTTTACGCATCTTTAATAGGCCAATTTTTTTTTTGTGGTTAGCTCTTCGCGTTCGTTGCCTGAGTCTTTCGTTTCGTACTGGCGCCACAAACGGAAAAAAATAAAAATACCGAAGAACGAACCTGACCGCGACAAGGTTACAGATATTTTCATAGTTTGTTGATGATCCAGCTCGATAAAAGCATAGCCCCTAACCCACACACACTCTACTAATACTCGACTGCTGCTGTCTGATTATGTTTTTAGTGTGCTAAGTGATAATGATGATGCACCTCGATCGTTATCGGGCCAGCATCCAAATCGAAAGCATTTTTCCCAGCCCCAATCAAGGAGACACACACACAGAAAACGTAAAGAGTTTCTGGTTCCCGGAATCGTATTATGACATTTGAGAACTTTCACGCTGCTTTTTATGGCCTTTGGCGACAGAAACGTGGCCCGAGATTGATGCTCATGTGCAGCGATTTCCCAGGAACTCACTCCACCCCCACCCCCCACTCCCCAATACAGTTGCTGAATTTATTAGTTAATTTGATCGAATGTGTGGATGTTTAACCCAGCGGGTCGCTTATATATATATCTGTATATCTGTATCTAGCATTTGCTTACCAGTCTTCGCTTTGGCTTGATCAGCGGTCGGTTCTGGCCGTTCATTTTGTAGTACAGGCCACAGGCGTTGCACAGATAGTGTCCCGTTCCATCGCGTCGCCACAGTGGCGTCGATGTGGCGCCGCAATTCACACACTCGCGTCCCTCTGCAAAAATTACAAAAAATATGCAAATATTTAATGGGCTGTTTTATAGTAACCGGAGGTATAGTTTAGGATACATTTTAAAATGATTTGTTAATGTGTCATATTTATGAGTTAAGTTAATTACAGTCCAAGTTTCCTTCAACAAACTTAAAATGAAGCCTTCAACAAAATTAAAAGAAAACTTGTTTTTTTTATGCTAAAACATGATTGTGTTTTTATGATCTTCTATTATTTTAATTTACTTTGTATGTTATCAACACAACAAGTGCTAATTAAAATAAAACTTTTAGTATTTGAACTATTGGAGTTTGAGTTGTGGAAATGGAAAATTAAGAAACACAATTTAGTTGCTGTGCCCTTTGAATTTGTTTTTAAAAACTTGGACTGCACTTAAAGTTTGAGTTGCAAACACTTAATGATACGGAAAATGTGACCTGAAAAGATGGCTTAAGTGAGTTATTATTTCTTTCTGTGTCGCATTCTTGGGCGCCTGTGTTGGCAAACTTTCTTGGGGCACTGTCTTCCGCACACATTTGTACGGGGTTAATGTTAACCCAAAGCGCGCGACAACAACATGATGCACAGCAGCAACAACAGAGGGCCACATTTTTCAGCTGTTTCTCAGTCATTTCGATGTCTTTTGTTTTTGTGTGTATGTTGCTGGTTGTGCTGTATTTTTTCCTTAGTTTTTTCTTGGTTAATTTTTTGTTTTTTTTTTTTTTTTTTTGGGTTGCCGGGCAAACGCATGGAAGCGGAAATGATGGATTCGCTGGGGTCGGCTGTATCGCCCTGTCTCTTTCTCGGGGCCATGTGCCCCTCTCTTTCCAGCACTGCCTCTGCTGACTTTACACATTTTAATTAAGCAGCGACAGCGGCTTCGTTCTAGTGACTGCAGTTCCATCCGACTCGCTCTCTTTCTAGCCGCAGATAGCCCTCCCTTTTGCACTCGAGGGCTAACTGTAAGTCAGCCTCATTTGAATAAGTTTAGTCATAATTTGTAAGCAGAGTTGATTTGACCCGAGGGAGCGAGATGAAGTTGCAAATGTAACGCGTTATTAACGTTCCATATTACAGTTGTCTTTGGGCCAGAGTTTTCTCCCCCAGCTTTTCCTCAACTCATTTAATGACGCCACTAAATGGGCTTCATTATTTCGGTTTTTGTGTGTTTAATGCTTCCAGTCTTTGTTCAGTGTGCTTGTTTTGAAATTGAAATTTAGTCATAAAGTCACTCCCCCAAAACCCCCCCTCTATACTACTTCTAACCATTAGCCATGCTAAAAAGAAAACCGAAAGATTTAACGCTACTTTTTTGGGCTTTTGCCTGGCCGCTCTGGCGTAATTAATTAAGCCAGCCTTTTTACATGGCCACATGAGCATAACTTTTTATTGAATATTAGCCACTGGCCGAAGGCCAAAAAGGCGCACCCAAAATATGAAAAACGGTTAGCGGAGGGATCTCATTAAGTGCGTTTGTCAAGCGCTCGCCTGCTGAAATGCCATTAGGGGAATTCCAGTTGCGTTTTGATGACAGAAACGCGGTTTATTTCCTTTATTTTCGTGGGGCTTGTGTGGCTTCACGTGATTTAGTTCACGCAGCTATTGTCACACGTGTCCTGCGGCGATGTCCTGTCTCCAGGCATGCCTGGCATTTTGTATTTGAGCTTTCAAAGAAATTAAATAAAACGCTCTGCGTGTTTTCCCCCTTCCCCGCTCGTCAACCAGCATGTGGTCAAGTAATCTCTTTGGTTTGCTTTTCATTTTTTTTTTTGTGAACTGCCCCAGGCGCGTTAAATAAACAGTTCATTTGTTTCCATTTAATCGCAAGTTTGCTCTGCCTTGGTTTGTTTTTCGTGAACTTTTTGTTTGGTTTTTATGGCACTTTTTAATTGCCGCTGGGCGTGTGGCTTTTTTTTCTCATTTTTTTTCTGCGTAAAAGTGCCGCCAATCAGTGGGGCAACACCCACTGAATTAAAATTGCATAAATTATGGCGAGGAGAAGAAAAGTTTCGCCAACTCAGAAAATTGTGTGTTGTCTCCCGGTTAACGAGAAACTGCGAATTTCACTCTGTGTCTCATACTTTTTGGCATACAACATAGTAATAAATTTTCACCTGCCCTAGTCATGCATATTTATGCCACATCTGTCTTCGGTTTGCACCTCGAACAGAAGCCGTTGAAAAATTGAAAACTTTATGCATTTATTAGTTTGTCATAAAGCAGAACAACGGAAGGCCATCGTCGAGTGCTTAGCATTTAGCATAAAAGGAGAACTCCCCCTTCAGTTTTCCCATCGGTTGCATATTAAGCCATAAAGTGTGGCTGGCTGGCTGGCCATTGTTAGAGTTTTCCTTTTCCCTTTGACTATCTTTTTTTTGTAGTTTTTCAGCTTCCCGGAAAGTTGTGGGGCTGCTCTGCCAATCGGAATATCCACTCGGCAGTTAATAAATCAAACGTGTTAATGATGTTTTTACCCTACGTGCCCACATTTGACAACACAAAAAGGCAGTCAAGTTGGCCGAAATTGAAAGGGAATAAGGTTCCATCCCAAACGGAGTTGGCTGCTGCGCACGCGCACTGGGAATTCTTTGGTTTAACTACTTTTTGATTCGACTTCTATTTATAGCGATCCTGGTTCCACTCAACCTCCCTGTGTTTCTTCTGTGTTTTATGGCCATCAGGCATTTGTTTTGGATTTTCCCTCGCCTTTGTTTTGGTTTCAATTTGCCTCCGCTCTTGTGGCTTGTCCCTCCTCTGTTTTATTTATTTTTATTTCTATTTTCATTTTCCAGAAAGCGACACGTAGCAGGTTGGCCTATGATTTAGTAGCCTGCTTATAACTGTTTTCCACCTCTCAACTCTCAACCCCCCCCCCCTCCACCACCACCACTTACATCATCTTCTGTGGTCCATGGGCCCAGTCATCTGGCTGTAATTTCCTGGAAATTTGTGCACACTTTGGTATTTCTTCGTCTCCGTTTGTTTTTTACGGTGTGACATTGTCTGGGTCCCAAAAAGAGGAACGAAAAAAAACAGAGCTCAAACCCGAGCCCAAACCCATACCCAAACTGAAACTGAAACCGAAACTGAACCTGTTTTTAGGGCCTGATTTGGCAGCCTTCTTCTTCTCTGGGCCCTCTCGTCCGGGGTCTAAAGGTCCAACTAACTGTTGCTGCTTGATTTGACATTTGGCGTCAGTGGGCCATAATTGTCTAGAATTTATGTGTTGTACCTTTTTCTCGTTAATTTGTTGGACTTGACTTTTCATGCATGTGGGCAGCACAAGATCAAGCCGAGAGATCCTGAGAATCTCTGTTTTAATTAGTTGTTTGGATTAATATACAGATTTATGGGCTGGTTAGAATAGTTAAAGATAGAGACAATTACTGGTGAGCAAGACAAAAGACACATGGATGTGTGAGTAAATAGTTGTTGTTGCTGCTGTTATTGTTTTCGAAAAAATTTCAAAAAATGAAAATGCTTAAAATACTCGAAAACAAGAACGAAATTAATTTAATTGGAACATAAGTGGAAAGGGGCGAAATGAAAAGTATGCGCCTAGTATGAATAATTGGCACGCTGGCTGATCGAAAAAGGGGTTATAAATTGCAGAGGGTTTTTGGGGAGGGTAGGGGTTGGGGGGTTTTGGGGGTGCATGCCGCAAATAAATGGCAAGCGCCTCATTTTGAGGCCACAGCTGTCAAAGCGCGGACAAAGGAACAATGCCCGCTGTTCGTGGCTTAAAGCCCTGATTGAGTGAAGTGAGGTATGTGCGAGGATCGAGGATCGAGCATCGAGGATCCCCAGATTCGCGAGACGAAGGTTGCCACAGTCGCAAGTTGCGAGCTGCGAGCTGCGAGTGTCCAGTGTCCGTACCCATATCAATTACTTAAAGCTCATTCACAACATTTTTTATTTTCACCTGACAAAAGCCCAAATGGCATCCAATCAATTCCCTGGCCGAAACGAGCAGATCCTGCCGCAGTGGCAGTGGCAACGAGCCACAAAAGCCACAACACATGTTCTTGCGCCCGAAAAACTTATCGCCAGCGATGCGATAAACGATAAATAAATACAGGCAACAAGATGCTGCCGCAAGACTAACGAAGGCAGACAATGTTGTTTCTCTTCTTTTTTTTTTCTTCATCTCCATTGGTTAGTTAAGGACCGAGGGGGGAAAAAAAACTGTCGCCGGGCCAAGAGAATGAAATAAAATAAAATCTGCAAGCGTTTTGTCAGGCGACTTCTCCCTCTTCATGTATATATTTTTTTCTTCTTTATTTTTCGCGGAGCTGCTTCCTCATTTGTGGCTGTTATACAGTCATGATTATATGGCTCATATGGGGTTACGAATCTATTTGCATTCGGTGGGTGCAGCTGGAAAGCAAGGTGTGCTCTTTGTGTTGTAACAAACGAACAATTGCAGTGGTGCGAAAAGTGCGCGGCAAGTGCCTAACAATTTGCCCTTAACAGAGGTTAGACGGCGTTAACAGATGGTGTTGCTGCCGTGCTTTATATGTTGCTGCTGTGCCAGAATGTTGCTCTTGTGGCAAAGGTTGCTGTTGGACAACTTATACTGGAGCTCTCGACTTCTATTTATTATATTTCCACACAAAAGAGATTGGTTGGAAATTAAAAGAATAGTTCTTGTAGCTGATTCTTTTCAGGGTGCTACTATGTTGCTACCATGTTGCTGATGCAGTTTTTTCCCTGTACTAAGATTAAAGGTATTGCAGATGCAGCCTTGTTGAATATGGCTAGTGACACTAATATTGCTAGCTATTTAAATTATTTTTACTTCCCCATAATAGAAAAATGTATGAATTTTTCAGTAAATTTTTGCTGCTATGCAGAAATGTTGCAGATGGCTGGCTCACATATTTTTCCCTTAGCAGAATTTAGTCGGAAGGTAACAGAGTTGTTGCTGTGGCTAATATTGCTACTACGGCTAATATTGCTGCTGTGACTAATGTTGCTGTTGTGTGCCTTTGCCAGCTGGTTTGCCTTAGCTGGTTTTGCTGCTTGTTTTTGGGGGTTGGCTGTGGCAGCAGACCGACCCTCACGCACGGCCCAAGTGGCAGCTATAAAGATGTCGTTGTTGCTGCTGTCGTTGTTGTTGTTGCTGCTGCTGTTGTTGCTGTTGCTGTCAGGCCATGCAAAAACGCAACGCTAAAGCAGGTGCAGCAGCCTGCAACTTCCGCAGCGAATGCGAATGAATATGTGCTCGTATGCGCTTGTTTGTGTGGTAGGTCTTTTCAAACAGCAGCGGCAGCAACATGAAGTAATTAACAACCACAACAGCAGCAGCAACATCATGAGCCAGTGGAGCCGAGCAAAGCGTTGACAATAGCATTGAAGTTGCTGCCGCAGTTGCAGCTATTGTTGTTGCCGTTGTTGTCATTGTAATGTGCTGATTTCATGGCAACGCGAATACACCGCGTATACGCAACGGCGGAGTTGGAGGGCGAGGAGGCAGAGGATGGGCCCTTGCCCTGGGATCTTTCTGCATATTTTTACGCGGCCAGCGAAGGCAGGAAACATGCTCAAGTGGCGGGAATGTGGCCAGCATGCTGCTCCCGAGCACATGTCAAGTGCTGGAGTAGCTCGTTGGTTGGGGATAGGGGCTTCCCCCTTTTACCAGAGCAGGAGTTAAGTGATGAGGAGTTGGGAGTTCGGAGTCGGAGTCGGATTCGGTTTGGACTTCCCACGTGAGCGTGTGAAAGAGCAATGGCAATCAAAGTAAGCGGGGGTGGGGGGTGTTGGCAGGGCAACGGGGGTTTTCAAAATGATAACTACAAACTAAAGTGAAAACTAAACAATAAGTGGTTCCATTTGAGACTGCTTACAAAGGAGTTATCTTCGGATTATACAAAAATTAAACACCTCCTTATCGAGGCATTTTGTTTAGGAAAATTAAAGAGCTTCTTTACTGCATTTATAAAAATTCTTGAGGAGCTTATAAAAGTTTTTTTATGACGTTTAGATATTATGCCTTTGCTTCAAATCAAATATTTATTTATTTATTTAGGAAGTAAAATTTAAAAATGCTTTAATATCTGTAATACTTTAATTTAAGGGTCTTTCAATACGTTGTCCCTAATATTAATTAATAATTTTACAATTCATTGTTCAATAATTTCAAAGCTTTCAGTAAATAGTTATTATAATTAAGTTGTTAGTAAGCCTTTGTGAACAGTCTCATTGCACACAACACTGACGTAAACATAATCGAATGGTTAAACAATCGATGGCGAGTAACAATGATTATTCACCCACACCGAGATCGCATAATGTCTATAAGCTTTTGTCTTGCTTACCAGCACTTGTCCGCGGCTTTGTCCGCACGGGCTTGACGTCCAGGCCGGCGTTACTGCCGCCGCTGTGCCCGCTCAGCGATCCCGCTCCGCCGCTGCCGCCGCTCATGCTGCCCATGCCGGCGGTGCCGCCCCCACCGCCACCGCCCACCGCGCCGCCCAGGCCGTGCATGCCCGCGGAGGCGCCACCATGATGGTGGCCACTGTGGTGGTGATGGTGATGGTGGTGCGCCTGCGCCGCCGCCATACTATGACGCACTGCAGCCGCCGCGACCGAGGAACTTTGGAACATATTCGCCGCCGCTACCGCCGCCGCTTGATGGTGCGCCGCTGCATGGTGGTACGAGGCGTACGAGCTGTCGTAGCCACCGCTGCCGCCTCCACCGCCCCCGCCGCCGCTCCCCCGCTGCTGTACGCCTGCGCCGTTCCGTCGAACAGTCCGTTTGAGGATGTGGCTGCGGAGGCGGCGGCAGCGGCGGCGGACAGGGATGCTGCTGCTGCGGCGGACGAGGCGGAGGTGTTGCTGCTGGCGGTGGTGTTGCTGTTGCTGCTGCTCTGTTGCTGCTGCTGCTGTTGCTGCTGTTGCTGCTGCTGCTGCTGACTGCTGCTGGAGTTGGAGCTGGAATTAGTGGTGCTGGTAGTACCTTCGCGCTGCTTGGGCGCCGACGTGTGGGTGGTGCCGCTGCCGGAGGATCCGCTCGCACTGCCGTTCTGGATCGACGGCTTGATGTCCAGCGCACAGCTGGCGTCCGTCAGTGAGGTAGAGCCCGTGGCCTGCTGGTGCATGAACGCGTTCATCACCGCCTGCAAAAGATCGGGAATACTCGTTAGTCCAGAGGATTAAGGTGGCTTAAGCGCTTTGTGAAACCTGAATGCTCGTTAAACTGCTCAAATGCCAAATAATTTAAATTTCTGGTTTACATTTTATACCCTCAATTAGTAAGCATTTCAGAAAAGTCATTAGGATTCGATTATTTGGTTTATCAACATCTTGAATTGTCTTTATTGTTATCGATCCATTAAAATAATGAATTTAAATTATTCATATGGGTTTATGATGGCTTTGTGTTATTTACTTATAAATAAAATTATGCATTTGAGTTGTATTTCTTATTGAGTTATACAATTGAATCGATTACAAGTTAGAAAGTAGCTCTGATTTTGACTATCGATTCCTGCACATTGGCAAGCAAAGCGTTTAAAATGATTACAAAACTTTAAGATGGTGGAATATGTAATATAGTTTGGGTAACTTATTGGCAACTAACTGCTCCTGTCCCAAACTAATTGTAAGGTGAATCCCTGGGATGCACTCACCTGATACTCGGATGGACCGGTTTGCACGGAGTCGGGCGTGGAGTCCTTTGGCGGCGTCGGCGGGAAGGGGAACGAGTGCTGGCCGGCGGCCGTCGTCTGGTGGCTCTGGCCCATCTGGCCCAGCTTGTGCTCCACCTGCGGCTCCTGGGGGCAGGCGAACTGGCCCATGCTCCAGGCACTCGCGGGGGCGAAGGACTTGTGCTCGCTGGTCAGCCAGGGACTCAGCGGGGTGTGGAAGTGCGGCCGGCACACTTGGGGCGTGGCATGTGTGGAGGGCATGCGGGATGCTGCAAGAAATCAAAAAAAACAGAAATCAGAAAATGAGGCAAGAATTTAATAAACTCTCGCTGCGAGTCGCATCAAGTTAAATGCTGCATTAAATCAATTATGGCCCAAATTTATAACGAAGATTAACCGACTAAGCCGCCACCAGAAGCGATCAAAATTCGTAATAAATGACGTTGTTTTTTTTTTGGTTTTTTGCTTGCTGGCAGTTGTTGTTCTTATTTTCCTCTGTGGCTGCCGCGCAAATTTGCGGAAAAGCTGCGTTATAATTTATGAAACACCAGCCAGCAAAAAGAGAGAAAGAGCCGCCGCCTCAGAACCTCTGACCACCGGTGCAACACTCAACCACCGTGGAACCACCATTCATTGCTCGCGGCCTTCGGGCCAACTTTGCATATGGCCAAGACCATAGAGCTGGCTAAAAAAGGAATGAAGGAGGGGATAAAGGAGCTGGGAGACTGGGAGAGCGACTGCGACTGGGACTTCTGCATTGTCATAAATTGTTTAATTTGTATCATAAACAATCGCGTTAAACTTTTGTCCCAGAGCTAAAAAGATCGATCAACGGCTCGGGCCGACTCACCTCGGCTTTTGTGCCGGGGCTAAAAGTGTAGCCTAAATGTCTGGCAGTGTATAATTTAGCAGACACCAAGTGAGATTTATGTGCGCCAATGCTGCCGGTTACTACATCGATCCTATCCACAGCGACTCCAGTCGATCCCCAGCGATCGACGGATCCGACAGATCCCCATATCCTCGCAGCGGGTGTTTTTCGAGTTTGCTTCGGGATTGGCATTGGGATCGGGATGGGGATCGGAATCGGGACTGGGTTCGGGGTATTACCAAAGGGGGCAGGCACGTTGCAATTGTTTGGGGCGCACTTATTCTTATTATTATCATTAATATTGGCTGCAGCTCCCCAAAGAGTCGCAAGTCGCTGGCCCTCGGGGCTTGTTTGTATGTGAAATTATTTTTGATTATGCAGCAGCAGCAGCAACAGCAGCAGCAGCAACAGCTACGGCAGCAACATCAACAGGAGAAACAGCAGTTGAAGCTGGTTGGCCAACAGTAGGTCAGTTCATTGCACGCCGAGATGGATTAGGCCAAATCAAGACAAGAGTCAGAAAGGAATAGTGTAGAGGGGACTTTGACTAGAGGATGTTTAGTAGAATTTGAAATACTCTAAGGCAACCCATTAAGAGATGTATAATCCTAAAGATTATCTAAGTTAGTTAACTATATTTTCTGCTTTTTATTTAGCATGATATTAAATTACTAAATTCTGCTTATTTAATTACTAACATTATTGTACGTTGGTTTCCAACACTCAATTATGCAATAAATGGACACAAGAACCAACTACTATAGAATAGCATAAATTTTAAGGCACATATTATTGAATATTATGGCACTTAATCCCTGTTTTAACTACTCAATCTTCATTTCCGATTATTTTTCCAAGAAGAGCAATCATTTTTCAAACTAAAATAAGAGTATTCAGCCGCCAGTAAATAGAAAAAGCCAAACACGATCGATGGATCGTTGGGATCGCTGCTTTGACCGGATCGCTGGCTGCGATAATATCCATTTGATTATCCTAATAACAGTGCTTTAGTGGCGATATTATATGTACGTGTGCCTGATTATAGAAATTAGCTGCTGCAGCAGCATCAGAAGCAGGAGCCTCCACCACTGGAGAACCTGCAACAGGGATCGGGATCACAGCTTGGGAAGACTTTTCCCAGTGCAATGCCTCAATCAAATGTGGTTATTGCTTTTCACGATCTGCCGTGCAGACTTCACACTTTTGCGCCAACGACAAAACCACTGAAAAGATCCCCCATATATATGAAGTCGTCATCGGATCGGGTATATGTAATTTACTGGGATCGGGGGAAATAATACCATTGGTCATGCTAAATTATATAGTCGGACGGTTGCATCTTTCAGCCCGTTGCCAAATCAATGTCCGATGCGTTCTTTAATTGGCATGGCGAAACTTTCAATTTGCCAGCCGATGGTGTTGGCGATATCAACGGGCTGTTAATGTTAATCCCGATGTATGTATATATATGACTCACTTTTTTACTCGTTTTTTTACTCGTTTTTTTTCTTAGCTGCTGCTGGTCGTATAAAACAATTCGCTAATAAATCAAGCTGAGTACACAGCAATTAAAGTTGCAAACTTGAAACAAAAAGAACGACATTTTTTTGCTGCTGCTGATGGTTTTGTTATTGTTGTTGCTGGCGGTATGCAAAGCTCGTGCTGGTGGAAAAACGCTGCCCTTGCTCGTCTCCAGGCCAAAAAAAAATAAAGTAAAAAAAATAAAGTAAACAAAAACCAAAAAAAAAAAAAGGCAAGCCAGGCTGACACGTTCTACACAGCAACAACAAAAGCGGTTAAGAAACAACATTTTGAAGCTTTTGGCCTGCGCTTGATTTCTTCAAACTGACAGATCAAAGCACTAAAAGCCGCCGCTCTCTTTTAGCCAGTTCTCCTGGCTCTCTGTTAACTTGGACATTTCTATGGCGTTTTAAAAGCGTTTGACAGCGCTCAACGCTCTCAGCGCCTGTCCATCTAAGCCAGGCCCAAACAACCGAAAACAGAATCCAAAAACCCGGCTTAAAGCGCCTTTTAATTGCAATCGAAGCTGACGCTTGACGACGACGTGAATGACATAATTAATGTACAAGTACGGCTATATATATAGGTATATACATACGTAGGCCGGTTTCTGTGTGCACTTAGCCGGACGTGTTGGACATTTGAAGATGACAGTCAAACAGGTGAAGTCCCCTGCAACCGGGACTCCGTAAAAAAAAACCAGAGATGAAATGGCTTCAATTAGTAAAATGCATCAGCTGCCGGCCAAGTTATCATTTCTCGGCCATCTCGACCAGCTCGCATCATTTGAATTTCAATGTAAAAGGACAAACAAAGCAAAGCATAGCAAAAGCAAAAGCAGGGTGGCGAAACCCATCTTGATAAGGCCAAAAAAGGATTTTCAGCTCTTTCTCTCGCTCTGGTAAATTAAATTCACACCATCGAGGCAAAAGGATTGGATTAGGGGTGCGAGATGCTGGGCGCTGTTATCAATCGATGGAAATCAAATCCGCAAATGAGTGAAACGAGACTCTTTAACCGTTTTCCAAGGAACTTATGTGAGATGTCAGTGCTGGTCGATTAGTGGATTCACCCGAGTTGATTCAGTTGATTCAGTTGATTCAGCTGATTCAGCTGCTTCCTGCCAGCGAGGGCCAACAATCAATCATGCGAAAGGACGAGGACGAGGACGAGGGAATCCTTCCTGACCCCTCCATGGCACAACGTCTGCAGGCGGTGGCTTAATTTATAGCCAGAGCTACCCTCAAGGAACAAGGACTTTTCTTTTCACCTGCTCGAACGGGCGATTTGATGTGATGTTGCTGTTGTAGGCGCGTGGCTCCAAAATGCGGTCAAGTGTCTCTCGGCGGCTCGCTGTTACACCTGCTCCAAAATTGGAAATTGTTTAAGCATGCAGCGGTGGCAGCAGCAGCAGAAACAGCAACAACAGCAACAACAGCAACAACAAGCGGCAACCAGCAACGGGCCATAAACTATAACGGATTCCAGTTTGAGCCACCACCGCCAGCGAGATCGAGAGCTCAGCAGGTAGGTCAGTTTTAGCCGCTCGAAGACACCTTGATAGTTATAGATGTGCACAGGGAAAATAAACCACTTCTTTAGATGACTTTTCATGAAAAAGTGATACCAAAAAGGAGTCTTAAAACATATTTCCTAATTTAACTAATACCCTATGTAAAAACAGAAAATTTAAATCAAATTCTATCAAATATGTTAGCTAAATTATTGTTTATAAAGCTTAAGTTTTACCATCATAAGATAAAAACTTTTATAGTGATTTGTGAACTTTTTTGCAAGCCTTTAGAAAATAGGTCAAAACTTGGACAAATACACTTTATATTTCGATATGTCTGCTAGTTAATTCTTGAACTAAAAATGAAGGCAAAGTATTGCAAACATTTTTGTACAGTGTGCTGAACTATTTTTCTCGGTGCACCTCCAACAGTAGCTAAAGTTGAAGCTGAAATTGAAGCTGAAACTTGGGTCTCTCGACTGCTTAGCATTTTGCGCGCTTGTTTGTTTTAATTATTTCTTTGCTTTCTGCAGTTGCGTGACTCCTAGTGACTGACTGAATGACTGGAAGAGTGCCCGAAGGACTGGCTAACTGGCAGACTGACTGACTAACTGAATGACTAACTGACTGACTGACGGAATGGCCGAGTGAGTGACTGACAGAGGCAGGCTGCATTATTAAGCGCAAACTGCACTGCCGCTGCCATCTATATTATTAACACTTTATTTGCAGGCCCCCTGGATCAGCGTTGCATGCCAGCTTATCATTAGTCATAAGTTGTCAATTGTATTTATGATAATGCGTTTAATAACTCAAGTAGCTGGAGCAGCAGCGTCGTCTTGTAAGTTATGCCGTTGCACAACGCACCGCCCTGGAAAATACATAAATATTTTGTTGCTTTGAGGAATTCTCTGGGTTATTAATTGCTTTATAATTGACGTTTTACCAGGGCAGAGCTGCTGCGCCGAGACGGCAGTTTCTCTCCCAAATATGAAAACAATGAGAGCTAACCAGTTAACCAGCTTGTTTGGGCCAACGTGTGAATTACGTGGCCTGGCCCCAGCTTTTGCATACGTGCCACAATGTGGTTGCCACAAAAACCGGGCAGGAAAATGGGAAAACACGTTGACAACAACCAGCGCGGCAATGGGAGTTGGGCTGGGTCTGAAGTGCGCTATTTTTGTGGCCATTTGCCGAGTTGGTGGTGGGTGAACCAAATGGGAGAAGAAAAAAAAGTACAAAAAATGCTAATAATGCGGCTGCAGCGGCACAAAAAGGCGCGTGCATTGAACTGGAATCCTGGCCACGCAATGCCAACTTTAACTGCAACTTATGCAAATGCAACGCCAGCCTGTCAGTCATCCAGTCAGTCCAACAGTCAGTCAAAAAGTCAGCTTGACAGTTGGGCTTTTTCGCCGGCTTTCGGCTAATGAGCGGACACCCCGAAAAGGATGCACCAATGTGAGTCCTGAATCCAAAGAAATACCTGCGGGCGCACTTATGACAGTTCGAAGCGTCAGCGAAATCATTAAAATTGACAAGTTTTTATATGACAAAACCAAATTTGGTCACTCAAAGGCTGCGTTTGAAGTGATCGCGCGAAGTGTTTTGCAGTTCCTCGCTGACAAGTTGGCTGTTGTTCCCGGCGATTTTCTCTGGCCGGGATTGGACCACCAGCGGGCGCTGCTTCACATGTCATAAATAAGAACGCGTTGACATTTATCACAACAAAGGGCCGGACCAGGCCAGACAAAGACAATGGGTCGAAAAAGCGGAAAAAAAAGTGAAAAAAGCGCAACTGTAGCGGCCAAAACGTTGCATAAATTCATAAGCCCAAGAGCTTAAGAAATTCAATTGATGCGACCTCGACTCTGGGACTCTTGTATCCAAGTTTTGCTGCTGTTGCTGCTGTGTCCACTGCTGGCATATTCGCATATTAATAAAATATTTTATTAAACACACGCGCCGCCAACAAAAGATGATGGCGATGGCGATGGGCGATGAGAGGATGCCCCGGCTGAAAATTATGCTAAACAGTATTTCGGTGCCCCCCAAAAAAGGCTGCAAACGAAGCGAAAATCGTGATGTTGCTCCTTGGGATCTTGAATGCTGCACGCGCTTTGCCAACAAATTTTTGGCGGCGTCTCTTGCGACACATATTTCTGTGATCCGACCCACAGGAACCACTGAATGTTCTGCAGAGTTCTTTTTATTGGCATTTGTATTTTTTTTGGCGATCGCAAAACTGGTTTGCCGCACAAATTTCGACTGCTCATCGGAGCTGGCAAACATTGACAAATGTTAATTAGAGGGGCGTCATTTGTTAGTGCCCCATTACAGGTGGTCCGATGCTGGAGTTCTCGGTAAGATTGTTCTATATCGATAGTTAAACTTGCCTTTCTAGGAAGCAATTTGCCGGGGAGTACAATGACTCGCTGTCTGATTAATAAGACCCGGCATTCGGCTTTCGGGTTTGATTTGGTTATCCACCGAGATCAGCGCTAAAGATCGGCACAGGCAAATGTCGCAAAAGTCATTTGTAAACTTGACACTGCAATGGGACCACAAGCCAAACACGGCTGCACAAATGTATTAGCCACAATTTATCAGCAGCAGCACACAAATGTTGCCGCTGTCGTTGTTGCAGTTGCTGCTGTTGCTGTTGCTGCCGCTGTTGCTGCTGCATTGACAGCGGGGGCAGCAACAATGCGCTAATATTCAATATTGTAATTGCATTCACAAATCGTGCCGAGGGAGCTCGAAGAGCCCGGCGTACCGGCAACATGTTGCTGCTGGCGTGTGCATCTGCAACTCCTGTTGCTGCTGCAAAATTAATGAATGCTGCTGGCCGGGCTCTTTGTATGGCCAACTGACCGCTCGCTGTGTTAGACAAATCACAACAACAGCAGCAACAGCAACATGTTGCTGCCGTGCGTAAGCTTTTGTCTCGCCTGCTGATATAAATCGACGTGTAGCTGCTTTTTGATTTAACAAATTAATAACGAGGCCCGGTAGTCGGCTTATTGATGATGCCACATCACAAGGCATACATAACCATATTCGTATTTCTCGAGATGTATATATCGCATGTATATACATATATTGTAGTGTTCCTGGAAATCGCGGCTGACAAATGACAGGCCCAGGCTTCTCGGCAGCAAAGACTTCCGGCCCAGTTCGCCAGAAGCAGGCGGCGAGCTTTAAAGGAGCACAACTGGCAGTCGCCATCTTGGCCAGATTGATGCAACAGCAACACGGCATCACGGCATCACGGCAATACAGCAACACAGCAACACAGCAACGGCAACATAGCAACATCAGGCGACATTGATAGTGATTGAAGGACAGCTGTTCACACTAGGCAAACTAGCCGCAGTCCGGCGAACGTCAAATTAGAATGCGAAACGTGTTGCCAATGGGAATGTTGCTGTTGCTGCTGCTGTTGCTGTTGCTGCTGCAACGGACAATGGACAATGTGGCGGCACCTTTGGCTCTGCGGCATGCAAAACAGCCAGAGAGCAACAGCAACAACAACAACTGTTGCTGGAGTGCAAATTAATTGAAGCATCGCAAGGCAATGTCAACGACAGCAACATCACGTGTTGCATGTGGCATTTTGGCGTAGGCTGGGTTCAGCTTGCCCCAGCACATTCTTATAATTATGTCATTTAATTAAGCAAAGACAGTTTGCTGTGCCACGACTAATTAAAACATCGCGCCAGCAGCAGCAGCAGCAACAACAATACAACAGCAACACAGCAGCAGCACAGCAGCAATATATCCAGCACAGCAGCAACATGTGCGGTGGAATGAATGACCGGCCACTGTCAATGCAACGAGCAATATAACGAAAAACAGCGCTTCAACTTTGCCGCTCAATGGATCGTACGATGTAAGGAATGCTTCCTGGAATTTGGGTCATAATTAATGTGGCATGATTTGGCAAGACACTTTAATCAAGGCGAATTAAATAGAGAAGGGCAGTAGGGAAATTGGGGGAAAGTGGGGGAGCCACCCAAAAACTGCACATCAATCATACGCAGCGGTGGCCCAGCTGTTCAATTGCAATACCATAACTCACTTTTATAGGCCATCCACTCGCACACAATTCGCTGAAAACCTGCGCACCGGGATTAAGATTTGCCGCCGAGATTCTGGCCAGGCACGCTATTCGCTCTATAAGCCATATATCCCATAGGCCTCGTGGTTGCAGTCGGTAAATTACAACAACTATTACGGCCCAGCCCCACAAAAGCCCAAGCCGTTTCTCGGAAAACTCAGCTTATGCGCTTTCGGGCCTGGCCACATGAAACAAATTTATGAGTTGCCAGCGCTTCAAGTGCAACACCTGGTAGCAGGCTAGTTTTGAGTTGAGTTTAGCTGAGTTGAGCTGAGCCTTTTTTGTGACTACTGACTACTGCAAAAAAGAGGAACAAAAGTCCGGGCTCAATGGGCCCGCATCGCATTTGATATCCTTTGTGAGTGCACTGCCCACTGTGCGTGACATTTGCGTTAAGTGGCTGTGGGAACTTTGGGCCAACGAAATTATGAACAGAAGCCGCACAAACGGGCGGCCGGCAAAAACTTTTCATTTGCCCGATTCTAACCAGTCGATAAGCCCGAAAAAGTTGCCAACAACAAATGAAAATTCACGACACACACAAATATTGTCAAAAACTTGGACCACAGATATCGCTATCTCTATCGGGGCATCTATATCTCTATCTCTCTCTCGAGAAGTGCGAGTGCAATGGCTATATATTCGGGCAGTTCGAATTGCAGGCAAAAATATTCGAACGCTTGGCTGGGGTAATTAAAAATAAATTTTATGCTCGAGCTTTAACAGCCGTCGGAGACAAGAAACAGCAAAAAATGAAAAACCTCAAATGACTTAACGAATTTTATATGCTCTAATTTGATATAGTTACCTATAAATTCCAATACTACAGTTAAGATAAGCTGTTAAAATAAGGTGACAATAAAATTTAATGTGCTATATTTTTTATACAAAATAATATTTATCAATCTTTACAAAATGCATTTAACAAAGGGTGTTTAAGTAGTAATTAAAATCAGATTATCTTAATGGACTTCAGATATTAAAATATTTATCTCAAATTCCTGACAAAACATTTAAATAAATAAAAACCAAATACCTTCTTTATTTGCATCACCTTAATACCCCTTTTGTCCCAAGTGTATAATCATGGCTAAGACAAATAGTAAAATACCAAAACAAAAAAAAAGAGACCAAAACAACAGTTTGTGTGTGTATATTTTTCATCGAAAATGTTTGTGAAAAAAGCGGAGTCAAGATGAAAAAATGTAGAAAAATAAACAAAAGCCCAGATAAACATATACACAGAAACTCGAGTCACGGGGCAGACAAAAGTTATTGCCAAAATTTTCGGCATGTTTGCTTTTGAAATTTAAATTTCACATTTGTTGTCGTTGGTTTTTATGGCCGGGGCTATCATAAAAATTTCCGAGCCAACATGTGAGCCCTCTCGAGAGTGTGTGTGTGTGTGTGTTGGCCATTAAAATTGCATTGGCTACGACGTCTAAGCCAAAAAAGTGATGCCGCCCTAGTTGCTTAATTTGCCACTAATGACAGCGAGTAAAGTCGGCCGACTCGGGCCACTCATAATTGACAACTAAATTGGCCGACTGACAAGGGGGCTCCCCTTCGCAAAAGCCCCTCGATTTAAGCCGCCCCGAGATGTGACATATGCAGACTAATGAATTTTAAAATCAACGCTCGCCACAGGTGCCCCCGTTCGTTATGGATGCGAATGCCAGTCGACTCCATTTCACTCCATTCCACTCCCCAGACAAACTGTCTGTCAAACGATTTGAATCCCAATCCGCAGTTGGGAGCCCATCCACAAAAGCGAGTGCATGAATGAATTACGGCGGCGACTGGGGGATCGCTGGATGGATCAAATCAAGCATCAATAAAGTCGGCATATGAATAACATGAATTAAACATAAATGCAAAGGGAACGGATAACCAGCTCCGTCCGATCTGATTGATCACTTTGCAGTTTGCAGCCTCACTTAGCCGGGGCGACATTCCACGGGGCACTGGGCACACACAGATTTTAAATTAAAATTTTGCACACTCGAGGAGCAGGAAATAAATTCAGCGACCACGCCGCATTGATGCATGTCACGTTTGGGTGTTCGTTCGGCTGCGTTTACGTGGAACTGTCAAAATGCAAACCGAAGTAAGGCCCAAAAAGTATCAAAAAAAAAACCCAAAGCCCCCGAAAGCTGCAACAACAATGGGCTCGACCAGGCTAAGTGCCAAGTGAAAATGGCTGGGGTTTGGGGCATCAACTGTCAAAACTGACAGCAGAGTCACAGTCGTCGCAGCCCAGAAAACTAAAAACTGAATACTGTAAGCAGAAACCAGAAAACAGAAAACTGAAAACAGAGCCAACGGTGGCTCAAATTGAAAATTAACTTAGCGGAACTGGAAATGCTTTTTTTTTGGAGGCGTGTGAACCTCGGCACTCATACAAACACACCTGAGCGTTGGTACTTTGGCAAAAAAATATAAAAATAATAATGTCGTCTGCTTCGCTTTTTTGGGGGCTCTCGCCCTAATGAGCGTAGATCATTTTCTTTTTGACCTAGGAACAAATTTCAGACAATTAGGAGAAATGTGAACTGTGGGCAGTGAAATAATACACAGCATTTGAGTTGATATTCTCAGCTGGCAGGGAAAACTTTAGATACTACCTCATAATAGAGTTATAAAGAGTGAGTAAGAAACCAAGGAAAATTAGTGTAACTTTCGTTTTGTTCTCATGAATTTAGTTTTTCAGAGTTTGAACATAAAATTTAGCCGAAATTTGTAAAGCTAAATAAAGAATGGATATGAAAAGTTTAATAATAAATTATAGTTTTTTTATTTAAATCTATGATCTATGTTTTAATGCCAGTTTAAACAATTAAATATTTCCATTGAACTATTAAATTGCTTCGTTCCTTTCTTTCACGCCTCAATCCAATTGTTTCAGTCATTATCTGGTACCTTAATTTCAGGTTCTAAGGATACAATCTGGCGGCAGGACAACGGCGATTGCTATCGACCCATTCCCCCAATTTCGATGGCGGCCAACAGGAAACGCTCACTCAGCAACACAAAAAAGGCGCGAAGCAATCGATTTGTGGGCGGTGGGCGGTGGTGGGGCGGTTACACCCACGCACTCCGTAAAATACCAACCAGAGCGGCAACTATCAGCCAACCCCCGCCAAAATACATTCATTAAAAACGCATTAGAAATGACATTAGAACAAATGTCCAAGGGGTAACCAAAAAAAAAAAAATGGAAGAAATTACTTAAATACACCATAAATCGAAATGGTGGTTAAGGTCTCTTTCCCCATTATTTGTTAAGAATATATTTGAAACATTTCCATAAATCTCGATACAGTTCAGTTGGTATATTATTAAATTTTGAACATTTTTTACAGGTCCTTGTTTTCCTTAACATACAATTGTAAAATAAAGTTTGTGTTTCAAAAGGTTTAATCCCAACCTGATTAGTTAAGATGAAGTCATCTTATTAAAAATGTCAAATTACATTAAAATAAGTTTAAGTAAGAGATAATCCAATTTGTTGTGTATTCAATAATTAAAATTAAAAATTTCTGAATCCACATTACATTTAGTATTTAAATAAATATAAGTTTGTTTTTACTTTAAAATATAATGTTGGAAAATGAGAAATTCCATTAAAGTGGCTATGGACTTTTCCGTAGTGATAAAAGATTATCTGGCAAAGTGTGTTAAAACTGAAGTTCTAAATGTGCAAGAAACACAAGTTTTCTTAACAAAAGTTAAACTATTATGTGATTTATTCTTGATTTCATACAATTACATTTAGGTAGAATAAAAGCCAACTGAATTGCTAAGGGAGATCTTTGTTCATTGCCGTAACTAGTTTCAGGAGTAACTTACTGTGCTGATGGTAGCTGGGGTAGTAGCGCCGGTGGTGTCCGTTGCTCTCCAGCGCGTAGAAGGCGCTCATGTCGCTGGTGTCCAGTCCGGATCCGCCGCCGCCGCCCAGCGCCGCTCCCACGCCCACACTGCTGCCCGCCGAACTGGCGCCGCTGGAGAGGCTGTGGTGGCTATGGGCCAGGCTGCTGCCGGCGCTGCCAAGGCCGTTCGTCTGGGGCGAGACGCCGCCCCCATTGCCGCCGCCGCCACCGCCGCCGGAGGAGCCGCCGCCCCCCAAGCGCGGACTATCATACCAGCTGCGAGCGGCAGCCTCCGCTGTTGAGGTCATATCCATTTCGAGTATAATTTTGAATGTGTTTCTGTGCTACCGGGGGCAGGAGGAATCGGGATCGGATCGGGATCGGCTGCTTCTATCCCTCTATGCGGCTATGCGGCTGCTCGAGTTCTCCACTGCTCGCTTTTAATAGCTACGCATTTTTTTTTGTCAAAAGACTCAAACACTCAACAACTCTTTCTCTGTGGAAGTCAAGAAATATTCGACAACTTTAGCAACTGAAGTTGGGTGTCTGCTGTTGATAAGATTTTAACGGTAGCCGGCGTTATCACTCACTCTCCCTTATCGCGAGCTTTACATTTTTGTTCAATTGTTTTTATGGCTTTATGGGTGCGCGGTACAGTTATACAGGATAACCACGAGTTGATTTACGATTGGACTTTTGGATTCGCTGCGTAGTGTTTGGGAAATGTGAGAAATGCCAAAACTAAAGAGTGAACCGAAATACATTTTTTGGCACTCATCGGTTGATTGATGACCGAGATCCCGCCCAGGGGACCTAATAAACATGTAGTCCGAACAATTGCATTGTCACAATGTTTACACACAGCGGAACAAAAGAGATCCTGGGGATTTCGTATCTGCGGGATGTCAAAATGAGGCGCCTGAGATACTTGAAGGGCAGGTGTGTTCCATTTGTGCCGATGTGTGGGCCCAATTGGAGGCGATTTAAAGGTTTATCGAAGAGCTTGAATTGCTAACTGGCATCTGTCTGTGGGGTTTCTTACAGCCCCAAGAGTCATATCGCGCAGACAACACTCCTATATTGATTTAGACAGGTAGCCGAATTTTTGGGGAATTTTGGGCTTATCAGCAATAGATAGCAGATATGTTTGTATAGCGAGCTGTGTGCATTGCACTCGTTGATTTCTTTTCGAAATGATTACTATCAACGGGAGTTTTTTTTTTTTGGACTACCTCTTCTGTTTGCTTTCTTTGTTTGCTTTTGGCTTCGAAAAATTAATAATACAACCCAAGTTGGACCCGAGTTTTTTGTGGACTGTATCTTTAAGGTGCCCAGATGCCTATCGTTCAATTGACAATTGCGCTACGAAAGGAACGGCGATAAGGCAACATAATTTGTTACCTCCCGAAGGTGGAAGAAAAGCAAATAACCAGGGCCTTTTGAGTCGAAAACTCAATCAATTTATCTATCTATCGGCAGCAGAAGCAGCGATAAGTGAAGTGAAAAAAAAAAAATAGGGAAGCAAACACTTTTCATTAAATGTCTTCTTGTTTTTGTTTTTCGTTCTCCGCGCGCTTTAGTTGATAGCAATAAATTGATAAGCGCAAGTGCCAGATTTTTCGAATGCTTGTGTCAGCATTTTGCTTTTCTTTTTTTTGTACTATGGGCTTCAAAGGCTGATCGCTCGATAAGGATAATGAATTTCGCGGGGGCTAGCGTTAAAAACTTTTGATTTTGACTTTTTGGTTTTTGTTTTTTTATGATCATTGATCACACATTTTGATCTTACATTTTTAGCACACTGTTTTGATCACACTGCTTGTTTTTACTGGGTTTTCTTTCTGTGGTTTTTCTTTTGATTTGTATTTTTGGTACACTTCTTGAGCTCTCTGTGTTTAATAATTTGCCGACGCGTTTTTCGAGCTTTCTTTGTTGTTGTCGCGGCGAGACGAGAATCGATAGCAAAATACGAACGAGCGGACGCACGACGATAACACGCTTGCAAACACGTCAACAGTTGAAATCGAACTGAACGAACACGAGCGCAAAACAGGAAAGACTGGCGCTGCTTGCTCTTTGACTAATACATGCGCAGCGGAAAACCCGTTTGCCCGATGCCCTGCCTACGGGTGCGTGTGTGAGTGTGCTGGCACATACAAGATGGTCGCACTGTCAAGCAGTGCTCGCCGGGGGAGAGAGGGAGTCAGATGTATAGTATCTGGACAAAACAATATGCCTGTCACTCTTTCGCTTCAGCGAGAGGGGCGTGTTTTTTTGTGTGTGCAGGTAAGGTAACCGGTTGTTGTTGCAGTTGCATGTTCCTTGTTGTTGTTTGTTTGCTCCGCTCGAGTGCATCGTTCAATAATCTCTCAGCGGCACGCCTCTCTGCACTTGACGCACACATATAGGCAGACAATCCAGCGTTTTGCTTGTCTGTTCGCTCCGCTCTCGGCTCCCGTCCCTCTCCCACTCCCTCTTTCCCACTATCCCCATCTCTTTCCCACGCCCGCTGTCAAGCAGTGACAACAATCATCGATCGTTCCGTTTGCGATTATGTGCTTTATTTATGGGCCTTAACATGTGTGCAGATTTGTCTGGCGATTTTTGAGTTATATACGCCTGCTGCCTGCCGCCTTATGCGTGTGCGAGCGGGATGGCAATAGACTAGCTCATAGAGCCAAATTTGCATAAATTAGCAGCTGGAAATTAAGAGGAGTACGAAATACGCGCCGCATCTCCTGCGAACTGCGAAAGATAGTTGCTCGTATCTAGATGCAAATTATTAATATGGAGCTCATATATTTTCGCGGCAAGTTGGCTCCTTTGGGGTCGCGTTTGTATTGTACATCTGCTGCCCATAAACAGCTCACACACTCACACACACGCTGAAGAAACAAGGAGGAAGTCTTAAATACGTGAGCCTGTTTTTGCCACAGTCAAACTTCCACAACTCATATTTTCATGGGGAGCATTTTATACAATAAACTTTAGTAATTGCGGCTTGGGTAAATATAATTTTAGGCATTCATTATATTTTTTTTACATTCGGAAGTTTTTTCAAGTTGAAATATTAATTGTACTTCAATTCTACTACATTTGACCATGACACTTAACTTAAACGGTTTTAAAACTAATTAAATTACAAATAATTTAAACCTCAAAAGAATTGTAGGCAGTTAAGTCAACAAATATATTTTCAATATTAGTCTAATACTAAATTTATTTTGATGTCCTGAGTGTCAATTAGGTAATTTATTTTGCAGAAGTTAAATTTATTCAAAAATTTTAGTGCTCTAGTATTGGAAAATGAAATATTTGATGAGGCAACTAGAGGTTCCAGCTAAGAAATCTCGACTGTGTACTTCCCCCGCATTGATTTTCGCATTAAAAAGAAACTTTTTGGCGCCAAAGGGTTAAGTGGGGCTGCACCTGTGAACTGGCAAAAAGGATGCTATCTCGTGGGCTCAGGGGAGGGGAGGGGAGGGGCCCAGGAAAGACAGCTGCAAACTGGAAAGTTTCCCAGGCCCACTTAATTCCACATGAATATTTTTGAATATATTTTTTGTGATCGCTTTCCGAGACATTTCATAAGTTCATATTGCCGCGATACGAATCTAACCAGATCTGGCCGAGCTTATGGCTGAAATAAACCGTTTGTCAAAGCCCCTGGGCTGACTACCTAAGCAGCAGTTTATGTATGTAAATACCAGCGACCACAGATAGCGCTGTTGATAGTTACAGATACATAATTTGAGATAAAGATACAACCCGAGACCCAAAAGACAGTGAGCGGCTGCCAAAATAAGAAACCTGTAACCAAAATCAGATCAACCAACGGTGCGAACACCAAACACGAGCGACGAACCACAGAACAACCAAAACAAAAACATTTACAACAAAACACAGAAAGAAAAACAAACAACAAACTATGGTGTTGGTGTCACTGACAGAACAACGCAAACAACAACGCAAACAATCTGCCAGACAATCTATAGTGCAAAGGACACCATGGATAGGAAAATAAGCCGTCGCTGCCGAAAGATCTTCGATTAGATGGTATTGGCACTGCATCTGTATCCTCAGATTAAATAAACGCACTTGATCAATCGCAGTTCGAAATGGGGTTAATTCCTTCTAAAGAGTGTCAACTTTTGGTTTATTATCAATTTAATCTGATTTCCTTGCTGAATGTCCAGATGTTACAACATTAAGTGGGTGTGTTTGAAAACCAATTTTACTTGATTTTACTTTTCAAACACAAAATGAATCCGTTGTATTATTTATAATGTTAAGATTATATATCATGAAGATTGTACTTTACTGTATTTAAATACAAATAATGAAAAAAGACTCACTAAATGAGAATTGGTTCTTATAATGCATTTAATCTTATCACCATATAACCAAAACTTTCCCGACAAATCAATTGAAAAATAGTAAATATTTTTAAAAGATATGCAGAGATTTTAATTTGACTAAATTAAACTACGATTTAAGTATAGTCGACTGTAAATCACCAGAGATATCTCAGCAATTGGAGCTCTTTGGGGAAACAATGGAATGCTAGGGAAATCTCAATGGGTTTTTTGGGGCTTCAGCGATAAGATTCGCCGAGTCATGTCAACTTATGGGTCTCAAAATGGATGAATTGTCACGTCTGCCTGTCAAGTACTGAAAACTTAACTGGTAATCGCCAGATGATAAGTACACATCAGCCCCAATTGGTTGAGGAAGTTGTAGCAGATACAGGTGGCACCTTTCGATAAGGATTTTAGTTTTCGAATTGATGAGATAGCGTTGAAGAGCGCAGTAAGGTGATATATGCTTGTGAAATAAAAAATACTTATAGTTTATCAAAAATGCAATAAATTACGGTTTGTCTTGTGGGTTTATATTGCGAAAAATACTACCTGTGCCAAGGCTACCTCAAAAAATAAATATAAATATAAATATAAATAAATTTGGTTTTACGGCTATTTTAATGGTGAATGGCTGGCGTATAAATTAAATGAAATACCAATCTATTGATAAGCTTAAATTGTGTCACATAAAGATAAGTAACTCACTAATTTGAATTTTTATTATTTGGAGGAGATTGTTTTAATCTTTTTGAAGAAAGTTAAATTTAATTTATGTTATCTTTTTAAAAACCGTAATATGGGAAACTAGTTATTATTTTCTTGAGTTTAAAGATATAAATTAATTTGCAGCTTCATCGAATCAACAATTCTAGATTTAAAGTGAAAATATTCAAAACTTAAAATTATTTCCCTAATAGCTTTCTATATGGCTGGAAGATTTTACTTTTACCTGTACCAACTACACCTAAATAAGCCGAGGCAAAACCGTGTGTACACGTACACGATGCGTTTGACTTTTCTTTCCGATGCAGACTTTTCCAGCACGTGCGCAGCTTTTCCGGGTCCGTCTGACTTCGACGATGAAGCCTCCAGTTGGACGCCGTCAAGCAGACAAAAATGGGGTATATATAAATAGAGAAAGGGAGGGGGACAGGGGTACATATGTTGGTGGAGAGACGACCAGACCATGTCTGCCCCCTCCCACGAAAACCCCTTTTCCGACCAACCCCCCTTCAAAAAAAAAAGTTGACGCACGTTGCGTGTAATTCCGATTTTAATCGCATAAAAATGTTTTGTTTATATGTATAATTTAGTTTTAACAATTTACGTTAACCTTTTGTTAGCATTTTTAATTTGCTCGGCGCTGAGGTTGTTAAGCTCGTACGTCTATTGCTGCGGTTTCTGCTATTTGCTGTTTGGGTTAGTTCATAAGCAGCAACAATTAAATGCTCCATAAAATCGGTTTAAATACGCGTTCAGTTTGCCTCTCTATATGTGCGGCTATATATATATCCATGAATGCCTTGGTCGCGTATAGACAGTTATTATTACTGAGCTCAGTTGTTGTTATAATTATTGTCATGCGATAGAAATCAGCGACATTTTTACAGCATTTAAACAAAGCATAAATTCTGATTTAGTTCCAAATCTGTCGCCGGATTCTGGAAAAATAATACGAGTTTGTGTGTACGCGAGTGCATATTGCATAAACACACTAAAATAGACCAGCAGTATCATCAGCAGACACACTTTTTAATACAATAAAAATTCTATTTAAATTGCCAGTTGTAATTATATAGCCCTCGTTCCCGCGCTGTGCGAATTACTCCTCCTATTGTGCAAATTATTAAGGCCATAAATGTATTTCTGAGCACGGGTCCACACAATTAACTGGAAAATGTTAACGTTGTTTGCACAAATTAATTAAAAGGCTAAGATGGATTTGGCTCAAGGAATGTAGTTTATTGACTTGAATATAATTTATTTTTATCGCTGCAATGAAGTAATAACAACATATATTATTATCATTATATTTCCTGAAGAACTATTAGCCATCTAATTACATATGTGATTAATTATTTATTTTAATGCAGTTTTAGCGCCATTGGAGATTTTAGCGTTTTGTAGCTTGCTTCCGTGTGTTGTTAAGTATTCATAAATTTTATTATTTAATTGTGAGAATTGTATTGTATTAGAAACAAATATAAAGCTTAAATAAGCATTTTATTATATATAAAAAAGATACAGCTTTTTCCTGTTGCCTTAAAATGATTTTGTCGGTATCTATTTCATGTTTTTTTTTATTCGCTTAATATCGAAATCCCCACCCATGCGTCTGTCGTCAATTTCCGCATTTATATACGTATATCTCCCTTGGCAATAATCGCCAAACATTTTTGCCTCTGCACATTTCCCATTCCGTTCAATTTGTTGCTCCTAAGTCTTGCAATGCTGTTGATTTTGTTATAGGCTGAGTATATAATTTAATAACTATAACAACAAAGCGACAACATAACAGCCACAATGTCGGGGCTCAGTTCATATGTCATGTGCCAGTTTTTTGACTGCAATGCAGCGCCTATCGTCCAGCCTTCCTTAGCCCCTCTCTTGGCCCATTATTTGCCATTTTATGCAGCTCCCTTTTAGCCATCTACTCCACCCTTTTGGCCAATCCCGACCATGCGTTCTAATTTCATAATAAACTTGGCTGCCAGCAACGAACAACAACGGCTAAAATTGGCTGGATGCAAAACCGCAACGGGTGTAAATTTCCCGAGACCCCCACCACCTTCCCCTGGGGCCACTCCGCCCCTGGATTTCCTCCTCCACCACCCCCTCCCCAATTTTACCGACTGCAGTGCACCGCCAATGGCGGCACATCCTGTGCAGCTCGTAAGCACCTCATGCGCCAGGCTATAAATGTAAATTGCCTAAATGGGCAAAAGCTCGAGCATACGTTGGCCAGGACATGGATACGTTGCGAAGGGGGAGAGGGGGAGAAGCCACAGGATCAGGGATCCCAGGGGCGGCGGTCAGCACTTGCATCGTAAATGAAATCAGTTGGTGCGCGAATCCTGCATGGGTCAATTATGCAAATGTCCTCCACTCGACTTCGCTGCTCCATACACACATACAATATACACATGCATACATCTATCCCCGCTGGCCGCCAGTGTGCATTTGTATCCTGGCCAGGACATTCGAGCATGGCAGCTGCAGAACGAAAGTGATTTGTGGCCTGGCAGTGTAAATCTGTTTTCGAATTAAGTATTTTAGCGGCAAATTAAGTTGCGGCCCTTTCAGATTTGAAGTGCAATTTAAACGAAATTTAAAGGGAAACTATCTACAAAATATATTTTCTACAATGAAATGCAATGCCCAGATTTTCAACTTTCACTCAGAAGAGAGCTTTCAATTTCGGCTGGGGCAACCCTCAAAAAAGTTGCAGTTTAGCAGCCCAACAAATGCCCGGGCACGTATGCAAAAAGTGGGGAGTACGGGGGGCAGAAGGACGCAGTGGCAGTGCCACAAACAAAAGATCTGTCTAGGCCTGGACTAAGGTCCTGGAACTGCCGAAGTTTGCTGTCTCATACATTTCAAGCACGTTCGTTGCAGGACTGGACTTAAAGAATGCTACTTTTGGGCCAAAAAACCCACGGGGCTCTTAATAAATTCATATTTGAAAATTTATAATCTAAAAGATTTTAGTTTTTTTATGAATTTATGGTCTTTTCGAAATCCAACTCTAAATTCATTGTAAGTTTCACAACTCTTCCAGTATACTTATAAAAAAATTAACCCTAAATTATATATAAGCCCAGTTAGTGTGAGATTATGGAACAGGTATTAATAGATAAAGTCATAAAATGTCCTTTTGCCGCTTATTAAAGTTTGTTATTCTAACCAAAAGCATTTAGTAAACGGTGAAGGATTTAAATGCTTTTCGGACTTAGTTGGACTTATTCACCAAACATTTTAGTTAGATTAGTTTAAATTAATTATATTCTATTCTATTTTTTGGGCCCATTCTCATTGACCCCCTGAGATCGCTCCTGAGTCACCTCCATTGTTTGTCCATCGTCTGGGCAGGGGGTTTTCGTCCTTTCGTTGTATTTTTTGCCAATTCATGGAGCTTTGTCTGCCCCCCGCTGCCTGTCCTGCGTCCTTCGTCCTGCCTTTGTCCTGGCCAATACGCTTGGCAAATAGCTGGGCAGGGCCGGCGCTCGTCGACTCCTCAGATTCATACATATGCATGCGAGTTTTCCGCTTTTCCACTTTTCCACGGCGAGCACGAGGACGATGTCTGGCCGTCAGGATGTCGGCTTCCGCTGCACGTTCTCCCCAATGTTTGTGTGTCCTGAGAGCTCATGTTTGAGCTCCTGCTCCTGCTCCTGCTACTGAAAGCTTGGCTAAGCACCTGAGCAAACTTATTGTTAGCCTGCGCATTGTATTCGATCGAAGCGGAGCGTCAAGGTTAACATGGCCGATTCCCTGGGCAAAATTACGACGTGTCTGCCAGGATAATTTTACGATTTCCTAGCCAGCCAGCCAGCCAGCAAGGAGCTGGGGTATCCTTTGGGCCATTAAGCAATCAGCCTGTTCGTAGCTATCTTTTCAACACCTACAAACGAACCGAAACTGCCGCCAGATGAGTTCAGATGAGACACCATCTTTGTGATGAACGCTGCGATGTCGCAGATACAGATACAGCTTCAGATACAGATACGGATCCAGATCCCGGCTTGCAAATTACTTAAAAAAATACACAAGGGAGGAGAGCTGAAAAAATCTCAACTGATGGCCGTCCGTCCACTCGAGCTGATGAGACGCTGGCGATAAGGACGATAAGCGCTTACGCATTTCGCCATCCAGATCCCAGGCTAAGAGGCAGGCAGAGACCACGTAGGGCCGGAACAACAATAGCAAAGTGCACACTCTAAGAAAAAAGGATATGAAAACAAGGGAATATTTTCTGACCGAAAAATGCTTCGTTTTATAAGTGGAATTTGTCGAAGGAAAATTCTGGGAACAAACTTTATTTAATATCTTGCCCATTTGATTGTCTTATGATTTATTTAAACTGTTAAATGCCAAGTCTATACATTTAATGATCCAATAGTTTTACTCAGCTAAAAAAGAATGAATAATGTAGGCCTCTTATCATACCTGATATTTATTTATTAAAAGTTAAGCTACATTTTGAATTTGATTTGGTTTTAAAATAATTATTAAATTGAATGGTGTATGTTTAAATGGTAATGTAAATCACCAGAAATGAAATTACTTAGAAAGAAATTAAAATATCTGAATGGTTTCCAAATAATTATTAAATTGAATGGTGTATGGTTAAATGGTAATGAAAATCAATATAAATAAAATTTCTTAGAAAGGAATTGTAGCTTGGTATTCCTCCCAGGCATTTATTTCCTTTTGTCATAGATTTTTGTACATTGTACGTTTTCGATTTTACAACAATTTTTCCTCAGTGCAGCAGAACAAGAGAGCTTACACTTTTCTCTCTCTGTCCTCCTTTTTTTTGCGATTGCTGCGATCAGATAGGCGATCGTGTGCGACGGGGCGTGCGGGAAACGAACGGTAAAGGGGATGGTCATGCGAGGGGTGGGGCGGGATGTTTTCGGGCAGGGAAGGGTAGGGGTAGAGGCAGGGGCAGAGGCAGGGGCAGGGGTACGGGCTTGGATCTGCAAGCGGCAAGTAATTTGATGTCATATTGTGTCACACACTCTGCTTGAAAGAGCCAGAGATAGATGTTCGCTGATAAAATCGGGCCAAGTGGAGAGGGACTATGGCACTAAACATAACCCTGATTGCAGATCTTCCGATCTTTCCCTCTCTTTGTCGGGGATTCTTGTAGATTTCTGATGATCAGAAAGCATATCCTTGCTGGCCGCCATCTGTTGGTTTTGCTCCTGTTTGTTTATATCATAATTGTGGGCGTTTATTTGGTCTGGGTTTTCGGTAGATCTGAGCATCCTTTATAAGGCACTCGGCTGATACTCTCGTTGCAAACCAGAAATTTGAGACTGCTAATGAGTGGGATAAAAAATAAACAAAACTCCAACGACTTATGTCAATCTTTTCATGGAAGTAAAAATGCCGACAGCTACGAATTTAATGGTCAGAGGTGTATCATATATTTTATTTATAAGAAAAATATTTGTAACAGAAAAAGGAAGTTTCCCTTTTCAAAACAGTTTATAAATGTTAACTGCAAATATTTTGCATGTATAATTTAAGTTAATGCTTTTGACAAGTTTATATTTAGTAAACTTGAATAAATTTCAGTTAATGTGAATTATTTGCAAGTTCACCTTTAACGAGAGCTAAGTTATTCATAATTAAGAGAAGAATGCCGTTTCAAAAAGTATACTTTTTTTCTATAGAATAAAATAATGGAAAATTAATAAAAAAAAGTTTAACGTTTACTTTTTAAAACAGTAACCACTTTTTGTATCTTATTGGAAATGAAATCTTTGTTTATTATACAAATTTGATTAAAGGACATTTCGGAGAATAAAGGTAATATATTCCAAATACATAACCATTTATTCTAAATTGACTAATTTAAGATGAAGGCCAAAATGGCCACAACCATTAAGCCACTGAGCACTTAACCCCTACTCCAATTATTCGTTTAATTCAACCGATTTGGCTTTCTTCTCCTTATTTTCTACTTTGCGTTGGGATTACGGGATTACGTTTGGGGATTTGTTTTTATTTTTTATAGTTTTTTTTTTCCACTCGCACGCGTTCATTTTCATGGCCTTTGTTGCTGTGTTTTGGGCACTTTTTCGGAGCGTCTGCGGCGCTTCTTTAATGGTTAATGGTCAGTCTCGAAGTCTCGAAGTCTTGAGGTCTTCCAGTCTCCTGCTCTCAACCTTTACGAGCCCGTCACTTTACGATTATTTGCTGGTTGTCCCAGGTTTTTTCATGCGATGCGAGTGTGAGTGTTTTTTGGTCTTGCGTGGCGCATACAAATGATTTGATTTGGCTGAGATTTTCGGTGAACGCGAGTATCGCATGAGCCACACTCCGCTCTGCTTTCGAGCATGATTTTGGAGTTACTTCATTTGTCACTCTGGATTTTTTACTTTTATGGCTTTTCCCGAGAATTTGCCACAGCAGCCAGCCGAAGAGTTGACGCGTCGTCGGCTATTGACTTTGATTTTAATGGCCCTCGCTTGTCTTTTGCCTAATTTCACTTGGCCAACGGCGGCCACTGACCAACAGTTAACAGCTAGCAGCCGCCCCCTTTTTTTTTTTGCCCCCGATTAGCACACAGAAAAAAATAAAAGAGTTTCCCACCTGATAAAATACGATTTATAAAGGTAGTACTTCGTTTCGAAGGAATATATATTAAGAAAATCATTTGTATTTTTAATAAAACATTTGCTGAATGTTATTCTCTTGCTTCTTTAAATAAAAAAAATTGTTATTCAATAAGTAAATGGATACCTACAATAAAAAAGGTAGGATTATATATAATAATAGCGTTTCGTCATCGGTTTGACGCATATTATTCAAGGTAACACTTTAGCTTTAACACTTAACTGCAATTTAAAAGTAACTAAATTTTTTCTCAGTGCCTTGAAGACTTTCTTTAACCGTATTTTATTTGCCTGCTATCTGACGAATGGTTGTACTTGCTAATGAGTTCATTTTAAGTAGTTCGCCGCATTCCAATTGCGGATCGATTGTATCTGAAAGTGCCTCTTAGACTGTGATTAGTTTTAATGGCTGGTTTTAGTTTTTACTGCCTGCACTAAATCGAATCAAATCAACACTCCATCGTCGAAATTAAATTGCTATTTTAATGAGGCCCGAACTATCGATAAATGGTTAGATGCCAACGAGGAATGCCCACAAAAATAAATGGAAAACTATTGACACCCAATAAGCGACGAATAGTTTTCTCAACATTTTCGCAAATGAAGCAATTAACACGGTCGCCCCGAAAGGGCCAAATAAAAAACAAACCGAAAGCTGTGAAAAATGAATTGATACAAACATTTTGCGCAAGGCCATCAAAAAGTAAACACCGCAAATGGTTATATATCATACGTCTGTATTTGCGTGAGTATCTGTGTGACGTTTTGCGAGTGTGTGCGTAAGCGCCAAAAAGTCTACAACGTCCAAATGTTAGCCCGCATAAAAACCCTCACAAAAACTTATCAAAGATGCAAATATGTTCCGGGGTTCAGGATTAAAGAGGAGGATGCAAAGTTTATGCTATACAAAAAACTGGCAAATATATACGTAGATATTTTAAACATATTTAACAAAGTTTGCTCTCCCGTATTTTCTAAACATTTTTATAAAATTATGTTATTCATTTTAAGATTATAAAATAACTTTTAAAAAATAAAGAATAAAGAAGAAGAATGCATCACAAATTATTAATTAGTTTTTTTAATAAAGTAAAGATGTCACAAGGATTGAAAAAGTGTTAGAGAGTATATAAACCTTTCCATTAAAACTGAAAATGTTTTTGGGTTTCGCTTCTGTTAAAAGGGAACAGTTGTTTTTGGAGTCTAGCAAATGAATTATAAATATTTGCAACGGAAAATTAACTAGATTGAAAAAATACAATTTCTTTAGATCAAAAACAAATAAGATAAACTTAAGTTGTATAGTAAGGTTAAATTCATCCTAAGATATTTGCAAAATTTTACTAACATTGAAGGTATTCTCCGAGAGCACATCTTAAATTTTCCAGAAAGAGCAAATGATGGCAAAAGAAAAAAAGGAAAACCTTTGTCCAAAAAAGGTGTCACACACACACGCCAGCATGCGTGTGCCTGTGTTGGTGCAATGCAAATATTTTTGACGTTCACTGAACTTTTGCAAAAGAGAAAATTATGCAAGCTTCCCGCAGTCTTTGTGCATATGTGTACGTGTATGCGTGTGGCTGTGCGAGTGTGCGTGTGACAGCTGTGTGACAAAAATTATGGCAAACAACAAAAGCCAGGCCAAGTTTTCTCGCAAAATGCGAAATGCGAAAATCAAAAGGAGAGTGAGAGGGGAGAAAAACTATTTTTCGCGACAACAACGAACATCTGCAACAAGAGAGAGAGCGAGCAGGAGAGAGCGAGGGAGCGAGAGAGCGCTCTCCCACTGCGCAGTGCGCCGTGGCCAATGAGAGAGTCAATGAAGTGTCAAACGAAACGCCGCCCAAATCAAAAATGGCGAGCCCTGGAAAGAGATGGCATGCTCGTAGGCACTATGCTGATCTCGCTCTAGCCGCAGACGAAGCAATAAGCAAGCAGTGCAAGCAGTGCGTGCCCTGGTCAACGAGGGAAATTATCCTGCAAGAGATGTTGCTGCTGTTTTGGTGTTTTTGTTGTTGCTGCTGCTGCTGCTGTTGGCATTGCAATCCTTTCTTTGCCTTATTTGATTTCAATTTCAATTGCGCCGCATCCTTTTGACGTCCTTTATCAGCTGGCTAGGTGAACCTGTCGCCTTTGTTTGCCATGATAATTGCATTTGTGTGATATATCCTGCCACACCCCCTCTCCTTTGCCAGCACCAATCAACACACTCCTTTGTCATTTATCAAACATTTTTTCCCTGATTTCTTTTTGTCTGAACTTTGGCCGACAAAGCGTGCAGCGCATGCAGATTAACATTTCACCTGTTCAATCTGCACAGGTGGGTGGTAAAAAGAATTGGTGAAAGGGGGTCTGAGGGGGGCTTCTAGCAATCAGCCAGAGTTGTCATTGAGTTGCGACTGATTGAAATGACGTTCGTTTCATAAGCTCGTCCTTTTCATTATTATTGCTCGCTCATTCACACCAGCCACAAAAAGCGAAACAATGCGAAAATTTTAATGAAAATTGTCGCTTGACTTCATTTTAACTGCTTCTGTGTTGGTCTTTATGATAACAAAGGGGGAAAACCAGCAGCATTAACAATATGCTGATGGCCCAGCAGAAATCATTCCATTTTGTATCAAAATAAACTTAAATTAAATTATGAAATAAATGAAATTTAAATAATATCAAGCTCCCAAAAAAATTATTTATGTTTTAAATCGATTGAAATCGAATAAAAAACACAAGCTATCTAAAATTTATAAATTATCGGGCAATAACACCAAAAATATGCTGATAGCCAGAAAGCAATTAATAATTTTGCGACAAAAAAGACAATCAAATCAAATGATTTGGCAGCTTTAAAATCGAAAGAGAAAACTTCCGCTGCACTTCACCATTTAGGGTTTAATCGCGTAACAAAAAGAGCAAATAATAATTTAATAATTGTGTTAAAATATTAAACTGACAACAATTGGCAGGGCCCGAACGCAAAAGCCGCAAAAAGTGGCCGTCGTCGAGATTTTATTCCACCGATAAGCACGGAAATCTCAGAGAAAATCCACCAAGCCCGAACCGGAGTCCAAAAACCGAAAATCCCACCAGCAACCCTCGCCTGCAGCAACCCCCCAGCAGAAGGATATTCTGTATGCGGAAAAGGGGGAGGATGGCTGGTATTAAGGCCTGACAAATCCTGCGAAGGCCCGTCCTGAATCCGATTTCCCCCCACAGATTCCCCGGGCAATCTTGGATTCTCATTCTCGTATCGACGATTGCATCGTTCTATTAAATTACCAAAAGGCAAACGACAAACGGCAAACGTGTGCTGGGCTTCCAAAGTGGGTGGTGGCTTAAGCGGCGGCGCTGGGGGAATTGCCTGGTCCACAATTGAGATAAGATTGCCAGGGCCGAGATACAAGATATGTCATGTATCTCGCACACGAGAGAGAGCCAACGAATCAAAACCAAATTACATCAAATTCTCATCCTCGGCTGGCTGGCAAATAATTATAAAAGTCACAGCAGACAGGCAGCCGATCGAAGATAGAACATGCATTGAACGACGTGGCGGAGGGGCGAACGTGGGGGCGATTTACACATGCACTGAGCTGAAAACACCGTTTCTTAATTGAATTCTTACAAAAACAAAATGTAAAAAGAGAGCAGGAAATATTATTTGGAGATTTTTGCATTTCTTGGTTTTTGACCAAGATATAACGTTATTTCGGGCTAAAATTGGACCCACTACTAAACTCTATGTTTATTTGTACAAATTTATTTTTTGAAAGATTTTTGCATTTTTTATAAGGAGTTACTTCAAGTTTTTTTTTACAAAAAATGGTCAAAAATAAAATGTTTCAGCTGTGAATGCCACTTGATTGGAAATTTCATAACGAATTCAAAGAGGTATGCCATTCCAACATATGACCATTATTTCCGAAGATTTTTATTAAAAACCCGAAATTCGATTAATTTTATTTGAGATTTTTTTTTTATTCCGTTTTTATTCTAAATTAGTCAAAATACGACGCACAGCAAAAATATTGACTGTTTTGGGCTGCTGAGAAAATTCACATTATTTTGGCAAAGAACAAAAAAACAGATCCATATTTTTCAAAAGTTAATGCTATATAGTTGACTATATAATCCATTTTTAATCCTTTTCATTTATATTCCGCAGTGTAAAATCCATAGACGGATGCAGGTTCGATACAGACAAAGCAGAGGCCACGTGTGACTAATAGAAATTTGCATGCGCAATTATTTGAATAAACCGCAGCAATTTCACGGCAGCAACACGCAGCAACAATCGACAGACAAGCTAATTAGAAAAGAAGTGTCCACGAATGCAGGGGAAGTTTCAACTCGGAAGAGGATGTAGTAGCTACCGTTGACTCTCTGTTTACGCGACACCGCAGCGAATCGATTTGGGCATTTTATTGTCCATAAAGGACGCTGGTCCTGCGAGCAATTTGTGCATCGTTAAGGGTTACTGCTGCACTAGGCTGTATCCTGTAGATACTCGTACACCCCCAACCCCATTGTTGTGATTTGTTGTGACACTTTGGGCTCGGAATGTTGTTATGCAAAAATTAGGCGCATAATTTTATTGCAATTTTTATGATCGAACAACGGCCGAAGACTGTGAGAAAGTTTTCCCTCAACCTGATGCGATTTTAATTGTGAGAAACTTGGCTCTCCAAATTGGAATTATGAGCCATTACATGGGTCTTCCTGGGAGCGCTCCTTTTTATGGAAATTATGATAATTCCGTTTATTGGGAATACCTTTCAGTCCCTCTTTATTTAACCGCAAACGAACAATGGCGCAAAATGTCTGCACCTGACAAAAGGGGGAAATCGTGAAAAGTGCCTTTCATGTTTGACAAAATGCAGCGACAACAAAAAGGATTCCTTGCACTGATTTCGGGCACTTAAACATCCACGACAGCCACGAAAACAAACAAAAACAATTTCGCTTCGAGTTTATTTTCTATTTTTTTTTTGTATGTAAGAGGAGGTGAATTGATGAAAAACTGTCACATCATCGGGTCTCCTTGTGTTGCATTTGCGCGGCTTTGATGTTGCGTATCCCATTGTCCTGGGGTTCCTCTCAAAGGGATTTTCCTCTGGAGCATTGAGTTTCACGGTCCTTCAGTGCCCTGTTGCCCCTCAAAATCATTTTGACATACCTGTTTGTGGTGTCTTCTTGTTATTGTTGATTGTTGTGCCAAAACACTCGACATAGTTTTCAAAAATGTGAACTGAAAAAAAGGCTTTCAAATGTGGAGTAAAGTGTATTTAAAATTCTGGCAAAAAATATCAGATTGCCAAGTTCCAAAAATGACACATTTTTAAAGACAATGCTTGAATATTTAAATTTAAATGAGAGCAATAAAAACACAAACATTATAAAGATTAAAAGGCCCCTTTTATTTGATATGCATCAATTTCAAATCCAAAAATCTATAATTTTTCTTTCTGTATGTGGGATTTATGATTATTACCAAATCTTCATTGTAGTCAACACCTGAGGTAAGAGAACTAAAGGTCTTTAAGTACAGTCCTATTTGGACCAGAAAATGTAACCTCATACCGTAATTTCTTAGCCGTACTCCCTTGCCACACATAGATACATCTCTGAAAGCCATAAATTCTTCAAACATTAGAGCGGAGCAGTAGATCCTAAGCCACCCACTTTCGCAGCCGGGGCAATACAAGAAAAACAATAAAACGTGGCAGGCGCATCCTGCCACCCATTTTCCCCAGCCTGTATTTTATCCTCGCAACCCAGAAAAAAAAAAAACGTTGCCTTTAACCTGGCCCACAAGTCATGGCCCAAAAGTTTCGCTGGTGTTGTTGCTGCTGCTTTCAACTGCGGCTGTTTCTTTTGGCTTTTTCCTTTTGGCAGGACGAAAAAAAAGGGAGGGGGATGATGGAGGAGGGAAGGAGGGAAAGGGGGGAAAGGAAAAGCAGGAGCACACTGTACGCGCCATTTTCCGTGCGATTGCCAATGTTAAACGCAGCTCCCGAGAGCCAGCCAAAAACCACCCGCAACCACCAAACACCCACCCACCCATCCACCCAGCCCCACCCCCTTCCTCCTTTGGCGTGGGTGTCCTTGCTGTTGTTTTTGTTGCGATTGCTGTTGTTGTTGCTGCTCCCTCTGGACCAGAAAAAGAAATGTTTCGCATAAAATGTTATCGCAAAGATTTACGACCCGACTTTTGCGCATCACACGCCACCCCCCCCCTTCAACCCAACAGCTCCCCCCACCCCTGTCTTCTCATCCCCCTGCCCCTTCCCCCTTCTGGACGATCCCAGCAACTTGTTTTATGATAATATACGAGCTTTCTCCGCTGAAATATAAATGTTGTGTGTATGAGCAGTGCCTGTGTTCTTCTTCATTTCGACCCTCCTTTTCATGGACGTTGCAAGGAGGAGCACTCGTCATTCCCCACAATAATACTCATTTTATAGGAGTAATTATTTTGAGAAGAAGAATTTTGATTCAGAGAAGTTCTCTTGGTTCTGCAAAATAATTACTCTGTTTTTATTTACTTGATGAAGAGTCTTAAACTCATTTATATAGAAAAACTAGTTCTTTCCATTTTCGACTGCCTATTTAACTTGAAAGGATAAGCATTTAAAACCTTTTAAGTAATATACATTTATTTTTACTTTGATAAGATTGTTTTAAATAAATATAAAGTTAAAGTTCACAAAAAAAAAACATGTATATAAAAGAGATTATTTGGCTTTTACTATAAAAACAGTAAATAGGTTTTCCACTCCAACATTTCTATTCCTCTTTTAACACTTAAGTCATATTTCATCTTTAAGAATCATTTCATTTTACCTTATACATTTTTGTTTTTTTTTAATGGAATATTTCTCGACTAAGACCAAAAGTCAAACGTGTTCAATCGTTTTGAAATATACGATTTCTCCTTATCTGGCCCATCTTAATTATCCAGGCACACCCTGGAATTGTTTACCACTACGCCCATGGCCCAGTTCCTGGGAGTTTCTCCTTTTGCGCCATTTTGACTGTCATCCTTTGCAGGAGTCACATCACTTGGCTGGCGTATCTATTTATCTAAGCATTTGTACATATTTATTTTAATGTTGAGGCAGCCTCGGCGACTACAATTGCGCCCACCTCAGATGCTGAAGGCAGCTCCATCTTCATCCTGCTCCTCCTGCTTCTCCTGCTCCTCCTGCTCCACCTCCTCACACCGAAAGAAACCCACTCCCCCGAAATGAATCCACAATAAAAATGGCTGCTGTATCCATAAGATACATGCCACTGATTTCTATGCCAACGTTTTATCTCAGCAGGCATAGGAAAGCTTTGGCTTTTCTTCCTTGATATGTGTGTTTGGCTTTGTGCTTCCTTCTCCATCTTCTCCTTGTGCGCCAAAAATCGTAAAATGAAGATTTTTCATGTGGATTGTAGTGGTTTTTCGGCGGGGGGGGGTGAGGGGTTGAGACTCTGGGCTGTGGCATCCTTGAGCGCATCCTTGCCGCTGCGGAAGTAATTTATGACTTTTCGTTTTGCAAATGTTTAAATCTAAACATAAATATTCTGCCCTCCTCGGCCGGCGAAACATATGAGCAGCGTTTGTATTTATTTCATTTGCCTTTATTTGCCCCTGATAAATTGTGCAATATATGGCTTTGGCCATAAACATCACAACGAGCTGAAATTGGCTTTAACCGGCGGCCGAAGGCTTAAATTCCCCAATCGAAATCAATGACAAAATAGTTTCACTCACACGCGTACATGGATTTTATTATTCGAATTATTAGATATGGCGTCAAAACAAACATATCGAGCTCTCTAAGCCGACCCACAAAGTGGAACAAGTCGCATGAGTCAGAGACAAATGAATGGTGATGTTAATGATATTAAAGGCAAATATGGAACGTTTGTACAGTGGGCACTCGGTTGGGCTAACTCTGGGTTACTCCACCAACTGGTTTCCCTTTTAGCCAACTTCCACTGTCTGAGCCACACGCGTTGCCTTGGAAATTAATGAATTGGCAGCGATTATCCTGACCGCCTCATCATCGACATCATCAGTGCCAGCATAAATAAGCACAAATTCAATTACTTATGCCAAATAAGTAGAAATGATTCAATAACGAAACCGAGATACTCGTACAAAACGAAACTAGGCCCATAACGCACACAGGCATCTGAGATAAGGAGTCGGAGTCGAAGGAGTCGAAGGAAGTGAAGAAACTGAAGGAAACGCTACCATTTACCATTACCAGAGTGCCCAGATAAGCGCGGACACATTCAGATATTGCGGACCATGGCGAACAAACTGATCAAATATGCTTAATTATAATTTGATTTGATTTATGATGCCTTCTGATTTCATGTGACATTTGTAATTATTCTTGTCGCGCCCCGAACTGCAGTCGCGATCAACGAAATCATCGCAAAGGCAACAGGCAACCCACAACTGCACTGGGAGAAAATATTGGTGGACAAATCTTATCTTATTTTTAACTCAATCTTCAAAAGCTTCAATCTATTTATTTTTAAAACACTATTTTGTGCCTAAAAAGAACTTAAATTTAATTTTTTTTTTATTGGCCTGATCCAATTGTTACCAGTTTCTTTCACATTACTGTTAAAACATTTTAATGTTGACTTCATTAATAAATATTCGAACTTTGGCTTTTGTTTATAATAATTCTTGGAAATCTTAATATTAATATTATTGTATATTGTTATGTTTTTTTAAGTGTATTAACTCGCAGGAACAACATCATCATCGTCATTGACAATCGGTGCCGTTGTTCCTGTTGCTGTTGTTGTTGTTGTTATTATTGTTGTTCCTGTGGTCTTTACCTTTTGCCTTGGCCATTGGCAATGATCAACGATGTCGACAGTGACAACGACGAGGAGCAAGCGACAATCCTGAGCTGCATACGAAACTAGCAGCGCCTGATGAATACGTACAAGAAGCTTATATACGTGTTGAAGAGGGTGTTGGAGTAATGTAATGCCTAAGATGCCATAATATTTACTTATCAAGGCGCTACACTGTCGAAATAAGTCATTCAGAGTGATTCATGGCGAGTTTGCGGAGGAATTTTGAATTGGTTCTTTGGCCAGCTAGGCGTTTTGAGAAGCGCGGAGAAGGGCGCCGTTTTAAAGTGTTTTAAGTAATACTTTGATGAGTGTCTTATGTTTTATGGAAATTTTTGTAATCCTTACATTCGTTGTGATTTAATAGAGATCATTCTAGCAAAGGAAATTAAATGTTATATGGCCTTAAATCGAAAATAAAATTCCTGGTATTCAAACCCTAATTTGAGAGCATTCAATACGTACATAAGGGCATTTTACATTCGCTTCTAAGTCATTCCACTTTATGGTCGTCATCGTAGTGTGGTTTATTATTTCTTCGCCAAAGAGATATCATACACTTGGAGCACATAAAGCCACCATATATGTACGGGGCAGACCCCAGTCAGCTCAGTTACCGGGTCTATGTCTGTGGGGAATAAATCAACACGCTGTGTGGCTTCGTCAACGATCCATCTTGGCCCGACTGCGACTCTCTACTTACCTGAGTGTGCGTTGCCTGGTTAACTGGGTATGGGGTCTAAGTTTGGCCTGCTGCCGTCGATCAAAATCAGAGACCGCAGCCTGTTGATCGGAAATTCTCGCCTACGATCGAGTGACAATCGACGGTGCGCCGAGCAAACAAAAACAAAGCCAGATCAAATTTAAGGTAGGTTGGCCAGCCAACCTCAATGGAGATCAATAAGCTCGAACACCCCCAATCACCTCCGCTTAGATTATCGCGTTTCGATCACCGAAATCGATCAGTTAAGCAAAAGGCGCGCGCCTTCTCCTTGGATAATAAGCTGAATAGGCGTATGACAATAAGCCATGTAATTATACGGCATATCGGTCGGCCGGCAATGAGAGAGCGCAACTGGAGCGGATTACCGGGAATCGCGTGGGCAGGCCGTTGGGGCCATAGAAGTGGCCCAAGTCAAGGGAAATACGAGTCACAATTCCCACTGGGGGGAATCGGTTGGAGATGGGGGAAAAAAAGTCACGAGGCACCTAGCCATTTATATAATAACATTTAAAAAAACATTCTAAAAAATGCATTAGATAATAACATTTTAAAAAATATTCTCAAAAATTCATTCTATAGACACATTTACATAATGTAATAATAATAATCATTAAAATAACTTTGTTAAAATATTAGTTATCAACAAACTCAAGAAGACCCATTTCTTCTTGTTTATGTTAGTCTAAAAGTATTTTTGAAGCTAATACATTTCTTTCGTTTTCTCACTATTAAACCTATTTTAAGCCAAATAAACCTTTTTAATTCTTTAGAAAATATAATTTATACTACAAACTTGTAAGAATTGTAATCCAAAATATATTATTTACTTATTTTATTTTTTCTGCAATCAGCAATAGATTTCTGATTTAATATATATATTATATATAAGTATATATACTTAAGGGCAAAGATCTTAAGAAATATATATTTTCCAAAACTTTCTACACTCACGATGTCATCGCGCAATTGCATTATAATTGCGGTTGACAAATTGCAGTCAGCATGAGACGGATTAGGCTGAAAGTATGTCTACCTGCAATACCAGATCCAGATCCAGATCGAGATCCCCTTTCCAAAAGCGGCTGTTCTGGTGCTGTCTTTTAATTAGCATGTCATGTGCACTTGAGCTGTCTCCTGCCACGCCCCCTTATTTTCGGGGCGGAGAGGGAGAAGTGCATTTCGCTGGGATGACTGGGCACTAAATTCAATTTACTTTTGAAATATATTTTTCGTGGGTTTACGCAGTGCTCATTTGTGTTTACGGCGGCGACTGCCACTCAGAGCCGCTCCTGCGATGATTGGCGTTTTTTTTATATTGGAGCCTACTCGGAATCGGGCTAATATCGATGACTTGGCCATTGAGTGGCTGCCTTCTGAAGCTGGAATCGGAATCACTTGCCCACCGACCAACTGACTGACTGACTGACTGACAGGCTCTGGCCGGGGATATTTATTAGCCAACTACTCAAACAGCGCCACTTGAGTTGGTCTCCTTTTTTTCGTGTTCATTTTGGGCTTGCGTTTTTAATAAGCGGTTACCTTCTGTTTTCCATCTCCCAGAGCAGTTTTCAATTAGCCCCGTGGTTCGCCAAGGGTTTTTGGCGGGCTCTTCGGGTTCTGCACTTTAATTAATCGCCGTGTCTAACAAAATATGACAAGCGCCATAAATTAAAGACCAGCTCCCCTTTCGCCTTTCGACTTGTCCTGATCTGGGTACTGAGTTCCGAGGCTTTGGCTCCAACTCTGTAGCCAGATTCCCAGTTTGGCTGAAACCGCAGGTGTGCGCCTGGAAAATTTGCGTGTGCGGACAGCTAAACTGCTACCGCGCTTAGTTAAAGCCCGTTTCGGGCGCATATAAATGAGAGATGTTTAACTAAGAGACACACACAGGCTCTGCATAAAGTGAACACAAATTATGGGAAAACAAAAGGAGAAAAAATCTGGAAAAAGTGGGCATGCAATGGCGGCAATAAGAGCGTGGGCCCAGATGAATCGCTGATTTGGACCTAGTTAGGTGTTGGGCCAACAAATGATGGAGGTCGGGCAACCTGGCAGAGCATATGCTTTATTAAGGTACCCCCTAATTGAATTAATGAAACTGTCGTAATTTTCCCAGACTGGTAAAAGGGGAAAAACAAAGGAAAAGCTTTACAATTTCGAGGAATCCGTCATATAATATTGTTTGAACATAAATATATATTTAAAGTAAGATACATTGCCTATATAAATTAAGAAGGTGTTTAGAATATTCCCCAATTTATTTTTGTTTTAATCAACTTTATAAATCTCTAATTTGATTTTTTCTTAAAAGGATCCACAATTCAAGGCCGGAAAATAAGATAACAACACTCACATTTCCATTGGCCAAATCCGAAATCTTAACTACCAGAGAGAGGACCTTACATAATACAATTATATAATATAGCAATAAATTCGTGTGCAGTCGTATATAAATTAAAACGGTGCAAAACAAAAGGGTTACGCTCCGGCCTTTTGTGGCCCAAGAAAAATTGGTAATGGCATTGGGACAAAGGATGGGGAATGGATTTGGGAATGGGAATGGGATTTGGCCGAGGGCGCCACATAAGCCACAGTCCTGGCTGCATAACTCAAGGCGTCTGTGACATTTTTATGGCATCAAATATATATTTTATTCGCCGGTTGCCCAAAAACCAAAGGGGTAGTTTAGGGGGTCTACTAAACACAAGTTTAAATTTAACACATAAAGATAATAGAGTTTTCAAAAATCAATAAAGTAATAGTTTTAAAATTACATCCGCCTTTTAAGTCCCCAATTTGATTTCCCTACGCCACTGACAGTAATACATACATACATACATTATTTTCCGACGCTTTTGGGCATTTTACATTCCGTTTGGGCCCATTCCTCTTGGCCAAATCCCCGGCACCCCTTAACCTCAATGCAATTAAAACAAAGAGAGAAAAGGGGCACATTAATCCTTTTTACACAATATCCTGTACGTATGACCACCAAATGGATGGCGGGGGTGTACGACTTGAATGGGGAAACTGCGGAAAATGGGGGTTACACGGGGCGGCCATTTTCTTTTGCCAGCTGCCATTTTTATGGTCGTTTTGTGTGCCTTTTTTTATTGTCTGCTCTTCTGTTTTTTTTCTGTGTTTTTTTTTTTGTTGCTGTTTGGCATTAAAAATGTTTTATGTTGTGTGCGATTTGAGCAACCTACTTTGCACATGCTCAGGGGCGTGGGAGGGTTGAGGGGGTTGGGGGGTGCCCAGAGATCTCATCGGTGGCGCTTTATTTGGTTATATATTCTATATGCACGCTTAACAAGGATGTGCGCTCGTTTGTTTGCCTAGAAAGGCTTAATTTGTACAGGACTTTTCCACACACACACACATGCGCGCTTTTAACGACTCCCAAATCGCATTTGTGTGCGTGTGACTTTTGTCTTGACTTTAACTGTTTTTATGGCGCATTGCGACTTTTTATGGCCTTGTCTTCTGATACCCTGCCAAAAATAGGTACTTCGCTAACAACAATAATTTGGTACTTTACAAATGCATTAGAAAAAAAACTTTGTATAATAGGTTGATTATAGGTCTAATGAAATTTAAAAATAAAATTTCGAATTATTTTGTTAGGCTTTACTTCGAAATTGTTTTAGCATTTGCCTTAACTATTAAATTGGAGCATAGCCATGACATTTAAAATTATTTTCTTTGTGAATAATTAGAATTAGAAGAAACTACATTTCTGTAACTTTTGCCTTTCAAGGTTTTGGCTTTAAAAATGTATAATTTAAGAACTTATCCTTCTTGTATGTAACAAACATTTAGTATTTAAATATCATTTATGTATACAAAATCTGGAAAGAAATTCAAGTATAAAGGGATTATTTGTAGTCAAAAGTAAGTGCATTCACCATTCTCTGCAGGAACAACAATTAAAGTTCCCTTATTTTAGCTTTGCCTATTCTAATGTGGGGCGCCCCCTGCTAGGGCCACGCCCCCTAAGGGAACCCCCAGCCGTGGACGGAAAAAATAGCACACGAAAAGCATAAAGGATAATAATAAAACGGAGCCCTATCGCTGATGCCGATGCTGCTTTGCTTTGGCTCCTGATGATGGCGATGTTGAATGCCGCTCGCTGTTATAATAAAACAAATGGCAGCCCCATTTAATTGCTGGCCATAAATGTGCTTGGTCCTTCGTACACGACATGGTGTATCCTTTTCGAGGATGCCACCAAAGAAAGCTAATGTTGTGTGTGTGTGTGTGTGGTGCGTGTATTACTTTTTATTATTATTAGTATTTAAATTTATTTGTTACTTTATGGCGTGCACGCTGATAAATCTGAGCAAGCTCGTTGGCCTTTTTAATGGCCGCCCATAAAAGGTAAGCCCAAAAGAGCGGTCCAAATTATACAATCAAAGCAAGTTAAAAGTCCATTTAGTATCGCCGATATGACATAATTGAGTGGTCGCTATCTCTAAACCACCAAGCGAAAAACGCAGAAGAATATCCCAACAAATCCCAGCATATGCAGCAGCCATTTGAGGCGATGTCCTGTGGCTTTTGTTTTCATTCGACAATGCAATTAATGCAATTGCACAATTGTTTTCGGGGCACTTACAGCCGAAGTTCTCGCCAAGGGGAAAAGTTTGTGCAGTCACAATTGGCACATTTGGTTTTATTACCCAATTGAGCAGCTAATTTGTGGGGAGTTCAACCCGGCAAAACAAGTCAATTTGTGGTGAACGAGTATCTCTGCAATACTCAACCCTCATTCGCATCCTCATCCTCATCCACATTCACATCCAATAACCAACTAATGGGAAGGACGAGGACTGGGGACTGTCGTGGCTCATTAATGCTGTCTGCAGCATTTGTTATGATATTTTTATTATTTTTTGCCCTGCCGTGATTTCAATTTGATTTGTGCGATGATTAATTCATGCTGGGCATAGGCCACACCTACCATCCTACCATTCCGATTCCCATTCCGATTCCCATTCTCATTCCCCAATCTCTGCGATGATAAATGAACCTTATTCCCCCGATCTCCCTGTGTTTGTGTTTGTGTTTGTGTTGATGCTTATCCGCGACATTCCTGCCGCCCAAAGTGTCACTGTTGTCGATCATTTTTATGTTGTGTGCCTTCGCAATTTGATTGACAAGCCGGAGTTCGGAGTCCCGGGTTCATTTTACATGCAGCGATCATCTCGGGGCTCCCTTGTTTTACTTGTCTGCCTTTTATGATCGCTCGTTTTATGGGGCTCGTCGGGACGGGAGAGTTTACCATAAAATGCCCATTAATCATTTAATAGAGTCGCGTAATGAACTCGCAGTTCATTCTGGTCCGGGCAATCTGCCAAAAAAAAACTGTAGCTGAAACTGAAACTTTACCTTACTTCGCGTTTTTATTTCTCGATTTTCGACTGGCCTGGCTTTGGCACCTAATCCTGGCGCACAACTATGCCGTTTGCATTGTTCCACGCACAATGGACACAAAGGACATGTTTGCACTGATTATCAGATTAGGCCATTGTACGAACAAATTGATATTGTCATGTTTCAAGTGCCAGTTCCCTGGGCCAGTACACCTCCTCCTCCTCCTCCTCTTCGCCAGCCAGAGGCAGTGCAGAACTCATTGAATGCTGTCGCCAGTGCCGATTAAGAGATTGTTATTTTCGCACTCGCCGCACTGCCAACGAACCGGGGCCAAAAACAATGGCCCAGTCGGTCGGCCAGATTTGCAATATTTAGGCTCGGCTTCCTCTTGTTTCTGGTTTCGGTTTTTGACGAAACAATCGCCGGACAATGAGCCATGAGTGGTTTTAGCGCTGCGGTCCTCCTCGTTTTGGTCTAGTTTCTGGGCCAGAACCGATCATTAGCATAAAGCCACAGCGGCGACGGCAATTCCCATTCCCATTCGCATGTCTGTGCTGGGCGTTGGCCGAAAAAAACGAGACGAGACGGGGAAGGATTAGCCCGAAGCCGAAAATGTGCACATCATCCTGGCCGGAGATCCTTTGCCGTTGATCTCCGTATCGGACAAGTGATCGCTATCGCAATCTTGCCCCGGAAAATCACTCAAGGTCCAGATATCAGATTTCGGTGGAAATCATTTGGCAGGATTTCCCTATCAAGGCAGCTGAATCGATCGAAGGACATTTTGAGTGGGCGAGAAGTGTTGGAGGCTATTCTCTGTGATCCCCGGCCAGCCGAATTGTCTGCCAATGCAGATCTATACTGCGAGATATGCTGATCTTTTGGCACTTTCAATAGGGGGGTTACTAGAATCTCGGCTTTATGGTATAAAGAGATTTTAACACTTGGCCATCTTGATAAAAGACACTATTTTCGCTTAAATATATATATTTTCTATTGAAGCACATACAAAGAAAATATTTCTTAAAATTCACTGTCCCTTAATAATCAACAAAATTTAGATTGATATGGTTAGATTTGTATTTATATTAAAATAACATTCTTCAAGAGCACAATTATTGTAAATAGAACAATCATCATTTTAATGAATAAGAAAATATCTAACACATGCATAACTTCTTTTGCAACAAAAACCAAAAACCTAATATAATTTTTTGCAATTTTGTCTTTCCTCTATGATTTAAAAAGTTCGTTTAAGCCTTAACATGCAGTTACTTTTTTTCTTGTAAGGACTTACCCAATACAAGTTTTAATGATTTAAACTTGCAATATTGCAAATTGTTAATAAGCACGTCCTTCATTAATTAATCTTATTTTCAATGAGGCATACTATTTCAAGTACACAGACAATGTCTTCATCCTTTCTGAAGGTTATAATGGTCTTAAACTGACCTCGGGGCATTACGAGCGGCCAGTCGTCCGAATTGATAATGATGTCCTTGAAGAAGTAGTGTCCTTTCAGCAGGGGACATGTGTCATTGCCGAAGGGGCCATTCGTGTTCTCCCCAAACTTCACACTCGCTGCGAAGTACCTCCAGTAGGACTCGATTGCCTCGCAAACGGGTTGCCGGGGCAGCGAAAAGGGCAGCAACTTGTACTCGCCACTGCCACTGGAGTCGATATATGTTTGGAACTCCTCGGAGAAGTGCTCGCCGCCCACGTCTTCCGTCAAGGTGAGGGTTCCATTGAGCCTGCGGTCGCGTCCTAAAATCCGGAACTGGTAGTCCATCACCGATGAACCAGTTGCCTTAAAGGACACGAAGCCCACATCGTACGAATGCCTCAAGGACATCTGAAATATGAAGAGCATATGATGTCCATTGAAATTTACACGGATTTCTTACGTAAACGTCGGCAAAACAAAAAATTAGAAAAATATATAACTTTAAATTTAGCATGTTTGTATTGTACTAACTTACTAACTGCGAGCTGCAAGCTCTATTTATAATGCATTCTGTTGAGTGACCCTGTCGTTAAATAGGAGTACATGTAAAGCTTATCAAAAAAACCGTGTTTCAAAAATCCCGGTTTAGTTATATACACTTATAATCATTAACACTAATTTAGTCGTATCTGAATTTGTTAACCACTGGCTACCACTTGTTTTGTATTATTATACCCTTGCAGAGGGTATTATAATTTTGGTCAAAAGTGTGCAACGCAGTGAAGGAGACATCTCCGACCATATAAAGTATATATATTCTTGATCAGGATCACCTCCTGAGTTGATATAAGCATGTCCGTCTGTCCGTCTGTCCGTCTGTCCGTCTGTCTGTCCGTCTGTCTGTTTCTACGCGAACTAGTCTCTCAGTTTTAAAGATATCTAATTGAAACTTTGCACACACCCTTCTTTCCTTTGCACGCAGTATATAAGTCGGAACGGCCGGGATCGGCCGACTATATCCTATAGCTGCCATATAACTGAACGATCGGAAATGCCATAACTTTGGTGTTTTTAAAGTTAGGAAGTTGGGATTTTCTATGGGTTTTACATTTGGCCAATCAATTTGACGTACCAAATTTTATAAGGATCGGCCGACTATATCCTATAGCTGCCATATAACTGAACGATCGGAAATGCCACAACTTCGGTGTTTGTAAAGTTAGGAAGTTGGGATTTTCTATGTGTTTTGTATTTGGCCAATCAATTTGACGTACCAAATTTTATAAGGATCGGCCGACTATATCCTATAGCTGCCATATAACTGATTGATCGGAAATGCCATAACTTTGGTGTTTGTAAAGTTAGGAAGTTGGTATTTTCTATGGGTTTTATTTTTGGCCAATCAATCCGACCTACCAAACTTCATAAGGATCGACCGACTATATCCTATAGCTGCCATATAACTGAACGATTGGAAATGCCATAACTTTGGTGTTTTTAAAGTTACGAAGTTGGGATTTTTTATGAGTATTAAGAATGCATCATATGAATAATTTTGGAAAATATAATTTACAGAGTATTCTGCAAGGGTATATCAACTTCGGCTCCGCCCGAAGTTAGCTTTCCTTTCTTGTTTTTATAAAATAATAAACCATTATATTCTGTGAAATATTAGAAAGTATACAATTTCTAGTTTTGGATCAATCCTTATTTGTTTAAATGAACAGCCGAACAAGCCCAAATACTCTCGGCACTGCAAATAATAATCATTTATTCTTCATATTCATTCATTCATATAAATGGTCATTTATTTTAAAGCAGTTTGTTCTCTTTAATATAATTATATATCTTTCACAGTTTAAAGTTCCTACACACATATTCTTTAACAGAACCGTCTACTAAAAGAAACAATGTTAACTTTCGATATGTAGATTTTATTATATCTGAAGATATTGATTGTGGTTATTATCTGCTAATTAAAAAATCATTTTATTTATCTTTTTTTTACTCTTTATTTATTATTGTTAAGTCAACCAAAATTTCAAAAGGAATGAAAACTTTGTCGCTATCTTGTTTGCTTACTTAGAATAAAGAAGCTGTAATATAACTTCAAGTTAATCAAAATGATTAATTTTTTTTAGCTAAGGAAGGTCTGTAATGCGAACAACAATTTCAAGAGCTGCGACCAATTCGTCATTCTTGAAAAGCTTGGCCACGGCCTTGAAATATCCTCGCGGCATTATGGACGGCCAATTGTCAGTTTTGGCGAGCACATCCTTGAAATAGTAGATCCCCTTCGGCACGGGACACGGGTTGGTGTCGATTGGAAAGTCGGTGTTGACTCCACGCTTCAGGCTGGCCTCAAAGAAAATTTTATTTGATTCCAAAGCCTGGCAGATCGGTTGTTTGGGAATCGTGAAGGGAAGCTGCTTGTACTCTCCACTGCCAGTAGAATCAAGGAAACTCTCGCCGGAAACGGAAAAGTTTTTATCGTCCAAATCCAGCTTCAATTCCAAAGTTCCATTCGCCATGCGTTCTCGACCCAAAAATCGAATTTTGCTGAAATCAGCATACTCGGTGCCATTTGAGTTAAACGATATGAAACTTGCTTCATAGGTTTTTGGAAAGATCATCTAAAAATTATTTGACATTTAAAACAATATTTCAATTTAATACTTGCTTTAAGCTACTTACGTAGGCCTCGCCTATTAACATAAGTAAAATATAAAAACGAGTCCCCATAACTGTTTAACACCAGTGGTAATATAATTTGAACTACATAAGCCTTAAGTTTTTCCGGATATTTATAGCACCAAAGCGGACCTTGAAAACAACATTGTACCCTTTATCTGTATTATATAATACTAGTTTAATTAAATAGTGGAATACCATGCACAATATTTTACTTGTACCTTGCTTGTTTGTAAGTAATTAATGTGATGAAAACATGATTCCAAATGATAAGTAACTAACCAGGCTTACAAGTTTTTAAATTGCAGGTTTCATTATATTTAGTCTTTATCTGTCATACAACTAAGTGACATTAGATATATCGACATTATTATTATTTTTTTACATATTCCGAACCCTTTGCTTTTTAATTTTTTCTAAGCAGTTTATTTTAAAAGTCGAAAGGCCTTCTGCAATCAAGATTTTCACATATTCAAGACTGTTAAGTATACTTAACATTTATTAGTGGATCTAGATTAAAATTTAGGTTTCCTGTCAAAGGAACAATATTTTTTTATTGTATTTTTATAGCTTATCCCTTTGAATTTGAACTGCTTGCGCCACTCAAAATCCACAGCTCGAGGATCGGATCGGTGTAGTCGGTTCACGATCGCTACATGATATCACTCCAGCCAATTCCGATCCCAGCCAAAAGTGCCTTTCACAGCCCTTTGTTCGGGAGATGAGCTCCTAGGCGCCGGGTCATAACTCTTAGCGGCTGTTGCAGCTATTTGTTGGCCTCGTACGGTACTACAAGTATATGCTACACGGGCAATAAAAATATTGGCCTGCCTTCGCCGGCAGGACAAAGGAATTGCACCATAAAATGCATGCACAATTTCCACACACAGCAGCCGATGGGCAGAATCGTTCGTTGGAAAACAAAGCCCTCCAGATCCCCGTTCCCTTTGTCTTCCCAGGTGAAAACCCTTCGAAACTAGTGCAACACTTTTGGCTTATAGACGAAGCCAGTCGGCGAGGAGGAAGGGGAAGCTGGCCAAGACCGGGTCCATTGTCTTCGCAGAAGTCGTTAGTGTGACAGGTTGGATTTGTTTTGTGTACGGTGCCTAAGTCTGTCATCATCATCAGCATAAGACTTGTCTGGCGCCAGCATTAGGGACAATATTTTCGACTAAATATTTCGTCACAGGCTCAGGTAAATTCCGAGGGTTAAAACCAGAACCAGGACGAGATGTAGAGGGTCGGAGGTAAACGAGGGCGTAGGCCAGGGAAAATCGGACATCTCTGCGGGCGCCTATTTTGGTCGATTTATATATTTGGCCTGCTGCAGTTGCATTGATGATTTATGCGTCGGATTTACAGGTGCACATGTACACAGGTAGACTGCCAACCAAAAATTATATTATATTATTAAATGGCACTCCAATAGGCGCATTCCCTATTTGCACTGACATAATTTATAAATAATAGTTTTCTTACTACATTTATTGGTTTGTTCAAAAAAAAAAAAATGTACGCTAAATTTAATATAATTTATTTGCTATATATATTAAACAAAAAAGAAAGCAAACTTCGGCCAAAATATTTGAGGTACCAATTGATTGTACAGAAACTTTTTAATAAAATAGACTGCTTAACTGAATTTAATATTCCCCTAAATAGCATAAAATAATAATATTATTTTCGAATTCAATGAAATAACTTAATTGCAGCCATTTAACTTCAAATATAATTTAAAATCGTATCACATCGAATATTCAGGATTTTCAGTTTGCGTTGTTATTTGTTTTAACTTTTTGTAAATAAAAAGTACTCTTTTAACAACCAATTAAAGTTGTTATTTGGCTTTGAGGGAGATTTTAAATAATTTTAGCCAAAGTTAGCTTATTGTGATCTTAACTTTATTGATTCCTCCTCCTCCACAACTTCAATCCACATCCTCCAAAATCGTGCAAATGGAATAGGTGCCGACGTGTACGCCGTCATAATAAAACAATCCTTGGCCTAGCATATAGCCGCGCTGCAACATGAGTGGAAAGTTATCCGAGTTCAGGTGAATGTTTTTTAGATAGTAAGTGCCCTTCGGAACAGGACAGACATCCATATGCATAGGAAAATTGGTTTGCTTTCCGTATTCGGCATGTTTCGAGAAATACTTTCGGTAGTTTTTGAACGCCTTGCATATGGGTGTCAATGGAATGTTGAAGGCCATCCGCTTGAAGTTGTTATTTTCGGTGGGATTGAAATATAGCTCTCCCGCGAAACTCCAGTGGCTATCATCCATATCCTCTTTCAGTTCAACTGTTCCGTTCACCAACCGTTCACGTCCGATCAAACGCAATGTGGTTGTATCAAATACCCCAGTTTCATTCGACTGATTGAAGGACACAATGGAAACCGTGTACGGCTTGTAGTTAAAACACTAAGAAAACGATTTTGTGAGCTTAGAATTGATCCCTGTTGTCGTATCCAGTTTATTACTTACTAATCCCACGGCGAACACTAAAAAAAGAAGGCACAAACTAAGCTTGAACATTTTGAATTAACAAACTAACCTAGCCATGAAAAACAGATCGTTTTTATAGGAAAGATCAAATCGATTTATATAATACAAACAACGTTTGCAAGCTTGTTGGCTATCATGTTAATAAATGGACCTTATCCCTTTATTGTATAATATTTGATTGAATCGTTTTACAAGTGTAAACTTTTTCACAATATGGTTAATTACTCCCTTATCCCTTAAGCACGAAATCGGAATGCTATAAACGAATGCTAAAATGATTCTGACTGTTTAGCTTGCAATAATTTTAGGTACTTTGTAGTGCCTTTTTTTCGTGTGGTGGCATGTGCACCCGATCGAAGCTGCAACATATTGGCACACTTGAACTGAACGCCGAACCCGGGCACGTGCTCCTTGGCCCACTTGAACCTCGAGTCCTGAGTCCTGAGTCCTGAATCCCGCTCCTGTTTCAGTTTGCGATTCTTATTCTGTTACTTTCCTGAGTGGAAACTCCTGCTCAGCAAAGTTCGCCTGAAACAATCGGGGGTTTTTTAATGCCAACGAAGTCGCACGCTCTCTATTGGAATTTTCACAATGAGCACACTTGAGATACTTTCCTTTCTCCTCCTTTTTGTTGGTCGAGACATACAGAGTAGGGGTCGCGGGTGGTGGGCTGTGAACTTTGTGGGCTGGCGAACAATGGTTCAAGTGCTGCTTGCAAAACAAAAAGCGTTTTAAGTTTTAATTACGGCAGACACAAAAGGCCGCAGGAAGGAACAAAAGCAGCCACGACACATGGTGGTCCTTTTGGAGTGGAGGTGTGGCTAAGGATATTCCACTGACTTGGGACCTTATTGATGCCGTATCGCAGCAACATTGCGGCCACAATCCGTCGGAAACTTTCCTACCTCGCACCTTGCATAAGCCGTATCGGCTGCCAAATCTCAAACCATTTCTCAACCCGGTCCGAATCAATTTTAAGCCCCTCACAGCCCCTCCCCTCGCTATCCATCCCCTCGAGTGTGCCATCAGCAACTATCTATCGAATACAGGCAGCCATAGCTTGTCAGTGATTAGATTTCCAAACGCACTCTCAACAATGCCACCAGAAGCAACAAAGAAAATTATAAGAAACACTTCAATTTTAATGGTGTTTAAATCGAATTATTTTTACCCTGGCTTTTGGAGATTTAATGTGTTGAAGCCTTGATCATTAAATTTGTTCTTAAAGGATTTTATCGTTAAAATTATACTTAAGAAAACATTTTTGGAAAAACTTATTTATTAAAACTTAACTTTGTCTAACTAAAAAAAACAACATTTATCATAACTAATTTCAACAATAAATATCTTCAAAAAGGATACATTTTGATTTAGTTGAAATACCTGAAAAGAATTCATCTAAATTTTTAGGAATATTGTTTCATTTATGATGATGATTTTTACATTAATCCCATACAAATATATTTTAATATCTGTAATGCCACCATAATATCCATTTACACAATTACCGCGGTTTTTATGGGCATTAAACGTTGATACTATCGATCTTAAATAATACCAGAACTACGCCCTCGTGAAACCCCCATCTAATCCGCTAAGTAAGGGGTATATAAAATTGCTCAATTGCTCAACTGATTAGACTTTGTTTTCAATTTGTCTTTCAGCCGTTCATTGACAGCCAGCGAAGAAGTTTTCCCCAACATGACAGACACGAAGAGAACGAGACAGCCAGCCACACGGTTTTTAATCAAAATTGTACAGGAAATCAAAAATCAGTTTTTCAAAAAATAAAAATCACAGTTTCTTATCGCGATGTGTGATTTGTGGCTGCCGTTTGTTGTTCTTCTCCTCAGTTTTTTTTTTTTTTTTAGATATTTTTCTTACCCCAATTGCTCGGCCCATGGCCCTTGGCATGTAATTTGAGGAAAGCAGCGCCGAAAGCAAACGCAGTAGCTATGAAATCAATTATGCGATAAAGATTTGACAGCGCAACGCACTGAGCTGCGCTGCTGGCACTCGATAATTAATTTTAACGCTTTATCGCAATTGGAGGTGCGTCTGCTGTGGGGAGGGGGAAGTGGGAGGGGGGTGGAGGTCTTTAAGGTGGGGATCCGAAAGATAGTTGCTGCCGATAGTCGTCCGATTTGATTGAAGTCTGTCTAAAGGCGTTTATCTTGGGGCCCCGCCTAATCTGTGACACAATTGGAAAAAGTTATGAGTGTGCCTATGAATTTATTATGGCCTTCTCTCATTCCCCCGAAAAATACGAAATACGAGTATATGCCGTGTGTTTTTATGCGTTTGTTCTGGAGTTCGAGAGATGCTTTCCCATGATATGCAAACGAACTCAATTATTTATTTTATCACAAATGATTTTGCTTATCAAATCTAGCAATCGCGTCATCTTTGTCTCTCTTCGCTGCCAGAAAACCACAATGACGAAGGGCAGAAGAAGCGGCGACCGCAGAGTTTTAGACCTTTCTCAGACCCCAGAGCCATCCACTCATTCTGGCCCTTCAGATTTTCTTACAATTGCTTGGGTTCTTCGGTCCTGATTGAGGCCGCCATTATTCAAGGAGCCAAACTCCTTGTCCCGCTCACTCCACTGCCACTGCCACTCGGTGGCATCTTTTTGGCGCTATCTTTGCGTTGAAATCTCCACAGTTCATGTCAAATTTCTTGTGTTTTTATATATCATTCGGCTGGTTGGGCTGCCTCGGCCGCTTTCCTTGTAAGTATGTAAATGTTGGCAGTTGGCAGACTGCAGCTGCATTTTGCATGCCCCTCCAGATTCGGATCCCGATGGCCCCGCTCCCCCTCCCCCTCCCCCTTCATTCCAGCTTTGAGTGATTGTCAGGGGTTTATCTTTTGATGGGGACTGGCTTCTGTTGCCAGAGATACAGTACATGTATCTGTATCTGCGACGGAGGCTTGTTAATTAAGTTTCAATCAGGTTTCGTCTGGGCGTTGCTCGAAAGTCAATTTTTAGCACCTATTGACATGCAAAGGACCCGCATGCCACACACATACGCTCAAAGGCAACGCAGTAGACTTCAGACACAGATACACACAGTGATGGTTAGGTACCAATTTATAACTTTGTATTGGGTCAAAAATAATATATTATAATCATACAAGTATTAATCCATAGTATTAAGCTAGGAAGTATAATAAGAATGTTTGATAAATTAAGGTACAATTTCACTACACTTAACTTGCTTGTCCTGGAGTAACTTGTTGGGAATTATAAGGCATTAATGCACTATGTTTCAAATGAATGAATGTATATATTACTTGAACCAAGCACGTATACTTCCAACTTGGGAATACAACCTACTTAGAACCTACATAAGTGTACTGTAAGGTACTGCAAAATAAGAAATGAGTTTGGGTACAACAGTCTGAATGCTTCCCTTCACCAGACACAGATACAAATATAGACTGCAATTTGGATTTGTGCCCCAGGAAAGCAAATCAATCAATTCAACACGCAAAGTTGTTGCCGATAATTTCTCTATTTTGACTCGACCGAAGTCGAGGACGAGGATGAGGGCAAGGACGAGGACGAGGGGCAATAAATAATAACTCAATACAAATCCCAATTACAGGAGGACGATTGCCACCCGCCTCGAAGGAATCGAGGAGCCAGGACCAAGGTAACACAGACCAACCCTCTGGGCCCGGCCAAAGCAAATCCTGGCCGCCTTCGATTGTCCTTTTTGCCACCCGTACACGTACGTACATCCATCTGTGTGTGTTCCCTTCATTTGATTCGATCAGCGGGGTTTCGCCTCCATCAACCACAAAAACAACCAAGGCCAAGGACTGCCGGCGTCGCCGGAGGGTTTCCCCTCAGTCGATTTCGGGCTTATCCTGCAACCGGCACATAAATCGTCGTGCTGCTTCTGCTTCTCCTTTATTTAAATTTTCATTTAATTTGTTATTTGTTTACATGAAATACACCGATGTGCGACGACAGCGACGGAGGCGACATATGACAACATTCTCAGCCGCTCACAATTGCCATTGTCTGCGTCTGATTTGGATGGGGGCAGGGGCAGCGAGGGAGTGAGGGGGTGAGACTCGGGTCAGGACCCTGGTGTGGTCATCTATTGTGACCACACACCTGGACGGTGAGTGGTGTGGAGTGGAGTGGACTGGAGGACGGGTCAGCCGTTGTCTGTTGGCCACTGTTTGGCAACAGTCCCTAATTGCTGCTTTCAAACGGCGACTCCCTTGTGGGGGAAGCTATAGAAATTTTGGTTTGGCAAATTAATTCTTTAGAGACCAAAACAAAAAAAAAACATTACATTGGTTTATCCAGAAATTAACTCTATTATGTGTGTTAATACTTAACAAAGTCAGAAGTCCCATTTGAAGGGATAAAACTAAAAAAAATTCTCTAAAGATCCATTTAACATCTATATAAACTAAATTAAATGTACTTTCTAAATCATTAAATTCTTTAACATTTTTTACCATTGTTTACCATAAATCAAAATGAATAGGCTAAATTCCATTTATTATATCAACAATTAAATTCATATTAATAAAAATAATTAAACTGAAGCAAATGTTTTATAAACATTAATATACAATTTTTTGAACTTCAAAAAATATAACTCAAAAATGTCTTATAAGGTCAGCCACATTTTTAATCCATTTGCGATCCAATTAAATCTTAAATCTGTATAACTATTAATTTATTATAACACATTTGTTTTTGGTATTTTTAAAAATTTTATACTTTTAACAAACATAACATTAAATAGAATAATATAATATTTTGAGGTTTATCTTTATTTGTTTGGTGAAAGCCATATATCGCCATCAATATATTTTCTTTCTTTTCAAAGCCCTCTTTTAAGGAAGACAATGATTTTAGGCATTAAGCATTCTCTCAGCTCCAGAGACCAACAAACTATTTATGCAAATCACCTCAGAAACCCCATTTTGTGGGCCCCACCCCGAAGCATTTAACGCAGTTTAAGCTCACTGAGGCAAACTAGTTCAGTTCAACCGAGGGCAGACCCACAGTCTTACTCGAAAATCTTCCCAACGATAAGCCGGAGACCATAAATACGACATCCGAGCGACGATCTTCAGCGAATTAGCGGCCCGGGGATAGGGAGCATCCGTATCTGGACAGCATCTCTAACAAATTAAGTGGACAACAATAAATCAAATGGCTGACGACGAAATTCGAATGAAAAATCAATAAGCAGAAAAGTCTATTCGCTGCGAGGGAGTGGGGGCCCTAAATCAGAAACCGAATTCCGTATTGAAGTTCCAAATCGGAATGGGGATCGAAGATCTGTGGTCCAACGAGCTGCGTGTTTAACAACAAACAATTAAGATGGCGTCCAATCGATAAGGCCCAAAAACGCAGAGACAGAAACCGAAACAGAGACGGAAAGCCAGGCAGAAATGGGGCCCAAATCGTCAGCAAACAGTTAACAGAAGTCGTGGCCAATGGGGCTGATTAAACAAATGGGCCATAATGAAATAATTATGACTGCGCTTGGGGTTCGGACATGGCCTATGATAGACCTGCCCTCGGAGCCCCGTCCAAAAACGCATTTAGACCAGCTCTGATTGAGGCTGAAACAATGCCAGGCACTTTATCGTCCTTCAGATCGAAACGTGGCGACTCGCTGCCAAAGGATATGGCTTGGTATACGGTGGCATCGACATCGGTTTGCTTATCGATGGCTTGGCATCTGCCAGCCCGATGCCAGTTGATGGACTTTGATTGCCGCTTTTGGCCATGCGTGATATTTATTTGTTAGTTGACACAAAGCACTGATTGCCCGCCGATGCACAGTGGTGCAGTTGCCATTTTAATTGGATAAAATATGAAGGGAAAGGAGGCAATTTCGGCTTAAGCCTATCTTCATTATAACAAGTCATAAAACATGTATCTGAATGCTTACTTATGTGTTAAAACTTATTCTGCGCAGTTTTTTTTTTATTTGCATCTATATTTTATTGGACCGATTTTGTTCGATTAAATCATAATTAATTAAAGCTTAAAACTAATTATGGTGTTTTGGAAATAGTTTTGTTTTTAGAAAGTTTGGAAACAGATGTTTAGAATATAACTTTACTTTTTAACCCAACTATCATATCATATTTTTTATTTACCACTTATAAGTAAAGTTCGCGAGTGTTCGTATTTTTCCAAGTCCAAGTCCCCTTAACGAATTCCTATTTTTCTTTTTATATCTCCTGTTAACACTCCCAGGGAACACCTTTCACTGCCTGAGCTCGATTGTTTATCCGACATTTGGTGAAACCCTCTATTCAGAGCGCAGTTCCAGCAAATCAGATTCCCTTTCACCAATGTGCCCAGTTCGATGTGCCGGCCCATCCTTTTGGCATGTGTCTCGCGCACAATTGAGTGACCAAGATGAAAAATGAAGCCCGGACCGGGCCAACCACTGGAAACATTTTTAATTTCGCAGCCATTGTGAGCTGCAGAAAAAATGAGCAGCAAAATTGTAAACATTTTTGCGCGCCAGCATCAAGATAACCGACCGACCGACAACTGTAGGAGCCCAAAACCAAGAGCAAGACCAAGACCAAGGCACAAACCAGGCGAACCACAATGGATTCCCTCCCGAGGACTATTTGGGCAGCGAGAAATTAGACACGTGATGGGCGGATGGCCCTCGGAACCGAGATGGTGGCGACAAAACCCCGCTTGATAACCCAGACAAAACCAGACAAAAAGCGACTCCACCGTTTGTTTCCTCTTTTATTTTTCATTTTTTTGTTTGTCGACAAGGCGAGATTATAGTCAATCAGCTGCTCCTGTGGCTGCTTATACTGATGTTTCTTCCGATTTGGCCAGATCATTTGAATAGGTGCGAACCAGAGGCGATCGCAGAGATGCGATAAGCGGGAAGCGGATTCAGAAGCAGGAAGTTGAGTCTTCGAATTATGACCATGAGCATAGGGGTCCCACTTCCACACAGTTCTGTGGCATCCAATTAAATTGAATTTTGAAACGATGCTACTGCGATAAATTAAGCAAACATTTTGGTCTGTTTGGTTTCCTTTTTAGTTGATCACTATGATTTTGTGGCGACCCAGCAAACACCCAAAGAATCGCAGGCAAACAAGCAGGCCGAGGCGTTGAGGGCAAACACCAGAATCGTGGTCGATTATCTTAATTTGATAAGGCATACGCATGCACTTGGAGAAATAACTGCTTTGTTCTTACAGAAAATTTGGTTAATTTCTTGTATGTAATGTCTTTTTCAAAGAATTACTGTGTTTTTTAGTATTATATTTTTTCAGAACTTATGAAGTTAAAAAGAACAATTTATTATAAACTTTAAAGTATTTAACAAGATCTCTTTCGAATAAATAGGTGCTTTTATTATTTTGTAGTTATTTACTTAAATATTTAGTCTGTATTTGTAAAATGTATAATACTCTATTTACTGCAATATAAAAATAATATTCTGTTAGGATTCGGGGCAAATAAACTGTATTACTAACCATCTTGTCCTGATCGCTTTTAATTTTTTTCAGTGCATTCAACAGGACTGCCTCTGCGGTTTTGCCTCGCTTCACTTGCTCTGAACCCGGCCAAATGAATTTCTAACGCGCTCTACAAGTCTATTTGTGCGTAAACAAATATTTATTGGAAAGGTAACACTTGCGACGGCAGCCACAGAGGGGTTACAACTAGGTGTTAGGTGTTCGGGGCTCGATTCCAAGGGGGAGGGGGTTAGGAGCGGTGCCAAAGGGCCAAACAACTCCGAACTGTCGCCCAATTGACCAATAAAATGTTTGATGATGTGTGGCGCGCTGCCAGTCGATTAAAGCGGGGTTTACCTGTCACTAACAGAGCATGCACCAATTATTTCTGGCTGGTTGGGTGTGAAGGTAATTAGTCAGGGGAAAACGGAACAAGGTGCAAGCTATCAAGCCCAGGCAGCACTGGGATTAATAAATTAAAAATTAATGCAATATTACAACATTTATATATTATTTTATTAAGCATAATGCTGCCTATATCTTGCACTTTGCTATTATATTATTTTTGCCTTATTTGTCTGCATGATGTACAAAGAAACTTATCAAGTTCTCTTAACCTTAACTTCTAAGCAATTTAGAAACTCTGCCACATTATTTCCCATCCCTCAACTTTATTTCTATCCAATAATACCCAAACTCTTGTCAGTTGTTGTCAGCTTGCGATGACTGGCAGAATGGTTGCCATTTTGGCCTAACAACTTTGTAATTTTTTGTTTACACGCTTAAATTGTAACGTAATTGCTTTGGGAAGTGACAATTGTTCGGCATCCCTTTTCTGGCCCCGTGTTTGTATAGTTGTGTGTATACACGAGTGGAGTTTGTTTGTCAATTGCCCGGCGCTGTGAAAGCGGACACATGCTCGACCTGAGTTCGTGGCTCAGTCCAGAGAGCCGGCTGCCATGGCATCGCCTTGGGGACTCGGACCCACGAAATAGAGGCCATCGGAACGCACTTGGCCCTGTCAACTTCAGGCGACTCCAGACAGCGAGATGAAAGGCAGATGCTAACGAGTCAGATAAACACGGCGACTGCGTCGTAATTCGTGTAATTATATTCTCAATTACCAAAACCCAAAGGCCCAGCAACTCGGCGATGCTGTCTCTGCGATTAGAACAATCGAAAGCGTTTTCTGATTTTCTTTTTTATTTGTGCACTCTCAGAAATTATTGATGGCTTTCTAAGAGTATAATACCTCTTTTCTAAATATTTAATTTAAATTTATATTTAATACAAAATGTGATATAACATTCAATTCTCTCAAGGAAAATGATTCAGATCTATTATTAAATGCATGCATCTAATGAAAAACTTCAGATGATATAAAATCACTTGATAATTTAATATATTTTAATTCGAACGTATAAAAAACTAATTTGATTAAGAAAGCTCTATGAAAATATCTAGTTGTGGTTCAGTACTTTATACAATGTAAGAAATATATTATTTGAATTATATATTATATTATATCCAACTTTGGAAACTAATCTTTTCAGTGTAACTTCTAACTTGACTCTAGTATTTTATCTGTGTTTTTTAAATGTTTTGACAGGGTTCATCTTTGAAACTTGGACGGGGAAAGGCTAAGGATGGTCAGACTGGCCCATTCTCTGCGAGAAATCAAAAGCAGGCCTGCAGAGGCAAATAAAGCAATGAAAGGCAGATATCTACTAAACGCTGCTCCTTCGTGCTGCCGAACAAACAAGCCACAGGGGGCGTGGCAAGGGGCAAAAGACATATGCAAATGGCCAGACTCATCCTCATCCTCGTCCTGGGCCAACTTAAGTGGTTTCAGCTCGGCAGCGATGTGATGCCTACGACGATATGATATGATTATGTTAAATGCCCGTTTTGTTTGCTCACTCACTCGCAGGGAGTTGGTTGGTTGGTTGGTTGGTCATTGGGCAGCTGCTACCCGTTGTAGTTGTCGCCGTCGTCGTCGTCGTCGTCATGCTCCCTTAACTGATTCCCCGTGTCGTGGACAAAAAGGAGCAGCCTCCGTTGGCTTTCGACTGCATTCAGTTCGGTTTCAAGTTGACGATTTCATAATTCAATTTACAAGATAAGGGCCCACAACGGAGCCACAAAAGCAAAAGCAGAACCAGATTCCGAATCCGATTCGGAATCGGAATCAGCCAACCAACAAGCGGCCACCGTTTTTGGGGCGTGTTGTCAAAAGAAGACAGCGAGCAAAAAGTAAACAAAACATTCGGGGGGAAAAAATCACATTGAAAAACCTTTTAATTAATTATGCATCAGCGATTGTGTTTAAATAAAACGAAGCTCAGTCAAATCGGATTCAGAGATTTTTGTTTGTTTGTTAGTTGGGCGGGGGAAATCGCAGAGCAGATCACCAGCTGCCAGTGACAAACGCGCATTACGCATACGCCAGGATGAGCCCGTGTAGATGAGGCCGATTAGATAACACAGATAACTCTGTGTTCTCTAACGTATTAACTCAACTATTGTCCGCTTCGTTTGGGATTATCGCTTGATTTATAATCTTAATTGTACAGCAGTCATATTAATAACGATGGAATCATTACTAGTTAAGAAACCTATTATTTTAGATAACTGGTAAGTTGTTATTAGTTTTTAAAATAATCATTGATTACAAGTTAATTGTAAGAAAATGGCTTCGTTTAAAAAAAATTTAATTAAAACCAAAAAGCAGTTTAAAAATCGTCGTTTTTACCAAAATTATTGATACTGAACTTTCACCCATAAGCACTAAAATATCGGTTTTCTGCCGAAAAAATTTCAAAAAATTGTTCTAATATGGAATGCCATACATCGTTGAATTCGTAATTGAATTTCCAATCGATTGGCATTCAAACATAAAAAAAATTTTTTTTCCTAATTTTTGCAAATTTGACGATGTTACCCCTTATCAAAAATGATAAATTTTTGAAAAAAATTTTTTTCTAAAACTTATTGAAATTGATAATTTAGGTCGTCACTTTTACGAAACAGTCAGTCTTATACTTGTGGGTCCAATTTTGACGAAGATATCGTGAAAAAACCTCCGAAAATGGCTCATTTTGATCAAAGTCAACAAAATATGATATGTGAAATATGAACTTACTTAAGTTAACCACGAAAACAATAAAATAAAATACTATATTTTGTTACAGTGCATGCTTTTTGTTGTTTAGTTTTATAATAGATGTAATCTAAGATCAACCCTTTAACATTTGCCAAACTTCGTGTCCGAGCCTTCAGCATTTGTTCATTGACTCGGAGAAAGAGTCTTCAATCAGTGCATTTGTCAATGGGTCGTCAGCCATGTCGGCAGCAGCATGACTTCTGACACGATCGGAGGTGGAGGGGGGGTTAGAGCTATATAGAAAGATATAGGGAGGGACAGAGGAGGGTTACCCATATGCCCACATCCAATTTGACGGATGCACAGGGGTTGGGGCGCAAGTTAGAAGCCATCATAATTTAAACATGAGTGTTGGCTGCCACTGCGCACTGGGCTAACAATAATGCGGTTGTGGCCGGGTTTTATGGCTCTGCGGTTCTGAAGCTCTGAAGAGGATGAAGAGGATCGATCCAGGCCGAGGAGCTCTGGCGAGAGGGTCGTCCATTTGGCGGCCTTATCAGCGACGGCGATGGCAGATTAATCGGGCCCGATAAGAGCGAACCCTGGGATGTGGACACGATGACGGGCACGATGACGAGTGCGGATGATCGACCAGAAGAATGGAGTGCTGGCGATGATGATGACGGTATATGGTAGCTCTTCCTCCCCGTTCGGATCGACGTGCCTGTTCTCCTATCGCTTCTTTGTTGTACGATTTTTGTTTTATATTCCCATTTTTTCGGGGTTATCCCCCGGCCCCGTCATTTTCGATCGGACTTTGGTGAAAAGGTGTGCCTGGGTTATGCGAAATATGCGTGGCGTTGTCGATCGGATCGGCTCGAGGGATCTGCACTGCCAATGGCCCAAAGTGGTTTAGATTAAAGGGTTTAGTTCTCTGTCTTGTGTTATTTTATTTTGGGGCGTTATTTGCTCAGCGAGACGTGCGACTGCTTTTGACTTTGGCTTCGGGCTTTGGGCTCTGGGTTTCTCGACTGCAGGAAGATCGATCTGGCCGATCGGTCGGTCGGTGCACCTCATTGACCTCTCTCCCTGTCCATCTTTCCCCTTCCCTTTCCCCTTCCTCGTCATCTTGGCATTTCTGTTGTTGTGCCAGCTGAACATCTGTCGATCTTGTTTGGCGATAATTTGAATTGAGTTTTCTCTCCAAGTTGGCCAGCCCTCACATGTGTAAAAAGTCCAGAGCATTGTTCAAGTTCGGTGGAGGAGGAGGAGGAGTTAAGGGGTAAGGCCGGGAGGCGTGTTAATAACAGAGCTCATCCTCGTCAAATGGAGGCACACACAAGAATGACACCGGATCTAGGCAAAGTGCAAAGCTTTCCCACTGCACTCAGAAAAAACACAACAAATTATACTTATTTCGGTTACCCTTCCTTTTTAATGGTTAGCTTAATGAATATTCAAAATGTACTACATACAAATATATGTATCTTATTTTGGGGGCTACAAAAAAACATAATTTAAAAACATCATTTATAAATGTATTTTAGGAACAGACTTATCTTTTTAGTTAAGCCAGAAGCTATCTAAAGATGTTGACAACCTTATTATATTTTCAACCATATTTACACAATAATTTGTATTACATTAAGCTATATTGATGTCCAAAATATGCCAAATATATTAAACTATATTTATATAAAGAAAATTCTTACGAAAGTATCAATAGAAACCTTGTTTCTATGGTAATGCAAAATACCTATAATTTGTTGTATGAGTTTAATTTATTAAAACCAATATTTTCGCAACACAGTTTGAGACTGTGTTTGGTGAGAACTCTTCTTTGGGTGTACGTGCACCTATACCTATAATAACTCCCCCAGAACGTGTCACCTGAAAGGTGGAATGGGTTAAGGTAAGCGAAGGGGAGCGGAGTGTAGTGGTGGGTCCAACCAGGAGGAGGAGGAACAGAGTCCCAGAACCTCAGCCAATCCGCCGAGCACGTTCAAGTCGTTTTCTCGCAATTAACGCGAAATTCTACGAATTGTTTAATTAGAACTCCAGTTTCAGTTCTCAGTTTTCAGGTTCCATCTTCGGGTCTGCGAGTTCTCTGGACTCCGCAACCGCAACCGCTGCACGTTTGTACGAGTATCTCGTGGTTCTTGTTGTTTGGGGCTGCATAATCTTTTTTGTAAACATGAAACTCGCGCCATTATATCGAGGCAACGTTTGCCAGCCAACTTGAGAATGGAATGGTATGGTATGGCCAAGGTATGGGGAGATCTTGGCCAAAAAGACCTGGCTGCTTTTTACATGTTACTGTGCCTGCGCTGCGCCGTGTGGCAACGATTTTAAATTTAAAATCTGTGAATTTGAAGCAGTTTATCGAGACTGCAGCGACTGGGAACTCTGCCTCCTCGTCCTTCGCTTAGGTGTTGTTGCTGTGCCTGATTCTGGCGGCCGATTAAATCATTAAATATTCCGATTGTGTAGCGTTATAATGAAATGTTTTTAACGCTTGTCTGATTTGGAATTATGCAGGGAATTAAAGGATCTCTCCCTCTCGCTGCCTTTTATTTGCTGAGCAAAGGAACTCCTTTTTATGTGGAACATGTTGGTCGGTTGTCTCCGATAAGCAAAGATGTGCAAGGCATTTGATGCATTTACTGGGTATTAAAGACCTAAAGTCACTTGGCTTTCACAAATGTTATGTTAAATTGAAAAACTTTAAAGTACAATATCAATTTGATATCATTAATAACGTATATTCCTCTAGCAGAGTCATAATGAGTAGAGCCATTCTCATATGATATAAACCAATGACTACTGATGATAGTCTAATGATAATGACAGCCAATTTTTAGTATCTCGGTAAACAAAAAGCTTGGTGCTTTAGAAGAGATTTAACAACAAAATATACGAGTCATAATTAAATTCATTCTGGATGCTGGAGACAATGTACCAAAAGAAATATGCGATCCCCGTTTAATAGAGGAATCTAACCAAGCTTCTTGAAATATGAATTTTGCATATCAATTTCTAGGTTTTTTATGGCCATAAATTATCTCTTAGCTTTTGAACAAAAACAAATTTATATTTTCTTATTTTCAGGTAGAATTTGAAACTATTTTTGTGTTTCGGAACGTGCAACAATTGGCACTCAAGCCTAACTGGCATTTCTTCCGTCAATTTATCTTAAAAGAGAAGAAGCTTTTCTCTAAATCTTTACAAAGTTCACGACCACTTTTTCTACAGTTCTCTGATTAGTCAGTACAACCCCTTCTTTCAGAGAAATATTCTTAGTCCGCAAAAGATAAGCAGAAAGCTGAAAAATATATATATTAAATGTAAATGGGTTATTTTCTATATATAATACTGCTGCCAGTGGTCATTGTTCTGGGGAATATCGATTCCGAGCTACCCTGCTATGGACACAACTGCACTAGTACAAATATAACCAAAGGTTCTGACCCAAGGAACATACGTCTGTACTCCTGCGACAACCTTGGAATCCTCAAACGCTCCCCTAATCTAAAATCCGTCATGATCGACAATTGCAATAGTGATAATATCGATATGGCCAACTTTGGTTCTTTACGTACATTAATCTACCTAGTATTGCAACACGGCAATCTGCCTAAGCTAAACGATGAACAGTTTTCCAAGATGCCAGGTCTTAAGACTCTTGAGCTGAGGAATAACTCCATCGTTAGGATTTCCGCTGGAGCCTTCAAGGGAATTCCGGAAGTGTGGAAGCTCGAACTGCAGCACAATGAAATTGTGTCTTTGCCGACTAGTGTATTCCATCCTCTTCCACAACTCACTGACCTTGACCTAAGTGGAAACAAAATCGCAACCCTTCAACGTGAAATATTTGATAAAAATCCACATTTATTATGGCTATCACTAGAGGATAATCCGTTGACTAATGTATTGTCTATATCTTTGAAGCACCTTGTCCAACTGAACCTGATCAATTGTAGCCCGCTGAAGGAGCTGCATTTGCAGACAGCTAGTTCTGTGAGACTCAGAGATTCCAGGATAAGCCGATTGGATATTGTTGGTGGTGCTGAAGGACTCTTTTTGCAAAAGAACCGTCTCGAAAATATCCAAATTGGAGACAAGATGGCTGTCACCATTTTGGACCTGAGCGATAACATGTTGCTTACTTGGGATCTTCAAAATATACTTGTGGGAATGTGGAGACTTCTGTTCCTGAATCTTTCCTGCAACCTTATCCGCGAGTTACCCGTGCCCAAGAGGGACAATTCCAGTAAGGAGTTTCTTCTTCCTTCGTTACAATCCCTGAATTTGTCCTTCAATATGCTGGAATACCTTCATGGTGATTCGCCTCTAATATCGCCTGATCTTACAAACTTGGACCTGTCGCACAATAATATTTATATCATAGAGCCTCACATCTTTAGCATGGTAAAAAATCTAAAAATCCTCCATATTGAGTGGAACTCCATTAGAGACTTCGGATTCGATCGCTTTTACAACCAGCACCGAGGACTTAGGGAGGTGGCCTTCTACGCAAACGATTTCAACAATAAAACATACAGAATCATAACAAATTTCTTTAGGAATGCTGGTGTCAACGTAATAGAAAAAATCTATTATTCCCGCTACTCACGGAAATATGAACAATCACCGAAAAAAGAGGACTCCAAAGAAGTTAGTTTGCCCTTTAGAGGGATGTGATCCATAAAGTGCAACTTTGACTATACGAACCTTCTTGAACTGTCTTTCTCTTTTTTGTGACATCGAACTCTCCTTCACAACAAAATACAAGTTCGTCAGCCTTGAAAATCGAGAAATATAAAAATAAACTAGTATTGTAATGATTATTTATAAGTATAAACAATAAAAATATAGATCATGAAAATAAAACTAGTAATAGGTAGAGGTAGTTTGATCCAAGGAAAGCTTGAGTTCTAGTCTAATTGTTTAGGAGTCAAATAGAGCTAGGCTGGTCAGCAATAAACTATTTCTTAGCTTCTGTACAAAAAAATTTTAATATTTATATTTTCAGGCAGAACTTTTGACTATTTTTGTGTTTCGCAACATTTTGTCAACGTGCACCAATTGGCACCCAAGCCTAATTGACATTTCTTCTTTCAATTTATCTTGAAAGAGAAAAAGCTTTCTTTAAATTCTTCAAAGTTCACGACCGCTTTTTGTGCACTTGTCTGATTAGTCAGTACGACCCCTTTTTTCAGAGAAATATACGTAGTCCGCAAAGTTAAGCTGAGTGCGGAAATAAATTGTAAATGGGTTATTTTCTATATACTTGTATATTGCTGTTGCCAGTTGTCATTGTTCTGGGGAATACCGATTCCGAGCTACTCTGCCATGGAGACAACTGCACCAAAACAAGTATCGACAATTTTCCTGACCCAAGGGCTAATATGTTGAACGCACGTCTGTACTCCTGCGACAACATTGGAATCCTCAAACGATCACCTAATCTAATATCCGCGATGATCGACAATTGCAATACTGATTATATCGACATGGCCGACTTTAGTTCTTTAACCAAATTAACCTGCCTAATATTGCAACGCGGCAAGCTTACCGAACTAGGCGATGAACAGTTTTCCAAGATGCCAACCCTTAAGACTCTTGAGCTGAGGAATAACTCCATCGTAAGGATTTCCGTTGGAGCCTTCAAGGGAATTCCGGAAGTGTGGAGGCTAGACATGCAGCACAATGAAATTGTGTCTTTGCCGACTAGTGTATTCCATCCTCTTCAAAACCTCATTGACCTTAACCTAAGAGGAAACAAAATCGTTAAACTTCAATATGAAATATTTGATCAAAATCCACATTTATTATGGCTGTCACTACAGGACAATCCGTTGACTAATGTATTGTCTATATCTTTGAAGCACCTTGTCCGTCTGAACCTGATCAATTGTGGCCCGCTGAAGGAGCTGCATATGGAGAGTGCTGAAACCGTGAACCTGAGAGATACCTGGATAAGGCGATTGGATATTGATGGTGGCGTTAATTCACTCTTTTTGCGAAAGAACCGTCTTGAACATATCCAAATTGAAGACAAGTTGGCTGTGACTTTGATGGACCTAAATGATAACTTGCTGCGAACTGAGGATCTTCAAAATATTCTTATGGGTATGTGGAGACTTCAGTTCCTGGATCTTTCCTGCAACCTAATCTCTGAGTTACCCGTGCCCAAGAGGGACAATTCCAGTGAGGTCTTTCTACTTCCCTCTTTACAATTTTTGAATTTATCGTTCAATATGCTGGAGTACCTTCACGGCGATTCGCCTCTAATATCGCCCGGTCTTCGAAAATTGGACCTGTCGCACAATAGTATTCGTATCATAGATCCTCACATCTTTCGTACGGTAAACAATCTCCAAAGCCTACATATTGAATGGAACTCCATTAGAAACTTCAGATACGATCGCTTTTACAGCCAGCACCGAGGACTTAAAGAATTGGCCTTGTACGCGAACGTTTTCAGCAACAAAACATACAGCATTATAACCAAATTCTTTAAGGATGCTGGTGTCAAAGTAATAGAAAAAATATATGATTCTCGAGTCTTACCGGAATCTGAGTCATTTACGGAAAGCGAGGACTCCACGGAAGTAAGTTTGCAACTTTGACGAGACGAAAACAGCTTGAACTCGATTTCTCATTTATGGGACAACTAACTCTCCTCGGACAACAAAAGCCATGTTTTTCAATAGCCAAGACTCCAAAATATAAATATAAACTATGTATTCTAACGCTTTTTTATAAATATAAAAAAATAAATAGAATTTTTAATCATGCAAATAAAACTAGTAATAAAATTGTTTACCAGAATTAAGATGTAAGTCTATGGCTTAAAATAATTTTACTATCATAATCTACTAAAAAATTTAAAATGTCGTTTAAAGAATATAATATATTTCAACAATATATGTTAACGGTAATTGGCCTTGCTTCTGCCTTTGAATGCGCGCCAATAAATAGTAGACTATCGATTAGTTGCGCGATCGATATCTTTAAACTCATGCAAAACATCTTATTCATTCCATCTCTAATTGGTTAATTGGCTTTTTGCGCGTTGTTTTTAAAATCATATAAATGTTTTCTATTGTGAATCGAATATAAAGCAGCAAATGGCTTTACCGCGTTTGGAACATAATAATCGTGATAATTTTTCTAAAAAGAAAATCTTCATATTTTATTTTATTTTATTTTATTTATTTTCGCTAATCTTCTTTTTAGTTTACTACTAACTACTGTAATGCTCTTTTTTTTTTTTTTTTTAGCACGCGCCTATTTAACGGCCATATATCTTGGAGAGCTTTAGATCTTATAAATTTGACCTGGGAAATAAATATTGCTGCCCTTTATATTATTATTACTCGGAGCATAGTGAACCTGCGCTTATTGTGACTTGGACAATACAATTCCCGTCAATTGATTTTAAAGCACAAAGCTCGTAGCCTCAGATAGAATCTGAGATTATTGTGCACTCAGAATCTCGTTGCAATCGTTTCATTAAGGGACTGATAAGAAATGGAAAAATAAGTCGAAAATAAATAGAAATAAAGTATAAATGGATAGTTTTCCATATCTCTTGCTGGTAGCAGCTGTTGCTGTAGTGGGTACCACCGATTCCGAACTTCCCTGCGAAGGATCCAATTGCACCAGTACAGAGATGACTACGTATTATGGCGAACAAATCGGATTTGGTCGAATGGACATCATTAGGGCTTCCTGCAGCCACCTACGAGGGCTGAAAGTCCCACCCAATGTGGAAATTTTGATGATAAACAATTGCACCAGTGGTGACCTCCACAACCTTCCCTCTCTACCGAAACTTAGCATTCTGCGGATCCGAAACGGCAATATTTCTGAGCTGAGAGACGAACAGTTTGCCGTCATGACAGGATTGGGCACTCTCGAGCTGAGGAATAACTCAATATTTAGGGTTTCCACTGAAGCCTTCAAGGGACTGCCGCACGTGTGGAGGCTCGGACTGCATGACAACAATTTAACAATTTTGCCTGATGGTCTGTTCCATTCTCTTCCAGAACTCGTCGACCTTGATTTAAGTCACAACAAAATTGCGACACTGGACTTTGAAACTTTTTCCAAAAACCCAAAGATGAAATTGTTATGGCTCCGTGACAATCCGTTGACTATGGTTTTGGCCATACCACTTAAGCAACTTATTCGTCTGGACCTGGCCAACTGTCGCCCACTGGAGGAGCTCCAAATGCACAGCGCCGAGACCTTGATCCTGACCAACAGCGGAGTAAGGAAATTGGATGTCGTGGGTAGCGTCAGCAAACTGTATGCTCGTAAGAACCGACTAAGATATCTCCAATTAGACGATAAGATGTCTATCATTGAGCTAACCCTGCATGATAACATGATGCAAACTAAAGAACTTAACAAAATCCTCCTGGGAATGTGGAGACTGCAACGCCTGGATCTCTCCTGCAATCTAATGAATGAGTTGCCTGTTCCCAACAGTGGCAATTCGGATGAGGTCTTCTTTTTGCCCAATCTTAAGTTTGTGAACCTGTCGAGCAATATGCTGGAATACCTCCATGGTGATTCGCCTCTGATGTCCCCCGCTCTTAACTATTTGGATCTGTCGCACAATAGGATACGTATTTTGGATCCACATATCTTCAAGATGGTCAATAATCTGCAGTACCTGCACATTGAGTGGAACCAAATCAGGGACTTTAGATACGATAGCCTCTATAAACAACAGCGGGGTCTTAAATTAGTGACACTTTTCAACAATTTATTCAGCAACGGAACTTACGTCACCATTACTAAATTCTTTATGAACGCTGGAGTGCATGTAAACGAAAGCAACCAAGATCAACCGGAAGTAAGTTACACGACAGTTAGTTCCATGGATAATTATGAGCTGTCATTACCGGATGAGGGTTTAATGGAAGTGAAAGCCCAGTTAACAGAGACTTCTGAGACAAAACCTCAGAAACGGAAGCTTAATGATCCACCACATCAAGGGCCCAAAGTAGAAGACACTATTCAAAAGTGGACCTTGTTTGATTACCTGATCTTTATTGTACTGCTTGCTGCGCTGACTCTTAATGTATTCCTAATCGTACAGCTCCGTCGGTCCCAAAACTGCTTGACTTCGATTTCTCGCATTTGGGACATAAAAGGGATTTCCAAAATGCAAGCCAAGTTTGTCAGCATGGAAGACCCCGAAGTATAAATCATGAATATTTAACTATAAAAGAGTTATTTAATAACAGTACGAAAAAATACATAATGAATAAGTTTCTGCACTTGCACACAAAAGTAGTTTCTCTCTCTTTTCTGGATCTTTCCTGCAACCTTTTCTATGAGTTACCAAGAGGGACAATTCCAGTGAGGTCTTTCTACTCCCCTCTTTACAATTTGTGAATTTATCGTTCAATATGGTAGAGTATTATTTATTTATGTTAATCTTCCTTTCAGTTTACTACTAACTGCGGTAATGTTAGTTTCTTTATTTTGAGAACCCGCCTATTAAACTTCCATAAAGCTCAGAGAGCTTGAGATCTTATAAATTTGACCTATGAAATAAATATTGCGATCCCTTTATATCTCTATCTACTGCACAAAGTGAACCTGCGTTTATTGTTATTTACACAATACAATTCCCGTCAATTGATTTTAAAGCACAAAGCTCTAAGCCTCAGATAGAATCTGAGATTCATGTGCGCCTCTCAGAATCTCGTTGCAACTGTTTCATTAAGGGACTGATAAGAAATGGAAAAATAAGTCGGACTGCGAAATAAAATATAAATGGATAGTTTTCCTTATCTCTTGCTGGTGGCAGCTGTTGCTGTGATGGCTACCACCGAATCCGAACATCCCTGCGAAGGATACAATTGCACCAGTACAGAGATATCTACGTATAATGACGATCTGTTGGAACTCGCTCTGGACTCCTGCAGCAACCTAGGAGTGCTAAAAGGCTCACCCAAACTTGAAATGTTGATGATAAACAATTGCAGCAGTGGTGACCTCCACAACCTTCCCTCTTTACCGAAACTTTGCTATTTGCGGATCCGAAACGGCAATATTACCGAGCTAAGTGACGAACAGTTTGCCATGATGACGATATTGGACACTGTCGAGCTGGGAAATAACTCCATATCTAGGGTATCCATTGAAGCCTTCAAGGGACTGTCCCACGTGTGGAGGCTCGGACTGCAGGACAATGATTTAACAATTTTGCCTGATGGTGTGTTCCATTCTCTTCCAGAACTCGTCGACCTTAATTTAAATCGCAACAAACTTGCGACTCTGGAGTTTAAAACTTTTTCTAAGAACCCAAAGATGAAGTATTTATGGCTTCGTGATAATCCGTTGACTATGGTTTTGGCCATTCCACTAAAGCAACTTATTCGTCTGGACCTGGCCAACTGTCGCCCACTGGAGGAGCTGCAAATGCACACTGCCGAGACCGTGATCCTATCCAACAGCGGGGTAAGGAAACTGGATGTCGTGGGTAGCGTCAGCAAATTGTATGCTCGTAAGAATCGACTAAGATATCTTCAATTAGACGATAAGATGTCTATCATTGAGCTGGACCTGAGTGATAACATGATGCAAACTAAAGAACTGCACAAAATCCTCCTGGGAATGTGGAGACTGCAACGCCTGGATCTCTCCTGCAATCTAATGAATGAGTTGCCTGTTCCCAACAGTGGCAATTCGGATGAGGTCTTCTTTTTGCCCAATCTGAGGTTCGTGAACCTTTCAAGCAATATGCTGGAATACCTCCATGGTGATTCACCTCTGATGTCCCCCGCTCTTTACTATTTGGATCTGTCGCACAATAAGATACGTATTTTGGATCCACATATCTTCAAGATGGTCAATAATCTGCAGTACCTGCACATTGAGTGGAACCAAATCAGGGAATTTAGATACGATAGCCTCTACAAACAACAGCGGGGTCTTAAATTAGTAATACTTTTCAACAATTTATTCAGCAACGAAACTTACGTCACCATGACCAAATTCTTTAAGGACTCTGGAGTGCGTGTAATAGAAAGAACCCAGGATCAACCGGAAGTAAGTTACACAACAGTTAGTTCCATGGATAATTATGAGCTGTCATTACCGGATGAGGTCCCCATGGAAGTAAAAGCCCAGTTAATACAGACTTCTGAGCCAACACCCCAGAAAAAAAAACTTGATGGTCCACCACACAAAGAGCCCAAAGTACAAGACACTATTCAAAAATGGACCTTGTTTGATTACCTGATCTTTATTGTACTGCTTGCTGCGCTGACTCTTAATGTATTCCTAATCGTACAGCTCCGTCGGTCCCAAAACTGCTTGACTTTGCTCTCTCGCTTTTGGGAGTCAAAAGGTTTTTCCAAAATGCAAGCCAAGTTTGTCAGCATGGAAGACCCCGAAGTATAAGTCATGAATTTTAATCTTAAACTATAACAGAGTTATTTAATTACAGTATGAGAAAATACATAATGTTTATGTTTATGCACTTGAAAACAAAAATAGTTTTTCTCTCTTATTTCTTGTATCAAATAGGTGGGGTTCTATAGAAGCATATATGCTTTAATACTTAATCGTGCGATGATAACTTCCAAAGTTGAACAACAAAATTTAGTTTCCCCAATTAAGTATTTTAAAAATCCCGGCTAGAAGTTTTAATTTTTGAATGCGCGCCATAATCGAATAGAAAGACTGAATGGGATCTGATCTATCGATACTTTATATGTATTCGTTTAAAGCAGCTGATTAGTTTATTCAGCTTTTAGTTGGCTAGCTAAAACGTACAAATTATGACTGTCAGCTTGGAACTGCTTTAAACAAATAGATTCCAAAAGTAAAACAACAAATTTTAAACATAAGGTATTTAAACTAATAAACAGTTTCCATGCTCATAACTATATCTGGCTCTTGAATTTTAGCTGGAACCCAGAAACCACGTAGCCCTTCAACAGATCGTCAACTTTTAAAAATAGATTATGTTTATTCTTTATCTCCTGCTCGTTTCGGCAATCTCTGTCTTGGGAAGCGAAGATGCTGGGATCGAGGTTAAAGACTTCCAGTCACTCTCAGCCATTTCTGAACATAAACTTAGAATCGAGCGAGAACTTCAGAGTGATGGTTCGACCAAACCCCAACCCGATCTTCAACCCACTCCCTACCCTCAACGCAACCCCCTGCACAATCCTCAAACCAATCCCCAAATTAATCCCCAAAGCAATCCTCAAAGCAATCCCCCAATAAAACCACAACCCAACGCCCTACCCGATCCTCAACCCGATCCTCAACCCGATCCCCAACCCGATCCCCAACCCGATCCTCAGCCCAAAAAGAAGCTGCACATGTGGACCGTCTATGACAGCCTCATGGTAATCTTCCTGATCCTGGTGCTGATATATGTGAGAAGGAAGCTGTATAATAAAGAAGGGGACAACTGCTGCTTTGGATGCAAGTGGGGACGGCTAAGAAATGAAAGACCTGAGGCCAGGATCGAGATCCTTAATCATCAAGAATCGGGCAATTTACTTTAGGAGTAATAATTTCTTAAAAAGAAATATTTTAACATATCTTCTTATTTTAATAAAACGTGTTTTTAATTTATTACTGTATACACTATTTATAAATTGGAATATGTTTACTGTTGGTCGTGGGTAATCGAAGCTATTATTCATATAATTATTCTTCTATCGAATACCCTCTAAATGATTTTATTTAAAGAGTCACCTTTTAAAAACCAATAAATAAGTGTACCCAATTATGAAGATTTAATTTATAACTCTTTTGTTTATTCTTTATAATCACATTAAAACCGATAAGTTATGGATCTTAATTTAGAAAATCTAAAGAAATTACTAGGAGTCAATAAGCTTGGTCCACCCAGATTTTTGAGTCTCGACTTGAGTTATCGCTGGCAACATGCTGAGCAGCTTTACTTTGTTGTGATCAGCAAAGCTTCCCGGGGGCTTTACATCATCCACTATCAGCAGTGGGTAACGCTCCACTCTACCCGCCCATCCAACAATCCAGATGATAAGGAAATGATGCTGATGCCGCTCTCTACTCGACTTCAGTGCATTATTAGCGGTCTGACAAAGCGCGAGCAAAGTGAATAGCATTCAACAAATACAAATAATATGAATTTGTATATATATATTTTGCTTGGATTTTGCGGTGTGGAGTTGGGAAATGCACTTTCCGTTTACGACTCCTCTGGACGCTTGAATCTGAGTGCCAGTTGTCCTGATTCCTTCTGCAATTTGAGTGATCGGCGAGTGGCCTATGCTGCAACTCCGGCCCTTGGACTCAGGGAACTGCACCTGACGAACTGCAGCCGAGAGTCGATCACCTGGCTGGTCCTGAACCTAACTCCCGGTCTCAGGACCCTGGTCATCCGGAACTGTGCCTCCTATCACATCAGCAAGCAGAGTCTGAAGCCGGTGGGCAATCTCACCTCCCTAAAGATGCAGCAGACGAGTCTCGGTGTCCTCCGGGATGAGGTCTTCAGCACGGTGCCCCGTCTGGAGATCCTGGAACTAGGTCAAAACATCATACATACGGTGCACACGGGCGCCTTCAAAGGATTAACCAGACTGCGACTACTTGGCCTGCAAGGCAATGGAATTCAGGAGATCCTCTCCAGCACCTTCGATCCGCTGGTGGAGCTGGTTCATCTGGACTTAAGCCACAATCAGCTAACCAATTTGCCAAAAGATATCTTCTCTAAAAACGGAAAAATACAAACTTTGCTTCTGAATGGCAACCAACTGAGGACACTACCTCCGGATATTATGAGCTCCTTGCCCAATCTTCGACTGCTCGACATGGGCCATACTGGCGAACTGGAAATTCTAACGCTGGACCTCCAAAACATCCAGAGCCTAATCTTGGAGGGCAGTGGACTCACCAGTTTGGTCATCAACGGAGAACTTATCAAGCTTCAGGCAGGCAACAATGAGCTGAATAATCTGCATGTGGGAAACAAGAGCTCTGTCATCGAGTTGGATCTCCATGGTAATTTGCTAAATGGAAATGATACTGCCGGGTTCCTTAGAGGCATGTGGAATCTGGAGAGACTGGATCTGTCCAAGAACATTATTGAATCTTTGCCGCTTCATGGCAGTCCTTCGGATGATCCACATGCCCAGGAGCTGTTCCTTTTGCCCAGCTTGAAGTACCTGAACTTGGCCAACAATCGACTGGTTCGCTTGCCTCCGGACTCGCCAATCCTCTCAGCCCGTCTCAACCATTTGGACTTGTCCCACAATCTGATCCTAACCCTGGATGTGGAGATATTGAGGGGTCTGCCGGTTCTGGAAGCTCTTTTCATCGAGGGAAACCGCCTGAATACCTTCGACTACCAGGTTTTGCATCAACAGCACGAGGATCTCAAGGAGCTGGGACTGCATGACAATCCGTGGGGTCCTGGTCTATACCGCAAGATGTTCATGTACCTCAACGATCGAGGGGTACACCTGCAGGCGAGGACTCAAAACAGATCCGAAAAGAGATCAGTCAGGTGGACATCGATTGGCCACCCAGTGAAAGTCAGGCGGAGGCCCAGAAAATGGATCCTGCAGGAGTGTCTGGCATACATCCCTACTGGACCACAAAGGATATCCTAGCTTTTGTCACCCTGCTGGTGGTGCTGATCATTCTGCTGATGAATCTCTACCACATCCTGCAGGAGGAGGGCTGTCTGCGGCGGATTCGCCATTGGAGGAGGTCCCATTTCGTTGGATCCGCGACCAGGAGCAATGGACAACGCCTCAACGAGCAGGACTCCGAAGTATGAGCCTGGTCACCTCTTTGGCTTAATCGCTTATCCTTTCTCCGTTTCCCAAAACAGCACAGCTCCAGTGAATAGAGGGGACATGTAGCCACGCTGCCCAGCAAGCCAAATAAACGCCAATTCGATGTCAATTTAGCGCTAGTGTTTTCCTTTTTCCAAAGCGTGTTGTGGCTGTATCTGCTGTCGCTGCTCACTTACTTGTTTGCGGGTATCATGTGCTACCCTGCACTTATGAGTATGATGAAAGATGGCTGCTATTGGATACTATTTATATATGCAAAGCATGTACACATTGTATTAGTTATCAAAATGATGCCCACACGAAAATCTTAAAAATAAATCTCATCGTTGTTACCATAAGAGTACAATATACAAAAATTGTCTAATTGAGTTTTGCTTATATAAAGTAATCGGCCTTATAATCAGGCCTATCAAAAATAATGTACATGTGCTTAAGGTTTTGACTTACAAGTTTTTAAATAAGTTCAGGGCATTTTAAAGATTTGTAAAGATTATTTATACTCCATACATTCCATAATAATAAGCAAAGGCTTACTTTTCTCATAATAAAACTAATTTAAACAGGGTATAACCTTGGTCGTGTCTCTCACAAAAGCAAGATCTATACATTTTGCATATGAAATCTTAGTACCGAGGGGACAGAATCAATGTCCATCTTAGAGCGGGAAAATGCAGTGAAGAGAAGAGTAAAGAAAAATGCACTGCAAAATATTAAAAAGTTGTATTCATTATACTTGGGAAAAAAATTAAAATTAAAAAAAAAAAAAAAAATAAAAAAAAAAAACCCCCCCCCCCCCCCCCCCCTTCCCTCCCCCCCTTTTCTCCCTTTTAAAATTTTAAAAAAATTAAATAAAAAAAAATTAATTTTTTTTAAAAAAAAAAAAAAAAAAAAAAAAAAAAAAAAAAAAAAAAAAAAAAAAAAAAAAAAAAAAAAAAATTTTTTTTTTTTTTAAAAAAATAAAATTTTTTTTTTTTTTTTTTAAAAAAAAAAAAAAAAAAAAAAAAAAAAAAAAAAAAAAAAAAAAAAAAAAAAAAAAAAAAAAAAAAAAAAAAAAAAAAAAATTTTTTTTTTTTAAAAATTAAAAAATTTTTTTTTTTTTTTTTTTTTTTAAAAAAAAAAAAAAAAAAAAAAAAAAAAAAAAAAAAAAAAAAAAAAAAAAAAAAAAAAAAAAAAAAAAAAAAAAAAAAAATTTTTTTTTTTTAAAAAAAAAAAAATTTTAAAAAAAAAAAAAAAAAAAAAAAAAAAAAAAAAAAAAAAAAAAAAAAAAAAAAAAAAAAAAAAAAAAAAAAAAAAAAAAAAAAAAAATTTTTTTTATTAAAAAAGAAAAAGATTTAAGTTTAAAAGTTTATTAATGGGAGAGAAAATTTGTTTAAAGAATTATAAATGTTACTGAATAAATAATACAAATAAATCCTAAAAGAATCCTCTTCTAGTCGAAAGTAATCATTTATTTTGTTCTGGGCAGTGCCTATAATATTTTCTTTCTGTGTAGAGAGGAGCACTCCAGACCAGTCGAACAAGATGAACTTACAAGATTCGAACAAAATACGAATTTAATTCAAAATAATTGCACGGCATGCACAGGAGGACATGTGGATGTGGCTCTTTGGGCCAAGACTTAACTAGTCTTGGCCTGAAGTTGGCCAAAAGAAGGAGTTAAGAAAGGGGGTACAGAGGGGAAAAGTTGTGGACCTGGTTGAACATGGACTTTTCCGCCTTCGTTGCACTTCTTGCATGTTTCCTTCGAGGCCGTGGATTTGTGGCGTTTGCATTTGCGTAGACCTTGCCACAATCCAACATATATGTATATATATATATGTATATGCAGGTATTATAAGGCCGACTTGCCCCGCCCCCCGCCCCTCAAAGCCGAGGGTACCTATCAACATGTTTTTGGGTGGAAATTCTGCCCGTGTTTATGTTTGGGGGTCTCTCCTCGGTGGATTTTGATAGGGCATCGCAATTTCTGAGAAATTGTATTTTGATTTATTTATAATGTTGCAGCGACATGCACATGCACATTGTTGTTGCATTTTCGATTGTTGTTACTGTATATGGCTTGTTGTTGTCGGTTTTAGTGGGCATGCGAATCAAATCATTTTGATTAAATTAGAAATATGCAAATTATGTGCAGCTCATTAATTATGCACCAGCAGATGATTTGGTCAAGGCGATAAGAAAGACCAAGAGAATGAGACCGAGAGAGACAGGGAGCTGGAGAAGAAGAGAGACAGGGAGTTGGGGAGAGAGTGGGATGAAAGCATCATCGATTGAGTGCCAAATCGCTTGGCAATTAAATAACTTCACACCGCGCGCTAAGTGGGCGTGGCCGGGGACGCCCACACACGCCCGAAAATTTCGCATTTGAAATGTAAAGCGCACGCGGCTTTTCTGTGAAAAATATTTCAACGATTTGTAAAAAATCGAAGGGCAATAAATGCATTTTTATCCCTCAATTCTCTGGTTTCGAAAGGGGTGTAATCGCAGGGTATATTGGTTTAATGGGATTCTGGTAGCCCTAAGATCAAAAAGTATATACAATAGGGCTAAAATATAAACAATTTACGTGCACATCTGTGGAAATAAATCAAATTGTAACTACTTAAAGAGCTGCTAATGGCTTGATATTACTTTTTTTTTGGGAATTTTATATCGGGTGAAACCAGAATTGAAACTATTATGACCTTTAGAAGTTGTGGTTAAAGTCTTTATTTTGGTTTGGTGTTTCATGTTATCTGTTGTAAATTACATTAGCATATTATTCTATTCACTTAGCTTAAGCTGATCATCAGAAAATAATGTTTGGTGACCCCGATCCTCTCGTTGCTACCATTTACGGTAGCACCTATTCGATCCTAGTCTGCAATTAAAAAACCTACTGATTGCAATTGCCACAAAACATAACGCGAGGGACCCCTGAGAAGGCAATGCGAACCGATTCCGATTCCGAATTCAGCCAGAGTCAGAGTCAAACCAAACCAATCCTGACCACAACCATTTACCAATCGTTCATGCGTCCCAGGGGCCGCCAGATTCTCCCTGCCATTGCGTGTATATCTCTGCCCCGCCCCCCGCCCTCCGCCTTCTCACCCCCCCCCCTCGGAGACCGCCCCGCCACCCCCAATCGATGTGCATTCGGTTTTCTCCCCCTTTTTTCGGGGTGGGCGTTGCCGCGGAGGCTGTGCAAAGTGTAAATTTATGATCATGCGATTTTTATCGAATGTGAATGTGAAAAAGAGTACAACGTTTTTTGCACTTTATAAACAACAGCAGCAGCATCAGTTATTGGTTGAGGGGGTGGGGAAAAGGGGAAAAAGAAGGCCAAAAAAGCGGACTGAGCCGTCGGCCGAACGCATTATTATTAATACTCGCACGCCGTCTGTCATGTTTTGTATTTAGTCAATTTTTATGTGTGGTTTTATTGAGCGTTTTTTAGCACTTTATGCTGCCAAACCGCGGCCACACCCCCTCCGCCCACCGTTCTGATTTCGGCTTAGAGCCAGGTAATGGTTTTGGGTTACGGGTTGAGGCTGAGGTTGAGGGTTATGGTCTGTGGATTGGATAGGATTGGATTGGGCTGGTTCTTCCTTCGCGCCAATGTCGATCCATAAATCATGCGCCTTTTGGGGGTCGGCGTTTATCAAATTTTCGCACACTTGGCTTTCGACTGCGACTGGGTGGAAAATGAGATTTTCGGAAAAACCGAACGCCTTTTGGCGGCGACACGCCCAAAGACAAAAGTGCAAGGAAAACCTCCAGATGCTACCCGCTGGCGTTTCCCAACCTTTTCAGCCCAAAATCACGACAATGACACCGCCGACCTGGCAGTCACTCTGTCATCCAGTCAACCATTCTGTCATTCAGCCATCCAGTCAGTCACCCAGTCAGTCATTCAGTCACTCAGTTAGTCATTCAGCTGGTTAGCCAGCTCACACGTGGCTAACTAGGGGGTGTGGAGCTGGATCGGCGTTAATGCGATTATTTTGTGCACTTTTGGCAGAGTTAATAAATATTACTTCCAAGCCAGTGAACGGCATACGTCGTGGGGCACTAAAGACACTTTAATGGCGATAGACAATGACAAACCCGGGCCCAGTCGAAAATGAAACCAAAGCAATAATTTTTCATTTTTCCCCCATCAACGGGGGAATGCTACACTTAGAAAATCGCATGTTTAGTCATTTGGTTTGACTTCATTTATAAAACCTTTAAGACACCAGGTTATATTAATTTATTTATAGTTCTTGTAATTTATTTAAAAAGTAAGTCCTTAAAAACCATAAACTTTAAAACGATAATTGCAGTCCTTTAAGAAAAAGATAATTAATATTTTAAGATTTCACTTCTTCATTAACAACATTATAGTTCCACCAATTTAAAAACTTGGTAAGTCTTTTTTAGATCGCTAAGTAGATTGATGAATGATTAATAAATAACTTTGTACTTAATGGTTAAGGGCAAGCCAATCTTATATGCCTCGGTTAAAGAAAAAGTAATAAATCAAGTATTTTATTCCTGCCTCTAGAACCCCATTTCCCGCGGTGTACGCTTTCATATTTCACACCATGCTTAGGTGCGAATTTGTAGCACTAATCCGGCAAACTGTCGCTGGAGCGCAGTTCCTTTGGTGGCTCATTAACAGCGACCATGCCCACACCACCCCTCCCCCCTTTTCAGGAAATCAGGATCAGGAGCTGGCTGCGTGATGCCGTTAATCGCATTATTTACAGCAAACAGGATCAGCGGCCTGACTCCGCTCAAAAGTCAAACGGCGCGAAACCCTCCCACGGGGATATCCGTGACATATGTAAAGTGTAAGCCCGTCCAAGGACCAGGGAGCAAGTACCAAGTGCCAAGGACCAAGGACGAAGTACCAGGATGCTCCCAGCAAGGACGAGAGGGTGCTAAAGCGTCCAAAGCGGTAACGCGTGCCGGCGTGCGGTTCGTGTAATGAATATCCGCTTAGCCTTCAGTTTGCCTTGGATGCTGCAATTGTATCCTTACACGGGTGGTGGTGGAAACTGCAGCCCAAAGGACAGTTTTTCGGTGGTGGGTGTGGCCGTTGTGACGGGCGTGTGCGTATGGGAAATTGCCTAACTGACTGCCACAATATGCCCATCCGAGCTATTTTCCTGTTCCTGCTTTTCCCTTGACAACCCATCGCCCGAAGGGGAGTCACTTTATAAATGAGCAATCAATTCATAGATGGATGGATGGGACAGTGTGAGAAATCAGGGCATAAAAAACTGAAGAAAATAAGAGTAATTACCAACCCAAAAAAAAGTGTAATGCGATACTGTTACTTAAACGTTTAACTTACCAGTTGTAAGAAATAATCAAAAAGTTCACACAATACTTATAAAACATTTGAACGAACATATAAATCTAAAACTATATTTATTATTTTGTCAATTAATCAACAGAAAATATTTAGATATCTAATAAAATATAGAGAGAAAAGTTGTATCAATGATCCTGCTTTTTCCTTTTTATAAAACTAAATATTATTATCTTATTTCAAGATTTACGTATGTAAAAGCAATTTGTTCTTCCAATTGACTTGAATCTTCTTTAAGACCTGTGGAATAACTATTGAAGTCCTTACCACAAACATTAAAAAATCATAAATCTCTATCAAATATCAACTGGCATCACAATTCTCCCCGCATCGGATAAACTTTCATAATTCCAACCCTTAATCCTCAGTTGTATTTCCAAGGACCTGGAATCCTGTGAGAATCTCTGTGAGAATTGAGAGCATTAAAAAAAGGTCAAAGGTTACACAGTCATTTCGATCGAGTGCGGAGAACTTTTCACGCGGCTCTTACCGGGAAATGCCATAAAAATAAAACGTAAGCAGTGGAAAAATCTCCGCGCCAGGTAATTAACGCGGGCATAAAACCGATAGAGATGCGGAGAAATGGAGAAATGGAGGCGGAGAAAGGCCAATCCCGGGGAGTAATTAGCTCCTGCTCCCACAGATAAATGTTCTCCATCTCGTCCAGCGATAAGTGGACGCAGTTCTTATGGCCGTTTAAAGCCTTTCTCGTTGATTTTAATGCGATGCTCTCCAACTGGTCGTTTCGTTGACCATTAAGTGGACGCCAATCGCACGCGGACAAATAAGTTTTATGGCTCCTCAATAAAAACGTAAAGAAGCCACCAATATCAGAGGGGAAAATACTCCGAAAAGCGGAGTTTTTCTCTTTTATGATACCCAAATGAACAGGCCGGCGCAGATAAAGATTGAAATGCATGAGCAGGGGTCAAAGGTTGGCCCCTCGCCTTGGCACAGATTAACATATTAAACGAAATCGATAGTGCTGCCGATAAGGATAATGCTGCCTGTTTGAAGGATATTGCGGCCCCGAAGATGCGCACGTGATGCGCTAATTTTTTCAGCCCGACACTTGCCCGCAGGATCTCAAGGATGAGGTGGTGGGGTCACTTATATATAGAACATAGGGTTGCCAGCGGCGCGTGTGGTCCGCCGGATATGTCAAAAGTGTCGTCGTCGATGGCACGTGACTGGCTTTAAAAAGGAAGAAATCGCTGGCAGCAGAAACAAAGCCCAGCCGGGTGGTCCTTTGTTCTGGAGGAAGGGGGAAATCCCAGTTCCCCCTTTTTCCAACCAGTAACCTGATCCCTGCCGCAATTTGTTTTCTCCAATGAGTAAGTTAGTTAACCCATAAAGGGGCTCACGGAGAGCGTTCGACTAAGACCAAAAACGAAAGCCAATCAGCAATCAAGTGTAATGTGAGCTGACGATTGACAAGATTCGATAAATACCTGCTGAATTAACACTCAAGGTCTATCTGTGATGTTCAGTCCAGCTGCTGACATATCGCAGTTGTAGCATCAGCTTAAGTTTACACAACATTTAACACATGAACATTGTAATATAGCTTATCTAGCCAACATCAATTGACATAATGATTTCAAAACTTTGAATAAATTAAAACCACTTCAAAAGTTGGAATATTAGATGCTTATATTGCCAAATCAGTCTTGTCAGTAAAGCAGTACATTTAATAATTTAATTTAAAATATACATTGATTTTCAAAATAGATGTTCAAGTGTGAGTCATTAATTAAAAACGACAAATTTGAATGCAGATTTTTAGAGAACCAACCCAAAAGTCTTTACAGGTATGTTGTTTCAAACTCGGAATAAATTTGGTAAAGTTATGGATTAAAGAAGTTCAATTTTGGGTCACCTTTCTATAAGTCCCTAGAAACTTAACATCTTATCATGTAAATGGCTAAACAAATTGATCAACGTAAAAAAGATAAATTTGCTAAAGCAAGCTTTATATAAACTTGCAGTTTTCACAAAAATTAAATAGTCTATCGTTCCTATTACAGCTATATCATATAGTCATCCTTTTTCACTTTTAAATGAACAAAATGCTTTGAAACGGCCTTACATTATGCCACTTGCATCACATCCTAAGGGATGCGATGAGAAATTATTTTTGTTTGCAATAAATATATAATTTGAGTTCAATGTAAGAGTGATTAACGATTAATGGCAGCTGCAGGGGCGTTTTGGTTTCTTCCTCTCTGGCTGGACCTTATTTTTTACTTCTCCCAGCCTCCTACCAAATGCAAAACGGCGAACCAAAACCATAACAACTGCAATAACAACTGCCAGCTCATAATGGCCACAAGTGGAGGTTGTTTCCCTCTTTTTTCTCTTTCTTGTTTCTGGCTGGAACTGAAGCAAAAAGGCGCAACCTGATTGGATCTCTCCACTTGCAGCGGCAACGGAAGGAGTCGGTTTCAGCCAAGGCAATGAGCCCGGCCAAGAGCCATGCCCAATGCCCCATTGGGCCAAACTCCGCAAAACGGAGAGAGATGCAACGTGATGCTTGTTGGTAATAAAATTGGTGCTTAAACGAATCCACTCACAGCCATTTAGCAATATCAGACATGGCTGTAAAATTAACAGAGCAACACAGCGATCATGGAGCCATGCAGCAACTGGCAACTGGCAACTTGCAACCAGCAACCAGCAACCAGCAACTTGCAACCAGGGAACGGCCTCGAGTTCCGTCCATGCAATTATTTCTGCCCCCCTGCAGTTGCAGTTGTTAATGATGCCGCGCTGTAAAATGGCAGACTGGTTCTCCGGCTAACTTCGACCAGCCATTGCGTCTGCAGCATCCAGTATCCAGCATCCAGTATCCACCAGCCACCAGGCACCAGGCACCAGGCCCCCAAAAACACTTAGCAACACCCACTTTTCGGATCACGACCACAGCTCGCTCGGTGCAACGCGAATCCGAATCCGAATCCGAATCCGAGAGTGGCGAGCTCAAAAACTGAGACTCAAGACCAAGTTCCAAATACAGTGGCTTGAGATCTTAAAAAAAAACACTTCTCTTAAAAATAATTGTATTTTAAAAGAATCAACACAAAAAATTAGTGCCTGGAAAATACTCCGAACCTAAGTTTCAATAATGTAAAGTCTATGCGATCCATCTATTATAGATTTTCATGTTTTTATAATTTAAAATATAGGCTAATTTTTCCTTAAAGGATATTCAAAAATGTATATCAAGGTTTAATTAATGCCCACATTTTATATTGAACCATCTAGACTAATAATTCAACTTATGTTTATATGGTTTTTGCTAACATAAGTTTAGCAATAGAATAAAATAATTATTTATAAAAGTATTTTTTTCGGTTCAAATGATATTATTTAAAAAAATATTGGCATAATTTTATTTTCTTATTATAATATTTTTTTTTTTATACTGAAAGAAAAACAAACCAAAACTCGGGAACTTCTGTTTGCAGCGTTGACTTTGTTTCCTGAAAAGTATACATTTTTGGAGCTTCCAGAAAACACTGTTGGTTTTGGAGAAGAGCTCAGGAATTTGTGATCACCGACGAATTTCTTCGATGATGGCAGCAACGTCGAATAAACTGTTGTATTGAGATTTTGGAAATTCTGACAAGCCAAGTCGCGATCGACGAATGGCTTGGCAACGGGGAAAAGGTGAACTGGCAACTGGCCACATGATCGACTGTTGCACGATCGCATTAATTTATTAATTTAATGGCAAAAACGTTATGGCCAGAAATCAAGGAGGAGCAGGGAGAGGGAGGCAATTTACCCAGGGGCGCACACACACGGGGCGTTTCTAACAATTTTATGCCAGATGAGCGCCTAAGTGATCGCGATCGCAGTTGTACCTTTCGGAGCCCCTTCCTCGATCGCGGAAAAGGACCTGCTTCCCATCGCAGTCCAGATTCACGGCACTAAAAAAAAACAAAAGTAATGTAGTAATCTTTGTCCTGAACCATTCCATCACTTCAATATTTAGATTCAATTTAATCCTTAACGTTTGTGGGATTTCAAAAGCATATAAGTATATTACTCCAATATTTATTTATATATCTATCTTATATATTTGTTAAGGAAAAATACAAGAGCTTTAAAAGCTGTTATAAAAACTTATCATGCAATAACATTTTTTAAATAATTTTAATTTCAATCAAAACTTTAAATATATATTTTTCAATTTATAAATAAACTGGATGCAATATTGAATAGACATTTAAAAAAAAATCTACAATATCGGTTTATCGGTCAATCAATGAGCAATCATTTTTCGGAGTCCTTTTAAGCACAACAATTAAATTTTTTCGAGTGTCCATCACCCGTGGATGTGTTGCTATCCATCTGGGTATCGGGGTATCTGGGTATATGGCTATCCAGCGGCTGAGCAACGTGCGTCCACTTAAGCCGCAGACAATCTTCATTATGTTATGGCCAAACTGCGGGGCACACACAGCTGCAAATGCTGCAGCTCCGCTCGCGATTGTGGAGATATAGCCCCTCCAGTTCCAGCATCAGTACCACGTCCAGGTCCAACTCCAGCTCCAACTCCAGCTCCGATCCCGATCCCACTCCCACAGCCGCTCGCCAGGTGAGGTGTTTATTAAGGTGTAATGCAATTTTTCATATTTCATTCGGATTCGTTCGGTTTCTTGCCTTTCGCTCCGCTTCCTTGAAACTGCGGCGTGGGCGGAGCAACTGGAAAATTGCAATAATATGGCTTGTGTATCTTTCTTTCTCTTGGCCGAAATGGCAAATAAAATGGATGCACAATGCAGGCCAAAAAGGATCCTGGAATGGAGTAGCGGCCGGGGGTAAAAAGTGTGGCAACATGTTTGAGGTTTTCGCTTTTCCGACATAAATAATGGCCATAAATTGAGCATGGCCGGAGCTAAAAATTCAGTATTTATAGCCAAATGATAAAAATAAGATTTATTAACATTTTGCTGCCCCCTCGCCGACTCCCTTTCACACACACACAAACATACACATACACAACCCCTGGCAGGAAAAGCGAGATTCAGGATGACCTGGTGGGGGAGGGGATGGAAGGGGGAGTGGGAATGGGAGTGGAAAAGGGGGAGGGTCGAGGATGGGAAAAGCCGCGCGAGAACATCCGTTTCGCTTCGCCGTGTGGATGATCCTGGTTCTCTGGGTTGGTAGGAGCCACTCCCCCTCGAATCACCACCCATCCATTCATCTGAAGAGGCTCCTGTGTGCAATCCAGAGGAAAAATTAACGCTCCACTGAAACTGGGGGGAAAGGACGATGGGGTCCAGAGGGAAAATCCTGGCCACTAATTAGCTTTTAGCCTCATTGCAAATTCACAAGAAGTCCGCGGAAGAACTAGCACTGCAAATATGCCTTTAAACTGTGCTGAGCAATTTGATTTTTATTACATTTTAAATCCTACAATTGAGTATTAAATCAATTTATTATAACAACCTATTCGTCAAAAGTGCAAAATATAAAAACACTATTTCATTCTGTTTAAATCATTAAAAATTGTTTATTTATTAAATAAAAAATTAAAAATATTAACTTGAATTTTTGCATTCTCATTTATAATTTATTATTTCATTATCTTCCGATATTCTCTTTAATTTTATTTATACATTTTTTATTTAAGCTTATGTTTTATTTAAATCTATTCCATATCCTAATATCTATAGCCTAATATTTTTCTCAATAATTGGGCAAAAAGAGAGGCATAAGTGTCGACCTGGCAGCTGGAGCTCATTAGCAGCCACTGCAACGAATAAAGAAATGCATTTTCCTGCCTCCCCTTTCCCCTTTCCCCTTTCCCCCATCCCTGCACCCCCGTAATGATGGTTATGCATTGCAGTCGAATTGCAGCATGAGCTATTTTAAAGCGGCAATATTTTCAGAGGAAGCGGAAGGGGGAGGGGAAGGGGGGGCGGAGTTTCCCAGGCCAAATTTGGCGATTCGCAATTAGTGGAACCACCGCAGCACCGCCTGCAGCTGAGTGGGGCAACAAACGAGCTGGTCATGAGTTGGGCTTAGTGGTCCGCACTTACTACATGTTCCTGGGAGTGCTCCAATAACGACAAAAGTCTGAGGCGGCCAAAAGGAGCTGGCGAGGAGCAGTTACGGCCAAGTGGAGACGCACACGCGGGCTGATTTTAATCAAATTCACAGCATTGTTTGCCTGTCAGGCAGCCAGCGGGGCGATTATCACAGGCGCAGGACGAGGACGGGATCTGGAAGAGTAGGGGGTAGGGAGTAGGGAGTAGGGGGAAAGGAGCAAGGAGGAGTGGACAACAAGGCGAAGGTCTGTCCGATATATATTTTACTTCTTTTTCACTTCTCCTGCTGGCGAATTCCGAGCGCATTTCATACGACACCACGGGCAATACCACAAACGATAGCCATAAAGCTGCGCTGTCCCACATTCTTGGCGGGCATGAAAACGCGTGACCACCAAGCCCATTCCCCCTATCCCCTCATCCCCCCATCCCCCACTGGATCCCCACCCACCTGGGCTGGTGCTTTTATTTTATTATATTATTTTTTTTCTTTTTTTTTGGTACGCGCCTTTATCTTGTTGAAGAGCGCGCCAATATAAAACTCATGAATATCATTAAAAATCGCGGCTGGCTCATAAAATTATTATAATAACAACAAATGCGCTGACATGCGATGTTCAGATCTCTAAGACTTGAGTTAAAGAGCGGTGTAAATCAAAACTTTAAAGGTACTTCTGGATATATGCCTAGGAATGGTACTCATAATAGAGTTTTTACAGGTACATTTCAAGACTTCTCTGTGTAAACTTGCAATATTAATAGTCTTGATTAAGCAAGTTTAAGTCGCATAATTACTGTTGCCTGGGCAATTGGTATTGCAAAGATGTTTTGAGATGTTTTGGTAGGAACTGGTTATTAGGTGATTAACACACTAATTAATAATATTCTAGCTCACTGATTCGGGTTCCTAATTTTTTTTATCTCTGCTTTCTTATTTAAAGTCTTTTGATTTTTTGTTGTTTTCCTATTTTGAATATCAAATAAAGGTAGTTAAAATAACTGAATTAAATTTTTTTTGTAAAGAGGTTTTCTTCACTCTTAGCGACCCAGCCCCTTCTTATACCCACTCATTCCATAATTTTATTTAGCACTCTTAGAATAGGTATTATATATTCTTAAGACATTCAGGATCTCATTGTTTTGGCAACTTCACTTTTGTTAACTAAAACAGGTTCACATTTTAAATATACAATTTTTTTTTCTTCTCCACTACGTCTAATTTACTTTCAATGGCTTTCTTTCTTTTTATTTGTATGCTCACAAAAATTACTTTTAAGGCAAAATTAATTTTTTCATTTAATTTTTTTATCAACGTATATTTGAATGGGTTAAAAACTGCTTGTCATTAAAAATCGAATCTTAAGAAATATTTCCCAATTCCAAAGATTGTGTTTTGGAGATTAGTGGACAACTTTAACCGTCTTTGGACTTAAAGGCTCCGGATTTGCCTGGACGGCAGCCAATGCGAGAAGAAGGAAAGTACACAGAGCGAAGATCTTCATTTCGATTGCTTTTGACTTAGCCTGAATAATGTACTGCCTTTTTATACCAAATTCGCAATTGTCGGACCGGATTCGATTTAACGATTTCTGGTTGATATATAATTTGCATATTTAGCACTTAGATAAATTATTATTGTTTACTTAGAACTGGTTAGGAAACATCGGCTTAAAATTGCAGTTATAACCCCTTAAATAATTAGCACATATATTATTACAAGTCCAATAAGAAAGAACCATCATTCATTATGATTTCTTATTTGATTCCAAAATTCCCATAAAAACAGGGCTTATATAATCAGCGAACGTTTTCATTTAATAGCAGCTTAGATCGACAAAAGCTCAACATATTATAAATAAATTAAAATTTAATCTATTCTGTTGACTTTGCCATATTATTAGAATTCCTTCGAAGAAAGTTGTTTTATTTTCCTTGGGTACTTGTGAGAACGGATTTGCCTATGGGCTTGGGATCAGCCTGGACGGCAGCCAAAGCCAGAAGGAGGAAGGCACACAGAGCGAAGATCTTCATCGTTGAAATTGTTGATGCACTCTGGAAGATGATCCACCTTTTTATACTCCAAGCATTTGGCCAGACCCGTTTCTAAATTTTAATATTACTGGTTTTAATTAGCACATTTATAAGCCATAATAAACAACTACTGTCGGTTAGGCTTGCATATTTTTGCTTTGACGTCTTTATTATTGTTTACGTAAGGGATATAATCATTAGCGAAAGTCCCCAACAAAACATTGATAAGAATAAATGACTTCAATTTTATTAAACAATGTTATCCTTAATTTGTTTTTTTCCCGGCACTTGGATGAGTGTGCGAAATTTCAGCTAGGATCCTGGGGCTTAAAGGCTTGGGATCAGCTTGAACGGCAGCCAATGCGAGGAGCAGAAAAGCGCAGAAAGCGAAGATCTTCATGGTAGAATATTTCGTAACTCTCTGGAGGTTCATCCGCCTTTTATACTAAAATTTATCAAATCGATGTATTCGCATATATATATGTACATATACGACGTCATTATTTTTGTTTTTTTTTTTTAATTTAGATTAATGGCATTTTGTGATTTGAGATACATACAGTTGTTGGCTGTTTTGTTAAGTTCTTTGTTTTTTCTTAAACTTTAAGTATAGTTTACTTTGTGCGAGTAGGTATATTTATCAACAGTTATCATAATTTTGCTGAATTTAATTAGCACATAAATTTCTCATATAAAAACAAGACATTCAAGATATTTTGCGTAGATGAAAAAATGCTTAGAAAGCAATCATTGTTTACCGAAAACAGGTTGCCTTTTAACAAGTTTTAAAATAGTCTATATCTGGGGTGTCACTGAAAACTGTTTCAACTAAATGTAAAACGTAAATTAAAATATGTGGGTAGAAAAAAATTATAGCTTATCAAGCTGAAATATTTTCAAACCAAGGGTAAATGCCTAACGGAATAATTTTAAATGGTCAATTGTGACGTAATTATGGATAAGTGAATATAAGTCGAGTGTCGAACCCAGGGTTGCATACGAAATTATATTTCATTTTTGTTTTTATCGATTACTGTAACCCAAAATCATCGTTCATCTTCAGTGTCATCGGTGTATCTCCACCACTAGATTTTAAGGTAAATATAAACCCCAATTAAAACTAACAATTTGCTGCAGGTTCGTTTATTTTCAATATAAAACGTTTATTCGAGAAACCCCGGTGAGTTGTGGCGGTAGACGAAGAGAAAACAGATTGTGGCTTGAAACCGCGTGAGGGATCTCCCGATTTCTCGGGCACAAACTAATGCGTCATCGCCAAACAGACAACTTTGTGCAATATTTTGTTGTGGCCTGCCGTAAATGTTTAGCCGGCACTCATTTCTGGGTTGTGTGTGTGCGCGTTGGCGTTTGGCTAATGTTTTTTCGCAATGTTTGATTAGAAAGTCGGCGGCGCCAATGGGAGAAGAGGAAGAAATTGCTAGATTTCACATCCGCGGAGCACCCCCTCTCTCTCTCGAGAAACTCTCTCGCGCGCTCTCTCTTGTATTTCGCTTTGTTTCACCCATCATGCATCGGAATAATACCCTGTGGAAACAAGAGTTTGCTGGACTAGTAAAAAAAACTAGAGTATCAAACAAAAAACTTTTAGCGACCTTAAAAACAGGTGACGGGCGCAACCTTAACGATTTTCTCAGCTTTCATATCAGCTATTTACAAATAAATCCCACTTCAAGATTAACGAATAGTTGTCACTTTTTTATAAGAAATAAAAACGTGAATGAGGAGTCTATATATTTTTAAGGATGTACAAAATCATGTTGTGTAAAAATTGTACAGCTTGTCAAAATTTATAATAAGCAAATACTACGGCTTACGCAAAACGGTATCTTACAGTCGACTACAGTCTTATTGACAGCTTTATGAATTCTATTTCATGACCTTTCGCAATTGCAGGCGCTCAGAACCATCATGGACTTCGCCAGCGTACTCGGTAAAAGCGAGGCGCACCAACGCACCATAATCCACCTGGACATGGACTACTTCTACGCTCAGGTGGAGGAGATTCGGGATCCTACGCTGCGATCAAAGGCTCTGGGAATCCAGCAGAAGAACATTGTGGTCACGTGCAACTATGTTGCGCGGGCCAAAGGAGTGGCCAAACTGATGCTAATTGCGGAGGCTCAACGAATCTGTCCAGAGTTGGTTCTGGTCAATGGAGAAGATCTCGCCCCGTATCGACAGATGTCGCAAAGAATCTTCGACCTCCTACTTAACTACACTCCGCTGGTGGAGAAGCTCGGCTTCGATGAGAACTTCATGGATGTGACGGCGCTGGTGGAGCTCCGTCAGGCTCATGCCGCTGAGGCCCAGCAGAAGCCACCTGTGGGTCACACATACCCGGCGGATGGCACTCCATTATCCACCTGCGACTGTGGCTGCGCCCAGCGACTGGCGATTGGCACTCGGATAGCCCAGGAAATCAGAGAGGAACTCAAGCTTCGCCTGGGAATTACCTGTTGCGCCGGAATCGCCTTCAACAAGCTGCTAGCCAAGCTGGTCGGAGGCAGCCACAAACCCAATCAGCAGACCGTTCTCGTTTCTACGTATGCGGAGCAGTTCATGCGCGAACTGGGCGATCTAAAGCGCATCACTGGAATTGGTCAGAAGACACAGTGCCTCCTGCTGGAAGCTGGCATGTCATCAGTGGAACAACTGCAGCAGTGTGACATGGACGTGATGCGCAAAAAGTTCGGCTTTGAAACTGCCACCAGACTGCGGGACTTGGCTTTTGGTCGCGACACGAGCTCTGTCCGTCCTACCGGAAAACCTAAGACCATTGGCATGGAGGATGCCTGCAAGCCCATCTCGGTGCGAACCGATGTGGAGGAGAGATTCCGCATGCTGCTCAAGCGGTTGGTGGAGCAGGTGAGATAAGAGCTATAACATTTTCACTATATCAATTGATAATATTATTGATTAGCCGTTGCGTAGATTAAAAATTACGCATTATTTCTTTAAGCGAAAATAACAAAAACTTATAAAGCTAATCGTAAATGTTTATCTAGTTGATCAATTAATAAATTCTTCTTTAATCCCTTAGGTTGCAGAGGATGGTCGCGTTCCCATAGCCATTAAGGTGGTGCTGCGAAAGTTCGATTCCCAGAAGAAGAGCAGCCACCGGGAGACTAAACAGGCCAACATCCTACCCTCCCTTTTTAAGACCTCCGTGTGTCCAGGAGAAACCGGCGTGAGCAAGGTACAACTGGCAGACGGAGCCCAGGACAAACTCCTCAAGATTGTGATGCGCCTGTTTGAGCGTATTGTGGATATGAGTAAGCCATTCAACATCACCTTGTTGGGTCTGGCCTTTTCCAAGTTCCAGGAGCGGAAAGTTGGCTCCTCGTCCATAGCTAATTTCCTGATCAAGAAGGCGGATCTCGAGGTGCAATCGATCACCTCCCTAACAAATACGAGTCTCACGAGTCCCACAGCAGAGAGTCCCACATCAGACGAATTTGCCTTCCGCTCCTCACCAACAACATTCAAGCCGAGCGATCAGTTCTACAGGAGAAGAGCTACTACGGCATCGCCAGTGCCCATGCTGCTGGATAATGGTTCCGAATCAGCAGCCACGAACTCGGACTTCAGCGACTTCTCCGAGACTGAAGTGGAACCGTCTCCGAAAAAGAGTCGAATCGGACGGATACTGGTGTCCAAGCGCAGCCGTTTGGCGGCGGATGTGGGGGATACCGCTGCGGAGGTGGCCTCGCCCAGCAAGTTGCGCGTCTGTGATCTTCGTCTGAATTCACGAGACAGCGAAAAGGACTTCCCCATGAGTACTACGCCCTCAACTTCTACGTCCGCGCCGGCTCCTCGTTTCCGCACCGTCCAGCCACCGAATACGTTGCTGCAGCGAATCGACGGCAGCCTCCGCTTCGTGTCCACGCGCACTGCCAGTCGCTTGAGCTCAAACGCCAGCTCCACGGCATCCTCGCCTCTTCCTTCGCCAATGGACGACTCCGCAATAAGCGCACCCAGCACACCAACCATGTCGTTCCCATCACCCATCGCTACAGCAGTGGTTACCACCACTTCCAGCACGTCGCCGAGCGATGTCCTCACGAATATCGCTTGTCCAGCGGGCGTGGATGCAGAGGTGTTCAAGGAGCTACCCGTAGAGTTGCAAACCGAATTGATCGAGTCGTGGCGCAGTTCCCTAGTGGCGGCGGTGGAACAAACAAATGGGACAGGAGCTACTACAACCACAGCGATAGCAAGTGGAGCACCAGCCACTGCCACCACCGCTAGCGGAGGTCAGAAGAACACACTGTATCGCTACTTTCTGCGGAACAAGTGATGCAGTGCATCCAAGCATCACATCGTTTTTAGTTTTAGGGACAAAGTGAATAAATCCGTTTATATATATGATATATTTTTGTAGGTATACGGTTACAGATTGTAAGTTGAGGGCGCCGCTTTAGACGAACTTAAGCCTAGAATACATAAATAAAATCGTGGATAGATTTCTAGGAGTTATAAATGAACAGTTTATCTAAAAAAAAAAATTTTAAGGAACGGGAAAATTAAAAAAATATATATATTTGGTATTCCTAGTTTTTCCGAATGTGTGACTTAGTTTTCGAAATTATTTACAAGCCCAACAAAACTTAACAGTTGGGATTTTAATAAAAATTATTTTAGAATATCTATTTCCATCTTTAAAATTTGTTTATTTTATTACCTTGAAATCTACCTACTACAATGACCAATTACAAATATGAATACTCAGCGCGACAGTATCTTTTTCAGAGGCTTACTAAGTAGTAAAATCCTAGTGGGTCTTAGTCTAGAGCGGTTTCCCTAGCAGCTGTGAGTTCCAAGACACAAGTCACATCCTTGTTGCACATTCGAAATACATTTATTACTTCATTTACACTTCATATCATACAAATTCAATTGGTTGGGTTACCTACTTAAGTATAGTTAATACAGAATATCTGAACCCTGACATCTCACACAAAGGAACAAAACTTTAGCTAATTGAGCTTGACTTGATACAAGTAAATTGATTTTCGGTTTTCTGTAGTTATTACCTCGAAGAAAATGGCAACGAAAGTTGGACAGTATAAAAAATGTCTTTAACTTATGCTAACGATAATTAAATAAAGTGAAGTCCTTAGATCGAGAAATGCATGTAGCTCTTAATCAAAGTGGGCGCGGGAAAGTGGAAGAGGTTCCATCAGTGGCTTAGCCAGCCGCACTTAATGAAGAACTTGCGCAACGAAGTCTCCATGGGACTGCCCAACGATGGTGCTCCGCTCAAGCAGACAGTCTTCACCGAGAGGTAGGTGGTGGGCGTGATATTGTGCTTCTTGCACAGGTCCAGCTCGTTGTGGCTCAGAAGGTCGCTGCCCAGCGGCTGGGGCAGGTGCCTAAGTTCCTCCAGCTGAGTGCGCAGCTTAAGACTCATACTGGGCACTGGATCACTGCTTCCGCCGGCGGCCTCGCTTTGTATTTTGTGGCTGCCGCTTTGCAGAAGCTGAGGTTGCTGATGCAGCGGCTGCAGATGTTGTTGGCTTCCCTTCGCCGAGTTCGTGGGCAGATTCGCCATCGTCGTAGCCGTGGAAGTCACTCCCGTCGTCGCTCCCGAGTCCACTGTTATCCCTATCCCCATTCCCATCCCCGTCGTCTGCAGCATCGTAGCTGCCGACGATCCCCGACAGCTATCCAAGTAGCTTCTGCTGGGCAATAATGCGCCGGAGCAGGTCGGGTCGACGATGTGGAGCGTGTTTCTTGGTGCGATTGAATTTGAACTTGCCTCGACGCCGCTTGACATTTCGCTAAAAGAAATAAACCCAAAGATTAATAAAGGATTTAATGGCCTACGGGAATGAGTTGCGATCTGACAATTAGATTAAAGCTTCCTCCTAGGAAAGAGTTGCTTCTGAAGTTTAAATTTATTACTAGATCGCAACTGGTTAAAAAAATACTTACACCTTTCTGAGATTCGGTTGTGGGGAGTGCAAGGAAGAGCTTGGCGGCCGTTGACTTCCATTGGAGGGTTGCGTGTGGTCCTGTGGTTAAACATTGTCTTATAGAACCATTCGAACGCTCGTTGTTTGGCGCGTTTATAATGCAGGTGAGCTGAATATCGTGAGACAAGACGGAAAAGCGATTGTAAGAGTTTGGTCAAGTCAGGTCGGGTCGGTAAAAACAAGGCAGCACACACGATATTCAACTCGTCATGCATTCTCATGGGAGGAGCAATCACTCCAAGGGAAATGAAATCAAAACTATCCTGAACTTCTATTATTCGGTTTGGATTTTTTAAACAATCTGAATATTTTATCTTTGCAGTTAGTTTTTAAGAGAATGAGTTAAAAGAATATTTTAGTGACAAAGAAATAAAAAATTAAATTCTCATTATTTTATGGGTTCCTCTTAAATTGTTTACAAATTTCTATCAGAAAATTGAATATTTTTAGAAAACAAAATCGATTCTTTGACTTTTAGAAACCAAGCCTTAAAAATTACTTTAGATAGTTTGATTTCGATCCCCCCAAAGTGTAGCCTTATACTTACGGTCTTGCCGTGGCCATACGGTCCCGTGGAGCGATGTGTGGCGTTTGCCGCATGCTGCTCAAAGTGGATGCAATCCTTGATCTTGGTCAGGCCATTGTAGCGGTACCGGTAGAGCTCTGCCTGCCGGATGCGCAGCTCCTTCTCGCGCTCCAGTGATCCCATGAGCCGCTCGTACTCGTTTGAGGTGTAGAACTGAGCATAGACCCTAAATCTGTCCCGGAACTCGCGCTGCTCCTTTGTGAGTCCTTGGTGTAGAGCGTAATTCCGGTTGCGGAAGAAGTTGGAGACCAGCTGGTAGTCCCTAACCATCCGTTTCCTGCGAGCTCGCTCTCTGAGTCGGCGGGTGTAAATGTCCACGTGGGCCAGCTTCAGCATCACATCCACCTCCGTGTCCTCGGAGCTTAGCGAGATGTTGGAGATCAGTTGCTCGGCCGTGGGGTCGTACTCCCGCTCGAAGCTGTCCCTGTTGGGCATGTAGCCAAGCTGCATGGCCTCATCGGAGTTGATGTCCAGTGGAGGCAAGGAGGCCAGGGCATTGGTGCCCAATGGACCGGCATCGTCGTCTCCCGTGTGATCGATGAGGCGGGGTCTCTGACTCTGGGCCGGCGTCCAAGTGGCCCGGCCAATTGTGCCATTCACGAACTTGTTCACATACTCCTCCTTGGCGTCCTCCGCCGACTTGGTCTCGATATGCTTGCTAATGTCCTCCCAGTTGCCAAAGCCATACTGCTCGATGGCGTCCAGCAGCCGGATCTCCTCCCGCGCTGTCCACGCCCCCTTCCCGCGGAACACACTCAATATGGAGGTACCCGTGTCCATGAACTGGTAGGCATGGTTATTTTGGTGGGCTCCGATCTCCGCCCCCGCGGCAAAACACTGCGCAAATAAATAAACAATAATACAGCGTAAATACCAAGTCAGCTGTTTTTTAATCAACATGGTGAAATTGCCGGTTGTGTGCATATGTATATATGTATTTCCAGATGAGTCAGTTTTTCGGTTCCAGACTGTCGACGCATCTCTAAGTTGTTCGAGTATGGGTGCGGCAGGGTGGGTCGACTTTGTTGACAAAAAAAATATCTCCTAGGAATTCTTTGCTTTTGAAAAATAATCTTTATAAAACACCCTATCACTCCCCCTAATAAGAAGATTTCTTAAAATATGACTATAAATTTCTCATTTAATTAATTTTAATAAAACAAAATCTTTTTCTTAATTTTGTTCACAGAATAAGTCTACATTTTTGTTTTATGAAAATAAGTTAACTTGATTTAAGATCTATTGATTACACATTTAATTAGAGATCCCCAAAACAAAATTTCATTTTTCCAGAACCCCGAAAACGGCCCACCCTACCACCGCACACATGCATAAGTACGCGCGTCGGTTGACAGCGTGTATGTGTGAGTTACTTACTTGCAGACACAAATCGAAATTTTCGCACTCCGCACAATGCACCCGAATGCCCTGAATATCGTCCTGGCAATTTGTGCAATTATACTTTGTGAATAAATCCGCGATTGTGGTCATTTTGGCCCAAAACGTGGATTTTTCTCGACAAAAAGAGTTGTGCGAAAAAACCTATGCCAGCAGTGTGACCAGACAAGGAGACAACGCCATATTACTTTGTCAAGAATTTGTATATACCCTGCCAACGAACCAGTTCATTATAGCAGTGTTGCCTCACCGGCTATTTTTTTATCCGAATGTTCAATTTATAACCTAATTATTTTTAAAAGAATCTGAAAAATTGCAAGTGAATAAATTTGTAAATTTACTACTTACCAGAATATTATTATTTAATAAAATCACGAGTTTATTATTTAATAAAATAAACAAAACACAATTTAAGAAATCAAATATGTTTCCGACACTCACGGTTTTCTTTTTACCCACTCATTATTTCTCGTTGGGCTTGATATTCCACAATCAAATAATTATGCGTTAAGTATTGAGTTTATTTAATAATTTCAAAAGTTTAATTCGAGTGTTTGCCTTTTCTTTTAGTTGATTTTTACGCTAATATCACAAAAATAATATATAAAACTAAAAATATATAAAATGTTAATATCAAACCGAAACCAGGTGAACATAAATACGAATATATATGATGGTTGTAACACTGATCGTGTAGTGCTGAACTAAAATCAGAAAACTCGAGGTGCTTAAAATGCAATTAGTTACATAATCATAAAGCGGTGGTCGGGGAATTAAAACTTAAGCTAAATTATGAAAATTATAGAAGTTGATAAACACTATATATCTTTTGTCTCAAACCAAAAGTTACAAATTCAAAGCTTTCGAACAATATCCCGGATGCTTAAAACTATTATGAATCGGGCGTGGGATTGCCGTGATATTGTAGATTACAATAATCGGGAAGGATTTGGGGCTAGGCTACGCTATATAAATAGTTGATTATTCGATTAGTTCATACATGTGTATATGCTGAATATGTTAATATTATTGTTAGTATTGCTGTCTTACTCCGAGCAGTAGCCGAATTGTTATGGGTTCCAGATATCTCAGTGGGCGGTGAGGACTAGTTTGTGTTGCGAGTGGCTTTGGTGGCATTGTTGCTGGATTACTGTTGCTAGTTTTCTTGGACCAGAGGAAAACAAAACGAGTTACACGATACAAAATGGTTTAACAAATCTTAAACAGATATGGCAAGTTTCTTGTGCAGCTGCGTTTCTGAAACACGCACACGGCCAACAAAATTCATCAATTTGAGTACCTAAAAACGTCTAAATAAGTCTATTTGAGCGCCAAATTCGGGTTGGGTGTCGCACCTGCGTCTGATCCTTGGGTTCAAAGAAGGTTTAACAATACTGTTCGAGGACATTAAAAAGTTTGAGATTCACGATTTTCACAGATACGGTTCGATTCAAATTCGCTTGCGTAAGGAACTAAGGAAAAGTCACAGCGCAGGCGCGACCGCAGTCGTCATAATTGACAACTGGCAACGGATACGGATTCGGATCCAAGTCCAGATCCGTCCGGGCCGCCTGCTCCAGGCAACGCGACTCATAAGCAGGCGGCCACCACGGCGGATGGGCTCTCAAAATTTGCATAAGCGAGTAGTCCTAAAGCATAACTATCAACTAATTTGGTATGTAAAGTCTTTCTGTCTTTGTCATGGGGATGGGTGCGATGAGAGGCCGAGGTCCAATGGCTATGTCCAACTAGCAACATGAGAACCAGCATGCCGGCCGACGCCATAAACTCCTGACCAAACTCACTCGGATATGGGAACCTATTCGGTGCGCTCGGTGGCTCGTCTTTCTTTCTGAACTCTCGCGCCTCATCGTCGTCATGTTGGGAAGCATCTAAACGTTGGCTAAGCTTGGCGGGGATCACTGGTATGGAATTGGGTTGAGTGCTAACATGGCTTCTAATGGCGGTCAGTCCAACAATATGCATCTGATTGCATAAACGGTGACCGGGAACGGGATGGCTGCTGCTGCTGCTGCCGGTGGAACTGCAGCTACTGCTGCTGGCGAAGATCGGTGTCGTAGGTGCGGATAAGTTACTGGGGTGTGGATTAATTTGCTTCTTGATAAAATACTTGAAGAGGGTTTTGTTCCTCTTTAGTTACGGTTGAATCTGCTTCTTGGGTTTTTTTAACTCAGCATCTTCGTCACGCTTGATCTCGGTGTACCGCTCGCCCTTGAGCGAGACGATCTTATTGTCCCGGTAGCGCACCAGCTTGCGCGGCTCCATTTTCGGCACCACTGGTTTGTACTCACGCTGGGTGGCGTTCTTGTCGACATAGGAGTACCTAATGGGAAAAAATTATGTTATTAAATATTTTATTTATATTAAAACTAAAAATCAATTGATTTCTATTCACATGATTTAAAAAATTATAAAATTATTTTTTTTACCGTTTGAAGCATAACTTTTTGTTAAAAAGTATTTATTAACTTATTGCTATTTGCTCAAAGTTTCTTTACATGTTTATAGTGTTACAAATATCGAGGTGTTGCAGTTTCATATAAGTAGTAATAATTATGGATATTTGGTTATTTAATTCATGGTGGAGAAGTAGTGGCTATAATAAAAATTACTTACCTGGCGATGATGCGATTTTTGAGCTCATTATCGTCCACTACAACATTCTTCTTGATGTAAGTTGTATGGGACTTGTCAGTAATACACTGGTTGGTTTCCTGGCGATGCAAGAGGATCTGGGTTGCGCTATCAATGTCGCCTTTGGAAATGGCGATGCAATGCTTTATCTAGAAATTGGGATTTAAAAAGATAATTGTAAATTGATATATCTTAGATTTCTATGAATTCTCTGATGAAATAACAATTACCTCGGCAATGGCCGAATCCGGGAACATTTCCTGGAGCACTTCAGTTTCGTCCAGGAAGTAGTCGCAAGTGGAGCTGGAGCTGTCGGTGGATCCTCCATCACTGGTCTCCGACAAATGCTGGGAACGCTTGCTGTTCCCTCCACCACCGCTGCTGCTGCTGTTTGAGGACAGCTCGTCCTTTTCGGAAGTGGAAGAGTTGCGAGCTCGCAACTTTGACTCCGGAATAATGCTCGACAGGCTCAAGGAGCTGAAGATATAGGACAGATTGAATGAAATCATTTAAGGAGGAGGTATATAATTAAAACCCACTTGAGCGACAAGCTGATGGTGTCATGGTTTCCTTGGTTTTTCTCCATCTCGGTAAGCTCGTTGGCCAGCTTGTAGATCCAGTCGCAGATGATGCCTTGGTCAATGGTTGGAAACTTTTCAAAGTAGGCGCCCATCATCTCAACGAAACCCTCCACATCGAAGCACGGGTCCTGCGAGGCCTCTTCCAAAATCGAGATGATGTATGACAGGACGATCTCGTCCACCACGCTAAAGTCGGCTCCTGGGATATGGCCACTGATGAACTGCACCAAACTGCGCTTCACCATCTCGTGCTGCTTCTCCAGATTGGTCATGATGGCTTTAATGGCTACACGGACTTCTAGAAGTATCTTTCACTGGATCGGCGAATTTTCGGGGTTCGGGACTCGAACGGTTTGTTCTCGCAGTTTTCACTCAGAATGCTGAAACTCACTCGATGGGGACTTCCCCGGGCCTTAGAGCATTTCCTGACAATCGATTAACTTAATATTAGTCTAGTTCTGCAACAATTCCTTTTTAAAACAGTTTAAGTTTTACGAGCTGCGCCTTTCTTTTGCTTCTCCTGCTGCTTCTTCTTCCTGCAATCAATAATACTTCGATACACATGCAGCTGCCATCGATAGTGGAAAATCCAGGAAAATTGTCACGGGAGTCTATCGATAGGGGGCTTTTAAAGTTATTGGCCGCGTTCAGCAGAACAACATGATCACTGATCACTGATAAATTTCTGATGATAGTTAACCACCGAATAATTATAATCATAATGTACAAATTCTTTCATCGTAGTGTTCGGCTGCTAGCGGGTATTGATTGCTGAAATATCTATAAAATTAACAGAAGAAGAAGAACATAAGCAAAGGCAAACCAAATTTATTTTTATTAATGTTTTTGTATACAGGTAGCTTATGTTTAACAACTAGAAAATAACTAGTTATTAAAAATCTATGACAGTAATAATTTATTTTAAAGGAAAGAGAACAATTTTAAATTTTATGAATAAGTTGGGCTTTTTGAAGTAATGAAATGATTTTAGTTACATATGTGTTCGTTGGAAGGGATTGCTATGATGTTGGCTGGGTTGTCGGAAAGAAAGGATGTGGCAAATAAAATTAAACCCATAAATTTATATTGAATCTGTTTTAATTGTTTTCATTTTTTTTCACGAATGTTGTGCCTAATACTGTTATTTCGGGGGTGTACGTAAACAATTTGGCAACTTTAATTTTTAATTAATATAAGCTTCAACATTTGGCGATAGTAATGAAGCTGCTGACAGTTTCTTTGCCGAATACTTTAAAAACAGTTATGTATATGTATAATGAGCGTTCAGCAGATCAAAATCGACCTTGATTACTAATCCATCAGTTCTGCAAAACACGGCCATTTGATAATATATATGTAAGAATTCAATCTCGCAATATAAACTAATAAATGTCATAACCTGTATTAAGTAGATTATTTATCAGTGCTGCCTATTTATTACTGCCTACAAGGTATTATTATTTATAGGTTTCAGATTCAGATTTTATCTATATATATTCAACTCAAGTATCACTTCTGTCATCCGATAGTTACTTCACGAGCGCATCTCTAATGATATTGGAAAAGCGAAAGTCACGCAGCGCAGTAAACAAAACTCGGGACTATCGATAGTAGTCACAAACAGAATCCCGATTCCAGCCGGCATATTCCGGAACGTAGCCTGCCTCTTCTCGAAACGTCAATAAAGGTAAGTTAGCTTATATATAGCTTCCTAATTTCTATTCCCACCCGAATCTTTGCAGAGCAGTTGTTAATCCGATGGACAAGCGCGTCACAATCCTGCTGCCCAACGCTCGGCGGCAGAATGTGAGAGTGACGGCGAACATGACGTTGCTGGAGATCCTGGAGACGGCCTGCTCCAAGCACGGCTACGACGCGGAGGAGCACTGCCTTAAATTCCACAACAAGGAGGTCGGATTGACGCAGCAGTTCCGCTTCAGCGGGCTGCCCAACAATTGTGTCCTAGAGATGGAGCCCACAGAAAAGCGTCGCACTCTGAGCAATGTCGTCGTCTGCGTCCAGTTGAACGACGGATCCCGCCAGCAGGCCGACTTCTCACCCAACGACTCCCTGTGGCAGGTGGTCCAGAAGCTTTGCGAAACGCAGGTCAAAGGTTACGAGAGCCCTGTCATTATTTACATGCGCAGCGAGGTCATTGGCCAGGAGCAGATGCACCAGACTACGCTTAAATCCCTGGGTATCTTGGAGGGCCGCGCCATGATGCGGCTAATCGACAAGAAGCCCGAGGATCTTAAGACCCAAGCCAACGTGTATAAAGCTCCAGCAGCCAAAACTCCGGTAGATAACGACGACCAGCCCAGCACCTCCCGCTCTGCAATGGCAGCTAGTGGAGGAGGCGGAGGCTTTGCCCTCACCAGCAACATGATCAAGAATCTGAAGCGCACGGCACCTGAAGAAAATGCCTCAGGAAGTGAACCAGCCAAGCCCTCTGAAAAATCTGACCAAGAACAGCAGCCACAGGCAGAGGCGCCCAAGTACGACTGGGGCAGTGGCTCCGGGTACTCCATGCACCATGCACCGGAGCAGAAGCAGGCCGAGAACGAAGCCGAGGAAAATCCCGGGCGGGCACCGCCGGTGGTAAATGTGATTGGACCGCGACAAGCAGTGCTTTTCTCCCTGGACGAGACCGCGAAACATGCCGACGACCTGCCGGACTCATTCTTCGACCTGACCGTCAACGATCTGAAAATGGTGCTGCGCGATTTGAAACGCACTTCGAGCGGAGACGACGACGCTCCCTTGCTGACGGCCAAGCTTAGGGAGCTCGAGCGACAGAAGACCATGCTGGCCAAGCTGAATCAGTACAAGGACTGCGTGCTGCGCATCCAGTTTCCTGACCGATTCGTCCTTCAGGGCATATTCAAGCCGCACGAGCCCCTGTCTAAGGTGGAAGAGTTTGTTCGCGAATTCCTGGCCCAGCCTGGGGAGCAGTTTCACCTCTTTACCATACCGCCGAAGAAGGTGCTGCCGACTAATGAAACTCTTCTGGAGCTGAACTTTGTGCCCAATGCCATAGTGCACTTCGGCTTCCTCAAGGACTCGCTGAATGCGGTGAGCAATCGCTTCGTGAAGGAGCAGTACGTGGGGCAACTGACATCCGAAGAGGGAGCTCACTATGCCGTGCAAAAATATCGCCTCACCCGGGTCACGGCATCGGGGACTAGCTAATAGATACATGGCTTTAAGCGAACAGTTTGCGTGATATTAAATGAATCCGCTTTATTTCTATATTTTCTAAATATTGTATTACATGTAAATTGCAACATGAAGGAATAAGTTTACTTTCCTTTGGTTTTTTTATTTTTTATGCATGGAGTGAAAAACAATTGCGGTAGCTCGTTTATCCACTTTGTGAGCACTATAAGAAAATATCATGTGATTCAATCGAAAACTTAAATTTACTCTTACCATATTTGGAGCCAACTATCACCGGACAGCCCGAGTGCAGGGTCTTGAAATTCATAGCACCAGAGTTATGAAGATTGTGCCAGAAGACCGCCGATCCCTTCTTGGGCGTAACGGATATATTGATCATCGGGAAAATGGTGGCACCACCCTTATAAGTATACTTAATGAATCTTTATCTCTGCTGACTTACGTAAAACAAAACTGTGGCCATGCGATCCCCTTTTTCCCATCGAGTCTGCAAATATTAAACAAGGTGAGCAAGTAGTTTCCTTATCACCGATAAAACTCACTTGATTCATGTAGTTGTGGTAATCGGTATGCAACACATAGTGGCCACCCAAGCCGTAGTTTATCAGGGAGAATTCATCGCTGTTCTCCATACTGAGACCGGTCATGTCCGTCACTCGTTGGCCAAGTGTTTCAACTACTATGCCTTGGGGTAACCTAATGGTTGAGTCCTTGGAGGCTCGGAATTCCGACATAGCAGCATTATCCACCAGGGATAAGGAGAACTCGCTTGTATTAAGCAGCCAATTGATTTCACTTTCGTAGATAACATCATGGTACACCACCATGTAAGGATCGAAGCTTAGCTCCTCCATTTTCAGTGGGGCAATCAATGTGAAGGGCGTCGTGGAACTGTTGTAGCGGCAGTGGAGTCGACTGGGTTGACGGAAAGTAGCGCGGCAGTTTCGCTTGGTGACCACCTCCTCATAAATCCATTGGGAGAGATGATCCTTTGGTGGTTCCCCAAAGTCATAAATAGCGTCAGGAGTTTCTTGGTTCTTCATCAGGAGTACTGCCCAGGACTTTTGAACAGAGTACCTGCTAAAATGATTGACCCCGTGCAGGAGTTTTTGGTCAGTGAATTGGTTTAAGGAGATGTTGAACCAAGCCTCCGCCCGATCTTCCCTTCGATTGTTTATGCAGAACTCGCCCAGCGCATAGCAATCTCGGGCTGACAGTGCTGTTCTGGAAAATATGAATGGTAATCACGCTAATGTAACTTTAATTCTCTTAACTTACTCTGGCATTAAGAATCCTGCCAAATAACCTTCTGCCAGATCATCTGGTTTTAGGTCATAAAAGGAAATTAGGTCTTCGATGCCGCGACAGGCCCGTTCCAAATCTAAAGATGTGGGTAACATCGTTCGCATTTTATGGGACTTATCAATGTGTTCTGCAATATATTTAAATACAAAATTGGAAAATCGGTTTGGGAAAGGTATATGTAATACCTAATTCATCCTTGTTATTATTTAAGCTATAATGATGCCACTTCCTCCAATCCGTATGTAGCCGATGTAACAGACGAAAGCTGTTAACTGGATTTCCCAAGTACGTTTCATAGTTATTATTCATTTGGTAATGCTCGGAGTTCATAGTTTTTAGAGATATGTAAGGAGATCAAGGATAAATAATTGTTAGGGAACTTTATCATATACTTACTGCTCCAATATGTGCAGCTTTTTCTTTAGTTTTTCCACGTAACCGTTTAGGTTCTCGACCAGCTTATCCTCAACCTCGAGTAGCTTCATCAGCTCCTCTGATGAGGCAGCATAAGACCTCCTGGGAACTGCCTTTGCAAATCGATTAAAGAAAATGAGACAAGCGCTTAAAATGAACATAACTTTAATACATTTAAAGTTCAACATTTCACTTTTCTAATGAAGAGGCAAATAATTTCTCAACTTACTATAAGGAACCTAGACAATTTGTCAAATTAGTTAGGGTTTAATTAAATTAGAGAAGCTAATTGTGGTACAGACAAAAAAATTCAACCATGCATTTTATACATATACATATATATTTATAATCGGCTTTGTGGACCTTCGGCGAGAGCTACGACTTATTCTATATACTCCCCATCCCATCTTCTGTCAATTTTTCCACCCCAAAAAATGATATAAAAACAAAACCGATTTTAAATCAAACAATTGTTTCTGGATGGAAAGGAGACTTTCATTTCTTATTGTGCACAGAGGAGAATAGATTTTCAGGTCTTTGGCTTGACTAATAAAATTAAAGAATAACAACTAGCTAATTTGGTAACTCAATGGTGTTATCACGAAGGTTATAATTCATTTGCCATTCCGTTTTAAAAGTAAAATGTACTCAAAATATTTAAAATTTATTGGTTTTTTAAGTATATTCACAATCTACTGCCAAGGATTTGCCAAATCTGTTCCAAAGAAATCCTATGCCGCCTCAACAGTGGGACTGATGAAGCTTCTCGAGGTTGAGGATGATCTTGTCGAGAACATAAAAGGTTACGTGGAAGTTCTAAAGAAAAAACTCGATTTGGTGGAGCAGTAAGAAAAAACAATAGTTTCGCCCTGAAAAATGACAAATCTCGGAATTTTTAAAAGATCCCTAATAACTATGAGTTCTGAACACGAGCAAATGGATAACGATTATGAAATGTACTTGGGAAATCCAGTGAACAGCTTTCGTCTGTTACATCGCCTACATACGGACTGGAGGAAATGGCATAACTATGCCTTAAATACTAATAAGTGGGAATTAGGTATTAGAAATTCTTATCTAACACAGATAAGCGTTAAATAATTTGTTTAAAAATACTATTTTTTAGAGCCCATTGAGAAGGCCCACAAAATGCGAAAGCTGATACCCACCGCATTGGACTTGGAATGCGCCTGTCGCGGCATCGACGACCTCATGACCTTTTATGACCTAACGCCGGAAGAATTGGCAGCTGGCAATTTGGCAGGATACTCAAAGCCAGAGTAAATTTTGGTTGGTGTACTTTTTTTTTTCAATTTTATCATAAATGATTTTCAGGACAGCACTGACAGCTCAGGATTGCTTAGCCCTTGGAGAGTTCTGCATAGGAAATAGAAATAAAGAGCGTGCAGAGGCTTGGTTTAATACCTCCCTGGCCCGTTTCGAAAACACTCTGAAAAGGTACTCAGCTCACAAGGCTTGGGGAACACTCCTGATGATGGACCAGGAGTTTACTGCCGCCTCTTATCACTTCGGAAAAAAACCTGAAGAGTTGGAGCACAGCAATGTAGATATGCTCTTTGAAAATGCGATAGCCACTAAACTGAATTGCAGTGCTGTTGTCAAAAAACCCAGTCGACTTCTTTGCCGCTACAACAGTTCCACGACGGCCTTCACGAAGATCGCTCCACTGAAAATGGAGGAGCTGAGCACCGACCCCTACATGGTGGTTTACCACGATGTGATCTACGACAGCGAAATTGATTTGATTTTTAACTCAAGTCAGTTATCTTTATCCCTTATCAGCGCGGGTCAGAAGTCGGAGGTTAGAAGCTCCAAGGACTCCTATATAGATCATACGGCATCCGAATTGCTTGATAAACGGGTGACCGATATGACCGGCTTAAACATGGATGGAAGCGAAGCTTTCACGCTGATTAACTACGGAATAGGTGGTCATTATGTGCTGCACCATGACTATCGTAACTTGCAGAATACGGTAGGGTTTTTGGGAGATCATAAAAACATCTGCTTTTATTATACAATCTTTGCAGACCCGATTGGATGAAGGAGATCGCATAGCCACTGTTTTGTTTTATGTAAGTCAGTACTATTCATCACAGATATCCTTTTCTTAGTCTGAATCCTTTCCAGCTGGGAGATGTTGATTCGGGGGGGCGCTACCATTTTTCCGATGATTAATATTACTGTTACTCCCAAGAAGGGATCAGCGGTCTTCTGGTACAATCTTCATAACTCTGGTGCTATGAATGAAAAGACCCTGCACTCAGCCTGCCCAGTGATTTCTGGTTCTAAATACGGTAAGCTTTAGCATAACGCATTTTATATTTTTATATGATCCTTTGAACTTGTTTCTTTTAGTGCTGACAAAATGGATAAACGAACTGCCGCAAGCGTTCCGTACTCCATGTATGAACAATTCAAATCTTTTGCCGGAAAGCAATGATCTGAGATTAGAAAAATATGTAGTCTAATCTGAAAAACAGGGGATAATACAATTTTTGTGCAAATATTAGGTTCCAGTAGAACCTGTTCATTTTGTATTTCATACAAAATTTCATACCTATGTTCATATTATTAAACCATATGTTCCATCAAACATATGTATATTATTTTGTATATGTATGTACATTTTTGGAAACAGCCAAGTTTACTTACCGTTATTGTTTAACATAAAGTCTGCTAAGAAACTAAAAACAAATCTAAACATATATTTTTTAAAATCATAATTTTCGTTTTTCCGGATGATATCGGCTATATGTTTTACAGTTATCCGCTCGGCCAGTGCTGCCAAACAAGTGGAGAGAGCGAAAGAGAGGAGCCCCACGTTTATTTACAGTTTCTTCGGCTTACCGCGATAGCAACTTCGATTCGGATTCGGTTTCGGATTCCGCTTATGTTTCAGTTTCTGATTCGGCTTTCAGTCGTTGGCCGCGCGCCAGAGCAACAAGTTAAGTTTCGCACCTGGCCAGGTGATCGCGGTATCCGCAGGTTGTAAGTCGCTAACGTTTCGCTTTGGCAACACAGTCCAAATATTTTGTAGAGCCAAGGCAATATCACCTCAGACAAACCGCTACATTTTGGGAGTGCTTAAAGCAGACTTACAAAATTAAATCGAGTGCATAATTCGGGTTAACATTGATTAGGGCAGTGCTAAATGTTTTTGGTTGTGTGTGTGTAAATCGGTTTTGCGCTAATTTCGGGCGAAAAAATTAACGCGGCCAAAAGAGCTAACGAAATTAAAGCGTATCGAAAACAACTTTTACCTATGCTGCCAGTTTCAAAACGAGGCAGAACTGTTGTTGTTTTAGTTGTTGTTGCCGTTGAACGTGCCGTCGCCGTGTTGTTGTTTTTGTAGTGTGTTATGGTTTTTGGAGGCGTGGCAGTGTAGTTGGCATGTGCGCAGCCGCCTTAAGTTGGCAGTGACAATAGACTAAAAAGACAGTCAGCCGAGGAAATTATGGAGCGCTGACCAACAAACCAAAGCGCTGGCAATTGGAAAGTTGTTGTTATGCTCAAGAGAGCAGCGAAGGAGCCAAGTGCCGCCAGACGGGAATATCGCTGGATGTGTCGCTAAATTAAACACCAGAGATTCATTCCAAAATTTATAACGAGACAAGACATTTTATTACGTATACGTCTTGCTTTTAATTAAGTTTTTAATTAATTTTTTTAAATGGCGAATGACATTATCCATTTTTTCATTAAAAACATTATGTGAAATACCAAAAATAATCAATAAGTATTAACTAAACCCAGCTTCGTTAAATAGTTTGCACTTAAAACCAAAACAAAAGTTAAGTTAGGCTTTGTATTACGTATACGTAAATTTTGCGAAATTAGGTTTTAATAAGATACTCAAGCGGAAGTAGCTGTACTTCGAATTCCAAACTTTGAAAAGCAGTTAAAACTAATTACATAAATGCGGTTTAAATTGCAAACCTTTATAGCTTACTTTTATGTTAATCATTATTTCACAATTTAAAGCAAATCAACTTCACCTGAATAAAAAATACACGAATTTAGTATGAAACTCTTTGCAAAGTTAGAAGTATCCGTTCAAATTACGTTGTCTACAGTTTTAATAGAAATTATTTTTCAAATACAATTTAATAAAATATTAAAGCGGAAATTGTTATTGTTTCTAATGTATGTGATTAAAGTTTATTAAAGAAAAATGGTTCAAATAACCTCTCTTATAAATAATATACAATGATTTAGTTTCATCCAGTTAAATATAATAGCTTATAATCGTTGTAAAGCAATTTAATACAATTTTGGTGCACTGAGCAATTTATATAGATTGATTAATTCTGCCAATTGGAAATCAGTTTAAAAAGTTAAAGATGTTTACAATGTTGGGGCTCAAAATATATTTTATATGAGTTAGGCTAGAAACAGTACCTACATTTTTTTTATTTTACTCAGGTTGGTGTTTCTTGGTAGATAAGAAAATATAATATAGTGCCACTGCCGCTGCCTCTGCCGCCGCTTCTGCCACCGCCTCTGCTGGCGCCTACGCACTCGTAGCGGTACGCGATTATCGGCGCATCTCAGTCGCGTCGCCGCCTCCGTCCGCCCATCTTCACTTTTACCGCCGAAAGAGAGAGTGAGAGTGTTTACCCCGCTCATTTGCGTTTCTTGTGTCTACCGGTTTTATTTTGGTTTTTATACATTTTTTTGTATTTTCTTTCAATTTACGCGCATTGCTTTGCTTTCCTCCCAGCGCAATACCGAATTAATTGATAAAAATAATAAGTTCATTAAATTTAATTAAATCAACTATCCGCTTCCGATCTGCGGCACGAGTCGCGAGCACAACGATAATAAAAGTTTATTGTGTTTTCCTCAGTTTTATTTTCCCCCCCAAAGCGAGTGAATAAGTGTGCAAAGAAAATCGTAAAGATAAATTACACGCATCCGACGAAAATAACTAATCATCGTAATTTCCGAAGAAAGAAATTTTCAAGCAAAATTCGAACGAGAAAAAAGTGGCAAAAATGAACTTTTTTGTGATTGGCTTTCTGATCATGCAGGCGGCAAGTGAGTAAATGCAGTTTTCATTTTTCCCGTTTTTCAATTTTTCGGAATTGCCGTTTCTGTTGTTGTTATTGTTGTTGTTGTGGTCGGGCTTTAATTGCTTTTCACGGGTGTCGGATAACAATTATTTAATTCGGGTTGGCAGCAGGCTGAAATACAAATGACTTAGGCGACGAACTTTTTTGGATTCGAATTTGTGTCTTAAGTCTTTAGACTCCACACTGCCGTTATCTTTTATGGAGAGTCTTATGACACCTGGATGTGCTGTAATACTAGACTGCAGATCCGAAACAGGTTGCCGATGATTCTCTTAAACGTTGGCCAAATGCAGTCGTCCAATCGTAAAGCGCGCCAAATTAAGGGGCATTTTGCTTGAATATTATACTCAGACCTAGACAATCTGGCATGATGTCTTGGACACCAATTTAAATGCCAATCAAATCAAATCCATGTAAAAAGTACGACACAAACGGCCAAAAAGCAACTTTAACAATCTTATCTTTGAATTTGTTTATGCATATTTAGCCACCGATCCGCGGCTGCAGTTTATTGGCATCGCTTTTTATATGGATTCAGTTTTGGTTCATTGTCTTCGCTCTAATCTGTTCGCTTAATGCAAAACCTTGCTGAAGAAACCGGATTGGTTTTGTGTTAGTTATGGTGCCCATGGAGCATTCTTGACCTGAAGTAATGTGCAGCTCATTAAGAACAGATACAGATGTGTGGGTATGTGTTGAAGGTGCCTCCATTTAGGGCAGACTGTTACCCATTTACCAGCCATTCGCCAATTAATCAATTTGCAAATTTGTAGACATAAATTGGGCCCGCATAACCTTCGCACTACAATTCCGCCAGTTTTGTTTGATTGAGTGTAACGATGTTCCGATTTCGACACGATATGGTTTCGGCCGGTCCTAAGCCAGAATATCGGTCAAGATCAGAGCAATAGTGGTCCACAAACATGTATCTTGCCGGGTGTTAATTCCGACAATTTGCGCTGCCCATTTGCATAAAGTTAATGGTATGTTTGCTGACCTTTGCTTGGCCAAAAAGAAACGATCCATGGGCAGCAGGAACTAATGCTTACACACATCGCCCAAATATGTACCGACATTGCCCAGCCCAAATCTTTTGATATTCCCATTGATGGCTTCATAAAATTCACCAAACAGCGTCCGGCAATCGTGGGCCATGATTCATCAATATAACGCCGATTTGTACCCGAACTTATTGAGATGCGCTGGCCAGCGATGTTTCTTTTCTGTGTTTTCTTTTTTTCTCAATATCTGTTTTGTGGTCAATGACGCAGCGCTTTGGAGGCATCTTCAGTTGTTTCTGATGCTGTTGCTCTTTCTGTGTTTTTATATAACCCACATTCGGAGCGATGTCTGAGAGCTTTATGCAATAATTCTTGCCTGAAACACTTGGCAGCGTTGTGTGAAGACCCTTCCTGGCCAAAAGTGACAGCAAAAAGCCAATATGTTAGTCAGTATACGCCCCGTGCGCTATGTAAACATAAAATAATATAAATGGTTTTTGGCAAAATGTACACACTTTCAACGACAATTAGCTGACGTCAACGGATGTTTTTCTTGGCTAAACCTTAGGGCCCTGGCGAAATGCATTGCTGCATCTGCAAAAGGGGTTAAAAGTGATGGGAAATAATACAAAAAAGAAATTGCATTGTCATACCATTGGTCAATCAGTAAAAGGCTCTTCGAGCTGGTATTTTGCAAAGTGAAAGGCAAACAGGCATCTGTGCACTTGTGGAAAAAATATCCCATAAATTCTAAAGCACATAGTTTTTATTAACTTGTTAAGGCCTTCTACTTTGTACTTCGCTATTTTAGTTTCCACCAAATAGCTTGCTGGTGTCAAAATCTTACACATTTCGCGCTTACATGCTCGAATAAATATAAGTTGCAAGAAGAAATATTGTTTGAGTGCAAGCCAAATATTACCTCAAAAGTGGCGTGGGATTTATGTTGTGAAGCATACGCTTAAGAAATACCTTTAAATATGAAATCGGTTTTAATATTTTCCTTAATCTTTGATCTTAAAATAAACAAATTAAATGAATGAATTCAAAGTATTTAAATCCTATTTATTATGATTTTTTGTTTGTAAAATACATTATATACACAACATTTAGCCCAAATAAAAATTTAGTTAGTTGTAAAATAAAGTTAGAAATAAAGTTGTTTAAGTTTTCAAGTTTGACTTTAAAGTAATTTTTTGCTGTGCATGAGCACGCTTCCGGTTGTGCTTATTCCCACACAAGGGTCGTGTCCTTTCCCTTTTTTTAGTTCCCCACTGCAGACTTTTTGTTTCGTTTTGTTCGCAATTAGGAATAAATTAAGGCATGATTATCGCTTCTATTGTCTGGGCCCATCTTCACATAATATAAATAGTGTTTCTCTTGGCCCGTCAAGTGTGCTGGGGCATTATTTTGGAGCACGCAACCCGCTCACGTAAGACCTTCATCTCGGAGATGCTGCACCGATCTCTGGGCATCCGATGTCTTGCATTCCATTCCACACCTTTGTGACCAGATGATTGTTTGGCCCACACGCACACACGCTCAAATTGCAATTTAATTCGATGGCTTGAAGTGGCTTTGTCAAAAGTTTTGTCAGACCTGGCTCTTTTGTTGCGCCTATCGCTCACTGTCAAGACCATCGTTCAATTAACATAATTAACCGGCAAAGGGGGATTAGCAAGCCGCGTTTTGGGGCTGACACTTTGAAGCCCATTTGGGCAATTCAAGCCGACCCGATCCGAAACAATCTCCCCCGAAGCCGGGCGATAATGGTTTCGTTCGGATTGCTTATTCGAGTCACAGGGGCAAGGTCAGGGGCAGATCGTAAAATCCCCGAAATTACATTTTGATTTTCCTACCACGGAATAGAACAAGGTGTAAGACTCTATCTTTGATACAATAGTCAATTCAAGACAATCTCCTCATATTACTTAATAAAAAACACCATAGCAAGGTCATTGGCAGCTTGTAAAACTCGATCGAAAATGTGCACTTATCTTCGGCCATTTACTTTGAGAACAAAAAGTATTACTGTGCCTGTTTAAGTAAATTAAGGAGAAATGGAAAGTTTCGCACAGTCAGACAGCGAAAAAAAAGGGAAAGGCTGTTGTCCAAAGAGCCTTCGCGAAAAAATCATTGACAATGAGATAAAAAGATTGACCGTAAAACGTTTTGCCAACAATGGAATGTTAAAGCCTTAAAATATGAGTGCAGAATATAAAAAGGGAAACCTCTTTAAAGAGGCGTTGTCTCAAAGGTTTGGGTTAAGGTTCGGCCATAATGAATGGACGGCCTAGGCGCAGATGTTTGATAATTTATACACGATATTTGCATTTGCGTCTGCCACGGGAGATCATCAAATTGAATTAACGCTGAGCTTGGCCAGCCAGTTTCTGTTTCAGTTTCGGTTTCGGTTTCGGTTTCTGTCTTAACATTCGACTGAGCAATTAATATCAATGTTTTTGAGACCATATGACCCACTTTCGCGGCAGAGGTGCTAACTAGATGCGGTTTTAGTGATCAGAGGAAGCGGGATGTCGGATGTGGCATATAGACTTTGAGGAAAGTAACTAAACATTGACGGCAAGCTGGTCAATGCCTGGTCTTCGCCGACACTGCCCCACGTGCATATTTATGCCTCATTATTTGTTTAGTTTGAATTTCTATTTGACCACTTGATGCCGGGCAGCCACGACAAGTCGTAAACCCACCGCAACTCGCATTTCATACCCGAGATGAGAGAAAGCGCTCGTCGATCGCCTGTGACTAACTGCAAATGTCGTTGGATATCTCTCCCCCTCCCCCCTAACTGACAATTCAAATCAAATTTCATATTTCATATTGCTCTCCGGCAATAACCTGCCGGGTTGTTTGTTTTCCTAGTTTTCCCTAGCTAATTGCCGGTTTCCCTTCTCCAATTTGTCGCCGCACAGGCCATTTGGAGGCGTAATTAAAATAACTGCTCGCCCACACGGCGAATGCGTAATGCAAATTCGCAAGTAAAAGTTCCATTATCCACCGTTGGGGGGGGTGGGGATAATCAATTGCGGTTTTGGAGTAATTGAGTGGTATGCCTGATGATGATGACGATGACGACGACAAAGACGGGGAAGTGGCCACGTCGGGTGCGCACTCTGATCCCACGGAGATGGGAGATGGCCACACGTTGCCTTGCCATGCTGACACTCCATTAGGCGGGCGGTTATAAAACCAGCTCCATTTTCCTTGAACCCACAAACCAAAGTGGTGGACCGGACTCTGATCCGACCCATAGCGGCTCTCCACTGGAAAAAAATAATTCATGAATCTAGGCCTTTTTAAATCTTGTTAAAATAAATAACAATTAAAAATGATTTTCAAAAAATTGTTCGGCTTTATTAAACAAAGTTTTCTACTAAAAATCTAATTCGTTTTCTAGTCAAAAAGAATATTTACAAAGTAAAGTTTAAGTAAGCCGAACGATAACATTTCACATCGTTGGTTTAACCATTTAAATTGTGTGGTAAACACAAGATACCTTTTAGCATTAATTTGATAACCATGCTAATTCCATAAATTAAACGAATAAATCATTTATTTCGTATAAATTATGTAAGCAATACGCTAAAAATTACAGTCCTTAATTACGTAACAATAAATTAGCTAGAGAAGGCCAATTTTCAATAATTTTTTGTTAAGTGTAGCATCTAAGACGATTACCACAATTGGCAACATGTGCCACTCGCACATAATGGCCTGCCATTAGCCGCCTTAGAATCGGTTTCAAATGCTGCTCTATGAATATGGATGCACGACACGCCGAGTGGAGGGGAATTTTGAAAGAATTCATTCGAAACACGTATTACATGTCCCACTTGACATGCTAACAATTTAATTTGAACCCAAGACGCGCAATTTGGCTCAAATGTTCGGATTGAAGACTCCAACTTGGTTCAGGTCAACGGGGTTGCACTCTATAAATCTTGGCTAACCCCAGCTAATGCGTAACCTATGGCACTTATGAGCTTCAATTGTTTTGCCTTTACCCCGCTCATAAGGAAGTGCTATTTGTCGGCCCGTAATGGGTCTGTTCACGGCATCGTTAATCGATTATGGCCAAGTTAAGATCGGTGGGAGAATGGTGGCGGCCTGGTTTTATTACTCGTATGTCTTGCGGTCGGATTGGGCCATCTTCTCCGCTCCAAAGTGGGTCATTCTGCGGTCACACCTTCAGTTGGCAGATGGAAGATAATAAAAGCACACATGCCTCGGATTCCACGCGCCGAATCAGATGTGTATGTCAGATATGAACGGGCAATCCGCACATCAATCAAGACATCCGCTACGCAATTTAATTCGATGCGGGCTTAAATTAAATCTTTGCGCCGATTTTTATTATAAAACTTCATGCTTGACAGTGATAAAATTTTTTTATTAGTTTATGCCAACGCCGAAATGTTATCTAACAACACATGCCAAGTTTTTAAGCCCCACCCACTTTAACACTGCAATAATACTTTTGGTTACTAATCTTTTATAAGCTTAGTTTTTGGTGACGGTTAAATGTTGCATAGAGAAAACAACACAGAAGCTTTCCCGTCCTTCCCCATTTCAATCCCCGGAATACCCCAAAACAAACTCAACATAATATTTATCCCTTGTTGTACTAATTTTAAACATTACTGTTGTATTATACGAAAGAACTATCCCATTCTGTGTTTGCTTTTTCTATTCTTTATTTATAGGATTGGCTTGCGGGACGTGTGTTTTATCGTCCGATTTCGGTTTCATACTCGATTGTAACTTCAAAAAGTCTGGACTGTTTCGTGTACGAAATTTGGGTGGCCTAAAGGCCCATTTCGGTTTAGGTAAATCTCTCAACTGTTCTGTCACCCCATTTGCACCACCCCGAATCATCCTCCATCCTCATTCTCTCAGTGTACATATGGCACTTTAATAGTTCAAGGGGAATGTAGAGTACGTAGAGTTTCCAAGGCCTCCAATCCTCCAATTTTCAAGTGCAACTAATTGGTCAAGTAATCGAACTCGATCTGAACTCAAACGCACCGCGAATAGCGATTAAGTAAGTCATTATGCATTAATGCCAATGTCAGTCGTAGCAGCAAATGACTTGAGCCCGATACTGATGATAAAGTAGAGCGCCGGAGACAAAGAAGCAGACCAAGCAAACGACTTGGAGATTGACCTGTAGTTCAATTGCCAGGGGCGTGTAAAGAGGGGTTGCTCATATTGAAGTTAGATCGGACTCTATGAAGTCCAAAGGGCATGCAAATGATTTGGAGCGAAACGATTCAAATGAGTAACTATTAAATATAAAACTCAATTTAAATCTAATAATAATCCCAATGCTTTTATTGATATTGAATATTTTAAAAATATATACAGTTGATTTAAAATTAAGTTTTTTATAATTTAAAAAATTTAAATAAAACAAATTCCCAAATCGTGTTAAAACATAGCATTTAATGCAAATTACAAATCAAGGCTAAAAACCACTTTAAAAATAAATACATTCAATACACTTAAAACTGAATAAATTTTTTCCTTACATAAATGTATATTATTCAAACCAATTAAATCGGATCTTAATGACAGTTTAACAAGCATAAGTTGCTGGGGCCTTCATCTTAATTAATAAATCTAGGTAATAAAGAAAATTCAATTCATTTTAACATATGCCATTTAGCGTTTTTAAATTGTAGTAAAATGACAAAATCTAAAACACTTTAATAAGTATAAAAAAAATGTTTTTAAAGCAACATAGGTTAGTATTCACCGACCCCTTTTATTAATGGGTTCCACTAGGCCGTGTGTACATACCAACCGCGTAGATATAAGACTTTGATAAGACCCTTACAATAGCCACGGGAAGGGTAAAACAAAAGCCATTAATTAAGACATCATTGCCCAACCCTCGGCCACGATTGAAGTGATTGATGGGGCCGTCGTGAGCCTGACCTAACCCAAAACCTTTGCCTTTTGCAGGTTTCAGTCTGGGCGACGAGCTGGGCTTTCCGGAGTCGCTGGGCAACACGGAGAGTGATCGCCGGCGAGCCATCAGCTACAAGAACGGAGCTCCGCCAGATTTGGTGGGCGTACTTCCTTCCAACCAGCAGCAGGTGAGATAACTTACCCCTAAGTCCTGAGAATTTAACCGGCACACAAACTAAGTCCTAATAAATATCCAAACATATACAAGAGGGCCAATTTTTATGATATTGAAGTAAGGGTGATAAATAGTTTGAACTCTTCGCTTTTCAAATCTATGAATAGTCGCTTTATTTTAGGAAGCAAAAATAATCTTATGTCACAAGTTTTAAAAATGCGATATGTCTATCGCAAACTATAAAATTGAAGCAGAAGTAACCTAAATTAAGGAGTTTTAAATTTGTATACAGAAAAGTAACCTGAACTGATTGAATAATCTTATGCTTTTCCGGAAGGTCAATCCACCAGTCCAACACCCTTTGCCCGAGAAACGGATAAGTTCACGGTCCACCGGTGCAGCGCCCTTCAACCTGCAACAGGTGCAACAGCAGCAGCAACTACAGCAACAGCAGCAGAAACTCCAGCAACAGCAGTTGCAACAGCAACTGAAACTGAAGCAACAATTGTTGCTACTACAGAAGCAGCAACAACAGCAGCAGCAGCAGCAACAGCTCATGACCGAGGCTCGTCCATTGCCATTGGGAGTTCCCGCCTTCCGGCCCATTCCCCAGAAGCAACTGGCCGCCACTCAGGCCTCCGTTCCGGCTCCCACTACTGCGGAGCGACGGGTGGCAGTGGACACCCCGGAGCCACGGGTCAGTATCAATAACAAGCTGATAAGTGCCATCGATAAGCCGGTGAGTAACTTCCTCATAGAGATTTCTAGATGTGATTTAGACTATGTTATGGCTAGAAGAATAATAATTTTTAATTGGCCTTTAAAATCGAATTTCTATATCTAAACAAATTAAAATAAAACTCTTAATACATATTTTATAATGTTAACCTATTTTACAATAACATTTATACATCCGTGTTCGAATAGCACTCGAACCGCACCTTCCACGTGGACAATCCGGTGGTGTCGCAACCGGTGGCCGTGCCTGTGTTCCAGGCGATGCCCCAGTCCATCGCCCGGATCGCCAATGTGGGCAAGGAGCACCGGACGGTGGCCAGTCATCCGAATTACCTGCAGTTCGAGGAGCCCAAGTTCGATCTGAAGGACGTGACCGTTGAGGAACTGGCCGCAGCTGCCAACGTTACAGTGGACACAATCAAGCACGCCATCTATGTGCGGGAACAGCAGCTCAAGGCCGAGCACCGGGCCCAACTGGCAGCGAAACTACGGGAGGAGTTTATGCGCACCTCCACAGTGAGGACCACGACCACGACGACCACAACGACAACCAGTACGCCGCGTCCCCAGAAGTCCCTGGCCGAGCACAAGGTGTCCAAGGTGGGTATTTGGCTAGGAGTTTAGCTTTTATCTTTATACATTTTCCAAATCATATAAGAAATATTTCGGAATTCTGTGATTGTGTTTGATTTTATCTAAACTCCACAAAACTAAGCCTAACAAAATCACAAAGTGCATAAATATATTATAATATAAATTATGTTTTTCGGTTCGGAATATATTAAAAAAAAGCGATTTTTATTATTATTATATAGCGGAGTCTTTATTGGTAAAGTTCTTTCAAGTTAGATCCCCAATGATTTTACAAAATGCATTATTCTTATAACTATGGCTTCTACCGGTGACAGCGCGCGAGCAACGAAAGTGGACTTTGATTAGATAATTTTGATTGGTCAAAACTGTGGCCTGATGGGATGGTTTCTAGGCTGCATCTTTTGTTTAATTAATTTGGATTGGCCAAAGCTTTTATGCTGACGAATGGTTTCTCAGGCTGGACCCTTTGTTTAAAGGTCTGAATATTGTTTATGTCTGCTGTCGTCGATAAAGGCGTGGGAAAGATTTATATCTGAGGGGTTAAATGTTTATGTCGGATTGATTTGAATAACTGCAAAAGTAGGCTCTGGACTTATGTTATTGACAATTGAAATAATGGGTATTTCTGGATATACAGGTTGTATGTTGGGTTTGGTAGCTAGGGTATTTGCGTATACGTCATCGATCTATTAATTTTCTTTAAACATTTATAACAAAATCACAAATGTCAGCTTTAGTAGTTAAGAATTTTAAGCTGCTATATGAAATATGCTTTTTCTAATGATCTTCTAACACCTCTTAATATTTTCGTAGGTAATGAACGCCCCCAAGGAGTACTATCCCGTGGGCTACGACAAGAACTTTGACGACAACTTTAAATCCAAAGTGGACCTGCCACCCACGAGTTTCTCTTGTGCAAAGCAAAAGCACTTTCCAGGTCTCTATGCTGACACAGATCTGGGATGCATGGTAAGTTATCCAGTTTAAACGCTATAATGTAAAATGTTCATATTTTTCTTCTTTACCCCATTAGGTCTTCCATGTATGCGCCCTCACCGATGACGGCATGGTGCGGAAGTCGTTCCTCTGTCCGGAGAACACCCTCTTCGACCAGACGATCCTGAAGTGCAACTGGTGGTTCTACGTGGACTGCAGCTCCAGCACCAGCGTCTACGACTCGAACATACCCATCTCGAAGAGCTACCAGCTGATGAAGTCGCTCACCTACTTCTCCAAGTTCGCCGGCGGCCAGCGGCAGGAGCAGGGTGGTGACAAGGACGAGAACGCCCTGGACATCGACTCGCTGCGGGAGTCGATGGAGGGCGTGGTCCGGCGACAGGAGCAGGCCAAGAAGGCGGAGCTGCGGGCGGAGGAGGAGCAGCGCAGCCTGCCCAAGGAGGACCATGAGCACGTGGTGCCCGCGGAGGGAGAGCAGCAGCTGTCCAACTAGGCTTCATCTGGGCCCTACCCAACGCTATCTGAGATCTAGGTTAAGAGTTCACGATCGAGCGTCTCTGGTCGGTTAGCCGTACGTAGTCAAATCCATTGCTCAAGTCAACGGTTTTCTATAGTCTCATCACTAAATTCGCAGAGAAAAAAATATCCCCGAAATTGGTCACCGATTCGGATTTTATTCAGATACATTAGGCGCTTATTGGGGCGCTTCAAAATTATTTTATAAAATATCAAAATAATTTTCTTCATATCAGTAAGCTAACATATCGAATAGATACTAGATATTCTCATGATATGATTAAGATTATTTTGACCAGAAAATAGTGGACCCTAGGGAACTGATATTGTTATGATATTTTTTCTCTGTTTAGTCTTATCACTTCCTGTGGCAGCTCTTCTGCTCCGGAGCGACCCTTAGATGTAGTCTCTTCCTAGCCCCTTAGGTGGATAATCTCTAGTTAAGCCCCAACTCCAAGTGCTATTTGGTTTGGGCAGTTAATTTTATTACGTTTATCTATATTTATTTATTGTACAAGTATTTCTCGACAATTAAAAATCGTTTGTTTCAACATATTTGTTTTTGGTATACACTAATTATTATAAGTCTTGGGCCATTGACCAAGTTAATATAAGCAGAAAATATCAAATTTATCAGCTTCAGGTTTTTAAAGAATTAAACTACAATCATTTAGAAGTAAGCCACTTTGAAATCGGATGTCTGTAAGAAAAGTTATGATCTTAGAAGTACAGGTTTTAGGTCACTTTTTGGCAAAGCCCTTTTTCGAAAATTTGGAAAGGGGTAACACCATTAAAATGACGAAAAATCGACCAAAAATTACAAACCGAGATCTGAATGCAGATTTTTAGGGAATTAAACCACAATCATTTTAAAGTATGCCACTTCAAAATTGGATGTCTGTAAGAAAAGTTATGGGCTTAGCAGTGCAGGTTTTAGGTCACTTTTCTGCAAAGCCATTTTTCGAATATTTGGAAAGGGGTAACACCATTAAAATGACGAAAAATCGACCAAAAATTACAAACCGAGATTTGAATGCAGATTTTTTGAGAATTAAACCATAATCATTTTAAAGTGTGCCACTTCAAAATCGGATGTCTGTAAGAAAAGTCGTGATCTTAGAAGTGCAGGTTTTTGGTCACTTTTCGGCAAAGCCATTTACCGAAAAATTGGAAAGAGGTTACATTACGAAAATGACGAAAAATCGACCCAAAAATAAAAACCGAGATGAATACAAAGGTTTTTTAAGAATTAAATCACAACCATTTAGAAGTATGCCACTTTGAAATCGGATGTACATATGTGAGAAAGTTATGGAGAGTTACAGCTGAAAAGTGTTATTCCTTTGGATGTAAACTTTTGGTCAGGCAAAGCTATTGGCTGAAACTATAAGCTAATAAAGACAACCGTTTCAGTTCAGTGATCCAATTAAATTTTATTTAATCAAATGAAAATTATAAAACAGGCACAGGGTACCGGGCTCAAAATGTAATATTAATATATTTTACAAGCAACTATTTAAGAAACATTGTCTATTATGTATATTATTATATTGAAGAATTTCATATCAAATATTACATATTTTCGTACCATTCCAGCATTGAAATGGCGTCTGGAGTTTCAGGATTAATCTGCACCATAGTATACCAATCGGCGTTCAGTTTTTTTTGATTGTCATGCTCCTTGACTCGTGCTCCTTTGACCACGATCACATCCCCAGGTTCACCACTAAAGCTTGTGGCCTCATTTTCCCACAGGTTTAACATGACTCCCTCTTCGTCAGCGTCCAAAAGCCAAATTTCTCGAATTATATGACCACCTCGTTCTTCAACGTCAGCCACCTCGATGCAGATGCCAATTGCATCGACTGGCTCCCCATCAGGTGTTTTATAAACCTCGGAGAGTGGTAGGAAGTTATATTTTGGGAAGGGCGTATTGCAAAGCTCCTCCTCCAGTTGTACAACGGTCTCCTCAATGAACGAAATCTGAATGGGGTTTTTCAACAATTTATACCTTTCGTTCGCCAGCGTCACATCAAAATTGGTAAAAAGGCAAACGCTGCCTTCTCGAATCTGGCCGTAGAACGTATTGCATAGATCATCAAACACAACGCCAGTAATTTCACCAGATTCATCTAACAAGTTCATGAGGAAGATTGTTCCAACTTTATCGCCAGTACGCCAGGGTGTTATATTAGACTTCCACCCAACACAAGCTCTTATGGTTGGATTATCGAGCTGCGTTGATGACAAACCGGAAATAGGCTGAGAATTCCCAAAAAGTTTTATAATTAGTACAAGGCGTTTCCGTTTCAGACTTAAACGATTGTTGATAAGAGTGCCCTTGGCAACCAAAATGTTACAAATCGAAAAAATCCAATTAATAATAAATCACATTTATAAGTCTTTTGTTAATCTGCAAATATTTACTTACAGTAATTGTAGTTTGATTCATTTTTAGGCGAGTTACGCCCAAAACTCAATTTTTCGTATTGATGAAAATAAAAAATTTGTTGAGTGCAGTTACTTGTTGTACTTAGTGCAACGGCTAGCAAACCATATCTGCAATGAAATGTTTATATTCCGTAATTTAAAACACCAAAAAGTACACAAAAGCGATAATAATTCTTATCAATGCGCGAAAAATGATTGGACACTACAACGTTGGCGGGAATTAAAGCTTTTTTTCGCGATGCAGAAAAGCGCAAATAGCCAGCCCAGTCGGAAAGTTATCTGCCGTCTTATGAATATGCTACATACGAAAAATGTTTTAAATGCGCTTCGGTTCGAGGTTTGTATCTAACTGATCCGGCTTTACAAACATTTGCACAGACAAAGCTTAGAAAGCTTTACTCTCATAAAAAGATTGCGTATATACACAAACAAATACATAGAAATATCGCTAATCTATTTTAAGCATTATTAACTCATTTATATACAGTGACTTAACCAAAACTGCAGGTTGCTTTGGCTGCTGGAAAAACATTTTCGGTTTCGGTAGTGCAAGGTACATTTGCAGTTTAATAACAAAAAAATAATAAGTCGAATTCCCCATGGTCTTCTGCTTGATGCATTTAAAAAACTTTGACAAGCTAAGAAAAAACGAGTTTTTAAATTCCTTGGATACTTAGACATTTATTTTAATAAAAGGGTGGTCGGTAATATCATGTTCTAATTTTTGCTATTCAACCAATACAAATCTGCCTTAAAGAGCTTGTATAAATCGAAGTAGAACGAAAATGTAGCTGATCGAGACCAAATTCACAATATTTTGAAATAACTTAGTTAATTAAATGAATATATGGATAGCTTATCTTTTTAGTTTATGGTATAAGTGCGCTGCGCATGGAAATTAGTTTGAGGAGCCAATCCCGGTAAGCTCCTGGAGCTCCTTAAGCAAGTGTTTGTTGTATTCCTTGTGATTGATGGGGGCCACAGACTGCACAGTGAGCTTGTTGCGGGTCATGTCGCCGAAAACCTCGTTCTTGCAGCGCAGCTTGAAGATGTGCGAAGTGAAGTTGAGGGCTGAGAAAATCTGCTCGGCCTTGGCTGGATCGTTCTCAAGGGCCTCGCCAACTTCCTGCGAAGTGTGTCCGAGAAGCTGCTCGCCAACCTCGTTAAAGCTACTGACCCAGCGGTTTGAAGTCCAGTCGCCGATGCTCATCTACAAAAAAAAAATATGTTAGTTAAGAAAAATAATATAGTAATAAAGGATCTTAAATTAATATTTGATGTGATAGAAACAATATTAATTAGTTTTAGTTCTCCCATTTTCTGGGCACACTCACGTTAATAAGCAGGCGGTATTTGAAGTTAGGATAAAGAGCGTTGCATTTCTCGCAGCGGTACTGATCGTTGCCCTCGTCAACAACCTTTTTGTTGCAGTCACTCTGAGGGCAGGCGCGGTAGAAAGAATTCTCCTGCTTGACGATGTGCACCACCGCCTTGCACTGGAAGTAATCCGGCTTATCGCCACTGCCAAGGTTGCGAGCACGCGCATCCTTCAGAGTCATCCAGTCGGTGGAGAAGTTGCCTCCCCCCGTTCGGGCCGAGACCATGTTGGCGACATTGTCACCACCTCCGTTATCGAACCAGCCGCGCAGCTTGTGGGCTTCGGGGATGTCTGGGTTGATCTTCATAATGGAACCACCGCCGAGGCTGAGGGACTTGCCGCCATTGAACTCGTTGATACGCGTTCCCTTGACCAGGATCACAGGTTGCACATGGCCGTCAAAGTTGACGGCTTCATCGCCCCACAATGTCAGACTAATGGCCGAGTTACTCATGTCAACCAGAGTGATGTCCCGCTTCGTAAACTCCTTGTTTGTAGTGCGAGCCACGAATGACTGCAGCTCGCCAACCTCCTTGCAAATGCCAATAGTATCCACCGCTGCCTTGTTCTCCATCCCGGACACCTCGGAAATAGGAATAAGATTATACTTAATTTCCGGAATGGGATCGTCGTCAGCATCCTCGCACAACTGGACAACAGTTTCGCCGGAAAAGGTCATCTCGTAGGCATTGTTTAGCGTAGAGTATTGTTTGTTGGCCGGTTTTAACTGGCACTTGGAGATATAATAGACACTGTCTACTTGGATGAGGTCGAAGAACTTATCGCACTGCTCCTTAAAAGCCGTGGCACGGATTTCGCCTGATTCGTCCATCAGATCCATGCTAAAGAGCTTGCCTTCGCCGCGGGCATTGTTCCAAGTGCGAATACTGGACTTGGAGGTCACGCGCGCCTTAATCACCCACTTGTTTTGGTAGGGACTCAGGCTGGAAATCGGATGGGTCATTCCACTATTAATCGACGAATTCATTGTTACATTATTATTATTGTTGTTGTTCCGGACTGGTTCCTTTTTGGCAAGGGGCTGAGAGGCAGGATTTGCTGCCTTGGGCGCCAAGTCCTGCTTGGCGGCATTCTCGTATGTTACGGGTTCGCCAATTTTGGCTTTCACCTCGGCACCGGGATTAAGAACAGTCAATTCGGATATGATAAGGACGCGCCTAATAAGGAGGTTTGAGATATTATAATGTCGAAAAGTGGTATAAGCAGCTACTCACTTGCCAGCACCGTCCTTGCCCACCATGGAGGTCACATACTTGTCCAGCTGCACGATGGTGAACTCGTCCAGCTCTCCATTGTGCTGCATTACGTTCAGCTGGCTGGCCAGCATCGCATAGCTGTTAAAGTACTTGCCGTCGGAGATGAGGATGCGATAGCGCTCCGCGTCCGCAGTGCTGTTGATCTTCTTGATCGCCAGGATCTGGAGCACCGGCTTATCGACAACCTCCCCATGCATAATGCGCTGCGTAATTTAATATGTTACTAAACGAAATCTTTAACTTCAGGCTGGCATACTTACAGCAATAACTCCCGCGGATAAAGTTGCCAGGACCATTTTGATTGCTAACAAATAATTTGCCAATTTCGCAATTAAATCTTATTCGTGCGTCGAGGGCTGGGAGCAAACTAATGCCAGAAGAGGCGGGAAGGGCTGCTTCGGAATTTTTGAATCAGTAATGGGCGGAACTAGTTCAGTTTGGGTTTAACTCAGGGCTGCATTCCAGGGCTGTACAGTCAGCATTGGTTAATAATAAATAATGTCCCATATAACCTGCAACAATGACTAGTTCGTATTCTCGGTTACTTGAATCAAAACACAGGTACAAAATTTGTATGACTTAAAAGAGTTACAAATTTAAATCACTCATTTGAATTATAATATACATATCCAGCATGCCTGTCGCTCTAGAATGAAAACAGATAAATATATAAATAAATTCAGAAATATTAGATCTTAGATCAAGAAAGGTATTTGGATTATAATCGTTATTTTTTATAGATCAACTTATTATATTTGAGCACTTTTTGGGAGTGGCTCATATTTTTCAATATTATAATAAAATGTTTTCAAAAATGTACAAAACTTGGAATACCACAACATATTAAAACTTTCCATGTTAATTTCTTTAATATTATATGGTTTCAGTGAGTTTAAAACAAGTTACTATTTTTATGATTTTGCTGTTAACCAAACGATATTTATTTTAGCATATAAAAACTATAAAGTGGATGGATTTTATGAAGTCACTTGTTCATAAATAAGGCTCTTAAGCTGATTAAAATGTGTATAAGCAAATAGATTTTTAAAGTCCATGTTAGAAAAATTTGCAATCATTAGCCAATGCTTACTGTACCTGAACAGCCTTTTCAAACACTACATATATGCATTGAATTTTGCAGCACTCTTTCCCGCGCATTTCGCACGCGTCGTCACAACAAGATCAGTAGCGCAAAAAAAGAAACAGATTCCAAACAAACGCCAAGGAAAACAGACGCAGGACATGGACAACCCCAGTTCACCGCCACCAAATACGCCCAGTGATGCCGTCGAACGACGTGATCTCCGAGCGGCAATGACGTCGCCGGTGGGCGATTTCGAACCATTTGAAAACGAGGACGAGATCCTGGGGGATCAGACGGTGCGCGATGAGGTCGAGGAGGAGGATGGCGAGGAGCTGTTCGGGGACAACATGGAGAATGACTACCGTCCCATGCCTGAGCTGGATCACTACGACCCGGCGATGCTGGACGACGAGGATGACTTCTCAGAGATGTCCCAAGGCGATCGCTTTGCCGCCGAGTCGGAGATGCGGCGACGCGACCGGGCCGCCGGAATCCATCGAGATGATCGTGAGCTGGGATTCGGTCAATCCGATGACGAGGACGATGTCGGACCCCGGGCGAAGAGGAGGGCAGGCGAGAAGGCAGCCGTCGGGGAGGTGGAGGACACCGAGATGGTGGAGTCAATCGAAAATCTTGAGGACACCAAGGGACACTCGACCAAGGAGTGGGTCAGTATGTTGGGACCACGTACGGAGATCGCCAATCGCTTCCAGTCTTTCCTGAGGACTTTTGTGGACGAGAGGGGCGCCTACACCTATCGTGATCGCATCCGGCGGATGTGCGAGCAGAACATGTCCTCGTTTGTGGTCTCCTACACGGATCTGGCCAACAAGGAGCACGTGCTTGCCTACTTCCTGCCTGAGGCCCCCTTCCAGATGCTTGAGATCTTCGACAAGGTGGCCAAGGACATGGTGCTCTCCATCTTTCCCACCTACGAACGTGTGACCACCGAGATTCACGTTCGAATCTCGGAACTGCCGCTTATCGAAGAGCTGCGCACATTCAGGAAACTCCATCTGAATCAGTTAGTTCGGACTTTAGGTGTAGTCACGGCCACTACGGGTGTTCTGCCTCAGCTATCAGTGATCAAATACGACTGTGTAAAGTGCGGCTACGTCCTTGGTCCTTTTGTCCAGTCGCAGAACACGGAGATCAAGCCTGGTTCCTGCCCTGAGTGCCAGAGCACCGGTCCCTTCTCCATCAACATGGAGCAGACGTTGTACCGCAACTACCAGAAGATCACACTACAGGAGTCGCCGGGAAGGATTCCAGCTGGACGCATACCGCGCAGCAAGGATGTCATTCTACTGGCCGATTTGTGCGATCAATGCAAACCAGGCGATGAGCTGGAGGTCACTGGGATATACACCAACAACTACGATGGTTCCCTGAACACAGATCAAGGATTCCCAGTTTTTGCCACCGTGATCATTGCCAATCATGTAGTTGTGAAGGATTCCAAGCAGGTGGTGCAGTCGCTCACGGACGAGGACATAGCCACCATTCAGAAACTGAGCAAGGATCCGCGTATCGTGGAGCGAGTTGTGGCCTCCATGGCGCCTTCTATTTACGGTCACGATTATATTAAGCGGGCTCTAGCCTTAGCTCTCTTCGGTGGCGAGTCCAAGAATCCCGGTGAGAAGCACAAGGTTAGGGGTGATATTAACCTGCTAATCTGCGGAGATCCTGGCACTGCAAAGTCGCAGTTCCTCAAATACATCGAAAAGGTTGCGCCCCGAGCAGTTTTTACCACTGGACAAGGAGCAAGTGCTGTGGGTCTTACGGCCTATGTGCGTCGGAATCCAGTTTCCCGGGAGTGGACATTGGAGGCGGGTGCCCTGGTCCTGGCTGATCAGGGAGTCTGCCTCATCGATGAATTCGACAAAATGAACGACCAGGATCGTACCTCCATTCACGAGGCCATGGAGCAGCAGTCCATTTCCATTTCCAAGGCTGGTATTGTTACCTCGCTTCAGGCTCGTTGCACCGTCATTGCTGCTGCCAATCCCATAGGCGGACGCTACGATCCCTCAATGACTTTCTCAGAAAACGTTAATCTCTCGGAGCCCATCTTGTCCCGTTTCGATGTCCTGTGCGTGGTCAAGGATGAGTTTGATCCCATGCAGGATCAGCAGTTGGCCAAATTCGTGGTGCACTCACACATGAAGCATCATCCCAGTGAAGAGGAGCAGCCTGAGCTGGAGGAGCCACAGCTAAAGACCGTGGATGAGATCCCTCAGGATCTGCTGCGACAATACATCGTCTATGCCAAGGAGAATATACGGCCCAAGCTAACGGTTAGGCGATGAACAGATTTTTTTAATTTTGAATCTCATTTTAAATGCATTTTTTCAATTCATTTTATGCAGAACATCGACGAGGACAAGATCGCCAAGATGTACGCCCAGCTGCGCCAGGAATCCTATGCCACCGGTTCGCTGCCCATTACCGTGCGTCATATTGAGAGCGTGATCCGTATGTCCGAGGCTCATGCCCGCATGCATTTGCGCGAGAGTGTGATGGAGGCAGATGTCAGCATGGCCATTCGCATGATGCTGGAGAGCTTCATCGAGGCGCAGAAGTTCAGCGTAATGAAGAAGATGCGCAGCACATTCCAAAAGTATTTGGCCTTCCAGAAGGACCATTCCGAGCTGCTTTTCTTTATCCTGCGTCAGTTGACGCTGGATCAGCTCGCTTACATCCGCTGCAAGGATGGACCGGGCGCCACGCACGTGGAGATCATGGAGCGGGATCTGATCGAGCGTGCGAAGCAACTGGATATCGTGAATCTGAAACCCTTTTACGAGTCTGATCTGTTCCGTACCAACGGCTTCTCTTACGATCCCAAGCGGCGGATCATCCTCCAAATTGTTGTCGATGGCAACACAGCTTAAGTTTCAGTTTCCTATTCCATCTCATTTAGTTGTAATGCTCACATCTATGTTTTGTTACCCCCATTTTCGATCTAATAAAGTTGTATTTTTATAAAACCTCAATTAAATTGTTCTTTTTATAAAAAGTGTAAAATGCAAATTATTTTCTTAACAAATTTTTAATTGTACATAAAAATTCAGGTCATTCATTATCGCCCTCGATTCCCATGGCCTTGTCGAATTCCTCCTCGCTGATTTTGTTTTTTTTTAGTCGCTTAAAGAGCCGAATATCGCTGGCCAGTTCATCGAGATCCTCCTGGCTGAACTGCTGCCTCTTCTTTCCCTTTCCAGATCCCGACGCACCGGCCTCTGCCTCCGCCGCTTTCTTTCGCTGCTTCTTTGCCTTCCGCAGTTCCTTCTTGGACTTAGTATCCAATTTGGCCTTCTTAGTCTGATCCCAGGACTCGACGCGCTTCTTGTGCTGTTTTTGACCCGGCCAACTGCCTGTTTCCTCGTATGTTTGCATTTTTTTCTGTCGCACTTGCTCCTTTTGGGCGTTCTTGTAGGTAAGCTTCGTGATATCCACATCAAAAGTGGGAGCCACGTAGCCGCCTTCCTTGTAGTTCTTCAGTTCCGGCATGCGAGGAAGTTGCAGCAGACCGTAGGCAGTGGCCATCTTACCCAGATCCAGATCTTTTAGCCTGAGTATAGCACTGCATTCGTGTTTCGTGTACGCCCTCACATGGGAAACAAAAGCTCGCATTCCTTTATCATATACTCCCTTGTCCGCCGCCTGCAGCCGATGCAGTTGATGCAAAACAGCTGTCAGTTCTTTTTTTTCAGAAACATACTCCGCTTCCGAGGGCAGTTCATTCAGCTCCACTTTTTGGTTGATCTTCAGAAAGTGAATATAGGCATCCTCGGTGGGCAGGAGAAACACCAAAGCGTTGCCTTCGTTACCTTGTCGAGCAGTACGTCCAACGCGATGCACAAAGCTGGAGGCAGTTGAGGGCGGATCCCATTGCACCACCCACTCGATCTCGGGCACGTCCAAGCCACGGGCCAGGACATCCGTGCAGAGGAGTACTGCCTGCGGTTCGTTGCGGAACTTTTCCACGACGTTGGCTCGCTTGTTCTTCATCTTTCCGTGAATTCCCAGCACTGTGCGTTTGGACAGAAGCGGCGGCAGGGCTTCCGCCCAGTACTCTACGCAGGCACAGGTGGGAAAGAAGACCATTACCTTTCCAGTCCGTGTGGCAGGCGAACTGAGAAACTCCAGCAGGGCAAGGAACTTTTGTTCTGGCTCGACAATCCTGTAGAAGTTCTGCAGGCGGGCGGGCGTGTTAACAGACGCCTTCTCTTTGACCGACACTAGTACAGGATTTCGCAATCCAGCACGGATTAGGTCCGTAACCTCGGTGGTCTGGGTGGCGGAGAAGAGTCCAGTTCGTCGCTGCCTGGGGAGGTAGCCAAGTATGTTATTTACACTGGTCTTGAATCCCAAATCCAGTAGGCGATCGGCTTCGTCTAGGACCAAAAACTCCAGGCTTTTAACCCGGGCAGCCAGATTTAGATCATCTCCTTTGCGCTGGAAGAGATCCTCCAACCGTCCGGGCGTGCACACCAGTATGCAGGGCGTCTCCTTTCGCAGTGTGTCTATATCTTCCTCTATGCTATTGCCACCCACAATCAACTGTTGATTCAGGTGTTCCAGGTCTTCGTGTTCCAGAAATTGAGCCAGCACTTCGGATATCTGTCGGGCCAGTTCCCTGGTGGGCGAAATAATGAGTGCTCCGATCTCCTTAGGGCCCCAGGGTGTCTCCTTGTGTCGTCTTTGAAGGATTTCCAGCAAAGGCACGAGGAACGCCAGCGTTTTCCCACTTCCCGTCACCGCCTCTGCGGATACATCTTTCCGGGCCAGGAGCAGCGGAATAGCTGCCGTCTGAACGGGCGTCATCTGCTGAAAGCCAAAGCTCTGCACCACCTGAAGCACTGCATCCGAGAGCGGGGGTTTGTCCAGGGAAGTCCATTTTTTGCGAGACATGTCGATTTTGTCAACAAAAACATGTGCGCCGTAATGTGACCATGTCGTTCGTTTAAAGTGTACCCGTTTCAATCAGAAAAGGTGGCAACGCCAGCCTTGGGTGGAGCATTGCCAGCAAAAAATTCTAATTATCGGCAAGCAATCGGATGATGTTGGCGCCGCATTATCGAAATTCAAACAATGTGCATGGTAACGAAGCATTAAAAAAGATGTTTACACAGCCTTGACACTTGCCCCTGCATCTCAAACACCAGCTGCCGTCGCTTTCACTCGCACTTCTATTACACCCACCCACGAGGGCCACAAAAAAGTAGCCACACACACTGTTTGTTGTTCGGCTGCTTGTATGGATTCCAAATCATCCGAAAAAAGCGTGTGCCATCTGTCGCCTACACGATGCATTTCCAAAATATTGATGCCGGCCAATAAAAAAAATCGGAAGTAAAAAGCGTTCGCTTTTTTCGTTTCATTTCGTCAACAAATTGGCAGGACGACAGCGGGGGGAATCGTGGCGGGGAGTAGAGGACGAGGTGTTTGGACCGGACCAACAGGCTAATCGACCGACCGCCTTGGCAGACGCGCGTCAGACGAACTCGAGCCGAGTCCCGAAAGGGGAACGAAAAGAGGAAAAGTTTGGAACGCGTGTGGCCAAAAGTTAATGAAGCGTTTAAAAATTAACTTGTGGCCAAGTGAAGGCAAAAAACGCAGAACAGTTAGGCCGAGAATGTGGCTCCAGTTAAAGCATTATGGCTGCTCAGCGGCGTCAAAAAATGTGGCCTTAAAAACGTATTGAAAGTAGTTAAACTTAATTATGGACCAAAGTCCTCGCACGTTATAAAACTTGTAATGTTAAGTGTAAGTGTAAGCCCTATTGTAAGGGATTGTAGATGGTCAGCAGAATCTGATATTATTTATTTAAAATTGAATTATCAGCTAAATTATTTTCTGCTTAATTGCTTTTACGTTATAGAATTTAAATTTTAAATTTAATGATGGAATTTAAGCGATCTTTAATAATCTATAAATTTATTGTGTTTTCAAAGTTAAATACAAATTATCAGGAATTAGAAAATGCAGTTCAAGATACTGTTTGTTGAAATACAAAATCTGTATCATAGTTATTGTGAAATCTGAAAAACAATTCAATTGATTGAATATCCCCACTAACAATAACCCTGAACAGCAAAGTGAAAGAGTAAGAGGTCACTGTAAGGATAGAGATCGCATTGGCATTGATCTATTTCCCTCATAAATATGTATTAAATTAGAGGACTCCTTTCATATTTAATTTCTTTTGTACCCAAAGGAATAATCAATTCAAGAACGCCTTCAAATCCTAGCTCGCTCCCGCCGTTCTCATCAGCATGTCCTTGCTGGGTTCTTTGTGTGTTTTTATTTTTTTTTGTTTGCCCAACCCTTGAAGAGATTGATTATTGTTTATATTTGTGCCCCTGCATCGATGTGTATATCTTTATCAAATGTATGGGCATGTGAATGCAGTGCAAACAGGCCAGGCGAAGGATTGTGGTCAACGCCAACGCATCCCCTTTTGAATTGGGGCAATTAAAGTTGTTCTCCCGACTCACTCCGATGAATAGATATACATAAGACACGTGGTAGAACAGGGACAGAGAAATTATCCCCGTTTCCTTGAGGACGAGCCCAAGGTAATTAACCCCTTCTGGCCTTCATCTTTCACTTCTGCGAGGGCGTTAAGTCAGACACGAGTTTCTGGTCAATTTATCAAATAATTCCACGAAATAATTCCTGGAAATCGAAATAGAGCGATCATCGAGCTGAGATTCAGAAATCGAAAGCCGTCTGGGATTTTGTCCTGGCGTCTGTTCGATCGCTTGTAATTATGCTAATTATGAGTTTTATTTGTGTTCTGTACTTCCAACTCTCTTCGAGTTAATTTAAAGAATTTCTTGACTCACGTTGAGCCTTTGTTCCCGCCGAAAAAACATTAGCCTAATTATCCTGCTCATAGATTTTCACACATTTTGCTCTAGTTCCAATTATCCAGAACTCCTCTTCCTGCTGAAAATGGCAAGGACCAAAGGACTTTCTGCCAGGATCATTGATCATTCGGGTAATTTGCTGGGAATTTCTCCTCAGCTACCTGACTAGACTTCGTCATAGCTCCTGTGTGGTCACTTCAGAAAACAACAAGTGACATTTGCGGTTTAAAATATCAATTTTCATAAAATGCAATTGTCACCTTAGCGTCGAGACCTCCCCCAATGATCAAGAAACTGTCAGCGCTCCGAACTCTCGCTATCTCAGAATTAAATTTTTAAATTATAAAACACTAGCCAAATGCCTGTACAGATTCCGCCAGACAGTAGTCACTTATCTGATGGTCAATTTTTCAATTTCACTGGCTGATGTTGAGAAATTGCCCCCGGGCCATCGATATCAGTTACGATTTACATTTCACTTTTTACACTACCCAAAACAAGGTAAAACATATCAATTACCCACGATCGGGGTTTGTTGACAGTCGCACTACTGCATTGGGGGATTGGGATTGGGATCGCATTGCTGTTGCTGTTGCTGTTGCTTGTGCTGCTGGAGGATCCTTCCTAGAAAGTCATTTCTCACACTGACCGTCCTGGGATTTGTTTGTGTTTAATTTCGATTTCTTTTGTCCGGGCTACTTGACTGCCGGCCAAGTGTTTTCAGTTTTACACCAGACAGACGACGGTGCGAGGTGAGGTGCCAAATGTGGCAATGGCACCTATGGGAAATGGGAATTATCATAAACTGACCTCCGCCGAATTAAGTAAAAAAAAAAGCAAAAAGGAAGACGAGGGCCGAAATCCTTGAAACCGTTTGAAAGTTTCGCTTTTTTCGGGCTCGCATCCCCTCGGTTGTTACCCTAATTTCGGTTCATCTTCATCCAGACTCTCGGGCCCTGATCATCGGCAGCTTATCTCATCTCTCTAGCCGGCGCACGCGTGTCATCCTGGGCAGCAATCAAAGTGATATGAAAATTGCATTTGGGTTCAACAGGTTCGCAGTTTTCGATTGCTGATCGTTGCGGCTCATGCACCGAAAGAAACTATGGTAAGGTATTTGGAAATAACATAAGTTATCATTTGGGTTAGTATAGATATTTTTGGTCTTAAAGAACATATTCCTTTTTGAATCATAATATATTTTAAGAATATCTTTTCAATATCTTTTTCGAAAATGTATAATATAAGATCAATTAGGTTTTAAGGATCAATGGCTAAGTAACATAAGATTGCCATGAACTAAAAGAAAATAAATCTCTGTGAAAGCCTTTTAGAAATATATATATATATATATATCCCTTCAAACATAGACATCGTTTTCTCCAGTGCACTCTTGCTGTTCTTTGCTGTTCTGTTAATTTTGTTTGCCTAAAGGTTAAACGTGCGAATTTCACCCAAAGGCAGTCGCTAGTCGAGGGCTCCAGGGACTCGGATTTCGGTGGTAATCGGTCTGACTTCTGACTGGCCATCCACTCCTGCTCCTGATCCCACTCCATTTATATCTGCGATTCGCGTACGGTACGCGAATTTCGCTGTTTCGCCTAATTAAATGTAATTTGGTACTTCCTTTTCAGCCGAAATAATGCATATAAATAGTATCTTTAGTTTACATTTTATATTCCCCCACCCGCCACCGGCTCTCATTATTATAAATTTTCGTTTTCTTTCAGCGATCGGCGAGTGGCCTCCGATCGGGTCGGCAGTTCGGATCCCCTCCTCCCGGAGGTCAGTATCGGTATCAGTAGCGTCCCGGTCGGGGTTGAATTCAAAGGAATTCGCTGGGCCCTCCGGCACTCTCTCCTTTTTCGCGGCGAACAAATCTTAAGTGCAACAATATGGCAATTGTTGTGTATTGCTACGCGAACTTGTTAATTGTTTCGCGCTCGAGTGGCCGAGAGGTCTGAATGGGCGGCGGGTTTCTCCGTTTCGAGGTGCTCCTTGGGCTGGTTTTCAGGGAAACACTTTCCAGACGGCCCATTGTGGCCTCCTCCATTCATGGAGTGCAACTAGAGCGGGATCGTGACCGGAATGCCGAGAGGTTCCCGCAATTGCTGCTTTGCCGCCTGCCGCCGCAAATTAGATGCTCAATTACGCTACGAGAATTCCTGGGTAATTTCAGAACCATTCAGAGCTTCAGCCATTTCACACAGAAAAAATATTCTTTAAGGTGTTAGCAACTCTAATTTAATCCAATATCTTTCTCAAACATTCCTAAGTGCTTTTAAAAATACACCAAAATTAAAAATGGTTTTTGAGGACATATGTAAACTCAATTCAACATTTAAAGTCTTCACAGATTACTGAAAGACCACTGAGTCGGTGGTCAGACTATATGTTCCTATCATGTACGATCTAATCAAACCTAATCGAACTTTATCACTTTCTGTCAGAAACATATCAGTATTTCAGCTGTAGTAATGCAAATATTAAAACAATAATATTTCTAATTTAGTTACATTCCTAAATACAATATATTCAATTATAAAGGAATAAAGGAAAAGACTAGAGATAACGATTATATACATCTTTTTTTGTAATATGTCAATAAGTATTTCTCCTATTTTTAAATTTGTTCGGTTAGATAACCGTAATAAAGTTCTAAAGGATCACTATTAAGATTCATTTTATTTTTTGGTGTATAATAAAATTACCTCGGACCTATGCTCCTAACATTTTTTCATTGTGCATGCATTAAATCTGTGTGCAATCCTGAGAGTGAGTCACTCGCGCACTCGAAAGTGAATCTTAACCACGTGGTGTTGCAGGTATAGTCATCTTAAGCCCCTCGCCTTCGCTTTCTCAATCATTTTTCATCCTAGCCACTTCCTTCCGCAAAATGTTCTCACACTTGACCCGCTGTCGGGAGACGCCCAAGGATCGGGATCGGACTCGGAAGTGGTTGGGCAACAGGAGGCGACAGCATCTCTCCTAGACATCGACAGTGTTGTTTAAAAATTTTGAAAATCTTATTAAAAATTGTTGTTATTGCTGCCGCGGCCTTTTCTCCGTCTTTTTGGTGTGTGAGTTTCGTTTTCGTTTCTTTTTTATTGCTTTAATCATTTTTATTTTGTGCGGCTTCCGTGCCACCTGTTATGGTTACGACCATGGCCAAGAACCCGAGAATCGAAGGAGCCAAGGAGCCAAGAGCAGCGCAGCCGAGGTCCTTCAGAGCCTTTTTGATTTTTCTCAAGTGATTGCGTAGTTTTCATCTGTTTTTCTTTGTTCCAGCAGTGTTTCAAATTTGAATTGATCACTTGGCCGTGATCTGGGATAGGGTTTCGTGGGACTGGGACCCTATCCTCTCTCACAACAATAGCAATCACAATTTGTCGATCGGTTATGATGCCCACTTCCGACTCGGAAACGAGGGTAGAGCCACCAAATAAGGATGCAATATGCACCATGAAATTAATGTTTGATAGCCACGTTAATGCCGGCAAGTTTTTGGGGCTTCTTTTAATAAAATCGAATCTGTTTTCAGGCTCAAACATGACCTGGATTTGTCCAATTAGGGAGCAATTTGTCAATGAGACAATGAGTGGTACATGAGTTATAATTAGTGAGATGAAATTTAAATAACAAATATAAACAGAAGATTATAAGAATAATTAAAAAAACTCATTGATAAAGTTTTAAAATGCACTTACTTATAAAAATATTATTTTAGATAAGTAACACTTTAAAATGTAATTCGAGTTAACACAAAATTAAAATGCATATACAGTACAGTCTTAAATTTATGGAGCCAATCTATATGAACATTGTAAATTTTGTCCTTAACTTATCATTCTGAAATATGTGTAGCGAATTTGTCTTGTTTCGATAAGGGATAAAGGATCACTTCTGGCGCCAGTCAGTTGCGAAAGATCAGCTCAGATATTGATCGCCACCGATGTTGGCAAAACAAAACGACCGTGTTCGAATTGCCGCATCAAAGTCGGCGACAAAAATCGCTCTGACATGCCCCGATCCAATCTATTCACAAATACTATAAGGAGCACTGAGCTGATCTGCCATCCCTCAACTCGATGCGGATGATAACCATCAGTGGGCAATCTATGACAAAGCACCGGCTCAACAGGAGGTGAGGGCGTGCCCAAACAATGACACAGTGGGCGCTGCAAGGACTCGTCGCAAAGGACTTGGACGCGATGGATGTGTGTATAATCTAGTTTTAATTTTCATGGGAATTAACCCATGCCCGAACCAATTTGCCGGCTACTCCGAACAATGTGCAATTTATGCGATATTTGTTTAAACAATTTTGAACGGCTCCCATGGACCAATTCAATCCCGTCCAGTGTTTGCCTCCATTCGAAGCCGTCGTATTTGCTTTGATTTCCACTTGACTTTTTATCGCTGCCGAGGAGCATATGTACATATGATATTTCCCATTTTTTCCACCTCTCCAATCGGTGGTCAATATTTGCAGAGCCAAGTCAAACAGCGGCCAACAATGGTAACGATTTCCTCCTCCTCGACTTCTTCCTTCTGCATTTGCATATTTAATTTGCCTTTAATGAATTTTCAATTTGACAATTGCCAAAATGCCACACAGGACGAGGCCAGGATTCCATTTGGAGCCAGGCCACCCACGTCGGAGATCTTGTGGAATGGGAACAGCAAGTTACAATGAAGTGGACATGGAGATGGAGATGGGGATGGCATGCCACACGGATTGCATGTCCCCAGTTCTGCTCCTTTCGCTTTTCGCTCTCTCATCTGCAAAATGGGACAGAGTGTTAAATGCTAATAAAATAAGTAACATACAAATTTTTCAATTTCATCCAAAAAAATAACTGGGCCGAAGAGTTTTAACCCGAGCAGAAGCTGATGGATTGGAATTGGGATTGGGATTCGGTCTGGCTCTGGACAACACTTTCACGGCCCAGAGCGACTTGCTAATGGGAGTCGTTGACGTGCGCCTACTTTCCTCTTATTGGCATCATCTCCTGCGCCTACACGCTCCACATGCCAAGGAAAGTCCCTGGGAAAGGGTAAATAAAAGTATTAAGGCGACTCCAGAGTGATGTGACTACTAATAAATAAATGCAACTATTCTGGGAAACCCAATTATATTTCCCAATAATAATGATGAGGTAACAACATAAGATATGTTGACTAGTTTAACAAACGTTTTTATTAAATATGATATTTGCCACATGCAATAATACATATTCGTATCATTACAATATCATAGTAATAGCATAATATAATTTAATTAATTAAGATTTGAACAAGATAAATCTCAAAAGTAATTATAATAGAAACCTTAAAAATGTATATAATGAATCTTATAGTAATCTTAAAAATTACAAAACCCTATTAAATCTTATATAATTTATATTTAATGACTAAAGATCTAAGTATCTAGGCTTTTAAAATATTTTTTATAAATCTCTGGGAGATTAGTTATGATTCTGATTCATATTATTTCATAAGGGCATTAAAGATTCCTTTTAGAAGAGCTGGCAACAATTGAATTGCTTTTGTCACGCGCTTTCTGGAAGCTGCTCCACATCAGTTGCATGCCCATCGCCTCTCCTTCGATGCACAAGTTGCATTTATGCATATTGACATGAAAGAAATGGCCCGTTACCAGGGTAATGATGCCAACGATGATGAGGCGGAGGTATTGGAGGAATGAGAGGTACTGGTTCATGAGGTATGTGGGTCTGCACTCCTTCACATCGGTCAGCTACTCGATAACTGACAGGCACGCAAGGCGCCCCATTCTGAGCATCGGGGAAAAAAGAACTTAACCCTTTTTGCCCCCTCGTGTACTGCAATGTGCGGCAATGAAAATGTAAATTTCCAAATCGATATGCAGCGGATGCCTTGACATCGGCTAATGCCGATAAGCGTAAACTTTACAGCGAAGATGCGATCCGTTGGATATGGCCTACACACTCGCACATTTCTTGCAGGTGTAACCTTACCGAGCAGTTGCGGCAACTGGCTCGTAAATTTCGCAGGACATTCGGGACTCGAAGGGTGTAAGGACATTCGAGGACAGTTTCAGGGGTGGACGAAAGGTCAAACTTACCTGTGTGCGCTTCCAATAAATTCGTGGTGCCGATCCTGGTGCGGTTTGTTGTGTGACATTTTTATCTAATTGACAGCGTTTTTATTGCCCGGCAAAAAAAAGATCAGATCCTTGGGGCGTGCTACTTGTTGAGTGACTGGGTGGCCGCGGAACTTCAAAGACCTAGGAGGATCGTCATCCTCCTACAAATGGGTGTATGTGAATTCATTGCATTATGATTTCCAGCGAATCATTAGGGATCAAGGGGCGTTGTTACGAAAAAGGATCTGAGGACCACCGTGTGCGAGCCCCGTTTCGCTGTGTCATCCTGGCATCTACAACTAAATTCCCTGCTCCCTGATCGAAGCCACGGCCGCTTTAATTGCGAGGCGCTAAAATGTTTAGTTAGTGTCTGCCACGCTTATTAGCCAAGGCGAAGGTCAGTACCGGGGATTCGGGCTCAGTCGAGCGTGTCCTTGGGTGAGCCGGCGCTATCTACCCTCTTCAAGGACCCGGCAACAAGCGTATCAATTGGAAAATTTGCCAAGTTGTAATAAACAAGATTTTTCATTGCGATATACCTCCCCCGACTTTGGGTCAGCATGTCGAATGACCAGGCGGCGGTAAATTTGTAAGGGTTTCCCTGGTCAGGTAGTTTGTACCTCCAATCGATTCAGATTAGATAAACTCATAAGTACAAGTCCCACTCTGCCATTTGGTGCTGACAAATCGCCGAGGGATTTTTGCAAATTTCGCCTCACTTTGCGGTCGACTTTAATCCCGTTTAGGGACGCGATTGTTTGTCCAATTTCTGTTTGCATTTCCGCCCATATTCCTGTTCCGGTTGGGAACCGGCCACCACCCTGTAATCATCTTGTTAGCGGCTTTAGATGCACTGATACCACGTTTCTAGCGCCATTTTAAGCTCTGGACTTAAGGTGAGGTGAAACAAGTTGCCGAAGAGCAGGCCAACTCACCACCATTTGCCAACTCACCACCATTCGCCATTGGCCCATCCACTCGGGCGGCACGTGCTGTCCGCAATGGGAACTCGTTTACCTGTCCCCTACCTGCGGTTCAGGCCCTTCTGGTCGACGTGGTGGGTTTGCCTCTGCGTTCGCCTTTTGCGGGTATAAATAGGGCCGAAAGGACGAGAGGCCAGTCAGAAACCCGCCAGCAATCGCAGCGTTCGCATCGTTTTTACCCAGTCGTATCACAAACAGCAGCACCATGTCGTCCAGTGAGATTTATCGCTACTACTACAAGACTTCCGAGGACTTGCAGGGCTTCAAGACAGCCGCCACCGAGACGTACTTCAATCCCATGGCGGCCTACAATCCCGGGGTGACCCACTACCAATTCAATGGCAACACGTTGGCCAGCAGCAGCAACTACTTGTCGGCCAATGGCTTCATCAGCTTCGAGCAGGCCAGCTCCGATGGCTGGATCTCCTCCTCGCCGGCCAGCCACCGTTCCGAGAGTCCCGAGTATGTGGACCTGAACACCATGTACAATGGAGGCTGCAACATGGCCCAGAACCAGCAATACGGAATGGTAATGGAGCAGGCAGTGGTTCCGGCAGCTCCTGCCATTCCAGTGGCCAGTCCTCCAGCAGTGGAGGTCATGGGCTCCTCCAATGTGGGCACCTGCAAAACAGTGCCTGCTCCGGCGGCCTGCCCGAAACCCAAGCGCAGCTATACCAAGAAGAACCAGTCGAACAGCACCGCCACCGCCACTTCCTCCGCATCCTCGCCTCAGGTACCGGCTCCAGTCAATCTCTACACCGAGGAGTTCCAGAACTTTGACTTCGACAACTCCGCCCTGTTCGACGACAGCGTGGAAGACGATGAGGACCTCATGCTCTTCAGTGGCGGCGAGGACTTCGAGGGCAACGATGGTTCCTTCGACCTGGCCGATGGTGAGAACCAGGACGAGGCTGCCGGGGGCGCTGGAAAGAAGAGGCGTGGCAAGCAGATCACGCCCGTGGTGAAGAGGAAGCGTCGCCTGGCCGCCAATGCCCGTGAGCGCCGTCGTATGCAGAACCTCAACCAGGCCTTCGATCGCCTCCGCCAGTATCTGCCCTGCCTGGGCAACGATCGCCAGCTGTCCAAGCACGAGACCCTCCAAATGGCCCAGACCTACATCTCCGCTCTCGGGGATCTGCTGCGCTAGGAACCCCATCCACATTGCCACTCTCAGTTATTGTTGGAGCTTGCCAAATGTTGTACCTACTCTGTTTATGTATATAGCCAGGAGCCCAGTAGTGAATTACCGCTTAAGTATTATGCTGTTTATTGTTTAGTTAATTAGCCTAAATGGAAGACAATGATTAAGACTAAGGAAGACAAAATAAAAGCACAAATAATTATATAAACTATTTTCTGGATATTTATTTGCTTGGATTCTTTTACAGCACTTCCCGTTTTCAGATATGATGCATATAAAAATTAGAGTTTCATTACAATTGCACAGTTGAGAAATACAATGTTGTTCTGAATGAAATTTAATATTATTTTTATTATTCTTTATAATTTCCAGTGTGTATATCCATTCTTGAATCTAAGATATACATAAATCTTGAAAATTAGAATACAACAAATATCCATTGCTAATGTCAAATAACTATTGGATTTTGTTTAGGCATCGTTTCTGTGTTTTGTATTAAAATCATAATTACTGCAAAAAGTGCACATTCTACGAAAAATAACCTATTAAACAATTAAATGGCTTGAAAATCAATGAGTATTTAACTAATCTACTCTTATTTTCATTTCAAACCTAAAATAAATAATGTTGAAAAACCATAATCCATCTAAGAGAAGGCCCGAGCAATACCTCCAGTTAAATAAGCCATCCAAATCTTTTATCTCGAACGGTTCTGTTTCCTTTGCCCCTCAGCATCCACACTTATCGGCGGGGCATCAATTCTCACACAGTTTTCGAGGGTTTAGCGTCTCGCGCCCAGTGAATTGGACTTTATTATATGGGGGAAGGTGATCGATTTGGCGCTTCGCGATCAATTTGTAGACAGTTCGACAAAATTAGGGCCGGCTCCTCGGGCTGGCCAAAACAAATACGCAGCGGACGAGCTGCGATCCCCAAAGCAGTATTGTTGTGCCAATGCCAATAATTACACGCCACGGCGCGCCGGAGTGTAGCTGCCAAATTAAGTTAAGTGTTGGGCTGATCTGCTTTCAGCAGTCGCAGGTCGCATGTCCGTGCAATGTCCGTCCCCAGGTCCCAAAAACCTTTTCAACTTTAAGTCCGAGTCCGAGTCGAGTCCCGAAAATCAAGCGCCACTCACAAATCGTTTAAGACGAAGTTCGATCCTCGATCGTTGCTTGCGGATAACCTCAGCGGCTTAAGACCTTAAGCCGAAACATACACTCAGGAAAAAAGGAAAATAATTATTACAGTATACAATAATTTTATCTCAATAACATTTTTGAATTTGTACTTTAACATTTTAAAGAGATTTTTAATCTTACACGAAAATAGGTTACATTTAAATTTGATATAGAGATTACTGCCAAAGGATTGCTTTAACTTGTTTAAGTATTTTAAATCATCCCAGTAGTAAAATATATTATTTGAAAAGTGAAAGAGGGTTTTAATCTCTGATCATTAATAACTTGAGCTGTGAACTTGATTAAAAAATTTTGTAACTAAAAATATATTTTACAGCCCAGACTTACTTCCGTTTTTTGGCTGTGCAGCATTTCATTCAGCAGAAAGCGGAGCAGATCCCCGGCTCAGTCAGTCAGTCAATCATTCGGAAGATTCGAAGCCAATTTGTTGATAGCGACAGCGACTGCTGACGATCGACTCCCGCATGGGAATTGGAGCGCTTGGGGGCGGCTGGCGCGGTTGGGGGCGTGGCAGCGACCGGATTTCGTGGGCTGTTTCTGTTTGTTTTATAAAATGATTTTCGGGCGTCGCCGCAAAAGCTGCGCGGATTTCGGGGCACATAATCAAAAGGAAATTCACATAATTAGTTACGCGGCATCGACAGGGCTTCGTTAAATTGTTAATGACTTAATTTAGTGGTCGCGAGGTGCGGGCGTCTCTTGGCGATCCAGGCAATTATATTTGTATGGGCGAATGGGAGATATACCAGCGATATCCTGCCGATATCCCTGGAGTGTCGCTCTTGTTAGCGACAATTTACGGCTTTGAACGCTTCCGCACAAAGCGCTGCCGTCAATTTGTCAATTACACAAATTGTTCGGGTTTCGGTCGCCGTTGCCCCGCCAAAACAACAAAAGGGTGCGATCCGGGGTCCCAGGGTTTTCCCTCTTCCTGCCGATATCGGTCGTTATTTCCGAGCAGCAGCAACAGCTACTGCCACCTGCATGCAGCTGCACAGATTCGGATATTCGAATTCAGATCCAGCTTCCAAAATGCAACTGCCTGCCAATACAATTAGTTAGAATTCATGAATGGCAACCTGGACCCCAGTCGAGTTTTGGCTCTCCGCTCTCGGCTTTCGGCCTTTGGCTTTTGGCCATGCCGCCGACACAGCAGCAACATCCAGCGGACACAGCAGCAACATCGGAGACAGCAGCAACATCGAAAACAGGAGGAGCAGCAGCGGCAGCAACTTGCATGTCTTTGTCAATTTATAGACAGCTTGCCTGAGCATTATTAACACGTATTATTATGCATTCGATGTCCGTTCTGGGGCTGCATATTTTGTGGGTTTTTCTTGCCTTCTGACAGGGGCAACGAATGCCCCGAAATTTGTCATGTCGATAATTGGCGAGCTTTATTTTGAGGTTTTTGAGGTTGCTTATTTTTTGTATCCGAAGCTTAAGCAGTTAGTTGTCCATGTAGCTGCATATGCATCTGCAACTGCATCTGTGTTAAGTAAGTTAATGAGCTTTAACACCATCAATTTGTCACTTCTTGTTAGTGTCGCCATGGGGCAGGATCTGAATGGGTTATTGTTCCGATCGATTCGGGTTTTGGGGCTCGAGTTCATTGATTGCCAGCTGAATTGGTCTTTAGGGCTGTTTTGTGGTCCTTAAGAAATGGACTCGTTAAGTGCAGATCGGTTTCAATTGAAGTTCGGGGACTTTTATTTTAGCATTGAGCTGCAAATGTATCAAAATAAGTCTTTAACCTTTTTTTAAACCTCCTATTACTATAACTTCTGTTAGCTTGCACTTTTAACTATAAATTATAATAAAATAATAATAACCATATTTAAAATTAATAACAAACCTGAATGCCCTTATAATCTAGTAAAATAAACAAATGGAGCAACAGGTAGTTCTGGTAGGCCATTGTATCTTGTAAAATTCAATTACGCTTCGTAAATTTTATAATTGCGGTTTTGGTATGTTTTGAAATAATTTTTTATGTTTTTCTTTCCATTCAATAGAATTTCTCATGCCTTTTTGGGCACAATTTCCCTCATTTTTGAGAGGTCTAACCACAAGTATTACTTTGTATCTTTTTTCCTATTCTCAAGTGCAGTTTCCGCTTCCGCCGATTTGTTTTGGCATTGTTGTGTGAACATTTTGCGCTGATCCTTTAATCGTTGCGCAACCTTTGCCTGCGAAATTGCAGGATATCAGGTCCGAGACCCAAGGATTCGGTGATTAATGCCAGACCTTTCTCCCAAGTCGCGTGTGCAGCGAAATTAGTGAGTGTTCGTATTGTGTGTGGGCATCGGCATCCCATTGGTTTTGGCCAAACTGAAAGTCCGGGCCAAGTGAATGCAATTATTAAGTCATAAAACGGACAGCGTAAAATGCCAAAGTCTGTAATTAGCGACACCAAATCACGACGGCCGCGCCCCCTTTTCTCCTTATCCTTTCCCAGCCCATTATCGGACATTGTGTGAGGTCCGCGGGGAAAGGAGAAAGATTACCTGGCCAAGGGAAAAAAAAACATATAGAGGAATGGAAAGGCGGCGGAGGAAGGACTCTATTAAAGGTCACCGTTTGTTTAGGGAAGTTTTGGCCCGCAAGAGCGGCAATTAGTCAAACGATTCGCAATGCATCTACCATCAATCAACGGCGAGTCCTGGGCTCCGATTACCGATCCTGATCATCATTACCATGGTCCTCCTCATCGGGAGCAGTAACAAACTTAACCGTTACCCATTTGACAAATAATTCGCACGGCCAACGGCCAAAGGCCAAAAAATCTCTGGGTAACTCAATTAGCCACACAGACGATGACGATCGGCACGGCACAGTTGACTGACTTTCGGTTTCCAGACTTCCAATCCATGTCCATCCAAGTAGGTGGGCACCCCAGATACCCAGATACCCAGATACCTCGGATACCTTTGGCATCCCAGAGCCAAAAGCCCAAAGTTCTTAGTATCTCACGGTGCAGCCAACGGTGATCCAAGATCGACAGTGAAAGTGCATCAGAAATCAAAGTCTTTCTCGATTTTTTGACAAGTTTTTGGCGAGGCATCAAATTAACACAAGGCAAAAACTTTAAGATGCTACCAAAACGAGGCACAAAGCAAACAAAAAAGCATCGAGTATATGTTAAAAGAATGAGAATTTATTATACTCTAAAACTGAACTTTTAGGCATTAGATGTCCACCAAACCTAACAAAATATTATGTAATATAAATAATATTAAAAGTATATTGAAGTAAGGTAGGAAAACATCATGACTTGTTTAAAGGAAATCACAGAGATAAATTATTTTATAAATCTATACCTACATTAATAAACAGAAATGTCATAGAGTATTTAATTATTTTTCTGATTTCTTAGGCATTCATCAAGATAGAGTATTCGATTGTTTGGCTACACAAAAATCCTTTTTTCAGCGTTTTTTAACTGAAATTGCCACACGCAAGCCATCGCCGTCGCTTTGTCACGTTAAGAGGAGAGTCTGGAGATTTGGTCTGGTCTGCTTCTTCTGGCCGAACAAAGGATTCCTGGTCCGGTGGATGGGGCCTGTAATTTTGTATTGACATTGGGTCATTTGATACAGTTTTCCAGCTCATTTGCTTGTAATTGGGCACCGAAGTCTCGGCCAGACTCCGCATGAAATCTGCGGACCAGATCCCTGCACATCCCTGTCCCAAAAGCCTGCGCTCGGGTTGACGACTTTTCAAATTATCAGTAATATTGTGGAACTTATATATTTATTAATCAGGATTTCGTGTGAAAAATGCGTCCAGGGTGCGTCCATACTCTGAGCTTGAGCTGGGCTCAGCAGACAGCAACAAGAACCGCATTTTCGGCAGGACCCGGCAATTTAATGTCAACGACGTCGGTGGCGTTGGCATCACTTCATCTCTGGGCCAGCTTTTTTGGGCTCCTTTTTCATTGGCAGTGGCTTTGGTTCAGGGGATGGTGGTGGGGGTCTGAACTGCCACCTGCATTGACTGGCCTCCGATTCTGCGCTTTTTTTTGGGGGACTGTCGCGGCCTGGAGTGAGTGTGAACTTAATCCCTTGGCCCCAATTATTCAAGTAATTAAGTATTAATGTGCGAAATTGTATCACCTGCGGCAAGGGGTGAACCGGCTTTGTGCTGAACAAGCCGTGATTTTCCAGCCGATTTGTGTTTAAACGGTCGTGAAAGTGGGGCTTCTTAAACCCGATATCGGGAATAAGCTGAGCTTAGAAAAAATGGTTTTGATTTTTGGAGAACTACTCGTAAAAGAAATTATTAAGAATTTGTTTTAAAAGCTTCTGTTTGAAAAATGTTTCTTTAATCAAATTATCTAATAACAAAGCCATTTAAAACATATACCCATAAGTAAATTTCAAACTTAAAAATAACATAATATAATAATTGTTTATTAATTGTGTACTTAAATTTATGTATATTTATTTGTATAAATGTAATTTCCCATTATTTTTCGATAGTATTATGAATTTGCTACACATTTTAAATAATAACTTTCATTAATTTGTATAATTTCAACCAACAAGTAATTAAATTCGTTCCTAGAGTAACCTCACCAAATATCTTCCCAGAACAACTATAACTTTGAGTGATTGCCCATAAAATATGTCTGATGAAGCGGCCAAAGATCTAAAGAATCGCATCCTGTAATCTGTACAATTAGCAGATATAATCCGTGTGATTCCACCCAACTAAAATGTCAATAACAATAAATTCCTGGCAGCTAAGCGCCGACAAAAGTGGCGATCAAGATAGCAATGTGATCAGCTCATAACTGTCAAGGGGCAATCAATTGATTTGCCCAGCCCAGTCGAGCCAAAAAAAAAGGGATGAGGGAATGGGAACACTGGCAAGGATACTCCGTGGACCCCACAGGACTCGCTGCGCATAATATTTTAGAGGCGTGTTCCGCCTGTCAACATTTTATGTTGGTGGTCAGAGAGTCAAATTGTGGTCGCAACTGACACAGCACCCCAAGAAAATAAAAAAACTCTTTGGATGCTGAGAACCGCGCGGGTGTTCCCAGGACAGGTCCTTGAGCGGACAATGGAACAATGGCGAGTCCTTTGTGAAACAAAGGAACCTACTTACAACACATTATGACACGAAAATGAACATGAAAACGAAAACTACTCGGAATGCCAATGGGCATTTTATGGCCCTCCATCGTCCTGATTCATTGCTATTGCTCTATTTCTCGGGCTCCCGGCGAGCTGCGGCATGTCCTTGTGGCTCCTTTTGATGCATTGAATTTGCGCGAACCAAAACTAATTTTATTGCTTAATTTTTTTGTGTGCCAGTGGCTTTGCGGCGATTCCTCTAATTGAATTGCGCGATCTGTAAAATTATACATTTGTCTCCTCGGCAAAGTTCATTATTTAATTCTCTATGCGGACCCCTTGCTTATCCCCGATCTGTCCGATATTAAGGTTTAATGTAAATTCATTTTTTTGTTTTCGTTGCCTTTGATTTGGCTTTGTTTATGGTGGTTTGGTAAACGATTTAGGAATTTTACACGCCTAGCTGGTGGATAATTTGCTCAGCCAAGCGATTTATTATTCTAGATTTATTTGGACAATTTGTTATTTATTTTGTTACCCATTCAACAAAATAAAAGTAAGAGTAGAAAATTAGTAATGGTTTTACTGAAATTGTTTTTTAATATACTGGGGATTTTTAATTAATGTATGTTGACTAAAATAAAATCTATAAAATGTATTCTGAAATTTAAAATTGAATACTATTTGTATTTGATTGGAATTCAATGATCGCTGTAATGCAATACTGTTTTAAACTCTTTCCTAATTTTCTTCATATTGTTTATAAGACTAAAATAAAAAATCGTATAAATAAGTATGAATCAATGTTTTATTCGATATAAAGATTTTAACAGTATTTGGTTTTGCGTTTTCTCAACCCTTAAAATTGTTTGATTTTTCTATCATCTTCATAGACATAGCAATTATTGTGGCGGGCATCTTTTGGAGTTTGGCCAGCTGACGCTTCGATCTTTTGGCCTGATCCTCCGATCCTGCGTCACACGTGTTCATTTGGCCGGCATGCGCGCGATTTCGGGGCTCAATTTGGATTTGTAAGTCGAGCCCCGAATGTCTGTGCATCCTTGTCGGCCTCACACCTTCCCCAATCCGCATACCCAATACGCATTGCCCATTACTCTCTTCCCATTCCCCAAGAGCAACCCTATCGTTGGCCAAGTCCTTTAAGCCGCTTGTCCTGCTGTTGCTGTTCGGGTTCGACAGTCTTCCCCGCGCTTCCTGCTCTCGTGCCCCGATCGGAAGTCAGCAGTAACTGTTGGTCGAGTGCTCCTGCTTCCTTGAAATTGTCTGCCAGGGCAAGAGGAAGAAAAAACCCAACCGTAAACGAAACAGCTACAAAAAGTATAATTTGAACAGAGCCGAGAAACGGTCGGGCACTCGAAAAAATAGAGTAACTATTAAAAGAGCAATGAACAAAGAAGGGAATTATTAAAATGGCTCCAAACAATAAATATTCGTTTATTGATTAGTTTAAATTTGTACTACACAGTGTGGAACTAAGAATCAAACAAGTTATTTTCTACGTTTGAAACATTTATTATTCAACAACTTTGTAGTCTTGTAAATCACAATTCATTATAAAGATTAGCTTAAGCAAATTAAATAAAGTATTAGGGCGCTATTAAACTCTATATAGATTTGTAAGCCTAAGTGGAAAATAATTAGCTTGAAAACACAACCGCTGTTTCAAAACGAATTCTAAAATTTACAAGAATTTTTTCTATAGATTGTACTTTGAGGTACTATTCTGCACGCATGAATAACACAAGCTCAATACCATATTAGAGAGGTTTCAGTTTTTAACTGCTTTTGCGTTTAAGTTGTTAAGTTTTGACTGAATTTTTTTTAAATACTGTATAAAATAATTTGTTGAATTTTAATTATAATTCTAATTCGAGGAATGGAATAATTTTTCTAAGTGATGAAGCGAAGGAGCGTGGGCAACCCAATTTCCAAAGTCAAAAGTGGCACCAGATGACGGCGTGCGCCGTCCGTTTGTTCTGGGCCAAAGACGGGGCCAGAAAGAGACGGGGCGAGAGGTCCTTCGGGAGGAGGATCGGCAGAAGATGGCATATGTTGCGCCTGGCTCTATCTCGCTTTGGCCACTGCCCCGCAAATGGGTCCTTTTCGCTGGCTTTCACTCGCACGCCAGCGCATAACAATAACAATTATTCCTTATTGTGTGCCCAAGACGCGCCAGTTGGTCGCAGGCGGAAACCTCGATCCTCAAGCGTATAGTATATTATATAGTAGTAGTCAACTGCTAGATATCCCGGGGGCTAGGACGAATCCGCTTTTGGTTTTCGGCCTACCAAAGGTCTAGTTACAGTTACCCGAAAGTTCGGCGGTAGCATTTGGGAGCCCACGCAATTAAAGCTGCATCAATCAAAATTAAAGGCAATCCGGCAGCGATTTTTAAACGCCATCTAGGCACGTAAGCCGAATCCTAAAGGTGCCGGCCCTTTGAAATGTAGATCCTCCGACTCATATGCATGACAGAATAGCTTGTGCCAATACGTCTCAAGGTAAAGGCCATTAAATTCAAATTAATACAGTGTGGCTGGCCACCAAGCGCCAGCTCTCAGCTATTTGATATTAACAAAGTTGTGTACAAGTTGTGTATAGTAGGCTCTTAAATAAAACCCAATATCTTTCCACAGATACCGTTTGGTTGCAAGGATTATTATTATTTAGCCAGTTAAACCAATAATTTAATAATAGTATTTAAAACTAATGAGATTCACTGCAACGCAGTGAAGGGGACATCTCCGACCCTATAAAGGATATATATTCTTGATCAGCATCGCGTCCTGAGTTGATATAAGCATGTCCGTCTGTCCATCTGCCTGTTTTAGTTTTAAATATATCGAATTGAAACTTTGCACATCCCTTCGTTCCTTTTTCCATTTAACTGATTGATCGGAAATGCCATAGCTTTGCTGTTTGTAAAGTTAGGAAGTTTGGATTTTCTATGGGTTTTATTTTTGGCCAATCAATTCGACATACCAAATTTCATAAGGATCGGCCAACTATAACCAATAGCTGCCACTTAACTGAACGATTAGAAATTCCATAACTTTGGTGTTTTTAAAGTTATTAAGAATGCATCAAATAAATAAATTTGTAGAATATAATTTATAGAATATTCTGCAAGGGTATATAAACTTCTGCTCCGCCCGAAGTTAGCTTTCCTTTCTTGTTCATTAAGTAATTTTGCAATGGTAAAAGCTTGTAATATACATATACATATAAAAAGTAGTTAAAATCAAGTGCGCGGCTAAAAGCCCGATCAGTTCGCGTTTGATACGAAAGTGCAAAGACCATAAAGGTAACAACAAATATAAAAATACCTTATGAAAGATGAAACTGAACTTGGAATTTATACTTAAAACACTTATAGGCAATTCAGTTTTGCATTGATCCCGCAGAGTAAAGTGAACACACCTTACAAGAAGTTTAGAAATATGTCCCGTAGAAAATTGGACTTGGAACTTGTACTTAGCACCCTGCTCAAAGCAGTGCGATTAAGGAAGAATATCAGCCGTCCAGAAGGCAAGTTATAGTTATTTATGTACTTATAAATTACTATTTTGTTGTTCACAGCGCGAGCAGCAGACGAGGACCAGATTGAGAGATTTTCTGGGAACCATACAGCGCGTGAAGCAGACCATTCAGAAGGCGAGTTTCTCGTATTCACTCTATAAATGGTTAACATTTACAGAATCGTCTAATTGCAGGATTTCTAGAACGGGTGTATAATTTCATCTTGGAATTGACTATGCCTATATTGGAAAAAATGTTTGACTTTGTAGAGAACGTTATTTTACAAGCAGTTGGTTTCGTGGAAAATGCTGTGGAAGTTTTCATACGAGAAGTTAAAGTGCAACAAGCGGCACTAGAAGCCCTCGTGAAATATTTAACCAATTATTTGGGCTTTGCCATTACTTATTAATCAAAGCATTTCATTTGGTTCGATACATACATATGTACATATACCCATATTTTTAATGGCAATTAATAAATAGTACTGATAAGGGGTAATCGTATAGCTTCCTATCTATACATATAAAGCTCATCAATTAGTAATATATCAATAACTTTAAGGCCGGGGGCTGGCGGTGGGCGGGTCCATCCGGATCATCTTACTGATAAGTGTGCCCTGCACTATATAAGTAACTAATTTTTATAAAATTTGTCTATTAATAGTCTACAGTAATTGACGAGGAAGACATTAAGACTAACAGTACCTATGGCCTATAGGCGATTTCCTCGGCATTCTCAATAAATTATTCCAAAAATTTCCACCGGAAGAGTGAGGTCACTTTCTTTTAATAAGTTGTTGCAATTATTGCAGCACTACATATACACATATACAAAAAAATAAATGGTTTTGATATGGGGTAATTTAAAGATAACGTTATAACTAAAATATCGATAACGAGTGAGACTTGATTTCTATCGAGTAACTTTCCTCCACAGCGTGGGGACTTACTTTTAATTGAGAACTGATTAGCGAACTGTGTTCAGTTGCTAGAAAGATCTCCACCTACAAAGACTACCACGTCTACAAATGGCCGTAAGCACCCAAGAGCTACTTAGTGCCCTGTCCATACTGGCCGACAATGAAAACATCCAGGTGACTGTTACGGAGTCCGCCAAAGGAGCTGCCTTGTGTGCTGTCAGTGCCCTGGTCGGGGGATTACTAATGGGTCCCCGGGGGCTGGCGGTGGGCGGGGCCATCGGCGGTCTTGCAGCCTACAGACTTACAGAAGGCGAGTGTGTGGTGCACCACAGTGAGCACTGCTCTTATCAGTCTTTTCATTTCAGGAAACTTCAAGTCACTGAGTGATGTCATTTCATACGATATGTCGGAAAGTCAGCGCCGAGAACTGAAGGAACATGTTGTCAAGGCTATATCCGAAATTAGAACTGTCGATGCTATACAGATTGCTGGATTAATACTTAATAACCGGCAGGTGCAAAATGTTGCACTAAGCGCGGCCAAGTCTTTTGTCACTAATCGTATGGGAATGACCATTATTGATTAATCATCTATCCAAATCAATATGGAATAATAAAAGACTTTGTAAAATTGTATGCCTGTATTATCAATATATTCTCTAATGGTTATCTATAACTGATTAAAATAGATATTATGGCTAAATGTATTGGTCAAACCAAGATCTATTACTTTAGTATATAAGAGTTGTGCGATAATGTTTTTATAAAGGGAGGTTTATCACCTTTACAAAGTACTGTGTTGTTAATTCACTCTCAGTTGCTTTACAGAGCTGGACCCTTAAAGACCATTACTTTAACATTAAAAAGCTACAAATGAAGGACGACATGGTACTTGGACTTCTGTGCACATTGGCCGATAACGACGGAATGCGGGTGACTTTTAAGAAGACGTTCATAAGAGCTTTAGGAAGTGTTTTTGTTTCTGGTGCAGCTCTAGTTATCGGTGGAAAGCTGATGGGTCCCTTCGGCTTGGTTGTGGGTGGTGCCGTCGGTGGACTCGCAGTTTACGTACTTTCGAAAGGCTAGTTTCCCACGGACTATTGTGAACACAACTAACGTCAGTCTTACAGGTCAAGGAAGGTTCAAGTTGGCTAGTGAAGTTATTCGGAGTGATTTATCGAACAAGCAGCTCCGGGCACTGAAGAACCATGTGATGAAGGATTTACCATCGGAAAAGGACCAAGAAGTTGTGGCGATAATCCTAATGAACGATCATGCACAGTTTCTTGCACTTGAAGCGCTTAAGAAATATTTTACAAACTCTTTGGGATCAATAATTCTCAATAATAATTGTGTAATGCCAAAGATGTATATTAAAATTGCTGGGGAAGAAATATTTTAAAGCCAAATAATTAAACACAAATCGGTTCGCCTGTTATTGGGGTTCAAACGTGATCAAAATCATGGTTTTTTGTAAAAGTGTAATCAACAAGTCAACAGGAAATACTTATCAAAGCCCTTTTTAATAAATGCTTATATATCGATGACTAACCTTATTTTCTGCGAAAGTATCAGTCTTGTAAGACGCCAGATTGTGTAATGTGAAGAAAAAATGGGTTTGTTATATTCGTACAAGGGCATCAAGTACTTTCTATGTTTAAGTAGGTTCGAATAGCTGATTGTTTTCAACCCAATCTACAGTGGATTACTCTTGGATGTCGGGTTCCAATAGACAAGCGTCGCGCGCACGCCGTCACCAAAATCCGTCAGATGTCTGAGAGTGCTCAACAGATGTTGGAATAGGTGGAATTTGTGCAGCTACAACTGCAAGGCGATCATCATCAGGGCAACAACTGTTACGGGCAGTAAAAATAAGATAAAATTCAGACTCTTAGTGAAATTGCGCCAAGAGCCGAAATAAAGAGTCGTAGACATTTTGGTTGTTGCACTGCAAACAATGAGGGATACCTGAGAAGCGATGCTTGGGAGTATCTGACAGATAGTGGCTATGAAATTGCGCTCAGTGTGTCGGAGGCAGGTCAAAATAATTTGGCTTACTGCGGAAGCGAGAGGAAGAGGAAAATAACTGGCCGATCTCGATCCCCGTCCCTATCTATCTCTTTCTAGGGCCAGCTGTCGCCCATTCGGATCCGTATGCTACCATATATCGTGTGGTTGCCACGTGTCGTGGGCAAGTCCATTGGGCAATTGGTCAGTTCGGCCGAACAATGGCCAATTAGTATGCATGCGACTTTGAAAAGTGAACTTGCGATTAGCCACAAAGTTGAAAGAAATATTCCTCTACAGAAGAACCTCTCTAAGTCAAACCAAAGTGATGTGGAAACCGACCTCGCATGTTCACTTTTAGACATTGACACTCAGTAGCCTTACATATTTAAAATTCCATTTTTAATAGTATTTATTACTTACTTGTTATACTTGAATTTGTGATAGTATTAAAATTTAATAAATTATATTATATCACAATACCTAGAATTTTAAATAAACTGTAAAAGGTTCGACTATTGAAACAAATTTTATTTGACTACTTTGATTTTCCTTTATAAACGTCACAGATAAACTATTTTTACATATGCCCAAGAAATGTTATGGTAATTAATTTTAAAAGAAAATTGATAAGATATATTAAAAATCGATTAACCAAAAAATGGTCATTTTCGAGAAGTTCGCCGTAGAGAAGTTCCACTGTGCCTACAAATATGCAGATAGCTGCACCAGATCGGCTGCAGCAGCTGTAAAATCAATCAAAAACTTGTCAAATAAATGTCATGCATAAGCAATAAGTGAACAGGATGTGGCGAGTCCTCGGCCTCTGTCATCTTGTGGGTGCATAAATTTGTATTTGCCAGAATTCTCTCTTAGGACTATTGCTTACAGGAAGGGTCCAAGTTCACTGTTGGCACTGGTCCTGCTCCTCGCGCAGAAAGTCCCCAATTTGCTGCACCACGGCTGCCCTGCACTCCTGCGCCTGCTCCACTAGCTCCTCGGCAGTCCGATGGGTCTGCACCAGGAGCTGGGAGGCAATGTGCATGGATTGGGCCATGCCCCGGTTGATTTCCGCCATGGCATTGATGAAGCAGACAACGCCGCCAGATGAAGGCGAAGGGTTGAGGGGCAGAGGAACCAACGTCTGGCACTTGGCCGGCAACTGGGCCATTTGCTGGACGAATCCCTGGACTCTGGACAAAGCCACCTGAGCCTCCTGGCGGAAATCCTGCAAGAGACTTTCCAAGCCGCCAGTGCAGTCACCCAGTTGGTAGGTCACGTTTTCGTTGAGTTCATCCAAACTCCAGGCCACATTGCAGTCGGGATTGGCCACCATCAACTGGTTGGTCTCGTAGATCACGTCACTTAACTGGGCCATCCCATTGGCGGTCAGGACCTCGATATTCCCGGCTATATCCTGCCGAGTGCGATTCATTTTTCCCTCCAACTGATCGATGCTGTCCTTGCTGACATTTACGGCCGTCTCCGCCAGATTGTCCACCACCATGGAGACGGGTCCGTAGTTCGTGGTATCCGAATCCATCTCGGTTTCAAAGCGGACCACCTGGCAGTTCTGCAAGAACGATAGGGTTTACCCCAAAAATATTTGTATATCCCAAGGGCATTACTTACCGCTAAAGTAAGCGAAAGGAGACAAAGCATTCCAATGGTTTGACTCATCGTGTTTCTGTTGCATTTCTCTAGTGCGACAAGCTCCACAATTGACTTGGTATATATAGTCAAAACATTTGCTTACTGTTTCGATAAGAGTTCGACGCTTAAAAATCACACTAGACAACACAGATTGCCCATTAACCTAATGAAAGTTCCATTTCACGAATGGCATGGATTTTCTAATACTCTTACTCTTTTTATATTCTAACAATTTTATTAACTAAAGAAATATAAAGTTTCTTTGAATATTTTTGTAAAGTAAACAAATGCCAATTTAATTTATTTTTATTATAAATCTTTCCCTTTTTTTTTTAAATTATCGATGTAAACAATTATATTACAAAAAATTTATTGATGATAAAATAAGGACATGTAAGTTTTAATAAATTTAATTAATCTTAAGAAAATTTAAATGGTTTCCAAACACACAAGCTGCCTCTTATAGGGTAAAGTTACCCTTCAAAGAACCATAAAAATAACATAGATTGATTAAAGCTATCATCGAACCTTTTTGGGAGTCAGTTTGATTTATTTTCAAGATGAGAATAGAACTGGTGTCATGGCTGTTCCTGCTGTCGCTTTGTTATGTAACCAATAGCTGCCACTGTTCTAAAAAATATAGTTTACAATTCCGCTCAAATTTCACAGGTGCTTGGCCAGTTTCAAAGGATTTGGGGCCAGAATGGGCCACTCTATGAGTCCACGAAGCAGCTTATAGCCAGCCAAAGCTCCCGTGCTGCCAGGATATGGAACGAGACCCAACAGGCGATCTACGAGCGATCCGAGCGACTTCAGCTGGCCAAGGACACACTGGATGACCAACAGGGAAACGTGAGTGCCCGCCTGGAACTATTCTTCGACAGTGATTACAGCGCCGAGTGGCGAGCCTGCTCCAAGAAGCATGAGCTCCAGGTGGCCCACTTCAATCGGGAGCTGGTGGACAAGTACAGCATCTGCCGGAATTTCCTGGACCACATCATGGGTCATTTCCAGCAGGAAATCGTTCATGAAGCCGATTTCTTAGGCAGAGCTTCGCTTGAGATCGCTGGAATATCTAAAGCCTGCCAAATTTGGCAACTAAAACAGCCCGGACTCAATCACGCCGGAGTCTTGCTCTGCACTGTGGCCGGAATAGGAGGCATCAATCAGCGGATGTCAGCCAGCCTGGTTGTCTGCGATGATATCCTGCTGGAGATGGTGCAGGAGGATCTGGACACACCGAGCTGCCTGTTCTATCATAATCTCAAGATGGAGTTTGATGAGGTCTTCGCTCAGATTGAGTCGTGTGCTATGAACTGAGTTGAGAAATAACATATATTAATATGCAAGACAAACTGCAGTTGGTTTATTTTATTTCATTGGTAAAGTAATGGCGAAGCTTTCAATTCTCTGAAATACTTGTACTTAATGCTAAAATAATTAAAATGGTCAGTGAATAGGTAACGTTTTCTTTAACTGATATGGCCCATAGTTATTCTTTGGATTCCCCGATATATCTTTAATTTCTATCAGCCTTACTTAATCATCCTCCTGCTTTGATAGGCCATTCATGAAAAGCTCCCACGAAATTTACATTTGTTTACTGAAACATTGCCCCGTGGAGTGATATATATAGCGTAATATTGGCGATAAGCTGCGATTATCGCACCCGTGGCCACTTATAAAAATCCAAGTGTGGTATCTGCGATAGTGTTTTACGAGCTACACTTCTTCTGATAATCGAGCTGGTCAAAATCCCTCCTCAGTTGCACTGAACCAGTTGGCCCGACAAAATGGTTAGGAAAACGCTGCTCCTGCTGGCCAGTGTGCTGCTCTTTGCCTTTGGAGGTGCCCACCGGGAACTGGAGAATCTGCTGCAGAAGCAACAGGTGGACTTGCAGTTGTCCAGCGATGAAGTGGCTGCACTGCGTCCACTTTACCTTGAGTTCCAGGCGCAGTACGACTACCTGTACAGCCTGAAGCTCCAGAGCGGCGATGGAAGTGACCAGAGTCCGGCGGAGGAACCTGAATTGGATGGCAGCTACCTGCAGGCCTTTGAGGACTTTCGCAGTCAGTTTGGCATTTATCTGGATGATAAACCTCGAGTGACCTATGACACCAAACTGCCCTCCGTGGAGGAGATAATGGGAGAGCCCTATCCCGATTTTAGCCCAGATCAGAGGGCGGAATTCGAAGATCTCAGGGACATAATCCAGGATGTGATTGATGAGGCGCAGTTCGGAATTGACGACATAGTGGAGCGGGCCATCCAACTGGAGACGAATCTGCTGAAGCTCAACAAGCCCAAGATTGTGACCGCCGCCATTGCCGGTTTGGGGTACATGTGGAAATACTGGGGTCGTGGCAGTCAGGCGGCCTACTGCAGCTACTCCCAAGTTCCGGAGTTCCAGATAGCCCTGCAGGCCGTCAACGATGGCGTTGATTGCTACTCCCGCACCTTGGCCTTGGTCCTGCGCATCCAGAATGAGACGGTGGCCGCCGTGAAGGAGGTGAAGCGCAATGTGGGCAGCCTGGTGAAGATCTACAAGAAGATCGCCGCCAAACAAACCACCGTGGGCAAGATCCTCTCCGGGACAGTGAATGCTCTGAGTGCCATTCGTCGGGTTCACGACATCATCGCCGTTGGAATCGACGTTTACGGCAAAATTAACAACAAATTGCCAGAAGAGGCACTCCACTCCGCGGAATGTGGAGTAGTCTTTGTGAACAGCATACCACAGATGTTGGAAACGGCAGAGAATCTGACGACATGCATCACCTACGTGAATCCGGATACAGCCGACTTCGAGTTCACCCATCCGGAGGAGGATCGCTACTGGAACACCGGCGCGGAACCTCCGGAAATACCCCACGAAAACGAGGTGGATGAGGATGACGATGAAGACTACCCGGAGTTGGACGACTATGAGGATCACAGATAAGCTTGTGGAATTTCCACCGATTGATAAGCGTTGTTTTGCTAATCGGAATAATAAACCTCCAGATAACAGTAATATATACGGGTTAAATCAGCTTTGATCGTTGGGATTAAAATTCATTTATAAAACAAGAAGGAAAGCAAACTTCGGTCAGTCAAAGTTAATAAAACCTTGCACCTGTTACAAAAATTAAATATTATATATTTAGATTTCGGTGCTTTAAAATAATGACTACATTATTTTTCGATATATTTAAAACAAATTCCATGTTTTGGTGTATATGGATATTTGCTGGGAAACAGCGATATTATTATAGCTTCCATAGGAGAGTAGAAACAGAGATGAAAACACAGGTTTTTAGAGTATTAAACCACAATCATTTAGAAGTAAGCCACTTAAAAATCGGATGTCTGTAAGAGAAGTTGTGGTCTTAAAAGTGCAGGTTTTTTGTCACTTTTCGGCAAAGCCATTTTTCGAAAATTTGGTAAGGGGGTATCATAAAAGTGACGAAAAATCGACCCAAAAATAAAAACAAAAGTAAAACGCAAATTTTTTGAGAATTAAATCGGATGTCTGTATGTTGGCTTAGAAGTGCAGTTTTTTTAGCACTTTTCTGACAAGCCATTTTTTGAAAATATGGAAAGGGGTAACACTGTCATAATGAGGAAAAATCGACCCCAAAATACAAACCAAGCTGAGAACACAGTTTTTTAGAGATTAAACCACAATCATTTAGATGTATGCCACTTTGAAATCGGAAGTTTGTAAGAAAAGTTATGGACTTCGAAGTGCAGGTTTTAGGTCACTTTTCTGCAAAGCCATTTTTCGAAAATTTGGAAAGGGGTAACACTGTCAAAATGAGGAAAAATCGACCCCAAAATACAAACCAAGCTGAGAACACAGTTTTTTAGAGGATTAAACCACAATCATTTAGATGTATGCCATTTTGAAATCGGATGTCTGTAAGAAAAGTTATGGGCTTAGACGTGCAGGTTTTTGGTAATTTTCGGCAAAGCCATTTATCGAAAATTTGGTAAGGGGGTTCATCATCAAAATGACGATAAAGCGACCCAAAAATAAAAACAAAAGTAAAAACACAGATTTTTAGAGAATTAAACCACATTTGGAAATATGCCACTTTGAAATCGGATGTCTGTAAGAAAAGTTATGGGGAATTGGGGAAAGTATTTGTGAAGGTTATTAAGGAAATAATTAATACAATTCATGCTAAATAGTAAGCATGAATGGTATTAATTATTTTATTTCAATTCTTTCCATTGATATTACTTTATTTTCAGGCTTCATAAGAAAGTTCTTATTTTTAAAGTGCGAATCGCATAATAATTAAATTAATTTATTGCACAAAGGAACATCAGCATTTTTTCTGTTTTTTTTTTGTTATTGGAAAAATAAGAGTTAAATATATTTAAGGTGTTACATATTCCAACAGTTATTTCCTCAAAATTCTTTAAAAACATAATCCTAGATTTGGTTACTATACATTTTACAAAATTTCGAATCAATCAAAAAAAATAATGTTTTAGTAACTACATCTGAAAAACTATTTAGTTTTGGACTTTTCGATTTTACACAGATCAAGATAGTTCTTCTTCATTAATGGACTTTCGAGTATCTCTACTTTGGCTGCTTTCGTTTGACAATCGTTTATATCCTTTTTTTGGTGGCAATCGAGTGAAAATATTGTTATGTGGATTCAATACAGACCCTAAAATGCATTCAAACATCTCGGACATTCGGTTTACACATTACTCCTATGACTAGATTCTGGACTTGAGACTGGGGACTCTGACTAGACGTCGCTCTCCTTAAGTTGGCGGACATACTGCTCGCTCAAGGACTTGTTTATTCCTTCGAAGTTGATGGTCGAAGGACCTGCAGCCTGTGGCGTGCTCTGGGACTTGGATACATTTCGACCCGTGGGACTAGGTGGTGGTTTCTCTGAGGCAAAGGCCTGCGGTATGGCTATGACATCGGCCATTAGAGTTTGCCGGCAAAGGGCGGATAGGGCGCTCCCAGGACTTGGTGGTGGCTCCTTGGGCTTCTTGTTGCCCCTTCGCAACTTTGAGGTGAGAGTGGCGAATCCCAGTTTGCTGGAGATCTTGGCACTCCGGCTGACGGACCTGGGCAAACTGTCGTAGGCACTGGAGTTGCCCACACTCTCCTGATCGGTGGATACCTCATGATAAGGCTGCTGCTTGGTGGGCTCATGGGCAGCTGCTCCTCCTCCTCCTCCTCCTCTCATGCTACCCGCACTGATGCTCTTTTGGAGTACCACCGAATCGGAATTCCGACTTGGAGTTTGAGGTTCCTGACGTGGAGTCACCGGAGCACTCTGAAGGAACTGCGCCTTGGCCAACTGGAGGCGGATGGCCCGTTCCGAAAGGGGCGTGGCTGGACGCTCTGCTATGAGGATCTGTGGTGGCGGGAACTCGAACTGCTTCGCCTTGGTGGGTGTGTTGGGATGCTTTCTTTGGATACGCGGCAGCGTGTTATCCTGTTTATTGGGTAAGATCAAGGGAACTGGGACTGGCGGCGGAGGATGCACCCTGGAGAAGCTGGGACCGGAGCTGGTCTTGGCTATCTTGTGCTCAATCCTGTTGCTGGCATTGGCACTGTGCGACTTGTGCAGCGAGTTTTTCTTGTAGAGATGAGCTTTCCGGGGCGGAACTGGGGGATTGTTCGAGTCCTGCGGTTTCTTGGCCTCCGCCAATCTCTCCATGCTATCGCTGGCCAGTGGAGGACGCACGAACAGGCATCCCCGCCGGAAGTTCTCGCTACTCTGACACTTTCGCAGGTCCTCTTTATTGGGCGGATTAGTTAAGCGTTCCAAACTGATGGACTTATATAAATTGAGGGGCTTTGGAGGGCACTTGATCTTATCTGATTTATCCAACTTCTCCGCTCTATTCTCTGTGGGACTATCTAGATCCTTTTCGATCAAAGCTATGCCTTCAGCGGCACTTGGTTCTGGGATGGTGGTGAATAGTTTGCGTTTGGTTTTCACAAAAACATTGGCATTCGTATTGTATGATCGATTATGCTCCGGCAAAGGAGGCGGAATAAAGGCACCCAGTTTTGTAGATGGAGTAACTGTTGCAGAAGGAGTGGTTGAAGTAAACGGAGTGGTGGATGCACTGGAAGAGGTAGACGGAACAGGAGCAGTAGTCGAAAGTGGAGCAGGTGCCACGCATTGACTCTGCTCGATGAGTTCACCCGGCTTGACCTTCAGTGAACCGTAGACAATTTCCTCTCTAGGTGGAGTCACCTCCTGCTCATTTGTGATCGAACCCAACCGGAAGTCATCATCCAGGGATCGCTGCTTCAGCCGGAAGTTCTTCCTGCGCAATCGGCGCGGTGTCTCCAAGACCGAGTGGGTATCCGCATCACTGCTGTCGCTCTCCGTCTTGCTGTTCTGCCGGGAACCCATCTTCCGCAATCGCAGCAGTTTCTTCTTGGCACAGGCAGTGGCATTGCCTACACCATTTACACTTGGATGGGCATTCACATTCACAGTGGGCAGGCTGGAGCGGCACAGGGTGCCCGTCGTGGTGCTGGTCTCCGTTTCGTGCTCCATTGGCGAGGCGGCACTGGCACTGTTGCTATTGTCGTCCTGGGCCAATTGATCCCGGCTGGAATTGTCGCAGGTGGCATAGGCAGAACTGGAGTCCAACTGCTGCCCATCCTCGCTGGTGATGTTGATATCCGGCACTATGTCCCGGGGATAGCGATTCGTTCCACCCTCTGGAAAGTCATTACGGTTAAGTTACTTAAGAGTTTACTTTACAGGTATGTAAAAGCACTCACGTATGCTTAGCTTGAGGCACTGCAGGCATTCTAGCAGTCCTTGGAGCTCCTCCAGATACTCCAGTGTCCGCTCCTGCATGGTTTCCTGGCAGCAGGCCTCATCCAGTGGCGATTTTTGGCTCTGCAGTGGCAAAAAGCAGGTTAGGTAACCCATATATTTGGTAAGTAATTTCTGATAGCTCACCAACTCGGCCAGACGTCCCAGTTCGCCCTGGACATCGGATATGGCGTTGAGCACGCCCGCCTTCATCAGGTTGTTGGAGTAGTACGGATAAATGCTACGAATGCTCAGCAATGCGGTCTGGCAGTCCCGCATGGACGGGTGTTCCAGCAGATCGGGTGAGGCATTCCTCAGTTGGCCAAACAGCTCATCGGCACGTTTCAGTGCGCCCAGCAAGGGGGCCAGATTCGTGTGCGACTCGAAGCTCTGGACGCGACGCGAATTGCTGGAGGGGATTGGAAGCGATTATTAACCGGAGGATCGGATATGGGACATGCCACCTACACATAGTCGTTGCGCTGCACCTCCTCGTACTTGTAGATGGGCGTCTGCTGCTCCACTAACGTGTGGGCGGTGACCAGTGGCGAAGCGGTGTCATGGATGTGCTCCTCCACCTCCACCATCACCGCCTCCGGTTCGTCGTACTTCTTGAACTCGTGGTCCGTGAGGGCATCGTTACTGTCCTCGATCTCCTTGAGATCGTTGACGTCGTTCAGGGACAGGGATGAAGCCTGCTGAGAGATGGCCTGTGCCAGATTACAGTTGGGTGACACGCTGTCCAGGGAGAGGGAACGACTGAGGGTGGGGGAGTGATCCGCTGCCACTGTAAGGAAGTCAACGATTAGCTTTAAATGATATTCCATTCATCCCATACCCACCTTTGTTGCACTCCTTGTTGATGCGCCTTACATCGATGGGACAGTAACCCGGATGCAACAGGGCGAAGGTGGAGGCCTCTGGTCCAATCCCCCTGGCCTTCTCCCACTCGTACAGCTTCCTGGTGAACTTCCTCGAGATGCCTTCGAATTTCATCACCTCGCCATCCGAAGTCTTGACCTCGATCTTCTTGGTGTGATCCGGTACCACAATGGCTTTAAGGCGGGACAATCTGCGGGAGTCATTAGAGGATTAGCTAAAGGATTAGTTGGGGATTGCTTCAAACGAACTTCTCTTTGTCATGTGGCCTGTGCTTGTACCATCGATCATCATCGGATCCCCTTCTAGTGGACTGACTGTGCTTGGATCCCCGCTTCAAGGAGTCGTTGTCGGAAGTGGTGCCGCCACCAGGAGCACACTTCAACCGGTTCCATTGCTCTAAAAAGAAACGTTTACTGAATTGAATCGATACCAAATAGGCAGATACTCACCCAACTTCTTCTGGAACTTCTCGGGCAGATCCTTCTGATCGGGCAGAGCACACAGACCCTGGCCCTCCAGCTTCAGCTGCCCCATGCTCCAGAGGTTCCAGTCGATCTTGGGCTTCACCTCACAACTCTGACTCTTGGCTGTGGGACTAGCCGCCGGTTCCGAGGAGGCATACGATCCTCCCGGGCAATTCTGCTGCTTGGCCCGCCACTTGTGCAGCTTCTTCTTGAACTGCGGGGTGAGATTCTGCTCCAGCTGGGCGGTGGACACGAGCTCATTGTGCAGCAACTGAGTGGGCGAGTGCTCCTCGCTGCTCCGCTTTCCACTTCCCGCTGCTCCTGCGGCTGCACCACTGCCCAGTTTGATACCTAAAATGGTTGGATACACATGGATTAGCACTTTCTTGGCGATTGTTTTCCGGTTTTCAGGGGATTCCTACTGCGGTTGTTGGCGCTGGAACGCTCGAACTCGCATTGCTTGGTCTTAAACTCCGAATCTAGTTTGAGTACGAGAAGTTGATAATGTTGAAATACCTCGTCGTCTGTGTTCTGTGGGAAATTCTTACAGTTTGGAGTAGTGGGCTCCGAGAAATCGCCACTGGACAGATCCTCGCTCTCTGCAAGAAGCCCAAATGTTATGGAAAGCTCATATAATTAAAGAGATTAAGGGATAACACCAGGGGAAGTTACCCCTTAAGTAGTGTTATCTCTGGCTCACCCACCAAATTCACCGAAGAAAGACGACTGTCTGGAGGGACTGCTGGGCACGGAGGAGGTTCCCGGTGAATGGACACGACGCATCCGCGAATCCTTGGGACTCTTCAACGGCGAGTGGAGTTGCGGAAGATCACTGTACATCTGGTTCACCTGATTAAGATTCAATGGACTTGGTGGTAGCTTCTGCCGCCGGCTACTGGTGGCCTTGATCTCCGCCACATGATCCTCGGGCAGGACTTCGAAGTCGGAAAAGGCCTTCGATCTTCGTAGCGACTTGCTCGATGAGGACTTGGCTGGTAGTGGCGGGGCAGAGGATTTGATATTGTCCAGGCGCTCGTCGGTGGAGGATTTGCGCAGCTCCACCTCAAAGTGGGAGGTGCGGGAATCACAGCGGGTATCACTCTTGGAGGAATCACGACCTGATAAGGGCTTGCATTAGTTCAAACTTTCCTAAACTGAATATATTAAAAAGCTTTACGATAATTGTGCCGACTGGCTGCCTCCAGATCCTCCATGGAGCTGGCCGAGCTCATGGTTCCAGGTGTGCCTCCAGTATCGCTCATAATATGGCCGGAGGAGGAACTGATGATGCTGTCCGCGGAACTGCTTCCCGCTGCCACACTTATGGGCACCTTGAGGTATCTAAAAGAAGAAGACCAACATTAAATGGAAGTCAGGGAAATATCGTATATTTATACAAACCTTTCCACCTCGTGGTTGAGCGGCATCAGGACACTGGTTTCCGGAGCACCTGGTCCAGCGGGCGGCACATTAGCCCGCTCCCACTTGAAGGCGGCCTTCACCTTGGTCCACTTGGACACCTTTGCCTTGTTGTCGCTGTAGGTGCTCTGGCGTCTCAGGAGATAAGGACGGGACGAGCTGAGTTTCAAGCCGGGTCGTTCGCCCTTCATGAAAATGTTGAGGTCCTCGTCCATCATGGACTTGCTGCGCTCTCGAATACTGTAAGACAATAGTTGGTTAAATTAAGATATAAACTGTTCTATTTAAGATCCCCAAATGTTCTCCTTACCGTTTGAACTTGCCCTGCTTGAAGGGCGGGACCACCTCGGTGCCCATTAGGGACTCCAGCCAAGTGAGCGAGTGCTCCAGATCGAACTGGTTGTCGTTGGTGGTGGAGCGGGGTGGCTTGGTGGGTGGACGCTGCCTGATGGCTTGTTGACTGGTAGAGGGAATATCGTCTTCCAGTGCCTGCAACTCCGCCTCCCGCTCACCCGCCTCGTTGTCAGCGATGGTGGTCAGTCGGTGCTCCAGGAATCCCTCCAGCAAGGCGTAAGTCCGGGTCAGTTCGTCCATGGCCTCGATGGCGGAATTGAGGCGAGTTCTCAGCGGTTCGATGGTGCCCCGATCCGCTCGATACGGCTGGCACTTGGAGCAGGAGTGCTTGCCCAGCTCGCAAACGGGCAGGTCCTTGGCCTCCCGCCTCTCGAACTTCGGGGAGGCGGAGAGATTGCGGGCCCGAGAGGCCACGGCCGGGAACTGGAAGATATTCTCCTCGGTGCGACCGTACATGGCCGGCGGAGCCGTCGGCAAGGACTCGTAGTGCAGGACATTTTGCCGGGACCGGGTGCGTCTGGGCTTCGGAGGCGGATGTGGGGGCGGTGGTGGCTTGTCCCAGTCCATCTCGGGGTCGGAGAATCACTCAATCGGGCTTTGTTTGTTTACTCGGCCCGATACGCCACTAAAAACGCACACAAGACAAGAAAATCGGAGAATTATCAAAATCGGGAGATTGTTTATAGAAGAGGAAGACGAGCGATGTGGAACGTCCGCCGCCAAACGCACACATAAACGAGTCTTAAAGTGTAACGATTAAATCCACGAAATGTAAACAATAATTTCGAAAATCCCATTTCAGCACGTTTGCCCACATGTGCGAAAGTTTTAAATATTTCCCAAAAATATGCACGCGTGTGGTCACTTAACCGAATCGAGGGAACCGATCCGGAATTCACTGTGGTCCTGGGTTTTGGGTCTTTGGTCTTGGGTCTTGGTTACGGTTTTGGCTCAAGAACTGGATGCCATCGATCGTCGAGCGGCCGAGCAGAAGAACAAATAAAATCACGCCGCAAGCCAAACTATTTTTAAAACGCTGACACTCTTTTGTTTGCCTCCCCATGGCGATCGCACTACAGCACACACACCCAGTCTTCCCGCAGCCCCTCGCTCTCGATCCCTCCGCGCAAAGTGCGCACACACTTCCTTTATTCCACTTTTAGGTTACACACAATTAATATTTCCAATTTATGCGAAAGTGCACGCACTCAGCGGGGAAATGGACTGGATGGATGGATGGGTGGATGTGGACCGGTGGGTGGATGGGTGGTTGGGGATGATGGGTGAATGGGCGGATCGTTGGATCGTTGGATCGCTGGATGGGTGGTGCTGCGAGCAGATCATGTGTATCTGAAGTCGGCGGCCCCCATTACTTTCGCCACTTTCCGAACGTTATATCCAAAACTGTTGCCACACATTGAATACACACATTTTTCTTTTTTCCCCTCGACTTTTCTTCCTGACTGCGCTTCTTTTGTTTAATGGGTTTATGCGCAAGGTTGTCGGGCTATTTTCGGGTGTTCGCCAGTGTTTTGTTGAAAGGAAAAACAATAACAAATTATTACTTGCACTTTTCCTATGCACACTCGTTCGTCCGCCCCGCCGCGGAATTTTCTTCGGTCACTCTCTCTGATTCTCGCGATTTTCCGCGGCTCGAAAATTCCGTATACGTCCGTTCCGCTCGTCGGTCGAAGCTATTCTGAGCGGCACGGCACTTTCGAACGGATCGGAAAACTCGGAAAATATGAGATTTATTTTTGGAGAGCATGAGCATCGGGCGGATCTCTTTGCTGTTTTCTGAAATTCTCTTAGAATCAGCTTGATCAGTGGTTTTTGAATCTGATCTGATGATTCGTTTTTACTTTTATGGGTTTTGAAGTGTGTGATAATAATATTTACACAGAAAATTTAGAATATTAAGTTTTTACTTGAGATAATAAAGATTTTAAGGTTACGGTCATTGTAAAACTAAAGCCGTACTAGTGCCGCAGTGAACATTTGGAAAATAAAAATAAAGCGTAGTTAAATGAATTTTTTGAAAAAGTCCGTTACAAGAAATCCAACGATTTTGAAATCATTTAAATAGCGGTATCTCTGAGCAAAGTTATTTACCATGGTTCTTGAGCACGCTTATGTTTCTGCCGGCGACAGGGCTGCCAATCATCTGTTTTCAGACCAAGTTGGCAGCTCTGCACGGAGAGGTTATGCAAAGCAAGAATTGGGAATCCGGTAAATAAACTTGTTCTTGAAAGAAATGCAGTCCATCCTGGCTTCAATGCGGGCACTGGCCATGCGCCAACCCACGATGGAGTCCCTCCGCCTGCTGCACCTTTCCGCCGTGAGCGAGGCGGCCCGTAAGGGAACCCGAGAGAAGGCCCGCAAGAAGAAAGTCAAAGTAGAGGTGAAGAAGGTGGGATTCATTCCTCACAACCAGCGCAATAAGAAGTATATAGTTAAATCAAGGTCCAAAAGCCCGATCTAAGTTCCTTCCGATTCCAGAATCAACGTAAAGCGGGCGGACAAACATGTGGACGACTCCTGGAAGCAGGTGCCCAAAGATGACTGCTACGTGGGGCGCTACTACCGCTGGCCAGTTTACTCCGTTCAGGAGGCCATCCAGTGCCACCGGGAGACTCATCACCCCAGCATGTACAATGTACCGAACGCTCCTCTCAATGTGGACATTGAACTGAACATGCAGGCTGAGAAGATCACCCGATTTGTGGACAACTTCCAGCGCATGGCCATGATTCCACACAAGTTTGATCACGGCGAGGACCGTAAGATCATCGTCTTTACCAAGGGAAATGTAAGTGAATCTCCATATTTCCAGAATCCCCGAATTACTCATTATATTCCCTTTACAGAACGAAGTCCTGGAGGCCAGGGAAGCTGGCGCATCGCTCGTTGGCGGCGTGGAGCTTATCAAGGACATAACCAGTGGCGAACTGCTGCTCTCCGACTACCAGTACGTCATTGCCCATCCCAATATTCTGGCCGAGCTGGTGGCTCTGCGTGGCCTGATGAAGCGCAAGTTTCCCAATCCCAAAAGCGAAACGCTGGGCACCAATCTGGGCGAGATGATCGTCAAGTTCTCCAGCGGCATTAGCTACAGTGCTGCGAAGGATGAGTACCAGCAGAACTTTGGCCTGATTACCGCCAGGGTGGGAACGTTGGACATGGACGCCCAGAAGCTGGAGGACAACATCAAGTACCTGCTGCAGGACATCAACACCATGAGGCCCAAGAGGGAGGGTCGTTTCATTACCCGTGTTCTGCTGAAGAGCCCGCCCAGCAGTGAGCAGCTCAAGATCGATCCCTACGTCTATGTGCCAGAGATGTGGGACAAGAGCACAGCGAAGGTGAAAAGGGAGACGACCAAAAAGCAGGAGGAACCGGCGGAACGCCAAGAAGCCGTGTCCTCCAATTAGTTAACACAGATGCCTATGTATTTTGTTGATGGTTTGTTTGTGCATACTTTAAACTTACATCTCCTAGAGTCCTAAACAGTCTACATTACTTTGGCGGCATGATGTTGCTTCTAGGCCTTCTGGGTGGCGGTGCTGCGTTGCTGGTGCTGGCGTAGCATCTCCAACTGTTTGACCCGGGTGTAGGCAGCACTGGCCACCAGGACCACCACATTGGAGGTCCACCAGAGAGCTGATCGGATGTCATGGTAATACTGGGTGGCAATCACGGTCTGGGCGCAGGCCTTGGCGGTACCCGAGATATTGTGCGTCAATGCGGAAGTGACCTGGAAAACCGATCGGGTTAGATAAGGGTAAAGCACGTTGTTTAGCCGATTACCTTGATTTCCAGGGCTGTGACAAATCCAATGGCAAACCCACAAATGCCACTGAGAGTCATGGCGGCCCAAAACCAAGAAGCCCACAGGTGCGGGTACGTGATTATGGTCTCCAGCTCGCCGTTAATGATTATCAGGGGCAAAAATAGCAGCGTGGAGTATAGATTGTTGTAGTAGCTCAGCAGCCACACCTCCTGGTTCACATAACCCAGGGACTTCTTCGTCTGAATGGAGAACATGGCCAGGGCCAGCGAGCTCAGCACTCCGAAGATGGTGCCCCGCCAAGAGAAGACTTCCGTGAGGCTCTCCTGGTCCACTCCCTAGCCAAAATCCGACGACTATGGCAGCACAGCACAGTAGACACTTGAAACTGGTGCGTTGGCGGAGGATCACGTAGGTGAGTACTACACTGAACACGGTGGTCAGAGAGCGACCAATGTAGTAGAAGGCCACTGTGACGTAGGAAAGCGACAGGTTGTTGGCCCCAATCATCAGGGTATAGAGCACGGAAAGCGGCAGTATCTTCCGGAAAGTGTCGATGTCGAGGGGATTGCCCTCGGGAAAAGTGAAAACCGATGGGTACTTCCTGCTCAGCCGACTTGCCAGGAAACATATGACCGTGGATACCACGCACTGGAACCAGGACATAAAGAGGGGAGCCCCCAGGTTCACTGTATCGCTGCTCAGCAGGTGTTTATTCACGAAAACCGTTAAAATCGAGGTGCACCTGTGGAAGGCAACGAATTGCAGATAGTACCTAAAACGGCGTACCCTTACGTTTCTTACCAGTAAAGCGACACCACGAAGAAAATCTTCAGGTATTTGTTCACCAGGCGGTTGTGCTCCTCTAGGTTCTTGTACATTTTGCTGTTTCAGGGATTGGAGTCCGATTTGTGCGAGGGAAAAGTAATTGTGCGTTTATTTTTACACGTATCTGCAACCCGGTCTGCCGATCAGCTGTTTCCAATAAGAACAATTCAGTTGAGTGCGGGGGTGGTTCGAAAAGTTTTAGGTCGCCATTAACATTTCAAAATAATAAATCCATAACAGATTAGACAATATTATTATTAAGTAATTACACTAATTTAGCACAAAAAATAAATGTTTTTAACTAATAACTAAAATATTACAAATATCTCTTATATAGAGTGCCTATTTTTTTAAGCAAAACATTAAAGCTAAGGGGGCGATAAGCACATTTTGATTATGTATGTATACTCGACGTATGAGTCATATTTCTATTTCCTGAGATGCCTATTTTTCTCTCAGGGGCTTATATTCAATTCTACTAAGCATGCTTGGTAAATTCAGCGTGCTCAACCCATTTAATGTCTTAAAAGATAAGCTTTGCTTAAATTGCGATTCTTAAATCAAATTTATTGAAAACATTTCTTGTTAGTTTGTGTTTGTAACGTTGTTTTTTGGTCGTCGGCCGATCCATTGGTAAAAATATATCTATTAGTGTTTTTTTCTTAATCTCTCCGACATTAAAAATACGAGCGTGCCGCTCTACTTCTCCCACTCGCGGAACTCTGTTCCATCGGGTGGCTTCACGGTGACCTTCTCCTTGCCGACTTCGTTCCAGTTGGTGCTGAGCACGGTGCCTCCGGACTCCGAGAAGGACTTGTTCATGGCCTTCTGGACCTCCGGAGAGGATGTGCTGTAGATCTTCTTGAACAGGTTGTTGAGGGCCGTCTCGCCCTTGGCCTCCTTCTCGTCGATCTTCTCCTCCTCGCTGACCAGCTGGTCCCAGTTTTTGGGCTGGCTCTTGGTGGGCGCAGCCGCGACGACCTTCTCCTCCAGATTCTCCCAGCGAATGCCCGTCTCCTTGGCCAGGGTGATCTCCACCTTGGTGGAGAAGGCCTTGTGGGAGGAGCGCTCCACCACGATGGGGTGCATTAGCTTCAGGTCCAGCTCATAGCCATCCGCCGTCATGTGGACCCGATTCTCCGAAATCTCCACCGCGTAGTTCTTGTCGGCGGCATTCTTCAGGAGCACGGTGATGACCACCTTTGTCTCCGATTGGTACCAGTCGTGGCGCACGGACATCTCGCTGGCTTTCCTTTCCGGAGCAAACAAATGCGAATTTGAAGAAGACGTGATTTTCCAATTGTTGTTTGCTTCTGACTTAGAGGTTGGGGAAACATCGACGATATATCGATGTTTGTCAGGTGCCTGTACTCGATAACAGTGGAGTAGGTCCCCGCTAACTCTATTTAGATCCACTTTTGTCCATCACTACTTTCCTATGCTAAGCTTATGCAAAAAAAAAATAGGATGTTGCATTTATGAAGAAAAGTGCACAAAAACGTACATCATTATAAATTAGATAAAAACTATGTATTTGCTAAACGGTATACATATATATAACATACATAAACAATATACCATAAAATACTGGTTTTCTTTAAATATTTTAAGTCGATTGATTTTTTCTTTTAAATTTGAAAATGGAACTAGAATGTATCTTTCGAAATAGTAATATTACTTTTCTGGAACATATATTTTTCAAATTGTATATTAAGCATCAAGAATAATAAATTATTTTTCTTATGTATTCAAAAAATAGATTGTAGTTAAATCAACGCACAAAAAACGATGAGGTGTGAGTTAAGTTACACAGATAGAAAAACTATTTACAGAAAAAGTATACTTTTCCAAAACTAAATGGTGCACAAACCAACCGCAGCCAACTAAAAACAAAGTTTAGGCCACTTTACGTGCACTTCTAGTTCGGCAATCAATACGTTGGTTTGAGGGAAAAACAGCAGTTGAAAGCGCATAAGTCCCGACATAAATTCCGGTGCTCCTCCTCCTACCCACTCCTCCCCCTAAAATTTCCCCACTGAAATCCGCATCCATATCGAAATCGTTGCGTTGTCAAAGTTTGTCCAAAGTGACAGTTGAAATGAAAAGTCTGGGAGTTGAGGGCGAAACAAGTTGGCCAGAAAGTATGTTCCCTTTTGAATTTTATGACTGCACTCGGCATTTCTTCATGTTTGCGTTTCCCATCAATTGACTATTTTCTTTTCGGGATTGAAGAACAACCAACTATACATTTTTAAGAAAATCAAGAGGAAAAGAATTGTTGCATTTCTGCTGGCCAAAAAAACATAAAAGGATGGGCTATACAACCATAAGATGTTTTAGAAAGAATTTTGCTTGAAAAAGGTTATACTATATATTTATATCTTTTAAAATACAGGTTACATTTTCTTAACTCTTGGAAGCTTTGCAGAATGCAGAAAATAATAAAAAAAAAGCTAAAATGAGCTACAAAACTTAAATTACATTTCATTAAATATTTCCTATAGATTCTTATTCTTATTAGACTTTACTCTCTTACATGCGTACATTTATTTTACATTATTATTAGCAGGGGAAATGTTTAACAGACGTGTTTCATTTCATTGCCATAGGAATGGAACATTTATCGCATGCGAGAATTGAGTTTCTGTTAACTAACATGTGTGGGCGGGGAACGTTTGCAGACAAATCCTGACTTTACAGCTGTGCTGAATAAGGAAGAGGGCATTCAAAGCCTCTGTTAAGTTTGGCCTTACATTCTTTTTTTGTTGCCACAAATTTAATTTCTTAAAAAACAGGATTAAAAATAAATTAGTCTTGTATGAACAAAAATAAATATTGAAACTAAGAATGACACAATTTTAATAGTTAGCAAAAGCAATAGCATTCATAAAAAGATTTCAATTAAACGGGTTCTACAGTTCCCATCAAATTTAACCCATTACTAAATCCTGGATCTCCGCTGCTAAATTTGTGTAAAAATAAATAAATAATTTATAATTAAACGTTGTTTAAGCACATTGTCGAGACAGCACTGTTAGTCCATTAATAACAATTAACTGTGATTTATTATCGAATGCAAGTATCCAATAACCGAAACCCCTTCCCCTCAAAAATAACGGAACTGGCAGTTTAAACCGAAATTTATCGAAAACTTTTAGTAAAGTAAATATTGATGTTGCTTCGAGTAGGTGAGTGGGTGGTGGGCGGAAAATGCAGTGGGCACTTGGCGGAAAATGTGCGGATGGCATCCAAATGGCTTTTGCCGCTGCACTCGGCACGCGGATGGGATATGTGAGTGATATATACTTACATCCATTTGGGGGATTCCCCCTTCCCATTCCGTTCATCCTGTTTGTTTGTCACTTGCGCCTTCTGCCAGATAGTTCAAGGGTGAACCAAAAAAAATAATAACACCCACAGCAGACAAACAATTGACACCACCCCACTTGGCCGAAAACTTTCCCCACTTTGCTCTCAAGTTTTCGTGGCTTATGGAGGCAATTCATACACACACACGAGATTGTGAAAACATCCTTTGACACCACACTTGCAATCCCCTCCCCGGATTAAGTCCTCTGCAGAGAGAGCGACCACTGATTAATGGCTTAAAATGCAGGAGGCCATAACCGTAAACCTATATTAGGTCAGCTGCCGCCAATGTCGTTATTTGCATGATAAAAGTGAAGTGGCTGCCACGGCAAAGGTGGTCCGTCTTTCACCGCGCGATTGATGCAGTATTAAGCAGCAGACAGGAGGTTATGGCCCGGAGGTCCTGCGATGCCGTAAAAGCTTGCCGGAGGAGATAAAACTCGAATTGCAGCAATGAACACGTTCAAGAGGCGAAGCCCTGCAATTGATAATCCAGTTGGTTGGACCGCGACGTGACCTAGTCAACTTTAAAGTTGATCATTCGGAGCACCCTCCATCCATAAACCTACACTCCAAGGTAATTGGAAAGCAAACAAGGTTTTTACTAGCAGAGGTGTCTTAAGCAGTAGTTTATTCCGGGAAGCCGTATATCTTCACATTGCCAGCGTCCCGTCGCCGGTCGCTGTCCTTCTCGTCGCAGGCGTAGGCCAGCAGGTACTGCTTGGGATGCCAGGCCACCGTGAAGGTGGAGGCGTCCACGTGGATGTCGGTGACCCGTTCGCCCGTCTCCGTGAAGGCGATGTCTATGATGAGGTCCTCGCTGGCCGAGGCAATCAGGCGCTCGTCGTGACTGAAGGATATGGTGCGGACGGGCCACTCCAGGCGGCTGATCATGCGCAGACAGGCCAGTTCGTTGGCATCCCACAGAGAAACTTGGGCGTCCGCCGAGCCAGTGGCAAAGTATTTACCTAGAAATTGCAAATGGTTTAAATTTGCTGTCATTACTTAGTTTAGGATAGCTTAGCATACCCGTGGGCCCGAATTCTATGCAAATGCAATTGGCAGGATGGGCCTTTAACGTCATCTGGTGCTCCAGACTAGGATAGTTAAGCACATGCATGCATCCCAGACCGTTGGTGAGGAAGAACAGGTCGTTGGTGTTATTCCACGAGATCTCGTTGACCTCGAAGCTGAAGGGCTCCTCCACGCGAATCTTATTCGTGCGCGTGTCTATGAAGGTGATCAGATCCTCTTTGTTGCCCACGGCAATCGTCTTGCCATCCGGCGACCAGGCTATGTTAATGTTCTCGCCCTTAGTGTTGGTCACCGAGACACACTTGCCGGCGCGTATGTCCCAGATCCGCACCGTCTTGTCCCCGCTGGCGGTGGCAAACTGGTCGGGATTCGTACGGTGCCAGCAGAGCTGGTCCACGGACGCAGTGTGTCCCCGGTAAATGCTGCCCTTCACAAAGCGATCGCGCTCCAAGGAGTACACCGCCACAGTTTTGTCGAAGGATCCGGAGGCCAGGTGGCGACCATCGGCGTTCCAGCAAACGGAGTGCACCTGTGGACAGCATTTCAAATGGGAGTTACAAGTTTTAGAGAGGAATCTTTAAGTGGAACGGAAATCAAGCTCACCTTGGACATGTGCGCCCGCTGCTCACGGATTTTGCTGTGGCTTCGGAAGTACGACTTCAGGTCATCAAAAGTTTGCTCCGTGCGACTCATAGTTTTAGTTAAATTAAAGTTAAAGACGGTATTTACGGTTTTATTTTTGCCGGCTCTGAAAATCTAAACAAAAGTGTGACCGTTGCTAGCCCACAAAATAATATTTACTTAATAACACCCAAAAAACCCGGGATAATGATGAGCTAGCAAGGATCCCCACCAAAGTAACGGTTGCCTCGAGAACAAGGGCGGTTTATTTAAATATTATTTTAAAAACCAAAACATAAATAAAGTCCATTACTCGAATATCGAATTCAATGTTTCTTTCAGATCCCCCAACTCAATAAAAGCTTAAACGCTTTTTTAATTTTAAGTTGGGTTTAAAAGTTATTTTTTTGATAACCGCGCAGTCATATTATTTTATGTTCTAAAAATATTGGTTTTAAATCACTATTAGACATCTGTGCATCAGAGGTGAAAATATTGTAAAAATCCTAAGTCAATGGAAAACTAAAGCCATTTTCCTAAAAAGCACTAAATTCGAATGACTCTTAATGGTTTGTTGACGTTATTCAACCAACTGCAATCACGATGTTGACTTACAAAGAGAGATCTAAAAATCAACAAAACTTTATTGAATCGCTGCAACAACATAATCACTAAATAAGACAAACAAATAAATAAGGATTGGGGCAGAGCCTCATGGACGCCTATGATTCCGCGGCGGCTCCCTCACATTCCGGTCGCTCTTCTCGTGGATGTGTGCCGTCTCGGCGAGCTCCACATTGGCGTGCAGGGCGGCATCGTTGGCATTGAGATGGGCCTCCTGGGCGGAGAGGGTGGCCTTCTCGGCCGCATCCCGGGTTTCCTCGTAGTCCAGACGGGCGGCATAGGCCTGCGATTCGGCGTGCTCCAGCTTGGTCTTGGCCTGGGCCACCATGTCGATTTGGGAGGCCAGCTCGGCCGCTGCCTCCGAAGCCGCCTTCTGGGCCAACTCCGAGGCGGACTGGGCATTGTTCAAGGCAGCGGTGAGCACACTGACATGGTTGATGGCCTGCTGGGCGGCATACTGAGCGGCCTTGGCCGACCTCTTTGCCTGCTGCAGCTGGGTCAGCTCGTTCTCCATCGCCTTGTGGGCCTCCACGCTCTGGTCCTCCAGGCGATGGAGCAGCACCTCCTTGCCCTTCAGCACGGCCACCGCAGTGCCAGCTGCCTGGGCCGCCGCCTGGGCCAGGGTGCTCTTGGCCACGTAGGAGGCCTGCTTCCCCGCCGCATTCTGGCTGGCCACCGCGGACAGCGCCTGGTCCGCCGAGCCCTTGGCTATGCTGCGCAGTCCGTTGTCCGCCAGGTAGCCACCGGTGGAGTGCAGCGGGTGCACCACGTAGTCCGAGGAGCCCTCGAAGTGGGCGAGCTTCACCTTGGCCGGCTCGAACTCGTCGTGGTTGATGGCCTCGTAGGTGTAGGGCGGCAGCTCGTGCTCGATCACCGCCGTTTGCTGGGGCACTGGACCCGGTCCCTGGTGGGATGGGGGTGCAGGTGGTGGAGGCGGCACGTTGACGTGGTGGTGGTAGTGCGACTCCTTGCGCTTCACCTTGCGACCCAGCGCCGGCATCGCTGCTAAATCATAGAGGGGAAATCCCCAATTCAGCCAGATTTGCATGAGGAAGTCGTGTGCGACTCACCCAAAAACAGCGTCAGGAGCATGAGGTGCACCAGCGATGGCATCTCTGGCGTTAGGTGGTTATGTGGTTATGCAATGGAGCAGCTGCGAAAGGAAGCCGCGGAACCGGAAGACTCGTGATCGCCGCAGGTGCAAGCCTATGTGTTCCTGTGTCGCACGAAGCGATTGGATGCCTTTAAGCGATAAAATCGGGAGGAAATTGAGATTACTTGAAAGTGATAAAGATGTCTGAAGAGTTCAAACTTTCTTTTAGCAAATACAATTTTTATATTTCCAAAAAACGTTAAAATATATGCAGAGTTTAAGTGCACATCATATAATTTGAATAGGTTTTATATGTTTATTTGTAATGAGAGACTTTTAAAGAATAAAATTAGTTTCGATGTTTAGTAAAATGTGCATTCTTGTTAAAATATAATCAGTTTGGTTATGTCTAAACGCATTGTTTAACATCTACGTTGTTAAAAAAACTTAAAACTCAATTCATTTTGGCACTAACAGACAGAAAAACTTGTATAAATTTCTGGAAAACACTAGTTAATAATTAGTGAAAAACTTAACTTTTCGATTCTCTATCGTTTTTCTATATTTAAAAATTGAAACTTTGGCAGTTGATAAGTCTTAGTTTATTTTAATTCTTGCGTATATTCCCATTTTAAATTTTGAAAGCAACAAAAATCATGAATTAATAATGTAAGTTAAGCCTCTGCATATTTCCACATCTGAAGGACACTTTTTCTGAGTGCATAATCACTGGCAACCGGTTGCGTGGCTGCTTTGCCTATTAGCTAATATCATATATGGCCGTGCACTTTCTTTGCTCTAGGATGACCGGTAAGTCGTTAGTGTGTCACGGACTGATTGGTTCCACAGGAGAACCTGTTTAGTTTTAAGGCCAGCCAAACTGGACAGCACACAAATCACACAGTTATCACTCAAGATGACGATGACGGAATGGACGACGATGACATCCACGCACCTCTCTATTTATATTTCGATTCCGACTTGACCGACACGAAAGTCCTGCGTGGAGCGGAGTCGAAATGCTTCTGAGCCAGTGGAAGATCGCCCCCAAAAACGAAGGCAATGTCGATGGACGGGTTCGGTGGAAAACGCTTTTACTTTCGCACTCGGAAAAGCTGGCAGCGGCAAATGGGCCTAGTAAATCCGGTGGAGACTCGACGGCGATTGAGAGTTTGCCACCGGAGGCGCCATGTATTTATAAACAAACTGGTCGGGTCGCCGAAGAAAGTGCAAACCCGTTGGCTTTGCGAGTTGGCCAGGCACAAACAATACTGGTGCTGGGTCAATGCTACCAGGCTGGCCGATTGGATAATTTGTAGCCGCAATTGTGGAAGAGCCTCTAATTGCCATGAGACGCTTTAAACGCCCGATCCAGCTGCGATTGAGGATGACGAGAGACCGTGAGTCCGATGATTGTTCGCTTCCTCGCAGATCGGCGTGTGAACATGGAAGTATGCATGCATTAAGTATACGCCCCATAAAATATGAGCTTTAATTTAATCGAAAATGACCCTTTTAGGAAGAAATTTAAAAAGTTTATATTAAAAAAAAACAGTTTTTTAAATAAAACTAAGAATCAAAGGTTGTACATTGTTACACATAAAAGGACCAAAGTAAAAAGTTTAGTATTGGGAATATATTTGGATATATTTTGATTTTCCTAAAGGCACATTGAACTTATTGGACTTTATATATGATTGCCAATATTTTCCTAGGCTCTTCAAAGATTGGCAGTTATAAATATGCATCCTAAAATTTGAATTAATTTTAGTAGTCTTTGTAATATTAAATATAATATTTATTATACGATGTACAAAACGAGAAATAAGATGACTTGACTAGTATGACTTGTTTGCCTTGCATCCCAGATTGCTAACTCAAATACAAAGAAAATATAGAATATAAACCAGAGTGGGTGTCTCAGTGGGTGCGTCCCCTCTGGAGACGCAGGATGTGCCTCAGTTCCGCCCGCCGTCGCTCCCGGGTGGCCCTTTGCCTGGCTTCTTGGGCGGCACAGGCTGCTTTTTCGGCCGCGTTCTTGGTGCTCTTGAAGTCTTGCCTGGCCAGGTCCAGCTGGCGGAGGAGCAGCTCCACCCGCTTCTTGGCCGCATCCACGAGCTGCTGCTTCTCGGCCAGCTCCTGCTGGGCTCCATTGGCCACCTGCTCGGAGTTGACCGCGTTATCCTGGGCATTCTTCACCGCCAGCGTGATGGTCTTCAGCTGCTCAGTGGCCTGTTTGGCGGCCTGTCCCGCAGCGGCACAGGTGGTTTGGGTGGTCTGCAGCAGGGTGCTCTCCTCCTGCACCACCAGTTCGCCCTCCCGCACCTCGGACTCCAGTTGCTCCACGACCTGTTGCTTCCCGGCCAGAGCCGCCTCCGCCGCCTTGGCCGCGGCCTGTGCCTTGTCGGCCAGCTGCTGCTTCACCTGGCGGGCAGCCGCCTCTCCCGCCTCCAACTGGGCATCGGAGGCGTCCTTGGCCTCCTTGGCCGCCTTCTGGGCAATGCTGGAGGCCCTCATTTTCGTCTTGCCGTCCATCTTGATGTCACAATGACTTTCCGAGGGTTCCTGGCGACTGTTATCGCCAGCACACTGATGCTCCGATACCACGCCTGCCATGTCATTGGAGATCTAGCAAGGGATATTCGTGGCTTTAATTGATCTTCACCAAGTGAAAGGATTACCTCTTACCTGAGCCAACTTATAGCCTTCAGAAAGACCTACCAATAAGTGCAAAAGCAAGAAAACCACTGGTTTTATCTCCATGGTTAGCAGGACTTTGATAAACTCGAAATATGTTACTATAAAATGATATTACAGAACGGAAAAAGCTTGACAGAGCTTACTAAGTTTATTGATTACTTAAAAAAAAATTAAATAAATTAAGTTACTTAAGTTCTATCCATACGATTTTACATTTTAGGTTTATAGTATGTATTTTTCAGATTCTTGAGTTGGCTAATTAAATTCTTAATCACCCCTATTTTGATTAAGAATCTTATGAACCTAAAGGTTTACAAATATTTTATTCAATAAACATTTACCAGTCCTACATATTTCACAGGGAGACGTGTCACAACGAGATCCCTGCTATTTTGATATTCCTGATGAGCGGGCCTTGAGATCTATGTAAGATGCGAGATTCCCGATGCGTTGCGAGTCCCTGGTTCCGATGCTATTTCTGATGAACATCCTGCTGACCAGCACGGCGAACGCTGCCCCGCGGAACGACCCGCGCTACAAGCCCGGCTCCCTGTTCTGCAAGGCGAACATGAGGGCCAGCCAGATGGCCTCGAAGGCCGCCAAGGAGGCGAAGGAGGCCAAGGACGCCCAGCCGAATGCGGGGGAGTGTGCGGGTCAGAGGGCCAAGGCCATGCTGGCGGACAGGGCGGCGCAGGCGGCCAAGGCTGCGGAGGCGGCTCTCAGCGGCAAGAAGCAGCTGCTGGACGAGTTCAACAAGAATCTGAACGAAACGAAGCGAGTCATCAAGGAGATCCAAAGGGCGATAGCCGCCAGCACCTGCACCGCGAAGAAGGCCAAGGGAATCCGTGAGAAGATCAAGCGAACCGTGGCCAACATGCAATGTCTCTTCCAGGAGATGGTGGCCAGTCTGGAGATCGTTCGCCGAGTGGCCCACAATGCCCAGAAAGAGGTCATGGAGAAACGCAATCTCCTCGAGGCGGCCAAGCGGCGGGTGGAGGAGCTCCACAACTGCATGGATCAGGCGCAAGTCGATCTGGACAAGAACAGAGAGAGCGCCAGAAAGGCAAGTGCCTCCGCCAACGAGGCCAAGCAGAGGATAGACACAGTCCGGAAACTCGTGTCCAAGATCAAGAACCTTAAGCGAAAGGATCTCCAGTCCCTGAAAAGGTTACTGCGCAAAAGGAGGAGAAGGAGCAGCCAGGCGCAAACTCACCTGAGTTGATTGTTTTGTTGAAGGCAATAAACATGTTTATATTTTGCTATTGAACATTTGAACATTTATTTTGTTAATATTTAAATATTATATATTACATTTGTGTGAAAGCCTTTTATAAAAAAAACGCAAGGTATTAGCAGTAAACATTTTTCAAAAATAGCGCCTTTAAAACCAGTGCTGCCACTCTTTTTTCAACTACTACCGCTCTAAAACCGATAGCACTACTAAGAACTATCGGTTCCAAGTCAACTCTGCGCTTGTCACTACACCATCCCTAACCGCATTTTTTTTCGTGAAAGTTGGAAAAATAGCCGAAAAGTTAGTAAATATTTATTAAATACTGCCAAAACCGCACATAAGTAAGCAGTGAAAATGGCGCGCAAGAATGCCCAGGCCGAGGACCTCTCGAACGTGGAGTTCGAGACGAGCGAGGACGTGGAGGTGATCCCCACCTTCAATGCCATGAATCTGAAAGAGGAGCTGCTACGCGGCATCTACGCGTATGGTGAGTGGTGTGTATACCTCATTGCCGATCTTGAGTTAACCTATTTCTGGAATCCCCTAAGGCTTCGAGAAACCCTCGGCCATTCAGCAGAGGAGCATTAAACCCATCGTCAAGGGACGGGATGTGATTGCACAGGCACAATCAGGCACGGGTAAAACGGCCACCTTCTCCATCTCCATCCTGCAGAGCCTGGACACCACGTTGCGGGAAACCCAGGTCCTGTGCCTCTCCCCCACCCGTGAGTTGGCCGTGCAGATCCAGAAGGTCATTCTGGCCCTCGGCGACATGATGAACGTTCAGTGCCATGTGTGCATTGGTGGCACAAACCTGGGCGAGGACATCCGCAAACTGGACTACGGCCAGCACATTGTGAGCGGCACTCCAGGACGAGTGTTCGACATGATCAAGCGGCGAGTGCTGCGAACAAGGTTGGTTTTGGGATGATTTATTTAAAAAATATATTATCTAATAATATTTTACCCTAAAGAGCCATTAAGATGCTGGTGCTGGACGAAGCAGATGAGATGCTGAACAAGGGATTTAAGGAACAGATATACGATGTGTATCGCTATTTGCCACCTGCAACTCAGGTGGTGCTCATCTCTGCCACCTTGCCCCATGAGATACTTGAAATGACCTCCAAATTCATGACGGATCCCATTCGCATCTTGGTAAAGCGGTAAGTTGACTGCTGTTAGTATATGTATTCCAGAGTTTTACATAAACCTTAATCCCTTACAGCGATGAATTGACGCTGGAGGGCATCAAACAGTTCTTCGTAGCGGTGGAGCGTGAGGAGTGGAAATTCGACACCCTGTGCGATCTGTACGACACTCTAACCATCACCCAGGCCGTCATCTTCTGCAACACGAAGCGCAAGGTCGACTGGCTGACAGAGAAGATGCGAGAGGCCAACTTCACAGTGAGCTCCATGCACGGCGACATGCCGCAAAAGGAGCGTGACGAGATTATGAAGGAGTTCCGAGCCGGCCAATCGCGCGTCCTCATCACCACCGATGTGTGGGCTCGCGGTATTGATGTGCAGCAGGTCTCACTGGTCATCAACTACGATTTGCCCAACAATCGTGAGCTGTACATCCACCGCATCGGTCGGTCGGGTCGTTTTGGACGCAAGGGTGTTGCCATCAACTTTGTCAAATCGGATGACATCCGCATCCTGCGCGATATTGAACAGTACTACTCTACACAAATCGACGAAATGCCCATGAACGTGGCCGACTTGATCTAAACTACAATTCTATCTTACTTTTATGTAACGCACCTTTTCCTAGCCGTAACAACAAACAAATGAAGTAAATACATTTGAAGAGTATTTGGCTTTCAATAGACAACCAAAATCTGTATAATAATAAATAACACATAAGAATTTAATACAGAAACCAGTTTGTTTTTGAAATGTAGAAGGGGGTTTGGGGGATGGGTGATTTACGTAAGTAATTACGTCAAGGCAGGCACTTTCAATTAAAAGTTAATTGATTTTTAAGTGAGCTAGCCATTTTGTTTAACTTAAAATATTGCAAATAAACTAAAAATGGTCATAAGCGTATGTACACGTTTTTACCTAATCAGCTACCTAAAGACTTTGGTTTTGGCGAACAAAAAAGCGCGCTATAAACTTAATTAACACTGGATTGCTGGATTATCTCAGCTTATAACCTCTGGCTTTTGGGGCAGCGCTGGAACATAGGAGCTGGCCGTGGAAGTCGTCAGTGTGGTTTGACCCTTCTTTTTGGTCTCGTCTGATTTCAGGAGGGTGCCCAGAACAATGCCAAGGAAGAGAATGAGTCCAACTTGGTGATTTGATAGGAACTTCTTGGCACAGTCACTGGGGTTGTCAATGTTGAGGGAGGAGATCTGGAATTAAGATAGATTTAAATGAGTTACTAATGGGGTGGCATTATAAATACGCTTACCTGCTGCACTAGGTGAGCACCAACAATTCCCACAGCCGCGTAATAAGGCACTGTTTGATCACAAGCCCAGCCGGCGGCTGACAGACCCGTCAGCATGGCTGCCGTGAAACCAGACAGCCACGCCTTGGTGTTCTCGCCGAATCTCAAAGCCGTGGACTTCACCCCTATTTGTAGATCATCGAGCTTGTCCTGGTGGGCGTAAATTGTGTCATACACAATGGTCCAGCAAACGCCGGAGAGGTAGAGGGGCAGACAGGCGGCTAGGTTGACACTGCCCTGGGTAGCACACCAGCCCAGCAGGGCACCCCAGTTGAAGGCCATGCCCAGGACCAGCTGGGGCCAATAAGTGACCCTCTTCATCAGCGGGTAGGTGATTACCAGACCCAACGAACTGGCTCCTAACAATATGGACTGCCAGTTGAGCTCGACTAGCACTAGAAGACCCAGACTGAGCTGCGCTGAGAGGAAGACTATGGCATCGAACTGGCTGATCTGCCCGGAGGCCAAGGGTCGCATCCTGGTTCGTTCCACCTTGGCATCGATGTCCTTGTCCCAGAGATCGTTGATGGTGCAGCCGGCGCCTCGCATGATCAGAGCTCCAGTGCCAAATAAGCCCAGCATGGTTAGGTCCGGCCAGCAGCCCGCATCCGCGCTAAGGGCTATGCTCCAGGCGCAGGGCCAGAAAAGGAGGTACGTCCCGATGGGCCGGTCAATTCGCATTAGTTGGGCGTAGGGTTTGGCGGCCGCCAGCAGTTCCTCCACCGGCGTTCGTGGTTTCACGGGTTCGGAGGCGGTACTCGAGTTCCTGAAGCTCAAATCCTGAATCGGCGGCTTATCCCAGTGGCTCAAATCTCCAATCAGAACACGCGCTGTCGGCCGGGTCAGCATGTGTTTTGTTGTTGCCGCCGCCGCATAAGAGCTGCGAAAGTGTCGCGAGCTATGCAGTCGTAGGTGTCGTAGCGCAAACATTGCGATTCAACTTGCAATTTAACCCTGAACGGTTACGGCATTTAATCACAAAATATACGGTGAAGTTTTCGTTAAAAACTCACGAAAAAATGGCAAGATTTTTGGTAGAACTTTGGTTAGAGATGGAAAAACCAATGTCATCATCGATGTTCCCAAAACATTAAAACGTTTTTCCACCTCTAAAAAGCAAATACAATGGTGTGTGTACTTGCTACCTGTGGAGTAAGTCTCCGCTATCTGCGAAGCGGTGAAAAAATATTCGGTAACACTGCAAGAATACGCGCGCCAATCTTAAATTTTAAATTAAATATTTATTGTAGAAATATTTTGCATGTGCTACCCGTGTGGTTTTTTAATTTTGTTGCCATTAATTGAAAAAGAAAGGGTTAAAATGTTTATAAATCCACAAATAGGTAGATATAGGTAGGTATATAGAAACACCTCCTTACAAAGGACCTCTTTGATTATTAGCCCTCATTTATGGGACCAATCAATTTAATGTTGAATAAATTAAGGGAAAAACGTTTAAACAAAAATTAACTAAAAATGTATTGATATTAAATATAATTTGTAAAATAGTTTCCCATTTCATGGTGGCATTTTACCAATTGCGAAGACGTAAACATAATTGCAAGTCACACAGTTTCTACGCCAAATGGATTTAACGAAAAGCTTTGACAGTCAACTAATAACCCAACCACTTACCCCTCTGCAATATCGTTAATGTTTTGCGCCCGTTACCAATTTTCGAAATTGGCACACGGCGCAGGAATGTCCGTAAATTTTGCACACGGCCGCAGAAGATTTGCGCACGGCCATCAATTTCAGCGGCATTTGGGCCCAGTTAGAAATAGGCCAGTTAGAAATAGCACTCTAGGAAAGCCAAGTGGACTAAGGCAGACCTCCGGCAGACCTCCGCCCGGCGGTTGCTATCGCTCCGGCGGCTATGTACCTACATATGTATGAAAGAACACGGCTAGTACCATAAAACCGTACTCGAGGAAAAAAAAAGAATGGAAGAATGGAAAAGTTTCGACACCTCGTATTACAGCAACAATTTCAGGGGGAAGTTAAACATATATATAAATTCTGCACTCAAAACGATTGTTGAACCTTTGGCATTAGTCAATAAATAAAATTGCAAACCTATGGGAAGATCAGAGATCAAGGAACGGTTTTATCTCCTGAGATATAAATCACAGATAGATATGGGCAATAGATAATAAGATATCGTTTGTTTTGCTTTATTTTACTACGATTTAAATGCATCTATGTTGACTTACATGGCTATATCTGGGTTGACTTTAAATAATTGTGGGCCACAATCGTTGGTATCGGCGCTACTGGTTGATAACGCACCTTTCCCATTTCTCAAAGATAAGCACACTCGCCTATCGCCGCGTCGGCGGGATTAGGGTCGCTTTTCTTTAAAAAACCACTCGCGAGCAGTGGGTTTCAAACAGTCAACGCTCTGCTCTCAGCACCAAAGCAGGTCTACTTGTTATCACTGTGCTTCCCCGATCAGCAGTCGGATTTTCCAGGTCTTTTGTTTAACACAGTCTGTTTCAATAAACAACCCGAGATGGATCACGATCACGACCACGGCTCGGATGATACTACCAGCACGGAGAAATCCTGCCCCATGATCATGGTGGTAAGTACCGCGTTACACAACCGCTACGGTTTAAAATTATTACTATTAAATAGCGTACCTATACGCTAAACGCTGTAATTTTTTAAGTCACTCATCCAGTTCGGCTAAATGAGATTCAGCCGCAGAGCAAATACCTCGACCGACATGGAATCTTAATTCTCTGGCTAGTCACTCCCTAGTATGTATATTTATGTGACAAGCGACGGAATGATGTATTTGCTCTCTGGCTCTTTATTAGTCGCTCTCAACAAATACAAATTGAATATGCTTATACAGGGTGTTGTGTCCAATTTAGGGGGAAATATATGAATACCTTAAACGTTAGATAGCCAAAAGTACTTTTTTTCAAGCAACATTCAATGTACTTTTATGTAAAGATCAAGTAGTGAACATTTTTGAACTAATAAACTTCTGTTCTTTCACGTGCAAGGGTGTTTTTAGGATTTACCTGAAGGCATATCTATTCTAAATCAAAAATCCCAATCCAAATTCAAGCTTTCTTTATAAATTTGGATGCATTTCAATATTTAAATAAGGCTACTCTAAAGTGATTTCATTAACTACATAATTAGCAGTGTTCCAATTAATTTATGGAGTTCCGAAATTTAATTGTGGTTTTAGGTAACCACCGAATTTACACATACAATTTTGACTCCAAACTACTCTTCAAAGCACCTAACCACCTAATTAAAATATATATTTTATATATTTATATATTTTAATAAACCCCTTACATATATTATTTACAGTTCCATGCTGGCCACTGCGAACGGATTTTGTGGCGCGGCTGGGTGGCATCCACGGTGACGGAGTTCGTCCTTTCGGCCCTGGCCATCTTCCTGGTGTCCTTCCTGTACGAGGCCCTCAAGTTCCTGCGCCAGCAACTGGCCCGCCAGGAAGCCCGGAAGGAGAGCGAACGACTGGCGGCGGAGCAGCGCAGGAAGAACGAGGTTCCGGCCGGAGGATGCTGCTCGGAAACTCCTCTGTCGGAACCAAGGGAACAGACCTACTGGCAACGGCTGTTCGCCTCGTCGCACATCTTCCAGTCCCTGCTGAACCTACTGCAGATCGTCATCTCCTACCTGCTCATGCTGATCTTCATGACCTTCAGCTACTGGCTGTGCCTGGCCGTGATCTTGGGCTTGGGCCTGGGTTACTTTGTCTTCGGGTGGAACAAAAAGAATCCCGACGAGAGCGAGTGCTGTCCTTAGGTGAAGGATATCCCACCTGTTGTTATGCATATCCATCAGTTGCTAAGAACTGAAGCCCTTATCAGTTTTGGCCCACACATCGAACAGTCCCGTCCCCAAGTAATTACACAGATTGTCTAAAAATACAATTTTATTCGATAGTTACACTTGGTTTAATTGTAATTGATGTAATCGTAGCATAAATTAGTCAACTAGTTTACTTAATGAGCATATTGTACAAATAGTAGTGATGAGAACAAGAACCTATACAACACGTATGCAGCTAAATCGATTAGCCTACCACTCAATACTTTCCATTTTGCAATAAAGGATTTACTTTAAACTAACGTGATATTTTCAACTCCAACTCAAAAAAAAACAAAGAACGCAAAGTTAAATCTCCAGGATTGCATGAAATTCGTAAGGAAATGGGGACAATGCCAGGTCTCAGTCCTGACAGCCCTCAACTCACATGTAGATGGCATAGAACATGGCAATCACTTATCACATAACACCCATTTGTAATATTTAATAGGCTGTAATAGTGTATTTTAGAAACTGATATTTATTTATAAAAAATTTAGTTGGCTTTCCTATTTGGAAAACCGTATTCTGTATTTTGTATTCACTTAAAACCTTTTCATTTAAATTCCTTAAGTAAGTGTTAAAGAATTTATAAGCAATTTGTTATAACAATTTTGTTCTGTGTAAGCAAACAAACCTTGAGCTTGTGTAAATAATCTTTTAGACATTTTTCACAACGTTTTATCTATTTACATTTGTCTAGTCACATTCCAATATTTGCAAGCTTCTTGGTCGAAAAGAATTTCCAGGAAAATGATAACTAAGCGGAACATGTTGTGTGCTTATTTTCTTTTTACTACTATTTAATTTATTCGAGTGATAAATGAGTGCCATGATATGATGACCATGCCCTAACTAGCGCTTAGACTAGAGTAACCTAGACTGAACAACCGCGATCGAAAGTAGCTAAGCCCGCAAACCAACCCGCTGATGATCGACCAGCCCCTCATAATCCCGTGGCTCCGGCGGCCATCATCCCGCCGTGGTGATGGTGGTGGTGCATGCCGCCGTTCTGGAAGTACATGTAGTAGTTGTACGGCGACTGCTGCCCGGCCCCGCCCTCGCAGTCGAGCAGGGGCTGCCCCCGGCCGCACCCGCCACGGGTGAGGGGGTCATCGGCAGCGGGGACACCGTGCTGCCCATCCCGCCCATGCCGCCCATGCCACCCACACCGACGCCCACCTGGCAACTGGCCCGCAGCGCCACCGCCTGGTGGTGGGCCAGGATGTCGCTCACCGAGTGGGAGGAGGGCCAGTGGGCAGCGGCCGCGGCCACACTCCTCAGCTGGTGGGGATGGGGCCCGGATCCCTGGCCACCACCTCCCTGCGGTGGCGAAGGACTGCCGCAGGACACGGCCTTCATGCTGTAGGCCGCCGCGGCACTGTACGGCTGGTAGATCGAGTTGTACAGGTGGGCGTGGGCATGGGCGTGGGCGTGGACGTGGTGGGCACTGGCCGCCGCCGCCACCGCCGTCTGGTGATGATGATGGTGGTGCGGGTGGTGCGGTCCACCGCCGGCATTTGCCAGATTTCCCAGATTCACATTGTTGTTGGCGGCATTGTTGGGGCCACCATTGCTGGACACACTGCCGCCGCCACTGCTGCTCCCACTGCCCATCACCGCTCCCGGCGTGTGCTGGTGGCCGCCCAGACTGCCCAGCTTGTTGCGCAGGATCCTCGAGATGGAGCTCACACTGGGCACATTCGTCTTATCGCAGATTCCCTCGCTGAGCAGGCGGTCGCGGATCTCCCAGGCGAATATGCCCGGATCCCGCTGCTTCAGCTCCCTGATGTAGTTGACCACCTTGGGTGTGGTCACGCGCGGCTTGGACCCACCAATGGCGCCGGGCAGTATGGAGCCCGTCTCGTGGTACCTGGCCAGGATCTTCGACACGCAGCCGTGGCTCACTCGCAGCTGGCGGGATATGTCGCAGGGTCGGATTCCCAGACGAGCCAGCTCCACGATCCGCATCCTGGTCGCATTCGGCAGCGGACGGCCGTTGACGAAGACGCCGCCCAGCTGGTTCACCTCGCCATACTGCGGACACTGCGACTCTGAAGCGGGAAAGAAACGGGTTCGGAATTAGCCAAAGTGGTAATAACAACAAGCAAGAGGGGAAACAAGTAGCACCGACTTTGAAGTACTCTTTAGTAGAAACTTAAACTCTTTAAAAGAATCTACGTCGTATAGAACAACAAAGCAGGAACAATTTCTAATTTATACTATATATTTTGTACTTATGTATATTGATTAAGGAAGTTGTATATTCTATTATATTTCTTGGAAAAAGTATCGGAGAGGGTATAGAGGTAGTTTGTTAGTTATAATGTAATAAATAAAATTTCATCATGGAATATTTTTCAACAGTTTTTAAGTTTTGCAAAGGGTTATAAGAAACATATTTTATTTTTTAAGGGAACTAATATTTACATATGTTTAGGTAGACATTATGGAGTTAGAGGTGTTTCTTATAATTCCAATAAAATGGATGAAAAAAACGCAGTACCCTAAGATAAGTCACAAACAGTATCATTCCCGATTTCCAATCCAGAGTACAAACAAAGAGCGTTGCCTGGGAATGGAAATGCGAATGGAAATGGGATTGGGAAAGGGAATGGGAATGGGAATGGGAATGGGAACCGAACAAAAGCACATTTGCGTCTAATTAGTTTCGGTGGCAAATGAGTGAGCCGAGTGGCCAGGAAGGGGCTCTGGAGGAGCAGGAGCGGAGGATCGGCGAGTGGGAGCCCAAGATCGGTGGGTCGGGGTGCGTCCGTTTGTTCTGCTGAAAATCGCTACCATTTGCTTCTCAGAACTGCGGATGTGGGTGCCCCGAGCTTCTTACCGCAGATTGTGACTGGAAAAACACATTTTGAATGCCCAGTACGTGCGGAAATGCACTTTGAGCGGTGACGCAAAGATTTCCCCTTGGCGCATAGAAATCCACCTAAGGATAGGTGCACATCAGTCCATTCTATTCTTATTCGTTTGGAGATTGTGTTTAAGATTAAAGATTATTTTTATTTTGAATGCATACCAAATCCAAAACCAATAAAGAAAGCAATTAAAAATCCCTGGGAAAGGGGCATGATACCACAACCTGTTTAAACAATCAATTATTCCAAGCGTTGGAGTCATTTCCATTTGCAGACCGCTGACCTCAGAAATCGGTCGGCAATTTTGCTGCAAAACTATTCCGCATTCGCTAATAACATAGCCCAATGATTTGTATACCCTTGCAGAGGGTATTATAATATCAGTCAAAAGTTTGCAAGGCAGTGAAGGAGACATTTCCGACCCTACAAAGCATACATTTTTGGTCCGGCTGTCCGTCCGTGTGTTCTTTGAATTCAATAATATTTAAATACTATTATTAAATTAAAATCGGACATCTAAAGCTCCCATACGAAAATCAAAAAAATTGACAATAAAAAATGTTGGTTTTGTATCGACCTTGTAAACAATAATTGTAGTGTTATTGAGTTACTCGAGGTCATACGTTGGTTAACTGGAATAAATCGTTGTGTTATAGAAGAAATTAAAATATAACCAAAGTATGACCTCGAGTAATTCAATAACACTACAAAAATAAAAAATATTAAAAAAAAATTTTTTTTTAATTTATGCGTGAACGATTTGTCAGGGCTTTGGAGATAATAGATCTAATGGATACTCGTTGCACCAAAATGGAAGAGAAAACTTAAGTCCATCGATCTGCTGCAGTGTGTAATCGTATCGTCATTTTCTACCATCTCATATATTTTGGCTACTTATCCTTTGCCGTAATTGTGTCTTTGGTCATTGGAAAGTCTCCATTCTATGTTTATAATCCACTGGTACTGACGATAGAACGTCTTGTCTCTGGATTCTATTTCTTCGCCGTTCTATGTCAAACATTTCCATTTTGTTTTTGTGCGAGGAATTGAACAGCGACTGTAACCAACACATTGTTTCATTCTGAATGGATCGGGGCAGAACGTCGGTATAAAACCACGATGCTGTACTTCATACACAATGTCCAGCAGTCGATTACATTCTCCGCGGGCGGACTGTTTCCTATTGGCCTAAATACAAACCTAAAGGTAAGAAATTACATCAAGTAAATAATTCAGTATTGAGAGACACAAAATTTCAGATGGCTAAGTTCGCTTTCTCCGTGGTAACTATCGTGAAGGAGATGGACTTGGTAGAGAAATTAAAAAGGGAGTAGTACGGACAATTGCATGAATCAACGTAACACTAACCTAGCACATCACTTTTGTTGCACTTCTGGCACAGATTCAAACTTCAAATAAAGGCAGAAGTAGTGTTAAAAAACTTTTGGGAGGAATAAGTAGTTTTCCTTGTTAGGACCTAAGCGATGCACTAAGCTGAAAAACTTAGCTGATCACTTTCGGTCTTAATTAGAAAATATCAACCTTTTTTGAAAAAAAACCATAAGCAAAAAAACTTGTGAAAGAGTGAAAATGTCAACAGCCTGTTCAAGCAATTAATAATTCAAAGCATGTGAGATATTTCTATTTGCGGACACGCCCCTAAAAACAAGTCGGCAATTTTCCTGCAATTTAATTGAGCCTTTCCCACAATTAAGTCATTCGCTAATAACATAACCCAATGTTTTTGAATAGTAAACTCGCAATTGGGCAATTAAGAACTCATATAAATACATCTCAATCAAAAATTGTCTTCAGTTGTCGAGGAACAAAGGGGAAGTGCAAACTAACCTTTAAAAGTTAAAAATCGGAAATGATTTTCAAGTACATCCGAGGGCCAACCCCTGGAAATTTATTTTGATCCCGTGATTCGCTTGTCCACTTACATGTTGGCATGGATCAAATGGGATGGAGGTTGCCACCAAGAACGAAGCCATTCTGGTGGCTTTATTACATTTGGTCCTTGACGACCACGCTGATCACCTTTGTCTATTTGCCGTACGGACTGACAATGACCGGAATCAAGAAGATGAGTAGCTTCACGACCTCCGACCTGTTCACCTACGTTCAGACTCCGGTCAACGCGAATGCCGCCATGATGAAGGGAATTGCAGTACTGCTTATGCGGAAACGATTTTCCAGGGCTTTGGAGATTCTGGATCAAATGGATAATCGATGCACCAAGATGCAAGAGAAAATGCAGGTCCATCGATCTGTTGCATTGTGCAACATAATCGTCATTATCTACTATTGCGTATACTTTAGCTACTTAACGCTTGCCGTTATCGGAGCTTTACTTATTGGAAAGAGTCCATTCTATCTGTATAATCCCCTGGTTGACCCAGAGGAACATTTTTATTTAACCACTCTAATTGAAACGATCGCCTTAAGTGGTCTTATTTTGTCAAACCTTGTTTTAGACGTCTATCCGATAGTTTATGTGTTCACATTGCGAACACACCTTGGACTTTTGGATCAGCGAGTTAAGAATCTTCGACGCGATCCGGATAACAACGAGGATCAGAATTATGCGGAGCTGTTGGACTGCGTCAAGGATCACAAGATGATTGTCGAGTAAGGAAAGCAAGGGGAAATATAATACAAGTTGTACATTATATCTATCTGTTTATATAGATTTGGCAACTCGATTCGTCCGATGATCTCTGCCACCATGTTCATTCAGTTGCTATCTGTGGGCCTTCTTTTAGGTTTGGCAGCAGTTTCTCTGCAGTTTTTTAATACCGCAATGGAACGTATTGTCTCTGCATTCTATGCCTTTGCCATACTTTTTCAAACATTTCCCTTTTGTTTTGTGTGTGAGCAATTGAACGGCGACTGTGAATCCCTAACCAACACATTGTTTCATTCTGAATGGATCGGGGCAGAACGTCGGTATAAAACCACGAGGCTGTACTTCATCCACAACGTCCAGCAGTCGATTACATTCACCGCGGGCGGACTATTTCCAATTAGCCTAAATACAAACCTAAAGGTAAGAAGTTACATCAAGTAAATAATTCAGTATTGAGAGACACAAAATTTCAGATGGCCAAGTTCGCTTTCTCCGTGGTAACCATCGTGAAGCAGATGGACTTAGTAGAGAAATTAAACAGGGAGTAGTACGGTCAATAGCATGAATCAACGTAAAACTACCAAAGGTAGTAACCTAGCAGAACCCTTTTGTTGCACTTTTGGCACAAATTCAAATTTCAAATAAAGGCAGAAGTAGTGCCAAAAAACTTTTGGGAGTAAGAAGTAGTTTTCCTTGTTGGGACCCAATTGATGCACTAAGCTGAAAAACTTAGCTGATCACTTTCGGTCTTAATTGGAAAATATCAAACCCCTTTTACAACAAGAAAGGAAAGCTAACTTCGTGCGGAGCCGAAGTTGAAATACCCTTGCAGAATATTCTGTAAATTATATTCTCCAAACTTATTCATATGATGCATTCTTAACACTCATAAAAATCCCAACTTCCTAACTTTAAAAAACCAAAGTTATGGCATTTCCACTCGTTCAGTTATATGGCAGCTATAGAATATAGTCGGCCGATCCTTATGAAATTTGGTATGTCGGATTGATTGGTCAAAAATTAAATCCATAGAAAATCCAAACTTCCTAACCTTACAACCACCAAAGTTATGGTATTTCCGATCGTTCAGTTATATGGCAGCTATAGGATATAGTCGGCCGATCCTTATGAAATTTGGTAAGTCAGATTGATTGGCCAAATATAAAACCCATAGAAAATCTCAACTTCCTAACTTTACAAATACCAAACTTATGGCATTTCCGATCGTTCAGTTATATGGCAGCTATAGGATATAGTCGGCCGATCCCGGCCGTTCCGACTTATATACTGCGTGCAAAGGAAAGAAGGATGTGTGCAAAGTTTCAATTCGATATCTTTAAAAATGAGAGACTAGTTCGCGTAGAAACAGACAGACGGACAGACAGACGGACAGACAGACGGACAGACAGACGGACAGACAGACGGACAGACGGACAGACGGACATGCTTATATCAACTCAGGAGGTGATCCTGATCAAGAATATATATACTTTATAGTGTCGGAGATGTCTCCTTCAATGCGTTGCACACTTTTGACCAAAATTATAATACCCTCTGCAAGGGTATAAAAAACCATAAGCAAAAAAACTTGTGAAAGAGTTAAAATGTCAACAGCCTGTTCAAGCAATTAATTATGTGAGATATTTCCATTTGCGGACACGCCCCTAAAAAACAAGTCGGCAATTTTCCTGCAAAATAATTGAGCCTTTCCCACAATTAAGTCATTCGCTAATAACATAACCCAATGTTTTTGAATAGTATACTCGCAATTGGGCAATTAAAGAACTCATATAAATACACCTCAATCAAAAACTGTCTTCAGTCGTCGAAGAACCAAGTTGAAGTGCAAACTAACCTTTAAAAGTTCAAAATCGGAAATGATTTTCAAGTACATCCGAGGGCCAACCCCTGGAAATTTATTTTGCTCCCGCGATTCGGTGGTCCACTTACATATGGGCATGGATCAAATGGGATGGAGACTGCCGCCAAGAACGAGGCCATATTGGTGGCTCTATTACATTTGGTCTTTCACAACCACGCTGATCACTTTTGTCTATTTGCCCTACGGACTGACAATGACCGGAATCAAGAAGATGAGTAGCTTCACGACCTCCGACCTGTTCACCTACGTTCAGACTCCGGTCAACATGAATGCCGCCATGATGAAGGGCATTACAGTGCTGCTCATGCGAAGGCGATTTTTCAGGGCTTTGGAGATCATGGATCTAATGGATAATCGATGCACCAAGATGCAGGAGAAAATGCAGGTCCATCGATCTGTTGCATTGTGCAACATAATCGTCATTATCTACTATTGCGTGTACTTTGGCTACTTAACGCTTGCCGTAATCGGAGCTCTAATTATTGGAAAGACTCCTTTCTATGTGTATAATCCACTGGTTGACCCAGAGGAACATTTCTATTTAACCACTGCAATTGAAACGACCGCCTTAAGTGGTCTTATTTTGTCAAACATTCTTTTAGACGTCTATCCGATAGTTTATGTGTTCACATTGCGAACACACCTTGAACTGTTGGCTCAGCGAGTTAAGAATCTTCGACGCGATCCGGATAAAAGCGAGGATCAGAATTATGCGGAGCTGGTGGACTGTGTCAAGGATCACAAACTGATTGTCGAGTAAGGAAAGCTAGGGAAAATATAATACAAGTTATACATTATATCTTCCTGTTTATATAGATTTGGCAACTCGATGCGTCCGATGATCTCTGCCACGATGTTCATTCAGTTACTATCTGTGGGTCTTATTCTGGGTTTTGCTGCGGTCTCTATGCAGTTTTTTACTACCGCAATTGAACGTTTTGTCTCTGGATTCTATTTCTTCGGCGTACTTTTTCAAACCTTTCCCTTTTGTTTTTTGTGCGAGCAAGTGATCAGCGACTGTGACTCTCTAACCAACACATTGTTTCATTCCGAATGGATCGGCGCAGAACGTCGATATAGAACCGTGCTGGTGTACTTTATTCACAATGTCCAGCAGTCGATTACATTCACCGCGGGCGGAATTTTTCCAATTTGCCTAAATACAAACCTCAAGGTAAGAAATTACATCCAGTAAATATTTCTTTATTAGAAGACACAAAATTTCAGATGGCCAAGTTCGCTTTCTCCGTGGTAACCATTGTGAATGAGATGGACTTGGTAGAAAAATTAAAAAGAGAGTAGACGGACCAACATAATCAACCTGAAATTATTAAAAATAGTTGTTGTTACCTAGCACAAGCGTTATTTTGCACTTTTGGCACAGAGCAACGAGTATAAAACACTACTATATTCAGATTTGAAACAAATGTAGAAGTAGTTCTTCAGCACACTTGCGTATATTGTATTTTATTGGGCTGATTTGGTTTGTGATTGAAAAATTAGTATCGGGAATTCAAAGACACCACAGGCTAATAATTATTATCTGGTAAACCACATTGAAAAACAATTTTAATTAATATTAAATAAATATTCTGGTATAGGTATGTAACAATCTGAATTGTAGAATCATAAAAATGTTAACTTTGCTTACCAAAACAGATAGCAAAGCGTACTCAACTTGAGAGATTGGTAATACACTTTGTACCATTGTAAGCGTTACTTCTCTAGGAAACAAAAAAAGAACTCATGTTTTACTACTATAGCTAGCCGTTGGTAGTTGGTAAATGGGAAACCCGTATCTGGAGTCCCCATTCTTTTCACCTGCCACTGGACCTCTCGCTCCGTCTGGAACTGCCGTTCGGCCCATTACAATTATGGCCAGTTGGGCAGTTGGGCAGTTGGAGGCATTGCTGCACATCTGCGCCGTCTTCTAATTTCGAATCGTGTTCCACAACAGCAACTCCAATTGCAACACGTACTGATGCGGAGAGTGCAGCGCCATAAAAACCACAATAGAGCTCCCGGGTTACTCGTGCTGGCAATCTCAAGAAATCAGGAAGGAACCGGACAAAGGAACGATAGTCATCATGGAGACGGAGTATATCGACCCCGATGGTGTTCCATTCAGGAGGGCAATTCGCGACTTACAAGCTCGTTTTCCCGCTATTTACATATCGGATTACCATCCCACTTGTTGCCCGACATCATCGTCATCACCACCCATCCAATCCAATCCAATCCCATTCCATCCCATCCACATCCACGTCCACACCCACCGATCCCCAGCTAATGATCCCTGCCAGTGTCGAATTTCGTGTACATAGTTTATGGTTATGGATTTGCGCACTTGTCAATTGCAGTTCGATCATTGCCAGCACTTGCACTCGGGGTCGTTTGTATTGGGCCCCCAGACAAAAGGCGAACGTGCAGCTGCATAAATATGGAAAACTGTTCGAAATAGGCGGAATCGACATGGGTATCTCCCGACTTCAAAAGGTGATCGCAATAGATGGGAGCATTGCACGGATATGATCGGAGTTCGACTAGGCGATACTGTTTGGAAATAAGTTAAAATGGTTTTGGTTAAACCAGGATTTTTGAGAAAATTGAAATATTGAAATAAATCGTCAAAACTATTATCACCTGAATCTTGACATCGATGAAGAGGGGTGCCTCAGAAAAAACTATGGTTTTAAAATCACTTATTAGGGTGTCTAAAAGTATGCAACAATTTATTTTGAAATCGGGGCAATATTGGATTGATGCATAGTCATTCATTATTTTTTTTACTTCTACTTCAAGACACCTTTATAAAAGACCTCATGAAACTAATAGTTTATGAGTAAGGTTTACTGCACTATAATGGAGCTATCATTAGTACATTTCAATTGTAATCCGTTACCAAAATCAATAAGATAGATTCTGCCTCAAGTTTTTTTAAATTTCATGTACGTGTCTAAACCCCCTCTTAAAAATTCCCATTACCCAGTGCAATAAATGTCAGAAAATATTACAAAATATTGAGTTGTAGGTTCTATATAAGCGGGTTTCTCTGTCATTCTGGTCAGTCAGAGTTGAGATGTCGCCGAGAAGAAATATATTAGTCGCACTGAGCTGTTGCCTGCTGTTAAATTGTTTGAATATTCAGGCTAGGTCCTTGGATGAATCTGCTGTTAAGACGGTAAATCGAGTAAAGCTATAAGGTACCTAATGCTTTATACTATCCTTCTTAGAAGCGTGATTCCTCAGACTGGTGGTCCCTCCTGGAGGATATTATCTATGAAGACAGTAGTGATTATGAAGCCGATAATGAAAGTTACTGTGAGTCGGAGGGACTTTTCTTTTCGGGTGTCTACATTATCTCTTCTTTTTAGTGGTTTGTCGCAACTGTACGGTTGTAGTTCAATCTGCTCCAAATGCTACGGCGGATGGAGGCACTGCAGCTCCACCGGCAGGAGGAACAACTCCAGCAGCTCCGGTACCAGTAGCTACTGATCCTCCTGCCACTTCGGCACCTGCCACTTCGGCACCTGCCACTTCCGCACCTGCCACATCAGTAGCTCCTGCAGTAACTACAGCACCAGGGGAATCAACACCCACTCCAACAGCTGCTTCTGGTGGTTAGGGAACCACACTGATATTTAAAATCCTCCTACATATAAAACCTTAGCTTTTAAATGGGATTTGGTATACGATAATTTTGACTTTTGGCTAACAACCCACCTAGAATAAAACTGGCGAATGGGCCGTAAATCTGTGCGGTTGCAATTCAGTGGCACTTTGGATTTTCGAAATGTTGTAACGCAATTGTCTTGACATAAGTCACAACAGATCGGCTGGCACTCGCCACAGACCCACACGCATTGAGTCTGGTGGCTGGAGACTGGAGATTGGGATAGGGATTGCTGACATTTATCCCGGGACCAAGTCGGTGGTTTTTTGTGTGCTCCGTCTTTGAACATTTGTGGCGGCGAAAGGAGCCACTGTGGTTCCCCCTCGACAGGGAGGGTGTCATTCCCTGCTCGACATTCTGTTTGACATTTGTAATCTCGTGATCGTTAATTATTTACGAATTGAGTTACAAACAGAGAGGGGCCACAATATCCAGCGGCAGCCAGGAAGGCAAGAAGTGGAGTCAAAGATCATGGAATCAACAAATACGCTTCCTCAAGTGGGGTTGATATGGGTACAACGAGTATAGAAAGGAGTTTTTTCCTCCACATATTTCAGAAAGTCACATTGCTGGGATGACCCTTTTATTTTAAATTTAATCCAAATAAATAAGAAACCGAAATATATTTTAATATATATTCTAAAGCATTTCCTGTATCCAAGATATTACCTTATAAAATACTACTTTTTCACATAGCAACCCAAAGTCTAAATATAAATCTGATTGTTCTTTTTGGTTCTTCTTTTTTTTCGAATTTCTGCGTACGGCGAGGAAAACATTTAAAGAATGCTCAATGATGGCTGCAATTTGTTGGTCCCTTCGAGAACATTATCTTCGAGTGCTTGACTTTTGCGCTAAGCGTCCATAAATTTGTCTCAACAAATACTTTCTAGTTGTCGCTGACAAAGATCATTGCTGGATGTTATTTTCTTGTTCGGATCTATTGAAGATAGCTGCGTCGTTTTAATGGCTTTTCAAATACGCATGACATCAATTTTGGGCAATTACCAAAGATTAATGGCAGCCAAAGTTGAGCACTTGTGGTTTAATTATGATATGTGAGTTATGTTATAAGATAAGAATCGATCCTCCGCCTAACCGAGAAATTGGAAAATTAATTGAATCAACTATCGGTTTGCTGCCTGATTGGAGGAATATTCTCCGCAATGTGGATTCGACTCAGCAGTCATCTTCAAAGCAGTGAGTAAGTTTTTCACTTGTGATTTATGGCAGCCAATCGACATCCGGCCATAATTAAATGCTTCCCGCCACATGCAAATTAGTCACGTAATTCCTTCGATCTGACTTATGGGATGAGTCAAGAGCAAACGTTTTGCAACGTGCCCAGTGTCCAAAGGAAATTCGATCAATGATGGATGTTGAACGCGACAGTTATGAGCCATATCGAGGAAGGAAACATTAAATACTTAGTTTGACTGACAGAAATTAATATTGTTTATTATTTTATATTACTATTATATTTTTAACTAGGCTTTTAAGATTTTTGTGTATGGAATTTATAGCAATTTTTCGACCCATCACAAAGTGATTTATTTGACCAATTTGTGTTCCTTAATAAATTAAACATTACCTAAAATAACCAAAAAATAGATTCTGTCGAACTAAGTCAAAGTTCTAGTTTTATTGGAAATATGAAGTATAAATAAAGGTAAATTAGATTCTATAAGTCAAACCTATTTTTATTCCATTTATAAAGTTTAACTGTAGCGAATGAATTGATTGTATGGACAACGGATCATATCATTAAAAAGGTTTCAAAGAAACACAAAACCTATGAAATGTAGATATTTTTTTTCTCATTGAAACGTGCTAAGCAATTTTTCCCAGTGTGACTTCAGTTCCAATCCAATTTGGTCAGAGCTTCAATCCCCTTTTTCGAGGGATCACAAGTGCAACATTTCGTTGACCCTCTGCACGGCTACTTGGGCGATGGCGATGCGTCGGCACTGATTGTTGGTCTTATTAAAGGTGCAAACATGCCACCGGTGTGGAAGTGGAAGTGGAGGTGGAGGTGGGTATTCCTACACGGGGTGCATGGGTACGGGTTGTGTCGGTCACGATCAGAGGAGCAGTGTGTTAGGTGCTACCCAGGTCGCCGTCGCGTTTCGAGTTTGTTTGGCTTGTTTGTTTGCCTCCGGGAGAACCTTCGAACGCTAAGAGGCGTATTTTGTTTATTTAATTTTAAGTTACGCCTGCTGCGGCCGATCAAGTTGACTGGGCTACTTTAGCTCTAATAAGGATCCTTCCTGGCACCCCCATTGGCACTCCGACTTTCCGCTAGTCAGCGACTTAATCAAGGCAAACAAACTGAAATCGGGGCCTCATTCGATCCGATCCGGTCCGATCTGAGCAGCTTCTGTTAATGAAAGGCAAACAGCTATGGAATTGTGAAGAGGTCGGGCAAACAGCTTAAAAAATCGTAAACTCTGAAACGAAATGGAGACGGAGGAGACTGCATTTGCCTGATCGGTAAATATTTGCCCATGGATTTTCGTCTCCGGACTCGAGGTCCTTTCGCAACCCCTGGCGGAAATTGAAAACGGATTCGGTAGCCGACGCTCCTGTATCTGTGTGTTTCGGGACAAATGGCTTACAAATGGCTGTGTTTGCTTTGAAATCGTAAACTTTTACTTAGTTGGTCACGCTTGGCTCGAGATCCCGAAATCCACACAGAGAAAAAAAAGGAAATGGGTTTCAATCCGTTATGGATTCTTGTATAAAAGACAGTATTATAAAATTAAATTCAAATTACATTCTAATATAATACTTTTTATCCCCAGAACTATTTTATTTAATTGTATTTTAAGAAATAAACACAAGAGAAATTATTAAATTTACAGCAAAACTATATAATCTCTGATCTTCTTGTTCTCCGTGCAGCTCCCGTTTTTGGTGCCTTTCCCCGGCTTTCAACATGCCATAAAAAGCTCAATTAAAATTGTCTATATGGCAAAATTATAATTCATAAATTCTGGGAAATTGCCGAATACAATGGCGACCACTGTTGCAACTGGAACTCCGCCAACGATCAGCAAATTACAAACGCAATCCAGAAAGAAATGTCGGCTTTAATGTGCTTCTGTTTGTGAGAGTTTCTTTTTTATTTCTGGCTCTTGTTCTTGGAAATTTTTCAACACTTGCCCTTTCGTCAAAGTTTTGCCGCCGGCAATTAAAGTTCCACATATTGCAGCTTAAGTTTTTTATAATTTATTAAAATATCATTAAAGTATTCACGAAAGCCACTGATGCGCGTAAATCCAATTACAGGAGCAATTAACGAACGTTAACTAACTAGAACTAATTAAAAATAATATTTCGCTAAACAAAATGGACGGAGGGGTCGGAAAAACGTCAGCATGTATGAGTATGTACAGTATAGCTTCTGGTATATCAAAAACAATTTTAAAACTTACAGCAATGGTATTTTAATTAAAAAGTTGTATTTCTGATTAATGGCTTCAAGAACAGAATTAATTTTGAAAAAAGAAATTTCGTTATTTATATTATTACAGATGGGTCTTCTTTCTTAATGATACGTTTTATTGTAAACTCCATGTAAGGAATTATTTCACTACAGTCACATGAATATATATACTTTATTTATACTTATCTTATCAGCTTGGAAAAATATATACCGATGCGATAATCGAGAATGCCTCCTCTTCCTATTTGTCTTGTCTCGTCGATAAGTTGCAACTAATATTGCAATAAAAAAATACTTTGAATCAACTCCAACAAGGCATCCAATTGACTTGGCGATTATTTCAAAAACATGAACGCTGAGAACATTTTCGATGTCAAATGTCGAGAGGCAATGAACTTATTTTCTGCCTAATTGAATTTAACAAATTCAAACATTTCAAACTGATAAGACATTTTGTTTATGTGATCATAAAAATACATTGTATTATTTATTACTTTGTATTTGATTGCGTAGGCGAAATTTTAGCGAGCTCCGACGATGACAATAATACTTATCACGCCTATGAGACTTTTATTTGAGAAAATAAAAATGCCATTCAAATTTCATTTTAATTAATAAGCGGGCCGTCAATTAACACGTTTTCACACGAAGCGATGCGTTCTACGAAAATGGTCCACTAAATTGTATTAAATCGCAAGAAACTTTGAGTAATTGTCTGAATATTCACAACATTAACTGCAAACAAATAAAATAAATATCAAAATACCAAAATGGCTGCCAATTTGGATACACATTTATTTTTAGTTCGTTGGGCCCGAATTGGATATAAATTTGGCATGAAATGATGTTTTTGATATTGAGGGCAATATATTTTGGGGCTTCTGGTTTGGTGTTTGTTTTGATCAGCAGGCAGAATCACATCAAAAAGACATCCCCAAAAAGCCAATATATATTAAGTCTGACGATTAAATACACTTTAATGGGGGAATATTCGACTATTATTAAGTTTGATACTATCTTATTTTGATTTTTTGAATGGCCTAATAAATATTTCCGGAACTAACAGATTTATGTGAAAATTTCACAAATGGGAAGTCCAAATATGAAAAAATATAATACATTTCCTGCAAAAATCGAATCTTATATATTATTAAAATGTGGATGTAATTTCCGAAAATGATCATTCAAATTCAAAAGAACTTTACTTATTGGAAGGGTATAAAAGTGCATGGCAAATTGGATTTCCCATCTCATAACTATACAATATGTGCGAATGCATTTTCGACTGCGTGTTGTCCCCATAAATCTTTGGGTCTTGGCAAGCGGTTCCTTCTCCTTCGGAACTGGGGTCTTCAGGTTGATTGACGGAGCGCCGTCGCGGTGGGGAGATGCCTTCATATGTTTATTTTCTTGCATCTTATCAAAATTTATATGCATTCGGCATGCAGAAAAAATTAATTTAACAACTCAGTTGACTTGAGCTGAGGCTCAGCCAGCGCGTCGCGTATACGCCATGTGGTACGCCCCTTTTCCACTGCTCACATTGTGAATATTTAGTTAGTTGCCCACATGCACATTGTTGCGGTCTTCCTCGACTTATAAATAGTTTAGTTTTCACATCGATGTTTTTTTTCTTTTCTATACTAACTACAAGAGCTTGTCGACAATTTTGCATTCGGAGCGTTGCACAATTTGCCGCACAATCGCATTTATTTATCAGTAAATTTCACAGACTCGAGTCGCCGGCCAAGAGAAAGAGGAAGCCACTCTCCGTCTGTCACTTTGATCTGCTGGCAATGCCATTTTCCTTCTTAATCTGCAGAGTTCAAATCCGAGTGTTATCAATGAAAAGAGTCAGGACTGGAATCGCTTTCTGTTTTCCTAGCTTCGATCGATTCTACCCGTAATCTCGATTCTTTTTACGTTGATTTGAATTACTTTCTTTTACATAACATAATTTAAAGAACTGCTGTTAAATGTAATTCATTTCTGAATTATATTAAGCTTTTTAAACAGCTTCTTATTTAATTTCTCTTAGCTATCAAATCTGCCAAAATTTACATATGCTGTTGTACATGTTCGATTTAAGATCAAGTGCTTCGAATTATAAATGAAGCCCATAAAATAGGCGCCCCAGCAAGTGGGAATCAAAAGTACATAAAGCTAAATAGATTCCTGCGGCGTCAACAGCATTGTCTGTCAACAGAAATTAATGAGTCCGTAAATCACGGCAGCCACCGCCAAGATAGCGACGCACTCGCTCCTTTATCCCGCCCCCTTGGGAGATGGGGGCCAATGGGATAGTATGGGCTAGGAAATATGACGGCTCTAGCTCCGATGTCGGGTAAACTCGAAAGGGGTGCGACCCAGCCGAAAACCAAAGAAGATATGCCGCGGCGACTTCAATTACGCGTACCAGGAATGCGCACAATGCGCAGTGCGTAGCCGAAATGTGCTCGATGTCGATGCGAAACCCATGGCCAGAGTTCCGATCCCGTCCCACAGACCCAATGTGGAGATCCAGAGATCCAACGCATCCGACCAATCATTGGCAATGTACTAGAACCGACAACTCCGCCGCAGTTCGGGTTCGCCGGCACTCGAGCAATGTGCAACGCCCGTCGCTGACAGCCGCAACATGCATATAAATCTAACCATGTGTTCCCCAGCTCGCCCACTCCCGAATCCTAGGCGGTGCTGCCCTCTGGGGATTACAGAAAGTAGCTAAGGCGGTTGCTATGAAAAAATAACCAAAAATCATGAGGATTTGTGTACCTTTTTTCACTTAAAAAAAATAAATTCAACTTACGGGATGCTTAAAAATTGTAAGCTAAAATATTTATAATTCTTTGTGTTGGAGTTTGTTTAACAGAGATAAGTAAGTTCTACTTTTTTTAGTTAACGCTCAAGTTGACTTTTCAATGCCACGAAATATTTGCAAACTTAAAGAATCTTTTCTTAGTTTATATAAGAACTGGTTGAAAAATAGCCAAACTAGCAGCACTGGCTCTATAGCTCCAAGACTGGGAAATGGAGTCGGAATTCCTGTGCAGCAGTTCCGGTTGCGGGTCGCCATCGCACCCAAGGGACTTGACACAGGCCATCAAGGGGTTAGGGGTTACAACCAGATGTTAGAAGTCCGCTTATTGATGCGACTGCATTCATTATCCCGGAGTGAACACGTGCCCCCTAACGATTAGAAACTCATTAAACTCATGGTAATGAGCTGAGTTTATCCTCAACAACATGAAGTACACTTGTCAGATGTCAGAGGTTGGATCCGTGGGGAGATATCCAAAGGAAGATAGGGAGGAAATTTCAACCGATCCACAAATGTGATCTTAACCTCTTGCCTCAAAGTGTTTTTATATTTATCAGTAGGATATCAATTTATTAATACTTTTATCCTATTTAATAAACAGCTTACTCAATTTTTTAAAAGATGGAAACCTTTTTAAAAATTTTTTATGGAATAATTATGATAAATTCTTTGTGAAACTTTATAAATGAAATCGTTTTTTGGTTTTTTTAAAAGCTCTCAGAAGTTTTGTAATACCCGAAATTACTGCAAATGGGCTTGATGAAAGTTCCGCATCAGCGGATGGGGATGTGATTTAATTAAAGAAGTCAGGGGAAACGACGCCACACAATCAAGCCGTGGCAGTGAAGCGTTTTCCCAAACCCGGCCTGCAATCGTCGGTATCAACGGGAGGAAGCTGCAGGTCGGGCTTTATGATCACTCCCCCAGTCCCCCGGCCATCCACCGCACCCTACTCCTGGCCACCTACCAAATACACACTATATAGACTCTTCCATTAAGGCGTGTACACATTGACGCGACGTTTTCCTCCTCGGATCTCAAGTGTTTGCCTGCCTTTCGTGGCCATCGTCTGCGCCTTTTGTTTTACAGCCCCTTTCCGTGATTTTAACATCTTGCACTTGCGGCCCGCGTCTGGTGGGCTTTTCATGTTTAGCTACCGAAGTAGATGGCTACCGGTGGCCGTTAGTCACGCATTTCTGCATCTCTGGTCCAGAGTCTGGGTATGGGTCTGCCAACCATGGACCTCTCGGCGTCTATATCTTTTCCGACGTCTGCGGCCGTGCAAACAATGCCGGCGTACAAACAGAATGTCAAAACATCGAAAGCAAGTCATTAATGGACCAAAGTGCGGGACCTCCTAGCCGACTTCTTCCCTCTTTCCTGCCAGGCCAAGTGGAAAAAACATATATCCTTTAAGTGAAACCCTTTTGATACTTTGCAATTTGGAAGTTCACCACAAACAAATAAATGCTTGAAACTATTGGGCGCATATGTGAGGCAGATTAATTAATAGGTTTCATCTTGATATCATAAAATAAAAAAACCTCGTCCTTTTATTTTTATATTTTACTGATTCAAATTAAACAAAAATAAAATATCTTATCTTTTACCTATCCAAATATTTAGCTACTTCTAACTTTATATTGTGATTAAAAAAATATATATTTTGAAATCACAAAATCCATTATTTTTGTAAGCCTGCTTCTGTCATAAACTTGTTAAACCAAAAAGGCAAATATGTCACCCATAGAAAGCGCAATCCGAAACCATTAGCCAATTATTTCGAAAGATGATCCAACCAATTGGAAATGTTTAAAAGTAAATCGACGCATGCCAAATTATTCAATTGCGCAGATGTTTGTCAATAGATCCAACTCCCGACAACAGGGCAAATCTTTACACTCTTGTGTATGTAGTTTTCGGCCATAAGGCAATGTCTTGCACTCGGCTTTTGTTTTTGGCCCAAAGCACATGGACAAACAGAGACACGGACACTTGGAGCCAAAAGTGAAGACCGCACGACAAAAGGCACAAACATTACAACGGTCATTAGTTAAATTAGGAGGCATGGGTCCGGAGTTTGGGCCTGGGGTTGGGATCGGATTGGGGTTTTCGGTTTTGGGTTTTGGGATCGCGTACGGATGCCGGCGACATCATCGAAAGCCAAACAAGTGCCGCGGCTACCGCGAGGCTGTCAATCATGCGCAAAGCGACGGCAGCCTTTTGAAACGAAAATCAAAAGCAAACACCTGCCTCTTGGCCCGGCCCAAAAAAAGAAGTCGGGCCATCCATCGATCGACTGTGTTTACCTAAGGGGATCGGGATCCATCAGGACTTGCTTGGAGGATCGGATGAGAGTGCTTTGTTGGCAAAACACTTGAGGTGCGGATTTGAGTGCACAGGCAAAAATTGTCTCTATAATCAATTTAAAGAGCTAAATGGATTGCTTGATTCGGTTTCGTTTTTATTTCCCCAAAAAATATATTGAAATTTATATGATAATCAGCTTTGGAAGAGACCGAAAACTGTTAATCTTTGATTGAAAAATAGATTTTTATAAACGACATATAGAATAGTATGACGTCCTGCTTTAAACAATTTGTTCAAAAACCCTCTTAAGTCGTTTTTGTAAACTTCTAAACATAAATTACCTTTTGACTGAATAGAATTATACTTGACACCAATTCAAAACTAACGAGGTTACAAATTATTGGCACAACAAATTTAAATTAAATTTATAAATAATGTTGTATTCCTTTAAATAATACTAATTTGAAATTAGTATACTAATTACTATTCAATGGATATAAAATACCAATTTAAATCTTTTGTAGCGTGAAATATTTTTGAATCTTATCCAATGCCGTCGGCTATTTACGCATGTCGATAAATCAATCTAAGTTGAATGGAAAGTGTTTTGGGGGGCCTAGAATTTTGAAGGGTAGCAATTTGCACCTACCTGGGTCCATTTCGGCCGATGACAGTTGATTGAAGAACTCCAGAATTGCAATTGTCTCCTTCTCCGTTTACTTTTGTCGACTCCGCCGTGAAACTTTCTCCGGTTGGATTCGCAGCGATGGTTTATTATTGATGGGGATTGTCGACGGTTGCCTAGTCGTTAACTTTTCGCACTTGGCTATAATGTGAGTTTCAATTAAGGCATGAAATTTGTATACAAATTGGCGCCAGTTGTGCGGAGCAGCGTCGGGCTGCGATGCCGTGAACCAAGACTGAGATCTGATTAGCACATTTTCGGGCCAAAACGATCGCACTCGACTAGGTTGCCTCGAAAATTATCACGCACTTATCACACCTTATTGGGGAAGCGGGAACTGCACACACTGCTTAATGACACTACAATGGGTTTTGCTATGCTTTTGGATTTCGGATTATATCGGTTTAGTTTAACTCGACTGGGGGACCTCCCGTAAGATCGATGGATTTGGCACCGATTTAACCGCATTCACTGATCCGTGCGCGCGCCTTTTGATCATCCGTTGGCTTTTCTTCTCTAGCGAATCGGGTCGTATCGTAACGTATCGATTGGAATCGGTTTGGAACGGTTTAGGATCGGGAAACCCTGGCGCGCTCTCCAAAAACGATCGTTGCTGCTCGTCACCCGTGTCTGCTGCGACTAACGCTGCCCGCTGCTCTGCCGATCGTGATCACGATCGCCCATCATCCACGTCCACGCACACAACCAAAACCACCTCCACATCCACACCCATGTTCAAGTGGAAGCCACCGCGTCGACGCAGCATCCCGCGATCTCTCGCTCTCTCCTACTTACACATAAACATCCGTGAGAGGGAGGGCGGTCGATCGACAGTATTTGTTGGTTTTAATGGCGATGCTCGTGCACTGGTGTGCGTGAGCTGGTGGTCCGCGGACAAATAATAAAAATGAAGAACGTCTTTCGTCGCCCAGGAGCGGAGTTAAAAAGTTTTAAAAATCGGGTCTTAGTACGTTGAATAAATTAATTCAAAAACAAAATGTACTTTTTTACATAACTTTTCTTTTTTCCCGCTTTTTACATCTACATTCTTTAATAACTTATTGGCTAAAACAGAAAAGAATAAACGTTTTATATTGCTTCAGGTGAGCTATTTCACTTTGTTTTGCAATGTTGTTATATATTTGAACCTTTAAAGCTCAAATTAAAAATGTAGAAAATTCATTTTCATCAAATTCCAACTTAAAATTAGGTAAGTTTTTCACGACAAAGATTATCTATTGAACTTTGAGAGGAGATTTAAAAACCAACCTTAAGAAAGGTTGTGCAATTATAGTATAGTATGGTATTAGTTATATTTTGCTAGTGATTTTAAAAGAAAGTGACCCCAAGCACAACAGGAATAGAATTTCTTTTACAGTCAAAACCAATAATTAACTTTTCCGATAACATTTTCTTTAATATCATGGATAATGATATTACCGCTCCTGAATACCCTTTCAGTGTGCGAGCGGATGTGTGGGTGTAACCATGAGTGCGGGCCTTGCACTAGTATTCGTTCGCTCTCTCTCTCACGAAAGAGCTGCGCTGCAATACCAATACACTCGAACCGAGTGAGTGAGCACACGCAACCGGGCGGAGTTAATTTCTGAATGCTTGAATGGCCAATCTGAAGCAAGTAAGCGTATCCGTAGCGTTACGCAGGGTGGGCGAGCGATGTCATGACTTCTTAGTGTCACACACATGCGGAAAGGGAAAAGGAATATAGAAAGGAAAGGAAACGAATGGGAAGGGAGGGGAAGGGAAGGGAAAGAAAGGAAAGGGGGCGGGGCTGTGGGAATTCTGGGTGCGCGTGCATCTATTTTTGGTTCATTAAGAAAGCCATATCGCTAATAAAGCGGCACAGACAGCTAACCCCGTAGATCCACCTCCCGATGCGGCCAATGCGGCGTATGCGTGATGCCAACTCTCACTGAGGCGTTGCGTCGTGCTTGGTTAGAGTTAATTATATGAAAATGCCGTCTTCATCTGATTGTCACTAATCCCGAATATCGTCATTTAATGATAGATGCCAATTTCGGTTGTCATTCCCTCATTAAAATGGGTAAAACTTGCTACTTTCGAGATAATTGTGCTTGCACTCGCTCTCTTCTCTGAGTTATGAATGTGTGAGTATCTCTGAGTTTGGCCCACACACACACATACAATGGCACGTTGGACACACCTCCTTGAGTTGGCTTACGCTTACCTGCTCATACCTTTTGTTGCGAATCCAATTGGCCCTCTCCCTGTCACTCTCTGATTTTCGCTCTTTCTCAGCTAAATTTCCTGCGATTTCTGGTTTGACGTTCGCCATTTCGCAGATTTCCTTTGCTTAAAGCGAATTAATTTCTTGATTTTATGAATTTATGACTAATCTTTTCTGATACTTAAGTAAACTCGTTCGGGGTCTTCTAGTCTAAAAATTTGAGAAAATCGAACAATTTTTTTTTTCATAATTCGATAGTTTGGATATTCAAAAATATCTCCCTAAAAGGATTTTTCAAAACTCAAATTATTTTCAAAGTTATTGCCGTTTTAGTGACGTGGCAACTAGACCAGTTGAGCGAACGACTGGAACTTTAAACGCGTTTTTCTCGAAACTACTTTTTTTGATGCGGTCGCCACTCTAGCTCAAGTTCTAATCAGTCGATTTACTTGGAATTTGGCATGAATATTCTTTAAATATATCGCTATCGCATGAACCAACAAAAAATTCGACAAAGTGGAAAAATTAGTGAAAAAAATCGACTTTTTTCTTTGAGTAGCCGCCATTTCTTGAAAAAAGATTTTTTTTGGTGGTTCATGCCATAGCGACATTCGTACTCATTAATAATCTATCATTGTTTTATTTTTCAGATAATTACAAGCATAGATATCATGGCGACGCGGACACGGCCTCTTTTTTTCCCCTCTTCTTCAAGAAGGAATAACTCAATGAAAACTAATTTTTTTTTTTGAAATTTATTTTATGTACTCCTTTAAGTTTAATAAACAAATGATAAAAAAAACGGATAGTAAAAATATCTATTGATTTTTTTTTATTAATCGTTAAAAAAAGGTCGAAATTCGAGCCTCTAGACTAGAAGACCCCCTTAAATGATTTGAATTGTTTTTTTAATCCATATTATCTAACTTCCATTTTAGCATTCAGTTGTAAAATACATTTATTTTAGTTTTTAGTTACTTTATAATTTGTTATTGCTTAAAAACTATAATATTTTCGACTTTTTAAAAATTCAATAACATATTGTTTTTTCTTAGTCAAATTTGTGTAAGTGTTAAGAATGTGATACATATCTCAAGTGTTATCAAGTGGTTTAAAAATATATGTATATTTTTTTATTAAATGTAGCACCAAATAAAAAGTTTCTAAAATATTTTTTGATCATATCTAAGCTTTAGAAAAACGCTTTAAACGGATTTAATCTCACCGAATTTTAGATCATGTGAACCACATGGTAGAAGGCAAGCCCCGAAAACGACATTGGATCGACTTACAAAATAATTGGCCACATGCGAAAGCTAAGAATTCTTTCCCGGCGGCCGAAGCTTCAGAGTGATGGCTGAAGAATTGGCACTGAAGTGGGGGAGCCGATGACAAAATTGTCTCCGCGTTTAACAAATTGGGTGACAGGCTTTGAAGTTGCCGGCAGGCAGCGACAAATGACAAGCATAACAAATGAACACTGTGCGTTTTCCGCTTATTCTTCTCTTTCACAGATTCTTCCCAGTCGAATTTCCCTGTGTTGTGAAACAACAAGGAGTGAAAAGAGTCGGAGAGGGATATGCAAGGCACTTGAAAAAACAAAGGAGCTAACACCAGAGATTTGGGAAAAGGAGTGGGAGAAGGAGTCCGAGTGCCAGGAGCAGCATCGAGTGTCATAAAGTGGCAAACGCGCTATTAAATTGACACATCCAGGTCAGACACAGTGAGCTACTTATGTAAGATTGCGCCATATGAGCGTGGACTATGCACTGGAAAAAATTCACTCTTAAATCATGAAGCATGAAAAGCATACCGTTTGTAAGATTAAGATGACATCAAAACAACGCTTTTTTTAGAGGTCAATGATTTATTTTAATGTCGATTAAGCTGTATTTATAAGAGGGCTTTGGGACCACCATGAAATTCCAATAAACTAATTCCCGTCAAAATATTATAATTTATATAAGGGCTCTTATAAAGAACTGTATCTTGTTTAGAGCTAATCCGCTTTTCAATTGTATATAACCTTATAAGAAAATACAAAACATAAATATTTTATAATAATCATGAAAGGCATTAGATCATGAAAGATCTAATAAAATATTTCTATGCTACGAGCAACTGAAATTCAAATTATTAGAATTCTCCAAATATTTTCTGTAATCTACCGAAATAATAAAATTCAGATCTTTAGGAGAATCATTAAAGAAACATTTTTATCTCCAGTGCATGTCTGCTGGAGTGGGCGGAAGCGTCAAATTGTCTACGGCAGCGACACCCCCCAGTCGAAATAGGCATCGACACGTGATTACGCGACCCACTTGAGTCCTAGAACCCTGGAACCCTGGACCTTGGGCGCTACATAAAACGGATCGACGCAACTGCAGTTGAGGATGAATTATTGGTGTAAGCGAATACCCGGCTCACTTGAGAGGCAACATACCGCAACCGACCTTAGTGTCACCTGATCCCACACGTTCGCACTTAAATTCCTAACTAGATGACGTTGTTCCCAGCACTGACCAATATATATGTACATTCCCATCCCCCGAAAGTCCTTCGGCCTGGACATGTGTTTCTGGTTTGCCGTGGCTTCGGTTTTCCGGCGCATCTTTCACGGGGCCGGGCTTGTTACGGCCTATAAATTCCCAATGGCTATATACATATATTACGGCATTCCTCCAGTTCTCCGGCAAGGCATACAATATGTTTTTGTTTGTTTACGCCATCCGAATCCCTCATATTTTGGACGAAGCCATGGATGCGAAACTATATCAAAATAATCTTATTACCCATTGAACATAGCTCTTTACGATGGATTGCAGGTATTTTCGCCCCACTTTAATGGGGATTCCAGATTCGCAAATAGAAACCGAAAATAAGCATTCGCTTCGGTTGTTATTTCGAAAGACAAAACTGTGTTTGCCATGCTCGATCGTTTGGGGTATCGGTTCCATTAACGTCTGAAGAAATCCTCGGCTATTTGGTGATGGCTTTTTTGTGAATTATCCGGCGGGTGCTAATTAAAAACCTTCTTCGGCCAAGGCAAGGAGCGACCATAAAGAGCGGTGGCACGGCTTTGTGGTTTCCAACAATAATTAAAAGCAAATAAATAAACAGATTTGTTCAACGACTAATTGAAGCTCAAATAAATCAAAATCTAACTAATAGTGCGACGGGACCACCCAGAGTGCCCGGCTCCGTGTCCGTGCATCCGGAGTGCTGAAAAAGTTGAGTTGTAATCGAAGTGTTAATAGGCCAAACGGGTTTCGTTGGGCAAACATATTCGAAGAGTCAAAAAATCGCCCGAAGGTCCGACTTTACCCGTGTTTTTTGTTCATATTTCTTCTGGCAGAAACCGCCAGCGACAATCTGACGAAATACTCATCTGAAAGTTGCCCAGATTTGCCGACAGCCTCAAACGGGGAGATGGAGATAAAGTTGGGAACTGGGGAAGCATCGGCCGGGGGAGGAAGTTGGGGACCCAAATCGAGTTGGAGACGAAAGCGGCAGCGAGTTCGCTTCATGCTCGTTGCACTTGAACGCTTCAACGGCATTCTGATTTGTGGCTGCGGCTGCTGTGCGGACTGAGGACTGCGATCCGGGATCCCAAGCCGATCCGATCCGATCCGGAGCAGGACGTGGCCATAATTCACGTGAGGAGCATCTAACGAGTGAAGAAGATGGGACCTGAGAAGTCCCGCCTGTAAGATACTTATTACTTTATTTGGATAATAACGTTACTTAACTTGGAGGTTCATTTTATAAAATTGGGGAAATATTATCTGGGTTTAAACTACTGTTGAAATATAAAATTTCATTGCATACTTTTTGGCGTTGCTGTGGTTACCTATACCGATTATTCTCTGATCCCTTTGCCCTAAAAAATTTCAAAATAGGGAACCAATGTGGAAATCCTTTATAAGAATTATTTGAAATCTATAAAAAGTCAGATCCAGCATATCATTGGATATTTTTTTAAAGGCAATAATAAATGTAAACACAAATTTCTTAACGATATAGATAGCAGATTGAAATTGATCTTTATGTTACGAACTAAGATATTTCAGAATTAATTAATTTAAACATATTTAGTTTGCGAAAAACAAGGTCCATAATACCTTTTATACCCTGCAAGTGCTGGATACAAAAATCCAACCACAAAAAAAGAAAACAAACAACAGGGGAAAGGTGAAAGTTGGTTCTCCCCAAGAAGAATCCCTTCGATTGGCATGGTAATCAGTTTGACCCTGCTCCACAACTCCCCCCTGATCCCGCCCAGAATCAAAGCCCGCCGCCTATGAGTTTCCCATCCAATATGGCGTCGCTGCCGTTTCCGCATCGCCTTGATGCCGCTGAGATGCAGCGCTGATAGACGCGCTTTAAATGCATAAAATTGCCGACTATAAATAAGATTTAATGAAACACATTTTTCGATTCCCGATTCTACACGCATCCGCATCCAATCCCCCCACTTTTGGGGCTTATTTTGTTTGTTTTTGATTCGCTCCTACCATATTGTTTTTGGCAAAGGATTACCCTGGGAAGAGAAGGCGGAGCGTTTAGCCTGGCATCTTCTATGCTTCTTGAGTTATTATTGTAATTTGGCTGTGGGCAGTCGAGTGGAACGGTTGCAGTTGCAGTTACTCCGAAAGATCCCGACCGAAAGACGGCATAAGATGGAACCCCGCCAGAGCTCTGGCATTTTGTGTTCATTTAAATTTTTCACAGTCTATGAAATATAATAAGTTTGCGACATGTGCGCCGCCATTCCATCCCATCCCATCCTATCCAATCCTACAATTAGCCAAACGAACTTTAATTAAAAATTGAGATCTTTCCCGTTCGTAGAATCTATATATTTGGGATAATCAGAGGTATGGGAAGTACGTGAAGGGAGTGGGCTACAATGTCTGCACTAATAGATCACCAGTGCAAGTTCCGTTCGAAGCCACCTACGCAGAACTTTTTGCAGTTCAAAATGTGTTAACGTTAACGGTATACCAACTCGCGTCCATTTTATGCGTTTCGTTTCGCGCGCACATCCCGAAATTTAAATGGGCCGTAACGGAATAATAGCAAGCCAACACAACACTACAGAAAAGGAAAGACTATGTTTTTCTTATTTTTCCCTTGTGGTGGGTGTGCGAGTACAGTGCGTAGAAAAAATGTAAGGCAGGTACCACGAGATCTTATGGAAAGTGCTTTAATCAAATGAGTTTCCATATCTCATCCGAACAGCAATCTTTACAAAACGTTTTAAGATAACAATAATATTTGGAAGAAATTTGAGTACTGAAAAATGATTCTTCTTATTTCGAATTGTCAAGACCAAACCACTAACTTACATTTTTGATAATACAAATATAAGCCCAAGAAGTGTTTATGCAAACAAATGTTTTCTTCTTACACATTTTATGGATAATTTAAAAACTAAAAATTTGGACTATTCAAGATTCTTGAACTAATTGATGGAATAGTTTTACTAATGGAATATACAATACAAAATGTAATATAAAATCATTTTGTGGAACCTTCTTTTATAAAAACTATATCCTAATTTTCACAACATTTATGAGACGCACTGCCCATCTGCGATTGTATGGAAAATGCAAGAGAAAATTCATAAAGCGGCGGATGTTTTCTTAATTTTTAATGCTTTAGTTTTATTTAAGTGTTTATGGAGAAATAACTAATGAAAAACGCCTTGAATTGCATATTCCACCGCAGTCGGATATTAATAAACGGGCGGCGTGCATGGGCCTGTGCTTGTGTTAAAGCGCAACATGATTCGCTCGATTTAAAATGCATTTCCATGCCAATGGCAACGCGCCGAGTTGCCGCCCTTTGATTTATAAAACAGACCGTTGGCGTTGCTGCTGCCTTAGCCGATTCCCCAGTCTCGGCCGCATCCCAGATCTTCGCTCCATGCCGCCGCTGTTTGTTTGCTTAATGTCAATGCAATTAAGGGGAAATACTTTTGGGCAAATATATCATTGCCAGCGACCATGCATTAAAACAAATAAGCAGTCTCGTTACTTTACAGCCAGCTTCTCTTATATTTCCACGCTTTAAATGCTCTTGCGAATGTTCAGTTTACACATCAAATCTTAGCTATTCTAACACAAAACAACAAGCCAGGTTGTGGGTTGGGGTGTTCCATGTTGACCAGGTATACGGGGCAAAGCTCTGGAAGATTAAGAGGAATAGGTTATAGATGTTGAAATACTGTTTGTATTAGGGAGGATCAATGTCTTATGTCCTTTATGTCTTTAGCTAGATTAGTCAAACTTATTTCACTAATAAGCTGTCTAAATTTTAACATTCTTGTTTGATGATGCTAGGCAATATAATAATTAAGTTCTTAGACAAATAAGGAAAGTTAAAAAAAATGATAGAATCAAATGTTTCATTTAAACATAAAAACACAACGGAAGAAGGTACACAATGTGTAAGAGAACTATTACATACAAATATATGTACATTTTTTAAAAATAAACTAATTGAGCTCACAAATCAGATTTGGGAAACAAGAAAAATCAATCGTAAATGTAGTATTATGAAGTTATGGGTTATGCGTTTCCGCAGGGAACTTACACAATCAAAACATCGAAATATAAGGCGACTACACTGAATCACGGATCTTGCGGGTTTAGTGGCTTAGCTTAGGTTTTGGGATGGTGATTTTATTCCGTCTTGGGCACACTCAGATCGTAGAAGAGCTTGCCCATGCCGCCGATGCCGACCAAAGCGAGGGCCATCGTGACCCGGTAGAGCACCTGGTCCACGGCGGAGCCCTTCAGAAACACGGGTTTGCCGTCCTTCTTCTGGAAGTGTTCCTGCACCTTGCGGATCTCGAAGTATCCCTTCTCGATCTGCTCCTTGGGCACGGCGGCGGACCGGCGGCCAGCGGTGGTAGCGAAGCTACGGACAACAGCCTGTGGAAGGGCAAAAAATGTGCGGTTAGTTCTGGACGCTCCAGGGAACTTACGTAATTACTCGGGAGTACTGCTTTTTTGACTCATGAAACTCATGTTTTTTCTCCAGCTTGAAATCTGAAGTACTGTGGAGTCCATTATTTACTTACTCTGGATAGGTTCATCATCTTGCTTGGGTTTATTTTTAATATTTAGCAAAAGGCGAGCACTTTTCCTGGGCGAAAAATATCGAACCTCAAATATGACAGCTACAGCTGGAGGAAAATCGATGTTATATCGATAGATCGAATTCAATGGCCGATAGTGTTCCAGTACTTTTTTGGTATTCACCCGGAAATTATTATTTACTGAAACAGAAATTTAAGCAGCTGTCTATAAAATAATTAATTTATTAGTCCATTGTTTTACAAAAACACAAACGTTGCCATGGGCTTTCTCACAGTATTAAAAAAGATGCGTCAGAGGGAAAAGGAAATGCGCATTTTGCTGCTGTGAGTTCTTGGACATTTTAAAACGAAGATTAGTGATTCATTCCTGGCTTTAACTTTAGAGGCCTGGATAATGCCGGCAAAACGACGATTCTTAAACGATTTAACGGCGAACCAATAGACACAATCTCTCCCACACTTGGTTTTAACATTAAAACCCTGGAGCACAATGGCTACACCCTCAATATGTGGGATGTTGGTGGCCAGAAGTCCCTGAGATCCTACTGGCGGAATTATTTCGAGTGCACTGATGGTCTGGTTTGGGTAGTGGACAGTGCAGACAGGATGCGTCTAGAGTCATGTGGCCAAGAACTGCAGGTCCTGCTCCAAGAAGAGCGTCTAGCAGGAGCCACACTCCTGGTTCTATGCAATAAGCAGGATCTGCCTGGTGCCCTCTCATCAAATGAAATTAAAGAGGTAAATAGTTTTTGGTTTTGAGATTTTAAATCATATTTAATATCCTTAATCCTTTAAGATACTACATTTGGAGGAGATCACCACGCATCATTGGTTGGTGGCCGGAGTTAGCGCGGTGACCGGGGAGAAGCTTCTCAGCTCTATGGATTGGTTGATAGACGACATAGCCAAGCGTATATTCACGTTGGATTAAATACAACTTTCATTACTTCTCCAACAAGTACATTTTATATAGTTTCTCCTGCTTTTCGTCGGCAAACTCCGGCTTAAAGTTCACTTTGTGAATGGACTTGAACCCTTCATCTAATGTTGGTTCCTGGTACTTCTTCTTCATCATGTTGAAGACCATATCCTTGATCTTGGAGTGGTTGGTGTCGGATAACTCGCGGAAAGCAATGTTATGCTTAACCTGAGCTACAGGCAAGTTCATCACAAGACAGCGGCAGGGAATCTTCATTTCGCTGGCTACTTGCAGGAATTTCTTGCGGGATGCCGAATCCACATTGGTATTGTCAACCACACAGGAATTTCCCGAGTCAAGGAAGCGTTTGCAGGCAGTTAGGCAATTTTGAGTGCTTCCCAAGGTGTCCGCATTGACGATTTTGTAGCCTCGTGATTGAAAAAAGGCAGCGCAAAAGTGACTTTTGCCGGAACCCGGCAGCCCTACCATGATGACCATTTCACAGGAGTGGCCCTCGAAGGTTAGATCATCTGGATCGAGCAGAGACAACTTGTCATGTACGGCAGTGGGATCGAAGTCCGGCTTGTTCCACTGCTCCACTCGTTTGCCCAGAAAATGGACCTCAGGAGTGTAGAAAGAAAGCCCAATGTTGGCGGCAAAGAGTCTGTCGGCTAGAGAGTGATCCTTGCGCTGCTTAGTGGCTCCCTTGCCCGTCTCCGGTCTTCCAGCTGCATCGCCCACAAAGAAACAGCGGTCCTCCTGGATATCCAGGCCGTCGTTCATTTCGTTTCGAAGATGCTGCCACATTCCAGTCAGCGGTTTGCGGTAGAAACCATCTCCAATGGCTATGAATACCTGAATGGGAACTCCTAGTTTAGCCACAATTTGCTTGATCTTTACCTTAAAGTCATCAAGGCTGATTTTTCCTCGTGCTATGCCTCCTTGGTTAGTGAAGAAACAAATCTTGAACCCTTCTTTGTGAAGACTCTTCAATTTCTCTGGTACTTCGGGAAAGATGATCTGCCAGTCGTCGGTGTTTTTGGGGAAAACTAATCCCGATTTGGTTTTAATGATGGTGCCATCCATATCGTAGCCGGCTATCTTTTCAGATGCTCTTACCCCGGCGCTGGTAAAAATTACTAGTTTTCCATTGCCAGCGGAGTCCCATTTCTCGGTTTTCTCGGTAATAGACGCAGAAGTGGGCGATGGAGCAGCTTTCTCGTTGTCATCCGTTGGTGGAGGACTAAAAACCACCTCAAAGGGATGTCTGCCATAGACGATCTCCACCAGATCGCCGTGATTGAGCTTACATTCCGTGTCCTGCATCACCATCACGCCATTGACGCCGCAAGGATTCACTCCCAGGACTTTCAGGGCGACTACGGCCTTCTTCATGTCCACCTGCAGTTCGATTTGTCGCTTGGAGCACTTTGAGTCCCGGATTCCGGTTTCCCGGCTGCGTCCCACGAAATTCTCGCCCGCGGATAGATGAATCACTTGATGCTCTGGTTCCGTGGGTTTCAGGGTGCAGATCCTCGCAGCCGCATCTTTGCCAGCTTTGCCCACGGAACGGTTCAGGTATTTAGCCATGGACATTTTGTTGCTTCTAATTAAAAAGCATTATTAAATGTTGGCGAATTTATGGAATTTGCGCGTTTTAATGAAGCTATAAAGAAGAAGAATTTGCCATTCACACAGAAATGATAACAACTGTTGTGGACAAAACAGTCGATTTTAAAAAAGAAACCGTTGAGTTTGGAGTTCTGTTTTTGTGCAACAATTACACTTATAAACCTAAAGTAGGCTTTTGATAACTTAACAAACTAGACCTTATAATTTAAAAACCTTAAATTTAAAGCAGTCAAAATTTTGTTCAAAATACTAACAAAGTTTCATAGAACAACAACAAATGCAACGAAATTTTCTTTCTTTTCGCGTAAGTTTTAAAGTAAAATAATAATTTATTTTTTATCATCCTTTTTATGTAGCCCCTTCTTCGGGGAACCGGTGAATTTGGAACATTATGCACACCTATTCGTCTTTTTCGCAACTCGGCTGCTTTGAAATATGCCGCTGCTCCTCCGAAGACCGCCCCTGGAAAAGCACCTCCCAAAATGCTGAAGTTACGAAAGCAATTTCAGGCGCACAACGATTTGCCAGTTTTTCTGAAGGGCGGCAAGGCGGATAATATATTGTACAGGTTGACCTGGGTACTTTGTTTCCTTGGATTAGCTGGAGACATCTGGTTGTGGGCTGGCTTTATTATCGCCTAAAATCATGATGAGTTATCCCTCATGATAACCTCAAAAAAAACACTTAAATTTAAATGTATTAAACTAATTTTGACGTTCTGAACAACTTAACACAGTTATTTAACAGCAAGTAACGTTTCTGTACATACTTAAATACGGCAAATTAAAAAACTTACATATTTTAACAAGGTGTTAACCATTCACTTAACTTTTCAGGGTCCTCAGAAGAGACAGATAAATATCCTTAATATTTTGTAATTTAATAAATTTACATTGAAATTGTTTGGGTTGAAAACAATAGCAATATACCCTAATTCAAATAAAGCCGCCACTTAGCTGACATTCACATGTCGCTTGTCATTATTAAGGGATTTTTTAATCGTTGTTATAATTTAGGCAGCGCTGCTGGTCACACTGCTTGCACAACTTGCAATTTTGTCGGCATTTTTTTACTGCATTTTTCTTACTTTCAAAAGGTACGTAAGCACGAAATTATATTTAAATTGTTTTCCTAATAAAACACGATTGCCTGACAGGGTTTTTGTTTGTTTTTCAATTGTCTAACCACGTACTTTTTAATCACTCACATGTTTCCGAGTGATCAGCAAGTTTTCAACGTTTACGGGTTTCATTATAGCCATAGTTTTTGATTTCCCATATTCTCTTGGTAAAACCCCGCTTAACTGCCACATCTGCAGATTTGTCGGTTGGCCAGAGATAAAAGTGCATCCGCCATCAAGCTTTCATGTGTTCCACCAACTCTTTGGCTTTTTTTCCAAATTAAAGTAGCATTTTCACATTTTCCAGTTGAGCGACACATGTAATGTAAATAAAGTTTTCAAAGGAAAAGTTTCGAAATTCTCCAGTAATGTTTCGGCTAAAAGGGCTACAGAGGTCCGGCCAGCAACTGAACAGGCTCTGCCAGTTCCGTAGTCGTCCAAATTACGGGAGCAGTCCCAGTGTCCGGGCGATCCCATCGCCATTCTCCATCTCCAGAAGCTCGGGGCTTTGTAGCTCCCTCGTTCGTTCGTACAGGTACTTGCCAGGTGGTATCTCAACATCAGATAACTTATCTATCTCGATATTTTGCTATCTTTCCAGTTGCAGTGCTAATCTTCCCCAACCCGCTGAAATGGCCAGTAAAACCGCCCACTTCGTCCTGCCCAACACGCAGCCCATCGCCGATCTGGACTGCAAGAGTGCCTTCGAGAATCTTACGGATAAGGAGAAGCTCTATGCCCACCACTTCAGCCAGGCCTCGTGGGACGGCGGCCTCATCGCCTTGATCCAGTCCAGTCCAGAGGCACCGCTCATTTTCTCCCTGCTGCACCGCATCTTTGTCGCTGAGAAGCCGGCGGAGCTCAAGGCCAAGGCTCTGGAGGCAGGAGTCTCTGCGGATGAGTACACGGTAAGGAGACCATACAGTAGGGTTCCCGAGATAATTGGATTTGATGAAGAAGAAATAATAAAAAAAATACTGATGTACAACTTTTCATTCTTTTCAGGGCTTCCTGGTCTACACCTGCGGCGTGTTCGCCAACGCGGGCAATTACAAGGGCATGGGCGACAGCAAGATCGTGCCCAATCTGCCCGAACAGAAGTTCGAGGCCATAGTGAAGTCCTCGGCTGCCTACGCCGATGAGCCGCGCGTTGGAAAGATCTTCGAGAAGGTCAAGGATCTGGTCTATGCGCTGGAGTCGCGTAACGAGATTCTGGGCTTTGCTCCCGATGGAATCACCACCTACTGGTCGGACAATTGCACCAAGGAGGATTCGGAGATCGTAAACTCCTGGCTGACCTCCAAACGTATTGAGCCCTACATGTGCCGCACCTTTAAGGTGACCGAAAATGGTAAAACCATTTATGACGTGAAGCTGGGATCGGTGGCGGAGTCCGCGCAGGACGGGATCACACTTCCACTGGAGGAGTACAAGGGCAATCAGTTCCGGGTGACACGCGGAGACTACCAGAAGCTGCTGCAGCGCGTCAACCAGCATCTGCTGGAAGCCCAGAAGTACGCGGCCAACGACAACGAGTCCAAGATGATCGAGCACTACGTCCGCTCCTTTGAGCAGGGCTCGCTGGACGAGCACAAGAACGGGTCTCGTTGGTGGATCAAGGACAAGGGACCGGTCATCGAGACCTACATTGGCTTCATTGAAACGTACAGGGATCCCGCCGGAGGTCGTGCTGAGTTCGAGGGATTCGTGGCCATGGTGAACAAGGAGAGTTCGGCGAAGTTCTCCGAGCTGGTGAACCGCGCCGAGAAGCTGGTGGAATACCTGCCCTGGACAGAGCCGTACGAGAAGGACTCTTACCTCAAGCCAGATTTCACATCCCTGGATGTGCTCACCTTTGCCGGCAGCGGAGTGCCAGCAGGCATTAATATTCCAAACTACGATGAAATTCGACAGGATGAGGGCTTCAAGAACGTCTCACTGGGCAATGTGCTGGCCAACATCAACCGCAAGGATCCCATTCCCTTCCTCTCCGAGGAGGATCAGACCCTGATGAAGGAGTACAAGGTGAAGGCATTCGAGGTGCAAGTGGGACTCCACGAGCTCCTGGGCCATGGAAGTGGCAAGCTCTTCCGCATCGACGAGGCCGGCGTCTACAACTTCGACAAGGAGAACACCAAGAACCTGATTACAGGCGAAACCATCGCCAAGTGGTATCTTCCCGGAGAAACTTACGACACCAAGTTCGGAGCTATTGGTTCCTCGTACGAGGAGTGCCGCGCCGAGGCCGTTGGCTTGTATCTCTCCCTGCAGCGTGATATCCTGGAAATCTTCGGCTTCAAGGACAAGGGGGAGCAGGATAACATTATCTACATCAACTGGCTGAGTCTCATCTGGAACGGCATGGGAGTGGCTCTGGAAATGTTCAATCCCAAGTCGAAGCTGTGGCTGCAGGCGCACTCCCGTGCTCGTTTCGTGATCATGAAGGTGCTGCTAGAGGCAGGCGAGGGACTCGTTAAAGTCGAGGAAACAGAAGGTGGCAAGAACCTGCTGCTGACGGTAGATCGCAGCAAGATCGATACGGTGGGCAGGAAAGCGCTGGGCGATTTCCTGACTAAACTGCAGGTGTACAAATCTACGGCCGACATCGAGGCGGCTTCCAAGATGTACGAACACTACTCGGAGGTGAACGAGAGCGGCTCGCATCCGTGGGCCAAGTGGCGGGACATTTGTCTGGCGCACAAGAAGCCACGCATGATCCTCGTCCAGGCCAACACGGTGGTCGGCAAGGACAAGAAGGTTCAGCTGAAGACCTACGAGCCCACCCACGAGGGCTACATCCAGTCCTGGGTGGAACGTTACCCCACCACCGACATTGACGATCTGCTGGAGACCATCGTGGAGAAGGACAAGAAATACTTCCCGACTGCCTTCGACAACTGAGAACGTTTCGCATTTACAAATTTCGCCTTTATTTTGAACACAATTTGTTAAATATGATTCTGAAAAAAATTATAAGTCATCAAATGACCAAGTATAAGTTTTTATTTTAATTGGTTTAGTTGGCAGGATTCAGGATTGAGCAGATTCATTGCAAAATATTTTATGTGGGGTTCTTTGGCGAAAAAAGTTATACTATCCCATAGTATCTCGTAGTGAATGATCGCAATTGCCATTCGCAGAAAACGCAGACAAGGATCGTGAATTCCAAGGATGTAAGATTGTAAAAGTATCTAGTAATCTTTGATTTCATAGTTGCTTACCAAAACCATTGTGTTGTTCATGTAATTTAATTTGTTGGTTCGGCTGGATTTTCTGTATTTTTGTTTGGACCTTCGCAACCGCCATGGCAACCACTAGAAATCGGCGTAACCAGGAGAACTCTTTAGTTTTCAACATCGGAAAACCGCAATTCAAGGTGCCGCAGTCGCTGCGCATGGAGCGTGACTTTTACAGCTCCCGGCTGTTCCAGAAGATGCAGCACGACCTGGAGAAAGTGAATCGCAGTCTGGAGCTGTCCAAGGAGAACCCTATGACCAGGGATTTCATCGAGAAAGCTGCGATGACGCAGGAAATGAGGGACATTAAGCACACGGAGTTTGTGGAGAAGAAACGCCGCCAGCAACTAAGGCGAGATTGCGAGGAATTGCGGGATTTGGCGGAGCAACTGCGTCTAGCAGCCATTTCCAAGGAGCTAGCCGAGAGTCTAGAGGAACGAAAACACCAGCGGCAGTTGGCCGTAAAAGTAGAGGCCAAGGAAGTGGCCGAGGAGCGTTGCCTACTGGAGGCCAAGCAACGCGAAAAAGAAGCCGCTCTCAAGGAGGAACAGCGTTGCCTGCGCGAGTGCTTGGCAGGACAAATGGAGGAGAACCGCCGACGTCGCCAGCAAGAGCACGCCCAGGTGATGAACGATCGTGATCTCAGCCAGATGAGGCAAAAGCAAATCCAAGAGGAGGATCGCGCCCAGCAGCTGGAAGTTGAACGGAAGAAGCTGCAAAAGCGCCAGGATATGCTGCAGTCCATCAAGGAGAACCAGGAACACCGTGAGTGGCAGCGGGCCCAAAACAACCAGGAACTGGGTGATCTAGCCCAAAAGCAAACCGAAATAGAGCGCAGGAAACTCCAGCTCGAGGAGGAACGCCAGGATGTGCAGCGCAAGAAAGAGGAGATCAGCATTCGCCTGGGTCAGCAGGTCCTGGAGTTAGAGGTGGGTCTTGGGAAGCCTTACATCCGACTTCGTATTAAAGCCCACTCTTTTTGCAGAACAAAAAACGCCATCGGGACAATCTGCTGTTGGATCTGCTGGAGGCGGAGTACACGGCCAAGAGCGACGAGCGATTTCGCCAGCAGATGCAGCAGGAGCAAATGTCACGACGGCGCACCAAACAGGAGTTGGATCGCTATCGCCAGGAGGTTGAGCACCGCAAGATGGCCCAGATGCAGCTGAAACGTTTGGAGATAGCTTCGAGGCAGCAGGAGGCTCCAGATGTAAGCAGTCAGGAGAACGAGAAGCAGCTGGAGGATTACCGCAAGCGCAGGGCCCATGGAGCCATGTTGCTGGCCATGATTGAGGATAATCAGAGGAAACGGGCGGAGGCCACCGCTGAAAATGTCCAGTACTTCGATTTCAAGGCCAAATCGGATGCTGAGCAGGAGGAGCGCATTAAACAGGAACGACTGGCCATGTTGGGCCAGGTTCCGGCCTCTGTTCTTCGATATCTGCCCAAACATGTCCTGACCTCAAAGGATCGCGAGCATTTCTGCCGGGAGGATGTGCAGGCATTGGGTGGTGGCGATTCCTAGCCTAGTTTTCGGATTGTAAGAATTACTTTTGTAAAAAATACTTTTCAATGGGTCCTTGGAATCCCAAACATATCCAATTTAAAATTAAACGCGCGCCACCCTGCGTACGTGACGTGTATCATTCATGACGGCGGCGTTGCCAGATTTTTAAATTTCTCCTTGCAGATGCCACACCTCAGCAAATACCCTGTTTCCACAGCCATTCATACATCCCTTGCTAAAATACTCGAGTTGATTGCGATCAACAAATATAATGAAAAGGAAAACTATTTGGACGATTGAATGAACAAGTTTTTATTTTTCATATTAAGTTCAAATGCAAAATTAAATTTAAAATAAACTACGTTTTTCATATTAGAAATACAAACTGGCATTGAATATATCTGGATCGCTAGTTTTGCCAACAAGGCGTATTTATTTTGTTACCTTGCCACCATTCGATTAAACTAAATTTGTAGTACATTTCAACGAATTCCTTGAAATATTTTTCAAGTTCGTCCTGAGGCGTTTCTTGGATCTTAAGATTGGTGGTTTTATTAAATTTGGAAAAAAGAAAGCGTCGTTGTTTTTATCAGGTGATGCAAGTTGTACAGTCGAATTTAAATCATTTATTTTTTAATCTTTTTGCTACGGTTCTCATGACTGGCGTACAGTTTTCGTCGATCTGAGCACTAGGCTTTAGCAATGAAAGAAACGACCGAACATTGTTCCTGTTGAACTGTTAAACAGATTTCCCAAAGTTTTTATGTATGTTTTAATGTGTTTTATGCTGTTCAAGTATATAACTGTTTAATGAAACAAGTTAGACAACACTGGTTGTCAACGATTATCGGTTTTTAATTTAAAGAATTTTAATAGAACAACTGCCACCCAGCAGATCAAAATTCAATAAGATTGGTGTTACTTAAGTAGTTCCATAAAAAAAAAATGTTGCTGAAGGCACTTTGCGTGGTGGAGCTACTGCTGGATGTGTATCCGTTGGAACAGGGTATAAGCACAGAATATTTTTCACAGTACTTGGTATTTTTTAGGTTGTAAGCATATTTCCAGTTTCCAATGCGGTTACACTGTTTTCTCAATGGCCAACGCTGACGCTGACTGTGATGAAAATAGTGGGAGTGATCTTGCGTACAAACAAAAACAAGGAATCGCAGTGAAAGGGCGTTGCAGTGCAAATGACAGTGTTTTGGCAAAATGCCCGGGCAAGTTTTAATGATGTTTAGCAGTGCCTAGAAAGCAAAGTGCGCGACGCTAAAACGCAAGAATCGCGAGAAATCAAAACGCGGAAATAGAAAAGTGAAAAAAAACCAAAACGCAGACAGCGAACTTTGGACACAGACAATCGCAAACACACACGGGAAAACAAAGAAAAACCGAAGAAATGTCGGCGCAGCGACCAAATGCAGCGGAGCGGGATCTGGAGAAGTTCATCAAGTTCCTGGTTTTGAAGTCCACCCAGGTGGTGGTCCAATCCCGGCTGGGCGAGAAGATGCAGACGCAGTGCAATCCACTGGCGGGCAGCGACTGGTTTAACATTGCTGGCCAGGATCATCCCGAGGTCCTGGACGAGACCAAGCGGGCCCTGAACCTGAAAACCGGAGAGAGCATCCTGCAGCGGCTGCCGCTGTGCGTGGAAATCTCCCTGAAAACCGCCGAGGGCGACCAGATGGTCCTTGAGGTGTGGTCGCTCGACCTAATCGCACCCCAGAATGGCTCCTCCCCAGCCACAAACGAGCTGAACCCCGAGGGCCAGACCCTGAAAGCAGCCCACGCAATCTACAACCGCATGGGCATCATGCTTAAGTCCCTCATCTCGCTGACCCGAACCACCCCCGCCTACAAGCTGTCCCGTCGGCAGTGCCCCGATTCGTACGGCATTTTCTACAGGATCTACGTGGACAGGCCACAGGTACACACCCTGGGCGAGGGCCATAAGCACGTGAAGATCGGCCAGCTCAACACCATTGTGGGCTCGCTCGTGATGTCCGTGGCCTATCGCACCAAGTTGACCATCTCTCCCACGGCTGCCCAGGCGGAGAGCAACACCATCATGCTGAAATCGGATCACTTCAGGCCCGCCACAGATGCCAGTTCCCCTGGCAACCTGCAGCAACATCAAAATGGAACTGCATTGCCCAAAAAGCTGGGCTTTGGCGGTCTAAATCCCATTCAAAATGCCACAGATCGTCGCTTTATCGACATTGAAAAGCCTCTGCGTCCGGGAGCCTTCACCGATATGGGCAAACTAAAGCAGTACACGGAGGATGACTTTGTGCTCCCCGAAACGCCGCCTTTTGAGTGGCTTCTACGTGGACGTGGTTCTGTGGAGTCCCTCAACCGCCTGGATAACAATACAACCGCCAGTGTGCTCAGCAGCAATAACAACAATAATCCACAGGAGAGTAAATTCAACCAGAGCAGCAATCTCAACAATAACTCCACGGGCTTCAAGAGTTTTGAAAAGAACTCTGGAAACTCAGTGTCACCCATCAAGAGCCTTCTGATCCCCGCCAGCGTCACAACCACGTATCGTCACCATTCGGAACCCGCGCTACAACCCCCGCCCGATGATGATAATCTGCTCAAGGAGCTGCACTTTCCCTTCGCCTCGCCAACGTCGCATGTCAACGATCTGGCCAAGTTCTACAGGGAATGCTACCATGCGCCACCGCTGAAGGGTCTCAACGAACTGCAGGCAGAGATCTCTTCGGTTTCCTTAACCACACCGGCAACAAATGGCTCCGGCGGAGGAGCAGCGTGTGGTCCCACGGCAGCGGCGACGGCGATTGCCAGTAGTGCCGCCGATGCCAGCGCCATGGATGATCTGTCCCGGCAACTGGAGCAGTTCGAGACCTCTCTCGAGGATTACGACAAGCTGGTCTCGCAGTTCGGACTCACGGGCTCCTCGTCGACGGGCAGCCGCAGCAGCGGTGGCCTCCAAATGAGCAACTGAGTCGGATTATACCCCCAGACGTGTCATTAGTTAGTCCTTATTTATAAAGGGGCGGTCAATGTGCGAGGACAAGGATAAACTGAAAAGGGAGAAAACTATTTTAAGAGAACTGCATGGAAAAGTATAGGTAAAAGGCTATTTTTGTTTATTGTATTCTGAAAGAGGTAACAAATATTCCGTAGTTTTGACTTATTTAAAAGGGAAGCATCTAAGAATTTTTGCTGTACAATCTCTTACTAACGGAGCGGAATATTTATTTGTCTACCTTATCAGCTTTAACATATTTCATATATTTAATCTGTCAGTTTATTATGAAAGTTTGAAAGATAATTACAAATCTTACCCTTTAGATTCACTTAAGCCTTTTCTTAAAAGTGTCCAAAGATTGAAAACTAAAAATTTGACCCGCCCCACTATTTATGTATGCCATTGTGTTAAGTTGAGTTGATAGGCTGCTTTTTGATATTACCCGCTATGTAAATACTATATATATAGGCTTTTGTAGGCTCTAGGTCCGTCTAAGTTGTACATAGGAGTAGAGAGCTCATGGCACGTTTCAAAGTTTCCGATGCAGCAGTTTAGACCTTAGCCACAAATACATAAGTAAGTGCCACATGCATATGCATATAGACGGCTATAACTTGTGCAAATCGTAGTAAGTTGGGCGTACTCGTCGCGTGTTTGTTTGTTTGTTTCTTTGTTCAAGTGCCTTTCGCCTGCTTGTAAGTGAAAAAAAATCATATATGTACATAAATAACTATAGATAACAGCAATTAATCAGAAAGCTAAAAGGTTCATTTCTGTTGTAAGTGAGCAAAAACGCCAGATGGCCGATTAAAAAACGTACTGTTCGATCTATGCAATGCATAACCACTAATCGAAAAAGCGAAACTATTTGAAAGACTTGAAGCATAACGAAATATATCTATCCTAACTTAGTTGGTACTGTCAGGAAGTTGAAAAGAACAGCTAGTGTTTTCTTTTATCTTTAATCGTTGGTCGCTTTTGCCTATTTATTGGTTTTGAAATTGCTAAATTATGCCTACATATGTGAATCGAAATTCGAGTATACATTAAAAATACACTAAACAATAAGAAAATTTATACATACATATAAACAATGAATAAAAGCAATTGTTAATCAAGACACTAATCAAAATGTTTACTTCACTTTAAAGAGGGCGTGTCACTTGCTGATGCTGTAGTGTATGCCCTATAGTTCACCTTGCAAAAGGTATGTATATGTTGGATCTTTTAATATCTAGACCATTCCGGATCACACCTCCCAAAAGGCCCGAGGTCATGTGACTTACCTAAAGGAGATACGAGGTAAACACTCCCCCTAAGGGTTTTTCCACCGCTTTAAACTGGTTATTGTTTGTTTTCATTTTGCATACTTACTTTATCGTGCTGCCTGGTATTCTATCACTCAATCGGGCTTGTATTGTATAATGTTCGCCAGAGTCGAGAGTGTTGCGCTGCACCTGGCTACCTGTCTACCTGGCAGTTTGTTGTGGTCGTTATCAATTAACAGGCGATTAGTATTCTCGATCTCCCCACAGCTGACGACTCTCCCAGGTGACTATAGTATATATCTTTGAGCTAATCTCTGGTACTATTTGCGCACTCCGGAGATTGCAGTTTTTCGCATTTCAGCTGTCATTCCATGGCGAATTAACGTCACTATGGCAACGGCAACGACATCGTAAAGGCTAAATAGTTTTATTTTTAACTGAGCACATATACGAATATATAGGTTTACTATTTTTTTTTTGTTTCGCCAATCCGATCCGCGAGTTATCTGCTGTTTTGCTTTGTGCCCGATTCTTTCTTTCGAGTGCTAATGACATTGTCATAGTGCAAAACAAATGGACAGCTGTACACGCTTTTGGTTGCCTTCACGTGAGTGGGTGGAACTAAGAGTTTGGGTGGTACCTGTAGTGGATATCTAATATATGCCTGTATATTAAATGTTCATCAATCAAAAAAACAAGTTATGTAAAGTATTTCTGGGTGAATGAAACCAGGCATCTCTAACTTCTCGTTTACATAAAATCTTTTTTGTTCTCTGATTTGAAAACTTATCTTAATTCCAAAAACAAACCTAAACAAATTAAAGGAAAACAATACAAAAATGTTTTGATGGAATTTAATTAATAAAATCACCAGCTGGTTTTATTAAATTATTATTAAAAAAATTTTTTTTAATCAAACCAAAATTCTTTCGTTTCCAAAAGTTAGCAACCGTACTGAAAGTTTTAGCCTTGATTAATTTTTTGTAGTTTAAAGAGACCACAATAGCATAAGTTCTAGATATGTATGTCTGAGTTTTTGGTATTATTTATGTCAAGAAAAGAATTTTTCTACTTTATAATTTTATCAAAAGCTTTTAGTTTTTACAACCCCCGTTGATTGTGTCCGAATTAGCTGCTGCCGAAAATAGAATACAGCGGAAGAGTCTAGACTATAGTCTATTATGAGCAATGAACTTTGTAACAGGTCCGAAAGATACAACTTAAAGATCGCACATTGGCGACAACAGGTCGCCGGCACTGCATTTGTGTGGGGACACCACTCGAATATATGCATGCACACAGATTTTGTTTTGGCTTTCGGTTTTAATTGTCCAACGTTTTCGCCGTCCGCCTTTGTTTGAAGTTCGCTGTTGCCAAGCGAAAAATGGTGACGCGTTGCCAACAATTGAATGTATTTATTTGCCTTTTGGCTTCGGACTGCATATGAAATGCAAACTTTGGCAGGCGGGAAAATTGCTTTCGTCTGTCTCTATTTTTTACTTTTCTTTTTTTTTCTGCCGGTGCCAACGCTCCAAATAAGCTACCCACGGGAACCGGATTGCACTCTCTCCCCCGGGTTTTCCCTGTTTTCCGGCGCCCACGCACCTCAAATTGAATTATTTACAGTCTGCCTTTAGTAAACTCTTTTTGAAAAAAATTGTATTAGTAAGAAACCTTAAATATTATTTTAAATTAATTAATTTTATTTTTTCTAGACTTGATCAAATTTTTTAAAATACATTTGATGACTAATGTCAAACCGGCTTAAACATTTTATGATTTTTTCGCAGTTTAAAAATCAAAGAAATAAATCAATTTTTATTAAAACTATTATTAATTCTTTGGGGAATGCAAAGTTATAAAAATTACATTTTTTCAATTAATTGTGTTAATGGAGGTCACACTGTATCTTCTTGGGGCACCGGGATTTTTTGATTGTATTCACGTGCCGAGGTAAACCATTTCAGTTCAAGTAAAATTCCCAGTAAGGTGGATTTGTATTTCGAAATTTCTTGATAAGCTCGCTCGAGCAATAACGATAAACAACAAATGGCGATAAGGCAGGGCCTAAATGCAATGCGGACGCGGTCAGAGCATTAATTGCGTTTTATGCAATGCGACCGCATATTTGAAATATTTGTGCCAAGCTCGCCGCCCAGAAATCGACAAAAAAGATGAATGGACGAACTTGGAAGCTTCAGTTCTGAGCTTTTCATGAAGCTGCAATGGATTTGTGCAACTCCAAGAGAAACCTACACATTTATACAGGGGCGTACACAAAAGGGGCGGGACTTGGGGCTTAATACTGTTTAAAATGGGGTCAAAACAGCTTTACGAAACAGAATAAATGATAAATAATATATTTGTTTGACCTACTACATTTTAATTTCGAAAAAGTGACTTATCTATAAGGAAGTATCTGTGTAAAGGGTTTTTTGAAGTCAAACCAAAACGAAAATAACTTTGTTTAAACGACTTGCATCTATTTTAAAACATTTTTGATTTAATTGTAACTGCTACGTTACTTCTTATCTCTACAGAGAGATAATAAAGTTGATTTCAAAATATATTTGTAAACAGAATTCTGATTAGATTAATTTGATATTTTTCTTAATGACTTGATGTCATTCAATGATCAAAGACTTATATATATTTATATGATATATGTAAGTTAGAAATAGAATAAACAAGAAAGGAAAGCTAACTTCGGGCGGAGCCGAAGTTGATATACCCTTGCAGAATACTCTGTAAATTATATTCTCCAAAATTATTCATATGATGCATTCTTAATACTCATAAAAAATCCCAACATCCTAAAACACCAAAGTTATAGCATTTCCAATCGTTCAGTTATATGGCAGCTATAAGATATAGTCGGCCGATCCTTATGAACTTTGGTAGGTCGGATTGATTGGCTAAAAATAAAACCCATAGAAAATCCCAACTTCCTAACTTTACAAACACCAAAGTTATGGCATTTCCGATCGTTCAGTTATATGGCAGCTATAAGATATAGTCGGCCGATTCTCATGAAATTCGGTAGGTCAGATTGATTGGCCAAAAATAAAACCTATAGAAAATCTCAACTTCCTAACTTTACAAACACCAAAGTTATGGCATTTCCGATCGTTCAGTTATATGACAGCTATAGGATATAGTCGTCCGATCCCGGCCGTTCCGACTTATATACTGCGTGCAAAGGAAAGAAGGGTGTGTGCAAAGTTTCAATTCGATATCTTTAAAACTGAGAGACTAGTTCGCGTAGAAACAGACAGACGGACAGACAGACGGACAGACAGACGGACAGACAGACGGACAGACAGACGGACAGACGGACAGACGGACAGACGGACAGACGGACATGGCTATATCAACTCAGGAGGTGATCCTGATCAAGAATATATATACTTTATAGGGTCGGAGATGTCTCCTTCACTGCGTTGCACACTTTTGACCAAAATTATAATACCCTCTGCAAGGGTATAAAAAGAGATTGGTGGCTCAATCTATATTTTCATTTATTAATCTGATTTTTTCAAAACCCCTTGGAAACACATTCAGCTTACTCCACTGCAAGCAGTAGCACTAGTTGTTCATCTGGTTTGCCGGCTTTGGAGCCCAGCTGCAATAATAGAGAGCATAATTGAATTTATTTTTAGACACCCACTGCAACTGCATCTGCATCCGCTTGTAGTTTCCACATTCCACACCGATTTCCATATGTTTTAACATGTTGCTCATACGCCCGAGTCACATTTTGAAGTGCTTCGGGGTTGGGGGCTGGGCTGCCTTGGCGAATTTTTTGGTAAACAACAGCATAAAACATGCGTAATAAACTTACAGCTACGCGTAGCTACGTGCCGAAAGTCTCGAAGCCGCCCGGTTTCCAGGTTCCACCATCCCACTCCCTTTCCACCACCTTTTCCAACCATGTGACAGTGTACAGAGAAAGAAAAAATATTATAATAAATTAGATGAATTTATTTATAATTTCGGATTAAGTTAAAGAGCTGAGAAAATACAACAATTAACCAATTTAGAGGGTGGGTTTGAACTCAGTTCTTTGTTATCAGAAACTTTGAACATATTTTTTTAAAGAATCTCGATGTAACATCCTTCAATATGTAATAATTGATTAATAAAATATTTGATTTAATATCGAGCTGCTTTTTTCTTTGTGTGTGGTGTGGATGGTATTAGCTTGATGTGACGAGTGGAATCCAATGTTGTTCTTATGGCGATTGTTGTTCTGCCGTCTCGTTCGCACACACTACGGCCTTGTCGGCCACCTTGTTTGTTTTTGTTATGCTGGAAAAAAACTCATTTAATAATAATAAATAAAGACGACTGACAAAAGAGTGAGATTGATAAACAAAGAGCGCTGATCGATTCGCCTGGCAACCCGTTTTAACGGGACAACGCTCCATAAAGCAAGGCAAATAAAGCAAATAAAAATAAAGCAAAAACCAAAACTGCAGCTGGAAGTTTTATCTCTTTTCACATTGCGGAAGTCGGCGAGGGGTGTTACGAAAATATGACCCTCACACCCACAAGCCGGAAGTTTGGCGCAAACAAATACAGGCAACAATAATTCGGAGAAACAATTAAAACAAACAAATAATGCATTTACATGCGAGTACGGTGAGCCATCAAGAATTAAAAAGTTTAAACTATAGTGGTTTTTACTGTAAGATACTTATTATCTCAACGTTGTATACCATTTTTAATTAACTTTTCTAAATGATAAAAATAATAAATACCGGCATTGGTACGGTTGATTTATTTAGTTTCATGTAGGTATAAAAGTTCTAAAGATAGCACACAAAATGTCAGTATTGCATTCTTGCTTATTTACCCTGTGCTTTTCTTTATGCAAAGAAACATTGTAAGAATATCAATCAATTTCAATGTCAAAGGGGTTTCCTGGTACAGTTTTAATTAACATGTGAATAGAGCTTGTTTATAAACAAATAGTACATGAAGGTATAAGTATAAAACAGTTTTGCTGATAAGACTGCGTTACGAAACATTCTCTAAGAAGAACAGCAGTTGGCCAGCAACTGATAAGAAGGTGAAACAAAGAAGCAAAACTGCCACAAAGTGATAAGCGTGGCGCCGTAAATTGTTAAATTCTTTGACAAATGTATTTTTGGTTACTTTGACTAATCGCAATGTGTTTAGTAGATAATAATTTTCGAATTGGCGCTTAATAGCAGCCTATCGATTGATTTTACAGGGCTACCTTCTCATAAGCTGATTGCGTTATCGATAGGCAGGTATTTCAGTGGGATTTTTTAGTGTCAAAATAGACTTGGTTTTTCTGTGTCTCTTCCACGGAAGCTGTTAATTAAATGAAGTTAAATTAATTGCCCCAAGAAGTGGCTTTAATTAAAAAGCGTTCTTAGTAGGTAAATAAAGCCTCTTTAGTGCACAAAAATGTTTAAAATATAAAATTAGCAAGTGAAATGTGTGAAATTCCTGTGTTTCGCCTATTTCGGCAAGACCCGTTGTTGTTTTTGTGTTGCGACAGTGATGCGCAGCCTGTCCTCTTAGCTGGAAATCAACCGGATCTGGCTAGAAACCCGACAAAGTGACACCGCCAAAAGCCAGAAGACACAGATTGATCAATTTTATATGTTTTTGCAGTGTTTCGCTCGTCGTGATCCGAAAAAGTCGTAGACCAGGTGCAACAGGTGCCAATCGCAAGTGAAAGCCAGTCGAGAGTAACAGAAAAAATAGAAAAGCCCACAGAATGCCGCCCGTGCAGTAAGCAGAATGTTCCGCCCCACTTTCCAAACGTCCTTGGGCTTAAAACGCCCACTTATTGCATCATTTGGCAGCCTACAAATCATCATTACTCATTCGCATAAATTCGCTTTTTCTAATTATTAGAATCAATTACCATTTAAGGATAGTAATGCGTATCTTTCATGCCCTCATACAATCTTAACCCTCTGCAAAGCTATGCGGGCGAATTAGACCCCTATGGAATGCAATTTGTCTGCCAGATGTTTACTCCATCGATGACATCATGCCAACATTCAAATTTATTTTTAAACGCCGCCACTTGAAAGAGTGTGTGTGTGTGTGAATCCACGTTCGTGTGTTGTTTACTATTTGTTTGTGCGACTGTGTTTGTCGATTTGATTGAGTGGGCGATATTGTGTTGGCGGCAAATCCAAATTTGAACTCGTTGTTTAAAGTTCTAACCCATTTCGGGGGCCAAAGAATGCTCATTGATTGAAACAGTGAAGGGTATACAATTCACTTGCTTCACTAGCTAACTTATCAATACCTAGAAAATTATTTATTTTTATTAGTTTACTTATATATGTTATTAACTTTTCATTGAATCACTATAAAATTGATATGGTCAATGAAATCAATAATTAATTCAAAGATTTTTTATTTAAATTGTTTTATATCATCGTAAGGAGAATAATGAGCAGAAATCAAGTCTATAAAGTTATAAAAAATCGAAAATCCCTATCCAACTGAAAGTCAAAAGCCTTATCTTTTAATTTATAAACCAAAATAATGCCCAATGCTTTGCAACTTCAATAAGTGATTCAATAGCTTCCCTCGCTGTATACAAAGATTTGATATTAAAAGTTTATTGAACTTTGGGGTCTTAGGACTATAAATTAACCTAAACCATATTTTTTGGTTATAGGAGGCACAAACCAAACTCCCTGTATTCTTTAAATCAAACCTGTTATCGCATACAATGTATGTTTATATTGCACTGTACCTGCTCCAAAATGATATCTTAACCATCACTGAAGTCATGACATCCGCACCTTTTAACGCTTGATATCCAACTGCCATGCGACACTCACTGTGACGAAAGCTACAAATCCAAGGAATGCTATAAAGCTTTTTGGCTGTGCATTCGAGGGAAATATGATTCAGCCAGCGTCAACAGAGCCGGCAAAGCGATAAGTCTCATTGTTTTGTCCAGTTTTTCGCTTCACGCCCTACCCTAAAGTTGTGCTCCTTCGCGCTAAAGCTATAACCATGATGTACTCCAAGGCTGAAGTGTAAAGGCCTCTAAAATGTCACATTTTTACCACAAACTAATACCGATCTTCTCCTGAATTTGCAGAGTCCAGGCAGCAAACATGTCGCTGAGTGCAATGCATTGCACGCGATGCGCCGATGGATTCGAACCCACCGAGAAGATCGTCAACTCCAATGGAGAACTCTGGCACACACAGTGCTTTGTGTAAGTAGAACCTACATAAATCTGGAAAATCCTACAAGTTCAATGTGTTGACCTATATGTTTCATTTAGATACAAAATTTATTAACTGGTGTTTGCTTAAAAATACGAGCTAAATATTTGAAACTAAAACCTTCACAGACTGTGTATACTGAAAAAATATGTATACATAATAAATTGTTAACATTTTTGACGAATTCCGTCACGATAAGAATTCATCATCCGAGCACAACATTTCCATGAATTATACAAAGCTTTTTTAATGTTTTATCAGGTTATTCATTTTGTATAAAATTTCTTAAAATAGTCGACACATCTCTTTATTGGATGACATAGTTTCCTTTTCCCAAATCATCTACTTATGGCAAATTGTTTTGCAGGTGTGCTCAGTGCTTCAGACCCTTCCAAGATGGCATTTTCTACGAGTTCGAGGGTCGCAAGTATTGCGAACGCGACTTCCATGTTCTGTTCGCTCCGTGCTGTAACAAGTGCGGCGAGTTCGTCATCGGGCGGGTCATCAAGGCCATGTCAGCCAGCTGGCATCCGCAGTGCTTCCGTTGCCAACTGTGCGCCAAGGAGCTGGCCGACTGCGGGTTTATTAAAAATCAAAACCGCGCCCTGTGCCACGAGTGCAATGCCAAGGTGAAAGCGGAGATCACCGGCCGCTATGTATGCCAAAAATGCCAGTAAGTTTTGCTAAGTTTCAATCTGGATATGTTGCTGATTTGCTTATATTTTAGCGGCCTCATCGACGAGGAGCCTTTGCGATTCCGCGGAGAAGTGTACCACGGCTATCACTTCAGTTGCACGGCTTGCGGCACTGAGCTGGATTCCACGGCCCGAGAAGTGAAAAGTCGACCGGGTTTGGCCGCTAACGATATGGTGGGTTTTTGGCAAAAAATTAAGAAATACAGAACGTCCAGAACGGATAGAAAGTTATCTAACGATAGATTATACTTTCTATCTTCTATTATCAATTTTTTTTTTTTAATTTCTATAACTGAAATTGATTGAATATCGTGGTTTTGAAAAACATTTGCTTATTCAAGTTTTACATATACTTAAAATTGAAACTGATGTAAATTGGGCAACGATTAATTTACTTCACAAAAAAATGTGACTTTATTAATCCTGTTTAATATGTCTTTGTTCCGTTACAGAACGAACTGTATTGTCTGCGTTGCCATGATAAAATGGGCATTCCCATCTGTGGCGCCTGTCGTCGACCAATTGAGGAGCGAGTGGTAACTGCGCTGGGCAAGCACTGGCATGTGGAGCACTTCGTGTGCGCCAAGTGCGAGAAGCCGTTCCTGGGCCACCGGCACTACGAGAAGAGGGGATTGGCCTACTGCGAGACGCACTACCATCAGCTCTTTGGCAACCTGTGCTTCGTATGCAACCAGGTCATTGGAGGCGATGGTAATTAAACTTATTTAACAAGTTTTTCTGTTTCTAATGCCAACTTTTTCATATCGTTAATAGTTTTTACTGCCCTCAACAAGGCCTGGTGTGTTCACCACTTTGCCTGCTCCGTGTGCGATACAAAAATGACACAGAAGTCGAAGTTCTACGAGTACGACGAGAAGCCGGTCTGCAAAAAGTGTTACGAGCGATTCCCCAACGAACTGCGACGACGCCTGCGGACCGCTCATGAGATGACGATGAAGAAGAACGTCTAAACGTCTGGAGCAAAGTCTTTAACCTACGCCTAACAGTGCCTTTGTCGTTGTAGACCACATTTCTCTACCATTTTTAACATTAGAGAAACAAAAACAAAACCAACTAAAAACTTTTGTGCATGTCTTTTCAATCTGTTGTAACCTTGTTGTGTGTAATTTCTAATTTAAAAAAAAGTGAATCAACGGCAGCTAAGCTAGGGAACATAATAATTGTGTATTAACAGCTTTTAACGTTGTTATTTAATTGAATTTTATTTATATATAAATGTTTTTAAAATGATTTCAAACGTAAGGCTTATTTGGTTGGGTCAAAAATTTTGGAATAGCTTTGTATTAGGCATAGTGGTTCAACCTATCGCTCAATTGCAAATGTTTACGAGTTTAAATGCATTAAATGCTGTTCAACTTGGATTACAAGGTCATCAATTTGTTGATAAGGGATCGCGATGTGATCATGGCTATATTGTTCAGGTAGTTAACATCATCAACATGGACTAATTGGTGAACCTTCAAGACCTCCGATAAATAAGAAATCTGAGCTGGATTTGGTTTATGTGGAAAGTCTGTAAAGATATTAATTAATACATGCAAATCGTATTATTTTTAAATACAAACCTTGAATGACGCAAAGGTTTGTGTTACAAGGAGTTGTAAAGTTCAATGGATAGCGACGAATGTCCTGTTCGGTAATATCCTCCACATTGGTGTAATCTATGTACTGCACACGGTACTCAGTCTGCGACTTGGTAGTGATAATCTGCTCCACTCTACCACGATACCAGGAACCCTCGAATCGGGCAAGCACATATTCCTTTGCGCTGTCAAGGGGGTCATTAAAAGATTAATATATATTATAAGGAAATGTATACAAATAAAATATTTACACTGGTTTATAAGGCTCCGAATTTGTAATTTCCGATAGGCGAGAGTGCAAGGTGGAAAATTCATAGGCGTAGGAGCTGTCAAATGCCCCTAAAATACCGCGACTGATTTTCGAATTGTCGACAACGAAAACATCGATACCATCTTTACTTTCTATTGAGAAGTGACGGAGCTCAAAAGGCTAATGAATATACAAATACATCTAGTTATCTGTTAGTTTTAAAATAATTAAAAGAATATACTTACAGGGTTCAACAAAGGCTGGTTTTTCGGCATTACCATCCCATTTTCTTCGCAACTTTTTTTAGAGATGGACACCAAATCAAACTTTTAAATAAATCTTGTTATCTGTTAGTTTAAAAAGAATTAAAAACTACTTACAGGAGGCACCAGAGGCTGGTTTTTGGGCATTACCATCCCATTTTCTTGGGAACTTTTTTTAGAGATAGATAGCAAATCCAACTTTTCTTTGAGTTTTGGAAATTTCAAAGGAGTAGCATTATCACTTAGCAAAGTATTTTTTGATGCTAGACATTGTGTTAAAAAATCTTTAACTTCTTCATCTCTTGACTTTGAAAAAGTTTTAGGGGCAGTTTGAATCTCTTGCTTAGCGACAGTTTGTTTATCATCTTCTTTAGGCATCTCATTATCCTTTGAACCAAGATTGGATTTAAAGTTAGCAATTTCTTCATTTTCAACTTGGTTAGATTTGATTGGGTCTTCAATTATAATATTTGTAATTTCGTTAGGTTTCCCAACCTTTTCTTTTTGAGGATTTAATTCCTGAGAAAAATTGGATATTTGCGAGTCTTTTACATCCTTACTTTTCGCGTGGGAACGTAAAAATTCAGCAAATATTTCTCTTGGACTTAGTTTTTTCTCATCCTGCTCGTGAATATCGTTTGCATTCACATAAGTGCGGAAAAACTTGCTGAAAAGTTCACTTGGATCATTGATCTTTACATTATCGTCACCGGTAGGAATTATTACTTCTTGATTCTTATCTTTAGCCTCCAGACCTTTTAAGGACTCTTGGGACTCCATTTCGGCTGTTTGACACTCTGTTTTTGATGGATCGTTTTTGAGGACATCAGAATTTATTTTAGTTTGATAGGATTTAATTGATTCCTGATCAGTGGTAAGGAATTTTTCTTTCATAGCTTCAGCCTCCAGTTTTTTCAAGGATTCCTGGGAATCTTTTTCTGCTCTTTGAAAATCTGTTTTGCAAACTTCAAAATTTACATTAGTTTGAGAGGACTTTATACATTTTTCCACATTGGTAAGATTTATTTCCTCAAGATTCATATTTTCAGGCTCCAGTTTTTTTAAGGATTCCTGGAAATCTATTACTGATTCACTCTGATTTTTAACATCAGCTTCAATTTTTTTTACAGATTGCTGGGGCATAATAGTCGTAGTTTGAGACCCAGATATGGATGGATAAGGAATCGATTGTTTGAGTTTATTAGATTCTGGTGTCTTTTGGGAATTCTGCTGATTTGGAACGTCTTTCTTTTTATTAAAAGGGTTTTCAAACACCTCTTTATTGGAGCAGAATTCGCGTATCTTGTCATTAAGCGACATTTTCGAAACCGGGTCCAGCAGTTCCACATAAATGCATCCAGGTGTTTTTTTATGGACTGCTACAAACATTTCACCCTCAAATTGGGACACGAATGCAATGACATCGTCAGTGATGGTAAAGTTGGCCACATCCTTAAGCTGCACCGGCAGACTGAGACACGGAAGCGATAGAAGTTCATCATTTATCTCTCGCATATCTGAAACAGTTCTTGACTTTGTGACTCCATGATCGATGAATAATAAGCGAGCATAGTGACTCGCTAAGGGGTTTATCATTTTGGCCCGCTGGAACATTCCATTGTGACGAGCGAGGCAGAAGCCAGAACGTGGCTTTACCATCTTAGGCATCTCATTTCCCATAGCATTTATCTGAGGAGGGTCCAAAGTTTATTATTAAGTCTTTGAAAAACACTCAAGCTAATTAAGGAGCTAAGGATAAAAAACTTTTTCGAAAAACAAAACGGTCAAAAAAAAACATTTGTTAATCATTTCTTAATAATATTTTTATTTTAAATTGTTCACTACCTGAATAAAAGGTTCAAGTATATTCTAAGCTGCTTATAATTACGATACGAGTATTAAAGAATTAAACAAAAAGCATAAAAAGGTATGTCACTTTGAAACTGGCTAAAATTTGGTACGGCCTGGACCAATTTGGACTCTCAAAGACCAATTTTGGGTCAACGTTAAACAGGTCATCGGAAAATTAGAAATAACTAACATGAAAATGGGTCAAAAATTTGATCAACGTTAAATTGAAAATTTTGAATGCAGATTTTTAGAGAATCGAATCACAAGTCTTTAGAAGTATGCCACTTTAATAAATTTTGTTGTTTAAAAAAAAAAATTTGGAATAGATTTATATAAAGTCTTTAGAGGTATGCCACTTTGGAATCGGACTAAATTTGGTAAAGTTATGGACTTTGATTTGTTAACAGTATGGATAAACTAATGAAATGATTGATCAACTTAAATTTTTGATTTGGTCAACGTTAAACAAGTCATCGGAAAATTAGATTTAAGTAACATAAAAATGGGTCAAAAATTTGATCAACGTTAAATTGAAAATTTTGAATGCAGATTTTTAGAGAGTCGAATCACAAGTCTTTAGAGGTATGCCACTTTGGAATCGGACTAAATTTGGTAAAGTTATGGACTTTCGAAGACTAATATTGGGTCACGTTAAATTCATTAAACTATATGGGTATTACGATTGATTTGTTTGTTTTGGTTGAAGTTATGGACTTTCGAAGACTAATATTGGGTCAACGTTAATTAATTAATCGGAAAATTAGAAATAACTAACATGAAAATGGGTCAAAAATTTGATCAACGTTAAATTGAAAATTTGGAATGCAGATTTTTAGAGAATCTAATCACAAGTCTTTAGAGGTATACCACTTTAGAATCGGCTGAAGTTTGGTAAAGTTATGGACTTTCGAAGACCAATTTTGGGTCAACGTTAAACAAGTCATCGGAAAATTAGAAATAACTAACATGAAAATGGGTCAAAAATTTGATCAACGCTAAATTGAAAATTTGGAATGCAGATTTTTAGAGAATCTAATCACAAGTCTTTAGAAGTATGCCACTTTGGAATCGGACTAAATTTGGTAAAGTTATGGACTTTCAAAGACCAATTTTGGGTCAACGTTAAACAAGTCATCGGAAAATTAGAAATAACTAACATGAAAATGGGTCAAAAATTTGATCAACGTTAAATTGAAAATTTTGAATGCAGATTTTTAGAGAGTCGAATCACAAGTCTTTAGAGGTATGCCACTTTGGAATCGGCTGAAGTTTGGTAAAGTTATGGACTTTCGTAGACCAATTTTGGGTCAACGTTAAACAGGTCATCGGAAAATTAGAAATAACTAACATGAAAATGGGTCAAAAATTTGATCAACGTTAAATTGAAAATTTTGAATGCAGATTTTTAGAGAGTCGAATCACAAGTCTTTAGAGGTATGCCACTTTGGAATCGGACTAAATTTGGTAAAGTTATGGACTTTCGAAGACCAATATTGGGTCAACGTTAATTAATTCATCGGAAAATTAGAAATAACTAACATGAAAATGGGTCAAAAATTTGATCAACGTTAAATTGAAAATTTTGAATGCAGATTTTTAGAGAGTCGAATCACAAGTCTTTAGAGGTATGCCACTTTGGAATCGGACTAAATTTGGTAAAGTTATGGACTTTCGAAGACCAATTTTGGGTCAACGTTAAACAAGTCATCGGAAAATTAGAAATAACTAACATGAAAATGGGTCAAAAATTTGATCAACGTTAAATTGAAAATTTTGAATGCAGATTTTTAGAGATTCGAATCACAAGTCTTTAGAGGTATGCCACTTTGGAATCGGACTAAATTTGGTAAAGTTATGGACTTTCGTAGACCAATTTTGGGTCAACGTTAAACAAGTCATCGGAAAATTAGAAATAACTAACATGAAAATGGGTCAAAAATTGGATCAACGTTAAATTGAAAATTTTGAATGCAGATTGTTAGAGAGTCGAATCACAAGTCTTTAGAGGTATGCCACTTTGGAATCGGACTAAATTTGGTAAAGTTATGGACTTTCGAAGACCAATTTTGGGACAACGTTAAACAAGTCATCGGAAAATTAGAAATAACTAACATGAAAATGGGTCACAAATTTGATCAACGTTAAATTGACAATTTTGAATGCAGATTTTTAGAGAATCGAATCATAAGTCTTTAGAGGTATACCACTTTGGAATTGGCTGAAGTTTGGTAAAGTTATGGAGTCTAGAAGTCCAACTTTGGGTCTTTCTTTTACAAGACATCGGAAAATTAGATATAACTAACATGAAAATGGGTAAAAATGCAGATTTTTAGAGAATCCACTTTAAAATCGGATTAAATTAGGTACAGTTATGGACTCTGGAAGTGAAATACAAATCGTAATCTTTAAATTTAATTTTAATAGGGTTATTGTTCTTTAAGATTTGTGTATATTGGACTATTTTTGATTGAGTTTTGTTTGTAAAAATTATACTTGGAACGTATGGGGAATGAAATTGGAGTGTATACAAAACCTTCTCGCACACTTGGGCAAATGCCTTGTCAGCAGCTTCGCTGGCATCGCGTATATTGCATCGATTCGCGGATCGGAATCCGGTGATGTATACCAGGCTATTGCTGGGCGGCATGATCGCATTTGGCGGGGAAGTAATTTTGTTTTTCGCTTTGTTGCCGCTGTTACTTGAGACGATATTCGGAATTGGAAGTAGGGGAGTGGGAATCGGTGCCGGAACACTATTTTTGGGAGCAATGTTGCTGGTACTGCTGATATTACTGCCGATATTATGATTCATAATATCAGGAACTATGATTGGAACGGGGGCTGGAGCTGCCCCAACTACGCATTTATCAGCGCTAACCGCACATGCTCCCTCCAGCGATAATTCCTCGACGCTCAAGAGCACCGAATATGACTTGGGATGAACCAAAGCGGGCAGCGGAAAGCAGATATAGCGGTGACGTGGCCAATCCTTCAGCTGACAGTCCTTGGAGCAGTAAAAGTCCCCGCATCTCTGGCAAATCCTCTCCGCTACGGCTGCGCAGAGGACACAGTTTCCTTTTCCCTCCGGAAACTGGAATATTTTGATTTTTTATGTTTTTAGTAGGTTTTCCTGAGGGTCTTCCTTGATTTTTCTAACCTGAACACTGTCGACTGAATTCTTTGCGGCCATTTTTTCGTCATCAATTTTCGGAAAATTCTCTTTAAGGACGAGTTTTTTGACGTAAAAGCTCTTACAACAAAATCTAAAGAACAAGAGTGTTACCGTCTGGTGAACTCGGGAATTCCCAATAAATACTTCGCTACTTTAGAGGATTTCTACGGTATTTAAAATAATACCATACATGAGCAAATGCGCGGGAAATTTAATAATAATTGCAATAAATGGTAAAAACGTAATAACAGGATTCTGGCACGAGTTTTGAATTTGTGTATACACATATATTAGTTAAAAATATGTTATTTATTTATTTTAAAACAAATATTTAATAAAAAAATTGTTGGTTTATAGATAGCTCGCTCAGTGTAAACAGCTGTTCAATTTGTTAGTATTTAGTTATCGATGGACCTTGTTATCGATAACGCCGGTAAACTACCAATTCCGCTGCCCGATGTGAAATATTTGTTAATTTGATTTATCAGTTAAATAACTTCGCAAATGTTTGAATTAATTTGTCGAGTTTGTTTCCAACAAGACGAATTCCTCGTGGACATTTACGAAACCGTCGAGGAGTTGCAAGTAAATCTGTGCACCTTGCTGAAAACTTGTGGCGACATCAAAGTACGTTTTCTGGGCTGTTTTCTGAGACATTTTCACCATTTTTTCTATTCAAACCATTAATCCATGCCAGGTGGACTCCACTGATGAACATCCTAAGTATTTGTGCCAGGAGTGCACCAAAGAGCTGCTCATCGCGGCCAAGTTTCGCAGAAAGTGCGCGGAGGCAGAGAAAAGGTTGCGGGATGAGACTGCTAAGATGAATATTGACATGACAGAGTCTCTGCTGGAGGAGGAAATCATCACCTTTGACCCCAGCGACTACATCGAGGAGCTGCCATCCGCTGAAGAGGATTGCGAGAAGGAACCTACTGAAGTTTCAGCTCACAGTTGCCAGGATTGTGGGGCTGTTTTTCAGCAACCCGCAGCCCTTAGACGGCACATTGAAAATGTCCATGCCTCTATCACCATATACGATTGTGAGAAGTGTGGCGAGTTCTATACAGAGCTCAGGAGCTTTCAGAACCACAGCTGCTCTGATCCTGTATATCTGAAGGGGGGCCACAGGTGTCTGGAGTGCGGAAAGTGTTTGCAATCCGCATCCAGTCTGGTGGCCCATATGCGTCTTCACACCGGTGAAAGGCCCTTTTCCTGCAATCTGTGCGCCAAGTCCTTTACTACCAATGGAGCACTGATGGCCCATCAGAGGCGCCATCAGCGTCTGTTGCAGCACCAGTGCCCCCACTGCGGACGTGGCTTTGTGGAGTCCAGCAACATGCGGCGGCATATAGTCGCCCGGCACACTGACGAACGTCCACACCTCTGCACCGTCTGCCAACGTACCTTCTCGAGGGTCTACCTGTTGAATTTGCACCTCAGGACGCACACCGGGGAGCGACCCTACGCCTGCGGACACTGCGACCGGAGGTTTGCCCAACTGGGCGTCCTCAGAAGTCACGAGCGCATTCACACCGGCGAACGACTGCATCGCTGCCAAGTGTGCGAGAAGACCTTTAGTCGGGCGGGGCAGCTCCGAAAGCATGAGATGCGACACAAAACCGGACTATGATAAGCTAGAGACGCCGATATTGGCCAGTGCACTCTGAGTCGCGGTCAAGGTGAGCGCTATCTGCAGCCTAATCAGTGGTTTCGGAAGTCTCCCTCAATTCCGAGGTGCTACTCTCAGGCCACAACCATTCTTATCCTCAAAGCGAAAAGATGTTCAGAATTGAAGTAGTGGTGGGAATAATCCTTGTAGTGTTGTTCGCTGAAGGCAATCACTCATTGCATCGGGACACGCGTGGAGTACACGTTAAACTACCAAGGTAAGAAAAAATTACACTTTAGACTCATTGACAAAGTTATATTATAATTAAGTACTCTTTTTTTAACAGTGGAAGCTCGGCGGCGGTTTCCAGTGCTGTGCGTAGTTTAAAAGAGAAGATTGAGCAGCAGACAGAGGTTCTGAATCGACTGGCCAATGCCACGGAGAAGCTGGCGGAAGGCTCAGGAGCCATTCTGTCCAACTGTGCTCTGACCGAGAAGTACGGGTACACCCGCATTCAACTGGAGAAGGGCAGCCGACCGTTCGACGTCTTCTGCGAACAGGCTCTTGACGAAGGCGGCTGGACATTGGTGCTGCAGCGATTCAATGGCACCCAGCGCTCTGCGAAGGAATTCCGCGATGGGTACAACAGCATTGCGGACGGAGAATACTTCTTGGGCACCGACAAGCTGTACGCGCTGACTCACTCGCGCGACCACGAGCTGCTCTTCGTGATGCAGTTTGTTGACATGACAACGCGCACCTACCAGGCCCAGCGTTTCGTCCTGAAGAGTCCCACGGCGTACCTTACATGGGCCAAGGAACAGGACACCGTTCGCTATAGCTGGCCCTTGTGGGAGCAGGAGATCGCACGCTTGCCAGATGGAAAATCATGGGAGTCATATGAGAGCTGTTCTTCGCTTTGTGGCCCGGAGCGCTTGTAAGTTATATTAGCCTACTTACCTTTTAAAGTTACCAACCAAATTCTCTTTTTTTAGCATTGTCTTTCTGCTGAAGTGGAACTTCGGTACGCAGAACTTAAACCCGATAATGGGACGCCCGGCTATTCGACTTTTCAAGCTTCTGTTGCGCCCATCTAATGCCTACTTGACTGTTAAAAACCCATAAGTTATTTTTAATACTAAACCTGACTCGTTCGGCTTTGAATTTGCTTTTGGATTAAAAACAGACTAAATTTGACTATTTTGTGACTGCTAAAATTTGTCTTTATAATGTTTAATAAAGTGCGACAGTCAAAACAATATTAATACCTTCAACAATTAAATGCTTTTTATCCGTTCAATTCTTGTTCCACTCAAAAAACCCAAATAAGACATAATAAGATGGGATTGCATTTTCAAAAGTTTTATTGCATGCAGGTAAGAGTTAGTAATGTTTCTTCTTGTAATTGGTTTACATTTGCTTTGATTTTGCAATTATCCTACAAGTTACAACAAGTGACGCAGTTATATGCTATATATATCCGAATAATGTATAGATGTATATCGGGATTGTATGGTATATTCTTTGATGAAGTTAAATTATAATTGAAGAGACAAACTTGTACTCGTTAATAACTAGGTTGAGAGCACGACTTTGTTGTTTGATTTTCATTTCCATATCTAACCCGCTCTCGGGGCATCCACGATCCTATTTGTACATTAATGTATATGTATATTTATATATGGTTGTATATATAAATATGGTTAGTCATCTTTTGATTTGATTTTCATGCACTTTCGAGTAATGTACTTGGCTTAATTTAATTACGGGTAAATTACGAAATTAGTTTAGTTCTTCGGGTGCTATTCCTCGTATGGCTCAATTCTCTTTGGGTTTGCTTCGGGTCGTATCTTTGTCTTCCATTATGGCGGCGGGATAGCTGCACTCCTCCACATCTACATCGGATTCGGGTTCGGTACAGGGGGTCTTGATCAGAATCGAAGGTAAGGGTCGGGTCGTTTTATGGTTTAGGGTCACTTAGTCTACAAAAGCGTCGCCTCTGGGTAAACAGAAATACGAAAAGAATCGATTTAATATCTAGGTTGGGGGGACAGGCAAGTAACTGGGCAACAGGTGAGAAACAGGTGCATAACTGGGTGCCCATTGATCCTGTTTAAAGCGCTGATCCCTGCTCTATCCTTCGCTGATACTTACGCGCCTGCACGCTCAGATCGTCGAGCAGAAGTTCGCTGGAGGACTTGGATCGCTTGGGGAAGATTAGGGCCTTGCGCAGAGGGGTCACATGGGCGATGGCCACCTGGGAGCGGGACTGCGGCTTGGGCGGTGGCCTTGGCGCCCTCTTTTGTTTGTGGGAGGGCTTCCTCAGCTGCTGCACAAAGGACTTGCTGACCGTGGAGCCCCGATTGAAGTCTTCCGTCTTGTTGAGCGCCGCATCGCCAGAATATTTCTGCAGCGCCTTGCTATCCTGCGACTTCAAACGCTCGAAAAGATTGGTGAGGGTGCGGGACCGCGGTGGCGATGGAGCGGGATACTTATTAAGGTTTAACTGCGGAGTGCTGTGCTTGGGCGTTCGCCCGGCCCCCGCACTGGTGGTGGGCGTGGTCGAGGCCGTCTGCGCCCGACTGGCGAACACCTCGTCATCCAGTTCGCTCAGGCTCACCAGCATGTGCTCGTCCTCGAAGAGATCATCGGTATTGGTCTGCGTTTGCGTTTGCGTCCCCTCCTTGTCATCCTCATGATCGTCATCATAGCAGGAGAATATCTCATCAAAGGCCGCATTCACTATAAAGGACTCGTCCTGCAACTCCTCATTGTCCTCCAGGCTGGCATGTTTTCGCAGGGTGCCAAACAAATTCTTGCGATAGTCCTCGAAGGTGGACTGCTGCAGTTGCTCCCGGGAGCGATCTACTCGCTGTGGTGATGATGATATTGCTGGCTGCCAAAAGCCGGAGGCCAGTGTTTGGGTGCTGCAGCTGTTGGTCAAGACCCCCTCGTGCAAGGATTGCTGCTTTTGCGGCTGCGACTGTGTTCGTGAGCGTGCTTTTTGCTGATGTTGCAGGTGGTGTGGCTGGTGTTGCTGCTGCTGCTGCAGCTGCAGGTGTTGCTGCTGCAAGCGCTGGCGGTGCAATTGCTGCACCAGCCGCTGGCGCATCTCCTGCGAGCGGCGCTTCAGCTGGCTGTACTTGCTCTGGGTGGTGGTGCCGGTGGTGCCACCGCCGGCGGTCTCATACTTACTCAGCTCCCGGTCCGCATGGCGATCCTCCTCCTCCGCCAGTCGCCGCTGCAGGGCCAACGTCTCGAAGGTGTGCACCACACTGCCCACGTGTGTGCTGATCTCGGGGATGCCCAGATCACCGCTAAATAGATCGGCATTCCGGCGGGTCATCGTCTTGGTGGCATGGTGACCATGGCCGGGGGCGTGGCAGTGGCGCAGGGGCGGCACTGGGCAATCCGCTGGGGGATATTGCTCCAGGAACTCGCAGGAGTCCTGCTGCCAGAGCAGATTGCCCAGCTCGTCGTGAGCGCTGCTTCTGGCCTGGGAACTCGACTGGAGGTGTTGTAAGCAGTGTGGTTTTTGTGGTGTGTCGATGTTGTTGTTGTTGTTGTTGTTGTGTGGTTTGAGTTGTTGTTGGCAGATATTTCAAGCAATTCGTTAATGAAACAAATAAACAAAATCTGATTAGCCGAGTTGGGGGCAAAACACGGTCTGCTTTTGGGTGCTAAGTTGGTGGCTGGTGAGCTTTTTTTGGGGGGTTCTTTTGTTTGGAGTCAGGGGGTCAGAGGGTCAGGGGTCAGGGGTCATGGGTCAGGGACTGGTGGGCCTGGCTTAAGTCTACAATATAAGTAACTAGTTTAATACGCTTATCCATTCTATGTACACAGTAAACAATAAGCTTTATATGCCATTTCAATGGCTTTCAATTGCGTTTTTGACATTTGCTACGAACTAAATTAGTTTATAGACTAGGTAAATATTCAATTCATTTAGAGGCTATCCATTCGAAAACAACAAGCTGCCCAAACAAATGGCATTCAAAACACTTATCTCCCTCCAAGACTTCTGTGTATCCGGCAGCTGAAAAAATGCCAGGAATCGTCTTCCTGCAGCCGCAAAATCAAATTTGCATTGCAATCAGGAATGCATCTTGCAGCTCTAAATTCTGTTTGCAAATTCTCTCAATCAAATGAAAACTTTCAACCATTTGGCGAACACAAATGTGTGAGTCTTTCTGTGTGTGTGGGTGTGTGTGTTGAGCACAGGTATTTAAAGGATGTCCCAAAATCCATCAGTTTCCCATTATTTAAATATGTAGGTCCTTCTTTAAATACAATCGCAAATTTATGGTTGCAATAATAAAACTAATTAATGAAATGACTGCATTTCATTTGGTATTTTAATTCATAAATGTGTTCAAATTAAGACAATGTAATATAATACGACAAAAAAATTACTGAATGCAAATAAATGTGAGTGCATAGCAATTTGCTAGTTAAAATTCCTTTAAAACATTGTTTCACAGTTTATCGGGGCTGAATAATGTTTGTTGAGTAATAATTACGGTCTCATTTACCAATTATAAAATAATTATAAATGTAATAAAGAAAGAATTTCGTATATTGTTTAATTTGTGATGTGCAACGTTTCGTGTTATAAGTGGAAATCTTTAGAGTTTTAAACCATTAATGAATTTAAAATATAACTAAGTGCAAGATTTGTAGTTTGAAGCATATTTTAAGTGGTCTAAATGTTTGATGGGTCAGCAACCTTGCAAAATGTTTAAACTTTTGATTTTTGGGGACACCCTTAACCATTTCCCGTGTTAATTTGTGAGTGTGCCTGAGTGTGTGCTAGTGTCTAATAATAGTTATTATCAAATGGTAGGCTATCACTGGAGCTGGAGTAGTGCTGCTGCTGCTGTTGCGGTGGCAGTGGCAGCACTTGATTGCTGCAACCATTGCGCTTGGCCGGCTTGCTGTTGCCGCTGCTCTTTTGCTGCTGTTGCTGTGGTTGCTGCTTGTGCAGGACCTTGAAGTCGTCCTGCGACTTGCTGCTGCTGCCCTTCGAGCCGTGCTTGCCATTCTTGTGCGCCTTGCCGTGCTTGGTGTGCTTCAGGCTGTGGTGTTGCTGTTGCTGCTGATGTTGCTGGTGCACCTGTTGCTGTTGCACGTGCGGGTGGCTGTAGCGATCGCCACCGTGTTGGGGATGGTAGTGGTGCTCGATGTGAGCAATGTTGCTGCTGCTATGGTAGTGCTGATGTTGCTGGTGCGTCGCATGTTGCTGGTGGTTGCTGTTGTCGCTGGCGGTGCCGCTGCTGCCGTAGCTGTAGATCTGCGACTTGGACTGGCTGCGTAGCGGCTGTTGTTGCATCGTGGCCACACTGTAGTGATCCAAGCTGTCGAAGGTCTGCAAATAGTGCGGATTGATCTGGGTGCAATAGTCGCCACCGCTGTTGTTCTGCTGCTTGCGATCCAGTGTGTTGCGGGTGTTGCCGCCGGGATGTTGCTGGTAGCTCAGATGTTGGTAGTGCGACTCCTGCTGTTGCTGCTGCTGCTGCTGCTTGACCCCGTTCTTCAAGGGCAGCGGTGGCGGCTGTGGTGACTTCCGCTGACCACTCGACTTGAAGCTATTGTTGCCGCTGTTCAGGGTCAAACTGTTGTTGCTGTTGCTGTGGTTGCTGCTGCTACAGTCGGACTTCGTCTTGATGGCCACAAACGCATTGGGCAGCGGCGGCAGCAGGGGCGGCGTACCGGTGGGCGTGGCTATCGTGGTCGAGGGCGAGCTGGCCACGCCCACTTCCCGATCCCTCTCGCGCTACGCGATGTGATGACCGCCAAATGTTCGAAGTACCGGCACGCTCTGATTTTTGTGGTGTTTTTATTCGGGAAGGGTGGTTGTTGTGGTGTTGTGGTTGTCGAGTGGGTGGTGTTTTGTTTTTATTTTGGTGGGTAGTTCACATTACAATTGTGGTGTGCGTGTGTTGGTTAAATGCGCATTGGTTGGTTGTTGTTATCGGAAAATGAAATGTCAGAGCGTAAAAAGAGACGAAAAAGGAAAAGAGTAGACACTTATCATATAAATTGTGTATGATATAAGTATTTAAATATTTTTGCTTAAGAAGAGTATACGTAGGTGTCGTGGTGTGAGTGTTAGTGTTCGGTTATTCTTTTTTTTTTTATTTTTGTGGGGAATTGGGAAGTGCGTCCGTTGACATTTGTCTTTGCTGTGTTTTTATTTCTGGTCACAAACCGATGACGGTTCAGTTGGTAGTTCATATATACATATAGCTAAGCTCGACTCACGTACAAGTGACTGGGCTACATGGTGCTCATCAAAAGGAATACGAAATAAAAGTTAAATTAAAGTCTAGCATTTGCGGGCTACATAAATATTTACACAGTGTGTGTTCTTGGTGGTTTATCTAGGTGCACACAAAGTATTCAGAACTTGGCCAGCGCCTTGTGAGCTTCAAGACAATAATTATGCAAAACGTTCCACTTACATTAAGGATAGCTGCAGGTGCTTTTTCGGGGGGTTTAGTTCGTTGGGAATTTCATGCAAGGATGCAGTTGCAGGCAGGCGAGGGGAAATGCTAATTGGCGACCGAAACTTATTAAATTTTAGCTGGAAGTTAAGCCAAGTCACACCCACACAGTTACACATGCACATATATTACGCTAATTAACCAGGCTAATTTGAAGAAAAAAGCGAGCGCCAAGTTTGCATTAAGTTAAGTTAAACGAAGTTGTCGCCTTTAAGGACTTCTAGTGACTTCTGTTTGAGGCTTGCTTGGTAGGTAATTTGTACATTAAATTAAAAAAGTTTCTGCGCCGCAGCGGCAGCAGTAAGCGCAACTGTTTTTTCTATCCTGCCAGCTTCCTTCTGTCTGAGAAGCACTGTAAATGCACTTTATGCATAGTCAATAACGCACCCACACACATGAAAGCGGAAAAATGGAGAAAGGGTAACGGGGAACGGGGAATGGGCCTGGGGTAAAGAAAACTTTCAGTCGCTCACTCAATGCACTCTCAAAGACACTACAGGGTGCACTTGTCGGGCAACTTGGCTCAACGGAAAAGTTGACAAGCATTGACATAATTTTACGCGCAATGACGACTTGAAGGAGCCGCAGGATGTGTCTGCATGTCGGTTCCTCGAGTGCTGAAGTGCCACACCCCATTGCCATTGCATTTTCTGCATCATTTAGTTACTGGTACATTTGCCAAATTGATGGAAATTTAATAGACCTGCCACATAATTGTGGCTAATGATGGATGACTGCGAATCAAAGACCAGCTGCTGCCCAGAAAAGTCCGCAGAAAATCAGGGAGCGGCGGAACAGCGGTATCAACATCATCAACAGCAGCCGGAAATGGGAAAATGGGAACGGGAAGGGGAAAGGGAAAAGGGGAATAGCGGGTGCTTTCGGCGGAAACTCAACTCAGTGCCACAAAAATTTGAAAACTTTGTAAACAAAACTTTGAACTCGGCACTTTTGCTGCTGGCGCGAAACGAAACGAAAAACATCAGGCGACGATCCGCAGGACCTTTAGGATAAAAATGGCTGAGCTCCTCGGCCCGACTTCCCTCTGGTTGTCAACTGCACAAAGTTTTCCACACGGCAAATGGTAACTGAACTTGCTCGAAACTTGGACGAGGACAGGCACTGGAGTTCAACTGGAATCCACTCTGCATACAACAACAAAGGCGTTCATCAATTGTCCAGCGGATGTTGAGTTCAGTTCGGAGGGGGGGCGGCGTTTTAAGGGGTGGCAGGGGGTCAGGGGGTCAGGACCAGAGATGCAGATAGAGAGTGAGCAGTGACAGCGACAACGAAAACGACAACGACAGTTGCAGCCAGGCTTCCGCTAAGCTCGGCTACATCCGCCTCCCAAATCACCGACCCTCCCACCCAAAAACTACCACACAGTGAAAAAATACCCCTAATATGGCACAAGAATTTCAATATTTGCAATCATGTTGAAGTTTTAATAAATCCTCTTCTTTAACATTTTCCCTGCCATCTCTTCAAGCCCAAAAATTCTTAAGCACCACAAGTTTTATCGTCAATATTTACCAAAAATATACCAATTTAAAAAAAAAATGTAAGACACTTCCTTCTTTTTTTTATACTATTTACAAGAGTAAAACAAGTATTTATGAAAAAATGTGAACAGGTATAAAGGAAACCTCCATCTCATGATTACAAAAAAGGGAAAAAAAGTATTATCATATTTAAATTGAAGAGTTACATAGCACCAACAAATGTTACCAACTAAGTCAGTAAGAACAAAAATTATAAATTTTAAAAATATTATCCTATTTAAGTAGATTTTCTCGCTGTGCACATACACCCACACACCGATCAACGCTAACTGCACTTCAAAAATGGCTTCTATCTGCCTTATACTATGCTACAAAGTAGTGATGCCGAAGAAAAAAGTAAACTTAAAAGAATATTCTTTTGTAAATATTACTTTGTGCTGCTGTCGGAGAAGTGGAAGATGGCCCTGCTCGTTCTGCATTTCATTTGAAGAAAATGATACAAGTTTTTCCCACAGATGCTGCTATCTACCGCTCACTCCACCCCCTTTTCACCCCATTTCCACCCACACGCATGCCTGTGTTGTTGGCGCTTTGTGCACTGTTGTAATAACTATCTCGGCGAGTGTTTGAAATGCGTTTACCGAAAACTTTTACGGCTCTGCTGCTTGCGAAAGTGCAAGAATGTTTACGGCTTTCATTCTTTCCTTCTGGCAATCGCGTGGGAGGTGGTGGGATGTCACTTTCTTATTTCAGATTTAAATAAAACGGCACGTCGCTGTAATGCATAAAAGATACCCAAAATAGTGCATTTGATTTCTTCCCAAGAAAATCATTTTGTGCATACTTTCCCTTGCACTTTAGAGTTGCAATAATGAACCTTAATAGGTATGCACAAAATGTATTTTCATTGCAGTATTCTAATATCTGATATCAATCTAATATCAATCGTAAATAATCTTAAATAATAATAATAACTTCCTGATGCATAATTTGCAATATTGCATTTAATTTATATTTTTACGTTTCAAATAAAACGCCATTTTGTTGTGCTGCATTAAAGATGCCCAAAAAAGTATGCAACGCTTTATTCGCTTGCAAAATATTGCGCATACGCCCGGTTGTAAATATACAGTAATGGCCCATAAAGATAGCATATTGAAGTAGTAATTGTCGAAACCCAAATCACGCCATAAATTACCGAAATGTATGTCCGAAAAATATGCGCAGCGAGCGCAGTTTAATTAAATGATTAACACAGATATTTACAGCACGAGACAGGCCAACAAAAAAAAGGGGGCTTTGCACCTGCGAGGACTTCCGCTTTTCCGTCGCACACGAACACGGGTCAACAGGAAATACAAGTTGCGGCCGTGTCGCTTTCAACGCCAAGCCCCCTGCTACCCGGCATTCCCGATCCCGATTCCCTCTACTATATGTACCGGTGTATGGTTTATCCCAGTGTCCTGGGAAACGGTCAATTGCTTTGCTTAAACAGTCGACAGTCGGCGGTTGGCCGGCGTTTGTTTTGTTTGCTGATTGCGCAAATATTTGCGCAGGCATTAAACGCAGAATTGATGGCCAAACGGGACCGTGCCGTGCGTCTGCCGTGACCAGAGCCCGGCCGCAATATAAATTTAAATATTAACGCCCCGACTTAACCTCGATGAGTCGCCATCGCAGTCGCCGTGGCCCTGCGTCCTCTGTAGGTATTTTTTTTTGTTTCAGCCTCCTCCGTCTGACTTCTTGACCGAAGTGAAAGGCAAACGTTTGCCTTAATGTTAACAGCCTCGTTACTTTTTATTGCACGCACCGCGCCAAGTTAGAGGTCGAGGGCAAGCCCACATTTTCTGTGTGGTCATTACCGCACAGGCGAAAGCAATGGAAAAAAGGTACCAAAATTGTGATTATGGACACAAATTTGCGCTTAAATTGTGGGCATTTTCTCTCGCTTCTGTTGGTTAAGGCGTTGGTGCTTTTTATTAAAAACCGCCAAGTCATTAAATTTTATTACAAGTTTAATTTTTCAATAAGGCCGCATAAACGGAGAAAAGGGAAATCCAAACACGGCACATTTTTGCGGTTGAAAGTGAATTTCCAAAGGGATGGAATAACTTGGGCAGTGATAGAAATAAGTTTATCATTTGTTCTAGTTTATTATTAAGCTCAATGGTCTCTGTGATGTTGTTTTGAATTTTCTATTGGAAATATTGGCCGTTTCTTCAAGGAGATTAATGAAACTGTTAATTTTTAAGATTCCCATATCTTAAGTCTTGGGAAAATGGGCCATTCTAGTAAGATATGGCTCCTTACTCTAAATGTTTCCATTCATTCTGAGACTTACAAATCTGTAATGTAACTTTTTTGTGAAAAATCATCAACTTATTAAACATAATAATGCCCTGAAAAAGGTTATTTATTTTGAAACAACGGTTGACCTGTACCTTATTCAACGATCACCACAAGATTAATTATAATATTTATTTTATAATCCACATGTTTTCAAAAGTTTATGGCTTATTATCGTATCAATCCGCTAACGTTGTAAGGAGATATTTCGGAACAATGGAACTAACTGCACAGCCTTTAATCTGTTTGATAATTCAATGTTTAAGTCAAAAAGTTATCCTAACGCTAACAATTTAATTCCGTGCATTAACAAGCTATGTAAAAAAATGACTATATTAAGCGCCGCTTACGCACACACAGATGCGATGATGCCGAAAGGTGAAAAAGTAGAGGAAAGGGGGCGTGTGTGCGGATGCGTGTTTGAGTTAGTTATACGGCCACTAGTTGTGTATATTTACTATTTTACTTGGCCAACCGACAAAAAGGGAAGGCGAGAAGCGAGCCCGTAAAATTCAAATTTCATGCGTTGTGTTTGCCCGGAGCATATTAAAAAATAAAATGCACCTGCAAACACAGAGCCATGCACGCACACATAAATTACATTTATAGTGGTACAGCCGGCGGAAACTTTACTTTTCCATGGAGCATGCCATTTATGACATCCGCGCTAAAGTGCCGAAAAAAAACTGGGGGCAAGGAGTAGATGGTAGAGGAGCTGAGGAGCGGAGGAGCCGGTTACGGCAACGCATAAAAAGCATATTAAATGCCTTTCGCCTTTCGTCGTTGTTCGTCGCCATTGTCTTCGCAGCCTTATAAGACTATGGACTAAGGCTCGAACCAAAATCTGTGGTTTGGGCGGAGTCTGGAGTCTAGAGTCTGGAATCGGTAGAACGGAGGATTTTGTTTGTCATCTTTTAATGGCGCAATTAGAGCGCACAGAATGCGTTTACTGAAATCTGAGCGGCGGCTGCTGCTGTTGCTGCTGCTGCTGCCAGGCGTCATAAAGGATTTTTAATAATAGCGCTAAATTACAATAGACAATATACACAGGCAAACACAAACTCAAACACAGACGGGCAAACACATGGCAGCAAATTGCGTATACGGCGTGTGGCACTTTGAAACAAAAACCGAACCACGACAATGCAAAGTTCGGTCGATGGGCGTGGCAGTTGTCTGCCAAGGCGAGTTCGACTCGCTGTTTGTTGTTAGCTGTAATTTGATGCGCCATTGTTTTCCTTAATCCCACTGCACCAGGCATTTTCCCCCTTCCCCCCCTTCCCCACCACCCTTTTTCCCCACTGTCAGTTGAGATTCTTTTTGCCACTGCGTTTAGTTTTCGCTTCCAAGCCATTGCTATGCAATTTCGGGCACCGCCTTGAGGGTAATTTATGCGCGCATTGTTTCTTCATTTTGCGGGGCTTGTCATTAGTTGAAAGTGGGAAGTGGGCGGCGGTGGGCGATGGGCGATGGGCGGTGGTGTCAAAAGTGGCTGCAGCAGCTGCAGCAGCTGCAGGAATTTATGGTCTCCGAGTTGTTTTGTTCCCGTGGCCTGTGGCCCAGAAGTAAACTTTCCTGCCGCCACGTGAACTCTTCTGGCTTTCAAATTGTTTTCTGCATTTCAGACAGAGCTCATTGCCAAATGGCTGAATTAAACTCTTTAAGGCGACGGGAATTGCATCGACTGACTCAATAAACTCGGAGCGGAAATGCACACGCAATAAATTATGGCCTCGAGAGAGGAGGTGGAGCTGAAGAAAGGGCGGCAGTGCAACATAAATCCATTTTTGGAAATTTATGGTGCATTGAACTTATAACGAAATACAATAAAATCTGCATACCCCTCTTCCAGTGCCACGAAGATTCGGAACCTCTCAGACGGAAACAACGAAGGATAAAAATAATACAATTTATTTATGACAGCGAAGTAAACTACATGTACCTCATTGAACTCACAAGTATTTCAAAAGACAAGAGCTTGAATAAATTCCTTCGATAGATTAATAAACTAATGTATACTGTTGTAATGTTTGCAATCTTGGTGTTGTCACTACAAGATGAATATTAATTAGGTCATTTTGTTTGTTGTTATAAAATAATATCAACAAATAAAAACTTTCGAAATAAAAAAATTAAGTACCATAGGCGCGGTATAAATAACAAATAGTTCTCATTTAGTTTTTGTGGTGAAAAATTTTTATATAAATATTCATTGGCAAATCGGCCACAAAAAATGTGTGAATATATCTTTCTTAATCAGCCCGTCATGTACAGTAACATAAAAGTTCGTATAAATGACTAATATTAATATTCCAAATAAATTTATAAGCCTTCAATTAAAAAAAAAGTTATTTTAAATTTTTCATTACCTCGGTAAATGTGATAACAAAATATTAATTTTCATATGTTATTAAACATATAAAACTGGTCGATAAGACAACTCATAAATTTTATATTTTATAGGGTACAAGTAGTGCTTGTCCCCATTGAACTGGATAATGATTTTCCTCAGCATTTTCCGAAATGCCTTTTCCCACGCTCAAGAAGCAGCAGGCAAATGGCGTACGAGGAGGCAAAAGAAGTCCGGCAAAAGATATAATAATATTAATGTCCCAGCATTATATGTTCTTTTCTCGACTCGAGAACGTTTGTCTGTTTGTCAGTATGTCGACGTGTGTTTGTCAATGCAATGAGCCATTAAAGCGTCGTTGAAGGAAAGGCTCACAACTAACGAGGCCATAAGAAGGCAATGACGTAGGAGTCAACCATCGAGGGGAATAAATCATATCAGGCCAGAATCAGGTCACTACGCACTTAAGCGTCTTCAGTTGAATGTTAAACAGAATACGATATTTATAGAATTCTTCAGAGGAACTTCCTCAGTACTTACGCTGTTTCGCTTAAATTCGACTTGCTTTTTGTTTGAGAGCTCACAAGGCGCATTTTTTCGAGCTGGAAAATCTTTTCTGCCTACTCTATAAATACCATTCAAAAGTTTTCAATCAAAATGGTGCTGAGTGCAACGAGCTTTTTATTTGTTTGTATTTTTGTGCAAGATTGGTGCAGATTGGGTGACAGAGAGAAAGTCTGGTGAAATAATAATGCACTAGAAAACTTATAAATACTGATAACAAAAGCGAAATGAACGTTTGCCAATGCAAAAAAACAGCTTTTAATATAGCACAACAACGAACGGGCGACAGAAACGAGACAGATAGAGACACAGAGAGATAGAGAGAGAGAGAGAGAGACAGATAGATAGTAGTGGGATGGATGGAGAATAATATAAAATTATAATTTTCATTTATGGCCGCAGGTGAAATGCTTAATTCAATTTCAGTCAATTTATGTTAATGTTTTTTGCTAGCTAAAAATGTTTAAAATTGCAATTAAGTGAAACGCAAAAAAGTATGTACGTACATTTAGAAAACTTTTTCTCTCTCCAAACTAGTTATCAACAACATGAAAAAATAAAGCTAAAGCGAAGTTGCTTGTTGCCATATGTAAATTACTTTTGGGGTTGGCGGTGCACATCTGAAGCTCTAAGGGGCTGAGGGTGTTAAAGTGCACGGGTAATTATGCCTGGCTTAGAGGCTACGACAACAAAAGTGTTGAAAAAATTTTCAGTTAACGGGAATTGGTGGTAAGGATGCGTGGTTTTGGGTGGGCGTGTAGCTAGATTTTTTTTTTTTGCTCTTGTCTCTGGTGCAAGTGGGTGGTGGGCGGTGTTGGGGGAACGGTAATTCATTTACAAACTTAAATTGAACGTGAAATTATTAATTGCTTGCTTAATTAATTTATAATGAGTTTTTCAGTGGCATCTGTTTCGCGTCAGTGCAAAAGAATTGTTGATATCAAGTATGCGCAGTGTGTGCCATGATCAGGGAGCAAAGGTCTGGAAAATGTATGGAATGTCGTGGAGAGAGTGTGTTCGAGTGTTCTATAGTATTTTTTTTTGTTCGAGAGAGGTGTCAGGTGTGTTAGATGAAGTTAGAGTTTCGGTTTTTCTGTGGGGACTTTTCTTTGGTTATCACAAGAAAGACATTCAGTTTAACATTACATTATGCACTGGATGAAGCGTACACTAGTGGCTAGATTGTTGGATAATTCATCGTTTAGGTTAATATTTATTTATATATATTGTGTATATGTAGATATATTGGACACAAGTATCGAAACGAAAATGAGTTGAAAGTAAAACTCCAATAAAACGTTCGAATGCCGCTTGCACCACATAACAAATCATGACTCAGCTCATCGAAATTTGGTAGAGTGTGAGTGGGGAGTATATAGCATATATAGGTAGTATTGTAATTGGCAAACCACGATCATCAATCATCAATCAGCGAGCGAACGAGCGAGCGAACGAACGAGGAACGAACGGCAGCAACTTCCGGCAGGATATATACGTATAGAGATATATTTTTGTATATGTATTTGCGGGTGTGACTGTGTGTGTGTATGCTTGGAGGTATAAATATCAAAGAAAAAAATTCAATTCAGTTCATTCGCTTATTATTACATCATCGAAAGTTCATCAAAAGATAAAGTAAAATGTAATCCTTTACATAAATATTCATATTCATTAATATAAGGTATACATGTCGGTATAGGTGGATTTTATATATATATTCAAGGTCAGTCATCAATCAATCAATCCATATCAATTAAACAATTTACAAGTATGCGTATATATATATATATAGAGAGAGAGAGACAAGAGACAGAGAGAGTGAGAGAGAGGAGCAAGACGAGGGGTTTTCTGGCTGGGTGGGGTTTGCTCACCAAGTCCACGTAATGAAAATTAAAACACACTTAAACCAAAATTACTTCGAATGGTCTTTAAAAACTTCGACTTGGCTTCAACTTAAAAATCGTTAAGTACTTTGGCAGGACTTTTTGTTTTTTTTACTGCTTCCACTAGATTTAGATTTTTGAATGTTCTTGATTCTGAAAGCTTTTCTGTAGCCGAATCCTCGCTTGTTTCCGGTGGCGTTCACTGGTTGTTTTCGGAACCGCTTGAAAGAATCTCATACGTGGAAATTGGTGAATGATTAGTACTAAGTTCGGTTAACACAAATCACAGACATTACTTAAAAAGGTTTCGCATTCAAAGTCATATTCAAATTCAAATTGAAGCATATGCCAAGTGGTCAGTGTGCGTGTGTGTGATTGAGTAACATGTTTTATTGTTCCATATCCATCCATACATACAAAGAGAAAATTATCCAAACGTTTGCACAAGGCACATGGCACACACACACGTACTAACGCACACACACACACACAGCGACAAAGTGGGAATACAATGAACGAAATCAATATTAATAATAATGCCCAATGCAATATTAATGGGAAACTCAACTGCAAAAGTATTAAGGCACACACAAAACTGAATACATGTGAATACGAGTATGAATAAATATTAACACGCACACACGCATTCGCAATTAAATTGTTTTTATTCGTTATAAATTTGTTTCATTCATAATGTGTTACTTATGCTTTCTCTTCCCTTCATTGGTATGCGTTTTTTTTTTTATCATTTGTTTTTCGCATTTTCTATAAATTACTTGCTCTGCATTATTAATAATTATTGTATAAATATTTATATAACTTATTTGTTTGCCGGGGTTTTGTTTCAGTTTTCTTGCTTAAACAATTCCATGAAGATTGCTAAAAATGAAGTAAAACAAAAGAGACAAAATGCCACAAACACGAGACAGAGCTAGAGCGAAAATTGAAAATATAATCGATATTTAAAACTAATTGGTTACATACGTATGTGAGTTGGTTGGTTTACGGAAAGGAGTTGAGACTATAAAGTTATGGGCTAGTTAAACTAACTTTTTCTGCAGGGACGGTAATTTAAGTTTCTATTCTATTCTAATGATCAAGGAATAATTCATTGATTTTTGTATTACGTTGTAATTGGGTAATATGTCAGGGATTAACAACCTAAGCTCCAGATGAAATTCGAGGGGTTTAAACTAATAAAAAACATGGCTAGGTCAGAACTTCATTTCGTAAAAGTGTATTTTTGAGAAGTTTTTATCAAATTTTAATTTACTTTCTAAGTTTAAAATATGTTAAGGGATTTGTAATACTAAAATACGAATATCGCGACCTGCTGGATATGTTTTTCGACTAAATTAGGGGACACCATCCCAAACGTAAATGAAAATTTGAAGAACTTGGTGCAAGATTTTAAACTCGACAAGGGGTGAGTAAAACTTTAGAGTACCAGAGTTGCAAGAGTTAGTAAAAATGAATAAAAAAACATAAACATAATGGGATTACAAAAATCAGATTCATTTTATTGAAATAAAATCGATTGGTTTTGCTAAAATAAAGACTATGATTAATATTAATAAATTTATTGTACATTAAAATAAATTAATACAAGGTGCATACATTTATACATTGCATTTAATTGAGGCCCAACGAAATCATTTCGACTTGGATCAAGTATCGCTCTCGTCTTTCGGCCCAGCCAGATCTTGGCTCGACTTCGTTATTTGAATTCTAATTGGCGTCTGCAAACGCTCGGTTTCGTATATTTTGACCTTCAACTAAACGGAAGGGGGATAAATGTAGGTTTTCTTAATACTTAGTTTGGTATAAAAATAACACACAAAATACAAAAGATGTGGTATTAGGTATATAATGAACATTGAACATACAAATCAAAACAAATAATCAAGCTCAGAGCCACTAAACCGAAAATCGGTTACACACAGATGGGAAACTTTGATCATACCATACAAATAAGTTTGGCAAAATAAACGAAATTAAATACTTTCCACAAATTGTTACTCTTTGCCTCGCACGCAAAACAAATAAGGAACGTGAATTAAAACTGAATTGCGATAAATGAATGTGTTCCAAACAACGTGCCGGTAAAAGATTCGAAAATTGTAAAATAAATGAGGCGCATTTGCTCTTTTTTCGATTTCCGTGCTTCCCTTGTGATTATTAATTTTATTAATTAAATAAAGCGATTTTTCGATACATTTTTTCTTTTGACTTTAATTAATTTCTGTGCGAATACATTTTAAAGAGAATTCTGTTTCACAATATACGCATTTATTTATTGCTGGACCATGAATGCAAACCAATTTTATGACTGACGGCGGAATGAAATTATAAAAATTACGCATTATGATGATTGCTGTTGTGGTAATGGTGTTATTATTGTTATTATTTGCACTGTTTTCTGATTTGTTTGCGCCCCGATGCGAATTATTCGGGCTATCGAGTAGTGGGTTGGATGGATGGATGGCTGAATGAGTCGAATAGCTCATCTACGTCCTTAATTACTTGTAATTAACTGCCATAATTGCGCAGAAATTCTTTTTAGCCCACAATCCGTGAAATGTGTGAAGATATTCGTGGGTGGAAAGATTGAAGCCCACTTCAAGGAAATAAATTCATGTTTATCTCTCAAGCGAATTAATTTTATTTCAAATTCAATTTAAGACTATTTTTGCTTGATCTTAAAGCCATTTTCTCGTGGGTGTTAACGGGTGCTTTTGCATTTGTGAAGGTGAGCATTTCGAGTGCAATCATGCGTGTGCCTGTGATGGTGTGTTTTTCAGGGGGTGAATGGGTGTGTGTGCTGGCCAAAAGGAGATAGCTAAGTGAAATACCTGCCAAGGTTGAAGTGGATTTGGATTTGGCCAACTCGTTAGCAAGATACTCAATCGTTAATTTTGCATTGCGCAACCCACAGGACTTTTTGAAACTCAGCAAGTGGCTCTCAAGGCTGATTCCCAGGAATATATGTTGCATCAAAGTGTTGTGGCAGCATCTAATTGGATTATGAGATTAGCAAAAGTTTCACCAGAACCTTGCCCGATTTTTCTTGGCTTGTCTAAACTTAAACTTGCTTTCATCTTGCAATGTTTGCTTTCGGCAAAGGGCGCGCTAAATTGTTAAATGGTGCACACAGTTGATTCGGCCAAATTACGCTGCGCTTAACAAATTGCATGGAAATGTTTGTTCCAGCAGACGGATGGGCCAAAAGTTTTGGCCAATTCGAGTCGGTTCGGGCCATTTGTCGGCCAGAAGTTGCAAGTTGCTTGTGATTTATGCACTGACAGTTTGTGGTGCGTGTCTGGGCCTTTTATTTATGAGTTTTGTTTCGCCTTGGCTTGGTTCGCATCGGGAGCGTAAACAAATGCAGAAGTATGCAAAAGATAATGGTATTTATTCTGGGCTGTCGGCCGACTTCAATCCGCCTGTCTGCTTTCTCTGCTCTGTGGTTAATTAAAACGCAAAGGAAACTTTCGGATCAAATTGGTAACAACACACACACACAGCCACACAAAATGCGAAGCAAGGAAACAACCTCCTCATATATGCACGCACAAAGTGTATATTGTAAGTAGTAAACAAGTAGTAAAATTTGATGTATGTACCTGGAGCAATAAAAATAATCACGGATGGCAGGAAGCAAGGCAAAATCATAACAAGAACAACACGAATAAGGTTTTAACGAGAGGCAAACAGAGTGTGAGAGAGAAAGAGATATATATAGTAAAAACACACAAAAATCAGGTTATAGCAATTCACATTCGTTGCGGTTACATTCTCAGTTTGGCTGCGTTCCAGCCAAGACAAGAGCCAAATAAAAAAAAACGAGGAATGGCCAGAATGAAAAACCGAAAGAGGGGCAAAAAGATAAGACCAAAACATGTTGCAGGTTGTTAATCAAACAAGCAGGCAGACAAACACACGACAAGCTAACGTTGCATGTTGGACAAAATGAAAGTGTAAATATTTTCGACACGCGCGCGCCCAAAAGCAGGCAATAAAAACTTGATTATGGAATTCGCATTGCCGACTCAAATCGCATGACTCTTGTTGTTGCTAAACACTGTCATATACAAAAGTGTGTGTTGGACGGAGACACAAACACAAACACAAATACAATGACAAACGGAAACGGAAATGGGAACAAAAACTAAACAGTAACAGAAACAGTAACAAAAACACTAACCGAAACAGAAACCGAAAACCGAAAAAGTAAAACAAACCGAACTAAACCGAAAATGTTGGGGAACGTAACTGGAATTGTTTTGAGTTGCACAAAATGCATCGAGCACAGACAGTTGGTTACTGGATTACAGCATTACAGCATTACTGGAGTACTGGATTACTGATTACTGGATTATTTGCTTTGATTTAATGCTTTACATGGTTCTTTTGAGGGGCGGGCAAGGAAAACATTCCGCTTGGTGTAGAGTATATTACTTTTGGTTTTTTTTTTTTTTTTTTTTGTTTTGTTTTGAGTATTACAATATAATTGTTGCACCTTCGGGAATCTCAATCTCATATCGAAAAGGAAAACTAATCGAATCGAATAAATTTTGGTAGTAGTATTTTGTAGTAGTAGTAACATCATTAACATAAGTTATACATACATATACATAATGTAAACTAAATGAGCATTAGCATGTTAACGTAAAACATAATGAATGCGTTCAAGATCACCTACACATACATACGCTGTATGTATCAATAGGTACTGTACTGGTATATATATGTGTGTGTTTGTGTGATGTAGAAAATGCTATATATATATATCGTAAGTACTTAAGTAAGTAAACTCGGCCAGGGGCCGCTTGTTTTGTCATATTTTTTTTGGTTTCCTTCTTCTTGCATTACTTAAACGTAAATAAACGTAAACACACGAACATAGGGCTTAGGCATTATAAGTATATATGTGTATAGGTATATAGAAATATATAGAAAGGTGGAAAAAATTCAAGTTGTACAAAATGCACGCTTGGCGGCAGTTTTTGTCCTGAACACAGGTTTTCAAATCGAGTGTGTGGTTGGTTGTCTGTGTCGGTAGCAGTACATGGTTTGGGTCTGTCCTCAGTCGGTAACTAAAATCTAGCTTCTCAATAAAATATCTGCATCCAAATTAGAAACAAACTGGCGAAATCTTAGAGTAAGCTGCCTTTTGGTCACTGCACAGAAATGGAAAATTTATTCGTTTATATAATATATATCAAGTAATCGGATTGCATTTCATTTACTGGTCAACAGCGTAACATAACACAACTAAAACTCAAGCTCAGGTGAAGTAAAAGCTATTGAACACTTGCCATATTTAATCAAGGTACATATCTACCATCAGAGAGATTTATAGCCGAGCAAGCCGACCAAGTCAACGATCGCTGTTAATGATAAGATACTTGTCTCCCTGTCCCCAACTTAATTTCCATCTCCATTCCAATCGCTACGCTCCGTTGTCATCAAAGTATGTAATTTTAATTTGACTTTTATTAATTTATATGTTTCAGGAAGAGCGACAGATGGGAGGCGGCGACTGTGCCGATAAGTTGATGGTCAGCCATAAAGCAGCCAATGAATTATTGTTGTTGCGAGCGAGCAAACAGCCATTGAGGCGGCATGAGGCATTAAGCCTGGCCATCACACACACACACACACATCCAAAGAGGAGAGGACAGGAACGTTGACAGGAGAACTTACACAGAGTCCTGGGCATGCATTATGCAGCAATTGCTGTTGTCAACTGACAATGCAGCGAAGGCAGCTGCCGCCTGCCAGTAAATTAAGCGGAAAAGTGTGTTGCGGCATACGAAAGGGGGGGCGAGGGAGGTTGTTCGATGGGTGCCAGGGGGTCCTGGAGCACAAAAAATAAGGCAGGACACACACACACAGTCACAGATGCAGACCAATGCGATCTGGACGTTGGCTGGCAGCATTATTTGCTGCAGTCGGAAATAACTCAACCGCAAATGAGATAAATTGCGCGCACACAGATAATTGCATGGAGGCCCCCAGACGGCGTTGTGGCATGGAAATGAAATACATTGCACATTCGCCGCGTTGCCTGTGTTTCTTTTTCCCCATTTGCTGTTTTTATATATGGAGTGGAGTGTGTGTATGCGGCGTCCCAAAGCAATCGGCTTGTTTGTGACCCTTCAGTGTGTGTGCGTGAATTTCCTTTTTCGGCCGCCGTACAAATATTTATGTGGTTGCGAACACACCGACACCCCGATTCTTGTAATGAGAAAATATTGCGCATACGCACCGTGCACACTCATTAATGGCGATCGCTGATGGCACTCAGCAGGCTTGCTCGGTAATAGCTAGTTTTATTTACAATGGGAATAACTCAAAAGTTTACTCAGCAAGTCAAATTCGTTTAACAAAATTATGCCTTTTCATGGCAAGCTAATTTTTCGGTTCGTTTAATCGAATGGAATCTCGTGAGTGCTTGGTTTTTTTCCCTTTACAATTCCACAAACTTCGGCAAGAGTTTCATATTCCAAACTTTTACTTAAATTCAAGCGTAGATAGTTATTTATTTATTTGTAGTTATGTACTCTACGGTACTTGTGTAGTAACTTTGCACGAGTTTGATTTGTAAAATGAGAATCAAAAGCAAGAACTGGGCCGGCGATTAACTAAACTGGAGTTTAAAGTACGTTTGAAAAACTCTTTATCTTTATAGGATGCAGTACACAGTATGGGTCGCTTACGTACATATACACTTTACGGATATACATACACATATACATTTAGGAGAACGCTTAACATGGATGTTTAATTGATTTAACTATAAATTTGATTTATGCTGCTTCAATGTATGTGTCCTTCGCTAAGATTGTGACTAATAAATGTATGCTATACGAGTTGCAAGTTCTGTATCGTTATCCATATCTTTGTCAACTTTAATTGAATTGTTGCATTATTGTCGTAGTTTACGTTAATTTATCTCCTAACATAATCAAGTGGATAAGCATCTTCCTATGCAAACGATTTAACTATCCCCCTTTTCTCTGATATGATACGAATAATTGGCTCCTCCAACTCCTCCAACTCCTCTCCTCCTTCACTGCTTATATTACATACTCTTTATATCTGTACACACGACGAGTCCTAATCAGCGTAGAAGCAAATGTGCCAATTTGTAATTGTAATTTTTGGCAAGGCAAACAAATAGCAAACGAGAAAGAAACAACTAGCCATCCCTCCTCCTCCTCCCCGATCGATTGCTAACACTCGTATTCCAGGATGAAACCCTCTCCCTTGGACGTGGACCTCGAATGTTGCTGATGCGGCAGCAGTGGGCCAGTTGTTGCCGTTGCCGTTGCCATTGCCGTTGCCGCTCCACTGGACGACGATGTTGCCGCTGCCGCTGCGGCAGCTCTGCTTAAATTTACTTGTGACAACATTGCGGTGGCCGTTAATTTGCCATTGTAGGCGAGGGCGGGAGTCAGGGTGGGCGTGGCCGCGTGTCCGTAGTAGTTCAGAGCGGAGGTGAGCGGTTGCTGATGTTGCTGCTGCTGCTGCTGCTTCCCACGACGATGTTGCTGCTGCTGCTGCTTTTTGGCCATATAATCCGTGCTCGTATTTGCCGTGGCATTGCGCAACGTTATGAAGGTGTCAAAGTTGTCGGCGGTCGAGGAGGCATTCGAGGTGCTCGAGTTTCGGCGGTTGCCCAAATGTTGTTGCTGCACTTTGGGCGCGGTGGGTTGCAGGTTCAGATTGAGCTTTAGCTGCTGTTGGTGTTGTTGCTGTGACATTGATGAGTTCGACGAGGAGGAGTTGGACAACGAGGAGGAGTTGACCGAGTGCGCGGGCGGGTGTTGCTGCTGATTCGCATAGTATTTGCGCAAATTCTCCAGCATATAGCGATTGTTTGCATTTCCGGCTGAGCTGCCAGGGACCGATGTTGCTGCTGCTGCTCCTGCTGCTGATGTTGCTCCCGTTGCTCCTTCACCTAATGCCACTGCCACAGCCTCTGGCTTTGGCTGATGGAACTGTGACCCTGCGGTTGGCGTTGGCATCGTTATCTGCTGCTTGCTGCTGGTGGCATACAGAACATCGGAGCTTTGTGCCGGCAGCGCCAAATTGATGACACTGCCTGTTGCAGCTGGCATTGCGGTTGCTGTTGCAGCCGGGATTGCTGCCTGCTGTCGTCCCATCTCCAGTCCATGGCCCTGCCTCGGCCTGCCCTTTCCCCGACTGGTGCCCCCCGTCTGATAGCTGCGGGCGTAGTGGGCCTCCATGAGATCCGCCCGTCGCTGTCTGGCCACATCAGGCTGCTCCTCGCCGACAGTCCTGCCAAATCCGTAGAGCTCACTGCGCTGATAGAGCGTGGGATTCGTGGCCCTCTCGTAGTGCCTGCTCCGCTGTCGCTGGAAGTGCTCCAGGTAGCTCTCGCCGCCCGCTACAGCTACTCCTCCTCCTCCTCCGCCCACCAGGAGGTTCGCCTGGTCCTCCATCCCGAGCTCGTCGCCAACCTCCTGGCGCTGCAAGTGCTGATTGAGCGACTGGTAGAATGTGCTCTCGGCCAGATTCTCATTATACGATGTCGCACTCGCCGGCTGATGCCAATCAGCGTCTTCGCACTCGTTCACGCTGACGCGAATGCGTATGTCGCGGGCCATGTAATCCGGCCTGCCACCGCCAGCCGCCTCCTCCGTTTCACCTAGTCCTTTGGCCGCTGCCGCCTCCGCCTCCGCGACCTCATCGTCATCATCCTCTTCGTCGTCGTAAAAGAATCTCGCTGATTTGGCGCTTTCCGCCAGCAGCAAGTCCTCACTTTCCTCCAAAGCCAGAGCATAGCTCGTTAGGTTGTCAAAGTAGTACTCGCACATTTTGTCCGGGTGCTCGTATCGCAGTTTGAAGTCCTTAGGCTCCTCCTCCGGCTCCTGGCGGTTGGTGGTGGGCCCACTGAACACGGAGGCATAGTCGGAGCTGCTCATCGAGTCCGAGTTGAGGGCGGGGGGCCGGACCTTCGACTTGGACGCAATGGGCAGGGTTCCGAGGTTCTCATAGTTGGCACCAAAGTTCGCCGCCTGCGATTGACTTCTCTTGTGCCGCGGCCGACGAGGAGTCTCTGGGGCAGGATCAGGCTGCTTGGCCAGAGCTCTTCGCTGGGCTCCACTAACGCGACCTACAGAGTGGGCCGATTGCTTGGTCGTGCTCAGCTGGTGATCGAAGTTCTGCTCCAAATAGGCATCCAGGTAGTGCAGATTCTTGCTGAGATCGATCTCCGACTTGTAGCTCTTGTAGATGGTGGCCTGTTTGCAGCGGGACTCGTAGCTGGAGATGTGTGCCCGGTCGCTGATGAAGCGGAAGCTCTCGTCCTTGGCCAGGGTGTGGAAGCCACTGAACTCGGAGCCGCCCAAGGAGCCTCCCTCGCCAGTGGTCGTCTTGAAGTTCCGGCACTTGTCGCGTATCTTCTGGATTCCCTGCCGCGTCTTCGCTTGCAGTCGCTCGAAGTAATTGGCCTTGGTCACCGGCGACGTGGAGTGGTTAAGTCTTGGATGGTAGGCAGTGGTGTGCTGGATGTCATAGCCCCCGCCGCCTGAGGCCCTCATGCTCTGGATGCTGTGCGTCCTGTTAGGATAGCTCAGCTTGAGCTTGGGCAACGAAGGTGGATCCTCCACACCTGCTCGATGGTGCAGCTTTCGTAGAGACAGTTGCTTGAAGATGGCCTTCGATCGCTTTGGCTTGCCACTCGAGGTGTTCGTCCTGCGGCCTAGTAAGTCCCCAGGATCATTGTCAAAGTCCTGCCGTTCGAAGCGCCTTACTGGCACCCCATGCAGATAGTGATGTTCGGAGGGGGGGTTTTGACTCCGATTGGACTCGAAGAGTCTCCTTAAACCCCGACCCTGTCGCTGGGGTCTGGAACTCCTGGCATTTCCCGCATTACGCAGGCGCGTGTTAACGCTCAGCGTAAGGATCTCATCGTCGTGGAATATAGAGAAAGGATTCGTGATCACCGTGGAGCTGTCTCCCGTCTGATTGGCGGAGGGACTGCTCATCAGGCTGCTTACGGATCTAGTCTTAAGGCTAACGCTACTCCTAGGCCTACTTATGGCTACTTCCTGCTGCTTACTTCCTAGTACAACTACAACTTTGGCTTCACTGTGCTGCTGCTGGTGTGGTAGTGCTTCCTGGCCAGCCACTGGGCCCAGATCCGTTTCGGATCGGGATCGGACCGTGGGAAGGATCGCCCTTCGCCGCAGCTCCTTCAAGGAGTTGCTCTGCTTGCGGAAGCGATAGAACGGATTGTTTATGCTCAGCTTCTGCAGAAGGACCTGCGTCTCCTCGGGCGTCAAAGGACCCACGGGCAAAGGATCCGGCTCCACACCCGACACGTTCAGGTGGAGCAACTTGGACGCCGTCACCGGCTTTATCTCCCTATTCATATTGTTCTCCAGATCCCGCTTGCTACTCTTGCTGCTAGTCAGCGAACTATTGCCCTCACTGTTGCTGTTGTTGCTGCTGTCGCTACTGGTTTTGGCCAACACCTCTGAGGTGTTGTTGTTATCGCTATTGGTCAGGGCAGTAGTCGTCGATGTGGAACTGATTTTGTGGTTGTTATTATTGTGGCTTACATTACTACTGTCATCCAGTTGCTGTTCGTTCGGTGTCGTCTGTTGGTTAGTTAGTTCGTGTTGCGTCTTGGATTCGCTGTTATTGGTGTCAATTGCCTGCTAGACCCTAGTGGGCGGTTGTAATATCATTGCAGCCATGCGTACCTTCATTGCCTCCGGCGATCCATGTCCCGGATACTGTTGCTGCGGATGTTGAGATGCGGCGTGTAGAGCGGCTGCTGCTGCCGCCGCTGCCTGCTGTTGTTGCTGCTGCTGCTGCTGTTGCTGCTGCTGCTGTTGTTGCTGCTGCTGCTGCTGCTGCTGGTGATGATGGAAGCCCGCGGGCGTGGTGTAAATCGAATCACCTTGAGGGCCACTCGTGCTATCCGAGCGTGATTTCAAATCAGCTTTCTCGCTGCGGGCAAAGACAGGAAAAGAGAAGAGGCGAGACCAAATCGTTATCGAAAATTGTTTGCCCAAGTGACAATTGTGTGGGTGGTGGCTAAGTGGTTGGGTGGTTCTTTGGCTGCTATCGCTGATTGGCAAATTGTATCCCTCACGCATATCTGAATATCTATTTAGTTTTTGTCGCTGCCTCGCCTCGCCGCAGGCCACTGTTTACTTGGGGTTTAGGAAATTAGATATTTCCCTTGCCTTTCACTCCCCTCTATCAATTCACTCTTGAGATGAGCCTACAAAACGAATTTGTGGAAATGTGTTCAGAATGTACTTGAAGCGGAAATTCTAAACCCATTTCCGTTCCCTTTTTCATATTGATCCATTCATTGGGGCTTTGAACTGGCTTGTGCATAGTTTGATAAACAAAACATAGCAATTTTAAACTCCTAAACAAGAGGAACCAAAGGTTGGAAAGAGGCGAATGGCCAAACAACCGCCCATAACTCATATTTTTGGGTGAGAGCTTGCACGGAGAGCAACAACAATGAGCTATAGGTTGTACCCCTCTTTTCCGATATGCTGCTATTGGAAAACAAAGCATTATTCACATACCCTTCGGACTTAAAGGGTATACAGCATTTGAAAGATTCTTATAAGTGTTATTGATTCTAATATGTATTATACTACTTTTAACAATATGTTTATATTTCCCTTATAGTTTGGAGATATTTTTGTTGGTACAGTCGGACGGGCAAATATAGAATGGTAAAACTCTTTAACTTTTAAATATCAAAAAATATACCTTTTGTAAAAGTCCTCACTAAACCCTAGTAAAAGTCTCAATCAAACCAACTTCGTTATGAAAAAACTTAAATGTTTGGCTATGAAATGTTGTGGCTTAACTTTTACAATTTTATATCGTTGATGCTCTAGAAATATTTTTTTCCATTAACTAATCCCTTTCAAACATGGATTACTTTTTCCGCTTTTGAAAGGGTATTTCAGCTTTTTCTTGGACAAACAAAAATATTCGTTCGTCGGTGCATATTGAATAAATGAAAAATGTATAATATTTTATGTCCCACACACACACACACACACACACGGTGGAAAACATTTTTCATTGTTCCAATGCTCTACGTATGCGAGTGAGTTCCTGTATTCGGCCAGTAGGGGTGCATAAATTGGCACGCCAGCGCCACCTGTTGGCTGCAGGATGCGGCTGCATAAAAATATATCAAAATGGTCATTTATCTACTGTCCTTTCTCTGTGTGTGAGTGTATGTGTGAGCGCGTGAGCGTGTGTATGTGTTGGTAGGGAAAGGGTGTGTACGTATTACGCTTCAACTTACCTGTCTTTATCCGATGATTTATAGCCCGTGGAACCTGTGCCATGCGAGAAGTGAAAGGAAAGAGAAAGGTGAGGTTTCATATTAGAGCTTGCAATATTCAGGAATATAAATTCCACCCATTATTCTTTGAAGGGTGTGGTGGCTGTGTCTGGTTGTAGAATAGAAGAAATTAGCTGTGAAAATACCGCTGGCAATTTACAAACAGACAGCTAGACAGACAGACAGATATGTATTTTTCTATTTTCAAATTCGCCCTTGCAGCCTTGATAAATGAGCCAAGGACTTATTGATTGCGAGGAACGTGTAAATTCCCGAGGAGGTGCTTGCTAATTTTGATGGATATCGAAGGGGTGAAGGCTTCCCAGCTCGAGAGATATATTTGCTATAGTATCGGGTCGCACTTGAGAGATCTGTCAAACGGTATTTGACAACTCTGGAAGCCAGCTGCAGCATTCAGTCAGCCCGTCAAGCAGTCAAATTGACAGCTCGATTGACAACTGAGAAATTGCGATTAGGTGGCTGGGGCTCAGCCTGTAAAGTGTTTACAGATGTGTGCAGGAATGGCTCAAATGTCCTTCAGCAATGCCAAAGTTTCCCTTGCTCTTTTGCAAATTGTTTTACAATTGCAAAAAGTTTCCACCGCTTTTTGTCTGCGTTTTGATTTCTAATTAGGCAGTGCGCGAACTGGATTAAAGCTCTTTTCCGCAGAAAGGCGTAGAGATGAAAATGTTGGCGCAGCAGCTAACAAAAAGCTGACTCGAAACCCTTAACCCTTTTGTGTGCGCAGGGGGTTGGCAGGGGGCAAACAGGAAACGGAGACTGACCGCAGGCGTTGGACGCTAATGAATATTTTATGAGATTTATTTGAGTTTCGAGTTTCAAGGAGAATGGCTGGGCGAAAAAAAAGAACAGAGCCAACACAACACACACACAAAGCGAAAAAGAGACGCATCCATCCTGGCAGCCATTTTTTCCGCCATGACCGCCTCCTTCTCGCATTTCAATGCTTTGTGAGCTGGCAAGTTTTTGTGTTTTTGCAATTAGTGTGACAGCGGCCTGCGGGGGGAGGGTGGTAGGGGGGTGGTTTTGTGGGGTAAAACAGGCGCCATAATCAAGGAGGAAGTTTTAATTGTCGCGGCCTTGACGGCACCGTCAGTGCAATTAATACGGGCCCGATGATGGTAAGGATCTGGTTTTTCGGAGGAAATGTTCGCACCCCTCCTCCTCTCCACCGTATTTCAACTTACCCTTGAAGCAGCATCTCTTGCTCTTGATCGCATAGATACAAAGGCAGACCAGCAAAAGTATGGCAGCCATGCAGCCCCCGGCCACGCCCATCAGATAGCTCATCTCGTAGGGTTCTGTCCGGAAATTCCATACGTTTCGATACACGGATTGGTATTCGATGTGGTGGTGGTGGTGTCGATTATGCAAGCATTAAGGGGAATTTTCATTTTCATATGCACAAGATATTTTATGCAATACATGTATTGCACGTGGTATTGATTTTAATTAAAAGCGCTGGGATGCGATGCAAGGGATATGGTTACGCTTAATGTTCATGTGTTCTCTAGACCAATGAGCTTTATATTTTTTTTTAAAAGTACCTTTTTAGAATTTAAATGGAATGTGACAGGAATTTTATTTATATTCAAACAATTTCTATTCTAGTTTTTGTATAGAAATTTGATTCATGTCACATTCCATTTGTATTTATTTTTTAACGTTTGCCTAAATACTTGAAATTTATAAAATTATTTATAATGCTATTGTTTTTACATGGATTACAAATTTTGAAAAGGGGAAATAACTCAGTTAAAGAGTCCGATTAAAGTCAACCTAATTAAACTGATATATATATAAACGAGTATTTAAAATATATAATTATTATCAACAGAAGTGGTTATTTTAGTTACCACATAAATTATTATAGATATGTGAGATTAATATTCTTAAATGTTATATGATATGGAATATGTAACTTAAGTGTGTATTGGGATAATGTGGGTGGGGGTAAAGAAAATCAAAGAAAAGTCTATGCACCTGCAAACGTACCCTCCACAATCAGGTGTATGGCATGGCGATCGGTGCCCCGCTCGTTCTCCACCACCAAATAGTAGGGCCTGGAGTCGTGCTCGTCCGGGTGGAGGATGTGCAGGGTGGACAGGTAGCAGTCCTCGCGGGTGTCCGGCTGCATGTCGTCGGCCCGGAAGCGATCTGCGGGGGGTGAAAAAAAAGCAAGGTGAGTTCTTGTTACTGCTCCAAAGCCGAATTGACTTTCGTGGGCTAAGTAATTGCACTAGAATTGCACACAATTTGTCGGCGTCCGACATTAATCATTCGATTCGATGGGCTAACTAGCGTTGGACGCGGAGGAAAGGCGAACGGATTGGTCGGGAATGCGCTCCGTTTGATTTGTGTCAGTCGCAGTGAGAGCACGCAGGATTACACGCACGAAGGACGACCAAGGATGGACACGGGCAGACAAGCTGAAAATGAAGAATAATGCGACCCACCGACCCAGCACCAGTGTTGCCAACTTAGCTATTTTTAGGGAAACTTGAACGGATCAAATATATCTTGCTAGACTTAAGTGTCTCTCACTACAAAAAAATGTTTAATATAATATTTTGCTGTATAAGTTTCCTCTTCATTTTTAACATTTGTAATATATATTTTATATAATTTTAATTTAATATTTAATATATATCACAATTAATTTTAGTATTTGTAATTTTGCGACTTTGAAAAGACTGCTATTCCTTATTTTTAAATTAAATACAAGTTATAAGAATTTCTTTATTTTAAAAAACTTTTCTTCCAGCTTTTTTTTAGCAATGTGATATTTAATATCCTATATATATATATAATTTCCAGGTAGATTTAATGCTGACAATCAATAGTTGGCAACAATTGCCAACACTGGTGGATAAAGATGCCGTTCAAGTTCATGGGATGGGTGGAATGGACGAGATGAAGCGATGCAGCTGCAACTGCTGCCGGATGTTCATCCGAAAAGAGTTTCAGCTGGAAAATGAGCTGTGGTGGGTGGGGTGTGTGTTGCCTGTCTGTTGAAGCTCGGATTACCGGCGGCTGACAGGCGTGGGAAGTCTGCTCGAGGCATCCTCCTTGCTCGACCCCAACTCTACCCCAACTCTACCCCTTTTCCCACAGCCAACATGACACTGGCAGTTTCTTGTCCGACTCTGACTCCGTTCGGTCATGTAATTTGTCTTGATTTGCGGAACAGCCCGACTCGCGAATCGCGATTGTTCAGTGCCGAACGTTTTTGCGGGAATAGTTAATCTAATGAGCCCTCGAGCGGGCAGAGCCAACATCCTGCATTCTGTAAAGCGGCGCTAATTGAATTCAGAGTAGGCAAAACTAAGTCCAGCGCCTAATTGCATTACCATTAGCGGGCCAATGGGGCGGATGGGCAACTGCCTATCAAACAAATATACGCACCGATGCCCGAGCCGGCCTCCAGACGCAGCGAGCCCCATTCCCAGGCGACGCGTTGTGGCCGCGGATCCGCGCAGACGACCATTGTGAGACTGGCCGCCTCTCCTCGCTTCACGGAGACGGTGTGGCGGGAGGGATGCAGGCGCAGGACCTGCGGGGCACCTGCAAGGACAAAGGAAACAAGGTGAAAAATGCATAAAGGAGTCGCGTTTAGCCCGGCCAGATAACTTTTTAATTGAGTTGGTGTGGTGCAACGCATTCGCCGAGCCGCACTGCCGAAGATAATTATATTGAGTGGTTAAAGGGTTCTGTCTGCTCTCTGTCCTGTCCATTTCAAATGCCTTTAAGGTGTAAGTATCTCGGATCAGTAAGTAACATTTAAAAGGAACCCTTTCTTTAACAGCAAAATATATACTTTTAAATCCATTGGCTAACATTTTCAAACGGGTTGCAATTTAACTAAATTTTGTAGAAAAATTGGGGAATTTCAATTTGTTGGAGAAATGTTCTTTTTAATCAAAAGTTTACTTTTACTCTAAATATGTTGTTACAATCTAGATTTATATTTATTTTTTTCCTTTAGAGCCACTGGTAATTATTTTTGATTTGAATTAATTTTAGGTTGGTGTGGGTTAATTAAGAAAAAATACATATATCTTTTTTTTCATATAATGAGAAACTGTAGCTTTTTCTTTCTTTTTTTTGACACCCTGGCATGCTGTCGTAGTTGGTTAGTTAGTTTGTTAGCTCGACACTCACATACATACACGTAAATATGTAGAAACGTGGTGAGGACTTTTTTTTTGTGTATTATGTATATTGTTCGTGTGCATGTTTATTTTTGTGCATTTTTTTTTTGGTCCCTGGCTCTGCTAAATTGCTCGTGTCCTTGGTTGGTCATAAATTATGTACGTGCTGTGGTATTCAGCACTAAATTTAAATATTTCTTGCCGCTCTTTTTTTAGAGTTCTTTCTATTTTTTCCCCCTTAGTTGGCTGTCCAGTTTTTCGCTCTCGGCAGTTGCAGCTCCATTTTTTTGTTCCGCTGGCGCTGCGGTCATAAGTTCATTTTGATTTTGTGTTACGTTTTGGTTTAGTCCGTTGGCCAGTTGCAAGTTGCCAGCCACCGCGAAATTGTACGGCCATGGCGGAGGGAAAATGTGAGGAAAATTTAGGGGGGCAGCGACGAGGAGGTGGCAAGGCAAGCGCTTAAAATGTTTTGCAGGCGCTTTCCGGCTGCAGCTTTTAATGGAGTTTTGTTAGTTGTTTTAAGTGTGCATTAGTTGCACGGGAGCTGCGGACTTAAATGAGTAGCCCGAGGAGGAATAGGTTTTCTTTTTTTTTCCGGTTGTCCGGTTGCGTTGTCACCTTCTCTGTGGCTATGCTGGTCATCTCCATGACACTGGTTTCCATTCCCAGTCCGGGCTAAAATTGACATCGAAAAAAGCCAAAAGAGAGGTGGAATGCAGATTTATGACCGCAAACATGGTTCGTTCTTTAGTCCGTGATACTCTTTCCGGCGAGTCCGTTGGCAAATCCTTACGGCAGTGCCTCTCTCTGGCAGCAAGAGGATTCGGTGCGTGTCAGGGGGAAAAAGAAATGCATGTTTCCAGCCATGCCGTGTTGTCGTCATATTTTGTGGCTCTGCGGTTTTTATGGCCACACCACAAGCACAGCAGCAGCAGCAGCAGCAGCAGCAAGCTCTGCAGATAGCAACTTACCCACAACCTGCAGCGACACCGGATCGGATATGGCCACCCGCTCCTGGCCATTGATGTAGCTGGTCGCACGGCACTCGTACTCGCCCTGGTACTCGTAGGTCACGTTGTCGATGACCAATCTGGATTCCGAGCCCCGCTCCACGTACTTGGATCCATGGGCCATTCTGCAAGGTAAATTGGGGAAATCAGTGTTGAAATAAGATGCCTAGTAAGTGCCATTTGAAAGCACAATTAAGCCTTCGATTATTTAATTTAATCCAAAAACTCTTATTAGCCTTTGTTGTTTCTCCTCGAATTTCAAAAGAGAACGAAAGGAAATGTTTAAAGTTGGTGATTTTTGCTTTTGTACTGGTACTAAGCATGATATTAATTATGTGATAGGGTTTCTAAAACTGACAACAAATATCTGATTTATACCGCTTCTAACCCATAAAAAGGAGTGGGCGATATCTACATTGGAAGAGGGCAGCTATTGGTTATGATTATGTGCAACTAATATAAGGATTCCATCTGGTCACGGACTGTGGGCGTGGTGCAGATTTTTGCAGTCTGCTCTTTGAGCAAAATGAAACTGATGCATTCGGCAGAGGCCAGCCTTCCCAACAACCCGATTCCCTGCCTTCTCCCAAATGTCCTGCGTGGCTGCTGCTGCAATCCTTGCTTGGCAATATTGAAAATTGCGTATGCGTATGAGTTATTTTTCGGTGCAGGATGCCCGGACTCACAGACGAGTGGGCCAAAGAGCTGGCTCACAGAAATATTTGATACATTTTTAATATGAGAAATGCCTTTCAGGCTGCGAAATGCTCTTGGCCCCAGCTCTCCACAGATTCTTTTGAGGCAGCCGCAGCAGATAGATGGAAAAAAAACCCGAGCCAACCAATACATTCATCGAGATGGCGCTTAAAGTGGCAGCAAGGATCTTTAAGGCGGTCCTTGGTAGCCAGCAATTAAAAGCAATAAATTAGAAAGCCATTCAAATGCAAATCTCCGAAGTCGAAAAAGTTTGGCAAGCGGTCTCCGTTTCGTTTCGTTTCGTTTTGGATCCATTTCTCCATTTCTTTATTTCTCCATTCCTCGACCAAGTTCCGGGGGGGAGTGCGGTGAAATCACGTAAATCAAAGTGACAGGACTCCGTGTCCTGTGTCGTGTCCTTGGGTAGCTCATTTGCAAGGCGTCCGCCCAGGCCAGTTGCACTTGCAGCCCAGTTGAAGGACACCAAGGACACCAGCACCTGGGAGGTGGAGATTAAGGAGCTGCCGAGCATACGTCGCTTGGCCTGTCAGCGGCGCACTCCGTGGCATTGATTTATTGCCCCAAAATGGTTGCCCCAAATGGGCGACTCCCGCTGTTTACCCAGTGCGGCACGCGCCATTTAATTCGATGGGTGGTGGAGTGGGCAGTGGTGGCGTGGGTGGTGGTATGTTTGGAGAACATGCGTGGAAATTAGTTTTCAACAATTGACATTTAATTTCTGATAAACACGCGCGCATTCGCTTCATTAAGTCAACACGTCAATGTGTTGCATGTGGCATTCGTTATTAGATGGCGACACCTTCGCATAACAACCATTCCCAATCGCACATCCTATATGTTCGCCCGATCACGATTTGGCGTGGCTGCGTATGCTTTATGCTGCCCCGATTGTCTGGGGGCAAGTGCAAACAAATGGAATCACAAAAATCACGTACTTACGTGGCAGCGTCAAAGAGCTCTAGGGGCCAGAAAGAGACGGAAAGATGCCACCGAGAGAATGAGAGAGAGAGAGAGGGAGCTATGCAAAGTCATATGCATGAGGAGTGTTTCGATTTTTCCACAGAATTTGCCTGCTTTGCATACTAATGCACATTGCCATCAACGACGAAAGGAGAAACGGAAGGAGCCTAATCCTGCCAGCATTATGTATGGTTTCTTGCTACCCTAACAGAGTTGGATATAACCGATGGAACCCACAATGGAATGGTATAAATTTTGGCCTCAAAATCATAGAAAATAGTCATCCTATTTTTAAAAGCTTATTTCATAACAGCTCTTTGCAATAAATTAGTAATTTATTATATCAGCTTACTTCATCTCTATTTACAATGAAAAATTGCAGAGTACACCAGTAATAGTATGTCAAAAGCAGGCCTTATTCCTTGTTGTTTTCCCTTGGTTCAGACAATTTCCGCCGAGCAGCTAATTAAAATTACGCGAAATAATATCAGCAATGAGCGCGGCGCCGTATAAAACGGAAATGTGCAACAGGAAACCTGCTCACGTAAGAGGAAAATGCTGTTCTTTCGGGAAAAGCAGCATTAATAATAAAACTCCTTGCAAGGTATACTAAACTCTTCCAATTAAAGCATAAAGCGAGACAAAAATTGCGCATACGCAGAATGATTCTAGTTTAATTAGCGCCGCTATTCAGCCGACAAACAATAAACAGTTTCGGGACCAGAAGAGTTTACCACCGGGCTATGAAATTTAGGGCAAGATAAGTTAAGTTTCCAACGGAATCAAGAAGAGGCCACCAAAAGTATGCAACTCAAACTGCCGAAGAACTCTAGCGGTAGCGACCGCAAGTAAAATATCTTCGGAATTTTATGAGCACTGAGAAAAAAAGGCTTTCCAAGAAGCAGAATATATTTAAGTCATTTAACAGTCATAATTCATAGCCCCCAATCCTTCTTAGCAGAAATTCTCAGAAGAAAATAATGTATTCTATATGATTTCCTTTCGTGGAAACTGGTCTCATCCTCTTAATCAAAGTGTTTCTAGTAAAAGAACATTTTCTGAAAATATTTGTTTTATTTAATTTATAAGGGTGTCTTTAAGTAAACAGTGGAATAAGATTTCTTTCGAAATCGAGTCAATCGGACTTCCGTATTTAAAATATACGGCTGCATACTTTAGAACACCTTTATAAGGGGTAAAAAAATCCTAGTGATTTCTGTAAATGAATTAGCCAGAAATAACCCCTTATAGTACCCAAATTGCCCCCGGTGTATATATGTGTCGATGGACTCACCTCTGTACCCATTTGAAGGATGGCATGGGATTACCATCAGCCAGGCACTCAAAGGCGGCCGGACTGAAAAGAGGGGCGGTGGTGAGGCGATCTGGGCCAGCTGAAATAATTTTGGGTGCATCTGGGAGGGGGAGTGGGGATGGGGGACGGAATAAAGCAGAGTTCGTTGAAAACTTTGTCCAAAGTAAATAGTAGGATACGTACATTTCACATCCAACTGCACCGACAGCTGCTCCGAGGTGCCCACCGAGTTCTGCGCCTGGCAGGTGTACAATCCGGCATCGCGACGTCCGACGGGACGCAATTGCAGAGTTTCCTGTCGGTGGGAAAATGGTGGGAAAAGGGGAAAGGAGGCGCAGATCAGCAGGCAATTTAATACAATTACAAATTTCTGCTTCACTTTAGATAAATACCCGGCGTGGGGAAACAATTTTGGAACAACATAAACAAGAAGGAGTGGGTTGGCTCACCTGCAAGCTGGCTATCTCGGAGCGACCTGCTCGCCGCCAGACGATGCTGGCCGGCGGATTGGCATCGGCCACGCAGCGCAGGACCAGGGCATCCTTGTCCTCCTCCAAGTCGATTTCCGGCGAGCCAATTAGACGGATGCTCGGCGCGTCTGCAAGAAAGCACAGTGGAGAAACAGAAAACAGAAACGGAGACGTTCAACTTGGTTTGGCGAAACAAAACAAAAACAGCAATAGAAACTACAGTAACAGCAATGCCAGTCGAGCAAACAGAGTCAACAAGCCGGGCAAGTCCTGCTCCTGCTCCTTTGGGACAAGTCAACTCTTGAATTGCTCAGCAAAACAGGAAATTACAGCAAATTGTTGTTAATTTAATTGTTACAGCTCTCAGTCTCCGATTCGTATTAGGATTCTGATTTCGCTGTGTCTGCTGTGTCTGTGTTTAGTTAGCAGTTAGCCCGCACCCGGACTTAAAGCCAAATCAAATGAAGGCGGCACTTTGGGATGCAGGTGCAGTATCGCTATCGGTATCGTTATCGCAACACTCACATTTCACGTCCAGCCGCGCCTCCACCACCACCGATTTGGCCGTGTAGGACTCGTGGTGGGCGGCACACCGCAGGATATCTCCGTGGCGCTCCCGCATCGCCGACACCTGCACCACCGAGGTGGCCGACCAGGTGCGTGGATTATCCGGCTCGGTGGCATTCATTTGCGGGTGGATGGCCGATATCTCCTGGTCGCCTGGGGGAGAAATTGGAGCAGGGAATGGGAATTAATTAACATTAACAACTACCGCCGGATAACAACTGCATTGGGATTATGCCCCACACTCCACTCAACAAAATTTGACAACGTTTCCGCTTAAATTTCTACATTAAAAGGAAAAAAATAAACCAAAAACCTGCACATCAAAGCCCAGAACTTTTCTTACAGACATCCGATTTTAAAGTGGCATACTTCTAAATGACAGTGGTTTAATTCTCTAAAAATCTGTGTTTTCAACTCGGTTTCTATTTTGGGGTCGATTTTTCGTCATATTTACAGTGTTACCTCTTTCCAAAAAAAAAATGGCTTTGCAGAAAAGTGTCCAAATACTGCACTTCTAAGCCCATAACTTTTCTTACAGAAATCGGATTTTAAAATGGCATATCTCTAAATGATCCTGGTTCAATTATCTAAAAATCTGTGTACTTAACTTTTTTTTATTTTTGGGTCGATTTTTCGTCATTTTTACAATGTAAACCCCTTTCCAAATTTTCGAAAAATGGCTTTGCAGAAAAGTGTCCAAATACTGCACTTCTAAGTTCATAACTTTTCTTACAGAAATCGGATTTTAAAATGGCATACCTCTAAATGATCCTGGTTCAATTATCTAAAAATCTGTGTACTTAACTTTTTTTTTATTTTTGGATCGATTTTTAGTCATTTTTACAATGTAACCCCTTTCCAAATTTTCGAAAATAGTTTGGAAAAGTGAGAAAAGTGACCTAAAACCTGCACTTCTAAGCCCATAACTTTTCTTACAGAAATCGGATTTTAAAATGGCATATCTCTAAATGATCCTGGTTTAATTCTCTAAAATTACTTTTTATTTTTGGGTCGATTTTTCGTCATTTTTACAATGTAAACCCCTTTCCAAATTTTCGAAAAATGGCTTTGCAGAAAAGTGTCCAAATACTGCACTTCTAAGTTCATAACTTTTCTTACAGAAATCGGATTTTAAAATGGCATACCTCTAAATGATCCTGGTTTAATTCTCTAAAAATCTGTGTACTTAACTTTTTTTTATTTTTGGATCGATTTTTAGTCATTTTTACAATGTAACCCCTTTCCAAATTTTCGAAAAATAGCTTTGCAGAAAAGTGACCTAAAACCTGCACTTCTAAGCCCATAACTTTTCTTACAGACATCCGATTTCAAAGTGGCTTACTTCTAAATGATCGTGGCTTAATTCTCTAAAAATCTGCATTTTCAGATTTGTTTGTATTTTTTTGAGTCGATTTATCGTAATTTTTAGGATGTGCATAAACTTTGGCCTGCCGAAGTGTTTTTTCTTTCTTGTTCAAATTGGTATTAATTCAACGACAATTTTCTCAGGGCTTAATGCCCATTTACCCTATCTCGTTTTTAAAGACAACAATTTTGTTGAGAGTGGTGAGGAGGAGGAATGCAGGTTCGCCACTTACCCAAAAACCATTTGAGGGTGGCCGGCGGATTGCCGTAATGCGAGACGCACTTGACCGTCGCCAATGCGCCGGCGTCTGCGGTGATGTTGTGTCCTGGCGGCACGTGTACCGCCTCGTATTCGAGCCTCGGCCGCTGCGGCGCCACTGCAAACAGAAGGGGAGTGTCCTTGGCAATTAAGTCTCGAGGATTAACGGTGGATTGAGGGGCATTTTGCATGGGCTCTGTGTGATGGCGATGGCCCTTCACTCGATTCGAGTCACTGGCACTTACCACGTACGACAAGGCGGACCGGCTGACTGGTGAGGGCATCCTGGGTGGTGAAATCACTGGCCGTCACTTGGCATTCCCATAGTCCGTCGTCGAAGTCCAGCGTGGCCGAGCGGATCCACAGGGAGCAGTCCCCGCCAAGTTGCACCGGCGGCGGATGGAGGTCCAGATGCAGGACATTCCCATTGTCGCTCGTCGGCATACGTGAGGCCCATTCGTATTTCTTGGTATAGATGCCAACGGGCTGGGGGTGAAGAAATGGATTGTGTTAGTTATACACGGAGAAAAAACTATCAAAATAGTAGTATTTCAAACTAACAAATTATATTTAAAAATTAAAAAAATTGTTATGATAAGCAAACAAAAAACAACAATAATTTAATGTTTTGTAGAAGCATTAAATGTTTATGAAAAACTTTTATCAGGCTGTGCTTAGTAATCGAATAAAAACCAAAAAAATCCCATTGATCGATTGGTTTTGTCATTGAATTAGTTTAACATTTTAAAACTATTTTAATACGATTCTTAGATTAAAAAAAATTTTTTAATAACGCCTAAAAGATAAGAAAATAGTCAATAAACAAATTGATTTTATATAATTTATTCTCTGTGTTCAATAAAACGGGGGAAGGATATGGATAGGGATGAAAACGATGATGGCGTTGAAATGAACTGGGCGTCGTCTACGACATGTTTAGCATGTTTAACTTTTCGATGCAGTCAGGCGTCTAATTTGGTCTCCAATTTGGCCAAACATCCACAGACAAATCTGCGAGCAGATGGACAGGAGTAGAGGAGCACAGGAGCACAGGGGGTGGCCTTTACCCAAAATACCGCCCCAAATTCCATCAGCCGGCCATTCCGCCCACCACTACGTGTCATTTAACTCCATTTTCAGTCGTCGCTTCAGTCGCCTCTGCCTGTAAATTGGCATTAGTTTGTTTGCTAATTGGAAATTAAATTACAATTAGTGATCTCTGAGCGTGGCATCGTTCGCATTTAAGTATTTATGGGAACTGGACCCCCAAACCCCCGCAAACGGAGCTGCCTAATTGCATTTCGGCTTTGAGTGTTGTCTGCGTTGTCCGTGGCGTAATGGGTTAAATTAATTGCTACATTGAATTTGTGCCATGGACAAACAATCGCTTAAAACTAGCATTCAAATTTATTGAAAGAAAACGAAAGGAAATGCCAGAGCATAATCTAATCTTTGTTGTGCTGCCATTTGATATTTAGTGTTTAAATTTACGGAAATGGCCACAAATGCATTTTGTTTGTCCAACCAAAGCAGATAAAATAAAGTGCGACATGCATCTGGCTACCTTGAGATGACTAGCCGGCCAGCATAAAATACAGTATCTCTGGTTTATTAAACAGCTTGCGGCTGGCATATAGTAAATGTCAGATGTACGAGATACTATACCATTTGACTCCACTGACCCTTGGCCACAGGGAATAATCAATGGCTGGTCGCTGGTCACCGAGGGTTAAGTTAAGTTTGAACGGCTTTGCGGCAACAAAAGATATGAGCTCAATAGAAGACCGAGCTGCCAAACTGCCAGAAAAACAATTTCGGCTACGAGATAAAAAATCCGAAACCGAACAAATATTTGGCTCTGGCCCATTGATGCAGCTATTGCTGCCAAAACATTCTTCGATCGATATTTGAATCGGCATAATTCTCCACATTTTCCAACTTCAAACTCGGAAACTGCAAGCAAAAAAGTTGAGGGGGAAACTCCGGAGTTTTAGCTTCGTTTTGTATGTTTGCGATAAAAATATGCGATGCCCAAAAATTACATTTATTCAAATGACTGAGCTTGGTTGTTGATATTATACTCCATTTGTGCCTTGGAATTATCAGCAAATGCACTGCAAAGAAAACACAGATGAGGCTTGAATGGAATTGAAAATTTTTCTACAGACATCCTTTTTGGCTAAATTAGAATGCAGCTCGGGAATGGACAGCTATGTCTCCCCTTTTTTTTTTTTGGGACAAACGATTCGAAATGTCGGTTCTTATGATAACTACACGTAGAATATATGGACAGAGCTATATATACCCAAATGGAGGAAATTGGGAAACGTTAAGCACACATAGGAAAAGAGGAGGAAAGTGGAATAAGTATGCAAAAATAGGAAGAATTTTAAATGAAGCCCGAAACAGCAACATCAGCTTGTTTGTGTGTGTGAGACGCTCGATGCATGCAAATGTTGTTTACCCTCGTCCTTCGTCCTTTCGCTTCCTTCAACTTATTCGAGTGGAGACTCAAAGCATGTAAACATTTAAGTATGTGATGCAGAGCGAGAGTTTGCGATGCGCAGCATATGAAAAAGGACATTTGAAATGCTTTCTGATTTTTGTCGTACTATGGCTTCGGACGGGGGTCTCTCCCCCCCATTCTTCTAAAGTCCCTTTGTGCATTTGCATAAGCAACTACCACAACAAGTGGGGAGCGGAGACACTGCAGGGGGTGGCAAATAAAAGTTATGCTTCAAACGCACACAATTGCCCTGAATAACAAACGGCACCAACATATTCCCGCTTGCCTGCGCCTGGAGCGTATCCATAATGAGGCCACTCTGGATTGGTATGCAAACGAAGTCATTCAAGATTTTGGATCAACTTCCCGCCCACAATGGCCATAACAAATGACCACCATTTATAAGTCAAGGCGTCTTTATATCTCATACTTATATTGAACACTAAAATCAAGAAATGGCGAGTAAAATAGCCATGTTACATTTAACAAAGACTCTTTTGATATGAAAAATGTTGTTTCAATATTTTAAACTGGATTGAATTTGTTTATTACATTTAATATATTTTTAAAACAAATAAAACATTATGGAAGTTTTTGAAACATGCAATTTGCAAGTTAACCGAGCTTATGTGTATAGATCACACATTTATTTACCTATATTCTGCTATATAAAGTGGCCGCCGAGTGACAGCACAAAGGAATCAATTAAAATAAAAACGTTTATTTTTTCTAGGATCAACTGCTAAACAACATTATACTGGTGATATTTTCGTGTTTGCGAGGGCATGAAATCCAATGCTCCTCTGCTGTCACGCACTTTCGATTAAAAGTTGGGCCGGCCGCTGTTCTAATCAACGGTGAAACAAAGAAAGGCTGTCTGGGGCCCTGTTCCCAGGTCCTGTGACCCCTGACCCCTGCCTCTGTCCACGGGCAACTTTCATTATTGACTCGTCCTGGTCAGGGTGTAAATTACATTCGCCACATGTGGAGGCCAAAAGAACAACACTTAATTGAACCGCAGGACGCGCCACGCATATGATATGAGTTTTCTAGCCAGGACACGTCGGTGTGTGTGTGTTTGTGTGTTAGTGTGCGAATAAAGTTCGGCTGGTTGTGTTTGGTGAGACTTTGGGCCAAGTTATGAGTTTAATCAAAATGTTTATAAACTGGCGCCATCGATAGATGGGCCCGGTGAGCGGATATAATTACCTTGTTATCCTTTTGCCAGGAGCACGTGCCGCGTTTGTCGATAACTTTGCATGTGAGCAGCGTGTCCTCGGCGGGATTCACCTCCGTGTACTTGGGCTGTTCCGAGAACCGCTGGAAGCCCTCGATTCCTGCAAGGATACAAAAAGAGGAGTGTAAGTGAGAAAATGGCGACGACTGGCAAATGGAAAAAGAGAAATGCTGGGTCTGTCATTAACATAAACTACTTCCGCCGACGGTTCCGGCTCAGCCCGCTGCGCATGTAAGTATGCTACCCTTTCTATAAAATCCCTGGCTGCATTTTGTCACGCCCCACACCCACACAGCCTCCCTGAAGTCCTTACACCCACACACACACACACCAACACACCGTCGACAACGCGGGCAATTATGAACGCTTCACAGAATGGCGGCCATTTGCTTATCTCCACCCCTCCCCCCTCCCCTCTCTCCCCAACCTATCCGATGGGTGTGTGTGTGTGTGTGTTAGTCCTTCTTTCATTATCATTTGCCCGCGTCTCACTTTTTTTATTTTATTTTTGTACGCGTAGCGGAGAATTTATGTTAATTGCTGGCATGTTGAATATTTTCTCCGCACTTGCACTCAATTACACCAATTACAGGTTGAAAATTACACGCGCTGCTTGCTCAAGATAATGGATGTGGGCCCTGTGGGCTGTGGAAGGCGTGGCCCACAAGTTTGGTTTGCCTAATGATAAGGGCGATGTACGTAAGAACTTGCTGAGGCATTCCTCTCACTTAACACCACTGACAAACAAAAAGGCTTGTTAAAGAAAATATCTTGTTCATAAAAGCATCCAAAAAACCAATATTTGAGAAATTCAAGCTTAGAGTAATTAGCTAATGGTTTTAAAAATTTGTAATTCATTGCCAGCGTATGTGTTACTCTTTAATCAAAAATTAATAGTACTGAAATATATAATACTCAGAAATGTGCATCTCTAAGCAACCAAAAATTCCATTTCCAAGAATCTTTCTAGTTAAAAAATTGGTTTAAGAGTAAAATGTATCTTATTATTTTTTACAAAATACATATGTATATTGTACAAAGATGTTTTACTATAGAAAAAATATGCTGCCAAAAATGTTTGCCAAGAACTAAACATGCACAAATGCAAAACTGATTTTCCTCAATTTTCTTTCTCTCTGTAAGAAAGTCGTTCACTTGGTCAGCAGGTTGTGGCATTGGCTTTGGCTTTGCTTCGATTTCAAGAGGTCAAGGATTAATTGAAGCCTTTTGGCTTTTTAATTGCTGTTTGTCATCGCTCTCAATGGGCTACCACCGCTTTTCGGCTTTTGTTTGGCTGTCAACTTGTGCTTTTCGTGCGTGTTTGGGGAGTTTCCCTGCTCTGCGGGTATAAATGGGGAGTATAAAAAAGTCGGTCGGTCTTATTGCGTGTGTCGGCCACACGTGACTGCCGTAAGTCCTGTTTGGCCTGCCAAATGCTACACAAAACCCAGGCAAACAAGTAAATGTATAAATGGGTGCATGGAAACATTCGCTCACGCAATGATTTATTACGCGTGATTGGCGTGATTGCCACTTTGCTGCCTTATTTCTACCTCCCCACAGCGGTGACGCCAGTTCCGCTTTTATCGGGTTTTGTATAAATTGGCTTTGTATTTCAATTACACAGCCTGGCGTACCCAACATTCGCTCTGCCTTTTAAGAGCTGATTTATGCGGACCTTACTCATAGCGCTTGTACTGGAATTCCTGCAGGCTGCTTAATTTCTGCGTGACCAAACAGGAGCCGAAGCACTTAATTGAAACGCATTGGAATGCAAAGATTTGCCCTGCCGGAAAACCACGGGCAAACAAAAATAAAGCGATGCCGCAACAGTGAAAGTAAATACAACAGAGCCAAACCGCCGCAGCCTATTTGCAGGGCAAATAAAAATATTAAAAATAAATAAGCAGTAGCAACGAAATTTGAGCCTTGGCAGAGCCAGCTGCGCTCGTCCTGCGGAGTGTCCTCCGCCGCCGACTTCGCCTCCATCCAAAGCAAATAGACAAGGATCCGGGTTTCGCAGCCAGCTGCGACTGCAGTTTTAGCTGCCCAGGCTGCTCCCCTCCCCTAGCTTCACCTCTCCACTTCTGTGGGTCCCGGGATACAGGGATCCAGGGATTCAGGGCTTCAAGTGCGTGCCGCTGAGTGCTGCTTATAGGATTGTTTCAGCTCCTGCAGCACGGCTCGTGCCGTGAAGTGGCGTTGTTGTTTAGCCTGCTCCAGCCTCTCTTCTTGTCCATCTCCCTTTCTCTTTCTTTATATCTCTCTCTCTCTCTCTCTGGTTGTCCATGTTTTAAGGGCTTTACGTGCCTGTGCACAGAAAGCAAGGATAACAATTATTTTAGTGGCATGTCCACCATCCCGCTCCTCGCTAACTGCTGATGCCTCCAAGATATGCCCTACATTGCTGGACAACTGCTTAATTGGTACATTTTTTTTTTAATATGCTAAAAACCATAACACAGAGAAAATTGAATTCGATGTTTTACGGGCGACAAGCATGAAAATCTTACATTCAACATACATTCGTACCTCCTTGTTACCTGCGACTTGCCTAAATTACTTATTTTTCTTGCTGCACTTAAACATGTATATTTTATATTTCTATGTTGATTAAAAATCAATTGTTAATAAACAACAAAATATGTAGTAAAGATTATAATCTTTATCATTAATTCTTTCGATCCCTGTTAGACACATATGATAGCCTGAATATTAATTAAATTCTACAGGGTATGTTGAATTCAATCCCAATCGATTTTTTATTAGATCTGTTTTTTTTCCATTGTTTAGCGGTTAAATAAACGCCTGTTTAAATACAGTTTTGTACTTTTTTTCCCTTCCTGCTGTGCGCGGCGTGTGCTGGTCTGAATTTATAGTTTCCCCCAGCCGCCCATCGTCCAGTTTCCACTTTTCCGGCTCTTGCCGCTCTCCAATATGTTAGACGCACATTTCTGGGTACCGCCCTTGTCCCGCCACCCCTCCCCATCCCTCAAGCTGTCTAGTGCCAAGCTGCTTTTGCTTTTGCTTTTGCTGCTGCTGTTTACTTTTGATGATGCATTGCAGCGTAATAATTTCACGTAGACGTCCACGGCACGCAACAAACGACAAATGGCCAGGGAAACTACACTCAAATAAAAATTAAGTTAGTTTTAAGAAACCGGTAATAAAAATTGGGTTTTTCAAAAATGCTAAAAATGGAAGAGATTACTTGAATATTTCGAGAGAGGATATTTGACATAATATGTGGACAGCCCGTAATCAAGAACATATTTAATCAAGAAAAAAAAAGTCTAATTTTCTAATAGATTTTATTTTTAAAACGTTGCTCTTAATATTTTGTTACATTTTTTTATTAAAGTGTGAAGCGGTAGGGAATCAAGTGGGTCAACTGGTCGCGGACGGGCTCTTAGCATCTGGTCAGTTATAAAATGCTGTTTGGGCTCTTCCACTGCCGGCCCACAGAAACATTACTCATACGCAACGTGTCCCAGGGATTTTTCTCCCCGGCAGTTTAACTTTTCCCGGCGCAAAAGAAGAAGCTGGCGGAAATTTAAGGAAAATTCCCACCGGCAGTCAAGGCACTCTGAGCTCCCGTTCACACAATTTTCCACCCACCGAAGGTGCCACACAAAGTCCCCATTCACTCCACTCACTCCGGCATTGTCGGCAATCAATGAAAGCAATTTGTGAATCTCTTGTGCAATTCGGCGACATACAAACGAGCTCAAGGACACCCACACAAACACCCGGGAGGATATCCCTGGCAAGGTATTGGCAGTGGCGATGAAAAATCTTGTATGCAAATCAAATATGCAAGATGATTTGTAAATTTTGCAAATGTATTATATATAATACCCAACAAACGAGAAGAGTCCCCGCACAGGAACCGCCACAACAGGATTCTCTGGCTTAAACTTTTTAAACCTGTTCCGCATCATCGACCCATCGGCCGCTCCCTATCCCTCGAAGGTGCTAAGCAAACATGCAAGCTGTGAGGATTATAAAAAGTAGCAAAGAAAGGCGGCTGGCAAAGGAAGCGAAAAGGGATAGCCCCCACAAACAACCACCCCTGAAAAAAAGAAAGGCAGCAAACAAATCCCCACCTCTTTGTTGGATCCCATTTCTTTGCCTCGCATGTTCGCATGTGCTAAGCTTTTTGTTGCTGCCTCAAAACTGCTGCCTCCCCTCTTCACCCGACCGCCTACTTAGGCATAATGATATATTTAGCTTGCCAAGTGATTGTTATTTGATATTCAACAGATTTCTGCTCTTTGCCAGACTTTGTGCCTCCCTTTTTTGGATGGGCCACGCCCTGTAAAGGTTAAATCGATGCGTGCTTGTATTATTTCATGAGTTTGCAAACATTTATGGCATCCATAGATGTGCGTATGAGCGGTGATTGAGGTTCCTTTCGGCCAACGCTGCGTATGCGTAACGCCTGTCAAGTGCCAGTTGACCAGTCAGTTGCATATGGAAAGTGATTTGTAAACTGACAAAATAGCCCGATTTCAGAATCCCTCTTCAAATGGCAGCATACTCGTATCCCCTCACCGAAATTTTGGATAGACAATGAATGACACGTTTTGTCGCTTACATTTTCCATATTTTCATAGCTCATTGACTGTCGAGCGAAATGGCTTGGAACGGTTCAACCTGCTTACTCGTGCCCCACTTTCCTCCACTTTCCTCTACTTTCCTTGTTGTTTGACACTCGAAGTTTATGCATTTATTTGTAGCAGGCCGTCGAGCAGCTGAGTTTGCCCGAGTCGTTGATTTATTGTATTGTACTCGCTGCCATTGTAATATTTGTGTCTGAGAGCCCCACTTGAACGGCGTGTGTGTGTGTATGTTATGCGAATTCATATGGCAGTCAAGTGGCCACTCGAGTTTATGAATGTAATTTTTATATAATTCCTAGGACCGCCTTCAACTGCAGTTTCATTTGCTTTTATGGCCCCACTTAGCACCATTAATGTCCATGGCCATCGATCACGAAACTACTGATTGCGTTTTAAATCCGCAAAAAGGGTTCCCAAAGCGAAATTGGTGGTCCCATATTTTCCAGCACAGCGCTAAGCCCCGGACATGGCTCACTAAATATGCAAAAAGGGGTTTTCCGCGGCAGGCTTTACCTGTCGCTTGCAGGGCAATTAGAGGCGAAAAGCGAACTGGACAGGACCAAAAGGCAAAGGATCCGGACTGGCTGATAAAGCGGCTGATCGAAATTGTGACTAATACGCGGCAGTAACAATTCATTTAGATTAATCAGCCAGAGCCAGACAAATGAAGCCCATTCGTGACCTGTTCGAGTGCCATTAATAAGTCGTTTAAAGAGGCAGACCTGCGCCAAGATTTAGAATTGGCCCCATAAACCACATTAACCATGTTGCATCAGCAATCAGCGCTGCTATTTATGCCCATGACAAACAATGACACTCAATTTCCGGGGCAACTCAACCCTTGTGCTGTCAAACCATGTTGCTTATTAATTAAACTGATTAAATTGCACGTTGCGTGTGGCTGGCACTTTCATTGATTGGCCACCAATCACATTCGGGTGGAGAACTCGCCTTGGCCAGGACCAGAACTTTGTTCGAATTAATACAGCCAGCCTGCCTGCCAAAGTTGTAATGTGGATAATCAGAGTCGTCATAATAACAACACAATTAATACAAGCGCAAATTGAATTATTTCATTAAGGGCCGATGTTTGACTTGGTTGCTGATTGAGTGAATGCCTGATTGATTGATTAGATTTAGAAGCATCAGTTTAGGGCAGGTCATTTCGTGAGTACCCGTTCGCAGTGAGCTAGCTGCACTTTATACTACATTATACTAACTCCCCTCGCTTTGCATTTTGCCAGGACTTGAGCACGTTGTACCCATCTTTCAGCCAACCCCACTTGGTGGCTCCCCTGGGCTGTTCACTTTGTTGCTCGTCTTTTGCAGGCACTTAATGCGCTGCTGCCACCCACCCGTTTTCCCATTTTACCCCATTTTCCCATTGAAAACAATGCAGTGGGTACATGGCACATGGAATGACAAGCAGATGCAGACACAGGCGAATTTCAGCACGGAAGCGGAAGTCATTGTTGTCGCACAAAGGCGAACGCGTCGCAATTATAATAATTTTGATTGCACGCCGCCAGCCCCGCCAGCTTGTTATGCTTGGTGGTGCAGTGTTGCAGAGGCGCAGTGGTGCAGTATCCTGCCATCCAGAAGGGGGGGGGGGGATACATTAGCCCGGGGATAAGGGGCACACGTGCCTCACTTTTGTGTTTGCCCGTCGCTTTTATGGATCTTTTTTAATTACGAGTGCTAGACAACGCCTGATGGGAATGGAGCAAAAAAAAGAAGACTATAGACTGGGGATTGAGCCACTCTCGACAGCATCATCATCGCATTCAGATGCCTGACCATCTCCCCCTGTTTGTTGGCAATACCCAACTAATTAGCTACACAAATAAGCAATTAACTGGGTGTGGGGCCAGTTGGTGGTCACTTAATTACACAAATTATTTGCCACAAAAACCTCAAACTCGAAAGCATCGACTCAAGTGCACTCAAGGACATGCAGCTAACAAAGCAGTCCAGATGTAATAAGGAGCTATGAATGTGTGAGTTCCTGAATGTGGGTATGGGTAAGGGTATGGGAATGGGTGTGAGCACTGTCGAGGACTTGGTCCTTGGTCAGCAGTTTGACCATCAGAAAGAAAGGAAAACAATTTTCTTGAAAGCTTTGATTTGACTAAGTAAACTGGAAAATCCCGGAGAGCCGCAGACGAACGAAAGGAGCAAAGTCGGGCAAAGGATACAGTCAGAGAAAGGAGACAACTATCATTTGCTTTTAATTTGACTCGAGGGCGTAATTAAAGAAAAATGCCAAGCGAAGCCAAGCCAAAGTCCTTTGATTGTCGGCCCGGGGCCTCCAAGCCAGCTTCTTCTCTCGGCTGGAAATGCAAATCAGGACGATGGAGCCCACTCCCTGCCAGGGAAACAAACACGGAACAAAGATGGATTTGGCAGGCAGCAGGGAAAAGGAGGCCAAAAGCAGAGAGCCGTAATACGTTAATTGTTTTAAGAAAACAGGCTGAGACTGCACGTCTTGAAGGACATAAATCCCGTTTAACCTGACGCTGCAAAGCCAGACACATTGGCACGGAGAGGGTCTGCTGGCACAGTCCTCCAGCTAACACATAAATTCAGCTCCTTTATTCCAGTTGCATAACATGTCCTGCGACACCGACAAAAAAAAAAAACACAGTGAAACCACCCGAAGACAGACCGACAGACGTGTTATATATAACGGCAACTTTTGCTGCTGACTTTGCTAGAGAGACTCTGTGCAATGAGCTGATCGAATGGGGATTACCTAATTTAAAGTTTTAAATACATAAATTAATCTTATATATTTATAATCTTTTTGTTATATTGATTTAAAATAATGTATTATATTTTATGAGCTAGCGATTAGCTTTATTTATTTATGTTGCTAATTGAACTGAAAAAAAATTGCAAAATAAATATTTTATCATAATTGCTAAGTCTGCGGCTGACTAAATGAATGTTTCTTTTTAGAAACTTAGTTCATCTTTGGTCCTGATAAAGTTATGTCCTCTATAAATCTATTTAAGTTGTCCTTTAAATCATCATATATCCAACTAGTCCCAAAACTGAGCATACTCGTGTGTATGTCACAAGTAATGTGCATGTGCTAAAAAAAGTGTCAAAAAACTAACAAGTTTAAATAGTGGAAGAGAGGGGGGAGTTCGGGGAGATGGAGCTCCGCAGCAGCGGACGAAGTTATGCAAAGTCAGCAGAGGACATTGACATGCGAGGAGGTCTGTGTGTGAGCGTGCGATTCAATTTGCAGTTGTGACACTGCAGCCAAGACCAGAGTCACCCACACACCAAGGACTCCGACAGTCAAATTGCCATATTTCATCTATGACTTTTATGACTTTTTCTTTTATTTTTCAACACTTTCAAGCAGGTCCCCAATTTAAGTTTTCAAAGGGACACACGATGAACTTTCTCAGATTTCCGGTTCTATCCTAAGCGAGATTCGCTTCGATATCGCCAACGCATTGAGTGAAATATTCCCTGGCCAATCGACACTCTTCGCTGTCCACGTAGAATTGGCTTGGGCACTTCTGCATGGCATGGATCCGGATGCATATGGTGAGCTGCAAGGCGAAAGGGTTGCAGGGCTCCTCGATGAACTCAATATCCGGCAGGTGGAGAGTGAAACGTCCTCCGTGCATCGATCGGAAATTCTCGCACTTGTTATATGCATCCACCAGGAATGGAATCGATTCCAACTGCGGCTGCGGGGCAATGGTCTTCAGATTGATGCGGATGTTGGCCAAGTCCAGGCGATAGGGTGGATCGATTTCGATATAGCCGGAGCTTATGTAGTTGCACTCCTCAATGCACTGTTGCGGTGAGATAAGAAGGATTTATCCGTGATCAATGCAATTCCTCTGCTCACCATATTAATCGAATAGAGCTCGGCAAAGTTAAACTTTCGGTGGGCCGGCAAGTTGAGACTTCTTCTGCATTCTGCATTGCCTTTGTCCAAACTGGGACGTGTCAACTGACAGCATTTGATCGATAAGTCCTGATGGGATATATTACATGATATGATACCAATTTAAGTTCAACCCTACATACTGCGGCTTTTTTCCTAAGCAATTTGCACTTCGTTTCACAGTTCATCAGAGAACAAAAACAGATCAAAAGCTATCAATCAATAAATATTCTTAGTCACAAAAACTTCCTTAGTTGGATTTTCTACTCACAGAAATCGAGAGAACCTGCGACTGAGTAGACATTTCAAATTCGACTAATTCTCTAATTGTTTGTTTCAAATGAATCGCAACAGTTTACAATTAAAATATGTTTAATTGAGCAGAGTAAAATGAATTATTAAACGGAAACGTGTAATGAAAAAATACTCTCACCTTCGCGATCATAATAAATCATTCATGCCTATGCTGACAAAAGTGCAATTCAATACGCTTGAGCTCCAGGACATCTTGATTAATTGGGTTGGCACGCCATCAGATTACGTATACGTCACGTTGCCAGCCTCAAGGTCGAACCCCGTGGCCCGCTGTGAGTTAATAAATTGTTTGGCGTTGTTAACTAAATTTTGATTACCCCAGCAAAGGGCGTAGGGGCGTGGCCCCACCGACACTCTTTTTTCTTGATTTATTGATATGCTAATTGAGTATTTGCACGTTGGTCTTGCCTTGGTCCCTTTTTAATGGCTCAAAGAGTGCGTCGGCGTGTGGGTTTCGGTGGCCATTGGAAGTTATGAGCCATGGCACGCCATTTGCATGGCAGCGTGTTGTTCAAATTAATTGTAAATGGTTGTAATTTGCTGTTGCTGCCATCGCTGGCGGTCCGTTCGCTTTTCGCTTTTACAGTTTAATTGCAGCTTAAGGGGGGCGGAGCGCGAACTTGGACCTTCGAGAGAGCAGCGGGCAGGCTTAATTAATTTATGGCCATGGCCATGTGCCCCCATTCTCCTCCGCTCCCCCCGTTTAAATACACGTCATTTGAAGTTTGAGCGTGTTTAACGTGACGTATGAGTGATTTATGTTGATGGAGTGCACATTAAGCGATGTTGAGGCAGTTAAACTGCCAAAGGGTCATCAATTGAGTTGATGTGCAAGGACTTAAGTCGAGGCCTTGGCCCCCCCTTTCCCCCTTTCCCCCGCCTTCTGCATTGTTGCGTGCCCACAATGTCCTGTCAATTCCTGGCCTAACGCCACCCCCTTTCTCTAAGTGTCTGGCTGGCAAGCAGCTTAGTTCGCTTTGTGAATTGCCGATGGCTATATAAATAACATGTTTATGTATAATGAAGATTTTTGTGAATAAATGACAAGGCAAATATTTAAGCCCCCTGCTGACAAGCACACGAACGTGCATCAGTTATGTTTTTCCGCTTGGGGACTTTTTCCAGCATAATTACTTAAATACAAGTGGGAAATATTAAGGTTTCTGTTCCTGATTTTTGTTGCAGGGCCAGGAAATGTTTCCTAATGAAATTATTGTGCCCATGTGGCATACTCTTACTTTGGATTATATTTCATTGGCAGTTGGGTTTTGTATTTATAACATAAAAAAATCATTTGAAATTTATTTTTTATGTATTCTATTTATAAATTAATTGAATCGTTTTATGTTTAGGGAAACCTTAATTTACTATGGAAAGGGCATTCATTTATGTCTTTTCCAGCCTTACATATTCCCCCAACTGGTGGTTAGTTTGGCACGCAATTTAATTATATCTACAGGATTTTTCCCCTCGGCAACGAGGCGACCCAGCCTGTGCGTCGAAATTAGTAGGAAATTGTTAATGCGATAACAGATTTTCCCAGAGTGTGCACCATGTAAAGCTTCTTTTGGCCCGGTTGCCTGGCATCCGTGCAAAAAGGGCCTAGCGGAGTGTTGGGGTATTTTTTGTATTGTGCCAAAACAGATTTTAGGTAAGTCCGACTTTAAGCGGTGGCAGTTCTTTGCACGGAGGTGCGAAACGCCAGAACATGCCACATAAATCGTCGGCAGCTCACGAGAAAGTAGAGCTCCAAGTGAGAAATTCCATTGAAAATGCATTTGTGGCGAAGGTCGGGGGTTGATCAGAGGGGATGGGGTAAGGATTTGGTTGGCAGCTAAATTAAAGACGCAACTTACGTGGTTGCTGGCCAAAAAGGGGCGTGGAGCTGTAGCCTTCGCCTCCCTCACATAAATCAGTTTTAAACACGTATAAATAAATTGGCCAGCAGGTGGATGAGCAGTGGGTGGTGGTGCACTTGTAGCCACTGTGGCCAGGCGAGGTCATGGTCTCCTGCTCACGAGCACAGCTCCCAGCTTAATCCAAACACTTCGTTTTGACAATTTATGCGCGCGGATTGCCAAGAGAGTGTAGTACAAGGGGGGAAACAGAAGCGAGTGTGTCGCCATGTTTGTCTTATATCTTGGCTTCTTAGCAGCTACTTGGTTATTTATTTAAGCTTTGGATGCACAGAGCAAAATTTACTGTCGAAAAGCGACAAAGCCAAAAAGCAATGTAAAAGTAATATACCTTCTTTATTGCTGCTAATCTTATTCACACAGCTTTCAATGGTCTGACATATAAATACGAAGTTAAATAACCAATCTAGATTTTGGATACATTAAAAATTGTAATCTATATTATTTCACCATCCAAAAATATCCATTTATAAAAGGCAACTCAGCATGAATCCTATTTTTTCAGTGTAGATTCTTCCTTTGAGCAGCTCCATCTCATCCACTTGGCTGCGTTTAATCAAAGGGATTTTCGTTGCAAAATTTAACTAATTTACTTTGTTACCATTTGCTTTTTTTGGCGAAACAATATTTGCCTTTTCACTCGTGAGCATCCAGAGCGCCTTATTGAAATTTCATAGTCTAATTTTGGGCGCAAATTAAATTTTAATTACGCGCCATTCCCGTTTCCCCATCCACATCCTTTTCCCATCCCGACTGCCTTTTTGCAGCTCGATTGGCTTAATTGGAAACGCTCTCTGCTCGTATCCAATGTGTGTGTGGGTGTGAGTGCGCCTTGTGTGTGCGTGTTGGTGAGCGGGTGTGTGTGTGGGCAGGCACTTTGATGCCTTTGACAACATTTGTGTTGGGTCCCCGGAACGCGTCATTAATTTTTAACCTTTGGCCTGGCCATATTTCCCCTCCGGCAAACAAGATTAAACCATTTCCTCATGGCACGCAGACATTCGGGCGTCCCTGATAAAACAAATATAATATACATATGCAGGGGAAAAGTGGTACTTTCATACGCAACCGAAACCAGAAAATAGCAGCCAAAAAATAACAAAATTACCCGCTATTCCCTGTTTGTACAGCCAACGATAAGTTAGCCACAGGAGAAGGCAACAAAACACACTGGACAGGTAGTTTTTGCTGATGTTTCGGTTGCATTTCATTGGTTTTTGTTTAGCAGGAGAAGGAGGTCGGACCTCAGAAACTTGAAATTAAATTAATTTCATTTGGCAGACAGAAAAATGTTATATATTTGGTGTTTTTGGACCAAGGACCCATCTTTGTATATGGTATAAACGTATGTTCCCTCGCCAGCATTGCTTTTAATCAACTTTTTTTTATTGAATTAAACAAATTTGTTTCTAATTTGGGACACCGAATCCAGAGCACAAACATCGACGGACCCCCATCTCGACTATTTCGGCAGTGGATCATATTTGCCAGCAGTGACAGGTCCAACATTTGACTATTTGCATAGCAGGGAGATTGGCAGCAAACTGCAGCTGAAGGGAATGCAGACAAACGAACTTCATCAGCAAATTAAATCTTTGCTCATGTGCTCATCCTCCCAAAATGCAAAGTACGTCGAAGGACATACAGATGGACCCCTGTTTCGAAAGATTCTAGGGGATTGTGGTGCATTTTTCCCCCCAGTCTGCCAGTCATAATTACATCCAAACGGGGACGCCAACTGCAATGTCAGTTGCACTTCATTAAATTCAACAAAAAAAAGGAAGATGGGATATTATATGACAGGACGGAAGTAAATATAATATGCAAACTTTTTCAGCGTTCGACTAATGAATTTCAATAAAAGTTTTCCACATTTCCGCTGGCGCCGTTGTTGAGCGATCTATCACGCATTTCCCGGCCTCGACGAATCCCTAACCGCCGAATCCCCACCCCCCTTCCCCCCCACGCCACTATGTTGACATTGACAAGTTGGCAGGCGAAGCGAAATGCAATCAATATCCAATATTTACATGTATTCCGTACCCCATTCCGACATGTGGACCAGGGGGCAAAATTGAAATGCAGATGCAACATAAAATAGATGTCAATTTTGCTGGAACTGACAACAAAACAAATTGAAAAGAAAATGGCAGCAGAAGAGGGGTGGGGGGTATTGGGCAGATAAGCGTACACACACACACCTCCAGCATTTCCTCCCGCATAATTGTAATCAGTGTTTACAATCATTTGCGCCATTTGGCCATCGAAAAAGTATGCACTCCCCCAGAAGAAACAACGACCACATGCAACTCAATTGTAGGCTGACCCCGTGCCCCTTACATGAGTTGGCAACCCAAAAATAGCAGAAAGGGTTGAAATAACGCGGAGAAGCGCTGAAAAAATGAAAGCGCCACTACTATGAAACAGCTTCAACATAAAATTTTACGAGTCGTTTACACAAATAGCAACACTGTTGCCAATAAACGCCGCCCCCTCAACCCTCAACCCTTGACCCCAGTCTCTTGTGGGGCTTGTACCTTAACGCCCCTCCCACCCACACTACCCACCATTTACCATCCACCCATCTCCACCCACATCCACCCACCTCCACCCACAGCGTCCAAGAGCATTCGTTTTTGCAATTTTTATATTGTTCCAAAATGTTTTCGTTTCAACGCTTTTATATTTATTTTGTGCACGGAAAAAAATTGCTTGTAACTGCATTGGCATTGTAAAAGGGTGGCGTGGAGTGTGTGTGCGTGTTGTGTTTGCTAAAATAATGGATTTTTATGCGCATTTGTTTGCACGATGTCGACGACGGAAGCGGCGGCACTGGATGAAATCGGGGGCGGGAATGGGAGTTTCCTCGGATGGCTTTGTTCTCGGTGGCGCATTCGCGAAAATGATTGGGAAAATCAGTAAAGTGAAATAGAACGAAAAAGAAATGGGGATGTGGCAACTGGAAAACGAAGTTGAAATACGCTTTAAGGGAAAAACATTATTAAAAAATTTGATTTTGTAAAAACTATATACATACGTAATAACAAAATTAATTTAATTATTAACAAATCAAATTTGGTTTTTAAACCGAAACTTTGCGATTTTTCTGCCTTATATAAATTTTGTTATAGAATATTTTAGATTTTTGCTTTAAGGTTGATGAACATTTTTCATTTAGCTATTTAATAATGAAAGGCAAACGTAATATTACTTATATTAATAGTTGTATAAGTTTTAAATTAAAACAATCCAATTGACTAGGTTGTATAAACATTTTCCCATCAAGGGTATATAAATTTTACGATGAAGCATGGTAAAAATTCATGCTCATGAATCATGTGCCCATGGCACTATGGGGAATTTGCCCGATTTTTTGGAATAAATTAATAACTCGCGAACTATGTAACATATTTCAGTGAGGTTTTTTTTATAGTGTTCTACATACCTATACACACCTGTTAGAAAAGTGAAATATACCAAATTTTTTTTTTTTTTTTTATCACAAATTTAGCCCTATATGCTCTTAATTTTAAATTTCAATGTTGTACAAAAAATCATAGTTGTTTTGTTCTTCATAATCATCAACATCTAAAGACTCGTCTCCAGGTTCATATTGGCATAATAACAATTTAATGACTTTTGGTGGAAGAGAAAGCAGCTTATGTTTTCGGACGCGCTTCTTCAAATTCATTGATGAAATTATGGGGTCTGAAGTATCCATGGCTCTCTCAAAACATCTGTAAGTTGGCGATTCGACTGTGGGATCAACTTGCTTGCTAACAAAGTAATACGGCATTTTTTTCGAAGACCCTTTTGTCTATGCCACACTTCGCGGGCTGCGTTTTTGATCAAAGATTGGTTTCTAAAAATTAAATTACGCGAAAAGTCGCACGAAGGCACGATGAGACAATATGTTCTGAATTCGAATTAATGACTCTACAACATGGATATAGACACTCACTGAACAAAGTTGAACATTTTTTAAAACTCTATTGAAAGTTTAACTTTCTTTCCAAACCCAAACGAAAACATCACCTGCTACATTTACAAATTGTTAAAATTGGACGCACATATTAAGCAATATATAAGTATTTTTAACAGAACATACCTTAAAATTGGTAATCATTTCAAATTTGACTGTCTTACGTCATTTTGTTGCAGAGATAATGATTTGAAAGTGAGCTTCAAAGTTAAGCAAAATGTAAACAAACCATGTGCGCTTGCAACAGCTGACTTTAACAGTTGGTATTTAAATACTAGACTGTTAAGTTAACATTTGCGGTATGTTACCAAACAGCTTGATGTTTTCTTAATACATTAAAAAAAAAAAATAGAAAATCGGCATACTTTTAAAAAATACATTTATTCCAAAAAATCGGGCAAATTCCCCATAGTGCATGGGTCCTTGAACGTGTGATTGTGTGAGTGCGGCGGCAAACAATTGAATGCTTATAGCATTGACTTTTGATTGGCATTATGGACGGAACTGCGGAGTGGTTGTGGAAGCCAAGGCAGGCAGACAATGAGTGTAGCACGGCAATTAAATATTACGCATACGCACCGATTTCGCCACTTAATTGCAGCAGTTGTGCCCTCGAAAGGGTCAGAAAAGCTGCTTCAACCTCGAGATGACACTTCAGGCGACATGCAGGCGGAGATGCAGGTGGCAGTGCAGAGCACGACTGCACCGACTAAGCGTGGCCCAGGCAAATATTTGCCGGTGAAAAACAAGAGAGCAGCAAATGAAAATGGCAAACAACAAGTGAGGGGGAAGGATGGAGGGGGATGGAGGGTTGAGTGGGCATTACGAATGCACCCGCTGTTAACACTCAGTTTCAAAATGCGCTCACGTAGCGTTAGCATATAGAAATAAACTCAGGTTCAGAGGCGAAACAAAGAGCAAGGAATGGGATATTTACGTGTAAGCTCAGTTGACTTAAGCCGGGATCTTCATTTCAAGTATACGAGGATGGCGTGCGTGGGGATATGGGTCAGATTTGTAAGCTCAATTTTTTTTTATTCGGAACAAATTCGGAAACGAAAATCTCCTTGAAGGAGCAACGACCGCAGATCATAAAATAATATTTTATGGCCAACTCGACGGCTGCCGTTCATAGACAGGGCACAAAGTGATAACGGTACACGCTCACACACGGCTAACAATAAACTACAAATGGCTTCCAAGCACATAAAAGGCATCCCTCGCATGTGTGTGTGTGTGTGTGTGTGTGTGTGGGCGTTCATATGGATACACTCGTTCACGTCCTCACTTTTTGGCATTTTTAGCGTTACCTTTTCCTCGGTTCCCTTAGTTTTCCCCCAGTTTCCCGTCCCCAGTTGCTTTTGTCAACGATGTCGTTTTGTGCGGCTTTCACCTAGTTTAACTCTCTCCCCCCCCCCCGCTTTTCCCCACCCCTTCTTTCTCACTTTGGTCCTCTGTTAATAGTTTGCCTTGCCGAGGAACCCCCCATGCCGCTTTTCTTTCATTTTTTCCAGTTTTTATGGGAAATTCGCTCGCAAGCTCCTTTCGTTGGCTTTCCCAATCCCTGTCCCGCTTTCCCCTTCTAAATCCATCTCTCGCCGGCGAACTTCCTTTTTTATTTTATTTGTACGTCACAGTTTGTTGTTGCCATTACTTTTATTATTTTTATTTTCTTGACATTCTTAGTGTAAGCCTTTACCAGCATATCCCCGCTATCAAGCGAGTGCGTTTGTGTCATTTTGTCACATAGTTTTCATGTTTTATTTAGCCATGTCTGACAAGTCGCTCGCACCACGATCCGATGTCCTTTGCGCCCAGCGAGGACATTTCCAGCTCCGTACTTTACGTGCTGCCCCCGGTGGCAGCTTCATACTTTACAACTTTGTGGCTGTTCGGCTCCGAAACGCACCTTACTCATATTTTTTATTACCCTGCTGCCCAGAGATATCCCCTATCTGCTGGGGGTGTCTAGCTCCAAGTCCACGCCCAGTTTTAATTACTTATCAAGTTTTAAATGCCCGCTTTTCACAGCCAACTGCCTTTTTATTGGGTGGACATTCGGCTCGCATTGTTTGTCTCGTTTTATGTCCTGACCGGTTCCGCTCTGCTGCGCACTCTGTCATAAAATTGTTAATGTCCTTTGGCGTAAAATGGCTTTTGAATGGCTCTGGCGGACAGTCCGCGATTACGTCTGGCATTTCTCCGCCTAATTAAATGTTAATTTCAATTGATTGTCCTGATTTAACAAATTCCAAGCGGCATGCCATGGAATAGGAAACTAAGCCCACAAGTTCTCGAGTATACAAGTCCTTCAGAAATCATGTACGTAGTATTCTAGTTCTTGGCAAGGACTTCTCGTAGTTGCAGTCAAGTTGTATTTAAAAGGATTATGCACTCGTGTGTGGCACTCAGACGGGCTCCGTGCCGGAAATGCATTGTAAGCAGTCGCCCTGCTTTTCTCTCCTCTGCCAAGATAAATTGCCCTTCAAGTGCAAAACAATTGAACTGACAGCGGAGCACTACACGCGAAAAAATATATATAAATACAATTATTTATTATTGATAAAGTTTAAACAACTATACCAAAAAAATAATATTTATTACTCTTTCATGATTTCTTCAAGAGATATCTTAAGGAGTTTAGTAAGCAGCTAATTGGGAGATATTAGTTTATAAAATGTACTTGAGAGATATCTACTATTTTTTCTCTGTGCTAAAAAGCGAGTCTGAAGCTGCGACATCTTGTTGAAGGTGAAGTGGAGTCGCGAGGAAAATAAGAGCAGTGCGACAGGGCAAAAACAATTGCAATGCGATAAACTTTTATTGAAAAACATTTTAAATGTATAGAAGTTTGTTTGGCCCTTGTTTCAGCCCTGACCCCTTTTGGCAGGACCCTCCATCGCCCCCAAGGATAAAGTTTTCCGAGCTGAAGAACCGGGGCGACATTATTCATCAGCTTGTCACACACATGCTCTGAGAGTCCGCCGGAGTCGATGTCCCCTGATTGGACAGATCCCAGTTGCCGGAGTTGGCCACAATGTGCGGTGCATTGGCCAGGTTGCCGTTCCATTTGAATTGGGAATCTTGCGCTCGCATTTGACGTTGAATTTAATTTGATTTGCTTATTTTTTGCTGACTTTTAACATTTTCCGACCGAAGCGTAATTTTGATTAAATTAATTTGTGCAACTATAGCAAAACTGTCCTGTCTGCCAGAGAGTTTAATTTATGTTGGTCGTTGCTCGGAATTCTGTTATTTTCGATGCTCATAAATTTTTCCGTCTCAACATCTGCATCATTATTTATGTGCATACTCATCCATAGGCGTGTGTGTGCCGAGTGTCGAGAAAGAATCATTTGGCTTAGGTACATCTTACCGGGGGTCTTATTCTAACGCTTGTCGGCAATTTGTAGGCCGAATCAAATACCGATCAACATGAACTACTTTTCGATTTACATGCAGGACACTTGGCTAATCCGGCAACCGACTCCATCTTCCATCCTATATCTACGTCCTGTTCCATACCACATTTGCATTGTGCGCCAGTCGTTGTGTGTGCATGTGGTTGATACTCTTTCAGTTGGCAGATACCAGTTACCAAACTGGCGGTTGCGGAGCACTGCTTTCAATTTTTGTGTGCTGTTTCCTTGGCCTCTCCCTTGTTGGCATGGCATTTGGCCAATTGTGTGGCATCGGAACCTGCTGAGTGGGGACAAACAACATGGAGCCGGACAAACATACAGGACGTGGGCTTTCCTTTTTGGCTCTCTCTCTCACTGCCTTCATTGTTATTTCTTGTTGTCCAAGGCAAAGTTTGTTTTGTGTGCCGGAATCCTCATCGAAATGCATATCGAAGGGTCTTCCTTGGGCTCTTATTTTTCCCTTAATCTTTGCCACTTCCCAAAGACATTAATAAGGCAAAGATAAACTAACCGAAAGGAGCATTAAAATTTACTTACTGGCTTAACCGACCATAAACACAGCCCACACCCAAAGCGGCCAAAACAAAAAGGATAACATCTGACCTACTGTAGCGCACTTTACGGCTGACATTTGCTGAAAGGAGTGGTGGTGCGGGGTGGGGGGGTCGACAGGTGGACCACATGTTAAACAGACGCCGTCGCGTTGGAGCATAAGCTCGCTTTTGCCCAGAAATCCCTTTTAATAGCAAGCGAAATGAACACGTAAATGAGCCAGCACATTACACATACGCAACGGGGACCGGGGCATTATGCACTCGCTTTTGCCGGCCAGGAAAGTCCATTTGCTCCAGCGATAAATTAACAACAACAAAGTCGAACGAAGGAAGGGGAGGGGGTGCGGATTGAGTCAAAGTGCCAGTTGGCCAGTTGGCCAGTCGGTCGGTGAGTCAATGAATGGAGTGAAATTACTTAATGGTACGAAATTGTACTTTGCTTAATTACTTGGCCACTGATACCACAAACACAGCACACAAGGCAACACTGGCATATAGCACATAGCACATTACACATAGCACACAGCACACAGCAAAGCTTGTATGTCATTCATGAGTCGCAACGTAGTCGTGGGTGCCGTAAAAACAACTTTACGTATTTCGCCCAAGCTCGTAAACTTAAGCAAGTGTGTGTGTTGTGCTGGCCTTGTTTACGACTTGCCTTTCTTGCCGTCGCCTTTCGCCTGACGGCGGCTTAAATAATTCCTAACCTACTATTTAATTGGCACGCGTAAGCGATGGCGTTGCGCATACGCCATGTATGACATTTTAAATTGTTTATGAGCTGCCCGGGGCTAACTGAGCGTAAACTGCGGCTGTCAGTTCAAGGTTTTGCAGCAGTCCAAAGCCATCGGTTAATAGAATAGGGGGCCCCTCGGTTTCGGTCGTCCTGCCAGTTAATTGTTGAGAGAATTGCCCCGCTGCCAATGGAAACGCGCTGCTACACTTCCTGGCGCTGTCATGATTTGCTTGGGGCATTTGGGTTATCACTTTGGGTTAAGTGGTTCTGGTTTAATTGGCAAAGTTTTTGGCCAGCAGCCTCCAACTCCTCCTGGGCCGCTTGTTGCGCCCCACATCCGCTAGCGTTTAGCAGCGGTTTCCGGCCATTCCCCCCCTTTTCCCCCACCCGAAGCCCACTGTGTGCAAATATTTGTTTGCCAAACTCAACATGGTGAGGGAAGTGGGGTAAAGACCGTGGTAGGTGTTGCTGTGACATTGTTTGTACATGATTTGTTATGTGAAATGTACACACGAGAGAAGGGCGCCGGCTGGCTGGCTGTCTGTGTTTGTCGAGCGGCTCGAAAATATTTTAATAATCATGCAGTGCATTAACTCTGGGCCGCCTTGTAATTGCATAATAACAATGTTCGGCTACTTGTTTACCCGGCGGCGTCAAATCAATTTTGCGCCCGCTGAACAAACAATGAAATTACGCTGGTCACCCCTCCGTTCTCCCCGTTCTATTTGTTTATATGTTTGGGTAAATTATTAAGGCCTCATTGCATGTCACTACTGTTCGATTCGGAATTGTGCCATTTTATTAGTTTCGAAATTTGGGTTAATTAAAAATTTATTTCGTTGTTTGCTCCGATTACACACACAGGCGCACTCTAATGTCCATACGTCCATAATGTGGGCCTGCATTATGCTCATTGCAAATGCCCAAAACCCTCCCAATTCCCCTGGCAAATGTTGCGAAATGCAATCGATTTTGCATTTCGACCAAATTTATGTCGTTTTCATATTGAAATAGCCTGCGAGCGTGGGCGTGGGAGTGTGGGAGAGCTGCTCTTATCGGGTAATTAATATGAATTCATTGCAAATGTGTTGCATACTTAAGAGCTGGCTCGTTACTGGAATAGGACATGTCCATATTTATGCGATCAATTTGCCTTTGAATGCCGTACAATGCTTAATACATTACCAACCCAATTCAGCTGCTGCTGCAGCTGGAGAACATTTTCCAGCAGATATCACAAATCAGCAATAGCAAAAGTAAACGGCTAACAAATATTTATGGCAAAAGGAAGCAGCGAGCCAAAGGAAGTGGAGCGGCTGCAATATTTATTACAAGTTGCATTCAGTCAACAAGCACAATGGCTGCCAGGCGAAAGAAAACAAACAGCTGAAAGCAAGAGTGCAGCAGTCTATTGCCTTTCAAGGATCTGCCTCGACAGTCGAACTCCCAGCCCAAAACCCATTCCCAGTCCCGATTCCAACCCATTCCAAGGCGGCCTGCAGTGAAGAGAAATCATTTAAATAAAAGTCAATGTCATGCCATGTAAGGAAGACAGCGAATAAATAGTCGCCGTCAGAATATCAGGCACTGAACTGTTTTCAGACATGCAAACGGGGGCACGGGTATGGGGGTTCTTGGGCAAGTGGCTGGCACGAGCCAAGCCCAAGGAGGCGACTTCGAACTTCCAGACCGGGCCAAGAGACTTGGTAAACACGAGAAATATGGGGCGTATGTGTAATATGCTAGACAGCGAAAATTATATAAGAAATGGGATTGCAAAAGCAAAGCGAAGCAGTCGTCTCTTAATAGATGTCCTCCCACACGGAAAATAAAGTTTGTTAATATATTTGTTTAGTACTATATACATATTCTTGGAAAAGCCTCCTATATTAGATTTTGATAGATTTAAGGTCATTGAATTGGTGCTTTTTTCCGATCGAAATATGAAATTAACTTTTTTTGGTCTTTTGGCTTTAAATAAAACATTTTTTTTGGGTTTTTTCGTTCTAAATTGGCCAAAATACGACGCACAGGCAAAAGAATGACTGTTTTGTGAAGCTGAGGACCTAAACTAACCATTTCAGGTTGATTTGTACAAATTTATTTTTTAACCGATTTTTGACTTTTTTATAAGGGGTAACATCACATTTTTTTTCAAAAATCGACCAAAAATAAAATTTTTATCTGTGAATGCCAATCGATTGCAAATTTTATTACGAATTTTACGAGGTATGACACTCCAACATTTGACCATTATTTCGAAAAGTTTTTATCAAAAAACCAAAAGTCGAGTTGTTTTATTTGGGTTTTGGGCATAAAAAAAATATGTAAACCCATTTCTGTTTTAGCTTGACGTGTGACTTTTTTACTACCTGAAAAGAAGATGGTGTTAATAGAAAAATGACATTTAAAGGTTAGTATGCACGACATTTAGATGGGCAAAAAAACTTCAAAGCACACGGGTAATTTTTCTCTCTGTTTGGAGCCATTTCCCCTTGTTCTAAGCAAAAGGAAATCTCGGTCGAGCTGGAAGACATTTAATTTGGCATAAAAATGAGCCGCGCTGACAGATGGCCCAACAGATGATGGGGGAGGCGACGCAGGTAGTCGTTTCTCTCAAGGAACCAGCAATGATGCTGACGTCGCGACTGGAGTCGTTTCTGCGACTGGGTCCACCCTCTAATGTATTTTCATTTTATAGGCTCATTAAATTACGCTTTATTGCCGTTAAAATAAAATATTATGTGATAAAAATAACCGTTCTCGGGCAGGGTTGAACCAACCAGAGGTTGTCGCTTAAGTGCCCGGCCATAAAGCGGGCCAATGAATAGAGCACGTCTATATGGCCATATGAACATATGGTCGGGTGCATTCCGCACTTCCTTTAATACCGCAGCACACAGCATGCACATGCACATGGACCTGCACAAAAATTGCCATCAAAGTGGGCCTCGTCTGGCTGGCAAATCTAGTTTCCATGTCGACCCATTTTGGTTCATGTTTGTCGGGATAAATTTATTTCTCCGCTTTCACGCTTTTTCGTTGTTTTTAATTATTCCACTTTTGTTGTCTGGCCTGGGACTTATCCTTTTCCTTTTATTTTTCTGGATTTTGTCGGCTTGTCACATTTGAATGAAATGAATGAATGAGCCGGGGGATCCTTTGGGCAGCAGCAGCTGGGGACCGGCTGCACTCTGCCGGCACAGAATGTCAGCCCAAACTAATCGGATTAGTGTGTCCTACTCCCCTTTTTTTTTACTTTTTTTTTGTTTTTTGTACCCAGTTTTGCACGTGTGACGGATGGGTCCTTGTTCACGGAGGAAGGATATTTTCAGGGAGTGCGACTGGCGCTCGTTAGCCCAAGTGACCTCCATTCGGGACTCGGCACGTTTTAGTGTAATTAAAAAGATATCCTGGCAGACAGTCGGTTGATAGTGGTTCCCCACTCAGTCAGTCAGGATGGATTCCAACACCACCGCCTTTCAACTGAAAAGATTTCTCACACCAGAGAACACGGTGACGTGACAGGACTGCAGGAGGAAATTGTTGTCATTTCAAATGGCGAAAGAACATAATTTCTGACGTATGCGATTACGGAAACTTGCACTGCGCAATGGCTCACGAAAAGGACGGAAATCAGGACGAAGGACGAAAGACGCAGAACGCAGGTCGCAGGAAGCGGGACAACTAAACCGTAGACAAAGGCCAAAACGAAACAAAAAGCGACAAGCAATAAAATGAGAAACCACGCCATACTAAGGCTAAAGCCAGGCCAAAAGCACATCAATCAACGATGGTAAGGGGTTTCCACAAAGCAGGTGGCGGGGGATGTGAAAGGATAACCGTATTGTGCGAAAGAAAGTATCCGCCCTGTGTGCATTTGTGTGCTCTGTTCTGGTTGCTCCCCGAACTGCTGTTGTTGTTAGTTTCATGCCGCACTGACGACCACAAAGTACCTACAAGTCACGGGTAGAGTCACGGCGGCCACGGGCGGGGGCGCCACAAAAAAGGAGAGGGGGGCGGTAGTTGGGTTGCCAGTCAGTCAGTTAGAGGGACAGTCAGACAAACACCGACATAAATATAAAATATGTACGTGCGTGTGTTGCGGTGCGCTGAACAAGATTAAAGTGTTGCCAGCTCTGGGGGCAGAAACAATAAAAAAATAGAGGGGATTCGCTGGCTTAGGTGAGCGGAACAGGGAATACCCTAAAAAACATTGGATGTAACATGTGCACGTCTAGAACAAATATTAAATTAAGCATAGAGAACGTAATTTTGGGGGTCTTCACTTATCAAAATTGCTTCTCTCTCATTTTATAATTATTAAATGCAGAGTTCTTAATATAAATTGTTATTAAAGCTTTAAAAATATTTAAAATATTTATTGTACTATCATGGTGTAAAAACATAGCATATAATGAAATCAGGAAAACATAATCTGTAACTACTCAATGGTTAAGGTATTAAATACTACTAATTATTTAACTGCAAATAAAGTTCTCCTTGATAATTTTACGGCTTTAAAAATTTTCAAATAAATATTGCTAGCTTGAAAGAATAGAAAAGTATTTATAGTATAATAAGCCTGCATCTTTTTTAAAGTGCTAATACTTTAACTTTTGTTTTTATATCAAACAATACCATACATACAACAAGATTTATTTTTCTTGTTATTTTAATTTCTTTCCGGCACTAACAAAACAAAGTTGCCTCCTCTTAAAGGAAATTCAGAAAGAAAATACAAAGGGATTGAGTCAACTTTCAAAAGTCAAATGAAAAGGGGCAGCTTGTGTAAGGCCAACAACATTGTTGCCGCAACACAATTAAATGTGGCAATTTCATATATAGTTTTGCCGTGTGTGTGTGTGTGTTCTGATTAAGATGGCAGGCACACACGAAAAAAAGGGGGTTACCTGCCCCAATTCCTGCCAGCCAGTTGAGTCCACAATTAATCTCTGCTGGGGGACAGTGGCACATCGCACACACAAATGCCGGTGGAAGATGCATGTGTGTATTATTTTATGGCTCATGGTAATTACAGGTGTCGCTATAATAAATTATCTTTGAATTTACTGTTTGTCGTTCTCATCGTTGTTCGTTGTTGTTCGTTGTTGTTCGTTGTTGTCGGTGTTGTCGTTCTTCTTGTTGTCCTTGTTGTTGTCGCTACCATTGTTAATGTTGTTGCCGGCAGTTGGCTGTTCGTTGTTCTTGTCACCGGAGGAGTCTTGTCAGAGGATCCTTTGGCCAGGATAGTCCATGGGTGTGAGAGTGTGAGGCGGGATAATTGGCTGGGCAACTGGTCCTGCTGCTGCTGCTGCTGGCAGCTCACAGCTCGCATGTCCTGGCATTGATAAGTTTTATTAAAAAGGATAATGAGCCTGTGGTTGTAAGCCTGCGCCAGTGTGCGTGTGCTGTGCTGCGCCCGTGTGTAATGCGGTTTTGTAGTTCCATTTGTGTGTGTGTGTGTGGCGAGTGCCCACCGCCCCCCGCACATACATGTGTCCATTATAAGTTTCGTTGTTGTTTACGAGTTGTCGGCTGCTGTAGTTGTTAATAGTTATGAGTTAATGGAGTTTTTGCCCCTGCCACCACTACCACTGTTTGTTGCCTTCCGTTTCCATTATTATTTTCGGATTATTATGATTACTTTTGTTTGGCCGCATAATCAAATTAACTGAATGCGATCCCTGCCACTTCCGATTCTGCTGCTGTTGCTGTTGCTGACACAAACAAGTTTATTTTTTTACACGAATTCATTGGCCTCCGCTTTTCCTGCCCTGTAAACACCCCCATAATTGCATAATCAAGCGCCAGCTTTGTGGGGTAAAAAAATAACTTTTCTCAAACGAGTTTTTGATGTGACTGATTTCGGTTTGATTGGACTGCGTAAAGTTATACGGATATATCGATCGATGGTGGTACAGATGTTATTCCGGCTCCTTTACCTCGCAGTCCATATATTTTTGTGACTTAATTTTTTTAAACTAACGAAATCCATCAACAAATTTAATACACATATTCAATACATAAATAATTCGCATTAAACTTTCTACATCATAAAAAGGAATGGTGGCACAAGCCAGGAACTTCAAGGCCAACAACTTAATCTTTTGAAATCGGATTTCGGAGAGACGTAACTGAAGTTTTAAGTTTGTGGCTTAATAATCTGACATAAAACGTTGTAGACCTTTGACCATTATAATCCTTTGTGAAAAAGGGCAATCAACTCAAGTAAATAAATAAATACATTTTATATTGGAATGGGATACCTTTTAATTTACTTTATTTTCTGAATCCAATTAATGTTTAGAAATAGTGCCCTATCAATCTCAAAAGCACCTAACTTATCCCTTAAAAATAATCGCAAAGCTCAAGAGGTAATGAATAAAAGCTATCTGATTGAAAACTATATCTCTGCATTTCGCTAAGTATCCTCATTTATTCAAACACTTTCTGTTGTTGGTTGGAACATATTTTTTGGTTACTCATTCGGTGGCCCAGTTAGTTTCTCCAGCTTTGGGGCATTTCCATGGCATTGGGCTATTGATTTTCGGGTCTGCATGTGGGCGGCCTTGTTGTGTCTGCATTTCAACTGGAATTTAAATGGTTTTCGAACCCGAAATCCTGTCGAGAAGCACGTTTCGAATGCACTTCACATGCAGCGATTTCGCTACCGTTTCTGGATTTAATGGACTTACGTCGCCGCTCGCCGTCTGAGTGTGCCGTTCGGGATTAAAGTGTCCAAGTCGGGTGGTTGGATGGAAACCGGGCACTGGGCACCACTGGGTGGTTGGAAGGTTTGCCTGCATTCGGCTGCTCGAGGTGGTTTAGGTGCTTAGTGCGGTTTGGTCAGGGGTGACAAGTACATGAAGCTGTTCGGTCTGTTTATGCATGTGCTGAAACGGCAATTTAATGAGCGCGCCAGGCGTAATCCTCCTCCGTTCTTGCCTTTTGCGTGGCGGGACAGGACGAACCAGGACGAAACGTTCGCCTGCCACTCGAGGCGAGCAGGAAACGGAAATTACTTTGCAAACACTTTGCACCACCTTCGCACCGCTTAACCCCCGAGATCCCCGCGTGGCCACTGCGGTGCAGGAGTCAAGTGAAGTCAGGAGAGAGGGTCCTGGAGGGTTAAGGTCCTGCCTTCGTCTTGCGTCATTTTCATTTTCTTCACGCTATTCCAGCCGCTTGCTTGCTCCTTTCAGCCCTTTTTATGGCCAACGGCGGTATGAAATATGAATTGCGGTTACTTCAAAAATCTCCTCCGTTCGCCTGGCTATTTCGCCAGGAGCCAACAAAAATCAACTGCATTTAACTTTGTTGTGCTTTTTCGTCCTTAGTCGCTGCTGCGGCACATTGCCATTTTATGGCTAAATCCACTTTGGGAACACACACACCGACACACACACACAAGCACACAGGGGAAGTGGAAGGAAGGAAACAGGACACGGCCAGGTGGCCAAAAGGGGGCTTCCACCTATGGCTTATTGAAACTTGTTGTAAGTTAAATTATGGCCGAAATGCTGTTGGCTGCTGCTGCTGCTGCTGTTCCAGTCCTCGCATGCCAGTCTGTGTGTGCGGGTTAAAATTACCTTTAAATTGAAAATTATTGTATGTGCGCGCGCTCGACTCGCACTCGAATCGCAGTTCCTCCAGCGTTCACCTGGCTAAAACATAAATTTCTGTGGTTTCTGCCGCAAATTGCGTTGGGTGTTGGCTGTTGGCTGGTTGGCTGGTTGGGTGGCAATGGAAACGGGCCAAAAGCGGGACCTGAATTACTTTTTCAATTTAAGACTCTACTCGCTCTCTCAGCACAGCGGCAGGTAAATGAATTAATGTGTGGGCGGAGGACATCTTAATTTATATTCATAAACATGAAGAGGCTGGCAACTGAGGCAGAGATTTAGAGGCCATGCCGAGTGATTGGTGGGCGAGTGGGCGAGCTCTGGACACCAGTTGTCCTTTTTGTCAATTTTGAATGGCTTTTAAAATGATTAAATTTCATTTGTGAAATATGCTGCTGTGACAGGCGGACAAACGGAAGGACAGACCAACAGCAGCTGGCTATTGGTTTCGGTTCGATTTGTGTGACAAGTCTATTAAAAAAAGCCCACTTAAAGTGACTCCCGTTTAAGGATTCGCTCCAATTCCGAATTTTTGACCATAATTCCTGCTTGACGGCTGGGGTTCAAGAGTTTTGAACTTGCGGCGGAGCCTGTGACACATTCGCCACACTTGGCACGCGTTTGTCGTTTCGGCAAATTGTCGTTGCCCCCGCATCCCAAAAGGTTCGACTCCTCACGGGCTTGTTTGTTTGCCTGGCGGGCTCGTAAATAAATCATTTGATAACTTGACGCGCTGCCTTCCGCCCTCGATACTGCCCCACCCACGCATCCAGTATCCTGTATCCTGTATCCTGTAGCCAGTATCCTGTGGTCAAGGCCTCACCTCAAGCGACTGGCGACTTGTCCGCCGCCACAAGATATTGTGATTTATTTGCTTTCGCTTGGCTGTGACGTGACGCGACGTAGGGCAGTATCGATTGGGGCTAGCTTTACGAGCTGCATGGAAAAATATTCATCAAAATCTGTACATACTACACTTTACAGGATTGGTTTTTGGACTAGACTTTTTGCAGTGCAATAGAAAGTTGTTCCCTAATAATATCGAATACTAATATTGATAAGCAACTAATTGTATAATATAAAGAAACGATTTATGCAGATTAATACTCCTTAGCTATGATACATTCTTGTTTTAACCATAGGAGTTTATTAACTATCTTTCTTATTTTCAATGAGATATAACCTTATTGAGTTGGTAAAACATTTTTTTGAACTGTGCATTCCTCGTTCAGCTGGCTTACCAATTTCCAGTTGCCACTTTGTTGTGCTGGCCTTATCTGCACAAACTTTTGGCGAAACGCAAAGGGAGGAATGGCAAAGCGTCGTTAATTTTTACAGATACTGCGGGGTGAAGTTCGGTCGGACATTGCCGGGGCAACCGCTCGCAGTTTCAATTATCTAAGTCCTCTCTTTCATGTGGCTGCCGACAACAATTTACACTGGCTTTTGGGCGGGCCAGCACGCCAAATAGTTGGAATTCCCCCAAATAGATTTCCTCTGTCGTGGTCGAAAGACGAATGCGAGCTGGCTCATTTAGGGAAAGGCGAAAACTTTTGCCAAAAACATCGTGGGGATAAAGCAGCCCGGTCGTAAAAAACTCTTTAAGCTTTTCCGGTGAAAACATAAGGCAACAACAGGGTTTTCCACTTAGGGTTTCGGTGTAGGGATCAGGTGGCACACGGCCGCCGTCATAACCGAATCAATAGTCGTCAGGTGCAGCTGGCCAGAGCCAATCAGCTATTAATAGAGCTGAGAATCAGCTTAGATGGCAGACTTATGGGCGAAACCGTTCAGGTTTCGGCACACACACGCTTGACCCCCAAGAAAGCGGACAATTTTGTATTTATAATCAGGTTGAAACGGAGACCTAAGCCGGGGAGTCTTTTTCCTCCAGCCTCCTTCTTGCTCCTTACCACTGGCATGGGGATTAGGTATTTGAAAAGTTTGTGACCCAAAAGGCTTTGGCATGTGTGTTAGGGGGAGGAGTCCCGAGTACGGACTTCATAGACAGAGATATATCTCCTCTGGCCGGATTTTGTTTGCCTGACTTTGTTGCCACTTGCCAACAATGGCAACCTGTGTCCCTGCCTTCGGATTTGCCTATTTGCCTGAATGCCCATTATCGTCATCTCCATCATCGCCATCAGACCCGGCTTGAGCCCCGGTTTGAGCCCCTTAACCTAACCCCTTTTTGCGTTTTTGATCTATGCCCCAAAACCCAATGCCTCACATCCAGACAAAAGTTTACAGGCGCCACAAACTTTTCGGTGGCTCTGCCACTCCGGTTTCCCCCTTTACTCGCTCAGTTGTCATGGCAATTTTGAAAGGAGATATTCAATTTGGCTGGCTCCTCGTCTCCACATAATACTTGGTAAGCAGTTTGAAGTTTTAGGGCCACTTTAAATGGCCACAAATTGATGCCGGAATGCCGATGCTGCAACTAATTTGATTAAATTAACTGAAGCACTCGGTTCACTGCATGAAAATGATCAACTCATTAACAAATTTAGCTTGGACTCTAAATGGGAAAATGTGTTTTAGCCCATTAACCGGTACAAAGTTTTGATTTATCACTGCCCTGGCTGGCACAATTGAATTTGGCATTATTATTCTTGGCGAATGCCAACGGAAGGATATTTTAAGAGAAACAAGGGACTTAAGTCACGCCGGACTAAGCCTCTCAGTTGGTAAAAATTCAAGCAATATGGCCAAAAGCTCATCAAGCGCATCAGTGGGTCTTAGCCTGGCCCAAATCTGACAGCATCTTAGCCGGAACGAGGAGCAGAAAAGCCGGAACAGGAGCTGTGGCTGTGGCTGCCACCAAATCCATTTTGGCAGCCGGGTAGCAAGAGGTTTGCTGAATGCAAGGTAGTGAAATTTACAATTTAAAATGCATGCATAATGAATGTTGTTTGCTGCCAAAAGACTTTCAGCCGGGGATTTCGGGGGGTATGGAACACGGCCATGACCTCATCGCTCGCCTTCAAGCCAACCCGAAACATCCCCCCCCCCCCCCTCACTGCCATTGGTGTTGCCCCTCAGCGTTTGCTACCCCTTGGCCATGAAACAAGCAAAGCGAACAAAAAAACACAAATAACAACAACTCAACTCGGTCGACTCGACTTCAAATGCAGCTGGAAAAGTCCTTAATCTGTGCGAATTTTAGTAGAGCACAGTGAAATTGGTAGATGCCATGGGAAAACAGAAAAAAAAAACATGTTGCAATTAAATATTTAGACATTCTAATATTACCAAATGTCCTCGATTTAATTTTACTAACTTATTTGTTGAAGTTAATTGTGTGAATTACTCTTAAACATTAAAAATGTATAGACGCTAAGTGATAAAAATACGTCACTTATTATTTCTTGATTGCAAAGCAATATTTTTTGAGGAAAAAATTGTAATCAATCTGATATGATGATTAGTGACGTTGTCTTCATGTAAAATATCCCTAGATAATAGTATTTTAATGTTTTCAAAAGTAATATTAGTTTCTATTTTTTGTTATGCTTGCTATTTATGTATATATTTCTTTCTGTGTACGGAAACAGAAGAGCGGGGAGTGGAGAGGGGATAGAAGCTAGATGTGACCATGACTGGCAGCTGGATAGATGCTTCCTTTGGCTTCGCCTTTGTTTTTTGGCTTATTTTGCATTAGAAAAGCACCAACATCCCGGGGAGGTTGTGTTCCACCAACTGCACCTCCTGGTTGTGTGGTTGTGTGTATGCACATATTTGCTCGACTTTGTTTGCCAACACACGCATACGAAACCAGAAGGAGCACAACTACTGTTAAAAAAATTTGTGCATAATTTTGCTAGACGAAAATATGCTTTGGTCCTTGAAAAGGCAGAAAGCAGGGAAATCGATGACAGGACACATGCCACAGGACCCACTCCCGCTGGGATCCCTCTTTACACTTGCTTTGTTTGCGGATTAAGCTACTGGGATGTTGTTGCTGTTGTTGTCGTCGTCCTGATGCCACATCCAGTATTCCCCACTCTCATCTGCATCCGCAATGGAGCTTCAAATGTTGCCGTCTCTAATTTAATTAGGCGCGTGCCGCAACTGGAAGCTGTTTGCAATCAGGCGTCGCATACAATCGCCTTTGGATCTACACACACCCAAGTTGACACCACATACACCCTACCCCCCCTTCCCCCTTCCAACAGAATTCATATATTTACATGTGCGCGATATTTTCATTACGTGCTCTGCACCTTGGCAACCGCCGGCATTACTTTTTTCTTCTCTTCGCCACGTAATTCTGGAGGTCGCGATTTTCTTTAATTGTTGCACACACGTGACCACGATTTATGTGTAATGGAAAATTCTGGGTACTCGTACGGATTCTCGTATATTTTATTCTTCACCTAAGTACTTTTATTTCCGAGGGACTTTTAACTTTTTCTTATGAAAATATATTACAATTGACATTACATTTTAATTACCCTTAAATTACAATTGCGTACACC